>NC_138530.1:48671531-49871531 GCF_964234715.1 Podarcis melisellensis
AGACCAATCAAGAGGATGGGATGACTCACAATAACTCCAGCAGGAGGAGATTCTTCTTTCCTTCTTCTTTTTTGCACTTTTCAGGGTGGCTTTTGAGTCCTCTAGTCCCGCATCTGACCAAACTGCGGGAGGCAGTGGAAGACAGGAGTGCCTGGCGTGCTCTGGTCCATGGGGTCACGAAGAGTCCGACATGACTAAATGACTAAACAACAACAACAGTCCAGCATCACTCAGCAACCACAACAGCAATATCCAGGGTTGCTTCAGGATACCTTGGGAACAAGGGTATGTTCACATTAGTGGCTTAAAACAGTGAGATCCTTTCTTCCTGTGCAAGACCTTTTTTTGTTGTTTCTGTGCTCCTGTAACCCCCCAAAAAACATTTACAGCCCCTTGTAGATTTATAGACCACTTTTTAAGGGGAGGGGGAGGAGCCTCCCAAGGCAGTTTGCAATCAGTTAATATTAATTTAGAGTGAATATTAAAACCATTTTAAACATTTGACACACCCATTTCCATCAAAGTATTATTAAAAGTCAGGATCAACCGTACAATAATAAGAACCCAGCATAAGTTATAGTCAGTACTAAAGACCAGAGTAGAAAGTACTAACAGATAGGGCTTGTCTGATCTCACTTGGGATTGAATTCCACAGCTGTGGGGCACAGAAAAGACCTTGATCTATTTCCCACCAACTGTATTGTTCTAACAGATGGGTATCTTAACAGGGCTTCCAAGGAGATCTTAAGTTATGGGCAAATCAGTGGCAGAAGTGCATTTTTGGGTCCCTGAAGCTGTCATAGGGCCCCCTTTGCAACAGCAACAAGGTCTAGGTAGCCACTGTTATCTTCTTCAAGAGGTTTGTTTGAGATTAGAGGTCCTGAAGCTTAAGCTTCATTATTTTCATAGTAGATCCATCCTTGGGGCAGATAGCTATGAGTGCAGGTGGTCCTTAAGGTAAAGCTATCCCTGAACCATTCAGGGTTTAAAATATCATCAGGAGTCCTTGGAATTGGGCCCAGAAATGCAATGGCAACCCCTGCAATTGGTACAATGTTCTGACTGCCTAGCTTCCAACCAGTAACTGAGTGGCAGCATTTTGTAATAACTGAAGTTTCTGAACAGTCTTCAAAGGCAGCTCTACATGGTGTGTGTTATGGTGACTAGATGGCACTAGTCACATTGCATGGGTAAGTGACACAAGGCCCAAGATAGGGTCACAGCTGGTGTACCAGCCTAAGCTTATAAATAGTATCCATGGCCTCCACTATCACCTGATCATCCCCAGTTGGTGCCCTAAGCTGTGAACTTTGTCCTTTGTGGTAAATGCAACGCCATCTAAGACTGGCTGCAAACCTTCATCCAGAGTTGTCAGTTTCCCACTTACACCACCACTCCCTTACTTATGTGTACCTAGCGCACTGACAATTTAATGTGTTCTCAGCAGTCTGTTCCTATATAAAAGTTCACAACCTTTTCTTTTTAAGGTGACCAGAACCACATATAATATTCTAAATAGATTTTGGCATTGCATGTGCAGCCATTTCCCCCCCCCATTCTGTCTTTTAATCGTGCCTTACATTGAACTGGATTTTGCTTCAGCATGCTGACATAGCCAGTGTACTTTCTAGTGAACTTGTACCATGATATCTTTCATGGATAGGTATAGGCAAGGGAAGGGAAGATGTTTCCTGGATCACTGTCTAATGTCCAGTGGGCTGCGACATTAGCAATATATGATTCTTCTGAACATTGCATGAACTCATAGGCAGCACTCTGCTTAGGGTCAGCTCTATAGCTGGAAGCCGACATTACAACAAACTCATGGTCAGATTCCCTTGCCCAGAACATGAGTTTATGCAGTAGTGTACCTTTTGTGAATGGAAGCTTCTTTGGTCCAGTAGAGGCTTCCATCAGTGAACTGGGAGGAAGGTGGTTTTGCTGATGCCCCTTCCTCCTGAAGCCCTTGTGCCAAAGGACTCTCCCAAGGGGTCCCCTAACCATCTGGAGCAGTTTTGGGGGCTTCACAGAGGACTGTGGGGGGAAGGATCAGTAAAAATACCTTCCAGTTTCATTTATTTTCTGCATTAATCACCCACCCACCACCAGCAGGTCCCAGAGCAGATTACCCAATAATAAAATAATAAAATATAATACCTAAATAACTGAAATAGCCCAAATCACTCCATTGTATGAAGGACTTTCATTGACTGAAGCCTCTGCTGGACTACAGAGCCTTCGATCTGTGCAAGGGACACCTCTTATCAATAGCAAATTCCCTGCCTCTTCTCTACATTATCGGCTGTCACTGGTAAGAGCAGGAAAGTGAAGTGTCATGACTCCAGAACACTAAAAAAGTTCACAATGCATTTGGCGTTGGTGGAGCAAATTTGACGCAGGGTTGCCATCTTGCTGAAAGCCCCATGCTGATTGTAGTATTGAATTTTGCTCTTTTTGGGATGACAAACTATTTTCTTTCCAACTCTCAAAATGCCCATTGCCAGAAAGCTGCTTTCAATAAAATGGTTGACTCCCAGTGACTAGCATATTAGCATTAATAAGCTGGTATTTATTTCTTTGGCATGCAAATATTTGCTTATTAAAACAAGACTAAGCTCTGTTGGAATATTAGTTGTTCATTGCAAACATGTTTCTTTCAGGTTAGCTTTCCATGAACTAATTGTGACTTGACAGAAGCCAGTGAGATGAAGACTCTATGTGAGAAGAAAAGTCAAAGAATCTGGCCTCAGTGGAGCTGGGATGGCAAAGCTTTGAATTTATGACTTTGTTGCTAACACTCATTGCATGTGTTCTCAATAACCAAGTGGTATTAATTTAACACACAATGGCTTCTTAACACACAATGGCTTCTCAATCAAGTCTTCAAACATTAGAGGTATATTCAGGAATCTTGATTTAAAGCATTTGCAGTTCAGTGTAGATTTAATGTACTATACACATCAAGGCAACAGGGATTTTGTGCAAAAGTTAATGAAATCAGTTTTTGTTTGTATTTTGAAAAAGCATGTTCCTGTCCCTCATGGGAAATCTGAAGACATGATGGCACTGTATGCCAAAGAAAATGAAAGGGACCTGGCTTCAGGTCTTAGGGGGCCCTTGCCAAAAATATCTTACTATTGACCCCCTTTTATATTATTACTATTAGAATTTATATACTGCCCTATACTCAGAGGTCTCAGGGAGGTTCACAGAACAAAATCAAAATTATAAAACCACAATATCTGTAGGCGGGTGTGGGTAAGCCCTGGTAGGTTCACCTGGTGGTCTCCATGACAACAACAGCAGACCACACCAGTGCCTGGGATCCACCATTCCAAAGATCCTATTATCTTCCTTAGGGATGTCAAGGCAATTGCCCACAATGCCTTGGAGTGCTGCTATTTTATTTAAATAGCTCATACTTTACAGACATCAGGCTGGAGAGTTCCTCCCCTAGGGATCTGTGATATAAAGCAGACATAGGGAAATGAGAGAAATACGGGTAGGTATGGAGGCAGAGGTAAACAGGGATAGAACGTGCAATAATTTCAATTACAGGCGAGAAAAAGCAGCAAGCTAGAGAGAAGTCAGAGCATGATGTTTGATTTCTGTTTTTAAATCTAAGGCCATGGCCAGAGGCGCCAACTATAGGGGGCTATGGGTGCCTGAGCACCCACAAAAAATTGTTGTGGGTGCTAGCACCCACACTGCAGGGCCCCCAATGCAACTTCCAGTGCCTCGGGAAGCATTGGAAGTCACGTCCGAGGCCTCGCGAGACCATGAAGAGGCTTTCCGAGGTCTTGTGATGTCTCAGAACCTGACTACAAGTCAGTTTCCATATAGATAGATTAGATAGATGATAGATAGATAGATAGATAGATAGATAGATAGATAGATAGATAGATAGATAGATAGATGATAGATGATAGATAGATGATAGATAGATGATAGATAGATAGATGATAGATGATAGATAGATAGATAGATAGATAGATAGATAGATAGATGATAGATGATAGATAGATAGAGATAGATAGATAGATATAGATAGATAGATAGATAGATAGATAGATAGATAGATGATAGATAGATAGATAGATAGATGATAGATAGATAAATAGATAGATGATAGATAGATGATAGATAGATAGATAGATAGATAGATAGATAGATAGATGATAGATAGATAGATGATAGATAGAAGATAGATAGATGATAGATAGATAGATAGATAGATAGATAGATAGATAGATAGATAGATATAGATAGATGATAGATAGATAGATAGATAGATAGATAGATAGATAGATAGATAGATAGATAGATAGATAGATAGATGATAGATAGATAGATAGATAGATGATAGATGATAGATGATAGATAGATAGATGATAGATAGATGATAGATAGATAGATAGATAGATAGATAGATATAGATAGATAGATAGATAGATAGATAGATAGATAGATAGATGATAGATAGATAGATAGATGATAGATAGATAGATAGATAGATGGATATAAAATGTTTATTAAATTTTCTGATTTAAAATACTCATTTTACATCCTTAAGATATCATTGACTTCCCTTCCCATCTTTCCATGGTTCATTTTAAATATCATAAATCCCTGCATATTTTACAAAAAACTGTACCAATCAGTACTCCATTATTGCATCCATCAAAACTTATTCACACTGTTGAATTTATCCTAATGCTGCCAGCATTTTCAGCTGTACACAGTTATTTCCCATATATTCAATAAACGTTTCCCAATCCTCTTTAAACGTATGCTCTTCTTGTTCTCTTATTCTATATGTTAAGTCTGCAGCTTGCCAGAAGTCAGTTTCTGGGACCGGGGGCGCGCGTGTAACGTCATGATGTCACGTCGCAACATGATGTCATTATGTCACATGCATGGGCACCCATAACCTGGGGCCCAAGTCGGCTCCCCTGGCTATGGCTATGGGAGAAGCGAGACCCTCTTGGGGTGTTAATGCTGTGAACCCCTCCATTATAGTCTCAGGTTGTAGATATGTGTAAAATAATCCATATTATCATAAAGGCACCACAGTCTCCGCTGTCCCTCATTCGAAAAGAAACACAAACCCTGGGTTAGTGGCTGTAACCTCTGGAATATCACATCGCTCAGAGATTGGCATGATGTGCAACAGTATTTATTTCACTG
This sequence comes from Podarcis melisellensis, assembly GCF_964234715.1. Lineage (NCBI taxonomy): Eukaryota > Metazoa > Chordata > Lepidosauria > Squamata > Lacertidae > Podarcis > Podarcis melisellensis. Next base: position 48,676,719 of record NC_138530.1, read on the forward strand.
TGTGACAAAAGGAAAGGAAAAACCCATACAATAAAGTGGTAAAAAAAATACTTCACAAGAATTTCGGTTTAAAGTAGGAGTCTCTTCTTAATGAGACACTTGTTTGCTGTTGTGAATTAGGAGATGATCGACACAAGGCAGCTCTTCTTTATAAATGCCTCTTTCGCCATGCCAGGATCTCCTGGGAATAACATGGGCGACAAGAATGTCAGGCAAGAACTATGTAAAAGCAGAATAAAAGGCTGGGCTTTCTTATAGACTATAAAGTAGAGCCTTTTGTGCAATAGGATTGTAAATAAGCCAGATGCAGAGTAGGTAAAGGTGGTATCAAAAGAAATCTGTTTCTGCCTCATTGTCTCGATTCGCAGGCATTTGTAGCTTCAGCCCACCCATCTGAACATGTCAAGGCTGCTGTCCATGGTGACTACTTTATATTCACAACAGCCCATCCGGAAGAACAATGCGAATTTGCAACTAAGGGAATATTTCAATGGCACAATGACCCAAACTAATTGTTCTCTCTCACTCTTTCTTTTTAAATAGGTCATCTTTTAATCAAATCTGTTAGTGGCAAAGAGAAAGCAGGTGTGCAGCTATTATCATCCTGGGTTTCTTTTTTATACCAGCCCCAGAAGACTCAAAAGATTTACATACTTTTACTATCAAAGTACAGGCCTGACCTCGCAAAATACAGAGGGAAAAGAGAAGTGCCAGATGAAATTTCTCTCTTGTGATGACTCACAAATATGAGTGCATACTGTTAATGCAGGATACGGCCAACTTTTAAAGAGAAATAGGTCTTTGCTCCTAAAGTGTCTTCCAATAGGCTCTCCCATCTGTAAATGTGAATATGTGACCCAGGCAACTGTATGAAACTAAATCCCTATGTGTGTGAAGGGGGCTTGCCCCCAATTATGCTCTATCCCGCCAACCTGAAAAGAGGTACCTGCAAGCATTTTTGCATGCATGCATAGGTGCCCCATATGATTAAAAAATAAAATAAAATATGATTTTCAGGTTTATACATTTCAATGATTTTACGGTCATTTTAACATTTCAAAACTTGACTTCCTTCCCCCTCTTTCTGCGGTTCCTTAAATTTATTTTTAATATTTTCTGCATATCCAATTTAACTTAATTTGTTCATTTATTCATCTACTTTTAATGTAAACTCTTATGAAACTGCAGGTTGTTACAGTAATCCTGCCAGTGTTCTTATCTGTTTACAATTTGTCTGTAAAAATTCAATGAACAATTTCCATTCTTTTATAAAAAGTTTGTTATCTTGATTTCTTATTTTTTCAGTAAGTTTCGCCATTTCTGCAATATTCCAAAAGTTTTTGTATCCATTCTTCTTTTACTGGGACTTCTACTTCTTTCCATTCGGGGGCAAGTAACATTCTTGCTGCTGTAGTAGTAGTAGTAGTAGTAGTAGTAGTAATAATAATAATAATAATAATAATAATAATAATAATAATAATAATAATTTTTATTTATATCCCACCCTCCCCAGCCGAAGCTGGGCTCAGGGCGACTAACAGAAATAAAATAATACAACATTCTTAAATCATTTCATTATAAAATTAATTCAAATAAAATTGATGGCAACCATTGGGCTAGAGTTCTGTGAAGATTGCCAAAGGAGGGAGTCAGGCTGTGCCCTGGCCAAAGGCATACATGAATAAGCTTCTGTATAGTTTGGGTAGTTCTGTTCCTGTAATTTACAAAAGGAAAGCTTCTGGGTTGTTGTTTTCTACAAATGTTCTTTTAAACATATTTTTCAATTCATTATATATCATTTCCCAGTAAGCTTTAATCTTACTAAAAAGAACCCCATAGAATTGGGATACCCAATTGTACAGTGGCCACAGCCGTATGCCCAGGACTATAGCATGGGGAAAAGAGGGGTTAGTCATCTCAGACCCAATGATCATCAAGTGAGGCTTTGTTGGTGGCACTGGGGACTTCCTGGTTGATGCTGAACTGTGACAGGGCCTTATCAGTGGTGGTTCTCAGGTTGTGGGATGCCCTCCCTAGTGAGGAAGAATCTGAAAACATTCCTTTTTGCACAAGCATTTGGTGGCTGAAGAATACCGTTCCTGGTGACCCCATGAACGTTGGATGGAATAACGTTTTTAACGGTAATTGCTCTTATGATGTTTGTAACTGAAACTGCTTTTAGATGTTTTTGATTGCAATTGATTTTATAAAGTTTTAACTGTTTTGAAATGTTTTCTGCTTTTGTTTTTAAACTGGTTACCCGTTTGCCACCTGGGCTCCTTGGGGAGAAGGAGGGCAGGGTATGAATTCAAAAAAATGGTAATACAGTGGTACCTTGGGTTAAGTACTTAATTCGTTCCGGAGGTCCAATCTTAACCTGAAACTGTACTTAACCTGAAGCACCACTTTAGCTAATGGGGCCTCCCACTGCCGCTGCCCCACCGGAGCACAATTTCTGTTCTCATCCTGAAGCAAAGTTCTTAACCCGAGGTACTATTTCTGGGTTAGCAGAGTCTGTAACCTGAAGCATCTGTAACCTGAAGCGTATGTAACCCGAGGTACCACTGTATTAAACTCTTCACTCCAGTTGCAGCCCCCATTGGAATCACTCCCTGCCTGCTATTCACAATGGGAGGTCACATTTCGGTCCTGAGTCTATGAGGACATTTTGTGGAACTGGGTACATACACACCTCAAAATCCTAATCCTCGCTTTCCCCTTGATCCTCACAAATGGATTTAAATGCAATTGATTTGTTACATTGTTGGTTAAAACACAGGTCTGTAATCAATTAAAACGTCTCACTTGGTCGGCAGCCCGTGGCAAACCACCTGAGAATCTTCTGTCGGTGTTCTCCTGCCTTACAGAAAGGGGACAAACATGTAGGCTGTTTGAGGCTCAGGACTTACTTTCACAACTCCCTTCTAATGAGTGTACAAAACAACCCTTTACTTATTCTTTCTACAAGGTTCAGGAACTAGAGGGGGTGTGGTTAGTAATCAGGGTCAAACATGGATTTCCTCAGCGATAACATTATGGCATCCTCCTGCGTAAGAACCGCTGTGCCCAGACTCTTGCCAACTCCACCCTCGGCCCACACCCTTGATTAATGAGTCACTCTTCCAAAAGGTATTTGCATTAGCTAACCTGTGCTTCTGATAAACCATAAAGTCACCCCTCTCAGTACTTGCTGCAAAAAGGGCAAATGCAAGGAAATTCTTAGCAGCGTTATTAATATTCTAATGGGCAATGACAAAAAAGTTGGAACTCAGACAAACCCCGGTTGGTGCCAGCTGTACTGTGTAATGGTGAAGAGACTCACTGACCTGACCTGCTATTCCTGCAAATTGAATAAGGATGTGTGTTTGGGGAGGGGGGCTCTGTGTTGCCAGAATCATTACTATCAGGTTCACTCCTGTTCTGGCAGCTTATAAAAGGGCCACAGGAAGCCTGCAATGCACACCAGCGCTATGCTAAACACTGAAGCAGAGAAGAGTGAGAGATTGGGTGTGTGGGGGGGGAATCTCCACCTTTTAGAGCCTGATGTAATAGTGGAATCAGTGGAAAAAATGATGCAAGCAGAGATCGCCAATTGGCAGCTCATGGGCTGGACGCAGTCCCATGTCCACCCTCCACTACCGCTGCAACTTTATCTGGTCCTGGTAGTCCTGCCAAATTTTAATCAAGGTGTGGTTTAAAAATACAGCTCCGCTTATAAGGAAAAGGAGCAACGAGTCCTCCTGGGTATTTCATTTGCATTTTATTGTATGGCTATTTCGTCGACATTCTGGAAAGGCAACAGACCGCTGCTGGCCATCTGCCTCCGGAAAGCATCATTCAGGAAGCAGGGTTGCATCTTGCAAATGTACACGCCCCAAATCAATCATCATTACATCTGGGGGCCATTTTTAGGGAGGGCAGACTTTAGCTGGGGGGGGGCTGTGGGTAAGTTGTGTTACTAGGGAGCAGCACAGTTACTTTTGGATCTTAATTTCCACATCATGTGGTAGGAGTCCTATGCATTTTTATTCACAAGGAAATCCGACTGTGCTCAGCGCAGGCGGTGATGATTTGCTCACCACTTTATACACAGCCTCTCAAAGCAACTTACAAAATGGTTAGAATATGGGAAAACTTATCAAACATTCGAAACCCGAGACACAGAATACAACATGAGAGTAATAAAAGTGTTCATCCATCAACAAAAATTAAAAGGTTGAATCCTATCCCACTGAAAGGGGAACATCAAAACAGACCAGAATCATACAATTTATCCATAGTACCCAACTGTGTGTGTGTGTGTGTGTGTGTGTGTGTGTGTGTGAGAGAGAGAGAGAGAGAGAGAGAGAGAGAGAGAGAGAGAGAGAGAGAGAGACTTGGGTTGTTTTCTACCTCTAGACTGCTACCTGCAGAATACAGTGGTCCCAAGCAGTGGAGGTATAATGATGATGATGATGATGATGATGATGATAATAATAATAATAATAATAATAATAATAATAATAATAATAATTGTACCCTGCCCACCTGACAGGGTAGCCCCAGCCACTGTTCCAGCACATACAAAAAAACAATAAAACATTAAACATTAAAAGCTTACGGCAACTGAGCCACTGCCCCACCAACCCGCCCATAGCCAGGTCCCCATTTGCATGCCTTCTTACTTCAATCATCCAATGGGGCAGCTATGCTTGTATTTGGCTCTGGGTCCACCTATTGTTTGTCTCTCTGCGTTCTGCTCTGCTAGTCCTAAAGGGCACACGCCACCACTGCCTCCAAAAGTGCATACCCCTGAGGTACAGTATTGAAACTTCATCCTTTTTCAGAAGCAGTTCCAAGTCTGAACCCCTCTTAAGCCGCCTCCTACACTGATGCTTCCCTAGTAGGCTTACCAACTTGTTGTGAGCTATCTGCCAGGCTCCCAATGGAGTGTTGCTCTGGGATAATTGTGGGTAATTAAAACAGTGAGCAGCTCACAGACCCAACCAACCAATGGTGTGCGGGTGCAAGGCCAGCATCAGCAGTGGGCCCTGCCAGGGTGGTGTGACCCCAGCTTCCTGCAGATGCCTGAGGATGCCAGGTGCTGATGTTGGTTCCATCTTCCATCACCAGGAAACCTCAGCGTTCCATGTGCTATTTCTCCCTCGTTTTGTAGGAGCAAATGGCTCCCTGGCAATGCCTAAAGGAGACCATCCCAGCAGAACTGCTTTAATATGGAAGACGGTTTGGAAACTTCAGCTAGTGCAGAATTCAGCGGCCAGGTTGCTCACTGGAGCAAGACAGTTTGAGCATATTACACTGATCCTGGTCTGACTGCACTGGCTACCAATAAGTTTCCAGGCCCAATTCAAAGTGCTGGTTTTGACCTATGAAGCCTTAAACGGCCCAGGACCACAATACCTCAAGAACCGCCTCTTTCCACATGAACCTACCCAGACCCTGAAATCATCTTCTGAGGCCCTCCTCAAGAGGTCTGGAGGGTGGTAACATGAGAATGGGCCTTCTCTGCAGTGGCTCCCCTTCTGTGGAATGCTCTTCCCAGGGAAGTTTGCCTGGTGCCTTCATTATACACCATGGGTAGGCAAACTAAGGCCCGGGGGCCAGATCCGGCCCAATCGCCTTTTAAATCCAGCCCACGGATGGTCCAGGAATCAATGTGCTTTTACATGCTTAGAATATGTGCTTTTATTTAAAATGCATCTCTGGGTTTATTGTGGGTCATAGGAATTGGTTCTTTTTTAAAATATATATATAGTCTGGCCCCCCACAAGGTCTGAGGGACAGCAGACCGGCCCCCTGTTTAAAACTGTTTGCTGACCCCTGTATACACTTTTAGGTGCCAGGCAAAAACGTTCCTTTTTAACCAGGCCTTTGGTTGATCTGTTTGACAGCCTATATCCTTTTAAAATGTGGCTCTTTTCTGGGGGGGTGGCGGTGTTAATGGGTTGTTGTTTTTATTCTGATTATATATGTTGTGATTTTTTTTCTGTGAACCGCCCTGAGACCTCTGGGTATAGGGCGGTGCATAAATTCAATAACTAATAATAATAAATAATATGGAAGGCATTTTACACAGTGCCTTGGGTGTTACTAGGGAGAGCGTCGTTGCATGTGGCTGCTGGGTTCACTCTCCCTGCAGTATATAGCAGTTCCCGTACCGGAATTGGATAATGGTCAACTTATCCAAATGTTCTGTCTTTTTCAGTGGCTTGGACAGGATGCTCGGAGGAAAGGAAACACCCTCCCCCGCCCCTCTGGTGATGCACATGGCCAGCTGTACAATATTCAGCAATGCTGACTCGGGGATTTCTGCAAAAAACTTATCCTATGAGCAGTTTATAACATGTAGGACATCCCTGCCCTGGCTGAAATAAGTGAAGATGCTTCTTCTTATTCACACATCTACATATCTGTACTGTTAAGCAGGTAGCATCCAAGAACTGGCTTGGATAGAGGGAACTAACACTACTCAAGTTGCATAGACTGAGGTAGGCCTCTCTAAGGAGAAGAAGAAGAAGAAGAAGAAGAAGAAGAAGAAGAAGAAGAAGAAGAAGAAGAAGAAGAAGAAGAAGAAGAAGAAGAGGAGGAGTTTGGATTTGATATCCTGCTTTATCACTACCCGAAGGAGTCTCAAAGCGGCTAACATTCTCCTTTCCCTTCCTCCCCCACAACAAACACTCTGTGAGGTGAGTGAGACTGAGAGACTTCAAAGAAGTGTGACTGGCCCAAGGTCACCCAGCAGCTGCACGTGGAGGAGCAGGGAAGCGAACCCGGTTCACCAGATTACGAGTCTGCCGCTCTTAACCACTACCCCACACTGGCTGCAGGAAATTGCGAACAGAACCATGAATTTCACCCATTCCAGGTCTTTTAATGAGAATATTACCTTGACTGGTCAAGGAAGCTGTGCACGTCCTAACAGTGAGGTGTGAATCAACAGCAACTGCTTCTGATAATTGGGAGTGCTGTTAACAAACAGGATTATCTTTCATACATTTATTGCCATCCCCCCACCACCCCCCTTGGGATCTCATTTCCAAGTACCTCTTTGGCCCGGTTCAAACCTTTTGCTTTGTTCTCTACCTTAGCTACAGTTGGGAGCGCCAGTTTTCTACTTGACTTCTAGAGGTATTGCCCACCTCCTGCAGCAGTTTTATTAACTACACTGACTGCCTGTTGACTCCTGAGTCAAATAACCATAGAATTGTAGAGTTGGAAGGGACCACAAGGGTCATCTAGTCCAACCCTCTGCAAGTCAGGAATCTTTTGCCCAACATGGGGCTTGAACTCACAACTCTGATATTAAGAGCCTCATGCTGCACTGACTGAGCTTAGTTCAAGGCATCCATTTTTACCTGTATAAGATCCTTTATAGCCTTGACTGAGCCAAGGGATTTCTAAAGTAAGGAGAACCATACAAATGCCTCATTTTACAACAAAGGGTAGTATTGTGGTAAAGTTGGAATAGAAAATAATTGTGTGATGGATCTGGAGCATTGCTCACCCCAGATTGTGTAAAAGGGTTTGGCTGTGGGTTGGTTTTTTATTTTATTTTAAGGCAAGCTTCCATTGAATGTAAAACAAAAAATAAAAATATGGTTCTTTCCCGACTATAACACCTGCCTTAAGACATCACTGAAGCAGGAAGCAGAAGATGGTGCTCGAAACAAGCAGCTTTTTAACCAAAAAGTTGACAAAACTGTATCTATTTCCAGGCAATCTTCCCGAAGGAGAGGCTGTTGACAGACCAAACTAAAGTGGTAATGACAGCAGTTCATCAACTCAAAACAGACATATGAAAGCAGGAGGGGGTGTGTGATTTTACAACCTTTTTTTGAATAACATTATTGTTTTGTACATGGGCTTTGTTTTGTTTCTGAAAAAAACACCACAAAGTATCATGTGACTTATAATTTAGTAGCAGGGCAAGCTATACAAGCCTAGACAAAGGCAAATTGATATTTGCTACATTCGTAGCACATATCTGAAAGCTTGACATGAATTTTTGGATATTTTGGCCTCCCAAGGTTAACCTAAAGACTGAGAGTTCTAATCCAAATATTATTGTTTTATTAATATTTATTAGCTGTTGATGATGCACAATGAACATTACAATGTGATGTCTTTTGACACAAGATGACATCAAAATCCTGTCTGTGGTGTTTAACTGTGGTGGCTCATTTACAGGTTCATGTCACCACATGATGCTGTGCCCATGAAATCACAAGCTTGCAGGTATGCAACCATCCACAGAATAGGTGACATGATGTATTTATATTAGTGGGTTGAATGTCTACAAGGTTTCAAAAACATTCTACCTAAAAACCAGGGTTTTATCTGCTATAAAATCCACGGGCAGCATCCAACTAAACAGATCCACCAATGCAAGGAGTTTTAGCTGCACCACGGAAATTTCCTACTCTGTCCTCTTCCCACACACCACCTTGTTCTTTGTAAACCTGTCCTGAAGAGTTGAGGGAACCCCCAAAACAAAGATAGGGGCCATGTCAGGGGTGAGAGGAGAGGGTGAGGAAGTTCCATTGTGCAGCTGTAATTCCTTGTGCTAGCTGAATTATTTGGCTGGATCTTGCCCATGTCTATTCTAGACCAGGCCTGCACAGTTGCTGGAGCTCAAATCCAGAGCCTATGACTAAAGTCAACCTTAGCCACTTTTGTTTTCATGCACATGTCTCCAATCTCAGAACATTACAAAAGTGACTCGGGTATCTTTCACATGTAGCAGAAGAGACTCCCTTTGGAAACAGTATCCCTAAAGAAGGGTAAAGGGTGACCACCCAATCCTGAAGAAATTGACCAATCAAGGAAGCTCAGTTTAACGGCACTTTCAAGCCATCACACAAATTCAGGTTATGCAATGAAAGTCGATTTGCTGCTTTTGCACAACGAACCCATTCTCCTGGAAATTCAGGGTTTTTTGTGATAAGGAAAGTTATGAGAAAGTGCCCTGGAAAGTGAGGGGTGGCAATTGCTTGATGCAGAATCATATAGCTTCCCCCACAAATAAATGAGAATGAATGCTCAATGAATAGCCAATACCATCTAATCTCCCTGAAAACTTTGTGCAAAAATCAGGATGAAGGCAACCAAAGCCGAGTTCCTTATTTTCTGTGCTAATTCAAATTACATGTATTTTGAGTGTCAAATCATGTGTGAGCCCAGAAAGGATTAAAAGTAATCTTTATCTGTCTGGGGGAATCTCACAGTGTTAAAAATATTTAAATATGACTGAGCAGCAATTAGTAATTTGTTGTAAATACGATGGAACAGGGGAGCTAGGTTATGTTTTCTAAGAAACAAGTTTAAAATATGCCTTATAAATAGGACTCCTGAAAATAGAATACGGTGCCTTTAAATGGTAGTCCGTCATGTCTTGTGGGTTTAATATTACTAATCAGGAACATCACACCCTTGTAGGTTTATCTGAGCTTAGCTGAGTCCTTGTAAGGTAGCTACAACAGTTAATTATTTTGATTTTATTAGTAAGCAGGCAATTAATTTGAGAAGACCCTTTAAAGAAACTGATCTTGCACAAAGCAGTTGTTTGCTTTGGACTCCTAGACCAATTTTGCAGATTCCAAAAGATCTGAGACACTTAGTCTTGCGGCTAAATTATCTAAGCTGAATTTCAGAGGTACATCCATCACTGGTTTGTTTGTTCTTTCTCTAATGACAAAAACAAGGCAAAACACTGAAACACATCTGCTGTGGATATGATCTTAGAAAAGAAGACATTCCCAGGCTCTGATCCTGAGCCACTTACTTAAAAATAATTAGGTCTGTTGAAGTAAAGTATGCAATTCCTTCCAATTGTTAGGATCAGAACCCCTCAGTGCCAAGCTGCCCTGGCTTTACCCTCCGCCCTTTTAACCGGATGAGGCAGCCATAAATGAAACTCCATTGCACTCTGTAGGTCTTCCCTGAATACAGCGTGATACAAGGAGAACCCCACTGATTCAGAGCAGGGCAAATGATCAGAAATACCAACGATCAGAAACACAGAGCTGCTTCCAAAAATGGCATCAGCAGGTTTCATGCATAGCTGTCAACTTTTCCCTATTCTTGCGAGGAATCCTATTCGGAATAAGGGAATTTCCCTTAAAAAAAGGGAAACGTTGACAGCTATGGTTTCATGTCACATGGGAAAAAGGGCAAAACCATGGCTCTCAGCTCCCATGTTTCCCAACAGTCTGTGTTAAGCATAGCACATTTCCTAGTTCTGACCCTAGCAGAAGTTTTTGCAAGTCTTTGCTTGGTTCATTGGGATTCAGCAGGCAGAAGAAAGAAAAACAAACTGTTTTCTTTTCTCTCCCCCCACCCCCTCGTGCTAAGCTCCTGTACTTTTCTTTTCTTTTTTAATGCCTGTGGAGGAACTGATCTCTCTACCAGTACAGCTCCCCTAGCAAGCGAAAGCCATTTCAAAGAAAGCATCGCAATACCCCCATTGATATCTCGGAGGCAATAAATCACACACCCTGCTCTTGTTTCATTGGAAAGCGAAAGGTGCTGGGTTTTATTAGGCCTTTGCTTGTCATCCCAACTTGTGATTTGCAGTCCACCGGCCAGACTTATTTTCCTCCCTGCTCTCCCCCCTGCCCCAAGATCACATTACATTAGACAGCCAGGTCTGCAGGGTCGCAACCCTGGCCACTGTTGCCTATTTCCCATTTCCTGTGGTCTCCGTACATGGGGATGTTTCCTCTCTTCCCCTCCCCTCTTTCATTTTCTACCTTCTGAAAGGTGGTCAGGGGGCTTTGCCTAGTCCAAGGAAACCTCGCAAGGATGCTTAATGCATGTGGGCATACAAGGTTATCAGTCAGGAAGGAGAGAGGTGATGAGGAGAGGGCAAGCTCATCACTTACGCCTGCAAAATGCATTTTGAGCTCCATTTCCAATGGTCTTTCCGGTGGATGATGGGCCTTATAGCAAGGCTGCTACACATCCAGCTAAGTTCGACCAATGTGGAAGTTTTGTCAACTGGAAACGGCTACGTCATAAACCATAGAAAAGGACAAGAAAACCAAACCAAACAGAGAAGCAAGGTGGCAACAGAAGGCCTCTGTTGTACTTGATGGGACAAATATAATTGATGGTAACTTTAAACGGCCTGCATACAGGACCTGTTCTCACCCCACACACCTGGGCGACCTTGTCAAAGTCAGGTGGGGAATGTCTGTAGCCAGAAAACAGAATCTGAAGCAGATTCTCCTACCACCACACGCACCCCGACCCATTTTGGGTGAACAGCTTTAAAAGGGGCAGTGAAGTGAATTTTGTTCCCTCTTGTTTTAACCATAGCCCTTGGGTCTCTACGGGGAATCAGAGACCTGACATCTATCTCCCTACAGTGTAATTTGCGTAAGCAAAAAGTATGTAGAAGGAACTACATTCTTTTGTTGAAGGGGGGGGGGGAACCACCCAACCAGGAGGGAATGCACAGGAAGCTATTCCAGTCTTTAATCTTAACTGTGAGCAGGGGGTTGAGTGAGCATCAATAAGTCATTAAATCTTCAATTTTCTGCCCTTCCTTGAGGCTTCCCCTCATTTCCCCTGGGATTTCCTTTCAAATGCTCAAATCACTGTAGAGAAAAGAGCAGTGTGGTGGGCCTGATCTTGTCCTCGCACACAAAGCCAGTTCAGCTAGCACAGGCTGTGCAAAACTCAGCTGTTCATTTTTTCTCACATGGGGTGAAGAATTTAGCAAAGTGTTCCATCTTATAAATAATACCTCTTGACAGTGTTTCTTGCCCACACCATTTTCTGCCTTCTCCCTAACAGCCTACTCCATGAACAAAGGTTACGAAGGCCACAATCCAACCGAGTGTTGTGTGTTCCTAAACTCATAGAAGGCAACAGCTAATAGGTCCACATTTCTCTCATCTGAAGTAAACAGAAGGTCATATTCAGAATCACTGGCAGAGGGAAGATATGGAAGATATCCCATAAGTGTTTTTATTGGGAGTGGGGCTCAAGGCAGTAGAATATTAAAATACAACTTAAATTCACAAGGGATGCCAACTGTACTGGGAACTGTAATGTTCATGCATATTATACAACAGAAGATGTGCTAGGAGCTCACCGTCAGTTGCTGGCTTCTAGAAAAGTGGCTGCACCTCTCCCTCTTCTGTATCAGTTATCCTTGACTACAAGAGCAGGCCTTTATTTTATTTTGCCTCATCTTCCAGGGCAGGGTCAGTTCCCTCCTTTCCCCAATCTGAGGTGGGATTCCAGCCTCCTCTCCCCTTGAGGAGCCTCAGCTGTTCAGATGGGCTGTCAGGTGGTCAGGGATTGCAACTCCAGAGGACAGTGGTGCAGTTAGGTAACACAGGATGCCCACAACTTATGTGAATGTAACTTGCGTGTATTCAGCTTGGCAAAGAAAAAATCTTAATTAAAAAGGAGGTGGGCATCCGGGGTGGGGTGGGGGGAAGACTTTGGCAGTTCCACCTGCTATTGCAACCAATGTGTTTTGACTATATGAGATTTTGGTTTTAGGCATGATCCCTAGAATGCAACCCCCATGTAAGTTGAAGGCTTACTGTATTCAATTCTGGATCTACTGGACTTAAGCCCCACCCCTTTCTTTAGATGGCTTCTCCACTCCCAGACCACGCCTGAAAAATGACCAGAAGGTAGTGCACATTCCATACTTTTCTTGCTTTCAAAACTGCCTTTGCTAGCCTTGGTGTTGTTTAGTCGTTTAGTCGTTTAGTCGTGTCCGACTCTTCGTGACCCCATGGACCAGAGCACGCCAGGCACTCCTGTCTCCACTGCCTCCCGCAGTTTGGTCAAAATCATGCTGGTAGCTTTGAGAACACTCCAACCATCTCATCCTCTGTTGTCCCCTTCTCCTTGTGCCCTCCATCTTTCCCAACATCAGGGTCTTTTCCAGGGAGTCTTTTCTTCTCATGAGGTGGCCAAAGTATTGGAGCCTCAGCTTCAGGATCTGTCCTTCCAGTGCTCTCCAGATGTTTTGGGCTACAACTCCCATTAGCACCTGCCAGCACTTACTATTTTCTATAATTTCTATAGGGCTTTCTCCAAATGTTCAGAGTGCTTCACATATATTACCTGAATGATGCTTACAACAGCCCTGTATGGTAGTCCCATATCACCATCACCATCATATTGCATATGGGTGGGCTGAGACAGACAGGCAGTGGCTTGGCTAAGGCCACCAGGTGGGTTCATAGCTGGGGTAAGATTTGAACTAGGGCCTTCTTGGTTCACCACTCACAGTCAGTTACTTTCATTGTAGGCTTTCAATCATAATGCTGCTTTAAATTGCATCTCCATCCCTAACCAGGCCTGCAACTGATCGACCTGCATCCTTTTAAGGAAGCTGACTTTGCAAACAACAGTGTGTTAATGGATTACTGCCTGGGCAAGTGTGAACTCATGCATATTCTTCTGCAGTTAGCCAAGCTGTTAATACTCACACCATTTAAGAAAACATTCATTCAGGCATTTCAAGTAGTTAGGAGAAAGCCAGAAAGTCAGTCGACAGTTCTCTCCACCGGTGCTACAATAATCCACCGTGCAAGGCAGGGTTAAGTTTTCTCTTTCATCACATGCCAGTCACTCCAAGTGTTGCTAATGTCTGAAATCAAATCTGAGTGTCTCCTCCCAGCTAACATGATGCTGCCCCCCCTTGTTGGCATCGATAGCCCATCCCCACAAGAAGCTGTCATCACATTAAGTATGTATTATTGAACTAGCCCATAAAGAACCAGAGGCATGTGTGTTCTGCATTAGTGAGTGTGTGTTCTCAGATGGATTTTCACTCTGTATGGTTCTCTCTTGTCCTGTGTGACCCACTGTCTGAAAGGCAGAATCATGACCACCACATAAGCATCTGACTATATTCTTATTGCTCTCTCTCTGTTTTGTCAATTTCTCGACTTCGTTTTCATACACAGGAGAGGATTACTTTTAGACCAGGGATCAGCAAACTTTTTCAGCAGGGGGCTGGTCCACTGTCCCTCAGGCCTTGTGGGGGGCCGGACTATATATTTGGGTGTGTGTGAACGAATTCCTATGCCCCACAAATAACTCAGAGATGCATTTTAAATAAAATCACACATTCTACTCATATAAAAACACCAGGCAGGCCCCACAAATAACCCAGAGATGCATTTTAAATAAAAGGGCACATTTTACTCATGTAAAAACACGCTGATTCCCGGACCATCTGTGGGCCAGATTTAAAAGGCGATTGGGCCGGATCCTCCCCCCAGGCCTTAGTTTGCCTACCCAGTGGAGTTAAATGATTGACTCTAACACAGCACAAAGTGTGAGATGTACTGGTATGTGTGCATGCATATGCGCACAAACATATATATGGAAGAATTTGGTGTGTCTTAGTGGCCATTTCTCAGACATGGTTGCCAGAAATTATCGGCATACTGAGTTCCTCTGAAATGAAAAAAAATCAATATAAATTGTACATTTTTAAAAGATTTAAAAGTGTTCTATGTTGATTTTTAACAATATTTAGAATTTATTCTAGGCAAAGCTGGAACTGAAACAGAAAATTAGGTTGTTTCATGTGGAACGTGATCACGAGATCAAGAGCAAAAAGTGTGTCTGAACTCCTTCTCCTTTCTTCTCTTGCATGTCTTAATGCAGGATTTCCAGTTTTCTGCATTGGGTAGCTGTGGTTCAGTCTGTCATCACAAATCAGGATTGCAAACCATGGGCTGATCCTTGTTTGCAAGCAAGGATTGCATGTAGTGGGAGTTGAACATAAAATTTCCCAATGCAGACATCCCAGCAAACTGTGCTTTAACAAACTGCATTAAGGTGTGAGACAGTGGGGAGAAATGAGAGAGTATGTGGGCACAACTCTCATTCACAATTTGATAAACAAGTTTAGGTTCCTGCATTTCAGTGGGTCTACTCTGCATAAAACTGAGTTAAATGCCACCCACAGAATATTCATCCATGTCAGATTGGCAGGTGGTGGCTAGCTTATTTTTGCATTATATTTCTCCCCAACTCTCCACCCTCCTCCTGTTGTGGGTAGTTTGGCCCACTTGCTAAGTCTTTTCTAAACATTTTAATGAAATCTAAGGAGCAACGTGTCAAAACCAAGGAAATTTTGCAATCATTTGGGGGAATGAACAAATGCCTCAGACCACTATTGTCAAATGGCAAGAGCTGGATAAAGGATAGAATTTCACTCTCTGCTGCTCATTTACACTAATATCCTTGGTTGAGTGAAGCATTACCATCCTGTGAACTGATCCGTGTGTGGTTCCTTCACTTTTCCCTTGGATATTAAAGTTTACACTTCCTCTTTAATGATTCCCTAAAAAGACTATTCCCTTCTCACCTCTGAAGGGGAACAGAATCCACTGTGGCAGGAATAAGAGCATCCATTTGACAAATAACCTTAGGTCAACATAATAAACAAATGGTAAAAATTAGATGTAATGCAGATTTTCTCACCATCTTCCTTGTACAGTTAATTCGTTCTGGAGGTCCATTCTTAACCTGAAACTGTTCTTAACCTGAGGTACCACTTTAGCTAATGGGGCCTCCTGCTGCCGCAGTGCTGCCATTGCGCGATTTCTGTTCTCATCCTGAAGCAAAGTTCTTAACCTGAGGTACTATTTCTGGGTTAGTGGTGTCTGTAACCTGAAACATCTGTAACCCAAGGTAACACTGTACTCTCCAGGCAGCCCTTTCCTTCCAAGAACTGCCTTATACTCTGAAAGAATATATTATAGGACTGGGGTGGAAAACCTCAAGCCCAGGGACCAGATGTGGCTTCCCTGTGTGGCCCCTGCAACTCTATCCAGGACACTTTCTCCCCCCTCCAAGATCACATCCCTCACAGGCTTGGCTCACATCCTCCACCAGTGATTTTACCTGGCTTGAATGTGTCCTTGAACTGTGATAATCAAAGGCATACGTAATGACTGGTGAAAACCACCCCTGCCAAGGGCACAGCTCCCCCCCCCCATTCACCTATAAGGCATTAGACTCCTCCCACAATACCTGAAGCACCCCACCACCACCTGGGTCAGCACTCCAGCACCTGCTTTACCTGCAGAAGGAATCCGCCAGGATCCCCTAGCATGAAAAGCTGCTACTGCTGCAGGAGGGAATAGAAAGGGGTCCTTGGAGTGGCTTCTAGGCAGGCAGTAGCATGGGCATTCCATCCATCCCCAAGGAGGTATATTCCTCCTGTCTAGGCAACCTCAGCTGCTTCTCAGATTATTATTATTTTTGGGGAGGGGGGCACCAATACAGCTCCTTGCCAAAGGTGCAAGGGACCCTGGGTATGCCTCTGGAGATAATGCCCCTTGCTACTTACCCACCCCTGTTCTAGAGAGTCTAGAACATTTAACATCTAAAGGAGGGCAACCAAAATGGTCAAAGGCCTGGAAACGATGCCTTATGAGGAACGGCTAAGGGAGCTGGGCATGTTTAGCCTGGAGAAGAGGTTAAGGGGTGATATTAAGGGGTGATATGATAGCCATGTTCAAATATATAAAAGGATGTCACATAGAGGAGGGAGAAAGGTTGTTTTCTGCTGCTCCAGAGAAGCGGACACAGAGCAATGGATCCAAACTACAAGATTCCACCCAAACATTAGGAAGAACTTCCTGACAGTAAGAGCTGTTCGACAGAGGAATTTGCTGCCAAGGAGTGTGGTGGAGTCTCCTTCTTTGGAGGTCTTTAAGCAGAGGCTTGACAACCATATGTCAGGAGTGCTCTGATGGTGTTTCCTGCTTGGCAGTGGGTTGGACTCGATGGCCCTTGTGGTCTCTTCCAACTCTATGATTCTATGATTCTAAATAGAGGGAGAGAGAGAGAGAAAATGGTTATACAGTAAGTCCACAACTTATACTCATTTACCTTGTCTGCATTCAGCTTTATTTTGACCGAATGTGGCAAAAATGGGGGTAAATGCCTGGTGAATATCTCCTTTGCTCTTTCTTCAACTAAAAGTATTGGGCTTTTTTATTTTTAAAGAAATATAATTCTCTACATGAAATAAATTCTCTACATGGCATTTCAACACAGGTTGCTTCATCAATATGGCTAACTATTCTGTTGTCTTTTGTTTTGTTTTTGCAAGCCTAGCCAGTTCTTTTTTTTTAAGGTTATTTTCATCAAAGAAATGTAAGCACCTGACCAGGGTAATTTCACTACCCAGATAAACATTGACACACCAGCTGAACTCTGAGCGTGCCTCCAGTTTTAGCAATGTTATAACAGCAATCTAAGTGCATTCAGTATTTGGTAAAGTTATAAGTACCGTCCAAGTTGATTATTAAATGAGGAAATGTTTAACAGGACTATTACAATTTCTATTAAGTGTTAAAGCCTAACACTGTGAGTTCTGATCCTTGAAATTGGATGGCCTTAAAAAGATAGATTTGCTGACACTCCTTTTATTCATGAGCAAGAATTTTAAGTGTGAAATTTTATAGAGAGCTGTGTTCATGGTCTAGGGATTGCTGTGCTTATATGCCCATGCCAGGGCCCTGTCTGGCTGATGCTCATTATAACTGTCATTTCCACCAACCATCACATCCTAAGAAAGCCAAGGATAGCTCACATTATATCCAGTGGGCCATGTTAACTTCCTATTATGAGTAACTATTGATGTAGCTGCACTATACAAACAAAAGTCTAATAGTTCTTCTCTCTTGCACATCAAGCTATGGAAGCTGGAAAAGGACTACTGCCACTGCAATAACGAAGGGAAAGTCAATCACATATTGTACATTGCCTAAGTATGTAGACAAAGCAGATGTGTCATTTCTGATGCAACCATCCGTTAAGAACGAATTAAGATCACAATGAAACAAATGCCATTTGGCCTTCCAAACATGCGGTAGCGAACTATCATGTAAGCCACCAGTTCCTGGACTCTTTCCAATATTCTGAAGTCTTGTTATGATTTACTGGACACAACAATGTCAGGCAAATCTATTATCTCTCCAGTGACTGTTTATCTCAAGCCTAGTCTCCAGACCTCAGCCTTTTTTCTTTTTTTCAAGCCGTGAAGCTTTATCTTGAATTCACAGTGACTGACCTGTGTGACTCCTGAAAGAATACACTATGGTTACTTTCCAAACTATTCGCAAATAAATATATGCATATATGAAAGAATAAAGAAAACACCCTGCAGCAGGGTCTTTAAATACACACACCATTAGTAAATTCTACCCAGCAAAATAAAATCATCATGTAAGAATGTTTTCCAATTATTAAAAATGTGAGGCGTGCTTTTTCTCTTCAGTTGCAATCCTATGACTACACAAATCCCATTGATTCAGAGGCAATTAGATCTACCTAACGAAGGGCTTATCCACACTTACCTTTTGCCCTGTTCCAGGAATAGGTCCACACTTTTAACACCCCAAGGTTTTCTCATGAAAACCCGCTCTTTAAAGCTCAATCAGAGCAAACATCAGTTTGGGTATTCCGCAGATTGACATTTGCTCTGATTGAGCTTTAAAGAGCAGGGAGGTTTTTACGGGAAAAACTTCAGAGGAAAAAAGAAGGGCACTTGGACATGGACTTTTAAATAATGAACCATGCCAGGAAAGAGCAGAGAGAAGGTAAGTGTGGCTATGACCTAAATGTAGGATTGCATTGAAATGTATCATTATTTAGGCGACAATCCAGCATAATTCAGCATACTTGAGCCTACTAAGTATGGAGCCAGGGTAAGCCCGTTGCAATAGTATCCCATTGAAACCAGTGTGAAAAGTGTGATGTGGTGGGTGGCTTTTAAATGAAAACCAATCACTTCAGATACAGCTTAGAGTAGGGACTCAAAGAGGCAAATAGTCCCTCAGTTAGCAGGGCACCAGCTTTTAACTTGAACAGCCAAAATGTACAGGTTAGATGTGTTGCTGCGCAAACCACTTCAGTGCATTAGTTCTGAACTTGGACCAGGGTAGGGATGGGTGAATCTGTCACTTTTGGTTTCTCTCAGTTTCTCATTTTTTCCAGTCTTAGTTCTCAAGGAGCCCTTCCTCCAAACCAGGCATGGGGAGGGTACTCCAGAGAGTCTCACCTTCTGTGGATCTTTTTAGAGCTGCAAAAATAGCAGTGGTGAGCAAGAGGCCGCAGCAGTAGGCCACTGGACCACATTGCCATGTTGGTGGGCATGCTTCCTCATCTGCCTCCTGAACTACAGGACTCAGTGTGACCCACAGTAGGGTCCTCCCTACACATATACGATAAAGTGTTTCATGTCTCCGTTGTTTCCTATGACTTATGCTCACTTCTACCCCAGGGGAGAAAATAGATAAAGAAATAAGTTTATTCACACCAGGAATCCTAGGTGTGTGTCCTTCTGATCTGAGCTTCTTGGAGGAATGACAGGATGTAAATATAAATAATTCCCAAAATGGGTTCTCTGTGTGTGTGTGTGTGTGTATTAACAGAAAATAATAATTCCTTGTATAAGGGTTCAGAAACATATGTTTCTGCAAACCTTTATCAGTACTTCTTGCCTACCCTGCAACTGGTCCTTCCCACATCCCTCCAAAGAAATGTCAGAATGTGTTTGTGTGTGTGTGTGTGTGTGTGTGAACACTGTGTAGCTGAAGAGCCTTTCTTTTCTGAGGCATCCTGTTATGCAAGGACCCAAGACCTTTGGCTGCAATCCAAACCATATTGGGGCCCTCATAAGCATCTCTTTTACAGCTCAGGCTTTACCAACAGACACCGGGCCTCTGCTTCCTAACAACAGCTTTCTATAAATAAACTTTCTTGTGCAGTGATGACTATGGGTAAGTCTGTGATGTGAGGGGGCTATAATAAATCATTGTCCCACTCAGTCTTCGGGCAGAGAGCTATAAGGGCATTATTCTCTCTCTCCTAGCATGTGGGAGGTATAATACAGGGAATATTCACTTCTCAGTGGTGTTTCATTGCATTTCTCATGTTAAAATGTTCTTAATTGCTTTGTAGACTTTGTAACAGGTACCGCAAGCAACCATATAAAAAGTAGGGCTGGCTACACTCCGTTGCCCTCAAACACAGATAAGTAGGCTGGGCTCTGTTGTGTGTTTCAGGTTCAGTAAGGCAAAGATTTGCTTAACAAGTTCTTAAGTGAGCAGAAGCAGGTGGAAGGGAGGAAGGTATATGGCAAGTAGAGCAGACCCTCCAAGTGTCTCTGTTTCCCAGGGACAGTCCTGGATTTAAAGAAGCCATTCCAGTTTCTGATTTGATCCCAGAATGTCCCACTTTTCTTTAAAGGTAAAGGTAAAGGGACCCCTGACCATTAGGTCCAGTTGTGACTGACTCTGGGGTTACGGTGCTCATCTCACTTTACTGGCCGAGGGAGCCGGCATACAGCTTCCGGGTCATGTGGCCAGCATGACTAAGCCGCTTCTGGTGAACCAGAGCAGCGCACAGAAACGCTGTTTATCTTCCCGCCAGAGCGGTACCTATTTATCTACTTGCACTTTGAGGTGCTTTTGAACTGCTAGGTTGGCGGGAGTGGGGACCGAGCAATGGGAGCTCACCCCGTCACAGGGATTCGAACCGCCGACCTTCTGATCGGCAAGCCCTAGGCTCTGTGGTTTAATCCACAGCACCACCTGCGTCCCACTCACTTTTCTTTAGGATGTCCCTATTTTCATAGGAGAAATGTTGGAGGGCATGGAATTATGCGACCCCTGAGCCAAGGAGTTAAGTAACTATACAACCTTTAGAAGACATCTCAAAGAAGCCTTGTATAGGGAAGTTTAATGTTTTATTATTATTATTATATGTTGGAAACCACCCAGAGTGGCTGGGGCAATCCAGTCAGATTGGCAGGGTATAAATAATAAAATTATTATTATGGAATAGGACATCCTTATTTTCATAAGAGAAATGTTGGAGGGTATGACGGGGGCTGTTGAGAACTGAAGAGCAGCCAAGGCCATATTCACACCATACATTTAAAATACTATTATACCACTTTCAATAGTCATGTCTTAACCCAAATAATTATAGGAGTTGTAGTTTGTTAGGGGTCCGAAGAGTTGTTAGGAAACCCTTATTCTCCTCACAGAGTTACAGTTCCCAGAGTTCCTTACGAAGAGCAGCTTTCTGAGAGAAATCATGGGAACTGTAGTTTGTTAAGGGTGAGAGTCCTGCTGAGAGTTCTAACAACTCTCAGCACCCTTGACAAACTACAGTACCCATGATTCTTTGGGGGAAGTGATGACTGTTTAAAATGGTATCATGGTACTTTAAATGTATGGTGTGAATGTGGCCCAGATGTCATTTCTAGGTGAACTGTTGCATTAGTTGGGCTGGGCTCATAATCTGTATAGAAAGCAGAGGTAGGGGAGAACTTTGGTTCAGTTTGTGAACCTACTAATTTGCTCTACCCAAAACAGTATATTTGGGGTGGGTAATCTTAGGGCTGGGAGCCAAATGCAGCCATCAATGCCCCTCTGTCTGGCCCTTGGTCATGCCACTTACTGGTTTTTGCCTGGCTAGAATGTGTCTTTGAACTCTAATCATGCCTTTTACTTGTCTGGATGGAAGATAAAGGTGGTGAATGTTTGCAGAAACTAGCGTATGGTACAAATGTTAAGTGCTAAGGGATCTGCACTGCCTGCCTTTTAGCCACCAAGTCAGTTTTAAAGTGCTGCTGCTTACATACATAACCCTAAACAACTCTGGACCAGGTTACGGGGGGGGGGGGGTGGAGAGAGAATCTGAGCCTCCAATGCCCAGTAACACTATTAAAATCAGCAAATAAAAAGTGATTGGTTTTGCCATGGCCTGCTGACTGTCAGCTTGTGATAACACGGAGGTGGGTTTTTTCCACTGGTGGCACCAGCACTGTGAAATGCCCTCCCTGCTGAAATATAAGACGCTCCATCTGTATTGGCATTCCGCCGGACCTTGGAGGCACAATTGTTGGCAAGCTTTCCCTTGAGCTTCAGCTTCTTGATCCAAGTGTGCGGATTGCTCTTTTAACTCTTTTATTAGTAACACTTTTGAATGGGCTTGTTTTATTGTGTATTTTCACTATGTGTTGATTTTATAACTGGTTTTATGCTGGTAAACCATTTAGAAGCCATTAAGTGGTAAGTAAGTAAGTTCCCGTTGTTCGGTCCTAGCTCCTGCCAACCTAGCAGTTCGAAATCACGTCAAAGTGCAAGTAGATAAATAGGTACCGCTCCAGTGGGAAGGTAAATGGTGTTTCCGAGCACTGCTCTGGTTCACCAGAAGCAGCTTAGTCATGCTGGCCACATGACCCAGAAGCTGTATGCTGGCTCCCTCGGCCAATAAAGCAAGATGAGCGCCATAACCCCAGAGTTGTCCACAACTGGACCTAATGGTCAGGGGTCCCGTTACCTTTAAGTAAGTAAGTAAGTACGGAAAGTAAGTAAGTAAAAAAAAATCCCATTGTTGCTCCTGCTGCTTTTGGCTCTGGGTCCACCCACCACTAGGATGTGGCCCCAAAACATTGAACAGAAGGGAATGTGTCCCTCAGCTTACTCACTGCTGTTCTATGGTATTAGGAAGTTGGTGAGGAAAATAGACTAGAAACACAACTGTCTCTGCATATATCTATGTGTACATTGAAGGCCAGGTGAGGCTGTGGTGAAGGGGTCTGAATGTTAGTTTTGTGAGTCAGCTGTGGAAGGTATTTATGTAAGGTACAACTGGTAAAATGGACCTGCCTCGGGCTTCAGTATCTCAGAATCTATTGGGAACCTCAGAGTGCACTGTGTCTCCCCTAGAATATTTTCAAGGTCTTCTGTCCTCTCCTGAAACCTTCTTGTAAATGGTCTTAGTCACAATTGCATTACATCAAAGAATGTTTGCTATGGTTAGAAGCCTGTTTGGGTTATAACCAAGAAAAATGTAAAATTGGCATATTATGCTAATAAACGCTCTCTCCCACTTTAGCACACCACATTATGGGTAGGGATATAAAGTGTACTTATAGTTCAGCTTTCTACCAACATATTCTGTCCTTAGTCAGCAGTTTGTAAAGAAAGGGGGGAAATGAACAGGATCTTCCATAAGTTTCCTTTTCTACATTACAATAAAATCTCTAAAATTTCCATTATACAATCCTTTCTCCCATCCGTTTATTTATTTAATGAATTTGTAAGCCGCCTTTCAATAAGTCTTTCTAGGGCAGATCACAATGAAAAGATATAAAGTAATAAATACTGTGTACATCATGAAACAACCTATCCTAAAAAAAACAAACAAAAACAGAATCAAATCCTCAGCAGCATAATGTATATTAACATGTTTAAAAGCCTGGTGGGATCAAAAGTTATTTAAATGGGGGCGGGAATTATGCGGGAACCAGACAACAAGCCTGCATGGAAAGAAAATCCTATAAGCGGGTGTGGCAATCACACAGGGTCCCTGGACATTTCACCGTCTATTGATCCCTGTGCCACCACTTTATTTCTTGCTGTCACCACCCGGGCCCTACCTGGTGCAATACTGAGTCCAGTCAGGGTTAAATTGGAACATAAACTTTTGTTTGTTTATTGCAGTTTAACAAGCGTGTGGTTTCATAAACGGTATCAGTCAATTACAATCATGGAGTGCCTTTCCAGACCTATAACTTCCGCTACCTGCTCTCACTCACTAAACCACCTCTCAGATATTTACTTGTCTTCCTAGCCCCTAACTATTCCTGACTCAGTTTATTTTGCTACACTAACTCAACCTACCCACAGACTCCATCCCAATTCCAACCAACCACCCAACTCCAAACAACTCCTCCCTTTGCCCCCCCCCCCAGCTGGTTTTATAGTCCCTCTGACTCCACCCACCTGGGTCCTGATTGGGTAACCTGTTTAACTATTTCACCTCCAGCACTCTCATGTTAACGTCACCACAGGGTCCCTGTCTCAGGACCCCACCAGACTTTCTTTCTAGTGCACATTAATAATGATTTGTCCTCATGCTGCTATCAGAGCAGTCACACATAATTCTGCTTTCAATACTGTTAAGCAGTATTTTTTTCCTAGGGCGACGCAGGTGTATGCATACCCCTAAACATTTTGTGAATCTAAGTTTGGCCTCAATGAGGGGCAGTATTTCAATATGAGTAGGAAAATGAGAGTACCCCTAAACATTTATTTATTTATTGAAAAAAAGCACAGCTGTTAAGCATGCTGCTTCATGTCCAACCAGCACAGATCCTGTAAGTTGCTACTGAAATTCTGAAAGTTTTTTTTTTTTTGCCACAAATGATAGAGAGAGTGGGGGAGAGTACAGTGGTACCTCGGGTTAAGTACTTAATTCGTTCCAGAGGTCCGTTCTTAACCTGAAACTATTCTTAACCTGAAGCACCACTTTAGCTAACGGGGCCTCCTGCTGCCGCCACGCCACCAGAGCACGATTTCTGTTCTCATCCTGAAGCAAAGTTCTTAACCTGAAGCACTATTTGTGTGTACCCTGAACCGTATGTAACCTGAGGTACCACTGTCTGTACACTTTTTAAAAAAACAAAAAACTTTCTCCATTCTTTCAGATTTGGCTTGAAGGTAGACCCTGAGCCTGAAATAGCTGAATATTAGTGATCTCCATGGTGTTAAACAACAGCAGCAGTTCTAAGTACAGTGGCAGCTCAGGTTACAGACGCTTCAGGTTAAATACGCTTCAGGTTACAGATTCCGCTAACCCAGAAATAGTACCTTGGGTTAAGAACTTTGCTTCAGGATGAGAACAGTGCTTCAGGCAGCGGGAAGTCCCATTAGCTGAAGTGGTGCTTCAGGTTAAGAACGGACCTCCAGAACGAATTAAGTTCTTAACCTGAGGTACCACTGTATATGTGTTCTTTCACCCTGTATCCTACAGGTATTCTCAAAATGCTCAGAAACACAAGTGCAATTCTGACACGACAAGCATCTATGTAAGAACTCCTAGCAGACTTAAAAGTTTTGTGCCTATTTCCCTTGTAGGTCAGTAGGCTTCTTTTCTTTTCTTTTTTGGCACCCATCTGGACCTTCTTCAGAGTGAACTCTCCCTCCTCCGTCATCCCCCGTCCCTTACACAACCATGTTTCACTGCACAATTTGTCACGGTGTGTCTGCCAGGCAGGCTGGAGGGGCACAAGAGTTGCCACGTGTGACCCTACAGTGTGACAACCTGACTGGTGGGGAGGGGAGGCGGGGAGGGTTCCAAGCGGAGTTGCTCCTGAAGTCAGTTCAAATCAATGTAATTGTTAAAGTTGAGAGGAGAGAGAGGAAGCAGGTCTCCGGCTAACACTGTGTGGCTAATGGAACCAGAAGTGATAAAGTACAACCTTGCAGCCTGCTGTGTAGCAAGTCCGGGGGAGATTAGAAAGTTATTGAGTGAGAGGACAATTAAACTGATTTGTAATTAACTCTGCAGAGAGTGAAACAGCAGAGTTAATGGTAGCCTAAAATGCCACTTGCTGTGTTTGTCCCGCTGAAATTGTTTCTGTTCCTTACCCTTCTTCCCTCCCTGCCTCATAATGACCCTGAAGGGTTGGCAAGACGGGATTTTGGGGGGTAGCTGGCTTCATTCTGGGTGGCTGCATAATTAACACCTTCATTGCTGGTGATGTTGCTTAATAAATAGATTGAAATGTGTGCTTACTAGACAACTCCTATGCACCAAATGCTTACATGAAAACAAACAGATATTACTTCTGTCGCTTCCCATGTACGTGTAAATGACCACAAACATTGCAACCCTGCTAATTGTTGACAAGTGACAACTGCATTTTCTTTAATCTGATACAGTTTTTGCATTGAGTAGTTCATGTTCAAATTGGTATTGTGCTGTCTATGCATAACAATTTGCAAAGGCATTCAAGGTCAGAACTATTTTAGCTGCCTGTATCATTTGTCCGAGGACGCGGGTGGCGCTGTGGTTTAAACCACAGAGCCTAGGACTTGCCGATCAGAAGGTCGGCGGTTCGAATCCCTGCGATGGGGTGAGCTCCCGTTGCTCGGTCCCTGCTCCTGCCAACCTAGCAGTTCGAAAGCACATCAAAGTGCAAGTAGATAAATAGGTACCGCTCCGGCGGGAAGGTAAACAGCATTTCCGTGCACTGTTCTGGTTCGCCAGAAGCGGCTTAGTCATGCTGGCCACATGACCCGGAAGCTGTATGCCAGCTCCCTCGACCAATAAAGCGAGATGAGCACCGCAACCCCAGAGTTGTCCACGACTGGACCTAATGCTCAGGGGTCCCTTTACCTTTATCATTTGTCCAGCATTGTCTGCTCTGACTGGCAGTGGCCTCCAGGATCTCAGGCAGAAGCTCCTTCATGGCCCTTGACTCTTGATCCTTTTAACTACATTTGGCAAGGACAGAACCTAGAGCTTTCTGCATGTGCAAGGATACTTCTAATTGAGTCTTCACGATCTATTCCTGAGCTCCTAAGAAGGCTGCTGGAGTAGTGGGGTGCTGATTACAGTCTGAGGTTATTGGGACAGTGCCCCATTCATGCTAATGGACCAGCCTCCATCAAATAATGATCTGTTTCCTAATACTAAAATGTGTTGTGATAAAAGTGGGAAGATTCCTTCGTATTTATGAGGCTGCAACTAGGCATTCATCTGCTTTCTTCTCTGTGCAGCAAAGTGCTTGTCACGAGACAGGTTGTTTACATTCCACAGAGTCTGTACTGTTGGGTTCCCACGGGAACGGGAGACTGGATGTGACGTACACTGGTTTCCTGTTTTTCACTGTTCTTTGCAGTTTCAGTTTGTGATTCTCTCTGTGCTTTAGAGGAGAGATGATGCATTTCTCTGCTCCGGCAGAGGGAAAATGTTTTTCTGTAACTTACCAGCTTTGAACTGTAAATAAAGTAGTATAGAGCATGTTGGCTCATACTTCTCATCATTCCGCTGTGCACTGGACACTGCTTATCAACAACATTTGGTTTCGGGCCCAGAAGAATGCAGTGTTTTGAGAATGGGCTTCAGAATGTCGGGCTCCTGGCAAAGGAACAAAGGAGCAGAGAGACGAAGTGCCGGCAAAGCATCGTAACAGCGGCAGAGAGACGGAACGCACGGTATCTGCTCTGCGCGTCAAGATGATTGATGAAGGTATGTGCTACTGCTCCGGGCAGCCTGCCAGCTTCTAATTAATGGCTTTATGGCTGGACTTTGAACTTTTAATAGCCGGTTTTTGCCGAGGCACAGGCAAAAGGCTAAAAGAAAAAAATTCCTATGCTGGGGAAATCGAAAGTAACTTTTACAAATGCTGTTGTTTCAAAGCAGCTGCAAATATGACGCAGCTAGAATTAAAGGGCAACATAGAGAAAGCACTTGGGGACTTTCGCTTTTGAACTTGCTTTTTGGAATGCAGTTTGAAACAGCTGCAGATAAGCAACGTAGCATACAGAAAGGCGCAGGCTCAAAGGCAGAGGCTGTTTTGAAATTGCCTTTGGATTAAAGCAGTCTGATTTAAAGCAGCAGTGATGATGCAGGAGGCAATTGCCACAGTAATGATGGCTAGCTGCAGAAGGCTGGATGAAGCAAGTGGGGAATTTGATACCACTGATCAGCCAAATGCTCAACCCACAGTAGCTTGTGATACTGCCATGATTCAGAGTGAAGCAGATCGGCGGGGTGATAGCTGCATGGGAAATGGGGAGTCTTCACAGACGTCATCCCATAGTGCAGTGGAACCACCAGATGGCGCCAAAGCTTTGAAGGCAGTGAAATGCTACTCATGTGGACGTCTAGGCCATATGAAGAGGGATTGCAAATATCCCAGGGCCAAGACAGAGCAGCGCAGCGGAAGCTCATCGCGTGGAAAAGGCCAGAGCAAAGGCAAAGGTCCGGTGTCCAGGACAACGCAGCACAAGGCAATGGTCTCACGCTTCGCTCCAAAGGTTGCAAAGATTGCAGAGGTTGCAGAGGTCCAGAAGACGTCTAGATCTTTCTTCGTTGTTGATTCAGCTGCAACGCATCACATGTGCAACGATAAGCGACTGTTCGTGTCTTTTACACCGCAGGAAGGTGCGATTCACCAGGCAGATGGCCACACGATTCCCAGTAAAGGCTACGGAACTGTTGTTCTTCACAGTTTGGACTTGTCGATACAGGACGTGCTTTATGTGCCGGACGCGAAACATAATCTGCTTAGCGTTGGACAGCTGATGGAGCGGAAAATAGACGTTTCCTTTAAGAACAATAGATGCATCATCACCAAGAAAAATGATTATCAATTGTATGCTGAATTTGTTGATCGTTTGTTTCTTTTGTATTATGATGATGTTGTGCAGGATGACACTTGTTGCATTGCAGGTTCTAACAAAAGTTTGCATGCAGAATGTATTCACGATTTTCACAGGAAATTTGGTCATTTGCATTTTGAGGCAGTATCTAAAATGCCTGCTTTGGTTGAAGGTATGACTATTAAACCCTGCAGGTACCACATGAAGTGCAAGGCATGCGCAGCAAACAAGGTGAAAATGGCTGCGAAAGGTAAGGTGTCTAGTAGGCAAGCTACAGAACCATACCAGGTTGTTCATGCTGATTTGGTTGGTCCACTAGCGCCCTCTTTGGGTGGGAATAGGTACTTCATGGTTCTTATTGATGCATTTTCCAGGTATATTTATGTGTACAATCTCAAGCAGAAATCAGAGGCTTTTCCTAGGTTCAAGGAATTCTGTGCTTGGTTGGGAAATGTGCATGGTAAGAAAATAAAAATTCTTTTTACTGACCGGGGGGGAGAGTTCACTTCTCAGCAGTTTGAAGCTTTTCTGGCTGAGAAAGGAATTCAACATGATTTGTCTAGTCCTCGCTCGCCATGGCAGAATGGGCTTGCGGAACGAGCAAATCAAACATTGCTTCAAGGGTTAAAAACCTTGCTGCATGATGCAAATCTTCCAGAGAGTTATTGGGCCGAAGCTCTCTCATGTTTCACTTACAGTTATAATCGCAGGTTGTCTTCAGCAATTGGTTGTACCCCCTATGAGAAGATGTTTGGCAAGAAGCCATACATCAAACACATGAAAATTTTTGGTTCTGACATGTGGGTTCACTCACCACAAAACTCCAAGTTAGACAAGCGTGGATTGCATGGTATCTTTCTAGGTTATCAGAAAGGGTCTTACAGAATAATGATGACTGACTCTAAGGAGATTAAGCTCACAAGAAGTGTTGAGTACAATGCCAAGTGGGGGGAGAATGTGGGAATTTTCCAATGTTATCCTGATGACAGTGATGAGACTGAGGATAGTCAACAGCAAAAGCAACCGCAACAACCCACACCCACTGATGAAGGTTCTGATTCTGAGTCTGAAACTGAATCAGATGATTCAGAGGATTTCAAGAGTGCGAAAGCCTCTATGCGACCCTCTGAAAGCTCTGATCAGGAATTGGAGGAACCATTGTTCACAATAGGTCACTTTTCTCCTAAGAAGGAAGAGGAGAGTGTTGAAGACTTAAGGCTAATTCGCAGGTCACAGAGAGCCACAAAAGGCAGACCTCCAAAGAGATTTGCTGATGAGTTTGCTAAGATAGCAGTAACAGCTGTTAAAAGCTCCAAGAAGGTTTTTGAACCTTCAAGTTTCCAAGAAATCCAGGATTTGGATTCAAAGGAAGCTGAGCCATGGTTAAATGCCATGAAGGCTGAGCTTGATTCCTTGGAAAGGAACAAAACATGGGAACTTGTTCCAGTAGTTCCAGGAATGAAACTGCTTGGAAGCAAATGGGTCTTCAAAGCGAAGACTGATCAAAATGGCAAGATAGTCAGACACAAAGCCAGGTTGGTAGCCAGAGGTTTTGCACAGGTACCAGGTGAAGACTATCACGAGACCTACTCACCCACAGTGAGGTATGAGAGCATTAGGCTTATGCTCAAGCTAGCTGCAGAGGAAAATCTACACATTAGTCACCATGATGTGAATACAGCTTTTCTGTACGGATCTCTAAATGAATCACTTTATATGCTTCCACCTGATGGCGTACAGGTAAAACAGGGATTTGTTTGTGCTCTGAAAAAGTCCCTTTATGGTCTCAAACAAAGTGCACGGTGTTGGCACACAAAACTCACTGAAGTATTGTTTTCTCTAGGTTTTAAGCAAGGGAAAGCTGATCCATGTGTGTTTGTCAAAGAGGAGGGGCAAAAGAAACTGTATTGTTTGTTTTATGTTGATGATCTTTTATTCTTTTGGAAAGATGTCACAATGTACAATAACGCCCTAGCTCAACTGAAAGAGCACTTTGACATGAAAGATCTTGGTGAGGTAAACAACTACCTATCTCTGGAAATAGAGAAAGATCAAGATGGTAACATTCTAGTACACCAGTCACGGAAAATTGCTGATGTGTTAAGCAAACTAAACCTGATGGATGCTAACCCTGTGGACACACCAATGATAACAGGTTATCAGGTAGAAGACACTGAAGAAGCATTTTCTGACACTACACTGTACAGAAGTGTGCTAGGCAAGCTAAACTTCATTGCCAGATGTTCAAGACCAGACATTGCTGTTAGCTGTAATTTGCTAAGCAGACAAGTCAACAATCCTACTGTTAAGGATTGGAAAGCTCTGAAACGCATAGCGCGGTATTTGAAAGGCACTATGCATTACAGACTGAGATTTAACAATCAGAAGTCTGGTGGTCTTGAGATATTTGCAGATGCAAGTTTTGGAAGTGACACTACAGACAGGAAAAGTACGTCTGGAGTTTGCTATAAGTACAATCAGGGTCTATTTGATTGGTCGTGCAAGAAGCAAACAACAGTTAGCTTAAGTACTTGTGAAGCTGAACTGAATGCACTGTCTTATTCACTTAGAGATTGTGAATGGTTGTTACAATTGTGCAAAGACATGAAAATTCCTGTCAAATGTCCAATCCAGGTTTACCAGGACAACAAAGCATGTTTGGCTTTGCTGAATTCTGAAGGTTGTAAGCAAAGCACGAAGCACTTACAATTGAAATTGCAACATGCTAGGGAACGTATTCAGAAGGGACTCGTAACGGTGTCCTATATGCCAGGTAATGAAATTCCTGCTGATGTATTGTCCAAGATTGTATCAAGGGATCAACACTGTACCTATGTGCAGAAGTTGGGTTTGTACTGATATTGTACGAACACGCTGCCCAGAGATGTTCACAGAAAGGGGGAGGATGTTGGTTTCTGCTTTCTTCTCTGTGCAGCAAAGTGCTTGTCACGAGACAGGTTGTTTACATTCCACAGAGTCTGTACTGTTGGGTTCCCACGGGAACGGGAGACTGGATGTGACGTACACTGGTTTCCTGTTTTTCACTGTTCTTTGCAGTTTCAGTTTGTGATTCTCTCTGTGCTTTAGAGGAGAGATGATGCATTTCTCTGCTCCGGCAGAGGGAAAATGTTTTTCTGTAACTTACCAGCTTTGAACTGTAAATAAAGTAGTATAGAGCATGTTGGCTCATACTTCTCATCATTCCGCTGTGCACTGGACACTGCTTATCAACAACAGTTTCCAGTTGCATACTTGCCTCCAACAGACAAAGCATTTGCACAGGGGATGTGGCAGTGAGAGGGGATGCTTAACCCTTCCCGTTCTTCCTTTCCCAGTCCTTTTCTTCACTTGATCAGGAAGCACAGTCTCAGAACCAGGATAGTGGGAACGTGGCCAGGAAAGGGGAAAGTTGCATGAAAAGAACGAGGGGTTGGGACAATGCCCAGCATCTCCATGTAGGGCTGGGAACATCCCCTGCCTGAAACCTTGGACAGTCACTGTCAGTCAGTGTAGATGAGCCAGTGGTCGGACTTGGGGCGCATCCACACCTCTGCTTGTCCCATGCCTAGGAAGGATCGGTTGGAGCAGTTTTCCACTTGCCCCATGTTTTCTAGGCATGGGTCTGAATGGTTTTGCATTTGCCCTGCTACTTTCCCCTGGAAAACATGCTCTTGATCGACGAATTGAACAGATGGGAATCTGCAGAATACCCCACTGATGTGTGGTCCGATTCAGCACTAAACCACAGGTTTTCCTGGGGGAAAGCAGAAAGGCAAACAGAGGTGTGGGGGCAAGCCCTTGGTATAAAGTGGCTTCCTCAGTTCCTAAGCACACCCTTTCGAACCCCTGCACATGCTCTCCCACCCCAAGAATAGTAGAGTCAGTCTTTAAATCCTTGCAGAATTTCATATTTGTGTGTTCAGGGCTAGAGAGGAGAAAGAAGCTTATGAATATTATAATATAATATAATATAATATAATATAATATAATATAATATAATATAATATAATAATCACCTAGTGCTATTATTTGGAAATAAGCTTCCACGTTTTTCTTCTTTTCATCTGCTCCTGATTCACTTTGTTAGAAACGTGACAAGTTTGAGTTTCACAAATGAATGTATGGTTCTCTTTAAAGCGCGATTCCATCTCTGGAACAAAAAATTAGTGTGTGACTGTGATCCCTTAGATGGAAGTCAAGTGTTGCTCTTTCTGCGAGGATCTCTCCTTCCCTCCTCCCTTCCACCATTCAGCATACTCTCCACCCACCCCGTTAGCTAAAAACAAGAACTTCTCTACCTCCTTTTTTTTTTTTTTACAAAGATTGCAAAGGAGTTCATTTAGTGCCACTGGGGTAAGTGGCTTCAATAATGTGGACACCTGTTCCCTGAAAAGGGAATCAAGTCCAATTTGGCACGGTTCGCAAATAAGCTTCAGCAACAGCTACAAATTGCTTTTCCAAAAGCCCAAGCAGCTTTGTTTTTCAACTGCTATACACAGTCTGAAGGTTTCATGATGAGAGTACACAAGTAACATCATTATACTAGGATAAGGAAGCTTGCTACATATACCTGCCAGGCTGTTGTTAAGGTTGCTGTTGTGTAACTGAATTATAAAGCTACAAACAAATATGATCATAGGGCACATATTTACATTTTCTTCAGAGGACATTCCATCAGAAGCTAGAGGCTTGCTGCTTGTTGACTAGATGGTGTCAATATATTAAACCCAGCTCTCTCCTGCTATCTTTTGACAGTTGTTGAGATGGACAAGACACTGGACTGTGGTCAAGGGAGAAGCTGCACACCATGGATAACTTTCCTTTCTATGCAGTGGTACCTCCAAGGTCTAAATATGGCAGTCCTGTGCCTCTTTGGTTTCCGTGAGCCTCCAAAATTCCCTTACCTTCACTTTCTTGGTGCCAATTACATGTTGACAGTGCAATCCTAGCAAGTTCTATTGAATTCACTGAGGCTTACTCCCAGGTAACTGGGATGAGGATTGCAGCCCTAGTCACTCTTCCCATCCTGCCTGCCTGCAGCTGTATTCAGCCCTGGGAGCACTCCTGCTTGCTGGCTGAAGTCTTCTTGCAAACTAGTCCCATTTATCTCATGTTTGTTTTCCTCCTCCAGGATCAGGCACTTGCGTTAATTTGGAGACTGGCAACAAACAACTTAGAAGCCCATTGGGTAACATGCCTTTGCGCATCAGCTGAGATCCATTGGCCTTCCTCTCAATTAAGTGTGATTGGGATTGCTGCTTTATGAATTAAGTTAGGAAGTCCAACTCCTGCTCGTGTTTCCTTGGAGGTGTGATAATACCAACTCAGTGATTTTGACAGCTCAGCGTATGAAATATACATGCAGTAAAGTCAAAGAAACAAAACCAAACCTTTCACAAACACAATACTGTTGAATGACAGAAAATCTATGTCGCAAATCTGCAGCAGAAAAATTTCATGCAGTAACTAATTTGTGGAATTTAAGGCAACCAAAAGCATAGTAAAGGTAAGGGGAGTCGTGACGGACTCTGGGGCTGTGGCGCTCATCTCGCTTTATTGGCTGAGAGAGCTGGCATACAGCTTCCGGGTCATGTGGCCAGCATGACTAAGCCGCTTCTAGTGAATCAGAGAAGCACATGGAAACGCCGTTAGCCTTCCTGCCAGAGCAGTACCTATTTATCTACTTGCACTTTGACGTGCTTTCGAACTGCTAGGTTGGCAGGAGCAGGGACCGAGCAACGGGAGCTCACCCCGTTGCGGGGATTCGAACCGCCAACCTTCTGATCGGCAAGTCCTAGGCTCTGTGGTTTAACCCACAGTGCCACCCGCGTCCCTAACCGAAAGCATAGGGTTGTATCAAATGAAGTCGTCCAGTTAGTGCAAGAACTTCTGCCTGCACAACAGGACTTCCTCTCCCTGTTGTCTTCCCTCACTTCCTCCATCTGCTTCAGAGAATTGGAAGGCAATTTTCAGAACATATATGAATGTGCAGGGAGAGGAGACAAGAAGAGAGGAAGTCCTATTGCACAAGCAGAAGTCCTTGTGCTAATGGGATGAATTTGTTGGATACAACCAAAAACCTTCTAAACGAGAAGGGAGGTATGAAGGGAGCATGGATAACTGTATCAGAACTGGCTGGCCAGAGGATTCCCCTCTCCTCATCCTTTCTAGTTCCTAAGTGGAAGTGACTGGCAGGCCCAGCTGATGTTGCTGCTGCTTGTCAGGCCTCATCCAATGCTCCTGGCAGATGTTTTAATCTACTGTTTGAAGAATGACTTCTGCACAGCTCTGCTGTTCGAACATCTGTTTCTGTTTAGATAGACAGAGGCATTTCAAACTGCACCGGCTATGCCACACACTGGGAATTGTTTAAACGGCAGCCTAAGGTTGCTTACATTACTCCATTACGGCAAGAAATGGATTTACTGCAGCAAAGCTTGACATATCTTTAAGCCCTGTAAGAAAGATAATTCATGAAAAAAGACAGTTTAACTTCCTAAATGCATCCTTTTTTTGGGGGGGGGAGCTGTTTAAAACTCTAACCTATAAAGACATCTTTAAGAGAGAGGGGTCTCAAATCTACATGTGATCAGATCACATCTAGCAGAACATTAGTTTCATTCCTAACCTTGCCTTTTCTAAATTACTAGGGCTAAAAAGAAAACCTATTTGATTATTAGCAGTGGCTTGGGGTTGACATTTTTTTCTATCTTAATAGGAATTAGCAGTGTAACACCATATGCTGTAGGGCAGGGATACTTGTTTTCTTCACTAGCTTCCTCACTAAAATTTGATATGATTCAGAACGTTGAATTAATCAGTATGTGGTGTCTCCAGACTTTTCTTGTGAGACTCAATATGAGAGCATGTATTTTGCAGAATATTCAACACTAAGCAAAATAAACAAATGGATGAATAATGAAGGTTTTTGGTTTAATTGAAATATCATTTTGCAGGATCATCTGAACAAAACCTGTTTGGCATTCTTGAATTAATCCAAATTACATTGATGAACACTGAAAACATTTCCACATGGAATGCTCAGACGTGTATTTGAGCC
Organism: Podarcis melisellensis; assembly: GCF_964234715.1. Lineage (NCBI taxonomy): Eukaryota > Metazoa > Chordata > Lepidosauria > Squamata > Lacertidae > Podarcis > Podarcis melisellensis. The sequence goes on from NC_138530.1 coordinate 48,711,969, forward strand.
TCTAGGACACAGGGGAATGATTTGTGGCCCTCAAGTCATTGATGGTCTCTAACTCCTATCAGTCCCACAGGTGGTCAGGGATGATGGGAGTTGTAGTCCAACAACATGTGAAGTACCACAGATTAGCTACTCCTGCTCTAGGAGGGTCCCTCGAGCTAAGTTAATGTGAGAAGGATTGTAGAGGAGAAATCAAGGGAGAAAAGCAGTCATATAGTTCTGTTCCTAGGTCATCACAGCACTCACAGCAATCCAGAAAGACTCTCAAAGTGACAAATAAAGTCACATGGCCAGTGAAATGTACTATTCCCAAATTATGATCTCCAATTATATAAATTGGGGTTTGGAAATGATAACCAGAAAATAAACGAATTGGAGAGATCTTATATTAAACGGTCATCAGAATAAGAAAATATGTTGGATTTAACACATTTGCTTCTTTTCTTTTTTTCTGTCATAGCAGCAAATCAAGATGTTCTATAGGCACAGTGTAATGAGTTCTATCCAAAACTATGGCACACTCAAAGGAGACCTATTTAAATCAATGGACTTAAGTCAATGACTAACTTAAGTCTATTGATTTTGATGGGTCAGATCTGGGACAGAAAACATGTCTTCCCCAAATTGATCTCATGACAGGTGTGAAAATAAAAGCTGGGCAAGACTCTATCTGAGAGCAAGATGTAATAAATAAGTTCCTTGGAGCTTCTTTACTGATGTACAGAAATCAGCAACCAATATAAGTTTTACATTCAGATTATAGTGGACGAAAGGAGAAACCCATCCTACTTAAAAATGTCCCAAGGTCTTTTGTTAAAGGCCGAGAAACTTTAAAGCTGCTCTTGTCTAAAATGCCTGCAAAAATAACCAGCATTCCCCTATAGAAGAGTTAAGTTCTTTTAAAAAAAAACTGGACGATATTTTGTTTTTGCATGTCAGCTTCTGCAAAAGCCATTTTGCTTATTGGACTTGTCAACCGGATTGTTTAAGGCAGCTTTCCCCAACTTAATGCTCCCCAAAAATGTTGTTTAGCCCCAACTCCCAAGAGATCCAGCGACTAGCATGGCCACTGGTTAAGGAGTTGGGGTCCAAAATATCTGGAGGACAGCAGATTGGAAAAGGCTGGTTTGGAGAGAGAGAAAATCAAAATCAGCAGCGCCTACTTTTCACATAGCTGCTGCAATCACCATGCATGGAGGTTTTAAGCAATTGCCATAGTTTACAGTCATCCCAGGCAACCCCTCTGAACGCCCAGCAACAGACTGGCTAACTTCCTCCATATCTTCCCAAGCAAATGCAGTTTCATGGATCTAATAATAAATGGTATAGCGCAATATGGTGTTTATTAGATGGCTACATTTGTTGGGGAAACACTTGGCACTGTTTGTCTGGGATATAAATATTTTACATCACTTTTGCTAACCAAGGCTGGTGTGTGTACATTAGACTGTGTACTCAGCTATCCAGCTTAAGAAGAGCAGCGGATGCAAATTGTCCAAACAATCCTCCGCTGATTTGATTGTCATCATTCATATCCTGCTTGCCCCTGTGATCTCTTTTTTGTATAAATGGAGCTGGCTGGAGCACACCATGGTTCTAGATGAAGGTGTTAGTGGAGAGTTGTCCATGCTGCAGAACAGATCCAGCTTGGGACTGTGCTTCAGAAAATGAAACAAACTTGCACACGACTATAGAAAACTGAGTCAGATCACTGCCCCATCCTGCTCTGTATTTTCTATACCAACCAGGAGCTGCTCACCACGATTTTAGATAGGGGTGTCACTTAAGGTCCGTTCTACAGATATAGCAAAAAGCTAGGTAAATAGTGCTATACTACATCAAATTACAGGTGAGGAATCACATTTCTAAATTGTGCCCTATGCATAAAACAAATAAACCAAAAGAGTGGCTGGGGAAACCCAGCCAGATGGACGGGGTATAAATAAGAAATTATTATTATTATTAGGCAAATAGTAAACTAGCACAGAATGGATGAGTAGGAGTAGAATCTTTTTCTTCATATGCTAGATTTTGTCTGCAACAATGTTCCACACACACCCCTTTTTACATAGGTTTTTTTAAAAATAAAAAAATGGAACTGCCAGCTGAAAGCTGAAATAGTACAACCTAAGGAGATTGCATCTTTCTCACTCAATTCTGCTGCAAGCATGGAACATGCCTTACGTCTTCAGGGAGAAACCACATCAAGATGGAAGTGTCACACGAGAAAAGGATCTAGTTGTCTTAGCAGACCATAAGCTCTACATGAGTGAACAGTGTGATGCAGCAGCGAAGAAAAGCTAATGTTATTCTAGGCTGCATCATCAGAAATATAGAGCCTTGGCCACACTCCACCTAGAGTACCAATACACTAAAAGAATTGAATCAGTGCAAATACATTAAAAGAATCTTCCATTCCTTGGCTGTGACGAGAAAACGGAACTCAAATTTGCCTGGCCCCATGGATGGCCTTGGGGACATTGGAAATGATATGTTGGATGCATAAAGCATATTGACCCCAATACATGGCTCCACCGTCAACCATGATACTACAAGCCCTGAATATTTGCCACATGGATATTCAGCCATTCATTTCTATTTCAAAGGTTCATGTATGCATATGTGTGTATTTTATATAAAAAGAGAGGTGTGAATAAGGCCATTTATGATAGAAAGTCACTATGTGGTAACTTTCTCCTACCATTCTCTTATTGATAAGGTTTCCCAATTCCTCTCTGCCTCAGTTCCATTGCCTTCATAGTGTGCCAAATTTGCTCTTGCACTAATATTATCCTAGGCCAGCAGCAGGGAACCTCTGGTCTTCCAGATGTTGTTGGGCTCCAACTTACATCAGCCCCAGCCAGCCTGGTCAGTGGTCAAGGATGATGGGAGCTAGATTTCAGCACTTCTGTTCCCCTGCTTTGTGCTAGAGATTCCAGAGCTGGCCTATTAGCGAAAATTTACACATGTAGTGTGTGTGTGTAAGAGAAATGACCATTACAGCCATGCACCCCAAACATAGCTTTCCTATTGCCCACACCTCAATACTTTTCAATAAAGTTCATAAACTTTATGTCTGAGTGACAAAACACCAATTCATGCTGTAACATCAAAGGACGCTTAAGCACATGTAAAGAAAAAGAAGGAAGAGGAGGAGGAGGTGGTGGTGGTGGTGGTGGAGGAGGAAGAAAGTATAGTCCAAACTTATGGGGTTTGGAGCTGACTTGAGGCCTCCATGATCCCCACAATGATTAACCTCTGAACTGACAAAATCTGAGAAGGACTGGGGTTGGTGCACAACTACATTTAACTATTTAAAGAAGGGCAAATTTCCTCATTTTGGTTTACAGGAACGAATGTAGCCCAAAGCCCAGAAACAAAGACAGCGGGGCTCACCTGTGGGCAGAGCTTGCCATTTTCTCTTCTACAAGCCTACCATCAGGTCCAGGGTCAGCATTTGGCAACATCAGGCAGCTGCTGGAGGGCCAGTGCCCTAACAAGGTCCACATCTGATGGCTGCCTGGCTGACCCCCTTTGGGTATCCTTTAAGCATCCCCCACCCTATGAACTTCTTTGTTTTCTGGTATTCCAATGTGATGCATACTAGGCAGGGCCGTCTTAAGCATATCTGGAGGCGTGGTGGCAGCGATCAAGCAGGAAAATGTGCTGGCGGACATGCTTTCTGGTGTCAGGGTGCCCGAGAAGGCAGCCTGGGAATGCTGCACGCCGCCTTTCACCAGGAAGCAGGAGGAGGACAACGACTGGGAGCAGGGTCGTCTTTAGCAGATGCAGAGGCTTGGGAGTGAAGCTGCACGCCCGCCAGCCGTATATAGTGATACCTCTGGTTACGTACTTAATTCGTTCCGGAGGTCCATTCTTAACCTGAAACTGTTCTTAACCTGAAGCACCACTTTAGCTAATGGGGTCTCCCACTGCCGCCGTGCTGCTGCCGCGCGATTTCTGTTCTCATCCTGAAGCAAAGTTCTTAATCTGAGGTACTATTTCTGGGTGAGCGGAGTCTGTAACCTGAAGCGTATGTAACCTGAGGTACCACTGTGGTTGGTGGGGCGCAGCTGGCGGGTATGCAGAGAAAGGGGAGGCTGACGGCAAAGCCGCACAGCTCTCCCACTCGCTAGGGCATCCCTGAGAGGCCGGCGCCCTGGCGCAACGAACCACTAAGACCAATGGGAAAGACGGCTCTGATACTAGGTTGGGTCTAGCTGAGGCACCATTTTAATTCCCATTGTTTCCCCCATATGATGCTACACATTGTAGCTTCCCCAGATTAGCTGGTGCTCATTGCAACATGGGAATCTGCTATTGATCCACCTCAATCAGTATTGCCAGCACAGATTGGCAGCGGCTCTCCAGGACTGCTGACAGGGTTCTGTCCTGGAGATGCCGGTGAATGAACCTGGGGACTTCTGCGTACAAGCAGGTACCCTGGCACTCAGCTATGGCCCTTCCCTGTTTGAATGCTTCTGCCACTAGCTACACTGGTGGGCCCACCAAGAGGTACTTTGCCTAGGGCCCTCTCAGCCCTGGAGCAGACCCTGCCTATCGTCATCTTTGGGTGAATGTGCTTTGTCAGCTGCTCTGCTTTCATACATACTGTTCCAAACGATCTCTCTGCAGGCATTCGCCTTAACACCTGTCAGTTCAAAATTTCAGCTGTAAGGAACAGTATAACATCACACAGTGTCTGGGCTGCTGGTGCTGGCAAATTATATTCTGTGATCTGAAATAGGGGGCATTCCTTTTGAAACAGGCAATAATGTGGCAGCTGTCTTTGTTTTCATTTGCACCACGGGAGTTTATTGAACAATTTTTTTTAAAGTATAACCCATATGTAGAATGGGGAAAAAAAATCAACAAGGCTATTGTGAATGAAGATCTCTTTAAGGCTAGAACAAAATAATCAATAGCATTTTTAGTCTCTGACTAAAAGCAGTTTGGGGAACTGATCTTATATTCAGGGCAGTAGGGGGAAAAATCAGATTTTTCCTTTTAAAGATTTAAACTTTTACACACTCACATATTTTCCCACTAACAGCTGAATCCTAACCCCATGCATGTACACTTATCAGAGAGTAAGCCACAGGCTTGAGATGTCAATTGTTTATCCCAGATTAGTTAAAACAGAATAGCAAATTGATTCAGGTTCACATGGAAGCAATTCTCCAGTGCTACTATTAACATTCTGTGTCCTTGCCCAATCATCTCTTATTCCTTAACAGTTTTTATCATTGTGGCCGTGGATGCAAATTGTGTTTGATATTTTATACTAGCCTTTACTTCTTTTGCCAGAAAGCAACTCTGCAAATTTTGCATTCAGACAAATGGCACAGGATTGTAGCAGCTGTTGAGCTTTTTATTAACATCTAGATGGAAGGTTCTCAACTGAACTGCGTTTGACAATTCATCAGCTAGAGAATTCAGTTTGAAAAAGAAGTTGGGGGGTGTGCATAGGAGGGAGGATCTCATTCACTTACAGCGCTAGCCTTCCAAGTTAAGGCCTCTCTCTCACTTGACAGCAGCAAGTGGCAAACTTAAGGAAGCAATGGGTCATGGGAAAGGTCCCATTAGATCAGTGGGAGCACACACTAAACAAATACAGCCACATGGATGCGCACATTTAAATGCTGCCCAGGGGAATATGTAGACATATGTTCAGTGTGGCTGACAGAGGAAGGCTTGGGGCCTCAAGAATGCTATGTTAAAAAAAAAAAATCCATCAATCAGTCTCTGGGTCTGTAGTGCAGGATGGTAAAAACAGCAAAAGAAACATGTGCTCGGTTCTCTTCACCTGCTGCCCTGTGAAAGCATCATTGCCTAAGAGATACTGTGATTTCAATTCCAGGCCATTTAGGCCATGAGGGGAAGGGGAGGGGTGGATAGGGAAGGGCAGAAAAGGAGGCAAATATCACTTAGCTTTAGGGAGACACCTCCCCAAGCAGGGCTAAGGCTATTCTGCTGCCTTGACCATCTTTCTTTCCTAGAGCGCTGGCAGGGTTCCTCCCACTTGAATGAAGACGCTGCCTTTTCAATGCTCAGTGGTTGAAACCAGTGTCTGGCGGCCCCAGTGTGCCAACCCAGCAGGATGGCACCAAGGCTTTATCATGCCATCTGGGCTCGGAGGCATAAGATGCAATCAAATTAAAATAATTATATCTCAGGCCCCGGTGTTACTCACAGCTGTTCATTTGTCAGGATAGAGCTTGTGCATGCAGTTGCCACCAGATTAAAAGAACAAGGAATGGATCAATAAAAATCAGCGGCTGCTGGTGAGGCTGTGGTGCTGTGTAGCGCAGGATTGCTGGTTGCCCAGGGGGCTACATCAAGGTGATGGGGCTTGTGACACTGGCTTGCAAGGCTGTGAATAAATCCTAAGGTGATATTTGAAAGCCCTCTTAACTACTGATTCTGTTGTGGTAAAAGTTGCATGTAACTTTTAACTTCTCATTTTCAGGTGAGGTTTGTCTGTGGAAAAACTCCAAAGCCATTAGGTCAGGGGAAAAAAGCAACGTGTTAATTTGTGATTTTTTATTATTACATTAATACAGTTATACCTTGGTTTTCGAACAGAATGCGTTTCAGAAGTCTGTTCAACTTCTGAAACGTTCGGAAACCAAGGCGTGGCTTCCTATTGGCTGCAGGACACTACTGCAGCCAGTCGGAAGCTGCGGAAGCCGTGCCAGATGTTCAACTTCCGAGGCAAAGCTTGCAAACCAGAACACCTACTTCCAGGTTTACGATGTTTGAGTTCCAAGTTGCTCATGAACTAAGCTGTTCGAAAACCAAGGTACAACTGTATTGTTGTTATTATTATTATTATTATAACATTTCAAAACTCACTCCATGTTATATGAGTGATTCAATGTAAGCAAAGGGAGTCATATGGGGACAAACAATCCTAATTCAAAATATACACTGATAGGGTCTGAATTAATCATCATCAACAACAAGAACAACAATAGATAGCTCGGTGGAGATGTTGACCCAACATGCAGCAGCTGTGAAAAGGGTGAATTTCATGTTAGGGATCATGAGGAAAGGGACTAAAAACAAAGCGGCCAATATGATAATGCCATTACTCAAACTAAGGTGAGACCACACTTAAAATACTGTGTAACATTCTGGCCACCACACCTCAAGAAGGATATTGCAGAGCTGGAAAAGGTTCAGAAAAGGGCAACAAAAATAATCAAATGGTTGGAGCAAACCCCTGTGAGGAAAGGTTATAACATTTCAGCCTTTTTAGGTTAGAAAAGAGGCAAGTAAGGTGGTGGTTTAGAGATGTGATAGAGGTGTATAAATCAGTATAAGAAAAGGCATGGCATGCTGAAGGATGCTATCATCAGATCCAGTTCTGTTGGTTTTCTGACCTGCCTCAAATCACATTATATATCTGGGACAGAATGAAACACTCCCATCCTCATGGCTTTAAAAAGTCACAGATGCTCCCCACCTTGCACTGTTAAGTATAGTTTATACAACGCGCAGCCACAAAAGAGAGACAGGGTTCACACCAGGGCAAATTTCATTGGGGCCCCACTCGTACCTAGCTGCTATATCCAGTGCTGGATCTTTTTCTAGCCTCACTTCAAACCATCGCTCGGTACCCACACACAAACACCGGCCTTGCATTATTATTTGTTTTAGAACCTGTGTCTTGGGGCTGGTGCCTTGGTGGCTCCTGGGGGCACTGAACAACAGTCAAAATTCCCTTACTCACACTGAACTACAGACCACGGCTGTAATGAAGAAGCCACCCCTGGGCCGAGTAACTATAGAAACGCCCACAATAATTACAGAGGCAGCAAAGAGGTGTACAGAAATAGATGGCAAACCGCATTTAAGAGAGTTTGATAATAAGTACCCAGGGACTGGATTCAAGGGAGGAACACACACCACAAGCACATAGCAAGAGGTGATAATCTCCTCCCTCCTTGGTAAACGTGGTGTTTGCTGCAAAACCACTGGCAGCTGTGGTTTTACGATGTGTCCCACAGAGGAGACAAATCACAGTGGTTAAATGGTCTCGCTCCCTGTTACTTATTCTTGCCCTGCGCTTGCAGAAGGGCGATATGGATGGAGGTTATTTGAACTTACTATGCAAATTATCTGCATAGTCCCATTTCAGGGCAGCTCTATGGAAATGTCTCATTTACCCAAACTTCAAATTGGTTGTGGATGCCTCACAAACTTTTCAGATACCATATTTTTCGCCCTATAAGGCACACTGGCCCATAGGACGCACCTCGTTTTTTGGGGGGAAATGATTAAAAATAATATATTCCCCCCCCCAGCCACGGGGCTGGGGCGGGGGAAGCCCGAGCTTCCCCCGACCCCAGCCCACAGAACAGGCTGCCGCCTCAAGCCTTGCGCGCCCGGCGGGACCTCCTGCCGGGTGCGCAAGGCTTGCGGACACCTGCCCGAAGCACGGGCCGTCCTCCGGAGGGCGCCTCATGCTTCAGGCTGCAGGCTGCTGCCCCAAGCCTCGCGTGCCCGGCGGGACCTCCCGCCAGGCGCTCAAGGCTTGCGGACAGCGGTCCGAAGCATGGGAGGGTGCTCTGCAGCGCGCCCTGTGCTTCGGGCTGCTGGCTGCCGCCCCAAGCCTCGCGCGCCCGCGGGAACTCCCGCCGGGGGCGCAAGGCTTGCGGATAGCTTCCTGAAGTGTGGAGAGCAAGAGGGGTCAGTGCGCACCGATGCCTCTCGCTCTCCAGGCTTCAGCGAAAACCTGCATTCGCCCCATAGGACGCACACACATTTCCCCTTCATTTTTGGAGGAGGAAAAGTGCGTCTTATAGGGCGAAAAATACAGTAAGTGGGATTCATCTAGTATTTGTGCAGCTGAGAGGCTCCAGCAGCAGATACATTCCTCCTGCCAACTTCTCCCACCATAAGCTTACATTTCCATTAATTTCTTCTTCTGAACTTTCTTCTAAAAAACCAAAACAAAACAGCTGTGTATTTGACACAGCCTTCTGCTTCCTGCTCTCACAATTGTTTATCTTTTCACAAACCTCTTCTCCTCCCCTCTCCTCTCTACAGCTCCAAGGGCTATTTCTTCTCAGTCTTTCACCGTCTTTCTTTTGATGATGAAACTTCATCTGTCCTTCTTTTTGTGTGTCCTTCCTCTCCTCCTCTTCTTCCTCCTCCAAAACCTTTTAATGTTCCCTTCAGTTTCTGCTTTTTCACCTTTTAAAATGCTGCTTCTCTTTATCTTCAGTTGCTAAATCCAGTTCCTATACCTCTCTGTCTAATTTCTGTCTAATTTCTCTCTCTCTCTCTCTCTATTGCTTATTCTCTTCTTTGTTCTTTGGTTCACATTTTTAATTCAGCAGTAACTTCCAACACTTTTTCTTCAAACTTAAGCAAGATACTGTCCCACACAGTACTACAAACCAAGAAGTACTTTGTCACTGGACTAATGGCCATATTCTTTCTCTTATTTCCTTTCATTCAAAGCTCGTCAAGTGTTCAATCCACACTCCAAGTAGAACACCACATTGTGAGGAAAAATACCAGTTTCCCTTTCCTTCGACCTGAGGAGAAAAAGGAAAATAAATGGCTGCAGGGCAGGCAAAGGACCCACTTCCAATTCTCATTGCCAAATGTGTCCACTATCATGTAGTATTTGCATCATGACAGTGAATGTGAGTTTGAAATATGTATTTGCTAAGCTTACACATAGTTCTGCCCTCGGTGTCTCAGTTTTCTTTCTGAAAATTCTCTTTTTGATATATTCCATTGTAGATTTTGCCCTTTCTGTTCAAGCAAGGTTGTTCTGACAAAAGTATATAATGACCTTCTTGCTAAATTCAAAGGCCCTTATTCTGTTCTCCTGCTTCTTGATCTTTCTTCCACCTCTAGACACAGCTCACGACATAATCCTCCATTCTTCTATTCACAGCCAGGGCTTTCATGGATCTGTCTTTGCTTGATTTCATTTCTGTCTTTTTAATCTTTCTCTAAGGCTCTTTGTTAACAGTTCTCTTTCTTCTCCTCTTTCACTATCAACCATTTCCACAGAGTGCAAATACACCAGAGTTCACCAATTCATTTCAGTGCCATACTCTTTAGTAACACCCTATGTATCGCTTGTGAACTGAGGTATAAGTTTACTGACTTGCTAAGATCTGTAATTATTTGCACAGTGTGTTCCCTTCCCTCTTTCATTTGACCTGCTGTGGTGGTGAGTTGGTGTTGCTATAAGCCTGAAGGGGATGGGACAGAGAAAGGCCTCCCCACCCCCCAAGAGTAGGGATAGCCAATATGGTGCCCTCCAGGTGCCATTGAACTACATCTCCCATCATCCCTGAGCACTGGCCATGTTGGCTGGCACTGATGGGAGTTGTAGTCCAGCAATATCTAGAGAGCACCACATTGGCTATCCCTTACTAACAAGAATTCACAGGCCTTTCTCCCCCTATCCTGCTTTGTTCATTTAAGGTCAGGGTGGTTCCCCTCAGTCTAGGTGTTAAGGGGGCAAATGGTCCCCCAAATTCTTGATAATCACCATCAGCCTGTGTTGAGAAACACACATTTGGCTTAGCTCAGTGAAGCAGCTCAGTGAAGCAGTATGTAGGACTCAGGGATCGGAAGAGTGTCCCCACTACTCATTCTTTTATTCAAATTAATTAAATGTGCTTTATTCACATTTCGACACAACATCATGAAGCAAGTGGTGGGTTCAGGCCTGCCTGGTGCTATCTGCATAACCCTGCCTCTCCCATATAACCCACCCATCCTATAACCCACCCATCATTTTAGCACACATAACATGGATAAAGGACATTTCAGTTTTACGCAGAGCCAACATAAATATTTGCACAGAAGCCAATTGGCTAGTTTCCCATTCAATTCTTTTAATGAAACTTTACAGTTTGGATGTTTCAGTGTTTTAAAAAACCACCCTCGAAACATGAATGTTTTAGTATGTGTTAGATTCTCTTGATTATTTTGATATGAAATTCTATAAGCTGCTATGACTTAAAATGGTCAATGCACTGTGAAGTATCATATGTTGTCAAATGATCTTCCTAGGCAGGGGCGCCGACTTATAAAAAATATTGGGGGGGCGGGGGCCCATACCGACTTATAAAAAATATTGGGGGGGCCCAAGACCTCCAAACCGCTGCTGCTGGGGGAATGAAAGGGGCGAGCCCCGGGCTGCCCCGACCTTAAGTGAACCTGTGAGGGCCCGCCCTTTGCGGCAGCCGATTGGCTGCCGCCGTGGGCGGTGAATATTAATGAGCTAGGGGGAATCCCCGCTTCTCGCGGGGCTGACGCCAGCCCCGCGAGATTGTTGATGGGTCAAGAGCCCGCAACCCCACCCCCTCTCTAGATCGGGAATGGCTTTGTTTTAACTCATTACTGAATGTATTTTAAAAGGTAACTATCGTCAAACAAGGAAAATAAAAAATACCAACATAATTTTGTGATTTTACAAAGCATAATATAACTAATAATTTTCTTAAATTATTGGGGGGGCGGAGCCCCCCCAAACTAATTTTTGAGGGGGCTCGGGCCCCCCTCAGGCCCCATGGAGTCGGCGCCTATGTTCCTAGGTTCTTTAGAAGAATATCAGGGGTTCCTCCATGAGAAAGCGAAATATAGCTTTCCCACCACTAGTCACCTTCCTCTTCAAGATGCAGTCAATGTGGGACAAATTCTAGGACAACTTGTGAAGCTCCAGCATTGCCCAAGGTGAACCAACTATGCGCCTTAGAAAATGCCCCAGTGCAGGGTTCTGTGGGAGACAAGTCGGGTTCATTTCCTGTTGAATTGGAAACCTTGCTGTCAGGGAACTGCCATCGGAGCCAGAGGCGGAGGGAAGGCTCCAGAGGGATTCCGGAGAGCGTCCCAGTAGGGAGAGAGGCAGCCCATTTGCTGGGGAAGGAAATCAGCATAACACCGGTGGAGAAGGGGGGCAGATGGGGGAATCGGAGAGGAGGCTCCAGGACTCTTCACCGGAGACCAGCGGGGAGAGCACGGGTACTCCGCTGCCCACACCCTCCCTGCGCAGAAGACTTCCGCGCAGGGAGAGTAGGAGGAGACTTGGCGTCAAAGAACTTATTTGCTGGAAGAAACACCCACTGATGGATTCTGCCAGCGACTGAGACAGCCACGGCTATGAGGCTGTCCAGACAGAAAGGGTTCAACCAGGTAACCTAGCCAGGAGTGGCAGCAACTTACGCACGAGCAACCCCTAGAACCATTATACTTGCCCTCAAGGTAGAAAGTTTGAAAACCATTGTGATGTGCCACTGAATAAGAGCTATTAATAATGTCTTTTGAGAAGACTTCAAAATATAAACGGTCGGATCAAATGTTAAAAGTCAAAATATCATTAAGGGCTTTCAAAACAGCAACCCTCATCTATCAAATATCCAGACAACACATGTGCATGCAGGAAAAATCCTGGAGAATACAGGGACATGAAAGTTCCCAAAGAATAATTTTGAGAAGAATCCATGGAAATGAATTAGCTACAGCACTAAATAGGATGTAGAAAGTTTTGGGATATAGAAACAACATGAGCCCTGCTGGATTAGGCCAAAGTCCCACTAGGTTCAGCACTCTATTCTCACCCTGGCCAACCATGTGCCCATGGAAAGCCCATAGGCTAAGCACTTAGTGCAAAAGGACTCTCCCCACCACCTACACAGTGCAGAGACAGCAAATGCAAAGTAATCTTCTCCTACTCAGGGATAGGTGGCAAACCTAACTGCCTCTTCCCATATGAACCTACCTGGACCTTGAGATCAACCTCTGAGGCCCTCCTTCATGTGCTGCCTCCTCGAGAGATCTGGAGGGCAGCAACATGAGAAGGGGCCTTCTCTGCAGTGGCTCCCCGCCTGTGGAATGCTCTCCCCAGGGAAGTTCACCTGGCACCTTCACTGTACACCTTTAGGCGCCAGGCAATAGCATTCCTTTTCAACCAGCCTTTGCCTGACTTGATCTACATCCTATACCCTGTTTAAAAATGCTGGCTCTTTTTTTGGGGGGGGGTGTTTATTGGGTTGTTGGTTTTATTTCGATTTTATGTATCTGATATTTTATGTGAACCGCCCTGAGACCTTCGGGTATAAGGCAGTATAGAAATCAAATAAATAAATAATAATAATAAAGAACAATCTCAGAGTATAAGAAGCATCTGCTGGATATGGCCAATGGGACATCTCACCCACCATCCTGGTCTCACAATGGCCAACCAGATTCCTGTGTGACGTCCTTAAGCAGGATCTGGGCGCAACAGTGCTTTCCCCATCTGAGATTTCCAGTAACACAAATTCAAAGGCATCCTGCCTCTGACAATGTAAATCAACGTTATGGCCAAATGAAGTGACAATGAAGTTTTTAGACTACAACAAGGCAGTGGCGTAGCATGGGGGTGCAGGGGGGGCCAGCCGCACCGGGCGGAACATCTGGGGGTTAGGGTTAGGGGGCGCAAATCCACGGGTTAGGGGGCGCAAATTACTTGTCTTGCCCTGGGTGCTGACAACCCACGCTAAGCCACTGCAACAAGGTACCCTGCCCTTAGCCCTCTTCTTTCAGCTCCATAGGCACTGGGACCCTGCTGCCTTCCTCTCTGCCTCTGGTTAGCTTAAGGATGAGGAGTGGGCTTCTAGACAGGTAGTGGAGAATCACCACACTCTCTATACCCTCCAACTGCCCCTATTTTCCAGGACAGTCCCAGAACTACGAAAGCTATTCCGGCTCCTGATGTGATCCTGGAATGTCCCTATTTCCCTCGCCAGTGCTGCTGCCCCAAGCTCAGGGAGGAGGATCAGCTGACACTTGTCCCAAGAAGTGATGGTAGTGAGGGAACATCCCATGCCTCTCCATGGCCGCTGCTGCTGGCCTTCTCCCTTGGATAGCTTGCAGTAGCTGCTGGAGAGTGGGAGAGGAGGAGTAGAGGCTCCTGCTGCCAAGGCCCAGCCCAGGCAGAGGGCCTCCTCGGTAGTGGCGCCTGCCCTGTGGAACGCCCTCCCATCAGATGTCAAGGAAATAAACAACTATCTGACTTTTAGAAGACATCTGAAGGCAACCCTATTTAGGGAAGTTTTTATGTTTGATGTTTTATTGTATTTTTAATATTTTGTTGGAAGCCGCCCAAAGTGGCTGGGGAAACCCAGCCAGATGGGTGGGGTATAAATAAATAAATTGTTATTGTTGTTATTATTACTGTGTGATATGTCAGCTGTGAGGGGCAGGCAGAGGGCAGGATTGCCCTGGATGGGAAGTGAGGAGGAGCAGAGCACAAGGAGTCTTGGATTGTTTTAAAAACAAAACAAAAAACAAAACACACACAAGAAGAAGAAGAGGAAGGAGGAGGAGGAGGAGGAGGAGGAGGAGGAGGAGGAGAACAACAACTACTACTACTACCACCTTCTGCAACTAATCTTGCCACTTTCTAAAATTTATTTCTTGGTGTGTGTTTTACCAAAGAACAAAATAAAATCAGGATTAAGGAGTGTAGGGCATGTGTGCTGTGTTACATTGATGAAGTGGTGGCGGCACTTGCCTTCTTCTGATAGGAAATGCTCTGGAGGGGGGAGGGACCCAAAATGGGGGGGGGGGTGTTTGAGGAAAATCAGTTGGGGGGAGTGAGAAATGTCCCTATTTTTATCTGAGGAATGTTGGAGGGTATGCTCTCTTCTCCATTTCCCCACTAGAAGTGACTGCATTTCGGCAACTGGCGTAGAGATGGGAGAGGGACACACTCGGACAGACAGACAGACAGGCAGACAGACAGGCAGAAGACACACACACACAAACAGAGAGAGAGAGAGAGAGAGAGAGAGAGAGAGAGAGAGAGAGAGAGAGAGAGAGAATGAATCTGATAGGGCTCTGAGAGAGCCACAGGCTCTACTATACAGTACTTAAGGCTCTTCCTTCTTTGCCTTGCACCTTGATCTTACACATCAGCAAAGCAGAAAATGAAAGGAAAACTGCCTTCAATATCCCCAGCGCCAAAGTGTAAGGAGAAATGGAGGGGGTGGGTGGGATGAGGGAGCAGGCACAGACCAAAAAACACAAAACCAGCCCACAACCAAAGATTTGTCTTCAAATAGCAGCACTTAAATGCTAAGCCCCAACCCTGGCAGGTGTTTGCAATCCTTGATGAGCAGGTGCAGCAAGCGGGCCATTGGGGCTGGTGATGCCCTGCAGCCAGATTAGAGCATTCATTCAGTGAAAGAAAAGGAATGCGCAAAGCCATCGGGGAGCTGGCCAAACACCGGGTAACTCTTATGAAGAAGGCCACTGCCTGTAATGAGCCCCAAGGCCATAATAATTGGAGCCTCCACTTTTGCTCCCTGCTTTGCATCTGTCGCACTATCTCTCACAAAGAGTCAGGGCATTCAAGCTGTGCGGGAGAAGAAGAAGAAGAAGAAGAAGAAGAAGAAGAAGAAGAAGAAGAAGAAGAAGAAGAAGAAGAAAGTGGGGAGGAAGCAGGGAGGGGGAGATGCATCTTTGCCAGCTCCTTCCATGGAGCGGATCGGCATCACCACCACTGATGACAAACAAACAGTCCTCTAAACACTCTGCTTAAGTATAGTGCTGCTGGTCGCTCAGAAAAAAGAGAGAGCAGAACAGAGGTATTTCGGGACAGGAACCAGTAAATGGCTGCCAACCTTTTCATCTGGGTTCTGTAGTTCTGCCTTGAGGTGTAAGCATCGTAGGCACTGATGTTTACCTATGCGCCTTGTAAAGCTTCACCCTGTGATTTCTGCATATTGATGTGGTTAGGGGCACAAGAGCAAACCAGGCTGCTATCACCCTGGTCACTTGGCAACCCTGTACTCTGACTCTGATGAATGTAGTCCCATCTGCCCCGCGGCAATGTAAATAAGTACACATTAAGCCCACATTAACTGGAACCATTGATTAATTTGTCATCTTCAAATTGAAACATATAAGCGTAAATTACAGATTTACAGCCCCATTCCCCAGTAATGTTGCTATTTGTATATATATAAAAAACCCACTACAGTATCTCAAACAGCACTGCATGTTAGCTCTGTGTCACAGGCATTTCCCAGGTTTCTAGGTTTCTAGGGCTCATGTCTGTTCTCCCATTCTAGCCAACATACTATTAGACAAAGTGACCTTCATGCCAACATCTGCACCATACATTTGAAACACTATTATACAACTTTAACAGTTGTGGCTTCCCCCCAAGAATCCTGGAAACTGCAGGTTTTTTAAGAGCATTGAATTGTTAATATCATCACCATCATCATTTTATTTGTATGCCGCCTTTCCATAGTTAAAACAATGCTCAAGGCATGACAACATGACAAGATTTACATATTTACCAACATAACAAAAGTCAAAAGCAATAAATAAAACACATCAAAACGTACACAACCAAATGGAAAACAATTTGCACCACTTTGGAAACTCCCCATTCACCCATGCAAGGGAAAAAAGGTAGAGGACCTCTGGACCGTTAAATCCAGTCAAAGGCGACTCCGGAGTTGCGGAACTCATTTCACTTTCAGGTTGAGGGAGTCGGCGTTTGTCCACAGACAGCTTTCCGGGTCATGTAGCCAGCATAACTAAACTGATTCTGGTGCAATGGAACGCCGTGATGGAAGCCAGAGTGCACAGAAATGCTGTTTACCTTCCCTTGTTATCTATTTATCTACTTGCACTGGTATGCTTTCAAACTGCTAGGTTGGCAGGAGCTGGGACAGAGCAATGGGAGCTCACCCCATCATGTGGATTTGAACCGCTAACCTTCTGATCAGTGGTTTAGATCACAGCGCCACCCACGTCAAACATACACCCACACAAACATAGTCCAACTGACAAGAACACCAACAGACACATTCACTCATCATTTACCCTCAATTTATTCATATTTGTGCCCCAGTTTTAATCCACTAATATCCACCCGCTTCTGTTGACTGGCTTCCAAAGGTGAATTTCAAACAAATTGCATCCACAAACACCAGCCTGCTTCAACCATGAGACATCCAGCAGCTTCAGGATGTAAACTCTACTGGCTTCCACCCACCAACATTTGCCAGCTTCTGTGAGGTCCATCACTAGACTCCAACCAGCTTCTGACCATGGATTCCAGCAGCCTTCAAGCCACCATCCCACTCAGCAAGTGAACTTGCCTTATTATTGCCCCATAGCATCCTGCTGCTGGACGATTGCCTCCTTCCATTTGCCAATGTGCTTCCTCCAAGTGGAGGAAAACTGGGCACTGCTGAATGTCACAGTTGCTGCCAGCTGTATCCTGCTGGGGAACAGAAAAGGGCTTTCTCCTTGGCCTGCCTTTGTATCCACTCACCTGCCAAGTGCTTTTGTGACATCACAACCAGTCCTCTGCCAATGGCAACAGCTGGGGAGGCATCATCTTCCTCTCTTCAGGCCTCACAATTGTGGGTGTACCTTGGCAGTGATTTAATTGTGTACTTGTTCAATACGTAAAATAATTACGGCCCACTTTTGGATGAGGGGGACATCATAAAACTGGTGTGGGGGACGTTTTCCAACACAACGCCTTCATTCCTTGCAGGGAACCTTCCAGAGTCTGTATGCCAGCGTTGGGCAGGGTCAGAGGCATGGGGAAGTGGAGCGATGAATGTGGCTCTTGTTTTTGTACTGTGGGATCCATTCCAGCTGTGCAAAAGCCAGATTTCTACTCCCTCCCTCATCTCTCAATCCAGTTGAGCAAGAAGTATCATCACGATTCAAGGAAACTTTCCAACCAGACAAAAGTATTCCAGAGTGCAAGGCAAGGCTGGCAAGGAGCCAGACAGAGATGTCAAGGGGGGGCTGCATTTGGCCCACAGGGTAGAAGTTCTCTACCTCTGGCAAAAATAAAATAACTGTAGCTTGTTCAGGGGGCTGAGAGTTGTTAAGAGACTCTCTTTCCTCTTACAGAGCTACGTTTCCCAGAGCTCCCTGTGAAGAGGGATTGTTAAGCCACTCTGAGAATGCAGCTGTGTGACCTAACATTTTATTAGGCAAAGTGACATCCGTGCTGATTTTCTATTTGGCTTGAAAGATCAGTTCAGAGCTGTACATATATGCCTGGAAAGACTGAAGTGACTTTTGCTTACCAGGTGTTCCATGACAGGGGCTGGAGAGGGGCAAGGGTCAACTTTGAAATCAGTGTTTTGCCTCCCTCAAGATGACAACAGTTTAAGAGTCCACATTGTATGATGAGAAATATGGATTTTGCTTTATCACATCTCTGTGAAAGTGAGGTGGTAGAAAGGACACATGTAGCCTGCCAGCTGAAAGCCAACTAAAATGATCAAAAGGGGGCAGAAATAGTTGATGCAGGACCGATACGGATGTGTAATCTTGACAAAGCAATCTGGGTCAATACATGCCCTGCAAACTCTAGTGCAGCAGTCTATTCATAAGAAGAAAGCAATTATTAATATTCTCCCCTAAATCCAGTTTACAAGTCTCCTATCTTCTCACCTCTTTCTTAAAAGCAGCGATTATCATACCTCTCTGACCCTTCTTCAGCTAGTAAGCAAACAGCTTACACCAAGTGCTTGAAGGCAGCAGGTAAAAGTAAAGGTAAAGGACCTCTGGACGGTTAAGTCCAGTCCAAGGCAACTATGGGGTTGAGGTGCTCATCTCGCTTTCTGTCTGAGACAGCCAGCATTTGTCCACAGACAGCTTTCCAGATCATGTGGCTAGCATGACTAAACCGCTTCTGACACAACAGAACACCATGATGGAAACCAGATGAAACCAAACGGAAAAGGCCGTTTACCTTCTCGCCACAGCAGTACCTATTTATCTACTTGAACTGCTGTGCTTTTGAACTGCTAGGTTGGCAGAAGCTGGGACTGAGCAACAGGAGCTCACCGCGTCGTGGGGATTCGAACCACCGACCTTCTGATCAGCAAGCCCAAGAGGCTCAGTGGTTTAGACCACAGCGCCACCCACAACCTTTGGAAGGCAGCAGCAAGCACAAGAGTCACACTGGTGGTTGGCTGGCTTGTTTTTTCCAGTATGTATGTGATTGTACTAATGCCAGGAAAGAATAAATCCCTTGGCAAAGGGACAGGATCCTTGCACGCCAGACCTATCATCTCCACTGTGGTTATTAGAGGAGACATCTCATTAACAGCTTGTAGTGAGCATCAGTAAACCATGTGCTAGTAAATAATAAATATATGGTGGTTATCTGATATGGCAATTACAAGCCCACAGCTGACGGTGGGGGCTGTTCTCTTCTGGAATATTATTTCCAAGTGCAATCTTTAGCCAGATTTCAATAGCAAAGGTTTTCATTTCCTCAGGCTCCTGGCCTTTACAGCTAATCCCATGTGCCATTCCTTTTAGATTCCCTACACTGTGCTCCCTAATATCATCTCCCCATGGAATGGGTGACAAACAGTACACTGAATACAGAGTGGACTATTTTCTGCAATCTCAGTGATGTATCTTGATACCAATACCTAAACCTCATCCCTTACATGGTCAATCCCAAACTGGGGTCTATATCTAAAAGCAATTAACAGAGAATCCTGTGTTTATTTCAATGGGGATGCAAACAAAGGCCTGGGGGCCTGATCTGGCCCAATTGCTTTCTAAATCCGGCCCGTGGACGGTCCAGGAATCAGCGTGTTTTTACATGAGTAGAATGTGTGCTTTTATTTAAAATGCATCTCTGGGCTATTTGTGGGGCATAGGAATTCGTTCATCCCCCCCAAAATATAGTCCTGTCCCCCACAAAGTCTGAGGGACATTGGACTGGCCCCCTGCAGAAAAAGTTTGCTGACCCTTGGTTTATTCAATTCAGTTTGCATTTAAAGCCAAATGTATCAAACTTGTACTAAAACAATATGAGATCTGAAGCAAAGTTATTCTTTGCAATTCACACTTATCTGAATTTTGTGATGCAGTTCTCCAACCAATCTTTCAAAAAATGCATAGATTAGGGGAAGGTGAGCATTCAAATGGGTATTCTTGCATGCCACCCCAAACTCTGAGCAGTGTGAGATTCCAAGTGTTCCAGGTGCTTCACCCAGGGTCTGTGTTTCCTCTTGGAAAGGAGGCACAGTGGAGACTGCGGTGTCTTTATGATAGATAGTTCACATATATACAACCTGAGCCTACGATGGAGGGGCTCACAGCATGACACTCCAAGAGGGTCTTGCTTCTCCCACAGGCACAGCCTAAGATCCAAACAGACATCAGCCATTGTGCCCTGCCTGCTGCCTTTCTGCTTCCCTGTCACATAACTCCTCCCCAAGCTTCTAATTCACATCATTTTAACTGTGGAGTAAAAGGCCCCACTCATTTTGCCATCTGATGCAGAGTTCCATTTGATGCTTTGTGTGCTCCTAATGGCCCATCCCCCCTTCATGGATCACTGCCTTGCCGTGGCGAAGGGGCTTGAAGAACTCAGAGAAGCTATGAACTATGCCGAGCAGGGCACCCAAGATGAACAGGTCATAGTGGAGAGTTTTGACCAAACGTGATCCACCTGGAGGAGGAACCGGCAAGCCACTCCAGTATCCCTGCCAAGAAAACTCCATGGACAAAGACAACAGGCATATAAAAGTTATGACGCTGGAAGATGAGCCCCTCAGGTCGGAAGGCGTCCAACATGCTACTGGGGAAGAGCGGAGGGCAAGTACAAGTAGATCCAGAGCTGATGAAGCGGCTGGGCCAAAGCCGAAAGGACGCTCAGTTGCGGATATGCCTGGAAGCGAAAGGAAAGTCCAATGCTGTAAAGAAAAATATTGCATAGGAACCTGGAATGTAAGAACCATGAACCTGGGTAAGTTGGAGGTGGTCAAAAATGAGATGGCAAGAATAAATATTGACATCCTGGGCATCAGTGAACTAAAATGGACGGGAATGGGTGAATTCAGTTCGGATGACCATCATATCTACTACTGTGGGCAAGAAACCCGTAAAAGAAATGGAGTGGCCCTCATAGTCAACAAAAGAGTGGCGAAGGCTGTACTGGGATGCAATCTCAAAAATGATAGAATGATCTCGATACGAATCCAAGGCAGACCTTTTAACATCACAGTAATCCAAGTTTATGCACCAACTACTGGTGCTGAAGAAACTGAAATTGACCAATTCTATGAAGACTTACAACACCTTATAGAAGTGACACCAAAGAAGGATGTTCTTCTCATCATAGGGGATTGGAATGCTAAAGTAGGGAGTCAAGAGATAAAAGGAACAACTGGCAAGTTTGGCCTTGGAGATCAAAACGAAGCAGGGCAAAGGCTAATAGAGTTCTGTCAAGAGAACAAGCTGGTCATCACAAACACGCTTTTCCAACAACACAAGAGACGACTCTACACATGGACATCACCAGATGGGCAGCATCGAAATCAGATTGATTATATTCTCTGCAGCCAAAGATGGAGAAGCTCTATACAGTCAGCAAAAACAAGACCTGGAGCTGACTGTGGCTCAGATCATCAGCTTCTTATAGCAAAATTCAAGCTTAAACTGAAGAAAGTAGGAAAAATCACTGGGCCGGTAAGATACAATCTAAGTCAAATCCCTTATGAATACACAGTGGAAGTGAGGAACAGGTTTAAGGATTTAGATTTGGTGGACAGAGTGCCTGAAGAACTATGGATGGAGGCTCGTAACATTATACAGGAGGCAGCAACGAAAACCATCCCAATGAAAAGGAAATGCAAGAAAGCAAAGTGGCTGTCCAATGAGGCCTTACAAATAGCGGGGGAGAGAAGGCAAGCAAAATGTGAGGGAGATGGTGAAAGATACAGGAAATTGAATGCAGATTTCCAAAGAATAGCAAGGAGAGACAAGAAGACCTTCTTAAACGAGCAATGCAAAGAAATAGAGGAAAGCAATAGAATGGGAAGAACCAGAGATCTGTTCAAGAAAATTGGAGATATGAAAGGAACATTTTGTACAAAGATTTCCATAATAAAGGACAAAAGTGGAAAGGACCTAACAGAAGCAGAAGACATCAAGAAGAGGTGGCAAGAATACACAGAGGAATTATACCAGAAAGAAATGGATGTCCTGTATACCCCAGGTAGTGTGGTTGCTGACCTTGAGCCAGACATCCTGGAGAGTGAAGTCAAATGGGCCTTAGAAAGCACTGCAAATAACAAGGCCAGTGGAAGTGACGGTATTCCAGCTGAACTATTTAAAATTTTAAAAGATGATGCTGTTAAGGTGCTACACTCAATATGCCAGCAAGTTTGGAAAACTCAGCAGTGGCCAGAAGATTGGAGAAGATCAGTCTACATCCCAATCCCAAAGAAGGGCAGTGCCAAAGAATGCTCCAACTACCGTACAATTGCACTCATTTCACACGCTAGCAAGGTTATGCTTAAAATTCTACAAGGAAGGCTCAAGCAGTATGTGGACCGAGAACTCCCAGAAGTGCAAGCTGGATTTAGAAGAGGCAGAGGAACCAGAGACCAAATTGCAAACATGCGCTGGATTATGGAGAAAGCTAGAGAGTTCCAGAAAGACATCTACTTCTGCTTCATTGACTATGCAAAAGCCTTTGACTGTGTCGACCACGGCAAACTATGGCAAGTTCTTAAAGAAATGGGAGTGCCAGATCACCTCATCTGTCTCCTGAGAAATCTCTATGTGGGACAAGAAGCTACAGTTAGAACTGGATATGGAACAACTGATTGGTTCAAAATTGGGAAAGGAGTACGACAAGGCTGTATTTTGTCTCCCTGCTTATTTAACTTATATGCAGAATTCATCATGCGAAAGGCTGGGCTGGATGAATCCCTAGCCGGAATTAAGATTGCCGGAAGAAATATCAACAACCTCAGATATGCAGATGACACAACCTTGATGGCAGAAAGTGAGGAGGAATTAAAGAACCTTTTAATGAGGGTGAAAGAGGAGAGCGCAAAATATGGTCTGAAGCTCAACATCAAAAAAACGAAGATCATGGCCACTGGTCCCATCACCTCCTGGCAAATAGAAGGGGAAGAAATGGAGGTAGTGAGAGATTTTACTTTCTTGGGCTCAATGATCACTGCAGATGGTGACAGCAGCCACGAAATTAAAAGACGCCTGCTTCTTGGGAGAAGGGCAATGACAGGCCTAGACAGCATCTTGAGAAGTAGAGACATCACCTTGCCAACAAAGGTTCGTATAGTTAAAGCTATGGTTTTCCCAGTAGTGATGTATGGAAGTGAGAGCTGGACCATAAAGAAGGCTGATCGCCGAAGAATTGATGCTTTTGAATTATGGTGCTGGAGGAGACTCTTGAGAGTCCCATGGACTGCAAGAAGATCAAACCTCTCCATACTGAAGGAAATCAACCCTGAGTGCTCACTGGAAGGACAGATTGTGAAGCTGAGGCTCCAGTACTTTGGCCACCTCATGAGAAGAGAAGACTCCCTGGAGAAGACCCTGATGTTGGGAAAGATGGAGGGCACAAGGAGAAGGGGGCGACAGAGGACGAGATGGTTGGATAGTGTTTTCGAGGCTACCAGCATGAGTTTGACCAAACTGCGGGAGGCAGTAGAGGACAGAGGTGCCTGGCGTTCTCTGGTCCATGGGGTCACGAAGAGTCGGACACGACTAAACGACTAAACAACAACAACAACAAATGGCCCATCCCCAGCCTTTAACACATGCTGCTTCCATAGAATTAGCATTGTCTAGCACACAGCTTACCACACATGGCTCCGGAATGATATAGATGAGTCTGGCTATTTGCTGTTTTCAACACACCAGTCATTGATTAAATTATAACACCTATTAGACCCAGGAATTTCAGGTGTCTAGCACTCACTAACTCATAACAGTATGTTGGTGAAATGAACAAGACTCAGAACTGCAGTCCTAACCCACTTGCTAGGGATTCAGCAACATTTGATTCAATGGGACTTACTTCTGAGTAGACAAGGTTAGGACTGCAGCTTTAGTTTTGAGTCAACACAATTAGAAGGCAAAAGTGGCAGGCAGCAGGCAGGTAGGAAGTGGAATGCTCCTCTGCAACACAAACACATGCTGCTGGCATCAGACACATAGGAGAATTCCCAGGAGGACAGGCAAATGATTCAATTGTACACACTGGGGATTCACAGCATATTGAGTAAACCTGCAGTTCACAACCTGAGTGAAGCTAGCATGGGAAAACTGCATCAAAATGCAGTATTTCAGAAAACGTTTTAAGATACCTGTGGGTAGTAGGCATGCTCTCTGTTCGGAATTCCAGCTGCTCCATTCCAACCTCTGTCCTTCCAGTTTTCAATGCCACCAACAGCCCGTCAACATTCAGTGGCCACTGAGCACACTGTGCTCTTTTTGGGATCCCCCCAATGTGTACCACCCCAACCCTAAAAGGGATTGTTTGTACATCTGCATGTTTCGGCAATGTAAGAGCCAGTATTCAGAGAAGTGAGGTTGTCACGGAGTGCCAACACAGTGCAGCCAAAAGCAGACATTCAAGCCTGTAGTCCCCCAGATGGTTAGCCCAGCCCTCATTAAGATTTGAAAGTATGCTTAGGTCTTGCATCAACACCAGGGTGCTGAAATTTTGCTGAGCTTGATGCGTCATGACCAGCCCCTATTTCACTCCAATAATAAGAAAACAGTAATTTGCATTCAAGCCAAACAATGATGCAACAAAACTCAGCTGGTAGAGCATGAGACTCTCAATTTCAGGGTTGTGGGTTTGAGCCACATGTTCGGCAAAATGACTTCTGCATTACAGGGGGTTGGACAAAATGGCCCTTGTAGTCTCTTCCATCTCTGAAATTCCATGATTCTGTGAACCTCCTCTGGATTTGAAGGACCATGACACAATGAGAGGGTTTTGAGAAAGAACAGGGCCCTTAGGCAGGCTAAAACCTGCATTATATGCAGACAAGAATTATATCACTGTAACTGTTATGGCTTTCCCCCCAAAGAATCATGGGAATTATAGTTTGGTGAGGAGATTTTGCTATTAGAGATTCCTCCTTCTCCCCACCGGAAACTACAATTACCATTTTGCTTAGAAGAGAGTCTTAGAAAAGAATTATGGTCTGAATACACATAAGCTTAACACCTTGTTGATGCTAAGCTAAAATATGTGATGTGATATGGAAAATGGTATGAATAGAGATATTATGGAAAAATTCAATAAAAATCTATTTAAAAAAACAAAACACCTTGTTGATGCTAAGGAGATCTGGGCCTCATCAGTGGCTGAATGGGGGATTGCCTGGGAACCAGCTTTACGTCACTATTCCATTATGGAAGAAATGCATTACATAAATGTATGATAATAAATCAAAAGTTTATAGCAGAGCTTTCCAAACTTTTCATGTTGGTGACACACTTTTTAGACGTGCATCATTTCGCGACACAGTAATTCACTTTTACTAGCAAACCGGACGTTAAACTAATGCCTTTCCAGCCCCAGGAGGAGCACAGGGAGCATTCGTGTGACACACTTATACACTGCAGCTGACACACTAATGTGGACACACAGTTTGGAAAGCTCTGGTCTATAGGGTAGTTAGTCCTCTGCTGCTTCACCAGGCACTGAAGTAGCAGGTTTGAAGGCAGGTTGATAAACCACTCTGTCATCATCATTACATGGGAGTCAGAGAGTTGCTCAATATTGGTACAATAAAGTGTAAGTCCACACTTACAGGACAAGACTTGGGCACATGACAAAGGATGTTCACTGGCCTAGTTTGCACATAATATTAAACCATAGTTTAGCAAACTATGGTTATACTAAACTATGGCTTAGTGTTATATACACATTCTGCCCAACAACTGAAGTATGGTTTGTTTGCTGCCAACAAACCATGATCTGAAGCCATAGCTTGTTGCTAATAATAATAATAATAATAATAATAATAATAATAATAATAATAATAATAATAATAATTTATTATTTATACCCCGCCCATCTGGCTGGGCTTCCCCAGCCACTCTGGGCAGCTTTCAGCAAAACATTAAAATACAATAATTCATCAGCTATTAAAAGCTTCCCTAAACAGGGCTGCCTTCCTTATAAACTTATAAGCTTATAGACTTGATAGCCTTCCTTAACTATGATTTGTTTGGCCACCCTAGCCCAGATGCTCACCAGGTCACAAAGGCATAAGTGCAGCTGGTAAAGAAAAGAAAAAAAGAGCGGTTGTTTGTGAGACAATTCATCGCTAATTGTGGCTTGTTAAGCAAACCCTCAGGTTAAACAAACCACGGCTTAGTGTTATGCACGAACCAGATCACTGTATGCAAAGCTCGGCTTCCATTTGTTTAGTGGACATTCCAGCTCCCCAAAGTCCACATTTCAGGATTGTGAACCAGCGCACATGGGAATCTTTGAAGTCTTTACTCTAAAGTGCTCCCCCTAAGGAAGCAGGAAGTTCCATAAAAGAAATCCAAACACTTAAAACAAAGGTGGTGGCACAAGCTAATCATAAAACTGACACGGTTTGGGTTGTCACCAGCTCTCATTTCCTGTTGCTTCAGCAAGCAAATGGGAAACATTTAATGTTCCTTTTGAGGAGGTTTATATTATTTATGAACTTTGGGATGAACCTCTGGCCAGGCAAGCCTCCTTTCGTAAGCGTGGACCATCTCTTCTCTGCTTACTTGCCCTTTCAAGTTGCTTATGTGCCCTTTGAAGTGTTGTCTAAGGACAGTTTTGTTGATGAGCTTCCTACAATGTGCTCACTTTTAAATTCCTCGGGATTTTTTCAGCACTTGCTGGGAAGTTGCCATTTCCTCTACGGACACTCCCCCTACCCTGCCCTCCCTGCCCCCCCCCCCCGCTCCATCGTCTCTTGTCTTTGGCTTAACTGGCTGTTAGTTCTGCAGACACAGGCTTTGTCCAAGTTCTCCTCCCAGGTCTCCCAGTAACCTTTACAGGAAAAAGCATCCCATTAAATGGTAGGTGTTCACTGCTCTCCTGACCACATATTCCAAGATGTTTCCTGCCTATATTTCAGGAGCAGCCTTGAATGCCGCAACCCCCATAGGGGCCATTCTGTCAGTCCAGGCATTTAATTAGCTAATTACAACCTGCTGACATGAATACACCAAATAAGGAGTTTGGAGAGCAATTTCTTTTTCTTTCTTTTTCTTTCTTTTTTTTTTTGCAGTTCATTTATTATTAACCCCCCAGTAAACATCTGATATGCTCTTCCCTTAGGGGACAGAGTGGTAATTGGTCCCTTGAACACTAAGTTCTCTTACTAATCTGCCTGAGCTGGAACTGAGTGTCGCCATCTGTCCATATTTACACATACACCCCACCGTGCGTTTCACATTCTGGAAAAGAAAGCGAGAGGGAGAGAGAGAATGGGAAGGAGTCTCAGAGAAGTATTTTTAATTCAGTCAGGAACAGCCGCCTTTGTGTAGCACATTTCAAACATATGTGCCCAGCCCAGGAGATGATAGATAGATAGATATAGATGATAGATAGATAGATGATAGATAGATATAGATAGATAGATTAGATAGATAGATAGATAGATAGATAGATAGATAGATAGATAGATAGAGATAGATGATAGATAGATGATAGATATAGATAGATAGATAGATAGATAGATAGATAGATAGATAGATAGATAGATAGATGATAGATAGATAGATAGATGATAGATGGATGATAGATAGATAGATGATAGATATAGATGATAGATAGATGATGATAGATAGATAGATAGATAGATAGATAGATAGATGATAGATAGATAGATAGATGATAGATAGATAGATGATAGATAGATAGATAGATGATAGATAGATATAGATAGATGATAGATAGATATAGATAAAAATGATATAGATAGGTAGATAGATAATATAAATGATAAAAATAATAATGACCTGGCTATAATGTAGTTTCATTTCCCTCCTCCATTTCTAGTCTTATGAAACATGTAAATGTGGAAATGATTAAGTGCCCTAATAGCAGAATCATAGAACTGTAGAGTTGGAAGAGACCATGAGGGTAATCTACAGTAGTGCTTGCCTTGCTTTTGAAGGGAAAAATGAGCCTTGGAAGTGTGACTTGGTCAAGGAGTGAAAATCAGGCAGACAGAATTAAAAGATTCCCATCCCAAATTAAGCCCCTTGGACAATCTGTTTGTGCATCACCTACTAGCCAATACTGTACAGCACAACTGCTTGAGTTCTGAATGGGGGGGGGGGAGAGAACTGAATTAAAATGTGGGGGATGGACTAGCCAAATCAATAATTCAGAAGGGTGGGTAAATAGCATGCAGTTCACATAATGCTACACCATTAATCATGTTATACAATTAAACTATGGCAGCATATTGAATTTTTAAAATTATTATTAAATTGGACCACACAGTTTTAGGGGTTGCCTATCAACCAGAAAGGGAAACCCATAGCCTGCTCTTCTTCTCTTTACAGTAGTCTGAGCAACAGAAACCAGAAGCTTTTCGAGCATAATGGATATACAGTGCTACCTTGGTTCTCAAACTTAATCCATTCCGGAAGTCCGTTCCAAAACCAAAGCGTTCCAAAACCAAAGCGGGCTTTCCCATAGAAAGTAAGGCAAAATGGATTAATCCATTCCAGACTTTTCAAAACAACCCCTAAAACAGCAATTTAACATGAATTTTACTATCTAAGGAGACCATTGATCCATAAAATGAAAGCAATAAACAATGTACTAAAGTCACACAATCAATCAATCAATCAATCAATCAGTAGCTGAACTGGGTTTCACACAGTCACAAAAACAAACCAAAAAAGCCACAAAAACGCAAAAGAAATAGCAAAAACAGACAGACCTCAGCGTAACACTCAAAACAGAAGTGTGGCACTCAAAACGGAAGCGTGGCACTCAAAATGGAGCACGTTCAGCTTCCAAAAAAAGTTCACAAACCAGAACACTTACTTCTGGGTTTGTAGTGTTTGAGTTCCAAGTTGTTTGAGTACCAAGGCGTTTGAGCACCAAGGTACCACTGTATGCAATACATGCTTCTAAAGTTTACTGAGCACATGATTATTAAAGGCATATAAGCTGATACAAATGGATAATGCTGGCAGCGTTAAGAAGATCCAAGTCTAATATGTGCTGAAGGAGGCATTCAACTGCTTCATCTGTTGTCCAGCTTAACACTCAACTCACATGCACCACATTTTGTGGTGGGCGGCAAAATAATAAAATAAAATAAAAGCAATATTTCTGGGGCTGCCCTCTGGCTTCTTGGGCAATAACTAAGTCCAGGTAAGAGCTAGAAGGAAATCTGAGTGTCACCTGGTCCAACCTGCTTCTCAATGCTAGAACTTCAATACAGGATGCAATCCCCCTGAGAGATGTTCCCATCCAGCCTCTGCTTAAAGGAGACCTCACCACATCCTGAGACAGTCTGTTCCACTGCTGGACAACAGCTCTTACAGTTAGAATGTTAACCATTAGGATGCTGCTGCTGTGGTAAGTACACTTTTTTGCACAAGCTCAGAAACACTCTCCTTTCTGCTGTTGACAGAGCCTGAGTGACATCAAGCTTTGTGGAAAATCTTCATCAGGGGTCAGCAAACTTTTTCAGCAGGGGGCTCATCCACTGTCCCTCAGACCTTGTGGAGGGCCGGACTATATTTTGAAAAAAATATATGAATGAGTTCCTATGCCCCACAAATAACCCAGAGATGCATTTTAAATAAAAGCACATGTTCTACTCAAGTAAAAACACGTTGATTCCCAGACCATCCATGGGCCGGATTTAGAAGGTGATTGGGCTGGATCCGGCTCCTGGGCCTTAGTTTGCCTACCCATGATCTACATAGTCAGATCTTTATTTAGTCTTCAAATAAGAGTCAGTCTTAAATGCTACAGCAATGGCCCTGCTTCTCCACCCGCCTACCCCTTAATCGAGGGCATGTGGCGCAGCATTGCTAGCGGTATCCTAAAAGTACTTAAGCTGGTTCCACCTATAACGGAAAAACAAATGTGTGCCCCCCACCCCACCCCCTCAAAGCTATTTCCTGTTGTTCCATTATAATGGTTACATTCAAACAGGTCAGTTTCTGAAAGCTGAGCTCAAGATGGCAAGGGCAGGGCTGTTTTTGTTGAGGGTTTTTTGAAAACAAAAAACTATATATATCATGAATTAATTATTTTCTGCCATGCTTGGCTGTATCAATTACCAGATCCTCAATAGGAGAGCTGCCACAGCTCTGTTACCATGTACGCAGTAATAGCTCACTCTCCCGTTGTTCCCTTTGATCAGACACAGGTGGATGACAAGCCTAATACTTGTCTGTTGAAATAGGTGCGCATTGTTGTCAGGGTGATTATATCTAATTACGTCCCCGTTAATTATCAAACATGATTAATTATAGCAGAGCCACTTTACTTTAAAGACGGGCGCATCTTCCAGATGTCAGACTGCTGCTTGCATGGCACAGTTTTCAAAGGGCTTGTTGGTTTTGTTTTGTTTTTGCAGTGTACCCATCGGAGAGAAATAGAAGAACGCATGATAAACAGCAAAACAATTCACTGTTATTCCTTTCTACATCTTTCCCACCAGTATAGGCCACAGGGGAAGTGGATTTTCTAAGATTAAAAAATTGCAATAAAAGACCCCTAGGTGAAACTCCTAGGCTGCCAGAATGTGCAGGGGTTTGATTCACACGGAACAGTTCGACGTTCTGCCTGATCAGGAGTATTACGTAATCCAAATGTCAGTACGTTCCTGCAACGATAATTTTAGGCAAGGCGATGCTAATTTATTTTATCACTAAAATGTGTGCCTGCTGCAACCATCATTTTCTACAGTGCAAGTTTTTCACAATATGTACCCTTTAAGAAGCACCTTTGGCAAGGAAGGGAAGGATAGAGATTTACTAATTAATTAATTAATTAATTCTGTCCACACAACTGAATCATCTGCAACTACTTGGCTATGAAGCAAATTGCAGGGCTCACTGAATTTGGGGGGGGTTAATCCTTCTGTTGCTACTGCTGGTCAGAGCCAGGCCTCATTTTATTCCATTGTATTCCTCCATACCACATCTTAAAAAGCAGAGACATCACCTTGCTGACAAAGGTCCGTATAGTTAAAGCTATGGTTTTCCTAGTAGTGATGTATGGAAGTGAGAGCTGGACCATAAAGAAGGCTGATTGCCGACAAATTGATGCTTTTGAATTATGGTGCTGGAGGAGACTCTTGAGAGTCCCATGGACTGCAAGAAGATCAAACCTCTCCATTCTGAAGGAAATCAGCCCTGAGTGCTCACTAGAAGGACAGATCCTGAAGCTGAGGCTCCAATACTTTGGCCACCTCATGAGAAGAGAAGACTCCCTGGAAAAGACCCTGATGTTGAGAAAGATGGAGGGCACAAGGAGAAGGGGATGACAGAGGACAAGATGGTTGGATAGTGTTCTTGAAGCTACCAGCTTGAGTTTGACCAAACTGCGGGAGGCAGTGGAAGACAGGTGAGCCTGGCGTGCCCGGGTCACGAAGAGTCGGACACGACTAAACAACAACTGCCTCCTTATAGATATTGTGTCAGGTGGCTTTGCCCTACAACTGGGATCCCAATTGCTTGTTCTTTGATCAGCAGTTTACCTAGAATCCCATGAACTGTCAACCTGTGTTTGTAGTTATTGTGGTTATGTTTTATGTTAGAGCCATCACAGATTGCTCACTTCAGTGGTGAAGAAGATGTAGAGACAGGGCCTGAAAAGCTTAGAATTGTAGAGTTGGAAGGGACCACATGGGTCATCTAGACCAATCCCCTACAATCCAGGAATGTTTTGCCAGTGTATGGCTCCAACCCACAACCCTGAGATCAAGAGTCTCATGCTCTACTGACAGAAAAGCTCCTAGAAGGAAGTCTAATAACTCATTGGGGTTTATTTGGATAATCCTTGCCCTTCAGTGTTCAACTTGAAGATGCAATTATGGAGATAGATAGATATAGATATTTTATTTAAAAAAGAAATAAGAGTATACTGTATCTTTCCTCTTTAAAATCAGTCATGCAATCTCACCTGGCAGGAATGGTGGTACTTACTCTGGTTAAAGGAGGAGTTTGTAGCAGTGGGCTTTCTGTTTTGGCATTAACTGTTTTTTATAAAGCAAGAAATACAGAACTGAGGCTTAAACCAGCAACGGATCTTCTTTTTCAGTCCAGGAGCCACATATTCTTGTGGGCAACCTTTGGGGAGGGGTGTGCGACACATGTCGGGGGCGGGAGAGGTAAAATTGGACAGAGCAACAGACACGACTCTTACCTTTGAACAGTAGGCTAGTGTCAAGTGATTTCTGCACACAGGCACACTCTGTTTCTCCCACAAGGCGAGCAAGAGGCATTCCCATAGTTCGAGGACACATTCCAGCTGGGCCAAAACTCTCAAGGAAGTTATGGAGCAGGACCAACAAGAAGGACAGTCTTGAGGGCCAGACAGATATGCTTGGAAGCCTGCAATTGGCCTCTGGATGTGAGCTTGGCCTGAACCCTGACTATCTTTGGACATGCGACATTATGGTGGTGGTCCAAAGGGCCACAATAAATGTGAAAATGTGTGCTCCTGGAAATCCTTGAGTGCGCTTCTAATAGAGAAGTTATGGTAACCTGTTGCTTTATGAAACTGATGATTTTGCAAGTTGCCGCCTCCGTTGGGGCAGGAATACAGCTAATATGTGAATCACAAAGATACAGCTGAAAGCTAGAACATAATTTGCTACATGGTGCAAATGGCTACATGTAACACAGGTTCCCAACATGCATACTAACACAATGTAACAGAACGGTGGGAATCAGAACTGAATCAGCATAAATTGCCAGCATGTGTATTAAACATGAAATGTGGTAATGATGTATATGATTGGTGAAAATTGAAATGCTTTGTTTGAAACTTTATAAATACCACTGCTTGAACCATCAGGTGGCGTTGCAGTTTTGCAGAATGATTCAATTGTAACCCATTGCTTTGCAATAAACAATGTTGGACTCCTAACTCCTCATTTTTTTGAGTTTTATTGGCATAGATTCAGGAGATATGCCATTTTGGCTTACAACAACATGACAAATAATTTGGCAGACAGAACAACAAAGCAGGCATGGAGGAGGCCTCTTGTTTCTTGTCATCAATGTTGTCACGAGCACCATTTAACAGTCATCTTCTAGCTGAAGATTTCCCGCTAAAGATGGCACACTAAGGCTGTCTGTACCTTTAAAGCACATTTGAAGTGCATTCCCCCCACCCCCGCACCTCAGAGAATTCTGGGCATTGTAGTTTACTCCTCATAAAGATACATTTCCCAGCAGGCTTTGACAAACCACAGGCCCCAGAATTTGCTTCAAATGTGTTTGGAAGCTATAGGATGGGATTCAACTAGAGTCCCGTCTGAGTAAGGCCTGCACAAGGACTTCTGCTCGCACAGTGGGACTATCCCCTTCTCCTCCTCTTATGCCCCCCCAGTCCAATAATCGGCTCTGAAGGGGGGGAGAAGTGGACATTATTCCACCTGGCAAGCCTAAATGCTTGTCCTGGCACAATACATGCCTTAGCACAACATTGAATTCTTCTCACAACATGCATGCAGACTGAGTAAGGCATCAAACATTAAGGGGGTATTTTGGTGAGAGTGCTGATTTCCTCCTTCCTGCAGCTTGCACATCCTACCTGAAGAAATCACACTCCAGCCCCGCCCCCCATAACAGTTTGGAGTACTGGAAAACTGTGATTTTCCCCACAGTGAATAATGTGCAAGCTGCCAGAAAGAGATTTGCACCGCCCTCCATGGCACCCTGGAGGGGGTGGGGGGACATTTTGCTATTTTGCAACCACCACCAAGCGAGGCTCGTGCGTTGCACTACTTGTGCAAATGGCAGCCGACAGCAAAAGGGCCTTCCTTTATTTTCTTCTCGTTTTTGAGAGATGAAAGGCACCCAGCTTGCCACTGCCCATCAGACGCAAAACATGGCACAATGCAGAAAGATGGGGAAGGCGCCAAGTCTGCATTCAGCCTGCCTTTGGCTGGAACAAAGCTGCCTGATGCAGATGTGTGTGGGGACATAAAGAAGCCAGTGATGATTCCACCGAATTAATTTCCCCCGAATGAAAACGGCAACCAAGGAGAAAAGACAAGGCAAATTACCAACGCTAATCACAGTCTCTTGCTTTTGCTTTCTTCCCCTTTCTCTTGTATGATAATTATGATAATTAACAAGCTAACAAGCTCCTAGTAAAAACAGTTCCTGGTTCTCAATGTATAATTAATATTTACGTTCATAACAAGCTTCCATTTATAGTATACTTAAGAGAGAAATCCCCTCAGAGGACGCACATTACAAATGCTACTCACATGCTTGATGCATTTATTATTTTAGAAGGAGAAGAGCTGGCCTGATCTGCCAGTTTTCAACATTTTCAAGAACACACAACCCTTTTCTCTTGATGTCATTGCATTAAAGCATTAGCATAGTTAATACATTAATTATTATTATTTATTAAATTTCCATACCACCCTTTATCTGAGGATCACAGGGCAGTTTACAATATAAAAACACAAAATATAGTAAACATAACAATAACCCCCAAGGCCATCGATTGTTTATTTAGCCAAAGGCCAGGGAGAAGAGGAATGCTTTGTCCTGGCACCTAAAGATATGTAATGAAGGTGCCAGGCGAGCCTCTCTGAGGAGAGCATTCTACGTATGGGGAGCCAGCGAAGCTTATGCCCGGCTTAGGGAGGGAGGTGCGAGGCTCTGATGGGTCCAAGAACCATCCTGTCAGCTTCCCAAAGCCCACCTGGCTTTCGGAAGGAGACAGGAGGGCTCCAGCATCCTGTCAGAGTCCTGGAACCTCCTTCACAAAGCTTGGGAAGCTTCTGACCAGCTTAGGAAGGCACAATGTCCATGTGCGTGACATCAGGACATCACAATGTCACATGCATGACATCACCCCACCCCCCTCGCAAGTTGACGCCTCTGGCCCGAACTGTCCCCCTATGAAAAATTTCACTGCACGCCACTGCTGAAACTTCTCTATCCAATAAAAAGAAGTTATCCTATCTTTCTAAAACTGACGTGTGGCAATCCAATGAAGATGAATGTGGGTGGGGGAATCCAGGACAGGCAAAAATCATTCATTCATACAGAACTATGACATTCACTGCCACAAGGTGTGAGGATGGTCACCAACTTGGATTGTGCATACGTTACCAGCTGTAAAACACAGGTAGGCCGTTCTTTTTCTCAGTTCCACTGAAGCTATTTTTTAGAGGGGAATGTAGTATTTTACACAGGATAGATGTGGATTGTGGCTAACACTGGATGTAGAGTAAATGAGGTGTGTACTCAGCTTTGGAAGGCTTGGAAAGTAGATTAGACAAGTTCATGGAGGGTAAAGCTGTCAGTGTGTACCAGCTACCCTGGCTGTACTAGTTCCTGGAGATCCGCAGTGATAGAGGGTTATTGTGGTCATGCCTTGCTTGCAGGCTCCCCATGGGCATCTATTAGCCCACTGTAGGAAGCAAGGGATGCGGGTGGCGCTGTGGGTTAAACCACAGAGCCTAGGACTTGCTGATCAGAAGGTCGGCGGTTCAAATCCTCACGATGGGGTGAGCTCCCATTGCTCAGTCCCTGCTCCTGCCAACCTAGCAGTTTGAAAGCATGTCAAAGTGCAAGTAGATAAATAGGTACCGCTCCGGCAGGAAGGTAAACAGCGTTTCCATGCACTGCTCTGGTTTGCCAGAAGCGGCTTAGTCATGCTGGCCACATGACCCGGAAGCTGTATGCCAGCTCTCTCGGCCAATAAAGCGAGATGAGCGCCGCAACCCCAGAGTCGTCTGCGACTGGACCTAATGGTCAGGGGTCCCTTTACCTTTACCTAGGAAGCAAGACTCTGGATCAGGTTGGGCTTTGTTCAACTCCAGCAGGGCGATTCTCATGTTCTCAAGTGATTTAAAGCAATAAGGAGAATAATATCATGGTCAAAATGGGAAGTAAAGTCCTCCTTCTAATGTTGGTTAATAACATTAGGTGAAATATCTTCTTGTGTTAAATGCTGGTATATAAATCTCAGTCTTGTCAGGAGAAAAAGGACCAGCTGTTCCTTTACTCCTTCAAAAGCATCAAGAAGTCCCCTGCCTATAGTGGGAAAGGTAATCAATAAATCAGCCCATGCAAGGCCAAGATGCTTTTTCAAGTGTGCTTTTGTGTGCGAGAAAAATGGGATTAACTTTCTTCACCAAGTGAAAGCAATACCTTTGTCTAAACGTAAGCATAATTTGTAAAGTAGACCCATGGAAAAATAACTCAGATCAGATGCAAAGCCCACCTAGTTGTGTTATTAAATGATTTGTCCTTGCCTAGAAAACGACTTTTTAATAAGAAGAAGGTAGAGCACTAACGTGCAGATAAATTCTCTGCAATGATTAAAAGGATGTTGAGAAGGGGCAGCAGGTGAACAGATGATAGTGCTGCGAGTTATGGTACTGTACACATAGTGGCGCACCGTCCTAGGCAGTTTATCCAGCAGGCTATTGTGTACACAGCAAGCCAAAAGGAGAAACATTAACTAAATTGCAAGATTTGGATCATTTGTCTTATCGGCAGATGGGGGAATAGGTTATCTTTTGAGCGGGGCGCACCTGCTCTCCTTTGTAAAACTGTAATCATGCCATTACAGGGTGCATTGTGGTTTCTTGTTTAAACGTTCTGTGGAGCGTGCGCACACACACGGCATCATGTCAGCACAGGGCAGGGCACACACTTAGTGGTGGTGAGGAGGAAGAGGAATCTCTCTATTTAAGTTTAAGATGGGGTAAGGAAGAAGTAAACATGGTTCATTGTTTGTTTATAGGCTAGCCTTAGGGGTTCCTACAGTGTGGTCCATCAGGTTCACTCAGTTGGTCTGTGGTGAAAACTTTTGCTATTTTGAAAAACACTTCAGCATCTAGCCTGATAAACAGGCAGAAAAATTGTTAAGTGTTCCACTGAGATCCTCAGTAATTTTAAAGTTATGGGGTGGGCAGGACTTTGGGAACCACTGAGCTGGTTCCACATCTTCCTAGGAGTAGGCCCCATTGAACTCAATAGGACTTACAACTGAGTAGACATGGTTAGGCTAGCTCTGTTTGCTATATTTTCATGGGACGAGAAAGTAGAAAGTGAAATGGAATAGCCAAGAGGGGATTTGAAGGAGTGAAGATCTCAGTGAGGTTGGGTTCGTATGGCCATATTCCCCTGTGAGGGTTTTTTTTAAATTGAATATACATTCTAATTTATTTAATGGTATACTGAACTCTGATGATGCCTCTGTCTTGTCTGCATGATTGATAGAGAGGGGTGTGTCTGCATTTAGATAGTATCCTGCTATATGAAAGCAAAAATTTACATATATTTCTCTGCCCACTGGCATGTGGTCCCCAGAAGGCTGCCTAGCTGGGAACCTGGCCCTTAGGGAGAAAAAGGTTACCTGGCAGCAGCCGTCCAGGATTTTAGGAGAAATCCTTTCACAGCCCTACATGGGGGTGCTGGGGATTGAACCGGGAACCTCAGGTACCCTACCACAGAGTTATGATCATTCCCTCACGTGTGAATAGGCCTAAGTCCACCACATGGAAAATATTGCCCCTGAAAAAATGTCAGTCTGCCTTCTGGTATTAACACAATGACTGATGGTTTCGCTGGAGGCCTGGCTCAGGAAGTTATTTCAGAGATGGATACATTTTTATCAATGGTTTTATTTTCTTTTTACAGTTATAACCTGCCTCCTCCCATTTGCCTGAGGCAGCTTGCAATCAATAAAACAATAAAGTGCACAATAAAAGCCAAAGAGTGTCATTAGAGTGTAAGAATTTCAACAATATCTACAGCCTTTCCTCTCCCCTCCCCCTTTTTTCTTTTGCTGTTCTAACAGCTGCCTTGAGCGTATTGAAATGGCAATGTTGTATTTGTTCAGTATTGCAGTTTGACTGTGGGTGCTGTTCCATTTGCGGTAATGCATCGGATGTGCAATTTTCTCCTGGAAAGGTGGTACATGAATAAATAGGTGACTGGATGGATTTATCTCATTCCCTTTAGAGAAGAGAAGCTTAGAAATGAAGGTCTAATGGTCCAGGCTTTGTTTTTAAAAAAATCTTACAAAATAGCAAAGTTCAGAGTTTTAATTCTCCATCCTCCTAGCTAGGGTTTTCTTGATCAAGGGGCCAGTGATTAGTCTGAATTCAAATCAGCCTCCGATGGCAAGAGGACTATACAAGCACCTTACTCAATCCTAAATCTAGGGAGACAAGGCAGGGGCTGAGCCACATCTGCACATTGTAATCATTACTTATTCCCCCCCACACAAGCCATTATTCATCCCATGAAATATACCCCATCTGTATTTTTTTTTTTTACAACATACGACTCAAGAGGCCAGAGACATGCCATCAATTTAATGGCTATCACTTCTGTAATTGTCCCTCAGCTGGCTCCCCAGAGATGTTTATCGTCAGAGTCATATATATATATTTAAGACAAATAAATGGTTGAGTCTTCAGTGTTGGTTCACCCATTTGCCTCATCACAATAACATACATAATACACCCAACACGGAGGCAGAGGCTGACAATCCCAAGGACGTTTATTGTTCCCCCTCATTTGCTTGCCACCCTCTGAAGAACACATTTTCATTTAAAACATGAGGGTGGCATCTTTTAATACACCCCACACCGTGACTGGCTGAAAGCAAAGTGTCGTTCCAGGTGATGGTAATAATAATAATATAATAATTTATTATTTATACCCCGCCCATCTGGCTGGGTTTCCCCAGCCACTCTGGGCGACTCCCAACTGAATATTAAAAACAATACAGCATTAGACATTAAAAACATCCCTAAACAAGGCCGCCTTCAGTTGTCTTTTAAAAGTAAAATGGTTGTTTATTGCCTTGACATCTGCTGGGAGGGCGTTTCACAGGGTAGGCGCCACTACCGAGAAGGCCCTCTGCCTGGTGGTAGGAAGACAGAAGCACAGATAAAGCAAAACTGAAGCCTAAAAACTAATGGTGTAAACTGTTCAAAAAGCTTTCACTGGGGTTGTTGTTGTTTTTTGGCTCATGAGCGGCTCCGAGTCCCACGCTATCCCTGCATGACTTTCATTCATTCTCACAGCCTGCTTAGTCTTCATTTCATTTTACTTTTTAATAGTTTTCAAACATAAGATTCAAGGGCAGTAAAATAGCTCATCGCCGCTGTGAATTGGTCTATCAATCTGTTATTGCTTTTGGTTTCATCTGATCTTCTGTACAGCAGATTGAGCAGATCTGCCACCCAAGCTCAAGGATGGGAGGCAATGACCTTTTTCTGCTAGGACAAGAGGGAGAAATAGGCATGCTTTCTGCAAACCATGGATGATGCGAGCCAGGGCAGTCCATCACAATTACTGATGCTAAGAACAAAAACAAAACAAATACTGCTGCTTGAAGCTAGACACATCACTGTGCAACTACCACATTAGCTTGCCCTTAGGATCCGGCAGTGCTGTAAATATTAAATAACACAATTCTGTGCTTATGAACAGCCAGCGCAAAACCAGGGATTTCCTTTGGACTAACTGCGCTGAATATACAGCCAGAGTGTTTCCTAAAAATAGTATCCACGTGCAAAAATAGGGACCAATTTTTTGCTGCTTTATCTGTTGTGTTTGGGGTTTGGGAATGGAACGAGAAGCGAAAAAGAGAGACTTCGCTAGAATTTTTGAGAAGCTTTGCTGCTTATGTTACGGTGTCTCACCTGGAAGTGTGGCTGGTGGGAAGTTGTGGACTGGGGCAAATTTTGGTTTCAAAGTCTGGCACTCTCCCACCTGTTACTTTCTGTTCTCCTCAATTCACTACGTCATAGCAGCAATGCCCTTTAGGACTCCCTAGGCCATGGGTAGGCAAACTAAGGCCTGGGGGCCAGATCCCGCCCAATCGCCTTCTAAATTTAAGGACCTACATTGGCTCCCAGTATGTTTCCGGGCACAATTCAAAGTGTTGGTGCTAATCTTTAAAGCCCTAAATGGCCTCGGTCCAGTATACCTGAAGGAGCATCTCCACCCTCATAGTTCTGCCCGGCCACTGAGGCGCAGCGCCAAGGCCTTCAGGTGGTTCCCCCCTGCGAGAAGCCAAGTTACAGGTAACCAGGCAGAGGGCCTTCTCGGTAGTGGCGCCCGCCCTGTGGAACGCCCTCCCACCAGATGTCAAAGAGAACAACAACTACCAGACTTTTAGAAGACATCTGAAGGCAGCCCTGTTTAGGGAATCTTTTAATGTTTGACGCACTATTATATTTTAATATTTTGTTGGAAGCGACCCAGAGAGGCTGGGGAAATCCAGCCAGATGGGTGGGGTATGTATGTATGTATGTATGTATGTATGTATAAATAAATAATCCAGCCCACGGACGGTCCAGGAATCAGCATGTTTTTACAGTTTTTACATGAGTAGAATGTGTCCTTTTGTTTAAAATGCATCTCTGGGTTATTTGTGGGGCATAGGAATTTGTTCATCCCCCCAAAAATATATATAGTCCGCCCCCCCCCCCAATGTCTGAGGGATAGTAGACCAGCCCCCTCTGAACAAGTTTGCTGACCCCTGCCCTAGGCTCAGCAGCCTATAGTGCCTCAGAACCAGTCGTGCTGCCCTAAATTTGCTTTTGCTGTGGAGGAAGCCTTGGACCTATGTGAGTATTGCAGGGCTTTTTCAAAAACAAGCAACGGGAAGAGAAAACGCTTGGCCATTTCATAATGTCAAGTGGCAACACCGTGAATATTTCAGACACGTTTCTCCCTTGCACACCACATTTTTCCAAGAGGGTTTTGCCCTCAAAGACCTGAGTGGTTGAAAAATGTTTTGAATTCTTAGCGCAGCTTTGGCAAAAAGGGCTCGTGTGTGGGCTTCCGTCACCTTCACATTTGTTATTTACCACCACACTTTACCTCAGGAAAACGGTTCCTCAATGAAGGAGAGCAACCAAAATCAAAACAGTGAGTTTATTTGCTTATTACTTACTTATCAAACCTTTATTAGGCATTATGCGAATAAAACCATAAAAGAGAAAATAACATAAAGGCCTTGAAATATATATAAAAAGGCAGCAGTTGGCTACATACATATATATATATATACATATAGAGTCAATGGTTTTCTTTGTTAACCTGCTCCTTGGAGGACTGCTACCAAAAACTCGGCTACCCCCGCCGTTACCCTTTGGTCAACGTCGGATAGGTAGAGTCCCACACATTCACCTTTATTTGACCGATAAATACCCAAATGCCTCACTGATAATAGCAGGTGATTTTAATGCCAGAGTGGGAACCAACAATGAACAACTATGTAGCAAACTAAATTGGAATACTGATAATGATATCGCACATGCCCTGAAAATAGGACGATTCTCCAGAGACAGGGTTGTAAACAACGAAGGCTTACGCCTACTTGAATTCTGTAACAACTTTAATTTACAGATTGTGAATGGTTCAACAAAAGGCGATAGAAGTGGGGAGTTTACATACTTCTCCCCCCGAGGATGCAGTGTCATCGACTATATTCTTGTCCCTTATAATATCATAAATTCGATCATGGACCTCAAAATTGGAACGCGCACGGAAAGCGACCATCAGCCATTATCGTTGTCTATTAACTTAAAGGACGAAACCAAAAAAACTAAGCACAATATCATAGAACCTTCTCAATACAAACAAATGACCCAATTAAAATGGTCCCAGGAAATGAGTGCAGCAGTGGGGCAAAAACTTACAGCCAACCTGAGAAAACAAGTACTATCCAACTTAAAGACCACTAATTTCTACAGTGATATACTGAAAATTTATAATGAAATCTTCCAAATGTTCGTAGAGCTTAGTACTCCACCTAAAGTTTGGGTACTTAAACATAGCGCTAGCCCTTGGTTTGATGATGAATGTTTCCAGCTAAAAAGAAAACTGCGCCAAACATTTAAAAATAATCGCACTAAACTAGAGCCCTCTTATCTTGATGAAAAAAGAAAATATCATTACATTCTGGCCGAAAAGAAACAGAAACACGCAACCCAAAAATGGCTACAATTATTCGACTCAATTCAGAGTAAAAACAACAAAGCGTTCTGGAACTTAGTGTACGGAGGATTGAAAGCCGAAAATCAACTAACTCTACCACCAATTGCAGAATCCAAATGGTCCCAATACTTTACATCTGTATTTAACAATCTACACAGTGAACTTAAAGGAAATGAAACCACTAAAAATAAAATTAATAAACTCCAGGAGTGGCCAAGGGTAGAGGAAGAGGAAATTAGAGAGATAGTTAAAAATTTCAAATCGGGGAAATCTCCTGGGCCAGACGGTCTACCAATAGAATTATTTAAGACCTATATAGATTGGTGGGCAGAACCCTTAGCTCAACTGTTTACTCTCATAGATAAATATGGGATCATACCTGAGATATGGTTAAGATCAATAATTATTCCAATCCTTAAAAATGGCGACCCAAAAGAACCAAGGAATTATAGACCGATAAGCCTATTATCAGTGATGGGGAAAATCTACGCCAAGCACCTCTTATCTAAACTCCTTACCTGGATGAAAAATCTAAATTTACCAGGGAAAGAACAAATAGGTTTCTCCAAAGGTTGCTCTACACTTATTTGCTTATTATCTTCTACCTTGGGCACTAGCATGTTGCTTCTCCACCTGAAAGGGGAGGACAAACCCCTAGAGAACACAGGACATAAGCTGAGGAGGAAGATTCAGAATTTTTTTTAATATACCTGTGAAGGCTTCAAAAGTAGTGGCGTAGCGTGGGTTGTCAGCACCCGAGGCAAGTAATTTGCGCCCCCTAACCCGTGGATTTTAGCACTCGAGTGCGAGCGCGCGCCCCCCCCAGATGTTGCGCCCGGTGCGGCCGGCCCCCCCTGCACCCCCACGCTACGCCACTGTTCAAGAGCCTTAAAAAAACAAAAGTGTGGGGTTGCAAAAAAAAAAACCCTGGTGGGATTGCTGAAAAGAGGCATGTAATACTTGCCACAGAGATGAAGCAGGAGAGAAGGTTTGTGTTGGAGCCAGGTGGAAGAACAACATGGCTATGTATTTGCATAGGCTGATATTCAACAGTTTTACTCGGAGGAAACCCACTGAAATTAATGGACACAACTAAATTAGGTCAATTAAGTTCAATAGGTCTGTGCTAAGCAAAACATAGTTGAATACCAACCATACGAGTTTGACCACGAGGGGGACAGGAGCTAGACATGTATAACTGGGTTTGTTTGCTGGGAGGTTATATGATGTGACGAATCATTATCCCACACTTCCCCTCCATGTCACTTTCCTTAACAGAAAAAGGTCTGGTCTTTGGGTGAAAGTAAATTTGTTGCACAAGGCCTCCCAGACTACTGTAATTGCGCAACCTGAATTTGATTGAATTCCACCAAAACACCGCTACCATCTGGAAGAACCCCCAGTTAGCTTTGTATATTTGGGAATAGGCATGGGGGAATCTAGTATTTTAAGACAGTGGAGGGGGGGGAGAAAAACTGCTTCATAAAGTCTGAGAAATGCTTGATTAGCACTTTGTTAGAAAATCAGATCTTGATTAAGTGAATATTAGCAAATCATCTAAGTCAGGCTGACACATTTATTTCTATTTCAGCTTTCCTCTAAA
Source organism: Podarcis melisellensis (assembly GCF_964234715.1). Taxonomy (NCBI): domain Eukaryota; kingdom Metazoa; phylum Chordata; class Lepidosauria; order Squamata; family Lacertidae; genus Podarcis; species Podarcis melisellensis. The sequence continues at coordinate 48,755,572 of NC_138530.1, forward strand.
TTGCCCACGGTGGTGAACATAGTTCTTCACCCCCTCCCCATTTTATTCACCAAACAACCTTGTAAGGTAGTTTAAGTTGAGAGAATATTGTAGAACATAAATTTCTGGTGGGGGAAAGTAAAAAATGTTTGAGAAACATGACTTGATTTCTTCCAGCACAAGAAAACAAAAGAAATTGAACATAGTGGTATTCTATTTTAAATTTGCAGGGGGGTGGGAAACATCCCTGTGAGGAAGGTCTATAGAATGTGAAGAAGAATTTGTCACCATTTGGGCAGGAACAGATGCAAAGGTGAAAAACTGTGATGTTATTTAGGTTATGCAACACTGCCACCTTGTGCTTATTCCTGTTAATTGCAGCTGTAGCTTAATAGGCAAGATATATGACAAAGCAGAATTTACAAGGCTAGCTGTCAACAGATGCTGTAGAAGAGTGAACCTTTTCTTTGGTCAACAGGAATTAAACTAATATTGAATTTTAAAAATACAAAATCTATTTTTTATATACTAATCAAACAGTGGAAAAAGCAAAGAGGGACAGCATATGTCATGTTTGCCTTCTGATAGTACTTTGTTTCTCTCAACTCATCCACTCCAAAGGCAAGATAAAAAACAAAATCAAGGGAGTTTATTAAGAGAAATTAAAAAATGTGTCTTACACTCCTCTGAGTTGGCAGAATACATTCAAGTTATTATAAAATACATTGCAGAGCAAATGAACAGTACTGTGAAAAAGGAGGAGTCAGGCTGATTCCCAGTTCTGGCTCGCTTAACATGTTCTTCGTCCACAAAATGTGATTATTCATCCTAATGGGAAAAAGACACCTCCTGCAGACTGTTGCTGATTGTTAACTTTGGGCAATGTGAACTCGGGACAGGTGTAGAAACTGGTCAGACATGTCCATTAAACTTAAAGGTTTAATGAGGCATACATTCATTAGGAATTAGCCAACTGCACAAGCAACTGCTGCTTCCCTAAGAAAGTTCTGATTTTTAGCAAAGCATTCTGCGTAAGCTCTGTCGCTTCTTCCCATTTATTTTTTTCCGGGCTTGTGTAAGTCACCAGATTCTCAGTGTACTTCAAGATCACCTTTAGAAACCTGTGTGGAAGAGGAAATACAATTGTGACACCAAAAAAGAAAGCCTTTTCCAAAAACCATCAGACATTAAAATATATTGCCAAACAGATGCTTTCCCTGGAAAAGCCATCGCTTTTGCAGTTGCAGAAAGACAATTCTGAACCACACTGCCCCTTTCCAGTGGCTGCAATTTGTAAAGGCGGGGAGGAAACACCCAGACATGTTAAATGCAGTCACACATTTAAAGCAACATCTTTATTCTAGGTCCTTTTGGAAGCCCGGACAACAACTAAGAGGTGTAGTACTGAGATACTGGTGGTACCACCTTCTTCCTGCACCAGAATGCTGAAAGGTGTAGTGAAGAGTGCTGCCAACTCATTCTTCATATTGCAGCTGATTAAGGAATGTCAAGGATTACAAATCACTAGGTGGAAAGAGTCAGATAATAATCAGTGGTTGAAAGGAGCTTTGTGTATTACTTGACTAAAGCTAGAATGTACTCACTTTAGGTAATGTTGATGTCCAGGAGTGTTCTGTTCACCGGCAGTATGGACATGGATTAGTTCCAGCGTAATCAAGATTAAAATTAGTTGCAAGACTGGAGATAGAAATTTAATACTAGAAGAAGAAGAAATATTTGAAAACAAAAGCTTTAGGAACAATTAAGCCAACGAGAAAACATATTGCTATACTGTTCTTCTTGCTGTTTTTAATTCACTGCCCCTTGAGGAGTCTCCAAGCAGCTTACAAATTTTAAGAGCAGAAAGTAAAAAAATGCAATAAAAACCATAAAAGACTCTATAAAGCAGTGACAAGCATATAAGTATACTTTTTATGTGGTGCTGGATGTTAATGTCAAATAGGTTAAATGGATTAAGTGAAGGTTATGTTAGTCTGCAACACCTGGATCAAGACACTCAGCCAGGAGAGATATTCTGCTGTTTGCTAACTGACAATCTCTCTTTCTCTCCCCTCAGATCTCTGCCTCCTTGTATCCTTTTAGCTACTTTCACTAAGCTTGTCCTCTTATCCTGAACATTTGTGCCTGCCTATCTGCCCTGGAGATACTTTCAGCATCAGTCAGAAACACAGAGCAATACTTGGAGAACACAAGCTTCATTTATTAGCTTATCTCTCTGTTACATATATTGTGTAAGAATCTAGACTACGTCAGTTGCATTTATGCCCCATCAAAATCAAGTCCCACTTTCATTTTCAGCAAAATTAAGCAAGTCTGGATGTAGTCTTTGCGATATATATATATGCACATGTGTATATGAATACAGATCTAGAATATTACACACACTCATTCTGTCTATTTCTCTCTCTCTTGTAATACTTGAGATCTGCTTAACAAATTGTTTATTTTGAAAACATTTTCAATTACATGTTCACTCCCATTCCTTCAAAAGTAAAGAAAAAAACCCACCTCCTTCTCATACGCAGATAGTTGTGCCTCTGGCGGGATCTCAGCGATTTGTTTGTCCACTGCTTGTACCTGGTTTCACAAGTGGAAATGACTTGACATGACACTTGGTGGCACTGGTTGCTTATCTGACGAAGCACCACGACAATCTCCAGGACAGATCGTGGGCAGAAGAGGACATGAACGTGCTTGCTGCAGAGATCAGCCAATAACCTAAATAAAAAAATATACCATTTCTTCAGTGCTCTTTTAGCTGCCGTAAAATAGAACTAATGTTCAGCCGGATTGCCATAAATGCAAGCTAATTCTAGTGCAAACTACATCCATAAAAAGAGGCAAACCGATTGTTCTTCCAAATTAAAGAAATTTGAAGAAATAATCACATTTGCCTCTTTTATAATAAATGGGTACTGTTTGCCATCGATGCCAGCTAATTCCACCTGCATGATCTATTCCATCTATATAATCAGATAGAATGTTGGGACTTGAAGGACATGCTAAACTGTGGCTAATCTAAAAGGGACATGGGAGCTTCCAATCCCCTCCTTGTGGCTATGCTGTGGAGGAGGAGAAGGAAGGGGGAGCATGCAAGCTCAGGGATGCTGGGCTTCTTCTTGTAATGCTAAACTGTGGTTTATTGTCATATATGAATGTAGCCAAACCATAGTTTACAATCTTTGTTTGGAGGGATCATTAAAGCCAGTTTGCTGGTCCAGTTGCTATGGAAAACCCTGACACACCAAGAAGAGTTCTTGTAAGCTCTGCATCTGAGCATGTGCAAAAAAGGATGAAGCATGTGCTTGAGGGACTGGAGAACAGAGCATCTGAACATGGGCATTATGGCTCAAACTTATCTCATGAGGCAGTCCCTATATTTAATAGACATGGAACTCCAGAGCTGACAAAAAGCATCACCAAAAAGGTAAGTCATAGGACTACAGTGTACTTTCAGATTTGGCAAAAAGCAGTGAAAGTGTTACAGAACTTACTTCTCAGTTATAACCTCCTCCACAGGATCACCTAGAAGTCTGATACTGTGAGACAAGTAGGGTTGTAGTTGAGATAAAATATCAGCAGTCGCAAACATACAAGGAACATCATCAGTATCTTTGCCTGACCTTAAAAACAAAAGAAAACCAAGATATTAATGATCATTCTCAGAATCTTATTTGAGAGCTCTTCAAATATATATTGCTTAGAACAAAAAGAGCTATCGAATAAATAGTAATTCTATTTTTGCGTGACCTCAAATCAACCAATATATTCTTGGGTGTGTTATCCTTGGTTATCTCCCAAATTCTAAGATGATGAAATCCTAGACTGTGATGCTGACTGAGGTGGTGGCCTGGTTTTTTGTTTTGTTTTTAAAAAAGGTTACACAGCTGCTTTAACTCACTCAACATTTCCCAGACGGGGGTCTCTTTCAGCATGACAGGTTGGGAGCCCCAAAGGTTCTAAATGTTTGAATGCATTGTCTGTTGATACAATCACTTGCTTTCACAGTGACCTCCCATGAGACCTCAAGATAAGATGGGACACACAACCTAAACGCATACATATATTCAAACTAACCAAATGTCTTGCTCATAAGTTACCTCCACATTTTAATTCTTGTACAGCAGTCTAAAGGTAAAGGTAACGGGACCCCTGACCATTAGGTCCAGTCGTGACCGACTCTGGGGCTGCGACGCTCATCTCACTTTACTGGCCAAGGGAGCCGGCGTACAGCTTCTGGGTCATGCGAACCACAGCAGCACACGGAAATGCCATTTACCTTCCCGCCAGAGCGGTACCTATTTATTTACTTGCACTTTGACGGGCTTTCGAACTGCTAGGTTGGCAGGAGCAGGGACCGAGCAATAGGAGCTCACCCTGTTGCGGGGATTCGAACCACCAACCTTCTGATCGGCAAGTCCTAGGCTCTGTGGTCTAACCCACAGTGCCACCCGCGTCCCGTACAGCAGTCTAGAATTATGTAAATAGGAAGAAGGGTTTGCAAGAAAGCGTAGACTGAGAAATTTCTCATCTGACACCCCAACATACACCTCTAACCACAAAAAGGAACAGGAGAAACAGGCATTACCCTCCAATTTCTTGAACTTGCTCTTCGGGCATTATAGGAAGAACAGACCATGAATGAATGCTTTTTATGCACTTCAGTACCTAGAAAGTGAAAAAGAGATCAATAAACAATTCCCCTTCCTTCCGACAGAAGTAGATGAAATTTGCAGGCCTATTAGCCCAAAGGGAAGGCTACATTTTTCATTGCTCCTGCCCCTCCACCCATATCCCACATGTCCACAAAAGGTCCCCTGATCTTCAGAACTGGCTTTTTAGGTAATGTTGAGGCATACAGTATGAAGAGATCAAAAGGCCTCATTCTGAGAGCTTTGGTTCTTAGGATTCAGCCCAACGTTTTTATTTGTCATTGACTTTTTAGCAGACCTTGTGCTATGAATCCATTCCTGATTAAACTTCTCTGACAGCCTCTAACTTTCAACTGGGCTCTTTTGGTGTTGTCAAACAGTGATTTAGCACACAAACCTCTTCTGTATGCACATGTTTGAGTCTCCTACTAACTTTGACAGGACGGTTGAAAGTGCATCTTCCCCCACAAAGTCTGGAACTGTACTTTACCTATCACAGTGCTCCAGTCCCCAGGACTGCGGGAAGCAATGTGCTTTAATTGTATGGCGTGGATGTGACCAATGGCTATTTTTCAGTCTATTTAAAAGCTCAAGAGAGATAAACTCACTACTGAACGACAAAGAGGATGATAAAGGAAATATACCTGCTTCTTAAGTTGGGCTATTGGATGAAATTGGGAAGAATAGCAATCTGCACAGCTCATAAGTGGCTTTAGGAATGATTGTTCCTGGTTTGAAAATAAATTAAAATTCATGGTTAAAATGTAAATATATTTTGAATTATTTTCTGTAGATAGTACTGCAATCAATTCCACTGAGTCTAACTGTACTGTACTTAACAATGTTAAGGTATTGGATGAAGTTGGATCCAGACTTGTGCTCACTGGAGTTCTGCTTTTGCTGGAGGAAATGAGGGGTGAGAAGTGACCTTTGTTGATTCCTCCTTTCCCCTGAAGACCCCTGAAAAGCATGGAAGGCAGTGTCAAGAATCAATGAAAACTGCTCCTCTTCCTCCAGTGGGATCCTTTGCTGGATCCTAGATCTCTCCATGGATACAGGAGCCTTTCCTGTCAGAGGGAGCAAGTCTGGATCCAACCTAGGATGCTTTATATACAAAAATATATAAGAAAATAAAGGTATCAACTACTATGCACTGCCCTGGATTCTGATGAAACCTATACATGTGGATGAGCGGTTTGCAACACAAGATTCCTCCTTCCTGTGGATCAACCATGTTTGGAACAAAAATGGGCATGATGCATCTGTGAGTGGATCTCCCATGTTTGCTTTTGAAATAACTTTTTAAGGAGGTATGGGTGGGTTCAGATTTTGGGCAGACCAAGGCTGTTGGGAATAGTTAACCCTTTCCCTCCATTTTCCCCAATCTAAATCATCCTTTGTTTTCGCTGTGGAAGGGCTAATAGCTTGGGGAGCAGCAGCATGAGTGAAAAGGGTTAAAGATCCCATATCCCAGGCCCATTTTGATCATAGATCTGTTTCAGTATTTACAGATCTAGTAATATAAGCCAGAATGAATGGATGAAGAGCAAGCTGAAAAACCCTGCATGCTAAAGAATAAAAGAAATAAAAACCATTTGACAGAAATATTAGGACAGCAGAACAGGGATGGCTCCTATCTTTCCAATGTTAAGATAGCTTACATAATGTAAGCTATCTACAGTATGGTCTTCCTCAATTTGCTGCCCTCCAGATTTTTTGGACTACAGTTCCCAACAGGCCACTGGCCTCGAATGGTAGCAGCTGTAGACCAAAATATGTGGATGGCACCAGGTTCGGGAAGGTTGGTCTATACTACAGCTGTAGCTCACTGGCCACAATCCAAGAGGCCCATGCATGTATCCCAAGGCATTTCTTTAGGGAAGGCTTCCTCAAACTCGGCCCTCCAGATGTTTTTGGCCTACAACTCCCATGATCCCTAGCTAGTGGGACCAGTGGTCAGGGATGATGGGAACTGTAGTCTCAAAACATCTGGAGGGCCGAGTTTGAGGAAGCCTGGTTTAGGGACACAGAGGGATTGCCGAGTTTCTCTTCTGGAAATAGCTCCTCATACAAAATCAGATTCTACTCAGGAGGGTCTCCAGACCTTCCGAAGTAACTTTTTAGGGAACGTGACAGACTCGTAAAAAGTGGAACCATGCATGGCACTTTGGATCCTGCTCACTCTGCCCATAAAAGAAGTGCCTGTAAGTCATATGATAGTTGGATAAGATAGTCTTCAAATCCAGATCTTTCCAGATTTGGGGTATAAGGAAGCATTGGTTTAACATAAATAGGTCTTGCTGCACCAAAATTGGCCCCTACCTTGACTGCAGCTATGTCACCTTTAGAAAATCTGCACAGGAGGGTAATAGAAAATGCAAGAATCGAATTGGCTATTTCTCTCGGGAAGACATTCAAGCTGCTCTCTCCATGGCTCAGATGATCTCTGACACGTGGGCCTTCTTGGTGGTTCAAGAAATCCCAAAGAAATTCCTACAAAAAACAAGACAAGTAGTGTGAAATGTAAAAAGAAAAGAAAAGGCCCTTCTTTGCAGGCAAGGTGCCTTTGATATGTAGAAAAGCGTTTCTAGATCCAATCCAGAGAGGGTGGAAATAAAGCCAGAGCAAACATTTGTTTGCTTCCCTTCTACAAGAGCAAAATCCTACTGGAAGTTAAGTTTCTGATATAGATGATTATGAAAATCTGCTCATTTGAGAACTCATTATTACTCATTGTTCAATTGCTTAGAGCTGCCAGAGCACATGCCAACTTGTTCGCAGATCTGCAAATGGAAAATAGTCTCTTATACAACATTAATACCTTTCACTATTAGGATGCAACATACAAAATCCCTGTTGAATAGTTTCAAAACCAGCAAAGGTGACATACCTGTCAGTATTGCTGACTTCATTATCATCATTTAATGTATTTTTTCTATACTAAAGCATTCTAATGATCTTTTAATTTTATCCATGCTGCAAATATTCAGCACTGAACTGCTTGCTTCATAGAGAATGCAACTTTAGGTACTTGAGTCCTACAGTATTGAAAGAGTTACTTATACCTTAGCGCTGCATGAATTAACATGATAATGAATTAACATTATAAAAATTAACATTGTGCTCACCCAAGATAGCCCAGCTGTGTTGGAAGAGTGAGTTGCCTTATTACAAAATACCCACAAGTGCAGTCCTATGCAATGTCAACTCAGAAGTAAGCTCTACTGGCATTTATTACTCAATAAATGAGCCCTAGAAAGTTATGGGCTTTTCATTTTAAATTCAATAAGCCAAAATCCATCATCTTACCATTGCTGATTCACCAAGAACTAAAGGAAGCTGATTGACTTCTTCATTATGCAACTGTTTTGCTAGCATCTAGATATAAAAAATAGAATCAAATGTCAAATAACCCAAAGCACTGAAGACTGCCAGACTATTTTGTTAATATAAAGCTTTATAACTAAGACATCCTGCATTTAAAAAAATAATCTTTTTTTTAATAATTAGAATGTCATTTTCTTAAAAACCTTACTACTTCAACCAACCAACTATAGTATCATGTCTAAAGGTAAATGGTAAAGGACCCCTGGACAGTTAAGTTCATTCAAAGGTTGCAGCGCTCATCTCACTTTCAGGCCGAGGGAGCCGGTGTTTGTCCAGACAGCTTTCTGGGTCATGTGGCCAGCAGGACTAAACCACACCTGGCACACAGAAGACCATGACAAGTGTCAGAGCGCACGGAAATGCTGTTTACCTTCCTGCCACAGCAGTAGCTATTTATCTACTTGCACTGGTGTGCTTTTGAACTTCTAGGTTGGCAGAAGCTGGGACAGAGCAACAGGAGCTCAACCCATTGCGGGGATTCGAACCACCGACCTTCTGATTGGCAAGCTCAAGAGGCTCAGTAGTTTAGACCACAGTGCCACCCGCATCCCTAGTATCATGTCACGTACTCCAATGACCCACATGGTCAACTTACCTCATCGAAAGTGGTATAAAGAGAAGATGACTAAAAAAGAGAAAATAAAAATGTCACTACTGTTTAATTTCTGGAAGGAAAATACAGGTTGATTTAAATTAAGTCATACTCTGGCCACATTCACACAAGAATTTAAAGTGCTATGATACCACTTTAAACAGTTGTAGCTTCGCCCAAAGAATTCTGGGAGCTGTAGTTTGTTAAGGGTGATGAGAGTTGCTGGGAGACTCCAATTCCCCTCCAAGACAATTTCCACAGGACTCTAAATAATGAACAAATCAAAATAAAATTGCTCACTATCCCAGCGCTCAGCTGATTTTTACCCTCTATTAAGAGGAAACTGTGGTTCAAGCTAACCAGAATCCATGCACTGAGGAAGGGAATAGGCAGGAAATGTGATCTCATCATTCATTCCTGGCTACCAAACTACGGTTTATCAAGCTGGGAACTGTACATTCAAACTGGACCATTATGTGGTACCAGTTAATAACAGATTCTAGGTAAATGTGACTAGAGGTGTTTTTTTAGAAGTGACCAACAAGAGGGGGGAATTACCTCAGCCATCGTTGTAAACAATTAAAATTATTAGTAGGACTGGAATGACACTTGTAGTTTAATGTTGGACTATGGTTGTAAATGAGATTTAATAGAATTGAATTAATAGAGAAGATGCAGGAAGAAAAAAGTTAACATAAGGACCCACAAAGGTGAGGAGGGAAGTTCTTGGGAATTTATGGAATTCTCTTTTTGTTTTGGTTGTGTGACAATTATTTGTAAATTTTAAAATCTGAAAATTAAATGGTTTTTTTTAAGAAAAGAAAAGAAAAGAAAAAGAAAAAATTACCTCAGCTGTCATTAGTCTGCTAGGACATTTATTAACTTTTGTGAAAAGCAACCTAAGTCCACTCTCCAGCTGAGGTAGTAACAGTATAACACAGTCCGCATACCTGAAAGAAATATTACAGCAAGATTGATTTCCACTACACATTTCTCTTCTTTCATGAAAAACTGAAACATATGAACCTAACGAGCCTCATTTAGGCTGGATATTGTTGTCTCAGATATTTGAAATAAAGGCACAAGGAGCGGAAGCAGTATGCAATCGCAGGGATGGGGAGTGAGTGAGTGAGTGAGTGAGTGAGTGAAAAGCAGTGTTTACTCATTTCTACAGCTATTTTATGAGGGTTCCCAGTCTTTGGGGAGCACATTTTCCCATAGCAAACATTTAGTGAGACCACCCTTGAGACTTCCTCTTGAAAAAAATCCAAATGTGTTCATCAGCCCCAAAGACTGGGAAACCCTGCTATTGCCTTTGGTTTCAGAGAAGCCTAGAAGCCTGGGCAGTGCCGGATTTACGTATAAACTAAACAAGCTATAAATTAGGGCCCCACTCTCTTGGCCCCCCCCCCAAAAAAAATTGTAAAGGAAAAAACCACTGGAAGTACATTTCCAAAATATAAGATAAAAAACAAATAAAATAAAAACTACATACAGCAAAAGTATTTTGTGTTGTGTAGGCTCCTATGATGTAAGTCACGGGCCCTGCCTGCTAGCCTGCTCCCTTAAATATCACAGGTTTGCTCATTTCTATATAAAGGATGCCTACATTGTGCATGGACTGGTTGCATGGCAACATGTGCAAATGGCTTTAGATACCTATTAGGTCCATAAATTACCATATAGCATACATTCAACACAAAAAACAGTGACAATTTATTGTTGACAAAGGACAGCTGGACATATAAAGGGCCCCATTACCTTCAGTAGCTTAGGGCCTCATCAAACCTAAATCCAGCCCTGGGCATCCAAGCGGCTGCTTGAGGAAATGGGGAAACTCTTTGACTCTGCGCTCTGTCCCTGGGCACTCTGGACTTAAAAACTGTATCAAGGGAGCATTTTTACATCAAAGTATTTCAAAGGAGACCTTGATGGTGCAGAACCCTGTGTGACCTCTTTGTGGAAAGCAAGAGCTGCTTTCATGATAGCACTGAAGCTCAGTGGTATAGCATTTGCTTCGCAGGTAGGAGGTTCGAGACTGTCCTCCGACAGCCCTAGGTAGTGCTGAGAAGGGCTCTCCATTGGAAACCCTTGAGAGCTGCTTCAGGGCAGTGTAGACATTAGAAAGCTAGATGGCCCAATCTTCCGACTCAGTAGGAGGCAGATTCCTATGTTCCCATACTAGGGTAGTCATAGCTCTTACATGTCACCTTCATTGCTTGGGTTACTTGAATGTGGCAACCGATGACAAACAAGCAAACAAAGCCTGCAAATTGAACAGATGGTGCCCAGGATCCTAATATAAATAAATCCAGTGCTTTTTTCCCTATAAAAAAAACAATGTTTAGGGGTACTCTCATTTTCCTACTCATATTGAAATACTGCCCCTCAATGAAGCCAAACTTAGATTCACAAAATGTTTAGGGGTATGCGTACCCCTGCGTCCCCCCAGAAAAAAGCCCTGAATAAATCTGTGCTTTAACTGGTTTTATAGAAAAGAAGACTAGGAAAAAATGCTACCCTTCTTACCTGCATCGTCTAAATGACGATAGTGCAGTAATCCAAAAAGGCAACATGGTTCTTAATACAATATTTGATTTGATTACTAATTCATCAGCCAAGGACAACAATTCATGATTAAGATCTACAAGCAACAGAAAAGAACTTGGGGTTTAAAACTTTGTCACCTTGGATGGGAGTAACAAGACGTGTTAAATTTGACCTTGGATGAAGAGGAAATTTGCTGAAGTGAATTTAAGACTGAAAAAAGAAGAAACGGAGACAAATCATTTCTTCCTAGACCCCCAACCACCAGAGGAAGATCTGTAGCCTAACAGCTTTTCAGTTAAATATGTAGAAACATTTCAAAGTTAAATGGTGAGCTCTAATATTGCTGCTCAGTGAGGCCCATAGCAAAGAAACGAGAAGTGGCACCTTACCGCTGCATTAATGATGCATATATATTAGTGAAAATAACCTACAAAAAAGCCTATTAGTGGAGTCTGCCTTTACAAATGTATATACTAGGAGGAAAGTGCACTGAAATGCTGCTGATTTAAAAAAAAAAACCCTTTGCAAACTGAAACAAAAATGGAGAACTGAACTTAAGAATGGAATAATGAAAAATTGAGAGGAACTGAAATAGACAGATTCATCCATCTGTAGGCTTAGATGGTTCCCAAGCTTAAATGGTCACTATCTTAAAAATGCATGCTAGAACAGCATGGTTTTTAAATGTCTGAGGTTTTCTTAAATCTGGACAGGACCGTGTCAGGCGCACACTGGCATTTTCCTTACAACAGATTTCTTAACACCCAGTACACAACTTGCACCCATAAACCTGGTTTTCCACAAATACTGAAGTCTCTGGATCTGGGCAAAACAGAAAATGTTCAAAAGCATAATACATCCGAGTAAACCTTTACAAATGGTGAGCTGCAACAAACATGCTCACCTGGGAAAACGTGCAGCTCTTTCAAGTTGCTGAAAGATACGTAAGGTCGATGAACTAAAGTAGACTGAGTTTGCTGGAGGTAAGTCTTTAGCAGTTGTCCCAATCCTGCCGTTAAACAAAGCAGCATAGAGGAATATCTAGGCAAATTATGATATACAATAAAATTAGAAACGTCCAGAACAGGCTTTGCCAACCTAGTGCCCCTCCAGATGTTGATGGACTACAACTTCTCTTAGCCCCAGACAGCACACAGGTGGGCAAAGGCTGATCTAGAAACACACTGTTAAAACATCTCCCAAGCAATAGTGTTTGGGAAACTTAAAGAGTAAGGCTGCAATCCTGCTCTTAGTTCAGGTGCTTTGTATCTTCAGTGGGATATGAGCAGCCTAATCCTCTGCAGGACAGCGGACTCATCCAGCATTCTTCCAGCGGTGCAACTGTGTTCCTGCTATGACCAGTAAGAAAGAAACAACTCACCCCACAAAAAATCCCATCCACAAATAAATAACTTGCAGCCTTACTTCACAGGAATTTCCTGGGGTGATGCAAATCCATGCCACAGAATATTACGAAGATTCAGACCATCCGGAGATCCAACGAACACTCTGAGAACATCCATCTAATTTTAACAAAATATAGGAAATGGATTCAAACTTTGACATAACATCAGTGTCATGGATTGGAGGAGAGGGGCTGCTCTGGACATACAAACAGCTCCAGATTTTTAAGGACCTTGGACAGGCTATTGCTGATGTGCATGCCGCCCCCAGAGAGCTGAATGAGACAAACAAATGCTGTCACTTTGGCCTCCAAATGGTGGTACTACTGCAGCCTCCAATTTGCATTTGTTCCCACCTGAGAACAAAGGCATGGGGCAACCACCAGTCTCCCTCTCACCTAAGGACTTATATGGCAGTAACAGGGCTGTAATGAGCCGGATTTTGGCCCATCATAGCATTGCCGCCGCTGCGTAACCATTGCTACTTGCTCAGTGTTGCTGTGACAAGCTGGGCTTGCAACTCATTGCAGTTGGGCCACTCCACTGTTGAAGTGGAGGCCGGTGGGTGGGGGAAATGGCAAGGCATCAGCCCTGGCAGGCCCTAGCAAATGTCAGGTGCTGATGTTGGGTTTCAGCACACCCACAGCTCCTGCCCTCTAAAACCTCTTCACTGGGCACAAAGTAGTAGAAAAGAAGAGCATCATAGGGTCCTAGAAACAATACTAGTCAAAAGGTCTGGAGCTCTCTGCATTCCATAGTAATTTATGCAGCAAGGACACCGAGAGTCTTAAAACTCAAAATGGACAAAAATTAAAAGCTTGTGAATAAAAATAAACACCACATGCAAGACACTCACCACTGACTGCCCAAAGACTGTGGCAAGTTCCTGAGACACAAGCAAGTCTCGCAGGAGAAAAGGACAGTCTTTGCCAGTTAATAAGAACACCTGGAAATCAAAACAAAAGAACACATTTTGCCTTCTCAAAACATGCAAACAAGTAAATTGTTTAAAGCATTGTGCAAAACTTATCTCTCTTTTCTGTTTAAAAGAATAATCTCAAGTTAAGGCAACTCTGGAAAACAGTCAGTCCCTGGCGTCTCCAGGCAGGGCTGCAAATATCCCCAGTCAAAAATCCTGGAGAGCCATCGCCAGTCAACACAGACAATACTGAACTAGATGGACCAAGGGCCTGACTTGGTCAGAGAAAGGACAAAGGGAACCTATGTAAACCTTGATTTCATCTGTCAGGAAAGAAGATGTGAATCCTACCCAAGCATCTCTAGCACCAGTCCAAGATTACTGAACATCAATGGATTAAGAACGTATGACTGATGTTCTTGACAAAGGGACAAGTAATGGAAAAGCGGGGAGGGGACATGTAACGCAGTCCTAAGTAGATTTACTAGTCCCACCGAAACTGGTGGAACTATTCATTAGTAAAAATGCAATTCTGATGCTCGGTGGCTTTGCCCATTATTGCTCCTTACCCAGCAGGACTGGGTAAGGAGCAATAATACAGCCTCATACATAAAGACAAGGGTCCATTAAACAGTACTTGGCTGAGGATTTTCCACAGATGTGCTACTTAGTTACCCAGTAGAATCATTAAAAACAAAATCTACAAACCAGGGATCCCAGGTTTTAGTTTTCCATGTCTTGCTGACAGTCAATCAAAATGAAATTCTTGATGAAGTATGCAAGGATTTTCCATAAGCAACCAAAAGTCTATCTTTTCTGAACACTCTTTCACACACATGCCCAGACCTTGACTACCAGTGAATGAGTTTAACAATATGGCACAAAATAATAACATCCCATCAACCTGAGAGTATGACATAAAATTAGCAATAGTAACTTTTGCTTAGGGGGCACTATGGAGAAAAAGGACTGAACCAAAAAGAAGAAGTATAAAACAGCTATTAGCACAGAAACATAGAAAGAAAAGCAAGATGATTTTAATCTCTTAAAACTTACGAGAAGGGCTCCTTTAAGTGAGTTACTTTTTAATAATCAGAATAGGCCAGCATCCTGTTCTCAAAGTGACCAACCATTCACTGTGTGAAGATGTGGGTTCAGATAGGTAGCCGTGTTGGTCTGACGCAGTCAAAATAAAAAATTAAAAAATAGTCCAGTAGCACCTTAGAGACCAACTAAGTTAGTTCTGGGTATAAGCTCATACCCAGATCTAACTTAGTTGGTTTCTAAGGTGCTACTGGACTATAGTGTGAAGATGTGTTATCTTTTGCCCGTTCTGAATATCCCAACATTGGATGTCTACAAGTTCTAATGCTGTAAGTCCCCAAAGCTGAAACCTTTCCTCATAGGGGAGTTGCTCCACCCCCTTGATCATTTTGGCTGCCCTTTCCGGAACCATTCTTGGAGGCTCTGCACACGGGCAAGCGAAGGGTGTGGGGACGAAGGGAAATGAGAGGCTAGACATCTCCTCCCTCTGCCTCACCACAACCCCTTTCTTCCGATGCAGCAATCCTAGCCTATCCTTCAGAGTACCAAAGGAGGTAATGGGGGAAAGGGGCTGGCCCAGCATCTTCCCTCCACCCCTTAGGTTCACAGTTGCTCCTCCTCATCATGACAGCCAATGTCCCAGGCCCCACTAGGCTCCTGCTCCTGCTCCTGGAAGACACAGTGCAATTGGCATGCACCTCTGGCAGACACATGACTGCTTATCCAAAATGGTAGGATCCCCTGCTCACATAGGCAACAAGTGACATCCTTGGTTCTTTCTACAGACACTTCTACAGGTCTGCTTTGCATGTCCCTTTAAGCCACAGTTACACTAAACTATGGTTTCAAATGTGAATGTGCACAAAACAGCAGCTTCTTACTGTGCTGCTAGCAGCCAAGGTTTGTTCTTGGCTTATCGCTCATGGTTTCTCTGGGCAGAAACAAAGCATGAGCCCCAGTTAAGATGTAAAGCTAAGCCATACCATTACTAAGCTGCCAGCAGAATGGCAGGAGCAAGGGAGGAGCAAAGCACCTGCGATTTCAGCAGTGTGTACCAGCAGGTTACATGTTCACATTTAAACCAGTTTAGTTCATCTATGGTTTAGTGACATGCGAACAAGGTCACAGTAAACATCTGCAAGCAAGCATCTCACAACACTTAAATGTGGAAACCAGCTGGAAATTATATTCAACCTGCAACCTTAAAATTATCAGAGAAAGAAGGAAGACAATGTTCCTTTCAGTGCAAAAAGACCTCATTAACCTAAAGCTTGGCAAAGCCGAAGATTTTAGCACTTACATCACCCAAGGTTCGTTCCAAACATGCCGTAAGCTTCTTTAAGCTCAGTGCAATGGCTGTAGCATGTGGGCTCTTTATAGCGTCAAACGTTTCAAGAAATACCTGCCGTTTGGGAGAAAGGAAAACCAAGGGTAGTCATGTGGCACAATATGTTTAAAGCGAGATAACAGAACAGCTATGTAAACTTACAAATGCGGTTTAGGTTAATAACAAAAATTCACAAGCATTTCTTTATTACCATTTCAAGTATTACAAAAGGAAAGAGTATTCCCACTCCATAAAGAATAAATTATTCTCTTTTAAGGACCTTTTGAGACAAGATCTTTCCCAGTCTGTATTTGTATTGAGATGTTTTTAAGATGTTATTTACTGCCCTTTGAGAAAGAGGGCAAGATCTAAATTAAATAAATTATCTGTAAATCTCATGTGGAGAGCTACTAAGTTCCACTAGAGCAGGCTTCCTCAACCTTGGCCCTCCAGATGTTTTGAGACTACAATTCTCATCATCCCTGACCACTGGTCCTGCTAGCTAGGGATCATGGGAGTTGTAGGCCAAAAACATCTGGAGGGCCAAGGTTGAGGAAGCCTGCACCAAAGCACAACCACAAAAGAGAGTCCAAAAATACAGGCAGCGGTGTTGGTCCATGCACATACACACAAGAGGGACAGAAAAAGAGAGGTAAGGGTCTCTATCTAGCCCTCTGGACTCTTATGTCATACCTCTGAGCAGTTTGTCCACTGGAACCAGATCACAAACTGGTCTTCAAATTGCTCCCTGGTAAGGGATTGTAGATGTGAGTGAAGAGATTCACACAAAGGTCCTAAAGATCTCACACTTTTTACATAATCCACAGTTTGATCTGAAAAACAAAAAAGGAGTACCTAGTCAAGGAGAGCATCAATAAACTCATGTTCTTATGAAGTATGAACATCCAAAATAAAGGTTTTCCCCTGAATAATTAGTCTCTTCCTTTAAATTCCTGGGAGTTTACCTTAGTGAAGAACTCTCTTGGAAAAATAATATAACTCAGGTGGTTAGGAAGGCCCAACAGAGACTCAATTTTCTCAGGGTCTTGCAAAAGAACAATGTTAAACAACAATTGATGACCTCCTTCCACAACAGAAACTGTCCTCTCATATTGCATCACAGTGTGGTACGTTGGCTTGACAGCCATGGACAGAAAGTCTTTACAGAGGGTGGTGAACACAGCACATGATATCATGGGCTGTCCCCTGAGCCCGCTAGATGACATCGCAAGGAATCGTTGCCTTTGGAGAGCAAGAAAAATTCTCAGGGACGATTCACACCCCAGCCAGCACCTCTTTAATCTTCTACCCTTGGGCAGGAGATATAGAAGCATAATCCGTCGTACCAACAGGCTAAAAAACAGTTTCTATCTGTGGGCTGTTAGGCTGCTAAACAGAAAATACTGACTTTTGGGATTGGTGTGTTGTGAGATTGAGTGTTTGTGGGGGGAGAGGGAGGCTCGGTTAATTTCACTGTACACAGGTTGTACATTGACAATAAAGGTATTATTATTATTATTATTATTATTATTATTATTATTATTATTATTATTATTTTCTAAAGCAGCATCTGTGTAAAAGGAGGACATATTTGTTTGCTATGGTTATATTAACCCTTAATTCCATTAAATTAGCCCAAAATGATTGCCTGAAAACATGTAGATAAGCTCTAGGATCTGCATTGCAATCCTCTGCATGTGTTTAATTCAAAAGTAAGTTTCACTGTGTCTAATGGGGCCTACAACACAAAACTGTACTTAGGAATTGCAACCTTAGCTAACCAATCCACACACCATTTTAACACATACCTGGTTCTCCATACTGTACGCGTTCTGTGATTGTTCTCCAGTGTATCTCGCCTTTGTCGGACACAATGCTACTAATAGAAAGGTTTGCTTTTATCTCAAATCCAGCTTCACAAACCATATAGTGCACTGTAGGGGAAAGGCAAGTAGAGACTGGATCAACTAGCAGCATCTGAAATGAGAAGTGAAAAATAATGAAAGTAGTATAAAACAACACAACTACTGTAGTACTCTCTTAAATAGACCCACAACAGGTACAGCTACAACACACTGTAGAACATCAGTATTGTAAATATAAGTTTTTTAAATTGGCATATGGCCAAAATTGCTGCCTTCAGGGGCGGCTAATCTGTGGTCCTCCTGAAGTTGTTGCATCCCAACTCCCATCAGCCCCAGCCAGCATGTTAAGTAGTCAAAGATTATGAGAGTTGTAATCCAGCAATATATGACGGGACAAAGGTTGGCTATCCTACTTTATACCACATTTATGTACTGTCAAACCTCAGCTCCTGAACGCCTCCGTTTTGGAACGTTTCGGCTCCTGAACGCCAAAAACCCAGAAGTGTTCCTGTTTTCGAACATTTTTCGGAAGCCAAACATCCAACATGGCTTCTGCTTGAGTGCAGGAAGCTCCCACAGCCAATCGGAAGCCATGCCTCGGTTCTCGAACATTTCGGAAGCCAAATGGGCTTCCGGAACGGATTATGTTTGACAACCAAGGTTTGACTGTACCAACTGTGTATTCATATGACCACCTTAGAGCACAGTGGAGTTGTCATTCTCCCTGGTTTGTTTGACAGCTCTTGCCACCGGCTGTTCCAATTCATTTCTGTCTGTGTACGCAGCAGTGGGTGTTGATGGAGCCGAAATCTCTTTACCTTATGCAACTGTTCACAACTTGACTAGAGACTGGATTAGGAACAGCTTAAGAACTGCAGTCAGGACACAGGTGGCACTGTGGGTTAAACCACAGAGCCTAGGACTTGCCGATCAGAAGGTCAAATCCCCGTGACGGGGTGAGCTCCCGTTGCTCAGTCCCTGCTCCTGCCAACCTAGCAGTTCCAAAGTGCAAGTAGATAAATAGGTACTGCTCTGGCGGGAAGGTAAACGGCGTTTCCGTGCGCTGCTCTGGTTCGCCAGAAGCAACTTAGTCATGCTGGCCACATGACCCGGAAGCTGAACGCCGGCTCCCTCGGCCAATAAAGCGAGATGAGTGCCGCAACCCCAGAGTCGGTCATGACTGAACCTAATGGTCAGGGGTCCCTTTACCTTTACCTTTAAGAACTGCAGTCAGTCAGTAAGTTTGAAGCTGGTTTGAGTAACAACACATCAAACAGTAGCATTTTATAATGAAGTACAAGATGCAGACACATTTTGCGTAACGTGAGCATGCTTTAAAAGTCCAGCCCTGGAAATGCAGTGAGCCACATTTGTGACCCTGGCTTACATCAGCCCTGCAGTGCAGTCCAGTATTATGAGCCCTACTTTGCAGGAATCTGTGCTTGGTGTATGTGTGTGAACAGCCACCTACTATGCTGATCTCCACACCTGTCAGAAGAAAGCAACTCTGCAGGCAGAGGCAGCTATATACGCCCTCGCCCCTCAGGTGGAGCGCTACAGGTTGCAGCAAGGGGATCGCGAGTTAAATATCCGCCCTCCCGCTCTCTTCCCGGACGGAGGGTACGACTCTTCATTTTCTAGCTCTACACACTTACCTCCATTCCTTTCAGCTTCTCTTAGCTCCCGGTCGCTTCTGTCGCGGTTGGTGACGTCACCGAGGAAAGGGAAAAACTTCGAGCAACGCTCGTCCTATCAGGCGGTTTGGTCGGAAAGCTTGTGAGCGGCTGCCGCCCTCCGCCCCGCCCCGTTTTGCCTGAGCGAATACGGACAAAGCCATGGACAAAAACAGGAAAAGGCTGAGTAGTACCCCTTCTCACCACTCGGGGGCGTCGAGGAAGCATAGTGAACTGGGTCGGGTAAGCGGCGGGGAGCGCGGCTGTCCAAAGTGCGCATGCGCCTTGATTGGTTGAGCCTTCCCGGGCAGAACGTTCTCCCCTGCTCCGCACAATGAGCTTTCCTTGCACTTTCCCTGCTGCGATATTTATTGATTGCATTGATTGATCGATTGATCTCACTTTTCGTACATAGTTCTCCTCTAAGCCCCGAGATCACCCAGTGAGCATCATGGCTAAGTGGTGATTTGAGTCCTGATCGACCCACACGCTAACACGTGTTTATTGTGGAGTCAGTGAGATGCTAGCTAGCAGTATGAGACGCCACAGGTTCTGTCTTTCATGCAACGTGCAGCTTCCCTATACACTGCTGCCTTTAGATGGCTCGGGGGTTGGATAACTCCATACCCTCCAACATTTCTCTGATGAGTTTGACCAAACTGCGGGAGGCAGTGGAAGACAGGAGTGGCTGGCGTGCTCTGGTCCATGGGGTCACGAAGAGTCAGACACGACTAAATGACTAAACAACAACAAGGAAAAGCAGGTCATTCCGGGATCAAATCAGAAACTGAAATAGCTTCTGTAAATACACGATTGTCCCTGGCAGATTAGGGACACTTGGAGGGTCTAGGTATGTATGCAGCCTGAGTCTACCTCTGCCTGCTACAAAACTCCCCATTGATTTCAGTGTTGAAAACTGTGGATAAATATGAAGATAAACTTTCGCTAAGAAGTTAAGAGTTGACAGTGAATGCCAACTGGACAATTTTGTTACCTTGCCTTATTATTTGAAAATGCTTATAACTTTATTATTATTATTTTGAAGCCTAAAAGTGTGATAACGTGATTCCTAAATTAATTACGGGGCATTCCAGCCTTCACAGATTGGGAGACACAGAGCTTCGAGCCATGAGATTCCAGGTTTTGACCCAGATGATGAGTCTATTACAGATATAACAAGAAATGAGCTCTTGGCGTTCAAGGCTAGTTTTGCAAGACCAAAATATGCAAACACATACAGAATGGAACCCTATAGAAAATGTGAGGCTCATGTAATACGGAAGAAAGCTGAAGAGATCTTAAAGGTAGAGTTAAGATTTGTTATGACGCACTAGTTCTGCTTCTAAACTTTATACACAGTATACAAACTCACTACTAGCAGTTGCTCAATGCCTCAAAATTTATTTGACCATGCAAACTGGTGTATAATAGACTATTGTTTACTATAGTAAAGGTATCAGTCTCAGTTTTTTTATTATATGTTAATATGATGCATTTTGATTTTAAGGAACAATTCAAATGGTCTTGGTTTATGTACAACCTTTGTACTCAAAGAGAATATTTACGTGAATTTGAAAACCAGGGCAGGTTACAAAATGCCCTCTTCTGGGCCACCACCACCAGAACTTTTGAGGGCTGTGGAACTACCAAGAGAGTTCCCTCTGCTGATCTTAATACCTGAAAGGGTGCAGGAGGTGGTAGTGGGCTTTTCCATTTAAAATAAATGTCTTTGTGCATAAAAATCTGAAGTACACCTTCTAGGAAGAACACTTTGCTTAAGGTAGTTTCACTGACTGAGCTAAACAAAATATTTGAATACTGTGTTTGCAAAAATGTACAAGATTTAGGGTGTGAGTGTTCACTTATGAATATTACAAAAAGGAATTTGTAAAATTCATTAGCAGGAGAACTATTGTTATATACGGTATATTTGTTAAAGTGAGTGTAAAATTTCCACAGAGGTGTTTTTTATATGAATACCGGCAACTCTGTGTTTAATTCTCAATAGAGCAAACTTCAAGATTTTAAATATGGTGGTCAGAATGGCTCCCTGATATGTATAAGCCTGACAGAAGATTTATTAGCAGCTGTCAAGGATTTGAACTATGACCGTTACAAGTATGTGGTCCAAGTATTTCTTGTGGAAAAGACTGGTCAGTCAATAAATGTGAGTAAAGAAATACACTTCTTACAACCCCCTCCCAAAACCTAACTGCTTAAGAAATCCTTCATTCCTCTGCACCGTAGCTGTGTCGAATAGTGCATCTCAGACGAGAGCTCATCAGGACCACCTGTCTCCTTATGCTCCCCACTTAATTGCTCAGGTATTCTGATCACCTTTGGTGTTCCTCTCCCCCCCCCCATGGATGCGGGTGGCGCTGTGGGTTAAACCACAGAGCCTAGGACTTGCTGATCAGAAGGTTGGCGGTTCGAATCCCCGTGACAGGGTTTCCATGCGCTGCTCTGGTTTGCCAGAAGCGGCTTAGTCATGCTGGCCAGATGACCCGGAAGCTGTACACCGGCTCCCTTGGCCAATAAAGCGAGATGAGCGCCACAACCCCAGAGTCGGGCACGACTGGAACTAATGGTCAGGGGTCCCTTTACCTTTACTATTCTGATCACCTTTGGTGTTCCTCCCCCCCCCCCATGCCCCGATGGCTTTTACCAGGTACTGAGCCTTTCGTGCAGCAGGCTCTGCCTTGTGGGGCTCTTGGCAATAGAGGTTCAGCAGGAGTCATTTTTGCTTGCTTGTAGATGTCTTCTAAAAATTGTATAATTCAGACAGGCCTTTCAAACCCAAGGCTCATTGCCAAGCAGCTCTTACTGATGTGCTTGGCATTTATATTGAAATACTGTGGTTTTTGGTTTGCATACCGCCTTGTAATATTCTATATGAATGTGTGGTTTGTAAAGAAATAAACAATAAACATAAAATAAGTGTTTTTTTTATAAAATTGCCACCATTTCACCAAAAGAATCAAAGTGGTTTACATCACATACAGTACACACACCAAAAACCACCTAAAACATTTAAAACAGATCACCTGTTGATATGCTCTAGTTATATAGAAATATTAAGTTACTTTACTCGATTAGTAAAGCCCATCTAGTGCAACATTTCGTTTCCAATAGGAGCTAGCTAGATGTATCTGGGAGTTTGTATTCAGATGGTGGCCAGTCTCTGCTGCTTGCTCATTAGTAGCCCCCAGGAATTTGCATTGTATATATTTTAAAGCCATCCCCACATCTTGCAGCGATTCTAGAAATAAATTCCATTCATTACATGCTATATGGAAAAATACTTCCACATTACAGGAGGAAAACATCTCCATGGTCACATCCGTACCATACACATGGTTTCCTGCAGAGATAAACCAGTGTTCCCAGGCTGTGTTCCCCAACCTTGGGCCTCCAGCTGTTTTTGGACTACAACTCCCATCATCCCTCACTAGCAAGACCAGTGGTCAAGGATGATGGGAATTGTAGTCCAAAAACAGCTGGAGGCCCAAGGTTGGGGGACACTGTTCCCAGGATTCTTTGGGGGAAGCGATGTGATCTAAATGCATGGTGTGGCTGGGACCCACATCCACTCTCTGTACTGTTACTCTTTCCATAAACGTCTATCAATGTGTCTTTCCCCTGCGTTTTTCTAAATTACCCTAAAGTAACTGTGTGATATGTGCCCTTTCCTTTATCTAATTTGTTACAGCAGAAGCTATGAGCCAGAGGTGCACATTGGATCAATTCTTCCAGTTAATGTAAGGCCCATTAGGGCAAATGATTGTATATGGAAACCAAGACATTCATGTATTTTGAGTGCATGTTGCAAAATAATTCCATGAATCTGGGATCAGAATTTAAGATTGTTTGGGCTATTAAAACTACTTTAGCTTGATTTTGGAAATGCATATTAATGCCCATCTGCAAGTGAAATTATTCAGGATCCCTTCTGAAACGCTGGTGCTTCATAATTTTGTAAAAAAAAAAAAATGTCCGTAAAGGAGTTGATCCTTTGTGCAAGATCTCCTGCTGCAAGAAAGGTATTTGTTTTCAAATTTTTGTTGAGCTAATTGGTCCATTATTTTCTCTTTCCCCCACTCTAGATTGCCAGCAGATGGGTCTGGGATGTTGGAAGGGACACCTGGGTTCAAGCTCAACATGAAACTGAGGATTTTGTTATAATAGCTCTGATCGTTGCTTGCTATTATGAGTGACCCCTCGCAAACAACCACTGTAATAAGAGAACACTCCTGTGGCTCTATACAATCATATGCTATATTTTGCTCAAATAAACGTCATATTGGTTATTCCCCACCCTCCAGACATGCTGTTTGAGTGACTTTAATTCACAGGAGGGTGTTATAACAACCTGGATACTAATAGTATTGTTGCATGTCACCCCAATCTCTTGAGTGGTACAGGATTCCAGGGGTTCCAGGCACTTACCCAGGGTTTGATTTCTTTGGCATGAGAGACAGCATGCACTGTGGTGTCTTTATGATATATAGTTTATTTACACATCTATACAACCTGAGCCTAAGATGGAGGGGCTCACAGCACTCACACCCCAAAAGGTCTTGCTTCTCCCAGTCACAGCCTGGGCTTCCAGCAGAAATCAAGCATGGTTGTGTCTCTCTGTCTTCTGCCTGCTCCTAGCTCTCAGCTCACAAACAACTGCCCTGGTTACTGTTGTGCACTTTTTATGCTGTCTCCCTCTTGCATGGTTTATATACATTTTTCGATTTTAAAAAAAACCTATTTATGTTCTTCATTTGCTTTATTGTGCAATTTGTCGTGAGAAATGACTGTAACTATCCCATGCACCTTTACGGTGCAAACCACTATAGTAGACAAGGAGTCTGAACTGGTGCCAAATTAGTCACATATTTAACTAATATTGCTTTCTAGGCTTATGCTAGAAAACATTTCATAGTTTTTTAAGGTGCCAAAATACTTTTTGTTGCTTTTGCTGCAACAAAGTAACATGAAAGTGTGTCAAGAGTTATGCACAGGAATATGTCATTTTAAAAATGTATACAAATGTTTATATACAACTAACTTGGATAGAAACTATACAGCAAATATAAAATCATAAGGACCTGGCCAACCACATCAAAATACCTGGCGACCCTAGAAATGGTCTCTAGAAATATGGACACAAGATTTTCCATGGGGAGGGCATTCCATGTTGTAGGACCGGCCGCACTAAATGCTTGATTTCCAGTCGATACCATGAGTGCCTCATCCACTCTGGTGACAATAAACAGCATACCTCCTGCAAATCTCTTTCATTGAGCTGGGATATAAGGGCCAATTTTTGCCACCTGTCCATATAACAACATAAAATAAGTAGGTTCCTGAGAAATGAGGGGCTGTCAAAATAGAATTTCCTGCACCGCCTTCTCTCCCCTGGCCAGTCCTCCAGAAAAAGCTCCCTCAAAAGTTGGGGGCCCCTTCCAGATGGTGGGGGTCGTGGCTGGGTGGGAGGTGTGAGAAAGGGAAGGAGGGAACTCCTACGCCAGAATTGGGCCATAGCAAGCCAGGCTTGTACACATGTATTTCTGGATCCAAGCTAACAACATCAACAACAGTTTGGAGAAAAGGGTTGTAAGTGCTAATGAAGCAATGAAATAAAAATCAATGCAAACATTGGGAGAGGGAGATCCTAACTATGGGGTTGGACTAGATGACCCTCTCGGTCCCTTCCAACTCTACCATTCTGCGATTCTAAGATTCAACTCTGGACCCTGGTCCAATAACCAAAGACAGGCGGCGAACGGTGCGCATCTGCTTCACAGGCTCCGCCCCCAAGAGCCAAGAGAACGGGGGTGAGGCTGATGTCACGACGGCGGCTGCGCTACCACCTCCAGGCGGGCAGGTGGCGCTGTCCTTCGGAGCGGCAGGACTCCAGGAAAAAAACCGGAGGGGGGGGCGGGGACAAAGAGCCTCTCTAGCCGCGCTAGTCCGTCCGTGGCCGGCGGCGGCGGCGGTGTTGGTGGTGATGGCGGCCGTCCTGTCCCCGCGGGTGTGTGACAGCGACCCGGCCACGCCTGGAGCCCAGTCTCTCAAGGTGAGCGGGGCAGCAATAGCAGCAGCAGGAGGAGGAGGCGGCAGTCCTCTCTCAGGCGACTCGGCCTGCCGGGGCGGGAGAATAAACAAATAAATAACGGGCGACCTCCGGCGAGAAACGGCAGGTTGTGAAGGACTCTCGGCAGGGACCGATCGAGCGGCCCTGTTGCCTCGGCCGCCTCCCCGCCCCCGGGCTCATCCCTGAGGAAACGAAAGGAGCCTCCGCCCCTGCCGTTGCCTTGGAGACGAGTCTCCCAAAAGCCTCCGCGCCCCCCGCCTCCCCCTCCAAGGCTGATGGGCAGGAGCGCTTTCCTTGAAGTTGCCGCTTCGCTGTCTCCTTCGCTTTGTGTTTATTTCGCCCCCGCGGAGGGGAATCCAGTGGTTCTTGTATCCAGGATCCCATTGGATCTGAAGCTGCTCGGTTCCTTCATCATCCTTTTCGTGAGCCTTTAGGCCGTACTGCTGCTGGGACTAAAAGTTGATGCTGCGCATATGACTACATCACTAGGGATGGGGAACCTTCGATCCTCCGAATGGCGTTGGGCTCCCATCATTCCTGACCATTGGCCAAGCTGGCTGGGGCTAATGGAAGCCGGAGTCCCAACAACACCTGGAGGGCCACAGGTTCCCTGCCCACCCTTGGTCTATCCGCATTACAACCCCTCCGTGACATTTACATTTCGCTCGCAAGATGTTCCCATGGAAGAAGTGTGTGTGTGTGTGTGTGTGTGTGTGTGTGTGAGAGAGAGAGAGAGAGAGAGAGAGAAAGTGGACATATATTGCAAAGGATCTACGGCAGTGGCATAGAGCGCACCCTCCACCATAGGATCCTTCTGTGGGATTCCTGTTAGGATTCCCTGGCGGCAGTGTCAAAATAGGTTTTGCCGTCAACAGTAAATCCAGTGCTTTATTTTCCCCTACAGGAGTGAATGGCCGTGTTCACTTAGGAGAAAGTAAAGGGTCTTTGGGGGACACCATGGGGTGGCAGATAAATTTGCTTCTGGTGGTAACCCCTCCTCCCCACTTTAAGCACCCAACCTGCCTGTTCATCTGCATAGCCCTATCCTGAGTTTTGTTTCTTGGTCTCTCTAGTGTTGGTAATTCACTTTCATATATATAGAGTAGATTCTCTTGTTGCTGTCTTTCCCATATGGTTATCTACCTCTGCAAGCCTGTTTACTGGAAGTAAGTCCCACTAATGGGATTCTTTTCCAGCTTGTATATTTAGGATTTTAGTCTTACTGAAACATCATATAGCATTCCCTTTGGAGGCAGCCTGATACTTTCAGCATATTTTCAGCTTCTGCAAATAATTATATCTCACACTGTCAGTGATATATGCTGTAGTCTGATCCCATAAAATGCATTTAATCCAAGAAGTCCCTCTTACCCCAGCATCCCTTGTTATATTATCACAGATTCTTGAACAGTGGTTTCCAAACTTCTTTCCCTACTTGAAAATTGCTGGTGGGCTTGGCAGACCACATAATGATTTTTCTGTTTCTTGCAGTGATTGTAATTCCATAGAATACAAATTGTAATACAAATAACATATAAATTGTTGGAGTTGGAGAGCATTTCAAAACTGAATTCTGAACTTTTAAAATTGTGTTTCAGTTGTTTAATTTATTACTATTTTAATAGTTTTGTACTGCACTTTAATATTTGGTTTCGTCTTTGTGAGCTAGCTAGAGAGCGTCTGTTATGGCTTTACAAACGCAGTAAATAAATAAAACAAATAGTCAGATCCTAAACTATTTAAAGCAGAAGCCAGGAAACTTTTTTCTCTTTTTGCCAAGGGCTTCGTTTCAAGGGTGGGGTGGTGGTAGTGGTGGTAATCTGCTGGAAACCACTTTCTGGTGGTGGTTAGGGCCACCCTGCCTCTCTCCACCATCCCAGCTTCAGGAACTGCTACTTCAAATTGCTCAGGGCCATGAAGTGGCAGTTCTCAGATGAGCTTGCTTCCTGAACATTTCTGTCAGAAAAAGGGAGAGGAAGCGTCAAGAGACACCCACTGATTGTGGGCCAAGGAGAAGGGCTTGAGGCTGTGGAGAGGATGCAGACTGGATGGGGATGTATTCCATGGGCAGGTCCTCAGTCTTGATTTAGGGTCTTAAAATCCAGAATAATTATATTCTAGGTCTCTAATGAGTATGTGTTGTAAGTCCTGGGAGCTCTGCTTTTCAACATTTGTCACATTGCTCTTTATGTAGGATGATACAGAAGAGAATTCAAACGATGGCAGCCAACCATCAAAAAGACGACGCATGGGCTCAGGGGACAGCTCCCGAAGTTGTGAAACTTCAAGTCAGGACCTTAGGTATTATCATGCATTATGTTTTTTTCTTCTCTAGATGCATATGGTATCTAACTTTTCCCAATATGTTCCAGATTGTTTAAATAGAGATAGGAAATATATGTCTGACCCTCACTTGCTTACCCTCAAGCTAGTTAGGGTAACTCCACATGAACTACAGCTCTGAAATTTTGTACTCGTGGAGTCAGAGATGGTCACGATAGGAATTTGAAAATAGATTGTAAGTACTTTTCTTTCTCAAAAAGGTACACTGGAACTGTGCCTCTTATTATTTAGTTGCCTCACTCTACCTAGAAAGTCGAAATTTGGGGTTTTCTTTTTTTATAAAAAGAAGCAGCATATTATAGGACACCATTACTAACCTGCAAACGGGGCATTTTAACATCTAACAGTTGGAACATAGTCCATGAAATAAAGGGCAGTTTTTAAAATGTATATTCTAAAAATAAAAATTCCACCTGAAGCGTGTCCAGGTGGTTAACAATTTAAATAAATAAATAAACAAACAAATAATCCTTCTATGGAGCAAGTGAAATGGCATGTGGGATACAATGATGGACTGTGGACTGGAGGGTTATTGGTTTGCTTGGGTTTTTTTTGTTCTTGTTTTTATTATGTATTTCATTTTTATCTTGTAGTTTTATGTTTTGAACTGCTCTGAGATCTACAGGTGAAGGACGTGTAATTATTATAAATTTAAGAATTAATTAATTAAACACTGATTGTTTCAAGCTTGATCTTTATGTGTTTAGCTTTAGCTACTTTCCAGCTGAAAACCTGATAGAGTACAAATGGCCACCTGATGAAACTGGAGAATACTATATGCTTCAAGAGCAAGTCAGTGAATACTTAGGCGTGACCTCCTTTAAGCGAAAATATCCAGGTATTAATGTTAGAAATCCTTATGTGAAGTGTTACAAATCAAATGTGTATCCATGAGGATGTATGAATGTGTTTTCATCTAGGACTATTGAGGCTCCTGTTGTTTTGCTCTTGACTACAGAATTCCTCAGCTTCCTTTGGGAATGTATTATACGAGAATGGCACATTTGGTTTTTGTCTCTTTTTTCATTGATATCTATGAAAACGTTTTACATTTTTAAATGTTATTTTTGTGATGTTTGTCTGTTGTCTTGAGTGCCTGACTTGGGATACTTTGAAAAGATGAGGCTTTTAAGCAATTCTGTTCATTTTTTAAACCCTTTAATAAAAAGAATTGAGATAATATTTTCTTTGTTATTCACAGTAATGAACATTTCAGTTGTTTGGTTTCCGCAGATTGTTGCTGGTAGTCTTGAGCCAGTTACTGTCATTCAACCTCAGGTTCCCTCTGTGTCAATAAGGGAACAATGAGGACATTCCTCTCAACATGACTGTGAGCATGAAGGATAAACAGCAACAAAGGAAGCAAAAGTGATTGTAATTCCTGTGCAATTGTGGAATCACACATCTACTTTATGATCAGATGTGGGAGTACCACGTATTCTTGGAACTTGTGCATTCTGCTGCATAGATGATGGATGAGTCCATGCTTCATACTTTTTAGAAAAAGCACAACAAATAAATGGGCAAGTCACTCTTCTGTTGCAACTTGTTTGAATGCCTGTAGCTACTTTTAATTTGAGCAGTGGGGCTTTTTGCAGCGCATTCTCATTTTTTGTGTATAAGTAGACTTGCCCCTGTTCTTGACTTAGTGAAAAGGTGGGCTAGGGAAAGCCGTAGTGACTTCCCTCCCCCTGGCCCAACATGCTTCTCAGGTTTGGTAGAGGCAAAAAGCATAATATTCCCTGCGTGGGTTATCTTATTATTGTTTCCTGTGACAGAAGCAGTAACTTTCTATTATAAGTACTTGAATGAAATTTAACTGTAACACAGCTATATTTATTTTGTACTTTTGGAGAGGTTGCAAAAATCCTTTACACTTTTTTTTTTTACTACTTTTCCTCCCTTTTCCTGGAGATTTAGAAAGACGAGATCTATCTCACAAAGAGAAACTCTACCTCAGAGAGTTAAACGTCATTACAGAAACACAGTGTACCTTAGGTAAGGACAAAAAGGGCATTTTTTCCTTTAAAAAAAATGAAGTATGTAAACATTTCCAAGAGAGTAAAATGTAGGAGAGATTATTCATATTTTTTTTTTACTTTTTTTAGCAATAAACTTGTGAAGATGTGGAAACTGTTATTCAAAAGATTATTACTTCATTGCTCCTTAAAGTGGATTGGGAATAAACTGTGAAAATATGTAATATGTTCAGCCTTATGATTATGTTTATTCATTAATTTATATAACTGTTTAAGACCAGTAGTTTACAAAGCAGTTTACAAAATATAAAAATCAGTTATGCTACTATAAAATGTAAAAATCCATAATTAAAATAGACAATAAAACAATACAACAGTTGGAGCAGGAGATGTCAGAACTTGATTCTGAAGTTCTGTGGGGTGAATCATTGTGCAATTGTCACACACACTTTGCACTGCACTGATGCTCTAAGTTAGGATGGCTACAAATCTTTAAAAAGAACTAAAACCCCCAAAGCCCTTAATTTTGTCTCTTATTTTGTAATGAAATTGCACAAGTGACTTTTTGATATAACCTAGGTCTCACAGCCCTACGCAGTGATGAAGTAATTGATCTGATGATTAAAGAATACCCGGCGAAACATGCTGAGTACTCTGTCATACTTCAAGAAAAAGAACGCCAGCGAATAACCGATCACTATAAAGAGTATTCTGTAAGTTCTGCCTCCAAATTTATTTGTGAAGATGTTTACAATCTTGGAACGTATTAAATGTCTTTTGGGATAGATAGCTTCTGCAGCTTGTGAACTAATGGAAAAAAAATCTGTTTCAGCAAATGCAACAGCAGAACACACAGAAAGTTGAAGCAAGTAAAGTTCCAGAATACATTAAGAAAGCTGCCAAGAAAGCCGCCGAGTTCAACAGCAACTTAAACCGGGAACGAATGGAAGAAAGAAGGGCCTATTTTGATTTACAGACACATGTAGGATGGCTTAACTTTTTTGCTCAAATGACTATAGGTAGCTTCCTGTTACCTATAGTAAAGATGCCAGATTGGGGGAGGGGGAGGGTGTTGGAAAATATAGCATTTTATTTAAACCTCAGTAGATATTTCTCAGGAGAGAGAATACAGTTGGAAGTTATTTATCCAGTTTTTTTCTTGGTTGAGCAGGGAACTGCCTTTCTCAGATCTTGCCACTGCCCTCTGGAGTAGCCCGGTAGTCACCACTGGTTTACAACAGTGAAACATTATTTTGATTGGGTTTTGAATTCCTCCAGACTGAAATCACTGTGAGCTCACCCTCTTTTACTCTTGATGCTTTGAGATGCACAACAAGGTTTTGCCATCCCTATATTGCTTCACTTCCAGTACAATTGCTCCCTTTTTGTTTATAAAAAGAAATATGAAAATGGAATAATCAGCATTTCAGATCACGAATGCATTTTAGCAATATTCATTCTTTATGTTTTATTTTGTATTCTGTTCTGATGGAAAAGATAAGGAATTTTATTTTATTTTATGGAAGCACATAGGAAAACTGCCACTTCAGGTGTGTTTCTTGAGCCTTAATTCTGTACACAGAGTGGGGAACTTGGACCATTTTCTTTCCCCTCTCCCTGCCCCTCAGCCACAGTGTAAAGCGATTAGGAGTATGGATCTGCTTGCCCTAATCCCCTCTTAGGCTGATTGATGCAATTGCAAGGCAAAATTCTGGGATGTGGAATGGAGGGTCACACTACAGATATTCCTACACAATATGCATATGCCATACCATTGTGATCCAGAAAACACATAAATATATCTGTACATACATGCAGCTCAGGTCACATTATTTAACATGTACCTGGGGGTGTACGCAATACTAATGCCTCACCGTCTGTACAGAATTTTTAATCAGTAGCTGCGTGATCCACTCCTTGGGATGTGATCCACTCCTTGGGGTATGGAAGATCTGGTAATTTTATCCAATCTATTGGAATTGAATCTCAGGTTACATGATGCGTTATGCATGAGGGCGAGTTGGCAACAGAAATTTCATAGTTCCAATGAATCTAGCTAAATGATCATTTGGAAAAGCAAGCCACTTCATTAAATTGTAGGAAATGAGCTCCTTATTTTTTTCTGTTAACAATCCAGGTTATCCAGGTGCCTCAAGGAAAATATAAAATTTTACCTACAGAAAGGACAAAGGTTAGTCCTTATCCAGTGTCTCTCATACCAGGCCAGTTTCAGGAGTACTATAAAAGGTAATTGTAAAAATAATGAAATAACGTTTGTTCTGCTGTAGCTGATTGTTTTATTTCTTGAAAGCATTTTACTGTGCTGTTCAGCCAATGGGGAGGAAAGGCTGTCAGAGCAGCTTGCAAATATCAGTAATGAAGCGGTCCCTGCCTCTAGGCTTGTAATCTAAAAGTCACAACACAAAAGGAAAGTTTCTTGCGTAAGTGTTGGGAAAAGCAAACAAGCACTAATTCTTTATTGCTTTAGGAAAATGTAGCTTGTAGAAATAAAACCCCCCAAATATATATAAGGGAATGACATACTTTTAACGGGCAAGCTTGGCAAACCTGGCTTAGTTACCTCTCTATATAAATATAGAATAACTAAATATAAGAATTGCCTTGTTCAGCATGTACTTTAGATTGGATTCAGAGGATCAGGATTTTAACAAATGAGAAAACAGTCCTGTGTCACTCCAAATTGCATGGCAATGGTGTACAGTACGTAGGGTCTACAGAACATATCCCTTTATATACAGTGCTTTCACACATTTTACTTGTGTGAATTCTGTTATACACGCAGTGGCCATCCTGGGGATGGTTGCAGTGGAGGACGGGGAGAGACTTAGGTAGAAGAGACAGAGAGGCTGACAGAGGCAGAAGACACCTGAAAGATGAACAGGGAAGCAGATGGAGGAAGAAGAAACCCTGGCTCCCTTGGTTGTGGAATGGAGCAGAGGTGGACAGAGAGAGATGTAGGCAGAATAAAAATGCTGGAGTGGATCTGAGATGAAGCTGCAGCTTCTGCCTGCCTCTCGCCCTGTTTGCTTTTTTTCTCCCTTCTGCAGTGGAGGAAACCAGGTTTCTTCTTCCTTTTTCTGCCTCTACCGCTTTCCTGCTTAACTTGCCTCCAAGGGAGCCAGATTTCTTCTTCCCCCTTGTGCCTTCACTGCTTCCTCACTTATTTCACATCCTTCTTCCTCTGGCAGTGGAGACACAGGGAGGTCCTCCATGCGTGGGCTCCCCCACTTCCAGCCAGCAGCTTTTGACTATGTGGCGATTTTGCATATGCATGAAATTGAACTGTATATACAATTGTTTTATTGTTACCTTTCAGATACAAATTTATTCATCATAGTTGAATCACTGAAAAGTAGTTTTTGAAGTCCAAGCTGTTTGTATTATCCCTTATTGCCATACAGTGTATACATAGTGTATCAAAAGATGGTACTGAAAATAATTACTTTTTCACTTCAGATACTCTCCAGATGAGCTTCGATATTTGCCGCTCAATACAGCTCTTTATGAGCCTCCCTTAGATCCAGAGCTGCCTGCACTGGATAGTGATGGAGATTCTGATGATGCAGAAGAGCGTGGTGATGAAAAGAGGAAAATCAAAGGCAATTCGGTGAGCTAAAGTAGTGTTTGCCTATGTATGTATGCTTTCATATATAGCTAGATAGATTAACAGAAACTTCAGAAAATACAGAGGATAAATACCCAAGTGTTTTGTAAGAATAAAGCACTAGAGATATTTTTGAATTGTATTCTTGTCTATATACCTATTGTTGTTTCTGGTTGAGGTCTAATCATTTAACCTTGTGCCATTCTTAAGACTTGTTAAATGTGATCCCTAGCACTCCATCAACAGAGCGCTGGATTGAAGGGCCAGGCTATTAGTTATTTCATTGGGTACCTCTGTGGTGAATAAGTGCCCTATTCTTCAGAGTAAAGAAAGCGAAGTTTGATGTTTAGAAAGAGATCATTTTTTCCTTTGTCCACTCCAAGCAAACCAACAAAATGATGGTGGTTTTGTTACAGGACAACTCATCTGGCAATGTGTCTGAAGGTGAATGCCCCCCTGAAAACCAGGAGGAACCTATTCAGGGAAGACAAAAAACAAGAGAGAAAAACTCTACACCAAGAAAAGAGGGTTCCAAACGATCTGTATCCAAGTCAGTTCCTGGGTACAAGGTAGAAGAAAAAAGCCCCTGACTCAGCTTCTTTACTGACCAGCCTCTCTCCCTGAAACATTTAACTTTGTTTTTTCAAAAATATGGAACTTCTGCTTACTATACTTGGCTAGCTGCTCTCCTGTTATGCATTCCTGTTCGCTTCTTTACTTCCTGTTGCTTTATTTTACTTGGGGCCTTACTGTTTGTTACCCTGGCTGTGGAGTGGCTTCTATTTTCTATACTTAAATTGGTTCCTAAGCAACTGCAGCATGAAACCCCATTATAAATGAAGTTCCCCCTCTCGTTTTGCAGGGTGGGGGGGTGTTCTGTTCTTTTATTGTCATTATAAGGTAGATGGTTACATATCAAATATCCCGTTGGGGTTGAATTAAAATACCTTGCTCATGTGTGGACTGGACTGTAAAAATGTTGCAAAAACTTTGCACATATATTTTCTTAACTCTTTACAGGTCAAAAACATTTTAATTGTTTAGAAAGTGATTTGGTAATAGTAATCTTAACATTTCCCTAGAATGTAGGATGCTGGGAACCTAGATTTGATTTGAGCAGCACTGCACTGTTGTTTGCAGGGGGAAATATTCAGTTAACCTTGTAAGAAACCATTTAGACAATACGTTTTCACCCTTACCTCTATGGGCAGTGAGGGTCAGGAGCTGCTCTTGGGACTCACATTCTTCCTCTGTGCCCCTTCTCCTAATTGTGTGAATAATGACTAAACTTGAAGGTCTCCACTTTTGAATGTGAGCATCTCCCTAACCTTGCCAGTATATAGATATCCAACTCTGTAATTTAGGAAATGGTTCCGTATCATAGGGTAGGGGAGATTGTGGACTAGAAAATGGGATCTCCTGCTGCAGTCACATTGTGTGTTCAATTATGGGGGGGTGGGGTAGAGAGAAAGTATGCGATCCTGAGATTGCCTGTGATATCATTGCACAGAAAGGTGAGTGGGGAAGCGGTAGCATCTGAACAGGTCCAGAATCTCAGAACCTTATCTTAAACTTGTCATGTTTGAACAGTGATGATTACATCCAGTTTTGTAATTATCAACGGATGGATTTCAGTTTAGGATTAAAAGTATTTTTCATATTTCAGTGGAAATTCATGTTTAGTGTTAAGGAAAATAAAAAGCAAGCTATTTGGTTTCCATTGAAACCAAGGGGATATTTGCTTTATACTATAGTTGGAAGATAAGGCATGTGGATTAGAAAGGGTACAGGAAGAAAGTTAAGGATGGTAATTCTGAGTTGCCAGCATGATTGTTAAACAATATCTAGCCTGAGAAGTTGTGTAGCACAAGTAACCTAATTTTAAAGTTCTGCAAACTGTTACCAAACTGCATCATTTATTTTAATTGCTTATTCCCCCCCCCCCAAATCAAACTGTTCACTTTCCAGTTTGCATTGCGCAGCTTCTGTTGGAAAAGACTTGCAGGAATATTGTTTTAACAGGATAAATACCTTTAGACTATATTACAGAAATGTTATATGTCATCTATATCTCATTTCAGGAATAATTTTACATGGTGCAAATAAGAGATTTAAACTTTTGCAGAACATGTCTATTTTTACATATTTGCATGGCAAAATGTTTACTTTATTGCAGACTTAAACTCATGCCAGTAATGTAATTTTATGAAATCCAAAGATGAAGCTTGAAAGGCTTAGTAGCATTTTTGAACTTTTAAGTATTACGTGAACAAAGTCCGTAAGATTCAGCAAATGTTTGGCTAGTCTTTCATTGTGAAGGGATAGCATAAAGAAGTGATTGGCGAGGCTTGTGACTGCTAAAGATACAACTTATCTTTTTTCAGTACTTGGATTCAAAAATGGATCCCAGTGATTGCTGGTCACTGGTTCAAAAGCATATTCTAGTAAGTCTAGATGAATCACAGGAAAGCTCTATGCAAGATCTCCTGTTGTGAATGCTTATTGTGCTCTCGCTGCTGCCATTCATTTCAATGGTGCTGCTGTTGGAGTCTTTCCTGGTGCATTGGGCCCCAAGAAGACAGCACAAACTACTTTGAAAACACAATGATGCCAACAACCCACCCACCCTCCCCCACAATTTATGGCTATTCTCACTATAACTTACACTTCCCCGAATGTAAGGTCAGGATGATTTTAAACACATGATAGATTTTATGGAGCTTATTAAAACATGACAGATAGATAGAGAACTATCTATAACAGGTATTTCTTTTATACATTATGTGCTGAAAATGGGACTTCAACTAATGTCCCAGGAATATATAATGATTTTATTATGCAACATGCACTATCCATTTATCATCCTTTACCAGTCTTTAAATTACAATATTCACTCTAAAACTAAAATTCAAGCTTAAGAAGATTTACAATATCCAGGCATACTGTTGTTACGCTACAGAAAGCAAATGTTAAGAGTTTTTCTCCTTTTAACTTCTGTTTAACTTTTACTATTTTTAAACTATTGAAACGTTTTTTTCCTCCTCATGATATACCATTCCTTTATAGCCATTAATTTTTACTGCAATTGATGAAGGACTGGCTGTTATAATTGCACATGCAGTATTCTTTTCTCAGAATAAGGGAGATTTGCACATATGTTAAGTTGAGCATGTAGCAAGAGACGGACTTGCCCTTTCCCCCATCCCAGAATTTTTCAATTTACATTCCGTTGCTATGAAAACAGGAAGAACTTATTTTCCGGCAAAGTAATTTTCGGAAATATGGTGTGCTTGTAAACTATTTTTGATTTAGCTACAGTTTAGCTGCTGAAATTCCATTGGTCTTGTTCAAGTGTAACATTTCTGGTCCAAGAAACCATGGTTTTGGAGTGGGAGCAAGCAGAGAGTTTGAGCTCTCCATCTTCCCCATCCGTCATCTGCCAAACCTGGAAACTGTAGTTTATCCCACCAGGAAAACTTCATGGAATCTGCAAAGCATTGAAATAAATGCACTTAATTTATTTCTGTGGATCCATTCCTAGTATGACTAGGTCAGGTATAATCCCAATGGGTGATAGTCAACTAAGTTTTACTCAGAGCAACCTTTTGAAATTAATGGATCTAATCTTGTCATGTTCATTAATTTCAATGAGTCTACTCTGAGTAAGATTTAGTTGGATTAAACCCTGGACCAGGGATGCTACATATGAACCAGGCCAGTGTTTTCAATGGGATTTAATCAGCTTGTGTCTGGATTGCAGCCTTTGTCATAAAACCAATTTTGAGAGCAGCAAGCCAGGAACTCTTTTTCCCCCTCACCTCTTTTGTCGAGTGGAATATGATTAGGAGAACAATAGGTCAAACAGTGTTTTCCAATGTTCCCGCAAAGCCATTTTTATTTTTCTGTTTTCACTTAAAATTGCTTTGAAATGTGAACAGGCTTTCCCTTCTATTTCATTTTGATAGGGGAACACTCCAATGTCTTTGGAGGGTCTTTAACTAGCACGCTGTGACTGTTTCACTCCTAGTTTTGTGGAACTAGGACTAGGGGGAAACGTTATTAATAACTGCACCTTCACCAGTGTTTTCGCCTTTAAGTATCATAGTATTAACTGCACATACCACAGCACAGATCTAGTGACTCAAAGGTTGTTCTGCTTTGGGTGACTGAAAGAGAGGTTGCTACTGTGTACCACTTCAGTAGAATATACAAACGGTAAAGAGAATTAGAGAAGTGCACTTGCTGTTTTGTTTTATATTGATATAACTTAAAACACAAACATTACTCATAGAATGTAGCAATACAAGAGGGAGATCACTGCAGGAATGAGGTTTAATATTTTGTTGGTAGGCGCAGGGTATAAAAAGGTATAAAAGTAGGAGTAGAATAGGTAATAGAAAATTTTTATATGTATGTTTTCTCTTTCGTGGTATTTATTATTTTGTAGAGACATTTGTGAATGTTAGTCTCCTTTTATCATTCAATTATATTTATGTATAAAACAGGTGGACTATGCTTTTTAAAAAAATAAATAAGCAAAAAATTATTCATGAATGCTTCTGTCATCTTTTGGAAAACAAGCTGTTTATAAATGCCTTGTGGGTATTTAAACAAACCTCTGGAGGCCAGGCAAGTTAAAGTGCTCTGAAGCCCTAGTTTAATTTAGATATTCAAATATTCTAGGAAATCAGACTAAGGCTTATTAGTATGTACTTCTCTGCGGTTTAGAAATTATTAGGAACTACTGGGTTAAAATTTAAAAAAATCAGTGTTAAGGTTTGATTTTTCACTTTTATTTTGCTTATACAGTAAGTTCTAAAGAACCTACAGTGGTACCTCGGGTTAAGTACTTAATTCATTCCGGAGGTCTGTTCTTAACCTGAAACTGTTTGTAACCTGAAGCACCACTTTAGCTAATGGGGCTTCCCGCTGCCGCCGCGCCGCCAGAGCACGATTTCTGTTCTCATCCTGAAGCAAAGTTCTTAACCCGAGGTACTATTTCTGGGTTAGCGGAGTCTGTAACCTGAAGTGTATGTAACCCGAGGTACCACTGTAGTTTTCTGCATTTGATAAGCAAAGTTTTTATAAACCAGTACTTTTCATTACTTAACAGCAATCAGAACACCTCAAATCTATGCTGCTTCTCTCAGCAGAACCAAAACAATACTGACAGGGATGTGTATTTAGAAAGGGTAGCTGTTAACATTTCATTGTCTGAATGTTTAGAAAACTAGCATGAGAGACCATTCCACATTAATTTGTTTAAAGCTCCTCCTCCCTTCCTTATTGGCTTTGCAAAGTTCTACCTGCTCACACTTCTCACTCTTTCAAAGCTGGGGATATGTTCAGATGTTTTGGTGCTTGTTTTGCTAAGCAAATATGGTTCTTCTTCAAAGCAAAAACTTCTAGTTATACCAAATAAGCAAGTTCACACCTGGAGGTTCCCATTCTGCTAGCGTAACATGACAAGGTTTCAGGTATAGATACATACAGTATCTCTTAATGCCAGCAGAAGCTACCCTTGTATGTAGACAACAATTAATACTGTATGCAAACTCAATTGTATAAGGGATAGAATTGGTATCTACCCTGTTCAAGGGTGGTATGAGCTAGAGTTCCATCTCTTTGTCACATAACGACAAAGAATAACAGGGGACAGTGTTTTGCACATTGAAAGTGCAGACAGTTGTCAGGACAAACCAAACTGGCTGCAGTCTGTGGGACTAAGTTGGCTATATATTTAAAACCTGCTCTCTGTTTCTGATCTTATATTTGCTAGCGACGGGGTCAGATCTTGTTTCACATGCCCACAGCTAAGTGTCCAATTGCAGCTTGCTTCATTTCGGCATTGGCTTCAACTGATAAACATGAGATAACCTAGCAGGCTTCAATCAGCAAGACTCAGCTGTGCTGGGAAACATTTCTGCCTATGGCTTTGCTGAAGTTCAAGTCTCTAGATTCAAGATCTGCCTTTCAGGAGCGAAAATACTAGGCTGGCTGGGTCATTTGTTTGAGTTGATGTTAAGACAGCACCTTTATACGTACTACTATGAATTATTCTATACTGTATAGTGAATCATCTCACTGGTCTTAATAACATTGTTGCCAGTGGCTCTTTGCAAGACTTTAGCATTAAGGCAACACACAACACTATGAACTGCTAATTAATTCAGTTCAGAATGTTTTGCCAAATCTCTTTGTAGAAGGCAAAAAGCATCATATATGATTTAGCATATATATTTTATATTTATAGTTCAAATAATATGAATTGCATTTCAAGAGACCTTCCCACATTACTGATTTTCATGCATCATGTGCAGGCTATAGACAAACTGTAATATTATTAGAAATTATCAACATTTTTCTTTGTAAAATTCATATTCATTGTGTAATTTGATCATTTGATTGACATTTTTAAATGAAAGAGTTTTAATTACATACGCTTTCTTTGGCTGGGATACATTTTGTAAACTATACATGTACATGTTTTGAATAGTTTTTTCATTTCTGTATCCAGTATAATCAATGCTTGCCAATTTTTAATCATTCCCTTTGATCCACACCACTCACAAGGTTCATTAATTTATAAAGGTTAAAATAAGTACATTTTTTAAAAAAAACAAAAACCTGTTCTCAATTCTTCTGGAATGAATTTATAGCCCTCTTCTACCCTTCCAGCCAAAGGCCTTTCCAAATGCTATATGTGGAATTTGTCTGAAGGGTAAGGAGTCCAACAAGAAAGGGAAGGCTGAAGCACTTATACACTGCTCCCAGTGTGATAACAGTGGTAAGTAACAGAATCTGCTTTGAATAAATCTCTAAATATTTAAAGTGATGACCCATTTTAAAGAACAACCTGCAATGCAGAATCAAACTAATGCTTTTGCAATTTTTTTAAAAAAAGTTAATTTAGCATATCTGACATGCTGAAATGAACTCAAAATGTTCTGTGAAATAAACCATTTTAATTATTCTCATTCAAGATGCTTCATTTGACCATTCTAGTAACGATGCTGGTTTTGATCTAGGCCACCCATCCTGTCTGGATATGTCTGCAGAGCTTGTTGCAATAATTAAGACCTACCCTTGGCAATGTATGGAGTGTAAAACATGCATTATATGTGGGCAACCTCACCATGAGGAAGAAATGATGTTCTGTGATGTGTGTGACCGTGGCTATCATACGTTTTGTGTGGGGCTTGGTGCTATTCCAACAGGTAATTATATAAGTTACTCTTGTTCAGAGATTGAATCAAGATCCAAGATTAATGAAGCACAATCTTGCTTCACTCCTTTCAGAAAGCTCAGATCTCAACATTTTGTATGTCATTTGTATTTTAGTGAAATCTTGGAGGCACCTATTTCTTACACACTTCATTTACTCTCTCAATTCTTGTTCATAAAAAGTGTTTGCAATTTAGGATTTAACAGTATGATAATAAACATTGAAAGAAGTAAAAAGATTGGAGATGGGAAGTCGGATGTCAGAAACTTAACTAGAGAACCTGACATCTGATGAAAATTATTCTCAATGGGTTTGGCAGTGCAGTTGTTTCATTTAACTGACACCTTCTCTTCTCTTCCCCCCTCTTCCATCCCACACCCAGTGTGTAGTTTAAGTTTATGTGACTTTAATCAAGTAGAAATGGTCAGTGTTGTAAGCCACTGAAAGCTTTTCAGAAACACATCGTAAATCAAACAGGTTTTTGAAGCTAGCGAAAAATGTAGGTGGTTCTTTATCAAACAGCAGATGTTATACCCATTCAGGCATGTAATTATACTTTACAAACTGTTTTCTTCATTGGACAAAGGACATTAAAGCTAACCCAATCCCACTGTGCCTCATTCACCATTTTGCTCTTTTCCTATAGCACCTACCTAAATTTACCTAGGGAAAATAATTAAGTAGGGTACTGCTGTCCCTACTTTCAAGTTTACTTAAGGAAATGAACAATAATGTGCTGTTTCAGTCTCAGAGGGAATCATTCTCAGTGCTGGAGCATGAATATTAAGTGATGCACTGACATTTAAGTAAACAAACAGAAGAGGCTCAGCACATACTTCTTGAACAATTCACATGACTTGAGTGTCACCGGTATATCCAACCCTGAATAGCTTTCAGCATATTATATAAAGAATTGAGAAGCAAGCACAGTTTCTTCCCACCATTGCATCTGTGTACCTGCCTGTGGGGAAGGAGGAAAAAAATCTTCAAGGTCCCTGAAATTTAAGTTGCATGAAATTGAAAAATAACAGCCAAATTAAAAGCAAGTTTCATTGGGACACAGTCCCAAGAAAGTGGACATATGATTGCAATCTTATTAACATTTGTGTCCTTCCGTACTCTGCTCCCCAAAAGCACTTGAAGTGAGTGATGATTTTATAGTAGCAGATGTTTGCTCTACTGTTAACTGACAATTCTAATTTTGTAGGTCGCTGGATTTGTGACTGTTGCGAAAGACAACCTCCAATACCCAGAGGCAGAGGAAGAAGAGGGAAGAACAGCAAAGAAGGCTAAAATCAATATTTACACTCTTTATATATAACTGCACAAAACAAGTGCTAAGCTTGGTGCTATTTACCTACCACTCTGTATAAGGAAAAATACCACTCAAAATGTTTTTCACCAAATAAAGTTTTTAATTTTAGGAGGACAGGGAAGGATACATTCTATTCCAGTAGCTTTGCTTGAAAATCCCATGCAAAGGGAAAGTGCCCAGTTGAAATTCTGTAAATCTATCAATTGTTTCATGGATACAGTGCTGCTGCATAGCAGTCATTGCACAACAGACTTTATTTATTGCATAGCAATCAATTGTGTTCTCTGTACAGCTCAAAGAAAAGGACTGAATCACTAGTTGGCAATTACTGTTTTCTGATGGGAGTTGCCTTTAAGCAGAGTACCAATGCCTGACAAGAAAAAAAAATCCACCAAGTGGTACAAATCTCATATGATAGAATGAATTTAGGTTTACAGCAAAAAATCATGTAGACCTTATATTGGTCATGCCAAATTATGTCTCTTAAATCAATGCTTCTCCCTATCCAAAGGAG
This sequence comes from Podarcis melisellensis, assembly GCF_964234715.1. NCBI lineage: Eukaryota > Metazoa > Chordata > Lepidosauria > Squamata > Lacertidae > Podarcis > Podarcis melisellensis. Next base: position 48,798,073 of record NC_138530.1, read on the forward strand.
GATAATTCATATTTTATTTTTTAGGATGTTATATCGTATGAAAGCAGCCTTAGTTAAATGGCTTTCATGTTCCAAAAGCTGCTTGCATTTTTAAAATGGTATTTGCTCCTAGTGTATTCATACAGAAGAGGTTAAAGTATTTATAATTGAAATGTGCTGAAATACTGTATGGAAATTAGTCTTTTTACTATTCTTAAAATATTTGTATAGAAAATCAGTTTTATTCAAAGTCACAGTGAACTGTAATATTCATATTTGACCCTGATCAGTTAAGAGAAAACTTATACAAATACTGTGCCTGTTGCAGTGTACCTGTGGGAAAAGTTTACAATACAAAATTAGTTATGGCTTTATTTCCCCCTCCCTGGCAAAGAAAGTATCAGTTAGTACTAATGCTCACATAATAGCATTCATTCAATTGTCTATATTGTTCACATGTGAAGACCAGTTGTCTAGCTCTGAATCTAAAACAGAATTTCAAGTATTAATTTTAATATTCCAATTAGTATAGTCCAGAAGACTGATTCTTCATCCTGAGACTCATCTTCTCTTGCATGAAACTGCTTCTGGTTCAAATCTGTATCTTCTGGATTGTAGGAGCCACCACCAAATGGAGATTCCACAACTGTTTGATCATAGTACACTTTCATTTCAAATTCACTTTCCAGATGAGAGGGATGGCCATAAATCCCTATTCCCACTGGACGGCGGAAGTGCGCTGGCACATAAACGACATCTTGACCACAAGTTACTGACTGCAATTCATAATCATCAAAACTGGGGTGAAGGGTCACATCAGATACGTACAAGTCTGCATCCCCTTTTAAACTCTGCATCTGAAGCACTATCTTCCCTTCGTGATTTAACCTTAAGTAGCTGTAGTTTCCAGCACCAATCTGACCTTGAACCACATGAAGGAGAATCCATTCTTCAGGTATGTCTTCTTCCTCATTATAAGCAGTTGCTATTAGAAGTCCTTGAAAAGCAAGCAGTATTACTAGGACCCTCTTGCAGTAGACTGCCATAACACCTGTGTTGGATATAGAAAAATCTTGTTCTGTCACTTGAAATTATACTGTCAAATAATAAGATTCCATTTCTCCAAGAGTAGCTATGAATATTTGTAGACAGTCAACATACTGTCACATTGTAAGCTGTAATAATTTGTGCTCTCTTAGCAATCACTACTACTCTCACATAACAGTTTGCACAGGTACACCAATGCAAGACAGTCGGTAAAGTTAACAAGGTAATCCAAATGGCACAAAGAGCCAAGCCACACATAATGCAAATATACTAAATACAACACAGTGAGCAATCTTAACTGCAGCCAGCCAGCACAGTGCAATCAACACCTCATCCAAAGCCCTGCCACTCATGGAAAGGTGGTAGTAGGAGGAGCAGGAAAAACTCTGCTATGCCAGCCAGAAGCACACATAGCAACCAGGTCTGATACTGTAAAGTAATGGCAGTGGGTGTGGTTCAGAATTCATTGGATTCTAGCCTGGCTCAGTCTCTTTCTATCTCCCCCCTCCCACTGCCCCAGAGCCCTATTTTGCAGCCTCTGCATTAACTCTGAAGCTACCATGAGTGCAGAGAATACTACACAAGATATTGATCAGGTTTTGCATTGGTGTCTTAGGCTAGTCCTACATAAAGGCTAAAACCCACTAAATTTTGAATAGCAAAAATACATGCCAATGTTATGAGAAGCACAAAAATTGGGAAATAAGGACACAGGCCAGAATACTACAAGTATACAACAGCTTCAATAAGAGACAAAATTGCCTTTCATCATGAGGTCCCAGCCAGGCAGTTTATGAAAACGCCCCAAGTCATACAATAAATCCACAAAACTAACCAATAACACAATTAACAAAACGGCAGCACAGGTACAGCAACATAGTAGGTGGGAAGTCCTCCACTTGGCTAAAAGGCCTGGATAAAGAAGTGCACCTTGACCAAAAATCCCAAAGCATATAATGATGCCACAAGACACACCTTGGTGAGGAAGTTATTCCACAACCTGGAGGCTACACCTGGCCAGGTCGATGTGGGAGCTGGCAGGCACTCCTTCAGATCTTTGGGGCCCAAGTCAAAAAGGCTTTTCAACACATGCAGTGGGTAGGAGCTGTCATTCTGACACCATTCTTGCTGCCGCTTATCCGGACAGGAGCCCCTCGAGGTCACCAGCCCCCCAACCTTGTCCAGAGAAGCAGCAGCAACACCGGTTGTCACTGGCAGCTCCGCAACTCTGCCCCACCGCATCCATGTTTTGGCACCTTCAAGTGGGCACGACAACCTGTGCAAATCTTCCCCGGGACGCCCACCAGCAGCCTCGCTTTCCCTGGAAAGAGTTGCACCCAGTCTCGAAAGAGAAGCAGAGACAGCGGTGCTTCGACCCCACCTGTGGAACTCTGTACACAAATCTACCCGAACTTTCCGATTCCGAAAAGGAATTCGGTCGGGGGGGGGGCAAGAAAGAGAGAGAGAGAAGGGAGGCATTGTGGGCGGGAATCTCAAGGGGCGGGGAGAACGTGGAGCTCACTTTTAAGAGAAGACTTTGACCCCCCCCGCCGCCGCCTCCCTCGCATTCTGCCTCCCTCACATATCTCTCGGGGGGGTCGGGAGGAAGAGCCCCCCCTTCTTCCCCGGCCTTTAGCTGCCCCAGAAGCAGCGGGGCTGGGGGGGGGGAGAGAGAACGAAAAGCTTCCCCGCCCCCTACACTCAGGCGCTGTTGCTGCAAAAAGTGCCAAGCTGAGGAAGGGGAAGCCCACCGACTGCTGAAGCGTCCTCCCCACCCGAGCCCGCCGCCGAGCCCGCGCTCACCCCAGCTCACTCCGCTCGCCCACCGCCCACCATCGAAGAGGCCGCCGGAGCCTCTGACATAGAGTCGAGCGCAGCTCCGCCCGCCTGCCCGCGCGCGAGACGCACGCAGCGATGTAACACCGCGAGATTTGAGGCTGGAAACTCCCCGGCCTATTTCTAGATTTGCTGGTTTTCGTTCCGCCGAGACTGGCAAGTGGGGCGGGGCAAGTGAGAGGAGGGGGAGCGACGTTGCCTCTTGCTGTCGCCATGGCAACCGGGTCCCGAGGGGACGCAACGTGGGTGGATTCAGCTGTGCGGGATTCTTTCAAAAATATGTGAAACCTTGAGAATAGCCCGTGCGCTGTGTGTTTTATTTATTTATAAAAGTATTTATACGCTGCTGTTAGTAACAATGAAAATCAGAGCTGTTTACCACAATTATACGTAAAACTACATAATAAATGCCTTATACAAATGCAACCCGTTTAGATACATGTGATTTGTTTCCGATGTGCTTGGCACCACGGGCTTCTGCCATTAGCTGGCTACTTTATTTTTTCTCAAACACAGAAATCGCATTGCTGTTGCAAAGAAAGCAAGAACTAATAGCAGGCCTGGGCCAGGATGAAAAAGACCAGTGAAATACATCACGTCAGGTACAAGAGCATAAAAAACTTTTAGACGAAAACAAAAATCTTCCCACATACTACCAGCAATGCAAAAAAAAAAAAAAGGTGGGAGTTATTCAAAAGCAGTAACAAAAACGTTAAGGGATGTCATGATTCAGTAGTGGGACTTCAAACTGACAATGTTGCACAGAAAAACTTTATTTAAAAACTTTAATATGAAACCTTAATATGAAAAATAACTACAACCCAGAGACCCATATTCAGTATGTCCCCATGTCAGGTATATTTTTATTTGCACTGCATCTCCATGGCAGATGACTGCAAGTCACAAGAGACCCAGCAAGACTTAGGGATAACTTTTTCTAGCGAGTATGGTGCAATCTGCTTTCTACATAAGAGCATTAAAGCACTTAAGTGATTGTGACTGCTAAGTGGGTATTTGAAGGCAAGAAAGACTGTTAATAGACCAGCTCCTAGCCATCATGAGACGGGAAAAGAGCCCACAAAGATTCCAGGGTCCAGCTCTGCTTTCAAAACATTTGTCTCTGGAGTTACTGTAGTCTACCATTGGCAGGAATGTTCTTGGCAATACCTTTTACCTGCCAGCCATTTTGGGTGCTCCTCATCTGGTTCTCATTTTTTCATTCCTTGGTAAATATGTTAGCAGTTGCGGTGCCCAACTCCACCCCTTATAGTGGGGGCAAATGCATGCAATTGCAAATATGTAAGCACTGCTAGAAGTGAACTGATTTAGAATGGGCTCTTTCCATAAATTTTAAATCAGTATACATTATTGGAAGAGGGAAGCCACATGTTGTTCCAATTTTATGGTGTATAAATGCTCACAATATTAGACTTGAATATTCTTTCCTTGGCATATATGGTTTCTGTTAGAAAAGGTTGGTCCTTTGTTTTTGTAGGTAATCAGATTTGGAAGATTAATTTAGACATGAAAAACACAACATTTGGGCTGCTTCGTATTAGATTCCATGACTTAAAAGTGCAGTGCTGCACTAAATTACTAAAAGTATGCAAGTTAATTGAAATCAATAGGATGTATACTGTAATCGTAAACGTAGTTGTCCTGAGCCAACCAATGGAATCCAATGTAAATAAACAGGTGTTGCACATACGATCTGCTACATCCAGTACGTTTAAAATGTCTTATTGGGAGTGGGGGCACCCCACTTCCAGCCATCCCAAACACAATCTCATGAATTATTATTAAAGTGTCTGTATTTTTTGTGGCAATTTATACACAGAGAACCACAGGAGGCAACAGAAACCTATACACCAAGAATTAATTGGCACTGTTTATCCCTAGGTGGAATTAAGATTGCCAGAAGAAATATCAACAACCTCAGATACGCAGATGACACAACCTTGATGACAGAAAGTGAGGAGGAATTAAAGAACGTTTTATTGAGGGTGAAAAAGGAAAGTGCAAAATATGGTTTGAAGCTCAACATCAAAAAAATGAAGATCATGGCCACTGGTTCCATCACCTCCTGGCAAATAGAAGGGGAAGAAATGGAGGCAGTGAGAGATTTTACTTTCTTGGGCTCCATGATCACTGCAGATGGTGACAGCAGCCACGAAATTAAAAGACGCCTGCTTCTTGGAAGAAAAGCAATGACAAACCTAGACAGCAAATTAAGAAGTAGGGACATCACCTTGCCAACAAAGGTCCATATAGTAAAAGCTATGGTTTTCCCAGTAGTGATGTATGGAAGTGAGAGCTGGACCATAAAGAAGCCTGATTGCCAAAGAATTGATGCTTTTGAATTATGGTGCTGGAGGAGACTCTTGAGAGTCCCATGGATTGCAAGAACATCAAACCTATCCATTCTGAAGGAAATCAGCCCTGAGCGCTCACTGGAAGGACAGATCGTGAAGCTGAGGCTCCAATACTTTGGCCACCTCATGAGAAGAGAAGACTCCCTGGAAAAGACCCTGATGTTGGGAAAGATGGAGGGCACAAGGAGAAGGGGATGACAGAGGACGAGATGGTTGGACAGTGGGTCGGAACCAAACAATATAAGTTAAGGGCATTTGCAGATGATTTAGTGTTAACTTTGCAACAGCCAGAGGCTAGTACCAAAAGAGTTCTAGAATTAATGGAGATATTCGGCCAGGTCGCAGGATTTAAACTAAACAAACAGAAAACAAAGGTGCTGGAAAAAAATCTAACAAAAGAGGAGAAAGATAGGTTTCAAAGTGAAACTGGGTTGGAAATAGCAAAAAAGGTTAAGTACCTGGGGGTAAATTTAACATCTAAAAATGTGAATCTATTTAAAGATAACTATGAAAAATGCTGGACAGAAGTTAAAAAAGATCTAGATATATGGTCTAGGCTGAAACTTTCCTTGTTAGGCCGAATTGCTGTTATCAAGATGAATGTATTGCCAAGAATGTTGTTTTTATTTCAGACGTTGCAGATTCTAGACAAAATGGACTGCTTCAAGAAGTGGCAGAAAGATATATCTAAATTTGTCTGGCAGGGCAAAAAGCCCAGAATAAAATTTAAGATCTTAACTGATGCAAAAGATAGAGGGGGCTTCGCCCTGCCAGACTTAAGACTTTATTATGAATCAGCAGCATTTTGCTGGTTGAAGCAATGGCTACTTCTTGAAGACACAGACATTCTTGATCTGGAAGGATATGACAATAGTTTTGGTTGGCACGCATATCTGTGGTATGACAAGGTAAAGGTCTATAAAAGTTTTAAAAACCATATTGTCAGGAAAGCACTGTATAATGTCTGGAATAGATACAAGGACTTACTGGAAAGTAAAACCCCTAGGTGGTTGTCACCAATGGAAGCGAAAGCAGTGAAAAAACTTAACATGGACTCTAATTGGCCTAAATATTGTGAAATTTTAGAATATGATGGTGAAAAACTGAAGCTACAAAGTTTTGAGAAGCTAAAGCATAAAGTTCGAGATTGGTTACACTACCGTCAGATAAATGAGACATTTAAGCAGGACAGGAAACTTGGTTTTCAGAAGGAGAGGTCAAAGTTAGAAACAGAATTGTTAGAATCCAATACTAAGAATTTATCTAAAATGTATAATTTGCTGCTGAAATGGAATACACAGGATGAAACGGTGAAATCAGCTAAGATTAAATGGGCACAGGATATCGGTCATGATATTATGTTTGATGACTGGGAACAGTTATGGACCACCGGTGTTAAATTTACGGCATGTAGTGCCTTGAAAGAGAACATAATGAAAATGATCTATAGGTGGTACATGACCCCAGTCAAACTTGCAAAGATCTACCATTTGCCCAATAACAAATGTTGGAAATGTAATGAGGCTGAAGGTACTTTTTATCATCTTTGGTGGACTTGCCCAAAGATTAAAGCCTACTGGGAAATGATCTATAATGAAATTAAGAAAGTCCTCAAGTGGACATTTGTAAAGAAACCGGAGGCTTTTCTCTTGGGCATGGTCGGCCAATTGGTACCAAAGAAGGATAAGACATTTTTTATGTATGCAACCACAGCAGCAAGAATCCTGTTGGCAAAGTATTGGAAGATGCAAGAACTACCTACTCTGGAAGAATGGCAGTCGAAGGTGACGGAATATATGGGACTGGCAGAGATGACCGGCAGAATCCGTGACCAGAGGAAAGAGACAGTGGAAGAGGACTGGGGGAAATTTAAAACATACCTAAAAAACTATTGTAAAATTGTGGACTGATAAGATGTTAAGGGGTAAGAAACAAAGAATTACAGCTGTAAATCTTAAACTCTAAGAAAATTCAAAAGGGACTTGACTAAAAATTGATTGATGAGTTGCTCGAAAAAATGGCAAAATAAGGATGTGGCGAAGGGAAGGCATGGGGAAGTCAAATTTTTGTTGTTTGTCTCTGATGTTTGTGCTTGTTTTGTATTGTCTTTAATATGTGTAAAAACCAATAAAAATACTATATAAAAAAAAGAGATGGTTGGACAGTGTTCTCGAAACTACCAGCATGAGTTTGACCAAACTGTGGGAGGCAGTGGAAGACAGGAGTGCCTGGCGGGCTCTGGTCCATGGGGTCACGAAGAGTCGGACACGACTAAACAACAACAACATCCATTCACTTAAGATGTAGTGCATAGCTTTCTGTTGCCTCATGTGGCTCTCTGGATCAGAAATACAGATTTAAATGGAATGATTCATATAATGCTCTCAACCCTGTTAGTCTAGCACTGCTAGGCTGCAACCTGAAGAACAAATGTTTATCTGATCTCAAGTGAGAAACAAGTCAGCCATAGCTGCTCTCGCAGCTCCCTGCACCCTTGGTTGCTTGTATGACTTCTCTATCTGCATGCAGTTATAGCTGTTCACTCTGATGGCTATGGAGAGTGAAACTGATACAAGTGAAGAAATGGGTAGACACAGATGCAGCTCTTGCCTGGCAGCTGGCAGTGGATCTAAAACAGTGGTTTTCCATGTTGCCACACTGCAACTGTACATCCCCCCCCCTTTGCAGTGGAACTAATGAACGCACTTTCCTTAATTTTAAAAAGTTTGACATTAGAGTGGGTAAGAAATTTAGCAGTACGATGGGTATTTCTAATTTGTTCTCACTGTGTACATAAAATGATACAGTGTTGAGTTCATCTGGGCATACTCCAAATAAATGTGAACAGGATTGCAGCCATGGTCGAAAGTCGGCCTCTTAATGTCTCTCCCACCCCGGCGCGGGAGATGCAAAATCTGCAGGAGCCTTGCTACAAGGGGCGGGCAGGCGCCCGCGCGCGGTCACCTAATCTCCGTTCATTTGACAACTTCAGAGCGAGGGCGACGCGAAGGCGGCGGCTGGAATTGGCCTCGCGCCCTCGCCGTAGGCGTCACTGTAACCTAGGAAACCGGACAGTTCCCGGCACTAGACCGTTCGCTGGGGAAGGATTAGAACCACCTCCTCCCTGGCCCCTCACTTCCGAGGGCAGGCGGGTGTCTCCACAGCAGCCGCGGACGGCGAAGACAGGCGCGGACCAAGGCTGTACCCGGCTGGTGGTTGTGAGGCAGAGACGGAGTGCGAGTTTCCCCTTCTCCGCTAATCGCCTGTGTCCGCAAGGGCTAGGAAGGGGCAAGCCCCGCCCCCTGCTCTCCGAGAAGAAAATCACTGAACGTCCCTCTCGCGGCGCCTTGGCTGACGTAAGTATTCCTGCGGGAGGCCACGCCCCCAACGGTTTCGCGGCGGAATCCAGCAACGGCCAAGTACCAGAGCCTCAGAGCGCAGTTTGCGTTCGGACCCCTCGCGGGGGAGTCGACGCTCCTGTTTCCTCCACAGCAGGAGGGCCATGGGCTGCTCCACTTCAGGGAAGGGGGCCGCTGCGACCACTTCACCGAGGGCTTCCCCCTTCTAGTTCTCACACCACGAGCCACGGTGAAGGACTCCGCGGCCAGGTTTAAAAGGACGCCGGAATCCCCAAGTATTTGCTCGATCCTTTTCGGCTCTGTATTATTTGTTGACACTTAGACAGTGCCGGATTTACGTATAAGCTAAATAAGCTATAGTTTAGGGCCCCACTCTCTTGGGGGTCCCCCCAAAAAATTAAAGGGAAAAAAACCCTGGATGTACATTTCCAAAATATAAGATAAAAAGTGGTAACTCTGTACTGTTATGTCATGGATGTTTGTATGTGATGCCAATAAAAGGTTTGATGATAATGATGATGAAATAAAATAAAACCTACATACAGCAACAGTGTTTTGTGTTCTGTAGGCTCCTATGATGTAAGTCACGGTCCCTGCCTGCTAGCTCGCTCACTAAAATATCACTGGTTTGCTCATTTCTATATATAGGATGCCTGCATTCTGCATGGACTGGTTGCATGGCAACATGTGCAAATGGCTTTAGATACCTTATAGGTCCATAAATTACCATATAGCATATATTCAACACAAAAAAACTGACAATTTGTTGTTGACAAAGGACAGCTGGACATATCAAGGGCCCCATTACTGTCAGTAACTTAGGGCCTCATCAAATCTAAATCCGGCCCTGCACTTAGTCTTAGACCTTTCCTTCAAGGAGCTCTGGGTGGGGTGTACATTTCTCTCCCCACCAGCCCACTGTGTCCCCACAACAACCCCACAACAAGGTAGGTTAGGCTGAGAAACTGACTGGTGCAAGGTCACCCGACCTGTGAACTTCATGGCTGAGTGGAGAATTCGAACTCGAGTCTGCCAGGCCTTAGTCTCTCTCAGCAGCAGTCTCTTGCTGTACAGCAGTACTGCCCAATGGTAGCTGCCAGCAATTCTTCTTGCTTCCCGCTCCCATATATAAAGGAGAAAAAGAAAACTAAGCGAATACTGGAAATAATTTATTTCACCATTGTAAAATGCAGAGTCTCTTTCTTATTTAGGACCTTTGGGTGTGAGGAGATATTTGTGGAGCCCTGATTGAAAAACATTGACTTGGGGTGAGTGCAGCTGTGATGGTGCCCTCTAACTCCCGTCATCCCAGACCATTGGGCACGCTGACTAGAGCTAATGGGAGTTGGAGCCATTGGCACCTGCAAACTAGACAGATGGAGACAGAAGGAAGCCCCTCTCCTGCACTGTTTCTGCTGCTGAAATTCCTTTCAGCACAGTGATCCGTGATTCCCTTGCCAGCACTTCCAGAGAAAATCCTGCCCCGCGCACACACCTGTCTGCTTGAGACTTACCAGCCACCCTGGGAAGCAAATACTGTTCTGTCCTCCCATATAAAGCTGATGCCAAAATAATTTAGTACAGCACTGCACGGAACAAGCTTGAATTCTTGTAGGACACTGGCACTGAAGATAAAATTTAAAAAGACTGAATTCTTTCACATATAAGAGAATTGTTGCCCGTCTGGCAACACTGATGGAAAGCCTTTGTTGTCAGCTTTTGCTATGTTGTTGCCAACAAGAGACTTGAAACTGTCTAATCCTCTTTGTTTTTTAGAAGTTTAATCACCAGCAGTTCTCTTTTCACAGTTACCCATCTTTGGCAACAAAGCTCAGCTTGTCTACGTTTTGTTTCAAAATAAAAAATGGGCAAAAATGGAATGCACAACTGAAGTGCCGGCATTCTGTGTTCATCCAGTTGTGTATGATTGGATGAAGACTATGGTCTTTCAAGAAAGGAAAACAAACCAGAAAACCAAACAGTCATGGTGATGTGGCAGTCCTAAACATTACACTCTTGGAAATGGATAAAGTTTGACTGTCTTGAGACATCACAGTACTTTAACTGGAACTGGTAAGCAGCAGTGTTTGATGTAAAGATTTGCATTGTAAATTATCAGCTGGTCAGCAGTACCTGCAACCCCTGACCTGAAGACAAACACTTCATTTGCCTACATGGTTTGAAATCAAATTGGGCAAAAATTCATTTCTTTTGGGGGGGGTTTGCAGACCAGGTTGAAATAGGTGGGTGCATTGGAGCACTCCTTTCTGCTCGGTCTCCCTTGCTGATGACTGAGCAACTCTGCTGGCAGAACTGGGCACAGGATACCTAAATCCTCCCAAAGCTAACCCTCCCCCCTCCTGGCTCATGGCAGATGATGGGTCTGAATTCTTCTCTGCAAAGTCATGCCTATGCGTTCTGTGAGGCTTTGCCCTTGTCTTACTCTTGCATATTTATTATCCTTTAATAAAGGGGTCAATAATTTTGTGATGATTTAGCCATGTTGTCCTATTAAATATCATAAATATTTTACTTCAACATCATAAATACTTTAAAATACTGTATTATAAATGTAGCTGCTATCCAATGAATGAGACATTTCTAATTAAATGCTAATTTGGTGTCTATTTCAGCTGTCCAATGGAAAGCCCTGTGGACCTCTGTTTTGCTGAAGAAGGATGTAGCAGCAGCATTGTTCTTGAAAAACAAGTTTTTAGATCCAAAGTGCCAGAATCACATGTCCAGCTTGCTTGTAGCATGCATTACTGTGCTTTTCCTTTGAATGGGAATGAGCTTTGTATTTTGAATACTACTGATGATCCTGACCGCCAGGTTGAAAACTTAGTTCTTTCTGAGGATTTAGTTTATGTTCAAGAATCCGTAAGATTGGCATGTAAGATGTATATTAACAAGAACAACAACAGTGTTCCAAAGAATGCAATCCACTGTGCAGTGCTCCTGTGCAAATTCTTTGAAAATGAATGGAAACAGTTCTTAGGAGACAATATAGTATATGAGCCAGAAGGGGTGGTCACTACATCTGGGGTGAAAAAGCAAGGGCAGCCTTTATTTGATAGCCACATTTGATACTCATAAAATTAGCAGCCTCGTTGGTCCTCAGTAATGAGTAGCTTTCCCTGAAAAAGCTAAGCCTTTAAAAATGGGCAGATATTTGCTAGTTGGTTATTAGACTGGAGGTATTTTAGCTGTATGTTTATATTTTTATATATGTTTGAAATGTTTGTATTTAAGTTCTATAAATCACTCTGAGATCAAGAGATAGTTTGTATAACTAAAATGAATATTTTGGAAGAAACTGATTGATTAGCTGCGTATTTTATATCTATTTCAAATTACCAAATACTCTCTTGTCAGCCATTACACTTACTAGGTCATCACCATTCAATTACTGCATTGGCATTTGGGAGCAAAGACAATCCACTCCTCATTTGCTCCGCTTCACGTGACTACGTAATAGTGTGGAATCTGGATGAATGCATGAAGAAGTTTTTACAAGGTGAACACTTTGTGATAAAAATTCAGTGGGCAGGATTCTCCTAACCAGCCTCGATTTATGCTTGTGAAATTGAGCTTATCAAGAGGGAAGATTCCATGGTTGTAGGAGATGCTGAGTGAAGGTTTTGTTGAGTTTTAAACTTCTAATTTCTTAGTTTTGTCTTTTTCTGTATTACAGAAGGGGGAAAAGGACAATGGTACAGAGGGGTTTTTTGTATATTTTTGGCTGTAATTCTGTCCATTTACTTGAGAGTAGGTAGGGTTTACTTCTGAGTAGAATTGTATAGATTGCAATCCTAATCCCACTTACCTGGAAGTAAACGTTATTGAATTAGGTGGGACTTATTTCTAAGCAGACATGGTTAGGACTGCAGCCTACGTTGCTTCAGAAATCAGTATGTTGATTAGCCTGCTTAAAAATATATATGATGTTGTTTGCTATTAAGAATAACTAGCTTTCACATAACTATTGAAGTTTTAGTTTTGTCAAATAGTCATAATAATTTAGCGTTATGTTTCAAATATTGCAGGGGTAATGCCAGAAGGCATTGTTATAGGAACACTTTTGGGAATGGTGCTTTATGTGCGATTTAGTCCAGATGATGAGACTGTGGCAGTATGTGCTGGCAATCGGATATACATGCTAAATGCAAAGGTGAGAGCCTATGTTGTCAAACATACCACAGTGTGATATTGAAATATAGCTATCTGTGCCATCAAAGAAGTAGAAATCATTTGAAAGCAAGTTGTATTCTGGTCCATCAAGTAGCTGTATTTTTCACAAGTGATGGACAAGAACATTACTTGAACTTCTCACATTTATTGGGATCAGACACTACCAATTTTATTTTGAAATTTATCTGTTTTTCTTCTGGGATCAATTGCAGGATGAGGCTATACTTGCTGAATTGGAGGGTCACCTGGCTCCAGTGACTGCTGCTGAGTTTTGCCCTTGGGAAAAAAATAAACTTATATCAGTTTCTGAAGACAGAAGTTTTAAGGCAAGGAAATTCTCTTTTTGTTTTTTTAAAGATATTTTTATTTTGGCTCAGGTTATGAGGCTTAGTATGATGTTAAGACAAAAGGTAAAGGTACCCCTGCCAGTAAGGGCCAGTCGTGTCTGACTCTGGGGTTGCGTGCTCATCTCGCTCTAGAGGCTGTGAGCCGGTGCCGTCCGAAGACACTTCCGGGTCATGTGGCCAGCATGACTAAGCCGCTTCTGGCAAAGCCAGGGCAGTGCACAGAAACGCCGTTTACCTTCCCGCTGGTAAGCGGTACCTATTTATCTACTCGCACTTTGACGTGCTTTCGAACTGCTAGGTGGGCAGGAGCTGGGACCGAATGACGGGAGCTCACCCCGCCGTGGGGATTCAAGCCGCTGACCATACGATCGGCAAGTCCTACGCACTCAGGTTTTACCCACAGCGCCACCCGTGTCCCCTAAGACAAAAGGAGAAGCACTCAAATATTAAAACATATAGTGCTAATGTGCTTTGTTTTACTATAAAGAATATTCTAATTGGAAGAAGGAAAATAAAGACTGGGTATACTATATAATCTTCAAATCTGCTTTCCATGATCAGGTATTAAAACTGAATGCTACTGTTCAGTCATAATTAAATTTTCTGTATTGCTTGGTCTGTGGGGTTCTGTTCCCATCCCATGAAATCAACAGAAAAATCAAATGGCTTTTATAAAGTATTACATTGGTTACATTCATTATTATATTTAATATTTAATGCAGTATTGTTTTTAACATTTGATTGGAAGCCGCCCAGAGTGGCTGGGGAAACTCAGCCAGATGGGCGGGGTATAAATAAATTATTATTATTATTATTATTATTATTATTATTATTATTATTATTAAAACTGACATTTATACGTTATCATGTTTTCCCCCCAAAAGGTATGGGACTATTGTACTGGACTGTTAATATATCAGTCAGCAGTAATAACAGGTATGCTTTTAAAAATATCAACCAACCTCCTTTTCATATAGAATAATACTAGACATAAGAGATGAGCATTTTAATCCATTCCAATATCATTATTTGGATGAAAACAACAAAGCATTATTTGGGTGAAAGCAAGAAAATAAATGGTTAGAACAATACAATGCAATAGACATTCAGTTCCATATCATTACTCCCATTCTCCATGTTACTCCCAGTGACAGCAGTAATTGTACTTAGTTGCCATGACCCAGAGTCTTCACGTATATTTTCGTGCGTATGTAGAATTTCTCCATTCCAAAGTGCCATCCTGTTAATTTCAGTGGAGGCAGCAGATCTCAAAGGAAAGCACTGAATTTCATCTGCTACCTACATAGAAATGAATGGGACAGATGTTGCAGCTATGTGTGCTATGGAGTTCCTGTATCCATAAAATATCATTATATTGGGACGCAAAATTATATTGAGTATTAATTATTTTTGGTTTCTGTGTTTTATTGTTGTATTGATTTGATAGTGAGGATTTTCTGTTTAGGCCCAGTGGTTCCTTATTTCTTTTTCTTTCTCATATTGTGCTTCTTGTCTGCCTCTTTTTCTCCAGCATTTCCTCTTCTGAGTCTCTTCATTGATGAAGAAAATAAACAGATGATCACTGGATGTGCAGATGGACAGGTAAGAAGCATTCTGGGAATTTGACATGTTGTAATCTGAGTTTTATACCCCTGCTTTCACCTACATCCTTATGTTCATGCCTCCTCTCACCTCCCTTTGTGCAACCTGCTTTGCACACATATTATCCACATGATAAGTTTCTGCCTCTTCCTCCCCCCACACATTTTGAGTACTAAGCACCATTTCCAACTTCTGCATCCCTGCTTTACTCAAACATTTGCTGTTATTTACAGCTGTCATTTTACTGTGTGTCCCTCTATCCCTGCTTTACTCAAACCTCTGGTGTTTAAGAGTGCCATTTTACTCTGTGTCCCTCCATCCCTGCTTTGCTCAAATCTCTGCTGTTTAAAACTGCCATTTTTCTCTCTTCCTCTACACCCCAGCTTTACTTAAACTTCTGCTGTTTCTCCCTCCCTTTTTGCTCCTATGTCATGGCCATTGCTGTTGTGCAACCTAACTTCACTTTCGCTCTGTTCTCCTCCCTAGACATTATGCAAATCCTAAATTGTGATGAGGCATTACAGATCCTTCAGTGGGATCTACACAATCTATATAGCAGTCTTCCTCAACCTCGGCCCTCCAGATATTTTGAGACTACAGTTCCCTGACCACTGGTCCTGCTAGCTAGGGATCATGGGAGTTGTAGGCCAAAAACATCTGGAGGACCAAGGTTGAGGAAGCCTGGTATATAGGAAGAAATCTAGCCCAAATCAAAAACAGTCAACTTGATTGCCTGAAAAAAAGTTGGTTGCCAAAATACTATTTCCTGAACAAGTTGGAGAATATGGAAATTTATGTTTGAGATGAACTTTATTATATTTATAGGTTTTGGTATTTGGCCACACCACTGAATTAAGATGATAATACCAGAAACATTTACTTGTTAAAAGAGAAGTACAGAAAGCTATTTTATAGTTTTATTCTCTCTTTCAGCTTTGGATCTTCAGCTTGAGTAGTGGGCATCAGTATCGCTGTGTGGTACATATAAATATAAAGAAAGAGAGAGAGAAGTTTTACAACAAAATAAGGAAATCCGAACAATTGGGTAACATGATGCTTCTGGAAAACATTTTAAAATATTACTAGTTAGCCAATGACATGGTTAAAAACACATTTTTCATATAGAGACTTTTTATGAATCTGGATTAACTTTATATCCAGATGTCATTGGAATTGATAATACAGGCACACAAATCAGGAGGGCCTCCAAAATAGAGAGCTCAGAAAGACTGATCTTGAAGGAGGCCTTTACTTATAATGTGAATATGTGTGAACTTTGTCAGCTCCAAAGAAGGCACGTTCAATTGACAGTATGATATGATACCGTCTCCTGCTGTGTGCTGTGATAGATAGTACTACATAGAAATTTTCTTATACTAGTTGAGAATTGTATTATCAAAGCTAATCTGGAGCTGTGTTTTGCTAGCACAAGTTTCCCAGGCTAGACAGCTCTGCCAGATGAGTTATATAGCAGCAGTGCATAGCTATGAACTTAGCTTATTGCTTCTAGCTTTCATTAAATGTCTTAAGCAACTTGTTTCTAGTTTAATAGGCATTGTCTGTTTTCCCTAGATGAGATTCAGAATCCTTCTAAGGCATATACTTCAAATAATTTAAGGGAGGAAGAAACAGTTGAAACTACCTTTCCAGTTCTCAGAATTGAACTCTGTGACAAGTCGATAAATGTAGGTGATGAAGAACACAGGTAAGTGCACTAAGTTTTCTTTCACTGCTTGATAATTGTATGTCATGTAAAAGGGAATAATAAGAAGAATTAGAAAATCATATAAAGGTATTTTGTGTAGGTAATATTTTATAGTAGGTGATGACTTTTTAATGCTGTATTACAGCCTTGCTGTAATAACCTGAAGACATTGTACGGAGGACATGCATGCCATTTTAATAATGTGTAAACCCTTGAATAAGCAAATTACAAATAAAATTGCACACTTAAAGCATCATAACTCCTAACCTTAAATTTCTATCTTCATGTCAGTGTTCATTTATATCTATGCAGCTGATGAGCCACGTAAAACCACTGTTTCCCCCTAACCTCCCTCCTTCATCATCTTGACACTGCACCTTTCTTTTTAAACATAAATATAAACATACTTTAAAGTGCAGGCTATAGCTTAGTAGTAGTAGAACATCTGCTTTGCATGCAGAAGGTCCTAGGTTCAATCATCAATATCTTGAGATAGGATTGGGAGATACCCTTTCTGAAATCCTAAATGTTCCTAAATGAAAGGAAGAACACATGTTCATGTGTGCTTATTATCATAGAATCATAGAATCATAGAGTTGGAAGAGACCACAAGGGCCATCGAGTCCAACCCCCTGCCAAACAGGAAACACCATCAGAGCACTCCTGACAACTTACATCATGAGTTATCAGTATAAAAGCTATAAAACTTAAAAATACCTCATTGTATCTATAATGAAGAGAATGCCAGATTTTTATTTTTATTTTAGATACTCTATTTCTCTTTTTATTTTCAATTAGTTTGCCTACTGTGAATGCCCGATGCTTGTGGATAGGAAGCTCTACTGGCTTATTCATAATTAACATGGCAAATTTTGAGTTGGAAGCTGTTTTACATTACAGAGGTAGGGTAATTTATTGTTACAGCTTGGTGTGATTTACATATGGAAAGTCCATCGCTGCATAAGCGGAGTTCCATTTGCACAACAGATATTCTCCTTTCTCTGCTCCCTCTGTGTGCTCCTCAAAGTCTGCCCCTTTGGAGCAGATTTTGCGGATTGGGCAGAGAGCTGCAGGGGACAGGAAAGGAGGGAGAAGTTCTGTTGCGCAAACATCAACCCAAGGCTCATTGTTCATGTGTGACTGTCTTGTTTCTGTTTCTACTAACTAGTTAGAATTACAGAGGTGTGCTTGTCTGCTAGCAGGTTTGACTTGTTATTGCACTGGAAGTTTACGCGTTGGCATTAGGTTGATGAAATCAGTGGAATTATATTGACTTACCATACATATGATGAAATATTTGTAGCCAGTATTTAATTTAATGTGGAACTTTTCTATATTAGCAAAGGAAAAAATATTTTATAACATTGGGGTTTTTGTGTGTAAAGATTTCAGTGCCCTCAGCATTCAGTTTGCTGGATCATGTGCTTTAATGAGGAAGGCAATCAATGGCAAGGTGAGTACAGTATTGAAATTATTTTTAAATAATTAATTTTTTATTGTTTATAGCACAGTTTATTCTTCCTTGAAACTGAAAATTTAGAGGAACCTTAAATTTTGGGGGAAAGCAAACCTCACATTAGATAAGGTTATGATGTCTCTCCAAAGAATATTTTTTTTGAGAATGTAGTGGGCAGTGATGGAGAATATAGCAGTGGTGATGCAATTCTTCAAAGAAGTCATGAAAAAAATCCTACACTGAAATACTAATACAAAAAAGAATTATGCTGTTGGTTTATACCACTAGCTCGGTTGTGATAGTGCTAATCAGCTACAGTTCTCCCAGACCTAAGGCATAAATATTTTCCAATTTTGCTATCTGGGATTCTCTGCCTTTGAGCATTATTTAGCTGTCAATCCACATTTTTCCTATTTGAGTTAGTCTACACCACAAGTTTGTACATGCAGAGCAACTTTGATCTTTCTTGTTCATACCAGTAGGCATTCCCTTTTGTGTTTGTCCCTGCCTTCTCATTTGTTGATTTTATTATGCTAATAAAGTACCAACAGGGCATGCATGTATACAGTTGCGCATGGATCTTTATTTTTTATCTTTTAGAAAACACTTCCCCAAACAAGAAATGTGCAAAAGCACAGAGTCAGACAGTTGTGAATTTGCTTGTGTAGTTTTCTAGTTTTGTGCAAATACGAGAGATAAAAAATAATATACCGTATTTTTCGCCCTATAGGACACACTTTTCCCCCTCCAAAAATGAAGGGGAAATGTGTGTGCGTCCCATGGGGCGAATGCAGGCTTTCGCTGACGCCTGGAGAGCGAGAGGGGTCAGTGCGCACTGACCCCTCTCGCTCTCCAGGCTTCAGGAAGCTATCCGCAAGCCTTGGGAGCTCTGCGGGAGTTCCCGTCGGGCTCCCAAGGCTTGCGGATAGCAGCTTGCATCCCGAAGCCTGGGGTGCGCTGCACAACACACCCTGGGCTTCGTGCAGATATCAGGCAGCCCCACAAGCTTGGGGGAGAGCGGGGAGGCAGAGCGCCACCATCCCACACTTCCCCGACCTGGTTTGGAGGCTGGCGGTGGGGAGAAGCGTGCTTCTCCCCACCGCCATCCCCACAAGCTCGGGGGACAGATATCCGCAATCCTGGGGAGACCGGTGTGACTTCCCGCCGGGCTCCCTAGGCTTGCGGATAGCAGCCTGTTCTGGGGGCTGGGGTCAGGGGAAGCTCAGGCATCCCCCGCCCCAGCCCCGCGCCTGGGGGAGAAATAATTTCCCCCCTTTATTCCCCCCCCCAATAGGTGCGTCCTATGGGCCGGTGCGCCCCATGGTGCGAAAAATACGGTATGTATAAGGCTACAGTCTTCCGTTCAGGGGTGCCCTGGAAATAGGGGTACAAATGGAAAAGAAATGAAAGAATTGAGGAAGTAGTAGGCTTGGATAGGCTTGAAAAAGGGAGTGGTAGACAGCAGGGATTGAGCCATCTACCCAGAAACATAAAAAAAAATAGTATGTGACCTCAAATTTGTTGTTCAGTTCCCCCAATTCATCGGATTATCCCCATATCAGGTAAACCTTAGTTTACAGGGGGGAAGCATCAAGACTGGTGCTGTTGGAGAGCAATGTCATGTGGACTATGCAGATTAAATGGGAAGGCAAACAGCTGCAAACACACAGTGAACTCTGGTGTAGACAAGTCTCAAGTAAAATGAATGCAGAGCTTCAAACACACATGCATGACACTGAAATAGCCCGTGTCTTACTAATTCTAATGGCTTGGATCCAAAGGTCTCCTGTGTGAGGATTCATGATTTTCACCAATTTCCCCACCGTTCTGCATCCCTGCACACTGCATCCCACATTGTTCCAAAGGGATTCCTACCCCAAAGGAGTGGATTTTAGAGGTGTTGAGGGGGATGCACAGAAAGGGGAGATGGGAAAGTCCTGTTCCATGAGCCAAACTCCGCCCACAGACATTAGGTTACAAACCACTGATTACTGTTTACTATGTTGGCATTATTTTGGTTTGAAGGGAGAAATGCTTCATGGACATGTCTCTGCAGGTGTTCTGTTTGCTAACTTCAATGTTTGAGAATAGAATTGCCTTACTGGAGATTAATGTTGCTGCCCTGTTGAGATCCCAGCAGAGTGAACTCCATTTAAGTGGAAGTGAGAAAGGCCTTTCTGTAGTTGCCAGGTAATGAATCATTAAGTCACTTGGTTTTATTTGAATCTCTACCAGTTCCACCATACAGCTAGCATCTGTAACAGGTTAGAAGATAAACTGTTGGATATAGGGTACATTCAGATGTGGGGATTGTAGCATTAGTGCTTCTATTCCAGATGCTAATGTTCCTTTTACATGGCATTACCTGCTGCATAATGAAAATGTGACTTTTTGATTGATATATACCACCATGTTGTGCTAATTTTAAATGGTGGGAAAGGACGGGATACTCGAATATTGCTCCAGATTTTATCAAGTGAAATTGCAACACAAAGTTTCTGTGATTTTCTGGGTTGATGAGTTGTAATCATCAGTTTCAAGTACAGTACAGTGGTGCCTCGGGTTACATACGCTTCAGGTTACACACTCTGCTAACCCAGAAATAGTGCTTCAGGTTAAGAACTTTGCTTCAGGATGAGAACAGAAATCGTTCTCTGGCGGCAGGGCAGCAGCAGGAGGCCCCAGTAGCTAAAGTGGTGCTTCAGGTTAAGAACAGTTTCAGGTTAAGAACGGACTTCCATAACGAATTAAGTACTTAACTCGAGGTACCACTGTATTGATCTTCAAGCTCATGAGAGGAGCTGATCTTTTTTGGAAAGCAGTGTTTCTAGCAGTGCCACAAAGTCACTAGTACTGCTCTTTCATAAATGGTTTATATATATATTAGTCTTCTGATTTGTTTGATTTGTTGTTGTTGTTGCTGTTGTTGCTAACCCACCCTTACTCTAAGATCCCAGTGTGGGTTACAAGAATTGAAGCCCAGTGTTAAAAACAATTTAAAACAGCATACAATTACAAAATCACGGTGGGTCCTAAAAATGCACGTCTCCCGCGTCCAAAGCCCGGGTTAGGAAGTGTGTCTCTTCTTAGGTGCTCCCTTCTGCCAACCTCTCCTTTGTGCCTGAAGAAAGAAAAAAGCCAACTTGTAAGTAAAAAAGGTAAGTTTGGTAAACTTTCAACTAGTTTGGCACTTATTTATAAATAGCTATTCTTTGTTTGGGGTGAAGAAGCATCCAAAAGGGATGGGTTAAGACCCAGTATCACCTGGGAACACAGCTGGCATCAGATTAGGTATCTGGGGTGGTAACCAGCCATCTTTTGTCTGTCTGTCTGTTTTTTCTGGGGCTGTTATTCTTTCTGTTCTGTTTTTATTGCTGACTTTGTTAGCTGGTTTGAGGTTTTTGGACTGAAGAATTGGATTAAATATTAATTTATAAATAAATGTTTTGGTAGAAGATACTTCCAGGTAAATTGATGTAAGATCAGATTATTCCACTATATCCAGCACTAATTTCTGGATGCACGATCATGTGCATGTGGAGTTCTACTTGATGCAAGATTTTTCCTAGTCATTGATGGTACCTGCCTCTAAAACCTCCTCCGTCTTGAGATCAGGCTGACCCACACATTATTTTTGCTCAGTTGAAACTTTAAAACCTATTTGTTCCTGTAGCCTTCTGGGACAATTCCCCTCAATTGAAGCAGTGAGAGAGGCTACACAAATAGGAACTGTAGATTTGCATTACTGCATCTCTGGAACTCAGGCTGTTGCACAGAGCATCTTGTTTGTTCAATTTAAAACTAATTATGCTTTTAAAAAACAGAATTATATAGCAGAAGTTCAACATCTTAAAATCTGAAACAAAGTAACCTGAACTTCCTGGGTATCCATATTTGTAACTGTGGTTGTTAAACGTATTTATTTATTGTTTCTTAGTTGTAATTACAAGTATTAACTATTTTATAATTACAAATATATAGTTGTAATTATAACTATTTATTTATTTTTGTATGTATTTTTAAACTCAGGTACAAAAAGCCCAATAAAAGACCAGCCGCTGGTCTTCCATAATAAAATTAAGTCCTCAGGTTACACGTCAGCGCCACAGTGAGTACATATTATGTAATTATTTTTAGTGTTTTAAGATTGATTTTTAAATTTTATTGTAGAAAGAGAAGCTGCATGAATGTCACAGCATATTTGACATATATAAAATGGGCTAAAGAGTAAAAAATATTAGTCTGACACTATTAAAACTAAGGTTTAAAGAAATGCTTGTTCAGGAAACTGGCACATTCACAAATAAATTAAAATTGTAAGTCTAAAATTATGCAATTTTAGCAAAATCTGCATAGCTTGGTCTACAAATATCACTATTTTTCATAATTTATTTGGATTTCTTAGTGATGGGGTGGGGCCAGGAAGTATGTAGTTCACTGAAACCTTTCTGTCAGCTATTGGAAATCTCCGTCTTCTGAGATTCCTGCACTCTTTCTGCATCCCTTCAGAATCACAGCATGGCTTTATATGAGTTAGTGGCTATATGTGTATTGCCAGCCTGATTGTCCGTGTAACTTAGATTTTGATATTCCTATACTGGGGCAGTTATTTCTGATAGCTTATTTAATGGGTTTGAATGCAAGAATTCCCTTCCTCTGAAAGAAGAAGCTTCCTCTTGAGGAAGAGAACTTTTGGATTCAGTTACAGATAGGTAGCCGTGTTGGTCTGCCATAGTCAAAACAAAAAATTTTCCTTCCAGTAGCACCTTAAAGACCAACTAAGTTAGTTCTTGGTAAGAATACCAAGAACTAACTTAGTTGGTCTTTAAGGTGCTACTGGAAGGAATCTTTTTTTGTTTTGGATTCAGCTCACTGTTGTAACAGTAACACCAAAATGTTACAATCATTTCGTAATCCATAGAAAATGAAGTTACTGGACATTTACATTGTATTCACTTGTCTCTAGTGAGTTAGGAAAACATGGTACCCTACCTGATGTATTTGCACGTTTACAAACCTATGCCTTAAATGCAAAGAGACATTTCTTGTCAGGTCTTGTTTGGCCCTATGAACTATTGCCCACTGTTTTCCACTGCAGAATGACCATGTTCTCTCCAAAGACCAATGCAAAGCAAAACAATCTGGAACTGAAGTGCAAGAGAAGTTGCAAACGGTAAGCAATAAAACTGACATGTCTGAACAAATGGACTAATGACACTGAAGCAGAACTAGTATTATCCTGCATTTACACAGTGGGGGGGGGGGAGATTCCAAATAAAAGAGGCATTAAAATTATTTTAGCAGTATGTAACTTCTATTACACCAACACTTGTGAATGAGAAAATATTGTAAATTTAATGGTAATACATTTAAGTGTACATCACAGTTTGTACTTTTATCTTTTTAAATGTTCTCTTGTTTCTTTACCGTTGAAGACGAAATAAGGAAGACTATCCACATGTCAACATTCCTCCAAACAAATCTGAGAGACAGATTATCGTAGCTGATAAGCCAACTTCTGTATGCTGTATTCAGTATTCAGGTACAGAAAAATGTTCACGCGTTACGTTAGATGTCTACAGCATTCACCTGCTAAACATCATTTTTACGTACATAGGGCTCATTAAGGTTCATTCAGACAGCAAACCTGCCTTGATTTTCAGCATTGACTACACAATCCTGTACATGTCTACACAGAAATACATCCCATTGACTTCTGAGGAATTCTTTAAATGCAGTGTATATATAACTACAATTTTTTTAAAAAAATGATTTGGTATATTCATGGTTTAGAATTATCAGATTAAGTTCCTATACTCCTTATTCTTACAGGGGACGGAGAGTTGTTGGCTTGTGGCTTGGCTGACAAAACTTTGCTGGCATTCAATTCAAATCTTACAGGAACACCAACAGTTTATTCAGGTAAATTAATTACAGCCTTTTTCAGTCTTAGGTCTTCTATTTACTTCCTATTAGTGCAAGATACAGCATTTTAAGCAAATGTTGTTTTTACTATGCTACCTGTTATTAGCGCCAGTACTGTATATTATTGCTATGATTTCTTTTTCATTTTAGAACCTTGAAGCCCACCATGCTGGGTTTCATTTCCACTAATTTGCCTATTTTGTCTTATACTGCTAAACCTGATTAAATCACTGAAAAAGTTTGAAGGGAGCTTACAGGGGGCTGTGGAAGCAGAATTTCCTTAGAGGTGTGGGCTTCTCTACAGGTGGTAGCAGCACAGCTGCTCTCTTTTTTATTTTTGCACAAATTTTCCAACATAACAACTCCAAAGCAACGTAACAAATCTTTGGCTATCACAGCCTAAGACTTCCTTCAACCCCTTCTAATGGTTTTCTAAACCTCCTTCTGATTTTGCATTTTATTACTATGCTTATTGCTATCAATCCAATCTTACACCAGCTAATCTTAATGCTTTTCCCAATAATTTATAAAGTCCTCCTTACAAAACTTCTTGTAACCCTACAAGTGATGTTAAGTAATGACAATTGTCTTCCAGATACAACATAAATTTCTTCCAGTCCTTTAGGAAAATCTGGTCCTGCTGGTTTTGAATTTTCCCTGTTAGTCTCACCAGCTCGGCGGCAGCAGAGCTGCTCTCAGTGCCTGCCTACCAGACTACAATACCCTCTGCTGCCGCCTCCTGTCATTCCAAAAGCTCGGGAACAGTGCCTTGTCTAAGGCATCCCATGGGGAAATTGTGGCTCCCCCCCCCCAAGGCTGCCAGGGGAGTCCACACCTTAACCTACAATGCCTTGGAATGACATCACTTCCAGGGGATCCTGGGAAGAATGATAATGGCTGTTGGTTAGCAATGCCCCAAAGAAGGGCCCCCACTGCTTCCAGTAGGTTTACCCCATCTCAAAAATCCCCCCTTGAAAACTCGCTGAAACCCGTCGTTCATAGCTTATGGAGATTGGTTGTGACAAAAAATGGAGAATCAGTGTATAAATTTATAAATGAAATGCATACATGTATATTGCAAATTTAAATTCAGTGCAGCAGGGGGCAGTCTAGGACTTTAAAATACTATATCTTTAACATTAACAGTTTTCATCTTTGTAAATGATATGTGCTGGGTTATGACAATGGGATGTTAGATCGGCTCTTTTAACACTTTGAATTTGTTTACAGTTTATAGGATTGAAAAATGAAGTGGCCACACTGAACTGAAGCTGCTAAATTAATGTTCTACAATACCAGTCTTCCCTTTGTAAAGAGAGAAGTTTATTTCTTCCATAAGTGTTGATGAAACTTGCAGTTCAGTTACAACTCTGATTTGCATGTGAAGCACAATAAAGGGCTTCATTTAACACTGTAGTAACAACAAGTTTAGGCTAACCATGCTTTTATACTGCTACCAACTTGCAGTATATTTATATCAGAATGCCTGGCTAAAACAAACTGTAAGCAATCTTATACTTGAAATAAAATTTAAGGAATATATTCCTGTTCATCATGGTAAAATTCCAACTGCACTGTATATTCTGTTAAACATATTACTGACGTGTATAAAGTAAAACATTCTGAGACTTTTCTGATTCTAAACCTAGAGTTCTGAAAAAACAAGAACAAGTGTGTCACAAATTCATACTTTTGCTATGTGTATTTATATCTCTGCCTCAGAATTCTTCATAATAATAAATTGTTTTTTAAATAGAGTAAGGGCAGGTGGGCAGAATCAGGCTATTCTTGTTTCTTTTCCCAGATCCTAGGCTGTAGAGATGCTTTAAGTGGGGTTGGGAAATTCCATTTTCTTGGTTTCTCAGGTGTCACATTTTCCATAAGAATGTCTGGCAATACTGGGAAATTCTGGGATGTGTAATTGCCTTGAGAAATTTTCATGAAGGGCAAACAAAAAAAAATGTTTATGTGTAGTAATGCTTGTTTCATTATAAATCAGCTCAGAGTGCAATTGCATAAATGGAAAAATACATAGATACTAGCTATTTAACTTCAGTTTCCATGCCTGTTAAACCAGGCATCCTAGTGGATTCAGAAAGAAGCATTATGCCATTGCATATTTTACTGATTGCATTCCAGTACTAGAAATTGATTTCCCTAGATAATAGGAAATTTATATAACTATTTGGTTAACGGCTTGTTGTGATCGGATTTGCTAATGGCCTCTCCTCTGGACAAGCATGTTTTGGTCAAATAAAGTTCTACAAGAAAGACATGAGAATTAACAAAATGAAGAATGAGCAAGTCATCTCTTCTCACTAAAATATTTAGCTTACAGGGGAAAATGTAGCCTGTATGTGGCCTGAGGATACCTAAGCCTATAAGGAGGAGGAATTCAAGTTGGAGGGTGAAACTGTACACTGCAACAAAAAGAAAAGGGATTTATTGGTAAGGCCGATGAATCCCTTCTTTGCCCTTCCTGCTCTGCTGAACAATCTCTGTAATTGGCACTTCTGAAGCAGTTTAGTTGTCCAGGATGGGAATTTTGACAAATAAGGGAGATGGCTAACTCCACACTGATTCCAGGTCTCCCTAAGTCCACCTCAGCAGGAAGAAGAATAGGTATCTTATTAGTTAATAGAAAATCCATTACAGTGGTACCTCGGGTTACATACGCTTCAGGTTACAGACTCCGCTAACACAGAAATAGTACCTCAGGTTAAGAACTTTGCTTCAGGATGAGAACAGAAATCGTGCTCTGGGGGCGCGGCAGGAGCGGGAGGCCCCATTAGCTAAAGTGGTACTTCAGGTTAAGAACAGCTTCAGGTTAAGAACGGACCTCTGGAACGAATTAAGTACTTAACCTGAGGTACCACTGTATTTTCCTTTGTGGATTGAAATTTTAATTTAATTATTTAAAACCCCTCTTTGTATCTCCACATACATTCATACATTATTATATATAATAATTTTCTTAGAT
The DNA here is from genome assembly GCF_964234715.1 of Podarcis melisellensis. Lineage (NCBI taxonomy): Eukaryota > Metazoa > Chordata > Lepidosauria > Squamata > Lacertidae > Podarcis > Podarcis melisellensis. The sequence goes on from NC_138530.1 coordinate 48,824,872, forward strand.
GAGCAATGATCTTTCTGGGGGGAAAAGTCTTCTGATTTATTAGGAATGTATGACAGACCTGTTTTCCAAAAACATTTTTTCTTTATTTTTTTAGGGCATGATGGTGCCGTTAACTCAGTTGGTTGGAGCCATGACAACAACTGGCTTGTTTCATCTTCTGAAGACAGAACATTAAGGATCTGGTCAGTCAGCAGTGCAGAACCTGCTTTATGTCTGGTAATAAACATCTCATGCCAGTTAGATAGATTTGGGGTACTGTTCTCTATGACGCCTGTTCTCTATGGCCCCAAAATCATTTGGAATGTATTTCCAATTGCCACCTTAGTAATTGTGAAAAAAAATCTAGGATAGTTTAACACTTCTAGTTAGAAATAGTGACGGCACTGAAATTATCAAGCACATAAAACTGTGTGTTCTGTAATTCATGAGCACTTTATGACTTGAGTGCCACTCGCCTCGAAGTTCTCTGGTATTTCAAAATGGTTGCTAAATTGTTACAATGTTCCACTTCCATCATGGGCCATTGCCTGGAATGGAGAAAGAGGTGTGTGTGTGCATGTGTAGTCTATACACAAAGGTAAATTTTAGATTTGTTAAGATTTGTCCATGTTTGCTTCTGACCCCACCCAATGCTCGCTTGTGGCTCCATAAAAGTTGCCAAGAAGGGAATGTAGCCCTCATGCTGAAAAAGAGTTCTCCTCCTCTAATATAGAGAATGCAAAGAAGAAGAAATTGATTGTGTGTGTCAAAGAGGTTGAGGAGAGATTGGCATTCAGAACATTGTAATTTTTGTGATGTGATGTTATTGTGGGAAGGAGCACTGAAGTCATACTAGATTCTTCGTAAATGACTGGATTTTCAGAGTGACATTGTATTTTCTTAGGGCTTTAGGCCTTTAATTTAATAGTAATTATAAAGAAATGGACAACAGTGTAAGATGAAGCAAGATTTGTAATTTAGAGAAATCACCTGTTAGTCAGAAAATTAACAAAAGAAGTAATCTGACAGTGTGCCATAAAGAAACCATCTGTATTTTTCTGACGGAAAATTATACAGTATACATAGTTAATTATATATATTTTACTTTTAGGGAAAGGAAATGTTTCATAAATCCATTCGATCAGCACAGTTTTATTATATAGATACATTTATATTGTTGTCTTGTGGAGCAGAGTTTCACATCTTAAGATGCTACCTTGATACCAGCAAGGATGAGATGAAACGGTAGGTAAAGTCTTACGATTCTTAGAAATACCAAGTATTCTTTAGATCCTGTAAGACACCTAAACAAAGTAATGAAAGAGGAAAAAATAAAACTGCAGTCCTATGGATAGTTACTTTCCAGAATGTGCTATGGAATAGAGTGGGACTTTTTAATATACATGCATCAGATTTTGCTATTAATGTTACATCTTGCATCAGAAAATAAAAACAGGAATATTGTTAGCATGAAAATTGCCTCTGGTCAAATTCAATTCTATTGTAGTTAATCTCATTGTACCTCAGATTTAATTCTGCCCAACACTACCTTGGAATCATTACTGTCTTTTCGGCATCTTTTGCTAAAGTATTATTCTATGTTCTTTCTAGGGCTGTAAATTGTAGTACAGACCTATGCATGTTTACTCAAAAGTAAACCCCGCTGTGTTCAACAGGGCATAATTCTAGATGTATTGGGTTGCAGCCTTGATCAGTTTGATCAACAAAAGTTATAGTTTAGGATGGGGGAACCTTTTTCAGCTCTATGGTCACATTCCCATCTGGGGGCTACACGCCAGTAATGAGTGAGGCCAGAGGCAAAAGTGGGTGGATCATCAGTGAATATAAACATTACCTTTGCACAGTGGGCAAGTTTCTACACACAGCCTCACACACCCCTGTGCCTTCCATCTAGGAAAGCAAGGACACATTCCAGCCATGCAGAAACAGTTGATTGAGGCTGTGAAGCTAGGCTGGTAAAAGATGTGCTCTGCAGAAAGAAATAGCTTGGGAGGAGGTGTGGCTTGGAGAGACTCCCAAGGGCCAGAAAAAGAGACCTTGAGGGCTGCATTTGAGTGCTGGGTCTGACGTTCCCCACCCTGCTTTAGTTAATGATTTGATCAATTGTAATCCTGAGAGCAAATTTTAATTATTGTGGTTGAGAGTTCCAGGAACACTTGTCTGTTTTTGAGGCTAATTTGGTGTTGCTGTGTTAATGTAACAAGGAATGAAAAAGAAGGTATTAAAGATGGCCTTGCCTTTCATCAGTGAACATTACCTTATAATGCAAAAAAAAAAGCTATCTCACAGTTCCTTCCAAATGTGTTGATTTCTTCCAAACAGTTTACAGGCAGATGCTTAATCAGATAAAATTCTTTAATCAGTGGACAGTAATGAAACACTTTTCATCAGGGTATAGATCCATTAGCAGCTGGATGTGAGGAATTTTAAATATACAAACAAGTGAATACACACATACATCAACCAAAGTTACACAAGTTTAAAACTCATTGATTTCAGATGTCTAAGATGTTTATTTTGGGGGGGGGGGTTATGCTATTAATAACTACTAGGATCACATTTTTTCTTTCACTTAACAAATCAACTGATTTCATTGCCTGTGCTTACTTCCTTTACTGGATTTAATTCAGTGCTGAATGCCAAACAAACAATAGCACACAGAAGGAGAGAAGGGGGAAAATTAAAACACCCACAAATTATCCTGACAGCCAAGTTTGATATAAGTAAAGAAACACAAAGGAAAGAGTTTAATTTGTCCTGATGTTTTGTTTGTGGCTTTCTATTTCGATTTCCCACTAGTTTTGCTTGTTATGTACCATTGTGCTATTACTCCCATTTCACCTAATTCTTCACTCAGTTCTTTGATGAGTCAGATTTGGAAAAATGCTTGTATGGAAAAGATTCAGTGCAACTATAGACAGAAACATCAGGAATGTGTTAGATCTCTTAATTAGAAGAACATGTTAACACAGTCTAAATTATCCACTCACTTTTTCCTCCCCTCCTTAAAAACTGTGGTATTTGATCTCTGATGCCACAGTCACACATGCAAGTTTGCTGCATTTCGACCAGGAGTTCAAGCATTTCTCCCTTCTTTTCCCAGTAATAGGAATAGACAGAAATACAAAAGAAAATTAACTGATGCAGTGCTTTGAGATGTACACTAGATTTAAATTTCATAACAAAAATTATGTAAAATATTTTTACATAGGCATCTTTTATTTTATGTTTGTAAGTATAAGAACTGTTTATAAGATACCTGTTTAAAAAATTCATTGTTTATTTCATTGTTTTTATTATTTGATGTTATTTATATATTTCTGTAGATACCGAAATAAGAGCATTTGTAAATCAGTACAGAAATTCCCCATGGCATCTACAGTGGAAATTACCAGCCTTTCAGCAGTCAATGAATTCTATTCTTGTATCCTCTTATCAGTTATTACCTATGTTCAGCATTCAGTCAGAAGCACTTAATTTGGAACAATTGGCATTAGCCTCTTAACACAATTACTAAGCTGCTACATGTGTTTTAGTCTGTAGCTTATTGTTGATTTTAATTAGTTTTGAATGTTTTAAATAAAAAATGTATTTTATTGATAAATTTTAATGTTTTATGTTTTTGTGTAAACTGCTTTGAGGTTTTATTACAATCAATTGGTATATAAATTTGGTAAATATAAATAAATAAAATTAGTCCCATTTAGTTATGTGGAACTTTTGCACAAGTAAGCATGCATAGGCTTGCACCCTTAGCTAACTTCAGTTCTTTAATATAATGATATGATAGATTTATCTTTTAATATCATAAAAAGCAAAGCCATTAGCTTTACTATGCTGCTATTATCATGCTGTAAAATCATTAGTGGTATAAATTTGGAAACATGTATTATGATGATGCACCTTTGTCATTGGAGCTATTTCTACCAGTGTGTTGAACAACACTGGCTAGTAAAGTCAGGCAAAACTGCTTAATTTATTTAAATGTAGTGTGCATTTTGCTTGCATATGAAAGAGATGTACATACATATACACAGCTTAACAGAACTTTAACTTACAGAGATAACAGATATTGTACTGGCAGCTGGTAGCAATCGAGCACTAGAAGTCTTTGACCTCAATGTGGGTTGTAGTGCAGCAGTGATAACAGATGTTCATTCTAGATCAGTTCACCAGATTTGCCAAAACAAGGTAAGCCTAAGATCTCTTAATAATTTTAATTAAAGCTTATATTCTAAATGGCGATGAGCACGAAAGACTCCTGTTCATAATGGCACTCCCTTTCTTGGAAAGATTTAGAATTTTACATGTCTAATAAATTGGATAGGCAAGCATCAAGCTCTACTTCTCAACCCACATCGTTTTCTAGCTTGTTGCTACAGTGTTGTTGTTTAGTCGTTTAGTCGTGTCCGACTCTTTGTGATCCCATGGAACCAGAGCATGCCAGGCACTCCTGTCTTCCACTGCCTCCTGCAGTTTGGTCAAACTCATGCTGGTAGCTTCGAGAACACTGTCCAACCATCTCGTTCTCTGTTGTCCCCTTCTCCTTGTGCCCTCCATCTTTCCCAACATCAGGGTCTTTTCCAGGGAGTCTTCTCTTCTCATGAGGTGGCCAGAGTATTGGAGCCTCAGCTTCACGATCTGTTCTTTCAGTGAGCACTCAGGGCTGATTTCCTTAAGAATGGATAGGTTTGATCTTCTTGCAGTCCATGGGACTCTCAAGAGTCTCCTCCAGCACCATAATTCAAAAGCATCAATTTTTCGGCGATCAGCCTTCTTTATGGTTGCTACAGTAGTTCATCTGAATTCCTCTCTACTGTGATGACCATAATTATGAAAAAGGAAAGCAACACCATGACTCAGTATGGGAAATGTTTTGTGAGTTGGAGAACTGGTGCTAACTTGCATATTCTATTTGAATATGGGTAGCCAAGCATATAGCGGCATAGTCAGTGTGGTGCTGTATGATTTGGCATCTGCTTTGCCAAATGTTCTGTTGTGCTCTCAGACACCCAAAAGCCAGAGGCATAAGCAGCGTTGCAACCTGTTTTACACATATGTTCCAGAACATTAAGAATTAAATGTGGTCCAGATATCCCATTTATGAATGCTCATATGATTGTGTGTGCACGTTGAGGGATACTATGCTGAAAAATTAAGAGTGCATTTCAAGTTCTGAAAGCCAGCGGTAGGAAGTGAGAGGCCTCAAAACATGGTGTTTCAGGCAGGGCACCATCAGCTTTAGATCTGCTGGATCCAAAGCTCACCAGCTATGCCAGCCTTGGGTTGGCATAGTGAGGCAAATTGCCCCCCCCCATTAACTATGCTTGGTGTGAGGTAGCGGGGCTTGGGATACAGTGATATATCTGTTGCTCCACTCTATTTCACTTCACTATTGCACAAGCCTAGTTAGGATTGTTTGGGTAAACCATTTTGGAAATCCCTTTCAGATGTGCCACCACGGGGACTGTTGTGTTCTGCTGTTTACACACATCTGGCACACATATGCTTCACTGGATTTCAGCCACCATTTTCAGTCCCTTCAGATGTAACTCATACCACACCATACTCAGTTGGCATGCTTTACTTCAGTATGCTTCTTACAAGTAACTTGCAAACATTGATTTGTACCCTGATATATTTATATTTACTTGGAAGTAAATTTCAGTTAAGCATATTTCTAAATATTTGATGCTTAGATCACAATCTTAGTTAAAAGATTTTTTAAATGCTGGATTGACATCATTAGAGCTAAAACAACATTGCTATTATAAAAAATGGTCTGTCAGCAGTTCCATTTTAATCCCAATTTTCTTCTTGTATTTATAAAACGAATATAAAAATTCACTCTTGGCTAAAGCTTGGTAGTCAGAAGGGGGAAATGTTCCCAAATTTAATCTAAATAGATTCCACCTTCTAAGTTTCAGTAGTGCAAAACAGTTCCTGTGGTTTCCGATATTTCTTGTTAATCTATAAATCAAGGTTTTAAATGCAGTTTTGAAAGCTAAGTATTCTGTAATCTAGACTTTATTTTTTATTTCAATGACATGAAACTAGATCATTCTCTTAGATGTCTGCTACAGAGATAATTTTAACAGAACAAACTCCATTAAAAAGTTGCATAATCAGTCACATGGAGGAAAGTAAGTCCAAACAGCAGCTTTTTGCTGCTGTTGCCACCCATGTCTCCTGCTCCTGTCACATTAGTGGTATGCATGTGAGTATGCAGGTTCAGAACAGTTTGACATGGCGGGTAAAGTTTGGCTTGGCAAAGACATATTGTGGAACCACATCCTGGTTTACATGTGGTATTAGTAGGAAGCATCTATCCTCATCAATTTGAGCTAGTTGTCCTTAGCTTTTCCATGTTTGGTTGCTTCACTGGTTATGCTTTCTCCACAGTTAAGGAACTGCAAGCTTTTTAAATGTTTGGAGTTCTGTTAATATATGTCCGCTTTCCGGTTATGAACATAGAGGCTGTTCAGCAAGATGACACATGGAAGGAGAGGGAGAACTCATTTTTGCAAGGTTTCCAAATATTACATACCACTGAGGAAAGTGTTTGAAGTTGCCCTGAGGGTCACTTCACACTTCACTGTGGCTATGCCAGATTTCCTGCAGGAAAGTGTGAAAGGAAGATGCACATTTCTTCAACTTGATACTTGTGTACTGATATTTATGTGTCTGCCTTTATGGTTTATGGTTATTTTTTTACAATCTTTCCCAGTCTGCATCTGCATTAGAATTGTTTTTGGAGATTTTAATTGTTGTTGTTGTTGTTTTCCTTTTGTGCTTGCTGCCCTGGGCTCCTTTGGAAGGGTAGGATAGATATTTAATCATAAGAAGAGCTAAAAAAAAATACTAGGAAATAATGAAATAAATCCAGTACAGCCATAAACATTGTTTACACTCTGAATCAGCACTTCGGGTCCTACTTAATACTAGATATAGGATCGATTGAACTTTTATGCTTGTAGTTCAGTTTGCAATATGCAATGGAATTTGCATGGGGCCATTGGTAATCCTGTGTAAAATGCTCTTGGCATCTCATTAATGATGGTTGCCAGGTTCTGCGATACGTAGAACATAAGTTGTGGTGTTCAATCACTGAAGAGTAATGTCTTACATGACTGCCTAATATATTTGCTTGGGATGTTTTGGACTACAACTCCCATCAGCCCCAGACAGCATGGCCAGTGATAGTATAAGTTGTACTTTAAAACACCTGAACAGCACTAGGTTGGGGAAGGTTGTTCTAGAGAAACAACCCTGTAGGGGAAAGCTTCATAGGAAATAGAATGGTATTGCAAAAGCTATAGCAGCTTGATGAGCTGATTATGTGCAAGATTCTGATATAAGTGTTTAATGAAAGAAATGAAAAGAAAACCTCCCTATTAACACTTATTCAGAAACAATTATGCACAAAGATGTCTCTGTATAAAAAGTAAACTGACTTTTTATATTGACTTGCTATGTCCATAGACCCTGATTTAACCTTGGACTTGAAGTAATTTACAGTCATGGTGGTATTTTTTTTTTCTAAACAAAGGGTTGCTTCTCCACTTCAATCCTGGGCAGATGACACAGAATTCACTGCATTTTCTAATTTGCCAAGTTGTTTCAGCAATATATACAAGAAGTTTGGGGATTACAGACACGTTGTGATATTGTAGTTGTTCCTCATGCCCAGTTTTGTCTTCCTGCTGTGCTTAAGCTCATTGGTTAAGCTACAGACAGCAGTCCGTCCTCAGTTCTGAATGTCTTTTCCTTTGTGGTTTTAAAGCAGTTCCTTAGAATGACTTTAGCATAGGTTTTGTGGTTTTCTGAGAGCCTGGTCTGGTATAACACTTAACTTTACTAAACTTCTGCAGTATTATTTGTAATACATCGATGCTTTGACTTCTTCTGGCTTTTCTTTTTCCTCTGTCAGCAAAGTGACTTCAAGTTATTTAAGTCGAGCACATTTTGAAGCTGTGGACACACATTCATATGGGGAGAGAAATTGGAGCTTGTTTTTATGGAAAATTGAAGATTACAATCCTAAATCAACTTTTGCCGTTTTGTAACATACATTAAAACTTTTAAGTAAAATGCTTAGTGGTAAAACTCTATGGCCACACTCCAGCAAGTCCCTTCAGATGGAAAAGCTTTGGAAAGCTGCTGTTAGAGGGATAAAAAAGATGAAATCCCACCGAAAGCAAAAGTGATATTTCTCTGGATCATAGCCTATAACAACTACATGTTGATGAGATAGATGAAATGCTGACTTTTACATCATATTAGTATAAGTCAGACAATCTCTTTTATGTAAAATTATCAAATCAGCTTGTAGTTAATAAATCATTCATTTTTAATGCAACATGATGCCCCAATTTTCCTTGTATGGTATCATTACGTATAAAATCCATAATTATTTTGTTGTTGGGCACAAAGGCCATGATCCAGCACAGTTGTAAAGTGCACTCTTAAGCTTGTTGTTATCGGTGGGCTTAAGCATACTTCAGTCTGTGTTGGACTACGGATACCAACAGAATTTGGTGGTAAGGGGACACCTAGCTACTTTAAATGAATTAAAATTTCCAGGGCTTGATGAGCTACACCCAAGGGTACTAAAGGAGCTTGCAGATATAATCCCAGAGAGTCTGTCTACCATTTTTGAGATTTATTGAAGAACAGGTGATGTCCTTGCAGACTGGAGGTGAGTAAATGTTGTCCCCATCTTCAAAAAAAAGGGGGGGGGAGTAGACCCAGGTAACTACTGACTAGTCAGCTTGATGTCGATACCAGGAATATCCTAGAACAGATAATTAAACAGGCGGTCTGTGATAACTTAGAAAAGGATGCTTTGATTACTAAGACTCAGCATGGGTTTCTCAAAAACAAGTCATACCTGACAATTCTCTTTAAAAAAAAAAATAGAATTACAAGCTTGGTGGATCAGGGGAATGCTGTGGACGTAGTATACCTTGATTTCAGTTTAGCTTTTGACAAAGTCCTCCATGGTTTTCTTATGGAGTAGCTGGTAAAATATGGGCTGGACAAGGTAACTGTCACATGGATTTGTAGCTGGTTGACTGACCAAACCCAAAGAGTGCTCACTAATGGTTCCTCATCATCCTGGAAGAAAGTAACAAGTGGGGTGCTGCAGGGTTTTGTGCTGGGCCAACAACTTGGAGGAAAGAATTGAGGGGTGCTCATCCACTTTGCGGATGACACCAAACTAGGAGGTCGCTAATGCTGCAGAAGACAGAATGTCTAAAGGGCTGTCACGTGTTAGATGGAGCAAGCTTGTTTTCTCTTGCTCTGGTTGTGGACTCTCCTTCCTTGGAGGTTTTAAAGCAGAACTTGGATGGCCATCGGTTATGGATGCTTTAGCTGAGATTCCTGTGTTATAGGGCATTCCTTCCAACTCTGCAGTTCTATGATTCTATAATCCTCCAATGCTGCTTATGTATATATGGCTCACAGCTAACAGCTTGCACAATACTATTCAATGTCTCTGAGGCTGAACAGGAATATAAATCTAGGTTTCCCAGTTCAAAGCCCAACATTAGCCAAGGAATCACACTGTCTCTTAAATTAAAGTAACTATCATAAATATAATTGCTGGTTCTTCCTTACCAGTCACTTAGAGGAAGTCATTTCTTCATTCTACAGCAGACAGAGAGAAGGGAAGAACACCCCTCCTCCTGTCTGTGTTGAGACCAGCTGTCTTTGAGTCTACCTAAACTGTCATTTAGTTGCAACCATTCCATCAGGCTACATGAACTGTTAACTTCCCAGTTGCTCATTACAGAAACTGTAACATTAAGAATTGGTACCTAAGTTTACTTTTTTCCTCTTCCCTACTCGTCCCCTTCTCTCTTTTGCATTGTGTCTTTCAGATTGGAAATATGAGAGCGGGAAGTGCCTTGTTTTTAATAGTTATGTAAGCCACTCTAAGAGCCTTTTTGGCTGAACAACAGGATAAAAAATGCTCTAAATAAATAAAAAAATGTAACTAAATATTAGCAATTGCCACAAACTATTTGAGGTTCTCTGTCTGAAGTTGTGCTTGTTGATGCATATTTGATTTGTAACCTCATTCTAAAAGTGTGCATATACCTTTAGCGGGAAATGGTAGTATAGTTTTAGTTCTCATGTTAAAACTAAGGACTAAGCTGTGTCGATTGTAACTATGTTAGAGACATGCTTTTAACTATGTTAGGGACATGCATTTGACTCTTATCCATGTTAAGCATAGAATCTTCTGCAGAAAAATAACAAAGAGCTTTTATTGTTCTAGCTGTGACTTTCACGCTAAGTATTATCTTATGCACCAATATGCATATGGCTGGAATATGGATTCAGCAGTAGCTTTGAGTGTCAGATAATATCTAATGCACAGGTAGTCAACCTTTTTATACCTACCGCCCACTAATGCATCTTTCTTGATGGTAAAATTTCCTTACCGCCCACCAGTGCTCGATGGAAGGAGGATTCAGCTTGTGCCATAGAACCCCCTACTGCCCACCTAGAATCCTGAAACGCCCACTAGTGGGCGGTAGGGACCAGGCTGACAACCCATGATCTAATGTATGCCAAAGAATTGAGAAACCACTTTGCCATCTTGGAATAATTATGCATAGAGTAAAATATGCTATCTTATCTATCCTTCCACTGATGTATGATAAAAGTGCAGGATATTATTTATGCAGAGATAACTTTGTCTGCTGCTGAAACCAAACATCATCCAGTAAAGAGCCTTACAATTACTTCGAAATAACATTGATTCCAAAGCTGTTGAAGATGCAGCTGCCATTGTGCTGAATATACCTTTCAGATGGTTAATAGAGCAACAATGCCTGGTGAAAGAGGACAGCTTCTTTCACTACAGGGATCTGAAACACATATACCCATCTCTGTTTTATGAAGAGAATCTTGGAGGTTGCTTTTCATGATTATTTTTGACACAGAAAAGGTTCATGGAGAGGTGTAGCCTTGCAAATCTGTGTTTTAGTTGTGATCCCTGCATTGCAGGGAGTTTATTAGATGACCCTTGGAGTTCCTTCAAACTCTGCAGTTCTATGATTCTTTGAAATCTGGAGATAATTTGGGGCAATAACATTTAATAACAGCCCTTTGGGTAGACCTTTCCATGACAGTTACTGATGTCATGAGTTTTAACTTTTTTATATGGTTGTTATTATATGGTTTTATGTTTTGTTGTTGTAAGCTGCTTTGTTTTTTTTGTGAGGAGCAGTATACATTTTTAAAAAATAAATAACTGGCCAATTTCACTTAAGGAACATCTTTGTTTTTCTGGTATTGGAGAGGGAAAATTTGTGGACCATTTTCTTTCACAACAATCCCACCTCAGAACTCCATCTGGAAGAGCCACTGGAATTCTGATACTTTAATGTTTAAGTGATGACTAGGACTTAACCTCATTGTACACAATGATACTTATTTCTGAGTGGACACAAATAGAATTGCACTGTAAATGAGATCAATAGGAATTCAGAGAATATTTGTATGAAATGGCTATAAACTATTAATGGCAAGGGCTCACAGTTACTTCTTTGTAAGAAAACACAACATTGGTAATACCGGATCTTATTTCTTCTAATATTTATATGACCTTTTACCAGGAAGGAAAATATCCCTTTGTCAATGCCAACTATTGGAAGGCATCTCAATTCTCATTGCCAATACTTTCCACATTTGGTATACTGGGAATAACCTCTTAGTTTCTTCCTAATGATTTTCCTACCTACACTTTACTTCAGCATTGTCTGTGTTTTAGCTCCTGTTAATGTGAATGAATTTGTTTATTTTGCTTGTGACATAATACCTCTAATTTGGTGATTCAAGCAACAAGCCTTCTCAGAAGCTGTTGCTGCAGTAATTGAAAGCTGTTTCAAACAAGTGAAATTGTTCAGCCTTTGCTAAGATGCCTATACAATTTTTAGTGCAATTTCCTTAATGGATGTTATCTCTTGCGTAGGATTCAGCAATTTTAAACTAATGTTTTGCAGGGATCAGCTTTTAGCAGTCAGCAATATGAAGCGTACAATCTTTTCTTAACAACAGCCATTGGTGATGGCATCAAGCTCTGGGATTTGAGAACACTGAGGTAACAACAGTTTATTTGTCTGAGCCTGTGCACAAATGCTAACTGTGACAAAAGTGGTTGGATTGTCACCAGACACTATGAATCTAGGATAATCTCTGTTTTTGTAAACAGCAAAGCCCATTTTTTTCTCCTCATGTTCAATTTATATGTCTCTTTTTCTGTCATGTTTATGTGAATTCTTTTTAACATTTATGTGTATGCATATGCCTAGATATGAACTGATGATTCTGCAAATTTACATTCTGTATAGAATAACAGTTACAGTCCAAAGCACCAGTAGACTCTGTAATATATAGAATCAGATTCTATTTTTACTCTAAACCATCCTATTCTGACCTGAAACCTTCCAGATGTTTTGGACTATAGCTTCCATCTGTCCTGACCATTGACCATGCTGGTTGGAGCTAATGGAGTCCAAAACATCTAGAGGATGTCAGATTGAGGAAGGCTGCTGGGCAGAGCAATCCCAACCAGTCAATTATGCCAGAAGGCAGATGTGCTAGTATATGTTCTTTGTAAATTTAAACTGCATCCTAATGGCTCCTCACCATCTGGGAGAGATTAAAGGTAAAGGATAAAGGGACCCCTGACCATTAGGTCCAATCGTGACCGACTCTGGGGTTGCGGCGCTCATCTCGCTTTACTGGCCGAGGGAGCCGGCGTACAGCTTCTGGGTCATGTGGCCAGCATGACTAAGACGCTTCTGGCGAACCAGAGCAGCGCACGGAAATGGCATTTACCTTCCCACTGGAGCAGTACCTATTTATCTACTTGCACTTTGACGTGCTTTCGAACTGCTAGGTTGGCAGGAGCTGGGACCGAGCAACGGGAGCTCACCCCGTCGTGGGGATTCGAACTGCCGACCTTCTGATCAGCAAGCCCTAGGCTCTGTGGTTTAACCCACAGCGCCACCTGCGTCCCTAACAGAATGTCCTTTTGTGGCATATCCTGCTACCCCACACGCCTAGTTGAATTGACCTTCAGCTGGTGTAAGTGGCTTACCCTGGTATATCTCCTTACACTGGCTGAGAGAAAACCTTCTTGCCATAAGGTAAGAAGGCAAAAGTTATGCCAGTGTAAAGGGCAAACACAGTGCTTTTTAAGAGTGGGAAATGAGAGTGTCACAGCCAGGGAGAGTTACACTGCATCCTAACTCCATTCATTGGTCCCAACCACAGAGTTTGGTGTACACCATCAAAAATGCAAGTATAGCTAACATTTAAGCCACGAGAGTCAGTGGAAGGGCAGAAAATGCAGATTTACACTCCTCCTCCCCCAGCCAGGAGCAGTTAAGATATAGCTTATTTTTCGCTCTATAAGACGCACCCGACCATAAGACGCACCTAGTTTTAGAGGAGGAGAACAAGAAAAAAAATGTTCTCTCCCTCTCTGCACAGTGCCTCTCTAGCAAAGCAGGAGGAGAAATGGAAGGGGCTCTGTTTCTCCTGCCGCTTCACTGAAGGGACGCTGCGCAGAGAGGGAAAGCTACACAGTGCCTCTCCAGCGAAGTGAAGTCAGAACAGCAAGAGGGATCACTGCGCAGCGAAAGCAGCAATCCCTCTTGCTGTTCTGGCTTCTGGGATAGCTGTGCCAAGCCTCTTCAGGGCAGAAGGAGCGTTCCTCCTGTTGCCCTGAAGAGGCTTCACGTGGCTACCCCTGAAGCCAGGAGAGCAAGAGGGATTGGTGCGCACCGATCCCTCTTGCTCTCCTGGCTTCAGCGAAAGCTGCGCAGCCTGCATTCGCTCCATAAGACGCACACACATTTCCCCTTACTTTTTAGGAGGGCAAAAGTGCGTCTTATAGAGCGAAAAATACGTTAATTTATACAAGAGGTGTTGGTGTGTATGTTACATTTCTTCAACATTTTAGAATACTGTATCAATTTTCCAGTTGTAAATAGCCCTGTGGTTTATGCAGTGGGTGATATATAAATAACTTAAATAAGTAAATAAACCTGCCTCTTGGTAGATTAGGATTGCTCTGTCCAAATGCAGGAACATTTTTAATACAGGTGCACTTAACCAGGGAGATGGTTTAAGTCACATTTTAAAATCTATGTACATTTAAGAGCGCACATGGCGGTGAATCCTATTCTATAGCAACGGAACTTTGGAATTAAGTAATGAAACACACCCTTTTAATCTTGAAAACCTTTTTCATCTTATCTGACTTCAAAAGCATTTTATATGCAGATTAGAGCAGAAGAACAGAAAAAACATATATGGGGAAAACGGTGTTTATTATTGAATTGTAGAGGATGTAGAAGTGAAGTGTGTTTGAAAAACTGCTTTGGAAGAATGTGGCGGCCAGCTTAATATCAGTTGATTTTTTGGTTATTGTTTTATAATTTAATCTTATCTTTTTTTAGAGAGTTTGTAAGAATGTGCCAAAATATAAAGGTTTATTACCCCTACCAAAAGTAATAAAATGAGATACTTTGGGGGTTGGACTCTGTTACATCCTTATGTTTTTGTAATCAACTGGTCTAACTACGATTCATGAAAAATGAAAAATTGGAAAGTTTTTCACAGGTCACTTATCTGCTGCCTCCTTTTCAAACATTAATTTAAGTAAGGCAGTTGAATGGTAAAATAGTTAAAAGTAAAATCTGGGTAAGCAGTTTAACTGTATTGTAGCTAATGGCCTTGCTGTATGATGTGTTATTAATGTTGTCAGGTCTTTTTTTCTAAGAGTCTTTCTTTCCACTCCTGTTTTTTGTTTTCTCCTCCCTTATTTCTGTTTCCACACTGTCTCTTTCAGTGGCATTAGTTGATTTGATGTCATAATGAGATTGTGTTAGCTGGTGGGTTATATCCCCTGTGGTCATTGACTTAGTGGGCTTAATATCCACTGTATGCTTAGAGGGCTTGTAGAGACTTTAGACCCTGAATTATAATTCTATAAATTCTGTGGGCCTTCAGTGTGAAAATACTAATTTCCACTAGCCCATCTTTAGTGTACACCATGGACTGTTGAATGAAATATTCAGAGGTTGTGAACCTTCTTCTAATGCATGATTAAACATTGAAGCAATTTGTTTATTTTTTAAAAAAGAAGTAGTGCTTTATTTATTTAATTAAACCCTTTCTGAAGGTGTGAACGTCATTACAAAGGTCATAGTAGCCGCTGTCACCCTTGTGGAATCGCTGTTTCTCCTTGTGGACAATTCATTGCCTGTGGATCCGAAGATAAATGTGTATGTATTAGTAGTTTATTTCTAGTGTATATATGCTATTGTAAATACAGAAAGTTTTGTGATCTCTTATAGCTTTTTGAACTTACAGGAATTTGGAATTGTTGACCTTTTAATTGATTTTTTTTTTTTACCTGAACTAAATTCAAGAATTCCATCACATCTGTGTGTTTATTTGGATTTTGGAACTTGTTGCATATTTCATAAGTTAGCTATGCTATTTTATTATTTCATGGCGAGGATACATCTGTTTATATGAAACTACACCTATGTCTGGTAAATCCAGGTGTGAGTCTGGGGAGTAGGTAGAAAGATGAAGACCAGAACTAAAGGAAATGGAAATTTGAATATTGTGAAAACATAGGCTGCCATTTCAGCTTTCCGTGCAGGGAATGGGAAAGGAAGTTTAAAGCAAGTTTTGAAAGCTTTTTCCTAATATATACAAGACTATAGTGTAAAAAATAAAATAGAAAACGGCACATTAAAAGTTAAGATACTGTGGCTTAGGCTATACATGTTCCTGAAGAGTAATTACATGAGCTCTGGAGTATGGGAAGGGGTTGGGATACCCCTATGAGGAAACTGAGCCAGGCCCAAATTGGCAAGATATCTATTTTAGTATTTATGTAATTAGGAGGAATGTTCTGTGGTTTTCCTCAGTATATTTGGGGAACAATAATGCAATTGAGGATGCTCCTCAAGGTGGTGATGGCTGATAATTCACTTCTACTTCTTTTAGGCTGGAGCATGCCCTACATCCTGAGCTTTGCCTCTTGTAATTACAGTTTGCCAAGCCAGATTAAGTGGGAATAACCTCCTGTTCACCCAATATGGATTTTATTATGTGATTCTGTGCAGAAGGGTCTCGCTCCCATCTCTCCATCAATTCTGTTGGCCAACAGTGATATTTTTCTTGACTCTAAATAGTGGAATCCAGAAACAAATCTGTTATATAAGCTTCCTCTTTCCTGTTAAGTTTGCAACGATTGTTTTTGTGACATACGCAGTTCCATTTAGAGAGTTTAGAGCTTCACCTCTTCTTTTAAAGAAATGTGTAATGAATAAGAAGCCAAAAGAAGCAATAAAAGTAGGATTATTAATCATAAACTGCCTTCCACAAGTGTTGGATGGGGAAGAATATGTGTTTGCTGCGCTGCTTAAAAACAAAATAGAAACCATATTCCCTCTTGATTCTGGGACAGGTTACTGTAAACAAGAGTTTCAGGTGCTTTGCCTCCTGTTTCCTCCTTGTAAAAATAGGCTGGGGAGCTATGAACTAAGAGTTCTTCATTCTCCAAACCATTCCTGAGGAAGCCTCACCGCTCTACCACCCATTCACTTTGGGAGGCTACAGGGGGCTGCAGCCAAGAAGAGGGGTGTAAAAGTGCTGTTCTATTTGCAGTTTGTTGAATCCAAGCTAGTATTTTAATTTTAGTGTTGTATAAAAGTACCTTTGAAGAATTTTAGTGTTGTTGTGTTGTTATAAAAGTACCTTTGAAGAATTCAGGAAAATAAGTGTTTCATGGGGTGAAGGGTTGGAGAATAAAATTACAGCAGAATCCTAACCATGCCTACACAGAAGTAAGCCCTACTGAATTCAATGGGGCTGACTCCCAAGATAAGTGTAGTTAGAATTGCCACCTCAGTTGCTAGTTGGTTAATTAGATGCCACCTTTCTCTAAGGTGAAAGTATACAAAGGATTCCCAGGTGGTCTCCCATCTGAGCACTGACCAAACTCAGACCTATTTAACTTCACCATGGTAGTTGTTGTTGTTGTTGTTATTATTATTTATTTATTTATTTATTTATTTATTTATTTATTTAATTTATAAATTGCTTCCTGAAGTGATTTACTGTTGTCTCATGTGCCTTCAGACCATACTCTAGGAGTTAAGTTGACGGAGTGCTTGTGTCTGGTTCCAAAATTTACACACACTTAAATAATGGATAGGAGCATTCTGGATGACCTTCACCTTGCCCTGGGACCTGAGAGGTCATCCATGACAAGCATAGTGATGTTAAATTCTCGAGAATATTCTCACCTCACACGGACTGTTAATATCCTATTTTTTTGGCCAGAGGAATGAGAATTATTAATATTACAGAAAATAAAAGTAATGCTTAGAAGAAGCCAAAAAGAATAAATATGTCCAGCATGAAGTGCAAATGTTTATCATGAACACTGAAAACTGGGATATGAATGTATACTCCTAAAAGTATGCCTTGTTTCTTGATTATTTCATTGGAGGTTTAGGCCAGAATAGTATGTGATAACTATGGCTTCAAATACTGGTTGTCACCAAACACCGGTAAAAAGGGAACTTAGGAGTGATTTCAAGTGGGAAAATGGCAAGTCAAGGAGTGCTGAACCTTTTCTTTGCTTGCTGCTTTTCGTCTGGCAGTGTCATGGTGGCCCCTGAATTCCGTGAGGACCCTGCCCTTCCAGTGACCCAAGATTTGGGTGAGCAAGTCTTTGGGAATGACTCCCCCCCCCCCCCAGGTTGGCTTCTAGGAGATGCCCTGGAAGAACCTTCAGGGTAGGTTCTTGACCCACCCCTGGCAGATGAGTCCCCAGTCAAGTCAAGGGAAGGTTGAGTCACCCCCTTCCAATCCTCAATAGAAATAGTGCTAGGAGGTCCAAGCCCAGGCAGCTGTTGGTCAACAGAGTGCAAACCTGAGAGTCTAGTGTCACTGCTTGACTTGAGAAAAGGATTTCTTGAGGGTAATGGCATTCCTCAGTAGAAAGGGCTTTTAGAACAGACTTCAGTATGTGCATCTGGTGTTGATTATGTAATATTCCTTCAGCTCTTGCTCCTGGAATCTTCTGACTGTCTTCTAGCTGCCACCCTCTAAATCTTGTGCTTGACCTCTGCTTTATACTGCTTGGTGCTATCATGTTTTGGACCTGAGTCTGCAACAGACTCTGTTGTGTAGTCTTGCCCTACTCCATCTACACCGGCACAAGTCAGAAAGGCAGCCTGTTTCCCCTGCTGCTTTGACAACCTTCTGTTTTCCAATTGAAATCACACATATACCCATGATTTACATTAGTTTGGCAGGAACCACTGTTTGAAGAACTGCCACTGTAATGCAGTTAGGATTGGAGATGGCATAATCCTTAACCATTGTTAAGGCCAGGGATGTGAATTGATTCCATGAAGATAGGTGGCATGTGATTCCATAACCTGCTTCTGATCCCTTAACCATGATGTAAGCATTGGGGTGCTGCATTCTGTTGGTAGGCCAATAGAATTATTAAACAAAATTCCATGTTTGTTGTCTGAGATTCAGCTGACTGGGTTGAAGTTGCCATTTAGTTTCTTCTAAAGTGACATGTTTTTGTATTGCACAAGTGAAACATTTAAGAAAGTGCTTCAATAGCATAGTTAAAATGCCCATCAATCATCCTCTAAAGCATTGATGGCCAAACTTGGCCCTCCAGCTGTTTTGGGACTACAATTCCCATCATCCCTGACCATTGGTCCTGTTAGCTAGGGATGATGGGAATTGTAGTCCCAAAACAGCTGGAGGGCCAAGTTTGGTCATCTCTGCTCTAAGGTTTCTGTTTGCACATGCAAAGAGGAGCTGCAAACCTGTATACAGTGATACACAGTGTCATTTTGTGTGTTTACCCCATCTTCAGCCTCTTGTTACAATGTTATAGAAAATTAAACTAGAAAATGGATGGTAACTGGGCACATCTTCAACATATGTGGTATTATAGTGTCCCTGCTCAGCTCACAGAGATAGTGTGTTTCATTATCTACTTAAAATATATATATATATCTGGAAAGAATTTATATCTTGGTGCTTCTTTTTTGTAGCCCTAATATAACGACACCAGCAAATTCTCCTTTGAACCTAATTGATTTTGAAAATGTGCTGAGAACAATCTGTACATTTCCAATAAAAGGAAACAGAAGTAGGTGTGAGGTTACATACTCAGGAAGGCCATATGGATGTGAATAGTAGAAGTAAACTATTTTTACTTCTAGCTGAACTAGGGCAAAGATGAAAAGGAAATATCCGTAGTTTCTGAATCAGTCATTTTTATTATTAGGAATAGGGTTAAATATGAAAAAGTGAATTTACTTTGGCTTTAGTAAACCAGATTTATATGCACATGTGAATTTTCACTATTTGTCCATTTCCTTCATGGCTCTTTTCCTCTCTTTATAACTTGAAGTTTTAAGGAAATGTGTAACTTCTACCACTAAATCACATACCTGATGGATTTTCAGAGTAACTGCTATTCATTTAGTATTTTTCCAGAAAATTTTGTATTTCAGAATTTCTTACTGGTTAGTAATCATTGTAGAACAACATGTGATTTTATCATTGGTTGTAAATCACTTTGAGTGATCTTTTTTTAGCAGGAAGTGATACATAAATTTCATAAACCTAAACCTAACTTAAAGTAGTATGAATGCAATTGAAATCTAATAAAACTAATCAAGAGGTGGGGGCAGAAAGCAGTAAATGACTGCTACTACTGAGTGGAAACCAAGAGGAAGGAGAGCCTCATGATCTTACTAGTGGTTATCTGTTGTGTATGGCCCAAACAACCCCACGCAGGTGGAATTTTCTTCAATGCACTGGGTCTCACAAGGCCTTTGAAAAGGCTTTGCACTTCTCAGCACTGACACAAGTTGATGATAAGCTGTCTTCTGCATTTGGATAGATAAAAAGATAGAGTATAAAAATAATTGATGAATGTCTTCCTCTAATACTGTGTGTGGCAGCAGCAGCGTGTAAAACCAGTAACTTGTTCTTTCTGAAAATAAGCTAGCACCATATTTCTAGCCTCAAGGAATTACATATGTAATGTGTTTTAGACCGAGCTGCCCAAAGCATCACTTGAAAGTCCACCTTTATAGTATGGATATATCAGCGAGACTATGCAACTGCACTGACCATCAGTTTACCTGTAGATGGAATTCAATATGATAGTTTTTACCTATATAATTCCCTGAAGGACTGGATCCTCCTGTGTGTTACCTACTGAAGTTTAGGTGGATTCCCATGAAGCGAGACACAGTGATAACAGCAAGAAACTTTATTTTTTTTAAAGTAATATTTATTAAGAGTTTAAAGATTACAAAAAGAAGAAAAAAAGTTAAACAAAGCAATACAATACAATACAATACAATACATGAAAAACAAAAAACAATACTTATCTTGACAAAACAGAAACAAAAACAAAAACAATTAAAAACACACCCAATATTTCCATATCTTATCTTTCATTTACTTGTTTCAACGACCTCCTCACACCTCCCTTTTTTGTATTCTAATTCAGTTAGCTATTTCAGCAAATCCTTTCCATCTTTCTCAATTTTTATCCTATAATTTATTTTAACACAATCTAACCTTACTTTTTTCCCCTTTGGCCCATTAACAATCTATTTTAACTTAATTCTTTATAACATTTCTGCTAAAGCCATATAACTTCATTCCAGCATCCTTCTAACATTCATTAATTTTACAATGTTTCTTTAAATAGTCTTTAAATTTTTTCCAATCTTCTTCCACCGACTCTTCTCCCTGGTCTCGGATTCTGCCAGTCATTTCCGCCAGTTCCATGTAGTCCATCAACTTCATCTGCCATTCTTCCCGGGTGGGTAAATCTTGTGTCTTCCAATGCTTTGCGATAAGTATTCTTGCTGCTGTTGTAGCATACATAAAGAAAGTTCTATCCTTCAACAGCAAGAAACTTTATTGAAGTAACAGAACTGAACAACAGGGGCAAAGCAACTGCTTATATACTCTGAAGGCCTGGGCCATTCCTACTCTCAACGTGATTGGCTGTCTAAATTCCCAAGCTGCGAATCACAGCTCAGAGTTTAAGGGCCAATGGCAGTAGCCCAAATCCTGAAATGTTCTGTGATTGGATATCATGTATCAAATGAGAACACAAGGGCTCAGAATCCTTAGTGCAGACTTAAGCTCAGGCAAACACAGACGACTGAATCCATAACACCTACACTGAAGGTACGACTCCTTGTTAACTAGTTGCACTTCTTATTCATGAGAGGCTACTAATAGTGCTCTCTCAGCTTATCTCGGTGAAAACCATGTCATTGTAAAAAAAAAAAAAAGATGGAAAAGCAGTTTAATATTTTTGGAGTTACTTGAGATATTACTAACATTACAGTTATATTTATATATTGTAAATATATTGTAACTTAAAGTGTGATGAAAAAGAGTGTAAATAGTTTTCATTCTGATCAAACTTAAATTTGATTCAGTGATTGAAATTTATATAATGATTTTTTTTTTTTACACTACTGAACCCTGCTTGTTATTTTTTTGAAAATGCAAATTACATTAGGTGCTTCTGACAGCTTTAATTGTGTGTTATTTCTTTCAGGCATATATATATGAGATGCATTCAAGCACTTATTCCCATAAGTTGACTGGACACACAGAGTCTGTCATCAATGTGGCTTTTAACCCTTCATCTCCTCAGGTATTTTTTTTGTTTCTCATTTATGAATTTTAATTTCTAATTGCTTTCAGTATTAATCAGATACTGATTTTCCCCCACTGCTTTTCCCTATGCCATCGTATTTTCTGTTATTAATATCATTAAGGGTCAATTATATTTGCCTTATTTATTAATGTTTGTGGAATGACTTTCCCACTGAAGTGCATTTTTCTCCAATTTTATATTCATTTAGCTGTCAGGTAAAAACCACACCTTTTGTCAGGTTTTAAGAGTCTAAGTTATGTCATTTTCATGGTGCAGCTAATTACATTCTTTATATATTTAATCAGATTTATTTTGAATCCTTTGCACCACCTTGTCCCTATTCCTCCCAGTAAGCAACAATGACTACTTGCCAGGAAGCTAACATACCAGCTCCATTCCACCCAGCACGCCACTTCTGGTGCCTTATAACATTTCTGAAAATACAATCATTTCACAATTTAATATAACTGATTATTTGTAAGAAATGTGACTGTATTTCAGATAAAGTTATAGTCGTACCTTGGAAGTCAAACAGAATCTGTTCTGGAAGTCCGTTCGACTTTCAAAACGTTTGAAAACCAAATCATGGCTTCTGATTGGCTGCAGCCAATCAGAAGACACGGAACCCCGTCGGAGGTTTGGGTTCCAAAAGAATGTTCACAAACCGGAACAATCACTTCTAGGTTTGCAGCATTCGGGAGCCAAAACGTCTGAATTCCAGGGCGTTTGGGATCCAAGGTACGACTGTACTTTAATTGAATATATCCTGACTGATTACCAAGTAGGCATTGTAATATGAATGTTTTAAAGGGACTCTTTCATTGTGTATTTTAATTAATTGAATTAATTTATTAAGAATATTTATATTGTATAAACTTGTGTAATTTTTTTAAGCTTGTAGACTGCTTAGAAGCCTATCAGTTGATAAATAAATAAAATAAATGTAATAATATTTGTCATTAGGGAAAGGATATTTGAATTTTGCTGTCATTTAAGTGGGTCATTTTAGCTAGTGTAACTTTGGAAATCCCCCCTTTCAGTTACAGTTGCACTTCAGTTACAGACAGAGGATGTTTTATATTGAATTTTGCTGTGGAGGTACCTACCCACTGGCCAATAGGAAAATTTACATCCAATACAAGTTTCCTAGACAGCAGAATTTTTAGGGCTGAAATCATCATAGTTTATTTATAATTGGATATAAGTAGTATTGGATGGGTCTAAAAATACGAGTTACTGAATTTTTACTGGCTACTAGGAAAAGCTTGTTTTCCCTGGTGACAACATCTGGAGAACTCAAGTTTAGAAGAAAGACATATATGAAAACATTGTTCTTCTCTGGTTCGTTGCCACCTGTTCACTTAATCATTAGTAGCATGTAATTTTCCACAAGTAAGCTATGTTTTGTAGTGACAGGGGAAAATCATTTTTCTTTTCATCATTCACCAAATTTTGGCTTTGACTTGGCATTAAATTAGGTTATTCCTCTGTGGCTTGCTGTGTGCTTTCCATCATGTGAAAGATTGCAAGATTCTTTATTAAGAGACAAGCATCCTGATTCTCAAAGTTGTATTGTGATTGCAATAATGCATTAGTTGTGAGGCAGAAAGCTCTTAAAGACAGAGATTTACATGTGGTCTCTTCACAGCTGACCTAAATTGGGTAGATTGGAGATATGGGATCACTAAGTCACCTTTATGATATAATGGTTTCCAAGAAGTAGAATTTATCAAGTAGAAATGGAGTACCGTTTTGCACGTGGCAAGTAGATAGATGGAAGTAAAAGGAAGCATTGCTGTTTATAATAGAAAACACAGGGAAGGACAGGGGTGAAAACAGCATTAATTGAAATGTCCTCTTAATATAAGAGAAGTAGCCAAGACACATTTTGGGACATACAGATTCACCCATTTTTTAAAAGATAAATTAGGGGTGTGCATTACATTTAGACAAATTCCGAATCTTGAGCTGAATTGGATTGAAAAGACAGTATTTAGGAGCTGCATGACCTGAAGCAGGATCCCTCTGAATTGCCACAAATAGAATCAGGGACATCTGAAGCAATTCAGGCCAGTTTGGAGATTTCAGTGTTTAAAAAACTGCATGCCGTGTTGAAATGTTTCTTTCCAAGCTTGTCATATAAGAAAAGACATGCGGGGTGAGAGGAAGGAGGGAGAGCTGAGGTGTTTAGCTTTGGAACTGACATATCTAGCTTTTAATCAGGTGGAATGATTTTACCAGGACTCTCAAATAAGAATGCTTTGGGGAATGATTTTTGTTATCTTTAATATTTGTGTACGCTTGACATTTTGTCTCAGAGGCTTTAAGCATGCTAAGACATCAGAAGCAATAACTAAAGTGTAATAAACATTTCTATTTTGACTAGACAGCATAGAATAATTTAAATCATCTTATTTATTAAAGGAAATATGATCAGAAGACTAGATGATGTAAAAATTGAATACTTTTTCTTTCAGAAATAACTGCTTACTAATAATGGCATCATTTATGTCACCACAAAATCTTTCCCTTTGTCATTGTGATTTCAACCTTTCTGGATGATACTTATTTAAGCTGCGACTAAACCAAGGGCAATATGACATCAATAGTGTGTGCCATTTGGAGTCTTTCAACCATATTTGTACTGAGTAAATCTTTGTACATGGTGGATTTATTAGTTTCTGCAGTACTAAGTCACGTAACACTGTGATTTAGAACATTGAGTTTGTTCCTTTTTACTTTTATTAGCAAACAATTTGTGAACATTCTCCAAAGCCAATTACTGTCTGTATTTTTCAAATGAAGGAGATTGCAGATAATTAACTTCTGCTTCATTCTTTTTCACTGCTATTTTTCCTACTTTAAAAATATTTTTATGACACATTGTATGATCCTCAGAAAGATGTACTTTTTGTAAGGGGAAATTGGATGGGCGCTAATAATTTGGCCAAGCCAATCTGAGGTTTCAGAAAAATGTCCCTAACAGCTCTTGTTATTACTGAAAACCCTTTTTGCTCCCCACCCCCAATCCCAATACTTTTCTTCACTTCTCTTTATTTCCCCGTGTCAGTACATGGGAGAAACGAGAGAAGGAAGATTTCTTTTCTCTCCTTTCTCTCTTCTACCTCTGTTACCGGGTTCCACTAGGTGGTAGTGCACTATGGCACAAAGCCTTGGGTATTATGGGAGATTTAGTTGCGTGGCAAGTCCCCTCCCCCCATGTGAAATAAAGACACGGACACTTTAATTAAGGTTAATGGGCGTAAAAGGCCACAACTTTATTGATTAAAGAATTGAAGGTATTGGCCTTAGGCATTGGCTCCTATCGACTACCCGGCATGGTGACCGGGAAGGGTTGCACACAAGCCGTGGGGGTCCTGTTGAAGTACGCCAAACCTCTCAGCTGGTGAAGGAGGGGCAAAGAGGGAGATCCCGGGGCGTGCCTGGCCTTAAGTATGAATTGGCCACACCTCCTCAGCCCACAGATTGGCGGGCCGATTTGAAGGCCCGCCCCGGGAATTCCCTGGGTCTCGCGGGGGCAAGGGGCCAGCCCCCGCAAGGGTGGGAGGGGGTTCTGCCCGCAACCCCCTCTCCTCCTGATCTCGGAAATGGCTTTATCGTGAGATCTCCTGCAACTTGCTGTAGCTCTCAGGAGAACTACTGCTCCCATGTTCCCTTGGTATTTGTTCTGTGGCAAAGAGCTACCCACAGCATCACAAACAGAGAGGGGAGGGGGAACCCCCCCCTTATCTACCCTCCCACAATCACCACTTGACAGGAAGCAAAGGGAAGTAGGGCAGATGTTTGAAGAGCTAACAGGGAAGGCTTTTGTTGCTGGTGAAGGATGATGTGGGGGAGAACTAGACATGAATCTCCAGCTTGGAATTTCATCTGAGCTGGAGAAGAATTCAAGGGTTTTTTTTTTAAAAAAAATCTTCTTGTCTGAAGCAGGCTTCTGTGAATCCCAAAGTTCATACCTGAGCTTGACTTGGAAGAACTTTACTAGCATCTCTAGACGTCATATAATGTAAACTTAATTGAAGATCTAACAACTGGGCAAAGTTACAATGTAGTAGATAGGAAAATAGAGGGGTCTTGAAACAAATTCTCATCTCTAGACTATATTATTTATGTGCAGCTTGTGAGGTAGCACACATACAATTTTTGCATGCAATATTCTACCTTGAAAATAAACATCAGGAAGCAGTTTTCCTCGCAAATCTTATAAAAATGAAACCGTTCAACGTAAAAGCATTGATGCCAAACCCTGCTGTATCTTTCCAAAAACAATTGGGTTGGCTGTTTGTTTCTCAAGCCGGATTGTACTTTTATTGGAGAGAATCAGCTCTTAACAGTGTTGAAATGTTGTGTTTTCTTTTCTGCCAGATGTTCTAACTTTATATGCCAGTTATAACATAATAGCAAATAAGAGGGGGAAAGCTCAATGTAATCCCATGTATGTGTATTTGGAAATATGTTCCTCTATATGCAATCAAATTTATTCCCAGAAAGGCGTACAGATTTTCAGATTTTAAATTGAAGTCTTTTAAAACCAACTATGATGATATACAGGTGGCGCTGTGGGTTAAAGCCTCAGTGCCTAGGACTTGCTGATCGAAAGGTCGGCGGTTCGAATCCCTGCTGCGGGGTGCGCTCCCGCTGCTCGGTCCCAGCGCCTGCCAACCTAGCAGTTCGAAAGCACCTCCGGGTGCAAGTAGATAAATAGGGACCGCTTACCAGCGGGAAAGTAAACGGCGTTTCCGTGTGCAGCTCTGGCTCGCCAGAGCAGCGATGTCACGCTGGCCACGTGACCCAGAAGTGTCTCCGGACAGCGCTGGCCCCTGGCCTCTTAAGTGAGATGGGCGCACAACCCCAGAGTCTGTCAAGACTGGCCCGTACGGGCAGGGGTACCTTTACCTTTACATTTATGATGATATTGGTGACAATGGACAAAATTCTACATATTCATAAACATTTTGAGATAAATTTAGGGTACATCATGTTCCTTGTATCCAAGATCAGCTCATGCAGACAGAATGCCACTTTAAGCCACAATTAATTAATAAGTACATTCTTTCAGCAGAAATTCATTACAACTTTTTTAGGTTGCATTTCTTCATCTAGCATCTCTGAGTGTTCCCACGGTTGATGTATCTGTTCTTTTAGCCACACAGAGCTAGTAGCAGGTAGGTAGTTGTGTGTGTGGTTTAGATTAGGAAATAAGAAATAGCACAGGAGGAAAATACTAAACACACCCCACATCTGGTGCTACTTCCCCCAATTAAATTAGCAGACCCAGGAGTGATATGGATCACTGATCTCCCATATCCCATCTAGTGGTCCTTATGGGGACCTCAAATCAGGTATTTCAATATATGCAAAGATTCTGCCAGGAGTTTGAAAGATGGCAGAAATTCTTTGAAAGAACCTTACGTTAAAGTGTTTCGGGGAACAAAATAATGACACCTGCTGAATTTTGCCCTTCTTGGTGATTCTTAAAGGGATAGAAGCCTTAGGTTATGTTACATCATATCAGCTGTCCTAGTTCCATGTCTACAAATGTTATTTATATCCCCCCAAAGGGAAAACAACATTTTTTCTGTGACATAACACTGTGAAGTAGATCAGGTAGTGAGATTTCTAAAACTATGAAGTAAGCTTCATAAGCAATGCAGATTTAAGTTTTGTGCACCACCAGAGATGTATTTATGGGAGGGCAAATGGGACAATTGCCCAGGGCGATAAATTTGAGGGGGTGGCATTTGCAACACCAGCAGGGTACCTGGACTCTTATCTTTCATTTTAGAGGAAGAAATAAATAAATGTGTAAGCCTAATTCCACCCCCCCTTCTATGAAATTAATAGCTTGACTCTGTTTGTAAACACTGTTACAAAATCTTTTGAATAAATACATTTTTGTGGTTATATAAAAATAAAAGAAACTTAATTGAAACTATGATGAATTTGTTAGAATATTCCAGGCACCAAAAATCTTTTTGAAAACAATGTCAACAGATCATAAAATGTTCAATAAAAACATGTGTTCTTATAGTCATAAACATTTCTGCTAAGCATTTTCCCAGCCATCCTTGCAAGATTATGCTCTCACCTTTTGGTACTCATACAAAATGACAGGTAGTCAATGGAATATTCCTTCACTGAAGAGCTGAATCAAATTTTATAGAAAAATCTGTATACAAAAACTAGCCAACTGTCTGGAAGACAGATATAAAGATTACATGGCCATTTGGATATGGAAAAGGTTAGTGGAAATCGGAAAGTTTCAAACCTGCTGATCTAATGGATGAAAGTCTGAGGCTGTAACTCTATGCACACTTATTTGGGAATAAGTCTTATTAAGCTCATTGGGCTTCTGAGTAGACATGTATAGAACTGTAGTATTAATTTGAATTGAGTTTTTAGATTGCATGTCTTTATGAAAAAACTCCATTGTGAGATTACTGTCCAGGCTTTTTGCCAGGCTACTTTTATGTCTTAAAATGCAATTTCAGCATCACACCTCCCAGTAGGGACTGGCACAGCACTTGCCCAGATTTTAGGACTATTATTCTTTTTATTAGTATCTCCTTCCCGGTCACTTTCTTTTAAAGCAGTTCATTAGTTACTTCCTGTTCCCTCACTGTGGCTGGCGGTCAAATTCGGTGTGGCTGAAATATGAAAGTAGGTATGGTGAGAACTGCAGTTTGCAAGCCTGTGTTTCAAATGACTCACCAGCTATTCGTACTCCTTTAAATCATTTTCTACTACTCATTATGATATTAAATTCAGTAAAATAAACTTAGCTTCATGTTTAAAGAATGTGAGTGGTGGTGTGTTGGTGGCAGTCTCTGGGCTGTACTGTATTGCACTTCCAGGCTGACCAGATGTAAACATGGCTGGGCCAGATGTAGAGCACTGGAGTGGTAGCAGCTCAGGGAACGCAATCCCATGTGCTGTGTGGCAGTATAAGAAATGGCCATCAGTTGTGGGTGAGCAGAGTGGCTTAGCTCATTACAGGGGATGGAGAGACAGTTTTGTTGAGAGCTGAGGGGCTTAAGGTGCTACAAAGGAAGGGAGAGATCAGTAAAGAAAGTCAGAAGCAGCAGGTGACCTGCTGAGCAGGGGAAGTACAGTCTGGGCACCAAAAACCCATGTTAAAGAAGATCTGGAGGAGAATTTGAATGAAAGCTGTAACTTCTGACTCCTTGGGGAACCAAGGACCCACCAGAAGGATCCTGAAGAAAGTGTTTGTTCATTATAATACCACTGACCTTGATTAGATATTATTTGGATGTGGGCTGAGTTTGAAATTTTAGATGTCACCTATCTTAGTGGCTATTGACCCAGGAATATACTTGTGCGAAGTATATGACAGTTATATTTTCCTTTTGCAAAATCAGTATATTGATTTTGTACCTGTTCCTGTCTGTACAAAAAACCCCGACTTCTTTGCAATTTTGCATTTTTTGTTTGAGACAACATACTGAATTTTTGTTGTGAATGTTCATTGTGCTACAGTGTGGCCCAGTGAACACTGTTATGATACTTGAAGTAGAGATGTAGTGTGAAAAAAGTCTTTAAAAATTGCAACCAATCTTGGGCCAATCCTCAAAAGGTGTTGTAGATATAGCCTTGCGTGCTATTCCTTCCACCTTTCCTTCAAACAAAAGAAAGAAAGAAAGAAAGAAAGAAAGAAAGAAAGAAAGAAAGAAAGAAAGAAAGGGAGAAAGAGAAAGAAAAGCATAAACTTGCAGAATTGAGGTTTATCTAGCATTTGAGTGATCCTCAAGTCCTGGACCTATAAGACAAGTTGCTGGCTTTGATATGACATTCTGTGCTGAAAACCTTCATTTTCTATTGGGATCATTTTCACTGCTGCATAATTCCATGAAAATGGCAACCTACAGACTCATTTTTCATATTCATATATAATTCCCCAGAGTTTCATGATATGGCAACCATTGTTCAAAATGGCATTTTACGCATGAATAAAATAACAAGAAACACCAGACATACATGTGTTTCAAAAGTTATTTACCCCCCCATGTTTAGTTTAAGACCTCTTCAAGAAAATAGACAATAGATTAATGATCTTTTATTGAGTTGACAGTTTTGCTTTTTCCTTTGGCACATGGAGAATTTTTTTTAACGTTAGGAACAAAATCAGACATGCTTAAGACAACAAAACCTACTTTGATTCAGCATGTTACATAGGTCACAAAAAACACATGCTCCCTGCCCCTTCAACAAACGAAAATAAAAATCTGAACATTTTAACTTTTTCGAATTTGTTATCATTAAAAAAAACTGTTGAGATGTTGGCTAACATTTTTTTTTTACATGTAACAGTTCTTTTGACAAACATAGCACCAAAATGTGCAACTTATTTTTTTTACAAACAAACAAACCTTAGTGAAGTGTCATTTGCTTCACACCAAACCTTTTGTAAAGTCATAAAACGTGTTTAGCTCATCCCCCCAGGCCACAAAAAACAACTTGTAGTAAGAGAACTAATTAGAAGAGAAAATGCTTCTGAAAAGAAGAGTGATATTGGAGCTTCTAGCAGAAAGATGGGGGCTGTGGAAACTACTGACACTGTACAGTGTTTCTGCAGAAGGGATAATGTATCTTGCCAGCTGTCAGGAAAAAGAATAAAACTATGAAAAACAGAAAAACGGGGGAAAGGAGAAAGTACATAAACAACTCCCAGTATACAGGTTAAAAGAAGAACATGACGTATATAGTAATGAGCATCCCAAAACACCTTTGGGATTTGAGAAGTTTGTGAACTACCTCCAGAGGTGGTTGAGTTAATCTCTAGTAAGGATCATCAAGTTTTCTACTGTGTTTATTGTGAGAACTGAAGTCTTCTTTTGGCAGCACGCAAATTTGAAGACAGAACAAAGAAAATTAAAGAACCGATTGAATTGATTGTGTGTGATAAAAACTCAACAGACTATAGGATGCAGAGATTCCAAAGTTGCAACTTGGATAAACTATGCAATATTGAATAGAAGATTCTGGTAAATCAGTGGAATGAAGATAAATTGGAGCTGCAGTCTGTTACCTGGAGTGAAATAGAACAAATGCTGTTTAGTCAAACGAGAAAAATATTGAAGCATGCATGCAATATATGTAGACAAGCAAAAGAGCTTCAGAGCCAAAAGGAAAAATTTGTGGCAAAGTGAACTGATTCTGCAAACTGACTTTGCAGAGAATTATTACATAAAGTATTAGAACGAAGCAATGCAGGCTCATTGGACTGCAGAACAAGGAACTTCTGTAATAATTTACACTGCTGTGATTTATTATAGGCAAGTCACTGATGAAGAAGTGCAGGTACAGATGTATGCTGTCCTTGATGCAACTGAGCATTTCTCTTTCACTGAAATTCTTCCAATGCAAAACATGGCATTGAAATTAGACCCATTATTCTATGGACTGATACCACTTTAAGAACAGGTATTCCACAGTGACTTAATCATTTACAAATCCTGGAACTTAAGTAAATCTTCCCATGGTAGAGGACCACATGATGGAGTTACCAAAAGAATTGTATGGGACAGAGTTTTGAGAGGACAGGCAGTGATGCACAATGGATTTGATCCTCCCCCTTAAACTTGGAAAAACTTCAAGCATGTTTGCTCGTCATTGAGGAAAACAGAGGAACATAAAAAGACCTCAGTGAGGTGTTTGAAATGTAAATCCCATGAAAGGCATACAATCAGCAGAATGTGTTGTCAACATGGAGTGATTTAGAGTATGCCATTATCAAAACACAGTAGATCAGGCATAGGCAAACTCAGCCCTCCAGATGTTTTGGGACTACAACTCCCATCATCCCTGACCCCTGGTCCTGTTAGCTAGGGATGGTAGGGGTTATAGTCCCAAAACATCTGGAGGGCCGAGTTTGCCTATGCCTGCAGTAGATTATGCCCCAATGGGAAATGTAAGTATCCTGAAATAAAGCACAGAATCAGAAACAGCCGCTAACGAACTGGCTTCAGTTGGCAACTTTGTTATTGTTGCATTTGAGACAAGGAAATTGAAGGGAAAATGATAAATGTTGTGTTGAAAAGAAAACAAACCGTTAGGGTGTTGCCACAGGCAAGTATGAATTCAAGTAGATATTACAACTTCCTACAAAGACCTGGTGCTGACTTGCAATTTATGAATGTCTAGTTATGTCTAGTTATGTGTCGTATGCACAGATTCTTGCCTTGGAGTCATTTTATTTGTATTTATCTGTCAGTGAACAATTATGTTGGTCACATTGTGTTGCTAAAGGGTCATTCACTCATGCCAGTGTACTGCAGCAATTCAGGCAATTTGCAGCACAATTGTATGCAATTACTTCTACTTAGAAGTAAATCCTACTGTGTTAAATGGGACATACTTCTGAGTAAGTGTATATAGGATTGCAGCCTTTCTTGGTTTTTCTCCTATTTAATTGTGAACTTTCAGAAACTCTTAGATCTAGGCTCGTTTTATATATGAATATTTGGCCTAACGTTTGTGAATAATGACTCAACATCAAAACTTTTTGTTTATACTGCAGAATATGATACTCTCTTCAGTGAAGAAAACTGCTGGTCTGGCAGACGTGCTTGGCTTTTCCTCACTGACTTACCAGGACTTACATAAACTTCAATAGGCTTGTTTAGCATGCATCATTTGTAATTAAAGTGCAATGGATTATAATTGGTAGACTTATACATATATCATATGTCTAGAATTAGAATGTTAGCTTTATTCTTTTAGTCTAGTTCAGGGTTTCCCAAACTTGGGACTTACACTGTTTTTGGACTACAACCCCCATCATCCCTAGCTAGCAGAACCAGTGGTCATGGGTGATGGGAATTGCTGTCCAAAAACGGCTGGAGACCCAAGTTTGGAAAGCCCTGTTCCAGTTTATAATTCCCAGCTACTTAGTTAATCAGACTTTCTAGCTGTACTTCTGTTGGGTATTTTGGTTTCATTTTATGCTGCCTTCTTTTCTAATAAGTCCACCTCATTTAAAATTAATGTCTGACTGAAACCTTGATACTAAATCCAGTATTAGTCACTTGCTTTTGAGTAATTTGGTGACTCTGATGCTCAGGGAGCAGAGAGCTGTGTTTTCTCTCTCTTGCTCCTTTAGAATCAGAGGGTGTCCAGTAAAGGTCTGGGAGCCTCCTGACCCAAGATGGTTGGGCAGAAAGAGTGCTGGCAGTGTCCCTTGCAGGGCTGGTGACAGACCCTGAATATCTGGACCCTGGGTTTTGGATACCAGTCCTTGACAGTCACAGCCAAGAGTGCCCTTTGCACCTATATCTAGGCATCAGCTGTGTAGTTTCCTAAAAGATAAGCTTCTTGGGGTTGCAAAACCTTTATGTTATGACATTTTCTCCAAATTACCTGTTGGCTAAGATGGTTCATTAGTAGGACCAAAGGAGTTTCAGTTGCCAAATTAATCCTGAAACCCTACGGGAAATGGTCTCCTCATTAACAGAACTGGGGCCACACACAGAGATGTTGACTGTTCTAATAGGTTCATTCTGTGTCTCCCAGCAAGTTTGTCACTTGGGAAAGAGAAGGATCGAGGATTTCATTGGCTGGCTGAAAAGTTTTAAGTCTTCTTCACAACCTGAAGCTGTACTAATTGAGACTTTTTCACACAACTGCAGTTGATAGATGCTAAGAGTCGTATATACAGTTCCAAGGCATCTATTATACAAAAGGCAGTTTGGAATAATTATAGCTCACCACTGCTAAACATAGTTTGTTTTTTCTTCCTGGAACAGTACCCTTTCCTCATAAATTCAATATTTTTGTGGGCTGTATATGATGATAGTTTGGCTGCTGACTCTGCCATGATTTGCAAAATATTTTCCTTTAAGGAAGGTGGATGGCTCAGTAATAACATGATTTTTTATGATGTGGGCACAATGAGGCAGACAGAAACATCTAAGAATATATGTCCAGCAGCAGTAACATCTATGTGAACTCACACATTAGAAATATAAACTGCAGAAACATATGTAGCATAGTTATTTGTTCATTCACTTAATCTCTAAGCCATTTTTTCCAGTAAGAACCCCAGGTGAGTGTAGCAGATCCAGTGAAACAAAAATAAATTATTTTAAGACAACTTAGTGACTCCATCCAGAATTGTGGAACCACCATGCCCTAGAGAAATTGTACCACCTACCATTAGCTTCTCATCTTGTCCAGATTAATCTTCTTGGGTACAACAGCATTCTCCTGATCTGTGATTCCTAGCAACTGGCATTCAGAGCCTGCCTCCTGTCTCTGACAGTGGAACGCAGCCCTCCTGGCCAGTAGCCACCTATAGTCCTCTCCTCCTCTGTGAATTTTTATAATCCTCTTTTAAAGCCATCTAGGTTGGTTTGGGATGGGAAAAGCAGTTACTAACATGCTTCTCTTTCCACCTCCACTAGTTCGGTTGTTTTCAGAGGCAAAAACACTTTCCTTGAATTTCTCTCTCTCCCTCCCTCCCATCCCTT
Organism: Podarcis melisellensis; assembly: GCF_964234715.1. Classification (NCBI taxonomy): domain Eukaryota; kingdom Metazoa; phylum Chordata; class Lepidosauria; order Squamata; family Lacertidae; genus Podarcis; species Podarcis melisellensis. The sequence continues at coordinate 48,859,159 of NC_138530.1, forward strand.
CACACCTCAGCATTAGGTAATCATAAAAGCACACCAACGCAAGTAGATAAATAGTTAGCACTGAGACAGAAAGGCAAATGGTGTTTCCTTGTGCTCTGGCTTCCATCAGGTTGTCCCGTTGAGCCAGAAGCAGTTTAGTCCTGCTAGCCACATGACCCAGAAAGCTGTCTGTGGACAAACACCGGCTCCCTCGGCCTGAAAGCGAAGTTGAGCGCCACACTCCATAGTCAAATTTGACTGGACTTAACCATCTAGGAGTCCTTTACCTTTCTTTACCATACTAGGTAATTACCACAGAAATATTTTTATGGGAAGGCAAATTTCAGGATAGATCAATCCTACTGTAAGGGAAGGGGAGAGTCCAAGGCAGAGGAATCACCATATCCAAACTCTGCCAGGTTTACATGGGCTAAAGCAAAATCATGGGTGGGGGCAGATCTTACCTGGCTATTTACAGTAATCTCTCTTTTGATTTCCAAATTTTCCTGCCATTGAGTCCTATGGGAGGGAAATTCACTACTCCATATCCATGACTGGTAGATAGATTTTTGCTATTTTGCGGGTGTGCCAATGGCACAAGGGAGCTTTGGATTTTGAAGATCTAAAGTCTCCCTCAATCCCCTGGCATGCCTCTTTTTCCTCCCTTATACATCTGACATTAGAAGAGGGATGGCTGTAGATGTTTCTGTGGTCGAATCAAGGAGGCCTCCAGTGGTGGACCTCCCCCTCTATGAACAGAGGGGAAGATCCACTGCGTCCTATGGCTCCTTGAATGCCTGTTAAGCAACTATGTATTTAGGATATCCACCTATTTTTATATAAGTGACAAAGTTTAGCCATATAAAACCATATATATTTGTCCCCATCTGCTGCTGGGTGTAAGTTATTTGAGACCTTAAAATCTGAAAACATACAGCAAGCTATATTAAGGACATTATGCATTTTTTTAGTTGTTTGCTTAGCATGGCACTGAATCATTTTGATTACTTTGGAAGCATAGCAAAATTCCGTTTTTGTTGCTTGACTGCTAGAGATGACACTGCTTTCATTGACAGTGTTCATTTATTTTTGTTAGGCAGCAAAAATGCTAGTGCTGCTTATAACAGGCTCTGTGTCTTCCTTGGCTAATATATGAAGTCATTCTTAGTGGTTTACAGGAGCACATTTTGCTTGACAATTTAGGGGTGCTGTTCTAACATTATCCATCCTCAAACTGTCAAGTGCTCTGTAATATTTTAGTCATATGTGAATCTTAGCTTGTTGTCAAATAGCTCAAAGGATTTTAGTTGATTAATAATTCTTGCTTTGAAATGAGTAATCACTCAAAATATATTTGCGTTTTACTCAAATTACAATATTTGTTGTATTTTTCATGCTGAAAGAAATATAGTTTACCATATACTAACAATGGCTATCACTCATTCTTAGATGGAAATGCCATCTTTAATATTTTTCTTCGATATTATCATAACAAAAATAGATGAGCTGGCTTTTTTGAGAAGCAAGCAGTTATAATTTCAGTCTTTATGCTGGCCCAGCACATTTATTTCCAACAGTGTGCACACATAGAGTACATCCATTTGGTGCCTATTTCTCCATCCTTTCAAGATTCTATCCCCATTTTACAGATAGGCAGATAAGGGCATAAAATAGCAAGTTCATTTGAAAATCCAGGTCAGATCAAGCTTCAGGAGCAAGAGGCCCGGTATTTTGGTCTAACCACCATTTCACCCTGCTTTTCAGCAGAATTATGCTTTCCTAGAATGACAGCATTTTCTCGAGCTTATGTAAGTCTTGAGCAAAAGCATAGAAACTTATTTTCTTCACATTAGTGCAGATTATTGTGGTTTGCTGTACCAATCTTACTCTATCTCAATATGCACTTTTCAATCTATATTTTCAGCAAGCGGCAGTTTCAAAATCCAAATGTCTGTCATCATACATTGAAGAAAGTTTCAGCTTTAATAGATGCCGCTAAAAGGCAACCGCTAAGTATCACTAGGATTTGCAAAAAGTGTCCAGAGAAGTAGTCTGATGTCTGATCATAAAAATGTTTCTATTCAGCAAGAATACCTCTGTCTGATGGAACTGTCTCAAAGTTTTGCTAAGGTCTGATCCTGATTTGCCACATTCTTTCTAAATGAAAACTGCCTCAGAATGTGATTTGTGTAGTAGCCCCAAGTAATATAACCATACTTCTGGAATTACATAGAATCACAAAAGTCCTTACTGTTTAAGCAATTAAGTCATAACAATTTTAGAATGACACAAAAGTTGGATCTCAAGGAGTTCACCATTTATCTAGGTTTCATCTGGTATCCAGGCAAAGGCTATCAAGGGACAGTATTTGTGAAAGTTTGAAATTATATATCATCTCTGTAGCCTCCCCTTCCTAGAAATATTTTTCCTCAGTTTTTCCCATTACTTGGGAGATAATATCAGGTTGAGAATGATGTCATATTAACAGCGTGAGACAGCAGTGCTCTCTTACCAAAAGAGAAGACATATTAGAGTTCTTTTAAGCTCATCTTTTTTTAAAAAAACACACCTTAATTTGAGTCCACACTCTTTCAGCCATGTGAATTTTGAATACATGTTATAGACTCACAAATGGCTATTACAAATGTGAGTGGCAAACCATTATACATTTTCATTGTTTCCATTACATATTTTTAAACTGTTTGCACCACAAGTCAGAACGGGAGAATCACAATTATTGCGTAGTACAGAGGAAGGCAAATTTCTGTGGTGAGAAAAAATTAGAGTGGGCAAAATACCTGAAGTAATTTACATACCTCAAGATGTCTGTTAGGCTACACTTATATGAATGCATATACCACACAAGAAGCTTACTGATCGTAACAGAAGATAGCATAGCAAGCAAATTATGATGACTGCATTAACCACAATGTCCTCTGGAGCCTAATTTATGCTAGCTGGGAGATGGCGATTGGTTATGGCGATGAGAACAATATTGTGATAGGAAATGGCTTAGGCTGCAATCAGTCCACTTATCAGGAACCAAGCCCATCAAATTCATTAGGACTTAAGGGTAGGCATGGTTAGACTTGCAGTGTTAGGTGCTAATGTAAGTTATCTTAAGAAACTCCATGGAGAGTTTCCTGCCCCCTGCTTGCAGTCATCTGTGCCCCCCTGCAAATCTCTCTAGAGAATTGGAGGCCCTCCTGAACAGTGAGGGATGTCCAGTTAGCCCCTTACCACAGGAGTCTCCATCCCACATTTCCCCTCCCAAACCTTTTTATGTTGGAAGCTTTTTATGGGAGGCACAGATGTCTGCAGGGGTAAAAAGCAGGTGAGAAACATTAACTTTCTTAAGTAAATTTATCTTGAGACTCGAGTCACTGCTTATTCTGAATGGGGAGCTGTATTAAACTACTGTAGCAAAAGTTGCCAAGAAGTCCCAAGGCACCTTTAAAACCTAACAAATTTATTATAGCTGGGGACACCTTTGTCAGATACATACTCTCAATTTGCAGATACTGTATGCTTGTGCATGTATATGTCAGGGTAAAGTGAGCTGAATAACAAATGAGCATAACAACCAGCCATTGGGTGCATTTGCCATGCATCATGGCGAACGTATACATAATCTGTCTGCAAAGAGGGAATTATGCACATTTCCCAGCCAATGCTTTCCAAGAGGCTTGGGGGAGTTGTACACTCCCCAGGCAATATGTATCATCTCCACCGATTCTGGAGAATACCAGGGTGGCATTCAGTGTCGCACTAAGGCAGTGGTTTTCACCATGGGGCTCTTTAAATGATAGTCAGGGGTGTTGCAGGCAATACTGGTCTCTGTCCCTCTTTCCTTCCCTCCCTGCTCTGATGCCCTCTTGTGTCTCTGCCTCCTTAGCTGTTTGTTGCAGCAGCCCCAGCTACAAGCCCCCAGGCAAACGGTGCCTCTGGGGCTGGCCAGGGGGTGCTGGTTGCCAAGAGCTAAGGCAGCTTCAAAGTAAGCAAGTAAGCAGGCATGGGAATTCAGCCAGCCAGTCCGCCAACCCTTGCTGTTGGGAATGGACAGACCTGCCAGGCCTCTGTGGGGCAGTGTGAGGAGGCATCTCTCTCTGGAGCAGGGAGGGGGCAGCTCAGAGACCAGGGGTGCCCAGAGGACTCCCATGGAGAGGGGAGAGGAGGCTGAGGGAACACTCCACAAGGGAGGGTGTTCGAAAAAGGGTGAGAGCCTGTCAACTCTGCAGGCAAAGAGTGATATAGCTGGGCTCCTGAGCCCCACAGGGAGCTGTGGACTTTAAAAGGTTGAAAACCTCTGCACTAAGGTGATCATTCTGTCAGCACAAGCATTTCTGCTTGCCAGATATAGCAGTCCCCCCCATGCTGTTTTGTGTTTTGTGGGTTCTCTCACCACCCCCCCCCCCCCCAAGTCAATTTGGGAGATGCAAGGGGAGAGAAAGGAAAGCCCTGTTGTGTTGATGGAACTTGTTGTGTTTCTCCTTCTAGCGCAACTATTTAGTTGAATCTGGCCCACAATATCTTGACGGCATTTTATGCATTCTCCAGGCAATATTCATAATTTCCAAGAGACATCAGGTAGCATACATATCTGAACAGAGTTTTCTACATTCTCTAGGCATAATGCAGAATCTTTGGATCAGGTTTCCTGTAGAGTCTCTGAGAGTTGAATTTTTTTAAAAAAAAAAAGTTAAAAGGAGATACTTTTTCCTTTCAAGAAAATAACCATCTCTCATGCACTATACAGTGGTACCTCGGGTTACAGACACTTCAGGTTACATACGCTTCAGGTTACAGACTCCGCTAACCCAGAAATAGTACCTCGGGTTAAGACTTTGCTTCAGGATGAGAACAGAAATCATGCTCTGGTGGCCCAGCAGCAGCAGGAGGTCCCATTAGCTAAAGTGGTGCTTCAGGTTAAGAACAGTTTCAGGTTAAGAACAGACCTCTGGAACGAATTAAGTTCTTAACCTGAGGTACCACTGTACAGGCAACACCTTCCGGGGTCTCTGACTTCCTAGAATACTGCACAATTTGCAGCAAGAACACTCGCACACCCTCAGCTACCTTATAACTTTAAACACACACAATTTCCATAGCCCAAATTACCTTTTACTACCACCATATTTTATTGGATTTGCCTTAAATGCAACTGAATATAATCTGCTATGCATGAAAGTGATTCTTTAAACAAAAAGAAATAAATGAACCAAAGGAAATAATATATAGCATAAAGAAAGCAGGAACCTTGAGAAACATCAAAAGGAAATGAAGCATTAACCAAAACTCTTAACAGAGCAATTACTCACAGAACACCATTCCATAATGGAGCTGAAATGGTTATTAGATAGTTGTGGGGATGATGCAGCCAGCTATCAGATATTTTCAGTCGTCTCCTTCACAAGCAATGTTCCACATATCACCTACCAATGCTAATCCTCCACTCCCCACTGTAAATAATAATAATAATAATAATAATAATAATAATAATAATAATAATAATAATAATAATTTATTTATACCCTGCCCTCCCTGGCCAGGCCCGAGCTCAGGGTGGCTAACATCAAAGTATGATACATTAAAAACATAAATCAAACAATCAATTAAAATACATCTTAAAATCAAATTTGGAGCAGAATAAAATCAGATGGCAACCATCTTGCTCCTCCCTCTGCTTGTTTATGCCTTGTTCCCTCTTTCCTCTACCATCTCCAGTAGGGCAAGCTGCTGTTCAGCCCTCAGCCCTTCAAGGAATGCAGAGAACAGTATTGTTTACATCTGGATCTGTGCAGGTGCACATTGAAACAAAGCATCCCTGCTCCAAAACAAATATGAGCATCATTAATATTCCCATTCAGTGGATAGAAAGTTGAGTGTAACCTCCCTTCCCACAGATCCACTGTAACATCTTAAGATGGAGCAGGGCCTAAGTAGTTCTGCAGGAGGAAGTCACTTCCACCCAAACAGCAATTATGCAGTGTGCTGCTGCTTCATGTGATGTAAACAGCAGTAGTAAAATGCAGTTGTCAAAGAAGTTGACATGAAGCTAGCATGAGAATTTCTGGACTGGTGAGTTGGAAGTAGTGTTATCAACACTAGCAGGGGTGAGCATTGTGATGTAAGAAGCAATAATACAGATATATATTAAAAGTCCATTCATCTCTCGGGCTACTTGTTTGGGCAGAGAGTAGCTGAACAAAACAATAGTATTCTTCAATGTAGTTGTAGGGTAGAAAGGAGAGATAAAGGAAAGTGAGTTAAATAAAAACCTTGATGCACCACTCTGCCACTCCCTTTTTGCAACTCTGTTTGTATGCATTTCCTTTATGTTTGGATTTTCAGCAGAGGGCACTATACCATAATGAATATCATGGAGCTATAATGGCCGTTACTATAACTGATGGGTGAGATACAAGCCTTCATAAGTTTTTTTTTAAAAAAACAACAACACACACACACCCAGAAATATGAGAAACAATGCACTTTTTCCTGAAGTAAATTTCAAAACTTTGTCATTATGTGCCCTGTGCAAAGATGGAGTTTAAAATGAAAGTATTATAAGTGATACTGCACATTCTGTAATTTAAGATGCATCATTCAGACCATGAGACTTTGTAAAAGGTTCACCACTGTCTAACAGCCGCAAATAGGACTCATGCTTTCTTTGTCGGGTCTCAGAAGCTGCAATAGAAGCAGGCGCTTTCAGTTGTGGTCCACAAACCCCATGCCGTTAATATGCACCCGGTGACTTTTTGCTGCAGCTATTTTATTGTTTTATGAAAAGCGTTAATAAGAAAAACTCATTGCAAAATACGCACCCATTGACTGTGAACAGATAAAATCAGAAACAACTGAGAACTCAACATCTGTGCAACAACTGATGTGATGGTTGGAGCAGCTTCAGCAGCTCCTGAGCCTGTGCTGATTTGAAAAAGAACAGGATGCCACTGGCACAGGATTCCAACTTCTGGCCAGGCTTATGTTCAGCTGTGAGACAGAATAAGTTGCATTTCCGGGCTAGGAGCTTGCACAACTGCTCTGCTCAACAGCATTAGCCTTTACAAATATTGTGTAATACAGTGCCATGTGGAATGCCAGATAACCCTGGGGCTTGCCCAAGTTTGGCTGCTTAAAATGACCTGCAGGTGTGTTGGGGGCAGGGAGGGCTACATCAGCACAAGCAGATTGCATCACAACTGTTTATTTACCCATCACTCCATGGGGTCAATACTCCCATTGCTCCTTGTGTTCTGCTTTTCATTAGCCTCATGGGACAATGAAAAATACTTAATTTTTTCCCCACTTGATGTTGCTACTGCCATTAATTCTAGAAAACAGTCACAGACATGTAGAAGTAAATGTTATCCTTTTCCTTCTTTTTTTTTACCAGAATATTTGAACTGAAATGTGAATTAATTCAAAATGTACTCAGACTCATTTTCTCAACCCTTTGTATAACAGCTGCCAGTGTATGGAGTGAAAAATACCAAAGAATTAGAATTGGCTTTTTAGTAACTTTCATGATCCATGCAAGTGCAAGCCAATTAATTGTTCCAAAGACATATTTGGAATTTGCGTGGACAGGCAGAGTCCCCAGATCCCGAGCAGTCCCCCCGTCATGTGGAATAATGACTCAAGACAACGTGCTATGGGGTTAAATTGGCCACAACTTTATTAAATTTCAAATGTGGGTAGACCTTGGCTCAGGCATTGGGCGTTCTCCCTCCCCAGTCCCCAGCCGAGGACCTAGGGAGCTTCAGGGTTATCCAATGTGTGGGGGGGGATGGGCCGGCTCTGGAGAACATATGTTCAAGCAGAGATAGCCGACCCCGTTACGCCGCCGCCGCCGCCGCAGGGGAGAGCAATGATGACCTCTCGGCGTACGGTCAAAGCCTCCCATCAGAAACCCCTTTAACGGGGAACCCTAGTATCGCCGCTGCAAAGAGGAAAATGGACTAAAGGATTCCGCCCAAGGCCTGATACCGCTAAAGTTGTGACGTTTTGCTACGGGAAAGGCGAAACCTGCCAATGCAGGGAAATTCCTTTCCAGCCCTTTAACAGCGACCTTAACGTAGCAGCGCCCGCATACCTGTGAAGATAAGTTAACTTGCAAAACCTATGAAGAAAAGTTAACCTGCAAAAGAAGACATTAACTGAGGGTGGTTAGGGTGGGAGAAGCTCTGGAGCCAAGTAAGGATTCCCAGGTAAGATCCTCCCTCTGTTGTGTAGGCAGGTAATCCCTCCCCTACCTGGCCTGGTCTCCTTGGCAACGCTTCCCCCAGGTGGGATTGGACAACTGACTGAGGTAGGCGGAGACCTCCAGGTATCCCACCTGAGGGAAGGCAAAGCCAAGCCTATGCTGATGGGGCCGCTCCAGATCTAGGGCTGCGCGCGTCCACACAAAGGGCGCCCCCTGTTTTAAGCAGGGAGCAGTCATTGCTTCATTGTACTGTTTTTCTTATTCTTTTATAATTGCTAGCAATAAAAAACCTTTTTCAGGCTTTTAAAATTGATTTTCTGTTATTTCCATTTTGAAGGTTCTCAGCTTATAAGTACTTATATGGCAAACAGCAGCAGCATCAACAACCCCCAACCAATCTCCACATATAGCATAACATTTGGTTCATTTATATGTCAGAAACCACCTAAATACCATGGGGAGATGGAGTGGAGGGCTGCAGGGGAAGCAGAAATAGGAGAAAATAACCTCCTGTTCTCTTACAGTAGTGTTCACTTTGTTGGCTCAAAAGCTGTTCTGCAAGCAGAAGAGCATTACAGGATTTCTAATTCATCACAGTTCTTTATCTTGGTAGTAATAATTGGCATTTACACCACAGGAACCAACTAAAATGAATTCTAAATAAAAGTAGACTTCCCAAGCAAACATGGACATAATACATGAAAAGTAAATTCCAGACGCCTTTTAAATTTTTATAATGAGATTTAATAAGGTAGCTAGGCCTTTGGTCAACCATTATTCAACACAAAGCATTCTATGCCAATCATGTGTTTTCTGTTTTGAATTACAGCTCACCACAGCCACCCTGGATGGCAAACTGCAATTGTTCCTACCGGATTGTCAGCCTTGACTTCCTTGGCTCTGCTTCTTTAAGAATAAGGCTCCCCGACAGAAAGGAGATATTTGGTTACTGGGCAAGTTACAGCATTTTTCTGTTTCAAATATAGGCTTCCAGATTATGTCTGCCCTGGGATTTGCTCCAAGGTCTACTCTGCTGGAAAAACATTTTGTATAAGGGTACAGAGTCCTTTCTGCCACTTTCCTTGCAGAGCATTATCACATTCAGGTTACCTTGGACTGCAACTTTGGAAGTGCTACAGATGTATAATATTATGTTGGGTTGTTTCCCATTATTAATAGCTCTAGCTATCCTAGTGCAATTTGTCTGGAAATATCAAGTAAGATTTAAGAAAGCTGGTGTCCAGCAGCATATATACACTTTTTGTTGTAATTTGTTGGGATTTCAATAGTTATCTCCACAACCAGACATTTAGCAAATAAACCTTTGTACCATTATTGGCTAAACCCTTATGCCCAATAATAAAGTGATATTCTAGTCATTTGTGTCCTTGCCTGTTGATTCAACGTGAGGGGAAATATGAGGTTCTGAGCATTACTGAGACATACAAGCAAAGGTTTACTATAGTTCAGACACCAGTGGATATGATACCAAACATCTTTCAAGACTAAATGTTATGCGGTCCTTTTCTCCTTGTCATGTATAAAGACTCTGGAAGACAAATCACACTGGATTTCTGGCTCCTTAAGAACTAGTACGGAAAATGTGGTTTGCACTATTTCGCAATAGGTTGCTAAATATGTCACTGTGGTATATTCAACTTTTACATGAATTCTTTAATCTAATTTTGAAGAGCATTTTGAGGATAATCTTTAAAAAGCTGTGCACACTGAGTTGGGTCTGACTAAGTCATACTCAGAGTAGATTCAATGAAATAAATGTCATTCTTAGAACTATTTCCCAAAAGAAAACCCAGTTCTAATAAGAAAGTCAGTACCAGTAAGAAGTCCAACCCATCTAAAAGTCATCTTGTTCAATCCATCTTTAATTCACTGGGCCAATACTATGACTGTGCTTAACTATCCCACTGAAATAAAAGTAACTTGGAAAAGTATTTCTTTTTGGTAGAATTGAATCCATGGTTTCTGCATTCTTTGCAAGTTCCTTTGACCCCACTTCAGGCCCCATTTACCCAGAGCAGTTTACTATGAGTGTATGTGTTATATACACACTAGGGATGGTGCAGTAATCCAACAGGATGGATTTTTATCTAGATGTTATAATTCCATTGGTGCAAACCATTTTAAAATTATGCTTAATTCTATATTATTTGCCTTCTAGTTGTGGGGCAAATGGGTAGGTGTGTGCACAAATTCTTCAGAAGGGTTGTCAGAGGATGAAATAGTGGTTAAATGCTGAAAGTTGTGTGGCTAGTTTGGGGAAGGTTCAAGAGCCCAAATGTGTAGCAAAACTGAAGATCCCAGTGACAACAGTGGGGAGCTAGATGGCATTATTATACCCAGCCCATCTGACTGGGTTGCCCCAGCCGCTCTGGGTGGCTGGTATTTCGGCCGTGCCAATCATGCTGATTGTCCTGGAAAGTAAGGGTAGTAAACTTGGTTCCTAAAGTTTCTATTGATATCAGCGACTATGGGGCAGATAAACACATCCTGACAAAATAACAAGACAGTTATTGCATACCAGTGTTTGAACCATTGCATAATAACCAAAGGAACATTTGGTTGCTACATTTTTTTACATCCAGGAAACTGTCAGAATGATTTGTAATGAAGTTCTTATCATCAGATGTTCACTCTAGGATTGGTATCCGTCAGCTGTTGCTCTTACAGCTGGGAACACTTGTCAGGTGGCAGGCTTCACTGTTTTGAGACAAATCAATAGTCTATAGTAGCTCAGCAAAGCAATGCAGATACAGGGTAGACAGAGCTGGTTTTTCTCAAGAGAGTTATAAAAGCATATTACTGATAATGTAAAACAAGTAGCTGAAGCTCTGAGGAGCTGTGTAATAGTGACTCATTCTGAATCACACAATCTAATGATTCTGACCCTTTATGTACACCAATCAAAGTCAAACATCTGGTTCTGTGCTTCAGATAATTTGTGGCATTTCATAAGCCTATCTTTGTTGAAAGAGCAGTTTCCAGTCATATTATTGGTCTGCTATACTAGGCTTATTCAGTGTTACATTAAAAATGCCCACATGTCTTTGAATTCTGCTGAGAAGGGAAGTTTTAGTTCACTTAAAGGTGAATTTTTGGCTTTGGAACTTCCTCTGTGGACAATATGAACCTTTCTTATGCTTGCTGATCACATAAGGGCAATCTGGTGTGAATTGACATTCAGCCAAATGCACGATTGTGGCCCTTTTCCCTTTAAAGTGGAATAGCAATTGTGGATATAGACTACACAGGTTGGATCCAGAGTTTGTTTTCGCAGGTGGTAGTATCCTCTGAGAAGAGTTCCACTCAGGATGCTTCTGTCAGTGGAAAGGATGGGAGAGGTGATTTTTACCAATTTCTTCTTTCCTCTGCCAACTGCTACTTCCTGTGCTGTTCTGGAGAAAGCAAACCTTGGATCCAGCCCATATTGATTGCACGAACCGTTGGCTCATCCCAGAGAGTCTTCTCTCCACATTTCCTACAGCTTCACAATAGCTATGAGTAGAGCCAGGGTGTCTGAAAAAATTTATCGTCTCTTATAGGGAGGGTTGTTGACAGGTTTTGGTCTACCCATAATTCATCTGTTGCTGTCGATTTTGTTCCTTTTCAGTTGTTACATTTTTTATATTTAATCGCAGACCACCCTGAAGATCTCAGTGTGGGATTCAAATAAAAATGTGAACCCACTCATTTTGGTGCCCTTCATGAGAGACCCTGCTCCATATTCCCCTGCCATCAGAGATTTAGACAGGTGGTGACCAAAGACAGGACCTTTTTTGGTTGTGGCACTCTAATTGTGGAAAGAGGTGTTGTGCCTATGCTACTTTCCACCAGATGCCAAATAATAAATTTCCTGGCTGCCTTTTCTTTAGTTGAGTTTTACACCCATTGATTGTATTCCAAATTTTTTGCTGTATGGTGGTTGTTTTTATAAAGAAATGTTTTATGACTTGATGATTTATCGATTTATGTTTTTAATGCTTTCTTGGATAATTAATAGGAATGTTGGGATATACATGTATGAACATATAAAATATAATAAGAAGGAAAATTTAGCTTGTGTGCCACTACACTCTATATGTGATTGCTGCTGACAGTGAACCAGCTGTAAATCGTTACTTTTAATGCCACCTTGAAGTTCATCAGTGAATCTTTTTTGTGCAATATGGCTGCTCTGGTCCCTGTAAGATGGGAGAGAGATTGGTGCATTGTCTAAAGTGGGGAGGTGTTCCCTAGCTTCAGGAAATGGCAAGGAGTTCCCATACTCAGTTTCTGGCTAAAATGGGGGAAGCAAAGAGACAATCCTGCTCCACTGGTGGCTTTCCTTTTTTTGAGAGTGTGTGGAAATGCTGCTAAGCTCAAGTAAAAACAAGCAACCATCCAGTCATTTGCTGCTGTATCTAGACAGATCAGGTCCTGGAAAAAGAAAGGGAGCTTTTCCTGCTAGTATTGCTGAAGATGAATGACTTTCTGTTTCCCAATGCTGAACATTGGCATGTCCTAGAACCCAGAAAATTGAAATTTGCGTTAAGTACACATTTAACTTTTTTCATTATAACTACAACCAAAAGCACAAACTACATGGTTTTAGAACAGTTCAGGTCATGCTGTTTCAAAGTAAATTAATACAGCAAAAGGTAGATGGAGTAGATAATAGTTAATACTGGTGAGGGAGGGGAGGGAGATTACCCATGGGGAAGAAATTTGCTTCAGCCAATTTACACTTTCCAAACTGAAACACAAATCAAAACGCAGGTATCCTTCAGAACTCATTTCTTCAAGTTTTATGATGCAGTCCTCCAGCAAAAAGAAAATGTAGGAAAAAAGTGCATATTAGGGATAGCATGTACAGAAACAAATATATAAATGAAAGCAACATACAAAATACATTAGGGGCAATCACTTGTAAAATGTGTATATTAGACTATTTTGTCTAATAAAATTAAATATTAGGAGCCATATGCACTAAAATGCTGACAATTTTTTTGTGATGACATTTTAATACAAAAAAAATCACAAACTGTTGCAGAAATTTGGTAAACTGGATTTAAGCTTGGAAAAGTGAAAGCTGAAGAAAAAATAATTGATAGGTTCACCCATCCTGAGTGCAGCTTAAACCCTGTTTCTTCCTTTGAATATAACGGTGTTAGAAGCAAGTGCCTATGTCTGCCTGTGAAATATTCAGTAGTATCCAATATAGTGGGCAGAGCTGCCGAGCTGCACTTCTGAGACCAGTGTTGCTATACTTGCCTGGATGGGGCTGAGATGGGGCAGAGCATCAGCAAGGAGACAGCCCATTCCAGCACTCCTACCAACTGCAGCTCTTCTCCTCCACCATACTGGACACTACTAGAAATACTGTATGATGCACAATTGCCTTTTCCAGATATTGTGCATTGCCTAACCTTGTGTATCTATTTGATAATAAGGACAAATAAAACTCAATGGAAAGTACTATGTCTATCATGAATCAACAATTTATTGAATAACTGGCAATTAACTGACAGCAACTTATTTTTCTGGCTCCTGGGAAGGCTTGTTTCTTAAATATGGTAGCTTCGCAGTTGTCACTGTGGTTCTGTAATGAAATGTTTTCCGAGGAAAGCTTGAGTTGATTTGCATGTTGCACTAATAATTTGTTTCATGTCTCCTTCCTTTCCTATACTTATTCAGGGCCACTGGTGGTATGGCTCTAGCTGCAGTGTTCAAACATTTGACTTCCACCACTGGAATTTTCCTTTGCTAAGGTCTGATCCTGATTGAAAATCATCATTTCAATTTATGACCGAGATATATGTGACAGTGGCATACCTGTCTCTTTTAAAGACAGCCTGCCCAAGTCAGACATCAAATAAGTAGTAGAGGTCTAGTTCTAAGGACAAAAGGCAGTACAAAGTTCTTCTTGGTTGTTTTTTTTAAATACACCATGTTGAAAGTTGCTTAAGGACCATAGTAGCTTGGATTGGCATTTTCCTCATCATTCAGTTTCTCATCATTCAGTGGAAGTTGCTGCTCATTGGGACCATTAGCATGGAATGCAAGGATACCAACTGCAGGTGGAGCCAGAACAAATGACTGGCAGAGCCTAAGCCAGTGACAGGCAGAGCTAACTAAATCTGGTTTTGTTCCCACACAGAGTTCTATAAAGGCAAATACTCAGAGTGAATTGGAATAGCTCAGAAATCAAGCTTCTTCACTTCAGAAAATGTACCCCTAATACAAGTGTAACCCAGACTCCTTTGAAGTTCAACCCAGGCTTGTATTAATACAAGGGTAATCCAGCCCTCCTACTAATTATCCACTCTATTTCCAAGCAAACTTAACTTTGCAAAGGGGCCAGGTGTTTCCCTGCTCTCCCACCCCCTCTGACTTCCCTCTTCTCCCGCCCCCCTTAAAATAAATGATTGGTTAAGCACTTAAAAGCTGAATTTGCACAAGATACATGCAGTCAACTGTATTATTTTTGATGTGAAGCAACCAGAACTGTACACAGTATTCCAAATGTAACCACACCATAGATTTGTATAATACAGTGGTACCTCAGGTTGCATACGCTTCAGGTTCCATATGCTTCAGGTTACAGACTCCGCTAACCCAGAAATAGTGCTTCAGGTTAAGAACTTTGCTTCAGGATGAGAACAGAAATCATGCTCCAGCGGTGCGGCAGCAGCAGCAGCAGGAGGCCCCATTAGCTAAAGTGGTGCTTCAGGTTAAGAACAGTTTCAGGTTAAGAACGGACCTCCGGAACGAATTAAGTACTTAACCCGAGGTACCACTGTATTATGATACTGGCAGTTTTCTTTTCAATTCCTTTGCTGATTATTGCTAATATGGGATTCACTTTTTTCACTGCTGCTGCACAGTGAAATACCCATTGCATCCCAAGAGGAAAAGATGTTCTTCAAAAGTGAAACCTATATGGCATATTTGTCACTAGGAAGTCCTCCCCTCTTGCATGAGAAAGCTTGCCTGGTAGGATAGCAGGCTGGGGTTGGCAGAAAGGGTGGGGGCAACCTCACTGTGACTTGGTTTCTCCAAGGTGTCTGAGAGAAAACTCCAAAAGACCTGAATTTCCCCCAATTATTTTCAAAGATAAACCCAATTAATTACCAGGCAAGTTATTCTTGCACAATGATTCTCAGAACAATTAAATTAGCAGAGGAAAGACTGTAGCCTTTTAAAGAAAGGCATGCTTAATTCCTGTGTGTTTCTACTAATGAAGGATAAATTGTTTCAAGTTGTTTCTAAGACACTTAATAAAAATAGTGGAGAAGTGTGGGAGAATTAGCCTTGTTTCAATTTTGAAATGGCACAGAACCTCCATGTTCTGAACATTGCTTGAATTCCAGTTCTGGTTAATTCTTTTTCTTTGTCAGTCAGCCTTTTACAAGGCAAGCGAACACTGGTAGCCTGATCTCATAAATGTATAGCGGGAAACAAAACAAAAACAATTTTACAGCTAGCTGGGAAGACCACAGAGTCCCCACAGTTCCAGTTGCTGAGTTGATCTTTAAAGTTTGTGTGAGGTCAAGTGTGATGCTAGAGCCAAGTCAGCCCTGGATGCTTCAGGGCCCAGAAAAAGGCCCATCCATGGAATAGTTTCACCCTGTGACAGATGAAGTACAGTAAGTGGTAGGTTGAATTCTCACAGTATTTCATAGTTCATGTTAACTGTCCCCTTGATAGAAAAAAAGTGTCACTCTTGAAATGGTAATGGTGGTTGTCTTGAGACCTGCTTTCAAGCAGGCTGGGCCCTACCATTTGGTAGAGTGAGACAACCGCCTCATACACAGCAGATGAAGGGAGCGGGGACAGTGATGGACAGCTTCCGTTCTTCTATGAGGGTATAGAACTTTCTGGGCCACATGCTGTTTCCTCTGCCCACCTAGCTAGATATCTGCTTTTAGATACTATCCTGTTGCCAGTACAGTGGTACCTCGGGTTAAGAACTTAATTCATTCTGGAGGTCCATTCTTAACCTGAAACTGTTCTTAACCTGAGGTACCACTTTAGCTAATGGGGCCTCCCGCTGCCACCGCATGATTTCTGTTCTCATCCTGAAGCAAAGTTCTTAATCCAAGGTACTATTTCTGGGTGGAGTCTGTAACCTGAAGCGTCTGTATCCCGAGGTACCACTGTATTGAAATAAGGACCAAGGACCAGCTGTTGGTGCAATCAGCTTCTGCATTTGGAATGGTGAAGGCACCAGCTTATCCTTTCCTTTGGGTTGCAAAATGCCTTGGACCATTTTCGGCTCCTCAAAGGAGATAGAGGTGGCTCTTAGAAAGAGATACAAGGGAGAAAAATACATCCTAGCAAAGCATCCTTGACACCAGTGGGGTGAAATGCAAGTTGGAGAATTAACACTAAACACATTGTTCCTTTTCAAAGATAAAAATGGAATCCTTGGAAAGAGGAACTAGAAGAGAGAAAGGAGCCAACTTTACCAGACACAATGCTTGTTTTGCAAGCGTACAATGAGAAGCATTTCTAGGATGCAATAAATGTGCATTAAGCTCTTTATGGTGGATTTTTTACCCACTGCTGAGTTCTTCTGTCAGTCCTTGGCTCTGTGGTTTAACCCACAGTGCCACCCGCGTCCCTCCGAGAACCCAGTTAGGACCTGCCGAAAGGGACTCCAACAGGTATGAAGCTGGTTGGAGGAACAATGCAGTAGCATTTTATAACAAAGCACAGAATACATATGCATTTGGAATAACATTGTATGAACAGGGATGGAAAAACCCAGCACTGGAAATGCAGTGAGTGCAAAGTAAAAGGGAATGTGAACATAGCCTTACATTCCCAAGCAGGAAGAAAAACAGGAGAGCTCTTGTAACTGAATGACATTGACTTGGGTAACCAGGAGGGGTGTTGCTAAGTACATTAGGAATAGGTCCCTGAGGCAGCTTAAATACATTTATGGAGTGCCTCTGGGCAAATTCAGATGGTAGGTGGCTAGAATTGCACTTTGCAGCATGCCCAAGGGGTAAGCAAATTTACATATAAAAACAGAAATAAAAGATGGGGCTACTTGGACCACCCCTTGAGAATGCCCTGATGACCAGCTGAACAGGCCTGATTCATGTTAAACTTGCTGCTCGTTTCTTTTGTAGCAAACAGAATTATTTCCCAATCATTTCTGTGCAACTTGGGAAGAAATTCTCCTCTAACCACCTTCCACTCTCTTAAAAATTATTGACTGTCTCCAGCCCTTTGCAGAGCTCTGAGCACTGTAATTAGGAACAGGACAGAAGATTATATGCATTCCAATGATGTGTCATGAGAACATGTATTTTGGGTGGAGGCAGCTATGTGGAGTGAAAAATCTGTGTAATGAGAAGAAACCAAAAGGGAATAAACCAGATGAAAACCTGCAAGCTCTATACATTTTTGGACATTTACACACAGGCCACTGTTATGCATTACACCCACCTAGCTTCAATCTGGACACTATTTAAAAGGCAATAAATTACATGATAAGCAAGTGGACTGGCAGTCAAACTTTAAAGGGAGTGTGATTAATAAATACATCAGACACAGTTCTCAGAAAGTCAGGCACTGCACTGAAACCCATTATCACACACTCAAGTCCTCACTTACTCACTTCAGTGGTGCTGGAGCATCTTAAAACATCACCACAATGGAGGCTGCTTGTCAGCAGCATTGGCCCACCCTGATGTTTTAACTTTGCAAGCAAGTGAGTGGGACCCTGCAGGCCAAGTGGGTGGCAGCCATGTAGAAGAGACCCATTTGATTGGTAGTCTCATATGTGTGGTCCAGTTGCCATTGGTTAGTGGAGTGGCATGCTGCAGCAAATGAGGCTTCTCTGCCACAGGAGTAGCATATATATAGATTTTCATCCATCTCATTTTACTGAATGTATACAAGCATTTGCAGGATGGAAATGGGGCTGGGAGATGCACTGTGTCAAATCAAATCTTCTCTGTCCTCACCCCAACCTTACAATGCCTAAGATAGTAACGTCACACACCAAATGTAACTGACCTGTAGATAGGACTCATGAACAGAAAACAGATGCATCATCTGTACCTTTGTTACCCATGAAAATCTTTCAATACAAACTATTTTTTAAAATCCTTTCCAGTTTTTCCTAGTATGGAAGAAGTAATGCATTGTTCCCAGGGCCCATTTGGCCTCATGCTTCCCATTCCTTTTATGAGAACAAAAAAAGGGGGAGGGACTCAAATGCTATTATTTATCAAATTTACACCCCACCCTACCTTCCAAAGGAGCCCAGGGGGCAAATTTCTCTGTGTGAGAATTATGTCTAGTTGTTGTTGTTGTTGTTTAGTCGTTTAGTCGTGTCCGACTTCGTGACCCCATGGACCAAAGCACGCCAGGCACTCCTGCCTTCCACTGCCTCCTGCAGTTTGGTCAAACTCATGCTGGTAGCTTCACAAACACCATCCAACCATCTCGTCCTCTGTCGTCCCCTTCTCCTTGTGCCCTCCATCTTTCCCAACATCAGGGTCTTTTCCAGGGAGTCTTCTCATGAGGTGGCCAAAGTACTGGAGCCTCAGCTTCACGATCTGTCCTTCCAGTGAGCGCTCAGGGCTGATTTCCTTCAGAATGGATCGGTTTGATCTTCTTGCAGTCCATGGGACTCTCAAGAGTCTCCTCCAGCACCATAATTTTAAAGCATCAATTATTTGGCGATCAGCCTTCTTTATGGTCCAGCTTTCACTTCCATACATCACTACTGGGAAAACCATAGCTTTTACTATACGGACCTTTGTTGGCAAGGTGATGTCTCTACTTGTTAAGATGCTGTCTATGTTTGTCATTGCTTTTCTCCCAAGAAGCAGGCGTCTTTTAACTTCGTGACTTCTGTCACCATCTGCAGTGATCATGGAGCCCAAGAAAGTAAAATCTCTCACTGCCTCCATTTCTTCCCCTTCTATTTGCCAGGAGGTGATGGGACCAGTGGCCATGTCTAGTTACTGTTCAGTAAATGAAGAGTGGTGCAACAGTTGTCAAGGATCATGTTTGGTACTTGGTGATC
The DNA here is from genome assembly GCF_964234715.1 of Podarcis melisellensis. NCBI lineage: Eukaryota > Metazoa > Chordata > Lepidosauria > Squamata > Lacertidae > Podarcis > Podarcis melisellensis. Next base: position 48,878,391 of record NC_138530.1, read on the forward strand.
AAGTAATCTTTGTATTAAAAAAGCTATGACAATGGTTGAGCAGTATTGTGCACTACAACACACCTACCAGTCAGGAAGAGGCTGAGAACAATGGGAGGGGGGCAGATAGAGAACCAAAAAGAAGCTGCAATGTAGCCACGAACTGATGGGTTGGCTCTATCATCCAAAAGCGGGCTAAGGTTGCATTCCTAATCCCACTTACCTGGGAGTAGGCCCCATTGAATTCAATAGGATTTACGTCTGAGTAAATGTAGTTAATATTGTGCTGCAAAACCCATAGCACTATCGAGAAAGCGGAGGGGGCATGTAATACTGCTACTGTATTTGATTTCCATTGTCATGGTGGCAAACATAGCTGCAAAATTAAGACTTGCCTTTTCATTTTCGGCTCAGCTTTATTTCTGGAATTGAAAAAGCAGTGAAAAAGAGCCTTTGCTGTGTTTCCCAGGTTCATTACTGGCTCCCTCCAGCTATTGGAAAACAAACGAAGTAGAAAGCAAGCCAAAGGACAGCCCTGGAGGCAGTTCCACGGACAGACAGAAACAGCCCAGAAGCTACAAATAATCCCAGATGTACCTGGCGTTAAAGATTTTATGGAACTAAAAATAAACTTGTGATCATATTAATTCACCTTTACTAGGCTTGGTGTTTTCTTTCCTTGATAAATAAACAAAATATGCAGAAGTAATTAAGTAAAGGTGCATCCACCATAAACTGGAGGTTTATCAAAGCATAACAGCCCCCCGTATTTCTTTCATGCCTTAATGAAGGAACCAGAGCAGCTTTTCCAGTGGACACAGCTTAGTGGGTGGCTGAAAACAATAGCCTGGAATCCCAGAAAAGAGAATTAAGATGGGTTTGATTATCAGTGTTTTGCTTTGGAGTCAAACTTTTCTTCCTTTTTTCTTTTGCTTCTGGGACACAAAGCCAAATGTATTAGTCATTAGAGCAATCAGACATAAAAGTAGCATATCCTTGGCCACACTGTGAAATGGATCCAATTTGTCATTTGTTTCCTTCCACTCCACTCTTCCATGGTATGTTTCTTACATGGGCAACTGAAGAAAATCAAACTGAAGAGATTTAATAAAATCTATCGTGAGAGGGAGTGCTGAGCTCCTCTTCTTCTCTCTTTGGCAATCACTCATAGCCAAGTAAGATTCTTCCATGAATATGGTCTTAATGGTGTATCCATAAATTACTGTGGAGGCCAATTCTGGATCCACACGTCCTTCCACAGTGGGGACATAGGTTTCCAGGTGGGAGTTGATGCTCAGAATTTGCCAAATGTATCTTCCTCTTAGCTTCTTTCTCCCTTTCATCTTGAGTTTGTGCTTCAAAGTCCATGATGCCTTTGGTAGAGACAATTTTCCAACTTGAATGCTCGCAGGCCAGTATTTCCCAATTATCCGTGCTTCTATTGCATTTTTAAAGATTTGCCTTGAGAGCATCTTTAAACCTCTTTTGTTGTCCACCGGCATGTCTCTTTCCATTCTTAAGTTGGGAATAGAGTTGTTGCTTTGGAAGATGATAAAGGTAAATGACCCCTGGACAGTTGAGTCCAGTCATAGGCAACTATGGGGTGCGACGCTCATTTCCCTTTAGGCCGAGGGAGCCGGTGTTTGCTCACATACAGCTTTCCAGGTCACGTGGCCAGCATGACTAAACCGCTTCTGGTGCAGTGACCAGTTTAACGATGTCGATGTTGACGATTTATTGCTTTGACTCATTGCTGAGCTCCTGTACTAATGGTGGCCTGATAAAGTGAAATGTTCTCCTCTTTGTGGATCTGGGAGAGGCAGGAGAGGAAGGGTGTCTGAAATAGTCTGTGAATTCAGCATTGTGGGCCTGATTCTGTGGAATTCCTCCAAATAAGATTAGATGGGACCCCCGTGCAGAGCACCAGCCCTTTCTAACCCAGCAGGCATTTAAAGGAAGTTTTCTTTTTTATGATCAATTTAAATTGATCTTATCCAGTGTATGCTTTCTGTAATTTTTATGTACTTCACTTAGAAATGGGTCTTACTCCAAGGTAAGTGAACATGGGGTTTTACCCTAAAATGCTTTGAAACAGCTAAGTATTATTAAGATTGCTGTAACATTTATGTGAGAAATACTTGCTGTAAATCTTGGGAGCAGAATTAATACTTCCGCCAATATAAACAGGAATCTGAAAGTGAATTTGTCAAGGATGCGCTCATGAAAAAGGCAAAGTATTCACCATAAGAAAACCATTTGCTGACAAGCACCTCTCATAGGAACCCTTATTTAGACAGATGGGTTTTTAAAGAGCTGGGCTCAACAAAACTTCTTGGCCATAAAACATGCAAAGAAATGATTCCCACCCATTTTAAAATTATATTAAGCACAATAGTGACTTTCACTTAGAGTCTGATAGATGGAAGTGCTCGTTAGCCACACTCACCCTGGAATGGAAATTGAAAATATAAATTCAGAAATGTACCATACAAACAACACCCACTTTATTCATCAAAATTAAACTGTAAACACACATCTCAGGAATGAGGAGTGAATGTCCTACATCTCATAACATGCAGGAAGCTTTCCTCAAGCATCTGGTTTGCCTTCCTCCACCTCCTGCTTTATCCCCCCCACAAATGCAGCAGCTAGTCATGAGTCCCTCCTCATGTCCCTCTGGCAATGTCTCCACAACTGCATCTGCAGCAAGAGGCACTTTAAGACAGAGATGAGGAACTGGTGACCCTCCAGATGTTGTGGGACTCTGACTCCCATCAGGCCCACCCATAATAGCTAAGGGAGGGGTGGAGGAGCAACATCTGGAGAGCCCCTCAATCTTTCCCCCCAGTTCTGCTTTAAGAGTTAACTGTGATTTGTTCACACACACCCCCTGAAGGTGAGCAGCTTTTTGAAATCAACAGCTTTTGTCTGTTGGAATCTTTACAGTATTATGGAGAGAGAGAAGAGGAACTCCTTAGGCCTTATAAGTAGACTAAGCTGAAACAAACGAGCTTTCTCGCTGCAGTCTTTGCTTTAATGGTAGTTTCATGGGTGATTCATCCCTTTGGTTGCTCCTTGAGACCCATCTGTACCTTGTGGTTTTTTTTTGTTTGGTTTTGCAGGGTACAGCTTGTGCACTAGAAAGTCTGTTCAGGAACCTGGAGGTACACATGGATGTCAGGACTGGGACCAGTGTTCATGATTCTGACCTTTTACCACCTCACATTTGCCTTTCCTCACTCTGAAAGGCAGCACGTTGGAGCCTCCTCTGCTAACTGCTTGGCACCAAGGACAGCAATTGTTCCGTTTTGGGTGTGTGCGCTTTACGTTCTCAACCTTACGCTATAATTGTGTGCTTAGCAGAGGTTTTCATTATTGGATTACATTTATTTATCTGAAATATTTATAGCTTGCTTTCTGAATTTAGTGTGGTTTCCACAGGGAAATAAATGATAATGACTACTTTAACCTCCACCAGAAGGTTGGCTCCCCTCTGCATTCTGCATAATGTTCCAGGCTTCAGACAGTCAACCCTTCCTTCTCATGAACTCATTTCTTTTCAAAATCTTATCGTTAGCAAGTTCTTCTCTTGAAAATATATTCATTCTTACTGTCAAAAATTTTGCTCTACACTTGCTTATTGTAATGTTCTTTTTTCTAGTCTTCCTTTACTTCTAAAATTGCTGGCGTCTTTTGGTTTATAATATCTGCATCCAAACATGGCGGGCAGTGCAGGGGCATGTACCTAACCTCCCATCGCCAGCATCACTACAGCTTACTGAGAGGAGGAAGGGAATGCCCCTCCCTGTCTCCATCCCAGTAACTTGCAGAGGTCAGGTAAATACTACAGCCTTTTGAACTGCTAGTGTCCATAGCACATCTCCTCTTCTTTGCCCATTAATCAAATAAAAAACAATAAGGCCATGTTTCTCCCCTTCTTTTCTCATGGCATTGGCTTCGGCTCCCTATCATATCAATTTAATTTTACTTCCTTATTTTCTTTCCTTTTTTTAATAATTTTTATTCATTTTCCAAACAAATTTTATACAATCAACAAATTATTTTACACTCATTCTTCAATTTTTGACTTCCCTCAGTTTCTCTGTTAATCTTTCGTAAAATTTCTATTTATTGACGCATTTCTAAACATGATATTGCCTTTCCCAACTCCTTTTCCTCTTACTCTCTTTTTTGCAATATTTCTTACTATCTCACAGAGTCTCTTCAAAACCAACAAGCGTTGTCTGTACATTACATATATTTTTCAGATATTCTGTAAATTTCCCCCAGTTCTCGATAAACTTTTGGTCTTTCTGATATCGAATCTTCCCAGTCAATTTGTCCAATTCTGCATATTCAGTCAATTTCCTTTTCCATTCTTCCACTGTTAGAATTTCTTCCTGTTTCCATCTTTGGGCCAGAAGTATCCTTATACTTCCTTATTTTCAGTGCAACATTTAACATGAGAGCAGAGGGTTTATCTGCTGGAAATATGCAGAAGTGTATTGTGATCACGAGATAGGTAACATCCAATAATGATCTCCTTGATGCCTTATTTGGGGCCTGTGTAGGGACTTGAATCTGCTTACATTATGCCTTTTAGGCTGCATCCTTTAAGGCAGTGAAGGCCAAACTTGACCTTCCAGCTGTTTTGAGACTACAACTCCCATCATCCCTAGCTAACAGGACCAGTGGTCAGGGATGATGGGAATTGCAGTCCCAAAACAGCTGGGGGGCTATGTTTGGCCACCACTGCTTTAAGGGGTTAGCTTTATTGTATTAAATGAATACAGCACAGTATTTATTATGTCTTATAATGGACTGTGTGAGCTTACATGTCAAAGATAAGACTTGCATTGTATGTGAGCAATATCAGTCTTGACTGATTGCCAAGCAAGATGGTGAACTCATGGATCAGTGGCTTCAAAGCCACGGGAATGACAGTGGCTAGTACTGATAGCGAGGAAGGCAGCTTGCCAACCCTTTGACCATTGGTACATGGCTGACTGCCATGTTCCCAGGCACCAAAGTATAAATATGAGAGCCTGGAGCACTGTTGTAGGCAGACAGAGATCCCAACATGGATGGAGGTCCCAGACTTGAGTTGGAGAGAGTTATGGAGGCCCCAACCCCAAGAGCAATCATTTGCGGTGTAATCTCTGAATGAATGAAGTGGTCTGGGAAGGTTTATGCTATGTTAGTGCTTGGATATTAAGTAGTGCGCCTTACTGATTAGATATGTGAATGTTTAAATACTACTTGTTTAGCAAATAAGGTCTGTAAACCTCACCCCAAAGCATGCTAATTGCCTCTGGATCCAAAAGAACAACTGGTTTGAGTAGAACAGCTCCTTGGGAGTCAAGCTATTATAATCTTGTGCCTTCTATCACGTTCCCCCTCATTTACTGTTTTGCTAGACTAAAATGTTCTAAATGTGGCTCGGAGCCAAGCATTTATGAAGGCAGATGGGTTGTCAGAAACAGAATCCTTGTCAGAGCAGCATGTCTTGCCCTGGTGAAAACGGCAATATTCAAATCCTGTGATGTGCATGTTCTCTCCCTTGCTCTACTCTCTGTAGGCACAAAATTTTCCAATGGATATCTTCAAATGGAGAATAATCAGATGATGGGTATGCCTGTGTAATTCAGCCCTGCATCTTCTCCATCTGTTAAGTATGACCCAACTGGAAAATTGGAGCAAATCTTAGGGATTGCTTTCTTTTTTTAAAAAAAGAAGAATGCTTTCCCTTGCTGTGCGTAGTTTCATTTGTTATAGATTGTGGCAGGAGAACATTACACTGAGGAATCTGTCTCTCCCTTATGTATAATATGCAGATAAAATATAAGTTTGTTTTAGTTTCGTTGGTTACTTGGAAAGTGGTTCCCAGTCATGTCATTGATTCGACACAAGCTTCCATCTGATCATATCCCTCCCCATCCTCGATTCAGTTAGTGATTCTGATAGCAGCATACAGTTGGGAGCACTTAGTGGGTTTCTCAATCATGCACGCATAAAAAGCCTGCCTTTCGTAACTCTGGAATTCCCCTTTTCATTCTGCATTGCCTTTCACTGAAATCTTCTTTCTTGACACATTGCTGCTTGGTTGCACATCCATGTTTGCCTTAAAGGAAACATATTTTTATTGTTCTGCTATCATGATTTAAGCCACATGCTGATTTTCTGGGCTATGGATGGCATCTGCAGCTTTGTGTGACATTGCCTGAACCAGAGAAGTTCAGTCTAACTGAATTAAACTCTGCTTAATATAATCTCCCAGGAAAACAATAAAGAACAGGAGAGTAGTAGCTATTTATCTACATAGCCTTACATCTATATCTGTGTGCATGGCATGGCCAACAGAATGGCCAGAATAGCAATCTTTTCCGCAGTTTGTATTCTTTTTTTTATTGGGGTAACATGTAAACTCTGCTACAGATGACATTTTTATACAGCATTTATCCTGATCTGCTTGCACATATTTTATGCAGACTATGTTCAGTTTTTTACTTTGCATTCGTTCTGATTTGTTTGTGGGTTATATATTTGATTCCCCGTTATTCAGCCACCTCACACTTTTCAGTACAATTTCCCATCACTTTCTAAACTGCAGAAACAGAGAGACGTTGGGGCAGTTCCTCCTACACCTTCACTGTTTGTCCTGAGGAGATAAAGAAGCCAAGAAGTCCAGGCCAGGGAGCATATTTACCATCGGCTCCCATTTGGCCTGAGAAAACTGTTGTCACTCTACATTTTATATAACACAGTTTTTTTTAACAGTACATTTCCATGGATGTCTAGGCAAAAATGCAGTATATAAATCCAGTAAATAAAACCATGTACCACAAAGACACTAGTGTCGTCCATGAACTTCATTCCATGAAAATCTAAACTGAGTTGTGTGCTGGTACCCCTGAAATCTCTCACCACTTGGAAATTGGTGTGGGTATAACAATGCTATCTTGGCTACATAAGGACTGGCACTCAGATAATGAGTTATCTATAAATATATTGTTGCACATCAACCCAATATCCGAGCGGTGTGAGATTCGAGAGGATCCTGATGCTTGTCCAGGGTTTGGTTTCCTTGGAATGAGGGACAGCGGAAACGGTGGTGTCTTTAGGATATATTGTTGATTTATACATACTTTATATACAACCCAAGCCTATGATGGAGGGGCTCACAGCACTAACACCCCCAAAAGGTCTTGCTTCTCCCATAGCCATAGTCTTGTGTCAAGAGTCCAGGTTCCCAGATGGATAACACAGTAAGCGTGGATAATTAAAAAAGAGGATTTATTGCAAAAACAAACAGATAACTCTGGACGGCTCTAACAAAGCCTCCAGCATCATTACTCAAGATGATCCTTCTGAAGACAGCTTCCGGTGTCTACAGAAGATATTGAACTTTCACACCTCACGTCTCTTGCTTTGCTTCCTGTCCAACAGCTCACCCATTCGCCAACTCATTGGATCATCTCCAGTCTCTTCCTTTACCAATAAACTCTCTGTGTGTCCATTCACTCCTGTTTGAGCTCTGTGAAAGCTTTGGCTGTGTTCCATCCCGCTCTCAGCTACTGTCTTATCAGCCGGCCCATCAAGGTCAGTCTGCAGCTGCCAGCTCTCCTGTGTCTGGCTAACTTCAAAGCCTCTCTGTTCCTGGCTGCTTTCTGTCATTGACTGCAAACCTTCACTTGGAGCTGGCTCATTCCTGACACCTTGGATCCCAACAGATAATGGGCATGGCTTTGTCTCTCAGCATCTGAATTATGCTTCGGTTGGGTATTACATACTTATTGATGTTTAGGCATGGAGCACTTTACTCACAGAGTCCTATCTCTCTTTACCCTTTTGCCAAAAAGCTGTATACCCTCTTGCTTATTCTTTCTACGTGTTGCCCATGAATTACACATTGAAGTGATCTTCCCCAAAGAGATTTCTGTACGTGGCTGGATGTTTTCAAACAGCTCCAGAAATTTATTTCCTAGTATTTTCACACGACTCTTTCTTTCTTTCTTTCTTTCTTTCTTTCTTTCTTTCTTTCTTTCTTTCTTTCTTTCTTTCTTTCTTTCTGTACAAAGGTCTGAGTAATCAAATTAAGATTCAAGATTTTTGCAAATGTCAGACATAGTTGGAACTGAATGACCTTTTTCAAAAGTTCTCTATCAATGTGTCATTCCCAGGCAGCGGCTGCTGCTGATTAGATATCATGTGACGGCATGTAGCATATGGAACACAGTGCAGCACAATAAATCAAAAAAGAGGAATGAGTGTCTTTTGGGCAGAAATGCTTGGCTCCAAGGATGAGATGCCAATTTGTTTTTTCTATGATTAGTTCATTTGATTCAAAACTAGTACCGATCAACAGTTAATTACTTGGGACCAAGGACAACATCAAATTGTCAGCTGTCAAATATATATATTATGAGAAGAACAATCTGATTAAATCCAATTTCTAAAAGAGACATGTTCACGTCTCTGCCCTACCATGCTAAAAAAGTCAGATTATGAAGGGAGATAATGAATCACCCTCAGATTACAATAAGGTGAACCTATGCAATCTGTGCAGGGACACAGGTGGCGCTGTGGGTTAAAGCCTCAGCGCCTAGGACTTGCCGATCGAAAGGTCGGCGGTTCGAATCCCTGCGGCGGGGTGCGCTCCCGCTGCTCGGTCCCAGCGCCTGCCAACCTAGCAGTTCGAAAGCACCTCCGGGTGCAAGTAGATAAATAGGGACCGCTTACCAGCGGGAAGGTAAACGGCGTTTCCGTGTGCGGCTCTGGCTCGCCAGATGCAGCTTTGTCACGCTGGCCACGTGACCCGGAAGTGTCTCCGGACAGCGCTGGCCCCTGGCCTCTTGAGTGAGATGGGCGCACAACCCCAGAGTCTGGCAAGACTGGCCCGTACGGGCAGGGGTACCTTTACCTTTATGCAATCTGTGCAAGCAAAATAATTTACTAAGTACACGTAAAGCAACATAACTGACCTCTGTCATTCACATACCCTGCCACATAGAATATCTTCATTTTTGCCCTGTTTAAAAAATAAAATCCAATCATCTAGTTTGGTTGTAGCTACCGGTGGTAGAGCATGTGCTTTGACTGTGAAGACCGCAGGTTCAATCTCAAACATTCCCAGATCGACCTGGGAATGTCTCTGTTCTGCCAATCAGTGTGGATGTTATGGAGCAAGATGTCTCAATGGTCTAATTCAGTTTAAGGCAGGGTCATGTATTTCTGTGCCTACACTCTTCCCGTCCCTCTTGCTTATGGCACATTCAAGTAATACGATTGTTATTTCTTATCTTCCTTAATCACGCTTCATATTCAGTATTAGGGTAGATAATGGGTGCAAGAAATCACCTGGCATAACTAAACAATGGCTGCGTTTCTAAGCACATGTACTTTCAGAGTAAGTCCCACTGGACTACTGGGACTTACCTCTGAGTAAAGAAGAATATGGATTAGGGGCAGCTCATCCTGTTTCACCACCTGAGAGCCTGGACAAATGGGGGGCCACATGAAAAAGTGTTAAAACTAAATGGCACTATAATAGCACTTGTATAGAATGGCACTACAGTGGAACTACCGTACTTCTAATATGAAAAAAAAATGGTCTGAGTCGAGTAAGTGAGTTTGTTTGTTTGTTTACTTTCTAGCTGGCTCCAGGTTTCTGGGGGCCCTTGGGCACAGGATCCCACCCCCTTGACCCCTCAAACCACATTACTTCCCTACTCTTTGTCCCACCCCTTAGCTTTTCCTCTTTGCTTCTTTACATTCTCACATACCTCAGGTTAAGTACTTAATTCCTTCCGAAAACCTGAAACTGTTCTTAACCTGAAACACTATTTCTGGGTTAGCAGAGTCTGTAACCTGAAGCATATGTAACCTGAAGCGTATGTAACCCGAGGTACCACTGTATAATATAATGGCACTATAATAGCAAAATGGCGCTATAATAGCAAAATATTTTTAGAACTAGGCTGCAGGTCGATCACGAAGAACAGCAGCATCTTTTGCACAGTCTAGGAAAGCAACATCCAAGCCAGCAAAATACTTTCCAGGTTATGAACGTTTTTAAAACTGTCAAGGGGAATGTCCTAGCCTTCTCAGCAATGAAGATGCAATGAATTCCAGCAAATCTCTCTTTAAAAAAAGAAGAAGAAGCAAAGGGGAAAAGATTTTCCAGGCATTAATTCAGAACAAGAGGGGTCTCATTTCCAAGATCCCAGGGTGTTGAGGAGCTCTTCCATGTCTATCTGGATCCCATTGGAAGGAAAGGCAGAGAGCGCTTTCCAAATTCTCTTGGCTCCAAGGCCTTGCGTAAGGCTTTTCTTGATAACAGCAATAAGGTGACACTAGGTGGATGGAGAAAGGTGCCAACATTTGGTTTCTCCTCGTAGCATAAACATCTGAGGCTAGTTGCTGGAGATTTGTTCTCCATAAAGCCTCTATGGAAAAATACTACAGAGATTTAGTGAGCCATGTAGATGCCTATAAATTGTTGTTCGGCTTCATTGGTTTAATTCTTAATCTTCTTGATTTCCCAAGGATAGCAGAGAAGGAGAACACTTTGTCTCAGGAAGCTTGTGGGACTAGTTGATTAATTAAATAATAAATGTAATTTCTGCGTGAGTAGAACTAAAAAGCATACCTCCTTCACTTTTAGATGTCTGTGTATGTATAAGAACATAAGACATCTAGGATCAGACCAGAGACCTGCCTAGTTCAACAGTTCCCTCCTGCAATGGCCAACTGCATCCTACAGGGCATGAGCAAAACAGCAGTCCCTCACACACGATCTCCATCTACTGGTATTCAGACGGAGGTAATACATAGCCCTCATGACAAGTAGCCATTGACAGCCTTCTCCTCCATGAATTTATCAAATTGTCTTTTAAAAGTGGTCAAACTGGTGATATTCACAACATCTTTGTGTGTGTGTGTGTAGATCAGTGGTACCACACACATCCTTTGCATGTAGAAGGTTCCAGTTTAACTCTCCATGTGGGGCTGGGAAAGACCCCTTTCTGAAAACCTGCAAGTCTTTCAGTTTTGCTCAGTTCTGAACTGGGTAGACTAATGGTCTGACTTAGGGCCTGTCCACACTTCCACTTGTCCGAGAGGTTTTTCATTTGCCCAGGAAAACCTGCTGTTTACCACTGAATCGGAACAAACATTGATCCACAGAAAACCTGATTGATGTTTGTTCTGATTCAGCTCTAAACAACAGGTTTTCCCAGGGGGAAGTGGCCAGACAAGCAGAAGTGTGATTGAGCCCTTGGTATAAAACAGCTTCCCAGGATCCTCTATGTGTATGTTGTAGCAAGCACCATCTTAGAAGAAGTTCCTCTTAGGTTTATGAGGGGGGAAAGGAATATGTCTTTTAAGATGGTGCTTAATTACTTCTTTTTAAAAAATAGTAAATTATTAAATCTTGAGAGAAGGCTTAAGGAAGACAAATTATTCTAAAAAGAAAATGTTAAATAGAAGTACAGTTGCACCTCGTGTTACATACGCTTCAGGTTACAGACTCTGCTAACCCAGAAATAGTACCTTGGGTTAAGAACTTTGCTTCAGGATGAGAACAGACATTGTGCTCTGGCGGCGCAGCAGCAGCAGGAGGCCCCATTAGCTAAAGTGGTGCTTCAGGTTAAGAACAGTTTCAGGTTAAGAATGGACCTCTGGAACGAATTAAGTACTTAACCTGAGGTACCACTGTATATTTACAAGCATCAGTAATGCTTTACGCACTCAGCAGCTCACATAGTTTATCATTAACAGACATCATACATGACTTCTTAATGCTTACTCTTCTTTCTAAACTTGTAAGGCGGCTAACTGAATTATTTTCATTCCCTTTGTTACCTTTAGCACCCCCACTTCCATTTTGTTTTGTTTCTGTAACCATCTACACTGGCTAAAACAGTCATGCTCCAGAAACATTGAATGAGTACAGGCTTCCAGCCTCTGAATTCCAAGCCAAGACCCAGCTGTATGTCATAACTCGAGGAGAACATGTTTATCTTTTCTCCCACTAACAATCTGCAATGAAATCAGATGCTTGGCAGGAGGGGAAGGGGAGGAGAGATTTGACGCCTCATCCCGCCCCCCCCCCCAGTTGAATGACAGCTTCAAGTTAGCCATCATTCTTTAATAAGATAGATAATAATGCAGTACAAAAATGATGCTTTGGCACTGCATCTTGGGGCCTTCATCCCACCAATTGACAACCAGACCCACTAGCTGGTGTCCAGTAATAGCAGTGTAAGGGAGGTGGGGTCTTTGGCAGGGAAAAAAGCATCCATTCCTTTCTGTCAGAGGTTGTTTGGGGCATATTTTTTTTTTGATCTTTCTCATTAACAGAAAGCAGTCCCCATGCTGGCATACCACAATCACCTCATTAGGCAACATAGCTGGCAGCATGTTGCGTACCCTCTAACATTTCTCTGATGAAAATACGGCCATCCTATTCCATGATGATGATGATACTACTACTACTACTACTAATTTTATTTATACCCTGCCCATCTGACTGGGTTGCCCCAGCCATTCTGGGTGGCTTCCAACATACTGTATATAGAAACATAATAAAAAATAAACATTAAAAAATACCCTATACAGGGCTGCCTTCAGATGTCTTCTAAAGGTTGTAATTTACTTATCTCCTTGGCTCGGGGGTCACATAATTACATACCCTCCAACATTTCTCTGATGGAAATAGAGATGTGACGTCCTAAGGAAAGGTGGGACATTTCAGGATCAAATCAGAAATCAAGTTGGCTTCTGTAAATCCAGGACTGTCCTTGGAGAATAGGGACACTTGGAGGGTCTGCATGTTCAAGGCTGAGGTAATGCTGGGCTGAGCATAGCATGCAGATTCAGGAGTTTGCTAGGGTATCTCATTTTGAGTACTTTAGTCCTTGCACTCAGAAAGTTTAAGAACACATTACTGCTTACACTGAGTGGCAACAGCTCTCTCGGATTTCAGCCAGGGGTCTCTCCTTATCACATTTATATTCCACCTTTCTTTCATGGAGCTCCAGGTGGCATGCATAGTTATCTTCCTCCAAATTTTATCCTCACAAGAACCTTGTGAGGTAGGCTGAGAGATGGTGGCTGGCCCGTGATCATCCAGCAAGCTTCATGGCTGAGCAGAAATTTGAAATCTAGCCACCCACGTCCTAGTCCAGCCCTGTAACTACTGTACTCCATAGCATCAACGCTCATCCTCAGCCACTATATTACACAGTGATGATAAAGGGCAGATCTAGCCAAATGCCATGTTGGTTCCCCAAACATAAAGCTTCATTTCTCCTCATGATCTAAAAGGCTGCTGCTTTTCAACTGCAATTTGTGGCTGTGCTCCTTATATTGTTGGTGAACATTTTCCTTAATGTTTGGGACTCAAAATCTGGCCACAAACGAGGCGCTGAAAACACATGTTAGCGTCAGGTATGGAGCTAAATTCATCCTAAAATGAATAAATGTTCACAGAGTGTGCTAAAGGAAACAAAAACATTTTATTCTCTGATTTATGTGGCCCATCATAAAACCACAGTTTGCGAGATATTCAGCGAGAGGATATTTCAATCGTTTTCTTTCATCCTGGCATAAACAAGGGTGTTATATTCCAAATGGATATAAACCACCAAACTCCCTGACATTCCAGCTGTGAAAAGTAATTGTTGTTAGACTGGCTGGGGCTCCAACATTGACTTCCCTGTAGTTGGAAACCTATTTCTTCAACAAGGCGAGCAGGAGGGGTGGGGGGACTCCACTACCATTTTGGGCTTCCCACAGGCAACTAGTTGGCCATGGTGAGAACAGGATGTGAGACAAGATGGGCCATCAGCCTGATCCAACAGGCTCTTCTTAGGTTCCCTCACTCATGGGAGGCACTTTGATCTCCATGACATCATTTAATGCCATGTATTAAAAGACCTACTGGGCATTGGTTTGCTCAGGACAGGACTTTGCAGAAGTCCAGGATCCACCTTCACTTGAAAACACATCCCTATACAGGCCTGCCTTCAGATGTTTCCTAAAGACCCCTTGGCCCAGGGGTCGCATAACTCCATACACAACCAACATTTCTCTGCTGAAAATAAGGACTTTCTAAGGAAAAGCGGGACATTCTGGGATCAAACCAGAAACTGGGATGGCTTCTGTAAATCCAGAACTGTCCCTGGAAAAGAGGGACACTTGGAGGGTCTGGAATCATAAACAACATATATGATTATCTTTTAGTAAAGGTAAAGGGACCCCTGACCATTAGGTCCAGTCGTGACAGACTCTGGGGTTGCGGCGCTCATCTCGCTTTATTGAACGATGGAGCCAGCGTACAGCTTCCAGGTCATGTGGCCAGCATGACTAAGTCACTTCTGGCAAACTAGAGTAGCGCACGGAAATGCCATTTACCTTCCCGCCAAAGCGGTACCTATTTATTTACTTGCACTTTGACATGCTTTCGAACTGCTAGGTTGGCAGGAGCTGGGACCGAGCAACGGGAGCTCAGCCCGTCACGGGGATTTGAACTGCCGACCTTCTGATCGGCAAGTCCTAGGCTCTGTAGTTTAACCCACAGCGCCACCCGCGGCCCTGACTATCTTTTAGGATAGCATTAACTGTTAGTGATGTCCCTAGTGCTTTACTACTATCCATTACTATTTTTTCTAGAAAAAGAGATGTCAGAACATCACATGAACACCTCCCTTGTTCTCTTATAATGGCAATGGCACTCACCTGAGAGGTGCAGGAACTGAGATCCGGTGAGTTCCAGCTGAAAAAAAGACCTGTTACTATCTAATTAGATTTTGATTCATCTTTTATCAGAATATTTAACGCCTCCTATAAACGTTTCTTATTTGTATTTGTTTTCCTCTGATGCAACAATTCTTCCAGTATTTATATAGAAGGCAATAAATTCTTCTTGTTTAAATAGCGGGATCTTTGGTTTTGTACTATGGCCCAATCCTTATTTTTGGCTTTGTAGTGACTTTTAAAACCAAATGTTTCTTGTATATGAGTTTTTCCTCCCCAATTAAAGCTCTCTGGGGTTGACGATGTGGCACCCTTGGTATTCCCCTGGTGCCTACAAAGTGACTGACCCCCCCTTCACTGCCCCCTTGGTTATGAAGATTTGAGGGTGGCTACCTTTTTTAAAAAAAGACATAGAGCTGAAGGAGGAAGTTGGAAGACTGACATAATTTTCAACTTCCTCTTGCAGCTCCTACAGGTATGTGCTCTTCAAGTCTCAGATTAATTCTACTGAGGCCAACCTCTGCACAAAGCCTTTGGGAAAGTTCTTAATTAATAAATTAATAAAAGCAATGTATGTGGCACAAGCACTTTTTGCCTGTCTCTCAGTGGTGGTGAACAGTAACATTGTCTTCTCTGAAAACATGAAGAGATAGCATGCTTGATGTTTTGAAATAACCTTCATATTATTCATAATCATAGCTGTCAACATTTCCCCTTTTTTAAGGGAAATTCCCTTATTCAGAATAGAATTCCTCGCAAGAAAAGGGAAAAGTTGACAGCTATGTTCATAATTATTCCCAATCTAAGACTGTTCAGCTAAGTAAATATTTCATTTACTAGTTACCCTCCCAAAGAGATTGGGAATATACAAATCAGGACATAATAGGGCTTTTCACTCATTTCTAACCCCATGTATTATATTGAATGCAAGGAGAGAGAAGTGGAAAAGGCACCACATTTGCAAGAAAACCATCACTAAGTCTCATATTGTGTGAAGCCTAGGAGGAATTTCCTTGGCTATTGAAGACATGTGCATATAATGAATCCCATTAACTCTGTATCCAGTTTGGTAACATCAAATATAAACCACTTTTAAGCTAATTTTCAAAACAGTTTGCCATGACGTCCCCCCACAAAGAATGCTGGGAAAGTTAGTGTAGTGAAGGCGTTGAGAATTATTGTTAGGAATATCCTTAGTCATTCCTAATGCCTTCGCAGAACTACAAATTCCAGAGCTGCTTGGTAGGGAGATATGGCAGTTTGATACTGCGGGAGCTTCCAGATATGTATTTGTTGTGGGATCAGTGCTGCTCATTCCTGTAGCATCCCCAGAATGCCATTCTCATCAAAATGCCAGCCTATATTCTACCGCCCCTATTTAATCAAAATCTACCTTTTCCGCAGGGACGCTGGTGGCGCTGTGGTCTAAACCACAGAGCCTAGGGCTTGCTGATCAGAAGGTTGGTGGTTCGAATCCCTGCGACAGGGATCCCTTGCTCGGTACCTGCTCCTGCCAACCTAGCAGTTCGAAAGCATGTCAAATTGCAAGTAGATAAATAGGTACTGCTCTGGCGGGAAGGTAAACAGCATTTCCGTGGACTGCTCTGGTTCACCAGAAGTGGCTTAGTCATGCTGGCCACATGACCCGGAAGCTGTACGCTGGCTCCCTTGGCCAGTAAAGCGAGATAAACGCCGCAACCCCAGAGTCGTCCGCGACTGGACCTAACACTCAGGGGTCCCTTTACCTTTACCTTTTCTGCAGAAAATCTGCTAAGTTTAAAAAAGTTTTTTGCTGAAAACCCATTTGTGATATTTGAATGGTCCATTTCAGTATTAGACCCCCCAAATGGAAGCAAAGAGGGTTATATTTGTAAGGCTATGTATACACTATACCTTTGGAGTTCATTCAAAGCACATTCTTTCCCTCAAATAATTCAAATCCCTCAAATAATTCTGGACACTGTAGTTTGCCCCTCAGAGCTACAATTCCCAGCAACAAACTACAGTACCCAGAATTATTTGAGGGAAAGAATGTGCTTGAAATGGTCTTTAAATGTATAGTATATACACAGCCTAAGACACAGTTATAATAACTGTGTTGTACACCACATCAGTGGAGGAATTGGTTTTTAAGCTCCAGCTTTAAAGACTCATAACTTTAATCTGAGAGGGCATTGGTTCAATGCAGTTGGTTTGGTGCTTTAATCACCTTAGCTGTCATCCCACATTGCTAAAGTGTTGATCTGGAGGGGTAAGCAGAACTTAAGAAAATTGGATAACCGGAATATAAAGTCTTCTGAAACTAAATGAAAAGATAGGTTTGTACACTCAAGGATGAAATTGATAAGGCTAACTTAAACAAATGCATAACAGAATTTGCAGCTGCAGTAAAGACTGCTGAACTCACATGTTTGTGGCAAACATTTTCTTGCAACTTAAGATTTAATAAAGATGTGTCAGTAGGATAATAATAGGAGGGCTATTACTGTGGGCCAGTACATGTGGCCCGACATGTGCATCCCATATGAGCTGCACAGGGAGGAAGCAGCTCTGACAGCCTCCTGTATGATAGCCATCCTTCAAACTGCAGTCGGATCTGCTGATCAGATGAGATGGGGTTCCTTAGAACAGGCACCATCATGTTTGTGTCACCTAAAGAGAGCCACTCTCTAAAAACCTCACAAGACAATAGCTAGGACAAGATTGTATCATGATTTCCTGTCATACCTGAATCCTTATTCATGGCAGAGTGTAATAAAGAACATGGGCTCTTAATACATATTTGCACCCCTTTAAAGACATGGCTGTCAAGTGTCCCTTATTTGAAGGGACAGTCCCTTATTCCAGCGCCATGTCCCGCATCCCTTATTGATGGATGTCCCTTAATGTCCCTTAAATGATGTGCCTTAAATTTCAAAGGAAGCAGCTCCTCTCCCTCCCTCCCTGCCGGCCAGGGAGGAGGGAGGCTCCAACTGTGTTGCTTGGCTGTGTTGCTCACCCAATAAGAAGTCTAAGAACGGCTGGGGGGTGGAGCTTGCATGCCTTGTGCTGATCAAATCGGCTGCGTTGCCTGGGGACTCGCCTTTGCTCAGCGCTTCCCAGCGGAGAGGTGACGGTGGTTTTCCTTGAGGCTTTGTTTGGCTGCTGGCTGGGCTTTCTGCCTTTGGCTCAGAGGGGCTCAGAAGTTGAACATACCTGTGCTGAGTGCTCAGATCAGAATCGGATGGATACGTCATCAACGGTCCACTCACCTTTGCCGGCAAAAAGGTCTGTCTGGAGCGGGGGCACATGGTGGGGGAAAAGGAAAGGAGATCTCGGGGGGGGGGCTTTTGAATTTGTTTTGGAGGCTCCTTCAATTGACCTATGGGGGGAAATTGAGCTGGTTGACTAAAATGGTGGGTGACTGGCGATCTCGTGGCGAGGGGGGGAGGCTGTGTGTGTGGCTAGTTAATGCAAGCTGAGGGGTTTTTTGAATGCTGGACGCCATTTTGTTGCACGTGCTGCTGCAAACTTTGCAGTACAAAGCCAGGCCAGGGAGCCATCTTAAGTTGAGGCTGCATAGGCCTTGTGGTGCATGTGATTCAGGTTCTATTCAGTTGAACCTCTGGTTACAAAGTTGGTTGGACAGTGTTCTTGAAGCTACCAGCATGAGTTTGACCAGACTGCAGGAGGACAGGAAGACTGGAGTGCCTGGAACAGGTGAGGCTGCAGGTCCCTTATTTTGGCTGCTGATCCCTTATTCTCAAGGCTGCTGGTCCCTTATTTTCAAATCTGTAAGTTGACAGCTATGCTTTAAAAATTATTTGACATCCTATTACCATCACAAAATGCAGATGATGTCTGTAGCCACTGCAGCCCTGCATATTACTATTGTTGTTTTTTCAAATCACAAATGGAAGGCCACAGATGATTCAATGGCACATCCCATCAGCCCCAGCCAGCATGGCCAATGGCCTGGGCTGATGGGAATTGTAGTCTACCAACAACTGCTGGGCAGCAGGTTAGTCATTACTGCTTTAAAGCTATATGTTCTGATCATATCATATCATATCATAATAATGGCATATTATAGCCTCTTTGTACAGGAAGCACAATCAGCCCCCCTGGAACTATGATGCGCGTTCCAATTTGTCGGGGGCCTCATGCTATAGCTTACTTAGCAGAACGGCAAATTGTACCGGACTTGAGTACTTCAGCTATTTTGGACCAATGATGTGCCTTCCCAAGATGTTGGCTCAGAACAACCATTTCCTTCAAGCAATTTATCATTTCAGATGTCACCATCACCCTCAAACCAAAATTATCCTATTACCTTAGCACACAAGCTGGCTTAACCATACCCATCAAAGGGGAATCCAGCAAAACACTCACTGCAACTATGATGGGATGCACGTGCCCTTGGTTGGTAGACTTCTGTGTTATTATTTCAAATGACTGGGCCAGCATCCACTTCAGACCACTTGAAGTTGGTCTTCAGTAAAACACGGTAATTCTAGTAACCATATATTATGGAGGATGAATATTGAACAGACAGCCATGCAGGATGGAAAATACCCCATGAGTGTATTGTGGTTTTTCTTCATCTGCGTTATTTTCCTTTAGTGCTTGTATGCGTACGCAATTCCTATCCATAGAGGGAATGTGCTGTTCTTTCTTTTGCTGGCAAAAATAGTTTAAACTTCTATGATGCAGGCAGGCTTGCCTGATTTGACTCTGTGTCCAATCTGTTTCACATCGCAGTCCAAAGGATAACCTAGAATGTTGTGGTGTAGCCGCTGCCACCACCTACACCATTGCTGCTTACTGTTGTTCAAGGTCAGTTGGGTGCAACTGCACTTACTTGGTCTTCAATTTTCACTCTATAACCATTCATGGAAGCTTATTAGAGCTTATCGTCCCCCCAGAGCACTGGAAGACACCAAGAAGTAATCTGAATTTGAGAAAACCAACCTACTGGCTCTCCCAAAAGAAAATCTTTAAATAGGTTGGCTGTCAACAGTGGTGGAGCAAGCCGATCAGGTGTCTGGGGAGAAGTGTGTGGCCTGTGCCCAGGGGCAGGGCCAGCCGCCTGCGGGGCGGGGCAAGCTGGGGCAGGATGCTCCGTGGGGCCTCCTAGGAGTCTGCCTGCCTCCTCTCACTCAGCCACCCTACATCTGAGGGGGAGGCAGCGGGTGAACCATTTGGGACAGCAAGAAGCTTGCGGGCGCCCAAGCCACTGCGTCACTCCCAGGAGAAACACGTGGCTTGGGCATGCTGCAGGCCTCGTGGTGAGTGCATTTTGTCACCCCCTGCAGTGGGGACACCTGGGGAAGCCTGCCCCCACTGCACCCCCTTCCTCCGTCCCTGGCTGTCAACTATCCCTCACCAATTATACCCTCAATAGTTAAGGCAGATCTTAATACCGCAGAGCCATAGGGAAATGAAACAGGAAAGGACATACCCCAGCAGTAGAGCTCCAGCTTTGCATGCAGGGAGATCCAGGTTCAAATCCCATGATCTCCAGCTAGAACTGGAAATGTCCAGTTTGAAACCCTGGAGCCACTGGCAGTCCGTGTAGACAAGCTAAGCTAGATAGACCAGTGTAATCCACATTCCTATGTTCTGAAGGAACAGGGTGGTAAATGTCAAAGATCACACCAGGGGAACTAACCCTTCAGGATCCCTGAATGCCCAAGGAACCAGAATAAATTTTACAAGATGTCCTTCAAAGACAGATCCCTTTCTTAATCCCAGAGAAGTTCTTTGTAAACACAGGTGTTCCCAAGGGATAATTCCAGAAATCACAGAATTGTAGAGTTTGAAGGGACCACAAAGGTCATCTAGTCCAGCTCCCTGCAATGCAGGAATATTATCCCCAATGTGAGGCTCGAATCCACAACCCTGAGATTCAGTCTCATGCTCTACTGACTGAGCTAATGGTACCATCTCCAATTCCTCCAATACTCCACCCCTCTGGCTCGAGTAGCAAGCTGCTTTTGAAATTCAGAGCAATGTGGATTGGAGTCTGTGTATATACTGTTCAAACAATAAAAGAAAAATAAAATCAAAACCTCTGCTGGGATTTGGGCATGCCCTAAGCACATGCTGCACATTTAGTCTTCTACTTGGTTTTACTGATGGCCAAATCAACCAAATTATTGGTTTTGTTTGCTTTCACCAATAACCATTCAATTAAATATTTCATCAAAATAGTTTCCTTCTTCTAATGATAAGAATTTATTCCTTGTTAGTAAGATCACCTTGACCATCTCAAAGGGTTTTATTTTTAGGACAAAATCTTTCTAGTTTATCTATTTTGGAACATACTGTCAGGGAACTGCCATCGGAGCTAGAGGCGGAGGCAAGGCTCCAAAGCGATGCTGGAGAAGGGCCCAGCAGGGAGAGAGGCAGCTCATCGGCTGGGGAAGGAAATCAGCGTAACACCAGAGATAAAGGGGGGCAGATGGGGGAATTGGCGAGGGGACTCCAGGACTCCTCGCCGGAGACCAGCGGGGAGAGCACGGGTCCTCCGCTGCCCACACCCACCCTGCGCAGAAGACTTCCGCGCAGGGAGAGTAGGCGGAGACTTGGCGTCAAAGAACTTCTTTGCTGGAAGAGGTTCAAGAAACGCCCAGTAACGGATTCTGCTAGCGACTGAAACAGCCACGAAGTGAAGAGCTGTCCAGACAGAAAAGGTTTAACCAGGCAACCTAGCCAGGAGTGGCGGCAACTTACGCACGAGCAACCCCTATAACCATTACACATATCTTTTAGAGTTGTTCTTTCTTGTGACTTTATCTTGTAGATCATTAACGGCTTACATCCAAGCTATCTGAAAGTGTTCCTTCATATGAACTTGCTTGGGTTTCGGATCTTCAAGGGAGGCCCTTCTTTTGGTCCTGTCACTCTCACAGGCACGCTTGATAGAGATGCAGGAGAGGGCCTTCTCAGTGTCTGCTCCCAGACTTTGGTACTCCCTTCCTTAGAGATGTTAGATTGGCTCCCTCCTTGTTGTCCTTCCGCCAACAGGTTCATTCTAACAAACTTTTGGGAACTGATTGCTTTAAATGACAAGCTCTGAGTTAGTGGGGAGAGACAAATGAATTCTGAGGTGTGCTTTTTTTGTTTTTAGGATTTCAGTTAGCATCATAGGCTCAGGTTGTATATACGGGTAAATAAACCATATATTATAAAGGCACCACAGTTTCCGTTGTGCCTCACTTCCAAAGGAGTGCCTGGACCTCTGGAATCTCGCATCACTCAGAGATTGGGGAGACATCTAACAATAGAATGATGCTAGGTTTTTTAACATCCCAATTTGCATTGCATTAAACCATACATTTATTTGTTCTCTGGTCTTATTTATCTGGTTTTGTACTTTTACAAGTTTCTACCACTGTTATAAAAGCCGAGGACATTTTTGGCTTGGACATGATTTGACGGCATTTGAAATAATTCTAAGATAAAACACTACGCATTGTAACAAGACATTTTTTTAAAAAAAACTTACAAAAAACCCCAAACACAAAAATAGTACATTAACTATAAACTGAGGGTGGGGGAGTATATACTTTCAATAGCTGACCTTAAGTGACTGTAGATCAACTGGTATGAAGTAAGAAAATAAAATGTCTCCTCGGACTATGGTAAATAATTTATTTAGGAAAATTCCTAAGCATTTCCTTTTTCTCTTTGATTTATGCAACATTCATTTCTTTAAATAGTTTCTTTTCTTTATTTGTGCTTATGTTGGCTTACGTCCTTCTCAGTAGATTTTATCATTTTTAAGAGCAGTGTTAACAGAGATGAGCAAGTTGGAAAGTGCGCCGAGACTATTTTTGGAGAGTTCACAGTAGATAATCTTTTAAGTCCTCTCCAGTCGATTCAGCTGGTAACAGCTCAGGCCAGAAGGAGGGAAGGAATCATCTGGATCGGCAAAGGGCTTCAGTGTTCATGAAACTCAAGGGGGCAAACAGCTGATAAACCGAGGGTTCAATTTCTGGATCAACAGCAGCATCAAGCAGAGCAACAGTGTGAATCTGGAGAAAGCTGGTCGTGATTAGGTTTCACTGAAGTAAATGGGACAAATTAACTGCAATTTTTATTTCTACATTCCTTCTCAAGAATTATACCAGCAGCATTTGATGTTACTGCAATGGGCAATGAAGCCCAGAAGAGATGGAGGGCACTCCTGCTGATGCATGAAATCCACTACTACAGCATCCCTGATAGGTGGCCATTCAACCTTTGCTTAAAAATGTCTAAAGAGACCATCTGCTCCACTGCCGAACAGCTTGTATCACACTTTAAAACAAGTCTCTAAGGATGTATCTTCTATAATTAGAATAAATTTACTTTTATCCAACATAGTTTCTTTTCTTGCTGATCTTATGTTACTGGGATGATCTGTTGAAATATGCACCCCAGTTTGCACTAGATGGCGCTGCATCATATTTTGACATGGGTCACATTGCTAAAACAGCGTTTGGTTATTCTCTTTCTGAGATAACCATTTCACATGGTTTTACATTCAACGTAGTTCAAATTTAGCTTAAAATTGAGCAGAGGAGCATCAACAAGCATATTATGAAGAGGAAATGGAGGTGGGGGGAGCACTTGGTTTGAGAACAGAGCACACAATCACATAAAGTCAAATCTGTGAGATTCGAGATCATTGTAGTTTAGATGTCCTCTGCTATACTGCTTGATAGATGCTCTCTTACTTACCCTGAGTGACCTCAAGTCATTTCATAGACCAGGGAATGGGAGCCTGCGTCCCTCCAGAAGTTGTTGGACTCCAAATCCCATCATCTCCAGCTGACACAGAATCATAGAATTATAGAGTTGGAAGGGATGTGGGTGGCGCTGTGGGTTAAACCACAGAGCCTAGGACTTGCCGATCTGAAGGTCAGCAGTTCGAATCCCCATGATGGGGTGAGCTCCCATTGCTCGGTCCCTGCTCCTGCTAACCTAGCAGTTCAAAAGCACGTCAAAGTGCAAATAGATAAGTAGGTACTGCTCCGGTGGGAAGATAAACGGCGTTTCCGTGTGCTGCTCTGGTTCACCAGAAGCGGCTTAGTCATGCTGGCCACATGACCAGAAAGCTGTACACCGGCTCCCTCGGCCAATAAAGCGAGATGAGTGCCACAACCCCAGAGTCGGCCACGACTGGACCTAATGGTCAGGGGTCCCTTTACCTTTACCTTTACCTTAAGGAACTGTGAGGATCATCTGGTCCAATCCCCATGGCTGATGGTCAGGGATGAGAGGAATTGTGGTTTAGAAACATCTTTTGGGTCATAGTTTCTGATGTGGACTTAGTAGGCCTGCAGGTAAAGGTAAAGGTAAAGGGACCCCTGACCATTAGGTCTAGTCGTGACCGACTCTGGGGTTGCGGCGCTCATCTCGCTCTATGGGCCGAGGGAGCTGGCGTTTGTCTGCAGACAGCTTCCGGGTCATGTGGCCAGCATGACTAAGCCGCTTCTGGCGAACCAGAGCAGCGCACGGAAACGCCCTTTACCTTTCCGCCCGGAGCGGTTCCTATTTATCTACTTGCACTTTGACATGCTTTCGAACTGCTAGGTTGGCAGGAGCAGGGACTGAGCAACGGGAGCTCACCCCATCACAGGGATTCAAACTGCCGACCTTCTGATCTGCAAGTCCTAGGCTCTGTGGTTTAACCCACAGCGCCACCTGCGTCCCAAGCTTGCAGGTACTTATTGGCAAATACAGCTGTTTCAGTGCAGTACAAATAGCAAAGGAGTACAAGATAAAAGAAACTGAACAAGAGATGTTGGAACTACAATGTGAGACAGCTGGCGACTGTGATAGACTGCCTCCTTGTCACTTCTCTTCCCTGGCTAACTAACCATAGCTATATACGTAAGCACAGCACACCAAATAACATATTGTTGTTTGACTGCTAAGGGGACAAGAAAAGGAGAGTCTCCCTCGTCCACACATTTACAGTATTGCTGAGCCTTACATTGAAGGAGGTAAGTTATGACCAAAGAGTAGCTTTCTGGAGAAAGTGTTTTGTTCTTGCTTAAATAAATGTTGTGGCCTTCTGATTCTTAATTACTGGATCATTCTGAAGAGTTGTCAACCATGGACAACCCAGTGATTGTGATGCACATGTGAAGTCAGTGCTGGCTTCAGATTTGGGCGCAAGGCTCTCAATGGGTTCCCATTGTGCTATTCCACTCCCTTTCAGAGAGAGCTAATTGGGTAGGTGAGCAAGAGAAGAGATGATGGTAGTTGTGCAAAAGTCACCACTTGCCCTGGGAAAGAGAGGAGAGGGGAGTGAGTGAGTGAGTGAGTGAGTGATAGCAGCCATTGGATGTACTACCAACCTTACTGTATGCTTGTGAAACATGGACCACTTTATAAATGCTATCTCCAACTCCTCGAAAGATTCCTTCAATGGTTTCTCTGGAAAAAAAATACATATCACTTGGGAAGACAGGCAAACTAATGCCAGTGTACTGGAAGAAGCAAAGATCACCAGTGTGAAAGCAATGATTCAACATCAACTTCATTGGACTGGTGATGTTGTTCAGATACCTTATTATTGCCTCCAAAAGCAACAACTCTATTCCGAACTTAAAAATGGAAAGCACAATGCTGGTGGTCAACAAATTAGGTTTAAAGACTCTCTAATCTAATTTAGACAAATCTTTAAAAATGTAGTCTAAACACCGACAATTGGGAAACACTGGCCTGCGAGTGCTCCAATTAAATACCATCCTTTACCAAAGGTGCCATGGACTTTGAAGACGCTTGAACTCAGGACGAAACTTGCTAAGAGGAAGGGACATTTGGCAAACCCTCACCATGATCAACTCTTGCCCAGAAACCTGTGTCCCCGACTGAAGGACATGTGGATCCAGAACTGGCCCCCACAGTCACTTACAGACTCACTGTTAAGACCGTTTTCATTTTCATGGAAGACAATCTAATTCAGCTACAAGTGATCACCAAAGAGAGATAGTAGTTGTACAAAAGTCGCCACCTGCCTTGGGAAACAGAGGAGAGGGGAGCGAGTGATGGCAGCCATTGGATGGGCGAGCAGGCAAACAATCTGCAGTGATGATAGCAAGTGGCTGCAAGGGACTGTGGGCGATGGTGGGCCCTTTTATAGCACTTGGACCTTGGCATTTGCCCCAAAAGGCCAACCCCTTATGCCACCCCTTTCGTGAAGCTCTGCATGTGCCAAGGACTTCATAATTTCTACTATGAGCAGGGAAGAGTGGAAATGTTCCCAACACTCAAGGGAAATTCATTTCCTTTATGTAGAGGACTTTGCATCATGTGGCCCATCATAAAACCACAGTTTGCGAGATGTTCAGCGAGAGGACTTTCCAATCGTTTTCTTTCATCCTGGCATAAACAAGAATTATGTACTCTTCAATAAGGGGTATCTGGTGAACCTAGCAGAGCCATTTAGGAGCCCAGCTGTCTGAAATTCAGTTTGTTGTCCCCTTTCAGTGGGGCACACTGGTAGAGATGGTAGAGATATAACTTTATACCCACTTCTTTCTCTACGGTGGTTTCCTTGCCCTTGGAGTCTGCCAGACTGCAAAATCTCTCTCTATACAAATGTATATATTGTATACATTTAGCAATACGTAATCGGTTGCATACTGTGCTATATACAGTAACATATATTTTACTAGGGATTTATTTTCTTGTTTTATTATTTTATGGTCTGACAGCATGAAGCAATCAGAGTAAACGTGCTCTTAGAGCCAGACTCTAAATGAATCAAATGATTTCCCCTCCTAGAGGAAGTGGTTTCTCTGTACAATACTACTTCAAGAAAATCTCCTCTAAGCTATCACCACTCATTTCTATTTTTCAGGATGCCTTATCGTTCCTTCTCAGGCTCAGCTGCTCTTTAGAGGACAGTGTCTCAAGGTTGCTTCAGACTGTTTCTCTACATAGGAAGCACATTGTGTGGGTAAGAATATACACACAAATGTGTGTGCAGATTAACATGTGCCAACGCTCAAGGAGTAACTTATCTGTTGAAGTTTGCAATGCAAGAGTCAGTACACTGGGTAAAAGTCTTGACTTGAATGGAAACAGGATAAACACCTGGTTTTGTGAGGGGCCATTTTAAGGCACTAACCTGAACATCAACTAACAGTACAAACATCTTCCTAAGGCCCTGTGCCAGTCACTTCTTATATCTTTGGACCTCTTTCCCAGTCCCTTGCCCAACTTCATGCCATAACCCTCTATATCCTTACTTTTCTTGCACTTGGAACTTTCTTCAATTAGGCCCCGAGTAAGGTCTTTCAGTCAGCCAAACCAGCTTCTCTCACAGCAGCGGCACCATGTTTTTCAAAATTATACTGCAACTGACCTTTTTGGTGATGAGCACAGAATCCCAAGGAGCTCTGCTTCCCCCCTACATTTACAAACATTCCAACATTTCTCTGATGAAAATAGGGACATCCCATTCCATAATGATAATTTTACTATTTATACCCCACACATCTTACTGGCTTGCCCCAGCCACTCTGGGCAGCTTCCAACACGTAGAAAAACACAATTAAACATTACAGAAACCTTCCGTATACGGGATTGCCTTCAGACGGCTCAGGGGTCAGATAACTCCATACCCTCCAACATTTCTCCAATGAAAATAGGGACGTCCTAAGGAAAAGCGGGATCAAATCAGAAACCAGGACGGCTTCTCTAAATCAGGGATGTCCCTGGAAAATAGGGACACTTGGCGGGTCTGCACTTAAAGCACATGGCTTCCCCCAGTGAGTCCTGGAAACTGTAATTTACTCTCCACAGAGCTACAATGCTTGGCACCCCTGACAAACTACATTTCCCAGAATCCTTTGGAGAAAGCCATGTGCTTTAAATGTATGGTGCAGATGCAGCCTCTGTAAAGGTTCAGGCTTGTTCCACCTGAGGTTTGTATTAAGTAAGAGAAGGAAGAAGTCTTCTTCCTTTGCCTTTCATACCATGGCACCCATTTGCTCCCCATTGCCAGATATGAACCTTCATTTCTAATTCCCCTTCTTCCAGTTCTGCCCACCCCAATTCCCACACACAACAAACAAGCTCTTTCCTCTAGAATAAAGCAGCAGAGTTACCCTTTGTGAATATTTTATCCAGAGTACAAAGTTATGGGCTTTCAGGAGACAGTGTATAAGGCGTCATCCAACCTTCTTTGGGACTCCACTCTGAATTTGTGTAGTGGTTAAGAGCGGTAGTCTCGTAATCTGGGGAACTGGGTTCGCGTCTCCGCTCCTCCACATGCAGCTGCTGGGTGACCTTGGGCCAGTCACACTTCTCTGAAGTCTCTCAACCTCACTCACCTCACAGAGTGTTTGATGTGGGGGAGGAAGGGAAAGGAGAATGTTAGCTGCTTTGAGACTCCTTTGGGTAGTGATAAAGCGGGATATCAAACTCTTCTTCTTCTGCAGCATGTGCAGAAACTGCCTTCTTGACTTTTGGACCCACTGTTGGTCTAACAGTAGAAGCTTTTTTATGGTGGAGTAGACAGCTTCAGGAAGGGTGCAGATGGCGCTATGGTGTAAACCACTGAGCCTCTTGGGCTTGCCAATCAGAAGGTCGGCAGTTCGAATCCCCACGACGGAGTGAGCTGCCATTGCTCTGTCCCAGCTCCTGCCAACCTAGCAGTTCAAAAGCACACCTGTCCAAGTAGATAAATGTGGTGGGAAGCTAAACAGTGTTTCCATGCACTCTGGCTTCCGTCACAGTGTTCCATTGTGCCAGAAGTGGTTTAGTCATGCTGGCCACGTGACCCGGAAAGTTATCTATGGATAAATGCCAGCTCCCTGGGCTTGAAAGCGAGATGAACACCACACTCCATAGTTGCCTTTGACTGGACTTAACCATACAGCAGCCTTTTACCTTTACCTTACATTTACATGTGAGGGATGTGCAGTGGCATCCTGCATTCCAGATCTGGCATTGAGGTTGGAAAAGATAATTTCTGAGGTCCCTTTCAACCTTACGATTCTATAAAGTATTTCTGAGGAAGAAGAAGAACTCACACACACTATTTACCATGGCAAGAAATGGACCAGTCTCCTTATGTGTTGAGTAGCTCCCCTGTTTCTTTCTCTTGGAGTGGAGGGAGGGTGGGGGTGAGCTGAAGACTGCTTTATACTGCCCTGTGAGACTGCTGTGTTAGCAGGGCAGAGAGGCAAGTAAAGGCCAGCAAAAATCTTTACCATGGGAATCTTATCCTGTAGCTCACAGACAGAACGGAGTCCCTGCTACAACTTCCTCACTCCAGGGACTGTAGCTGTCTTAGCAGAACAAGCGCCTGTGTTTTCTCAGACACGGTCTTCGCTTTCAAATGCAAAGGCTGCAGCAGGAAAAGGGAATCTGATGCAATTGTGCTGCAGCTTCTGAGCGTGAACTCCCCCCCCCCCAAAGGACAAGGGAATCTGCATGTAGCATCTGCTGTTGAGCTGTAAGACTCACGAAGAAGAGTGCTAGCAGAAAATCACCCTTTGTACCCAGGGACCCCAAGCCAAGGCTCCTCCTCCTCCTCCACAGCTATTCTAAATCAGGAACTGAAAACTTGCACGCTGGCCTGTCTGGTTTGAAGACGCAGTTGCAAGGAAGCTCTCCTAAAAGGGTGAGAGCGACTTAGAGCTCTGGGGCTTCATGCTCTTGAAATGACAAGCCCCAAAGAGTTGTTTCCCCATGTGGCATCTGAATATAGACTGCATTTTTAATCAAGACTTATATTGGCTTATATCTTGATCAGGTTCCTAAATTAAATGGGCTTAGATTTTCAAAGGTTTCATGCCAGGCAGAAAAAAAACCTTGGCAAGAGGTTTTCTCCTAAGACAAGAGGGCCCCATTGATGGGAAATTACATATGCTGCCCCAAGGCTGAAAAAACACTATTAAGAATGGGTAAATAGTAAAATAATACCAATGTGCCTCCCAGTAAAATGAGCCATATCTTCTTCCTAAGGTTGAAAGGCCAAGAGCAAATGGTTTTGAAAAACAACTGGCTGGAGAAGGGGGGGAGTGTAAACAGGGGAAGAGACTTTTTCTTCACTTTTTATTTTGAGGCTGTAAACTGTTCCTTCCTTTTACTTTGAGGAGATTTATCCTTCTAAAAAGCTATATATGATAATGTATGAAATATATTAGCTTAAATATATTGGCTTAAATGTAATTATGCAAAGGATTTAAGAAATGCTAGATTCATAGAGTCATATTGCAATAGGAGACCAGAGGGGCAAATGAGCCTAGCCCCCCCTTGCCAGACAGGAGACGCCATCGAACACTTCTGATATATAGTTGTCAGGCATTTGTTTAAAAGACCCTCAAATGAAGGAGATCTTTCAATGTTGATGTGAACTCAAGATCCTTGACATCTGTTGAACATAAAAATGTAAGATTAAACATTTGTTTTAGAAGGCAATAGGGTAAGAGGTGAGCTGGTAATTAAGATTCCATGTAAGATATATTATTACTTATATGTCAAATATATAGCTCTTTGTCTCCCTTATAAGGATAGGAGGATATGGGTGTATCTTTTTGTGATTAGTTATAGCAATCAGCCAATAGGAAATCCAACCAGGCTGATTGAACAGAGGCAGCCCCAGGAGGAGCAAAGGGGGCTGGATTAAGGGAATATAAGTGCTGGCCATAATGGCAGGAGGCAGGCCAGAGCTTGGTAACCATATACCACTGAGCCTCTCATTTATTTGTCTGACAAATAAATTATTATTTTAATTTCTCTGTTGCTGCGTTGAATATTTCATTCCAGCTAAGCGTTAACCACAAGCAGGGTGCTACATTTTATGGTGCCTGCGACTCGGATAAGTGGTCTGCTGGAACGCAGCCCCTTCGCCCTATTGGACAGGGTACAAGAGAGAGGATCTCTAAACTGCTTCCCAGCGCGCACTGGTAAATTTTTCCAGGGGGAACGCAGAAGTCTCGTCTGTCTGATACCCTGTCCACTGACGGCGACGGACCGGGGGGGACCAGAGAAATAAACAGGCAACCAGCTAAGGGTAAGTGCACTAAGGGGTTTTGGCCCTCCAATTAATTGGGAGGAAGAGAAGTCCTGATCAAACTTCTGCGTCTCAGTAAAGGGGAACTGAGTACGCTAGGTGGCTGGGTACATCAGATGGTGATCTGGTGTAGGGCAAAGGGAAGATTGGGAGGTAGAGTGTGGTTGAAGTATCTAGTGCATTGCATGTGTGAGAAAGTACAATGTGTAGCTGACCTAAGTGTGGAGTGAGTACTACTTCGTTTCCCAGTAAGGCGTGTGTGTGAGTGACTGAGTGGATACTTCACAGGGCCATACAATGGGAGTTGGGGGTTCAAAGGGGGAAATACACCTCTTGAATGTATGTTAAATAATTTTAAGAAAGCCTTCTCAGGGGCATATGGAGTCAAAATGACGCCAGAGCGCTTGAGAACGTTATGTGAATTAGGGTAGCCAAAACAAAGTACTGGATGGCCATCCCAGGGAACCTTTGATATAAATTTAGTAAGCAAACTTTGGTCTAACATCACCAAAGAAACTGGAGGGTGCCCAGAACAATTTTCATATATAGATTCCTGGCTGAGCACATTAAAAAAAAAAAAAAAAATCCTCCATGGATAAGGGAATGCAAAGTCCAACGATGCAAATTATTGGCTGTAAAAGCCGAAGCTAGGAAAGGAATCTTGCCAAATAAACTTAAACCCATTTTTGAGGGACCAGAGGAAGAGGTGCTTCCACCTCCACCCTATGCTCCACAACGAAGGGAGTCTAATCCAAACACTCCACCAGTTGTAACCCCAAGGCAAGAAACTGGAATGAATAATGGGAGTGGAGTCACAGAGCTTGATTCCTTGATAGATTATGATAAATATCTTCAGGAGGCATTGGAGTCCTATAATGAAGCCCAAGCAGAAGTGGTTATTCCACCTGTGAGTCCCAGTAGAACTCCATCTACAGTCTCTTTTAGTGGAACAACTGATTGCCTACCCCAAACCCCTGTACATCCAAGTCCTAGAGAATTATTACAGAAGTTACAGGGAGACCTTAATCGGTCAGCAAGCAATACAGCCAGGCGTATAAAGCTGCTAAAAGAACGCCTTGGGACAAATACCATCCCCTATGATTTGAGGCCCCTAGAGCAAAGTGAAGAAAAAGGTCACGTAGTAGCCCCTCTTAGAAGAGTATTTGATGCACTTGAGGAGCCTGTGCTGGTTAATGGGCAACCTGGACCACGGCCACCTCGAACTTCGACCCTGCAATGTATTCCATTCACAACTACAGATCTGATGAATTGGAAAACACCCCATCTTTCGCAGAAAAACCTCAGGCTATGATGGACTTGGTGACCTCAATAGTAATAGTCCTATTTGGACAGATTGTCGCCAGCTCCTGAATACTCTTTTCACCACTGAGGAAAGGAGAGACATAATTGAAAAGGCACAGATATATTTGCGTGAGCAGGCCAGAGTGGGAAATATTTATAATATTGACCATCATCTCCAGGACAACTTTCCCTTGGAAGATCCTAATTGGGATCCAAA
Source organism: Podarcis melisellensis (assembly GCF_964234715.1). NCBI lineage: Eukaryota > Metazoa > Chordata > Lepidosauria > Squamata > Lacertidae > Podarcis > Podarcis melisellensis. The sequence goes on from NC_138530.1 coordinate 48,910,652, forward strand.
CAATGCAATTCACCTGGCCAGGCTTACTACCTACCGCCAGACACTTGTGCAAGGCATCTGCAGGGCATGCCAGAAGCCCACTAATATGTCTAAAGCAGGGGTGTCAAACTCAAATTCATCGGGGGGCCGCATCAACAGTTTGGTCACCCTCAAAGGGTCGGTTGTATCTGTAGGACTATGTGTCCACTCTTTATTTGTATGGTGCATGTATGGGGACATATTTATACTACTGCTGGCATTATATCACTCCGTTTCTCCTCTCTTCTACAATGGGAATAACCATGGCCTACCTCCTAGGATTGTTGTGAGATCACATTAAGTGTGTGCAATCGGGTACTGCTGCTGCAAGGCTGAAAACAAGAAACCAGCTCCCTAAAATACAAGCTGGCAATAGCCCATTATGTGGGTCAGAGGCGGCTCTGGTGCAAGTTCAGCTTTTCTGCGGAGCTCAGAGAGGCATTTGCCACCCTAACCCACCACGCTCCGTTGGCCCCAGTGTCTGTTGCGTGTGCCCCCGGGGGGGGGGGATGATTGCCACGAGGCTTCCGGCAGGTGCTTCACCCAGGAGGGAGAGGGCCCAGCCTGCCTCCATCTCTTACGGCCCTGCACCCCAGGGACCAGGCCGGGCTGTGCCAAGCCTGCAAAGGAAAAGCACAGGCTGCTTTAATATCCCCATGTGCTTGCTGACCCATAACACTGTTTCGTGTTCGGTGCGCACCCACAAAAAGACTTAAGTTGTCACCTTTTGAGCTCCTGTATGGGAGGCCGCCCTCCTTTGTTCAGGATATTCCAACTGACCTCAAACAAATAGGAGACCATGTGACACAGGGACAAGTGCAATCTCTCCCGTGTTTTTGTCTCTCTCCCGTGTTTGTTTGTTTTTTTTTCTTAACAGGTGGGCCCTCAAGCACACGCCGTGCAGCATTGCCAAGCCGATTCATCAGCTCCAGACTGGCATAGCATATGGGTGAAAGAGTGGAAACGTGATCCACTTGCACCTAAGTGGCGTGGACCTTACACCGTCCTGCTCTCTATTCTAACAGCGGTGAAGGTAGCTGAGGTGACCCCCTGGATTCATCACTCTCGTTTAAAGAAGTCTGAAGGCAGTTGGACATGCAAAGGTGACCCCTCTAATCCTTTAAAACTGACTCTCTCCAAAAACCCCTGTATCTAGCCCTACCGGGAGCGCGTTAGGTCACGGGCAACATTTGACGACCGGCCTGCTGCAGCCACAACCTGGAAGCTGGCTGACCTGCGCACGCCTGAAGCTTGAGGAGCGTCTAAACCAGCAATTGTGAACGGGAAGATTCTCTTATACAATTGATTGACTGCCCCCTTGTGGAACAATTATAAGTGATATTACACATTGGGGATCCTTGGGATATATGTTTTGGTCTTGGTGGTTCCCCATTTCTGTCACTGGGGGAATTATATTGGGACTAATAATTATTTGCTATCACAATAAGGTAATCTTTTGTGGAAGGAATGCATATGCTAGACATCAACATGATTTTATTATTAATCCTGATCCCTTGGGAAGGGGAAGGGTCCATGAATCTGACCAAATTTGCTAAATATGGATTCCGCCATGACCACAATATGTGGGTAGGCTTAGCTGAGATGATAGCCAATGTTGCAAATAGGACTAATTGCCTTGTTTGCTCTCTTGGGCCAGATGATTCAGAGGGAGGTATGCCCTTATTACCAATACCATTAAGTGCCATTGGTATGGTAAGCGAAATGCCACACCAAACAGAAGTACAGAATTTCCCCGGTTGGAACTCAACTAAACCAATACGAGTTATACCTGTGCAAGGGGAAATCTGTGTGCATAAATCATCAGATGCAGCTGACCCTACCATGATAGGCTCTTCTCATTGCCACTATACTTGGGATTATATTAAGAATAGTCAAACCTGGGCAAACGGTACTACGTATCGAACTCGGAATACCTTGCCCTGTGCACCTCCTTTTATTTATGCATGGAAAGTGGTGTGGAACATAACTGTGACAGAAAAAGGCAATCTAACATACTGCACTGTGAACTCTCTACCTCTTTTGATATTTTCGCCTTCTGTACTCCAAGTACCAAAAACCTCAGACCCGATGGTTGTGGTGGATATGTGGAGAATGGGCATACAAGAAACTCCCTTCCAAATGGAGTGGGACTTGTTTCCTGGGATGGGTATTACCACCAATGTGGATTATGCCCACTAGTTCAGCTAAGCGAACACGAAGGAATGCTGATATTTCTCGTATAGCAGGAGGAAGTACCCAAAGTTGGAGCGGTACTGATGATTGGCCGCCAGAGCGCATTATAGCCTATTATGATCCTGCCTCCTGGAATCCTGGTGAGCTCATACAAGGGGCACGGGATCCTATTTATAAACTAAACAGAATAATTCGATTGCAAGCAGTAGTGGAACTTGTAACCAATGCAACGGCCCAGAGTTTGAGACTTATTGCACAACAGTTGGATGAAAGTAGAGCCGCCATTATGCAGCTGAAAATGGGAATGGATTATGTACTTGCCAGGCAGGGAGGCCTATGTGGAGTCTTGAACTTGACAGGGAATGCCTGTTGCTTTAACATTTCTGATAATGGTGAGGCAATCCGTGTGTTGGCTACAAAGATGGAGAATATAGCACATGTCCAAGTATAAACATGGGAAGGATGGGATATGGGATGGCTCACCAATTGGTTACCTAATGTTGCGGGACTCAAAGGGATATTATTGTCTTGCTTGTTTTTCTTGACGGTAGTAATAATGGTTTTATGTATGGTGCCATGTATCATCTCATGTTTTAGAAGTACAATTAGCAAGATGATTTCGAATGAAACTCTACCTCATATCATGGCCCTATACAGAGCTTTACCTCAGGAATATGATGATCAAGCTATCAAGGACGCTTGGTAAGCAAGGTCCTTGAGCTTGAAAGGGGGGAATGTGGCATCTGAATATAGACTGCATTTTTAATCAAGACTTATATTGGCTTATATCTTGATCAGGTTCCTAAATTAAATGGGCTTAGATTTTCAAAGGTTTCATGCCAGGCAGAAAAAAACCTTGGCAAGAGGTTTTCTCCTAAGACAAGAGGGCCCCATTGATGGGAAATTACATATGCTGCCCCAAGGCTGAAAAAACACTATTAAGAATGGGTAAATAGTAAAATAATACCAATGTGCCTCCCAGTAAAATGAGCCATATCTTCTTCCTAAGGTTGAAAGGCCAAGAGCAAATGGTTTTGAAAAACAACTGGCTGGAGAAGGGGGGGAGTGTAAACAGGGGAAGAGACTTTTTCTTCACTTTTTATTTTGAGGCTGTAAACTGTTCCTTCCTTTTACTTTGAGGAGATTTATCCTTCTAAAAAGCTATATATGATAATGTATGAAATATATTAGCTTAAATATATTGGCTTAAATGTAATTATGCAAAGGATTTAAGAAATGCTAGATTCATAGAGTCATATTGCAATAGGAGACCAGAGGGGCAAATGAGCCTAGCCCCCCCTTGCCAGACAGGAGACGCCATCGAACACTTCTGATATATAGTTGTCAGGCATTTGTTTAAAAGACCCTCAAATGAAGGAGATCTTTCAATGTTGATGTGAACTCAAGATCCTTGACATCTGTTGAACATAAAAATGTAAGATTAAACATTTGTTTTAGAAGGCAATAGGGTAAGAGGTGAGCTGGTAATTAAGATTCCATGTAAGATATATTATTACTTATATGTCAAATATATAGCTCTTTGTCTCCCTTATAAGGATAGGAGGATATGGGTGTATCTTTTTGTGATTAGTTATAGCAATCAGCCAATAGGAAATCCAACCAGGCTGATTGAACAGAGGCAGCCCCAGGAGGAGCAAAGGGGGCTGGATTAAGGGAATATAAGTGCTGGCCATAATGGCAGGAGGCAGGCCAGAGCTTGGTAACCATATACCACTGAGCCTCTCATTTATTTGTCTGACAAATAAATTATTATTTTAATTTCTCTGTTGCTGCGTTGAATATTTCATTCCAGCTAAGCGTTAACCACAAGCAGGGTGCTACACCCACTGTTGCCAAAATAAAAAAAAGGTGCAACCCAAAGCAGGGACTTACAAAAAAAGATTCTCATCTCTTTCCAAACTGACAAGTGCATTTCGAGATGTAACCATGGACTGAAACAGAGGGGACACACTTCTGTGCAAATGTTCCATGCACTTTCTGCGATGTTTCAATGCGCCCACCCCATATGCCGTAAACTGAGTCAGACCCCTGGTGTGGAGAAAGCGACTTTCCCCCGCTTCTCTCATAATACTAAAACCACGAGATCATCCAACGCAGCAGAATGGTCATTGGGAGATTTGGGACTGAGAAAAGGAAGGACTTCTTTACACTACGGGGATTTGCTGGCACAAGATGTAGTGACTGGTGAAAGCCAGCAACTTGAACAGCTTTAAAATGGGCTTAGACAAATTCATAGAGGAAAAGGCTATCCCCGTGGCTCCTAGAAACGATGGCTGTACATTACCTCTAGTATCAGAGACAGCATGTGAATACCAGCAGTTGGGGAACACGGTAAGTAGAGGTCTCTTGCTTTCGTGTCCTGTTTGTGGACTTTCCCAAATGCACCAGTGGAAACAGAATGCCAGATAAAATGGGTCTTTAGTCTGATCTAGTACAGAATTTCATCTGCATTTATGTTTTGTTTTTGTTTTTTAAAAATATTTATTAAGTTTTCCATTTTAACGATCCAATAAAATCCACATTAAAAATATTCTTAATTATAACACAATCACAAAGACCAGATTTTATGCCAATTATTATATCTTTGGTTGATTTCCCATGCTCTGAAGTTCTGGAAGTGATGATCACACATAGTACTGCATTCCTTAAACAGTATAGATATGTTTAGTTCACTATTTTCTACATTGGCAATGGGTCCCTGGCAGGGATGGAGAAGTCGGTTCAGTCAGAGGGCTGGATCCAGAATTGGCCTGCCTCCACAGGCCATGCAGACTGGTGGGTACAGATGCCCACCTGTCAGTCAACTGTTATGTGTTTCAGTCTTAAACCCTTGGCTGCAAAGATTCTTCCTCTGCAACCATTAGTTGAATACAAAAATAATTCAAGCCCCAGCTTCTTTCTTTGCAGCTGAGGCTTGAATTGCAGCTGTAAATGAAAAAGCAGGATCTTTCTTTCCAGCTTTAGTTTGTTTTTGTTTTATTTTATAACAACAACAACAACAACAACAATTTATTATTTATACCCCACCCATCTGGCTGGGTTTCCCCAGCCACTCTGGGCGGCTTCCAACAAAATATTAAAATACAAGGATTTATTAAACAATAAAAGCTTCCCTAAACAGGGCTGCCTTTAGATGTCTTCTAAGAGTCTGGTAGTTGTTTTTCTCCTTGACATCTGGTGGGAGGGTGTTCCACAGGGCGGGTGCCACTACCGAGAAGGCCCTCTGCCTGGTTCCCTGTAATTTGGCTTCTTGCAGCAAGGGAACTGCCAGAAGGCCCTCGGCACTGGACCTCAGTGTCTCGGCAGAATGATGGTGGTGGAGACACTCCTTCAGGTATACTGGAATGAGGCCGTTTAGGGCTTTAAAGGTCAGCACCGACACTTTGAATTGTGCTCAGAAACGTACTGGGAGCCAATGTAGGTTTTTCAAGACTGGTGTTATGTGGTCTTGGTGGCTGCTCCCAGTCACTAGTCTAGCTGCCGCATTCTGGATTAGTTGTAGTTTCCGAGTCACCTTCAAAGGTAGCCCCACGTAGAGTGCATTGCAGTAGTCCAAGCGGGAGATAGCCAGAGCATGCACCACTCTGGCGAGACAGTCCGCGGGCAGATAGGGTCTCAGCCTGCGTACCAGATGGAGCTGATAAACAGCTGCCCTGGACACAGAATTAACCTGCGCCTCCATGGACAGCTGTGAGTCCAAAATGACTCCCAGGCTGCGCACCTGGCCCTACAGGGGCACAGTTACCCCATTCAGGACCAGGGAGTCCTTTACACCTGCCCGCCTTCTGTCTTGTCAGGATTCAGTCTCAATCTGTTAGCTGCCATCCATCCTCCAACTGCCTCCAGACACTCACACAGGACCTTCACTGGTTCTGATTTGAAAGAGAGGTAGAGCTGGGTATCATCTGCATACTGATGAACACCTAGCCCATACCCTCTGATGATCTCTCCCAGCGGCTTCATGTAGATGTTGAAAAGCATGGGGGAGAGGACACAACCCTGAGGCACCCCACAAGTGAGAGCCCAGGGGTCTGAACACTCATCCTCCCCCACTTTCTGAACACGGCTCAGGAGGAAGGAGCTGAAACGCTGTATAACAGTGCCCCCCGCTGCCAGCCCCTCTAGACGGTCCAGAAGGATATTATGGTTGATGGTGTCAAAAGCCACTGAGAGATCCAGCAGAACTAGGAAACAGCTCTCACCTTTGTCCCTAGCCCGTCGGAGATCATCAACCAGTGTGACCAAGGCAGTTTCAGTCCCATGATGAGGCCTGAATACCGACTAGAAGGGATCCAAATGGTCCGCTTCTTCCAGGTGTGCCTGGAGTTGTTCAGCAACCACCCGCTCAATCACCTTGCCCAAGAATGGAGGATTTGAGACTGGGCGATAGTTGGCCATAGTGGCAGCATCTAAAGATGGTTTTTTAAGAAGTGGTTTGATAACTGCCTCTTTCAGCAGGTCTGGGAAGGCTCCCTCATGGTATCTGAAGAAGTGTGCATGCACACAAAAACTTATACCCAGAACAAACTTAGTTGGTCTCTAAGGTGCCACTGGACATTCATTCATTCATTCATTCATTTTAACCTTTAGGTGTCAGAGACTGAGCATTTTGCACGCAAACATGTACTCTGCCCCTGAACTCTGCCCTCTGAGTACACCACCCCAGACCACTGATTGCTATCATTCTGACACTACATATGAATCGACCCGATGCATGTGGTTAGGACATGTTTAAACATAACTGAAAGTGTTTGGAATGTTTACATACTCCTAGCCTATGCTGCATCTGTCTGAGCTCTATGAGGAGGAAGAGCCAAATGGCAAACTGCTTAAGCATTCCCAAATACAAACCAGCCATTTTTAATCACAGGAGCACAAACCAACTCTTTTGTTGTTGTTGGCAATATCATGGTTCAAATTACACAAATGGCTTGCTATATATAGCAGCCACTCTGCACGGCTGGCAGTGTGGATGCATTGGGCCTTAAGTCTTTTGCAGATAAGCATAAGAACATGCAGGAGGCAGTGGAAGACAGAAGTGCCTAGCGTGCTCTGGTCCATGGGGTCACGAAGAGTCGGACACGACTAAACGACTAAACAACAACAACAATAAGAACATGAGAACAGGCGTCCTGCGTCCTGTTCCCAGATATCTGTGTGAAGCCTGCATTGGATGTGCGTTGCTGACCTGGGAACCTGGGAAGCCCCCATGTCAGGAGCTTACTACCTTCCCCAAAGCACACTTCTGAGACAGTTTATTACAGATTGTGATAGGGAAAAATAATTGGACATTTCTTTACATCAGTGGTGCAAGGCAATGCAGCCAACAGGAGTCTTGCTTCCCTTCTTGTACTGAAGAGACATGGAACAGAAGCCAACCATGAGGAAACTGGGTTTATTCCCCCCCCCCCAGCATCAACTGTTCCATAAAGGGAACATATACATTTTGACCCACTTACCAGGGGAATAAGGAGATGGGGGTGGTAGAAAATCCAGTATAGGTAGTTTAAAACTACCCAGCTGGCCACTCCACCAGGAGAGGTGAATCATTCCTGAGGCGCTGGTTAAATTCAAAATTCTGAGAATTGTGCATTACTTGATAAGTTGACTCATCAACATTCCTTGGAGAATCTGTTAGGATTCAAAGTGTGTCACTTTTGCTGCAATGGACAAATATGTCCTTGCCCCCGGAATCCAATATTATAACTCACAGCCATATAAAATCCTCCACTGAAAATGAGTGCATTTGAGGTGACATTGGGCAATGTGAAAGTGGTGACTTAAGCTTTGTGATGTCTTCATACATGATGCCGGACATCTCTTGATGCTGCATTCAACACAGAGAACATGCATCCCTCATAAGTGTATAGCAACTGTTCAGTTAATGAAAATGGAAATGTTATTGAGTGAAGGGAATGGGCGTGTGGGTGTGAATGGGACTTTTCTGGCAAAAGGTGTTGTCAAATTGGAATTATTGGTTAACCTGAGAAACAGTGTTACTCAGATATCATGAACAAGGAATTCTAAAGTCTTTTTTTTACAAATGAGCACAAGTCAAGTTATTTTGGCCAAGTGGCAACAAACTGCAATGTTTGCAGGGGAGCTCTTGCATTGTTGGTGCTTTGACCAAGCAAGCACAGCTAGGTGCTGCAATTTTTACTTATATTGAAAATATCGCTTACCAATAAAGCTGAAACTGACAGAAAGAATTGTGAAGCCTGGAGAACATTTCAAAAATTGGACAGAAGGAGATGCATGCAGCATTTTGCTACAGAGGAAAGGAGCAGCTTTAGTTAGTCCCATCCCAACAGTCCCCTCACTTAAAAAAATAATCCCCCTAATTTTGTCTTGTCAATAAATGAAACATCAAAAAGTACAACTGAACAAAAAGCAAAGTGAACAATTTCCACATAAATCATTACAAAGATTTTTTTTAAAACCGATAAACAATAATACCAATAACAGCAACATCTCCCTGCAAACACCCCCCCCCAAGCAATATGTAGTCCAAGAGTCTGTTCAGCAGCTTCAGCTTTTGTAGCTGGAGTCAGTCAGGACCCCAACCTCCCAGGCCAGGTGGAAAAAGGATGGAGCAGGTCGAGATGGCCTCACGGTCGAGATGGCCTCTGGCCTATTCAGCAGCCTCAGGTTTTGTAGTTGGAGTCTGTCAGGGCCCTACCCTTCCAGGCCAGGTGGAAAAAGGACTCACAACCAAGATGGCAGGAGACCAGGCAACAATTCAAAGTGCTGGTTTTGACCTATAAAGCCTTAAACGGCTCAGAACTGCAATACCTCAAAGACCGCCTCTTTCCTTCAGGTATAGGGCGGCATATAAATTCAATGAATGAATGAATGACCCCTCAACCTCAGTGCTATTGCTATTGGGTTTTTAACAGCAAATAGCTAAGCAAATAATGGGAGTCCTCTTGGAAGACAACCCCTCCACCCAACCACTTCCCTCCTCCTGTTCAGGCTGCTAATGTTGCAGCCCCAATACTGTTGTAAGCCTCTAGTGTTGAGAAGCCAATCCCAGGTCTGTGGGTCTGGTTATATTTAGACCTCTGTTTCACTATCTTGAGGGAACAGCACTTCCTCTCTTCTGGAAAAGGTAATGTCTGAGGATCAGGAAAAGTAATTTCAGATGTCGCATTAAACCATGACTTCCAACCGCTCCCCCCCACACTTCTGCTTAAAAAAATATATCTGAAAAAACGAAACATTTTTTATATTATTTGTTCTGAATTTTTATGCAAGTGGAGGGTGTTGGGGTGTGTGTGTGTGTGTGTGTGTGTGTGTGTGTGGTGTTTTAAGAATATAAAACGGACCCCAGTCAAACGATTTACCATGAGTTTACCTTATTTGAAAAGAGCGCAAATTGGCAGGCATTCGTTCAACGCACAGCCACACCAACTTTTGGGCAGTCATGCAGTTGTTGAAGGCATGCCAACCTTTCCATTATAACAACCACCCTGTCTTCTCGTATTCAAGGGGTCGCAAGCTTGGCTGCATCTTTCTTTCTTTCTTTCTTTCTTTCTTTCTTTCTTTCTTTCTTTCTTTCTTTCTTTCTTTCTTTCTTTCTTTCTTTCTTTCTTTCTTTCTTTCTTTCTTTCTTTCCATCCTTCTTTCTTTCCATCCTTCTTTCTTTCCTTCTTTCCTTCTTTCCTTCTTTCCTTCTTTCCTTCTTTCTTTCCTCCAGACTCAAAACTTGGCATTGGAGTGTCCCATCCCAGGTGAGAGAGAGAGAGAGAAAGAGAGAATATGAATGAGCCAATTTTTGGTTATATATATATATATATATATATATATATATATATATATATATGCTTTCGTAGATTTTCACGGGTACAGGAATGCAGGTTTTGGTGTCCTCGGGTGTCTTCCCGTGTAAAAGTTGGGGTGTCTAGGCGACGTTTCGACGAGGTCTCACTCGTCATCTTCAGGCTGGTGCTTTCGGTAACAGGCTGGTGCTTTCGGTAACAAGCTGGTGCTTTCCAGTAACAAGAAGCCGAAAGCACCAGCCTGAAGATGACGAGTGAGACCTCGTCGAAACGTCGCCTACACACCCCAACTTTTACACGGGAAGACACCCGAGGACACCAAAACCTGCATATATATATATATATATATGTTTTAATGCATGAGCCAGCTAATTGGGGTATATGGTAGCTTTTTGTGGCTGGGGTGGGGTGGGGTTGTGACATCAAATTGTAAACATAAGTAGATTATTAAGTGGCCCCCGTTTTTGCAGGGCTGCACGCTTTTGCTAGCTACACAAAAAGCATATATTTAGAAGATCCTCCCTGCCCAACATAGAGCCATACCTATTGAATTCTACCTGTTGTGTTGTGGTTAAAGGCCCAGAAACCCTGCCATTGAAAAATGGCCAACCTATTCACAGTTGAAAGAATTACTTTGCTGCATCTTTGTGTTCATTATAAGAACCGGGGAGTGGGGACTGTATAAAACTTTAATCTGTTCATAGAAAATAATTTGGAAATCTCAGTTTTCTTGCTCTCAGTTCTCTTGGTAATCAGGAACTCCTAGGAATATTCCTTTTTTGAGAGTCTTGTTTTCCTACCTATGGGAGTGTCCCCAGATCTCATCTCCAACTATCTGGCCTACTGGTTGTTTTAGGGAGCTTTCAGAGGGGAGTTTATTGTGGAATTGGTGCTGAGATGTTTCACAGTGTTCACATAACACTGTTCTCAAATGCCACACCATTTTTATTTTGTTTTACATTTAATCTGGATTCCCCCTCAATTCAGATTCCCCCTTTTGGTAGGAAACGTAAGTATAAAAAAAACCCATTACAGTGGTACCTTGGGTTAAGTACTTAATTCGTTCTGGAGGTCTGCACTTAACCTGAAACTGTTCTTAACCTGAAGCACCACTTTAGCTAATGGGGTCTCCTGCTGCTGCCACGCCGCCAGAGCACAATTTCTGTTCTCATCCTGAAGCAAAGTTCTTAACCTGAAGTAGTATTTCTGGGTTAGCAGAGGCGGTAACCTGAAGCGTATTTAACCTGAGGTACCACTGTAAATACCAGCACATTTCAGGAGTGAACAATTCGTTGTGTGTGACATTTTAGCGGCTGATTTCTATGGCCACATGATTACTTGGGTTTGCTCCTCCCCTCCATAGCCCAGCCATTTTGGTTATAGTAACTCCAACACCAAAATAAAATGCAGGACTCTTTATTGCCCTTGTGCAAGATCACAGTATTATTTTTATTTTGTAAAGCAACAAATGGAAATGGATATCACCACCCATGCAGACACACCCAAGTACAAACTTCCGTTTCACCTATTGTGAAACATGATAAATAAGGGTTGGTAATATTTGCTCTTGTGCAGTGCCAGGGATTATTATTATTTTTAAAGAAAGGTGCCATTGCCCTGGTACAGATATATTTGCATGCATGCCTAGAATGGGGAAAGGTAGTGGGGGTGGGTGGCTCAGGGGGAGGAGAGGGGGAAAGCCCATTGCACAATGCAGTGGCGTAGCATTGGGGGTGCAGGGGGGCCAGCCACACCGGGCGCAACATCTGGGGGTTAGGGTTAGGGGGCGCAAATCCATGGGTTAGGGGGTGCAAATTACTTGCCTTGCCCCGGGTGCTGACAACCCACGCTACGCCACTGGCACAATGTTAGGGGAATCCCAGCCACAATTTCTACAAGCCAGTGTCAAACACTGTCTGTGGACAAGCTGAACTTGTTGTTCTGCAACTTTGTTACTATTAAACTGTCACATTATAATGTGAAGAACTTAACTCTGTATCATGACAAATCTCTCTCTCTCTCTCTCTCTCTCTCTCTCTCTCTCTCTGGATTTAGCACTCTTGAGAAGGGGAGGTAAACCATGGGTATAGATTTCTTTATACAGTACAGTGGTACCTCGGGTTACATACGCTTCAGGTTACATATGCTTCGGGTTACAGACTCTGCTAACCCAGAAATAGTACCTCGGGTTAAGAATTTTGCTTCAGGATGGCAGAAAACCCAGAATTCAATTTAAATTATTAACAGACGTAAAGGAAAGGGGGGGCTTTGCCCTGCCAGATCTGAAACTGTACTATGAGGCATCATGCCTAAGTTGGTTAAAAGACTGGGTCAAACTGGAAAACACGGAGCTACTCGATTTGGAGGGCTTCGACAACTGCTTTGGCTGGCATGCTTACTTGTGGAAGAATAAAATGAAAGCACATAAGGGGTTTGGCAACCATATCTTTAGAGGGCCGTTAATTGAAGTGTGGGAAAGATACAAAAACCTGCTGGAACCGAAAACACCACACTGGCTGTCACCTCTCGAAATAACAAGCATAAAAACTACTAATATGAGAAGCAACTGGGCAACATACAATCAGTTAGTAACGAAGGTAGATGGGAAATGGAGAACCAAACCTTACGAGCAGATAAAAGAATATGTTTATGATTGGCTTCATCAACAGGTGAACCAGATGCTTAGCAAAGATATTAAAGAAAGAGGCTATGCAGACAAAGATTCTAAATTCCAGACGGAGATAATAAATAATAAAGTGAAAAATATATCTAAAATGTATAGGATGCTGTTAGATTGGAACCTAGGTGACGAGGAAGTTAAATCAGTGATGATCCGCTGGGCAAAGGATATAGGTCATAGTATACAATTTGAGGACTGGGAAAAACTGTGGAGGGATGGGTTGAACTTTACGGCGTGTACTGTGATAAAGGAAAACGTCATGAAGATGTTTTATAGGTGGCACTTGACACCCATGAAACTTTCAAAAATGTACAAGGTGGACAACAAGTGTTGGAGGTGTAAAGATGCAGAGGGCTCCTTCTACCATATGTGGTGGGAGTGTGGAAGGGTAAAACAGTTTTGGGAGAAGGTATATACGGAATTAAAAAAGATACTAAAGTACACGTTCATAAAGAAACCGGAAATCTTCCTATTAGGGATACTACGACAAGAGATAAAAAAGGAAGATTGTAGATTGGTATACTATGCGCTTGCGGCAGCAAGGGTTGTAATAGCTCAGAGGTGGAAACAGCAGGAAACCCCAACAGTGGAGGAGTGGAGATCTAAATTATCGGAATATGCAGAGCTCGATAAACTAACGGGGAAAATTAGATATTTAAAAGACCAAGTGTTCATTAAGGATTGGGGAAAGTACGTAGACTATCTGGAATGTATTAGTGAAGGACAAATAACGCTAAAGGGATTCAAAGATGTACTGTGATAGATCATGGGTTATTGTGCAAGGAAAATAGAGAACAAAATTAGATACAATGACAATATAAACGATGAAACGTGTAATTTTATTTATTGCTTCGAATGATTTGCGGTCAAGCTGAAGGAAGTCCTGAAAGAAATAGCTATGATACAGGAGAGTTATGAAAACAATAATTTTGTGTATCTTTTATTTATCTTTTTTGTATGCTTTTTTTTCCATTTTCTTCTTTGTGTATCTTTTCTTTTACTTGTGTGTTAATCTTTGTTTTTCTTCATGGAATAATTAATAAAAAGAATTTAAAAAAAAAAAGAATTTTGCTTCAGGATGAGAACAGAAATCGTGCTCCGGCGGTGCGGAAGCAGCGGGAGGCCCCATTAGCTAAAGTGGTGCTTCAGGTTAAGAACAGTTTCAGGTTAAGAACGGACCTTTGGAACGAATTTAGTACATCACCAGAGGCACCACTGTACTTGCTTCTTTATTTCCAATCCTTTACATTTTTTATTCATCATCACAGATATTTTCAAGCTTACATTTAAAACCACAAGGGCGTGCGCATATATATATATATGCCTCCACAGTCACTTATGGACTCATTGTTAAGACTGTGTTCATGGAAGACAATCTTTCTCTGCTACGAGTGATTGCAAAATAATAGATGAGTGTGCAACCCCAGAGTTGTCCACGACTGGACCTAACAGTCAGGGATACTATATATATATATATATATGCAGGTTTTGGTGTCCTCGGGTGTCTTCCCGTGTAAAAGTTGGGGTGTCTAGGCGACGTTTCGACGAGGTCTCACTCGTCATCTTCAGGCTGGTGCTTTCGGCTTCTTGTTACTGGAACAGAGCAGGATCTCAGTGTTTGAGTTCCTATAAATACTGTTGAGGGGGTGTGGTGTATAGCCTCCAATGTTCTATACACCACACCCCCTCAACAGTATTTATAGGAACTCAAACACTGAGATCCTGCTCTGTTCCAGTAACAAGAAGCCGAAAGCACCAGCCTGAAGATGACGAGTGAGACCTCGTCGAAACGTCGCCTAGACACCCCAACTTTTACACGGGAAGACACCCGAGGACACCAAAACCTGCATTCCTGTACCCGTGAAAATCTACGAAAGCAAATATATATATATATATATGTGTGTGTGTGTGTGTGTGTGTGTGTGTGTGTGTGTAATGATGAAAGTTGAGATTTTTCAGGATGAGATCCAGATTTTTCAGGATGAGATCCATAAAAGGCTCCCAGAGGCCATAAGTTGTTCAGTTGAGAACAGAACAGACTAGACATTTGAATAGACTGTTTAATACATTATTTGCAGAGTTAGACAAAGTGTGTATGAAGTCATAGAATCTCATAATAGTAGATGACCCTCAGTCATCTAGTCCAACCCCCTTAATGCAGGAATCTCAACACATACACATACACATACACATACACATACACATACACATACACATACACATACACTGTGCCCAAATCATACACATCTTTATTCTCTTTGGGCTTTTAGCTTCTCCCCCCTCCCCCCGCTCTCTCTGTGTATGTGTGCAAGTGCACTCTGCTATGTATGTTCATGTGGATACAATTGTCTGCATGTTTTAATGTGTGTGACTGTATCTACCGCTTCATGGCATCCTGCATATGTGAGTGAATGTACAGGTGTGTGTGAATGTGCTGACATACGTGCACACATATTAATGTGAACATGTGCATATATGTTCATATGACTGCGATGTATGAACATGAATATGTACATGCCTTATGTGGTTATGTTTATGTTGGTGAATGTGCTTCTGCATTTGCTGATGGCAATTTCAACTGGAGAAGACATCTGCTGATCTGATTTGGTCTGCAGCTAGCCAGCTCTCAGCCAGTGCACTAGAATCTCTCTTTTTCCCCCCCTTCTGCCAAGTTTCTTCCTTGAATTATGAAGGCTCAGTTGTCCTTTATCCCAGAGCCTGGTCACCTAATTCTGGCTCTGTGTAGTTTTACAAGAAAGCCTGAACGTGCCTTTTGGGTGTTATATCGGCCCTAAACAAAGCAAGGATGTCACTTTACGACAAGTAAGGATAAAAATGAAGAAGTAAGACATCCTAATTACAAAAGGGTGGGGAGAAGGATAAAGGAATGGACCTACTGACTTTGTGCTGCTGTTCCAAAGGTCAGAGTAACAAGTGTTGAAATCTATTAAGTGTTTGCCAGAAATATTCCCGTAGGAAGAGTGGTGAATACCAGCTCTTTATATCATTAATTGCCATTGTGGTTCTCAAACCTTTGTAGTTTAAAAATGCTATAACTGGAACTGGACAGAATGACTTTGGAGCTGCACCACAAGGAACCAAGTAAATCAAATAAATGTTTTATGTCACCTGCTAATGCTTTCCCGTAGCCTCACAGTTTCCATAATTGTCTGGTTCGTGTGAGGAAAAAGAGCCCCCTTCTTCCATTAACACGGCTTGCACACTTGCCAGCTGGCATTAGACGACAGCTGTTTCATATTTTGCTTAAGAATATCATAAAAAGCAAAAGGTCTAATGTAGTATGCACCAAAACGTGTTGTTCCACATTACTAAAAGTCATGAATTGAATTGGAGGAAAACCTCCTTTTCCAAATGTTATTCCACAAGACATTCAAGCCCGATCACTTTCGAGAGGCAGGACTTATTAGTAGATTCATAAAGGAAGTTGCTATGATAGTGGGAAGTGGAAAGGTCAGCTTTTGTTATTCACTGGTTATATGGCACCCAGAATAGTTGTAAGCACCTTGTAAAGTTATAATGGAATCTGCACAGAATGCATTTGAGAGGTGGAATGGACTGGGAGATTTAAGATTTCTGAAGCATAACACCCACGTGCATATGTATGAAAAGATACACATTCCTTTTCAAAAGTAATCCTCCATTGTATGGATTGGAAGGGGGGGGGGGCACTTACAAATTTCTGAGACCAAAACTTCAAAGTGTAACCCAAGAATGCCTGTTATTGATAGCCAGAGCTCTCAAAGTGCTTCCTCCCATCTTTCTATTGCTTCTTAAACAATATTTCCTACTATTTTCCATTAAACCACTGGGTAGCCCTCAATGGGGAAGTTGTCTTAGCTTCCCCCAATCTGTCCCACCTCCAGTATCACTTCAATTTGAGGGCTTGCTTGGAAGGAGGCAGAAATCTGAAAAGCTTCCTAGCGAATTGACACTGAATCCTCCGCTGGTTTTGCTCACTGATTATTTTTCTCATAGCCAGCACTTGTTTTGCTCAGTATTCACTCTTCAGCACCAAGCAAGAGGGTGTGTCCTATTAGAAACTATAAGTTAAAGCGCACCATCAATGTAGAACATAGAATATGCCATGTGAACATAAGAAGGGCCCACAGAGTTTAGACAAAGACCCAAATGTGTTCAGCATCCTCTACTCACATTGACCAGCCAGATGCCCATGGGAATGTCCTGCAAGCAATGCTGAGCATGCTATATTGTAAAAAGGAATGTTTTATGTATCATTAGTACAGAAATTTAAAAGGGACGGAGCTTCAGGAAAATGATTGTGCCCATCAGCTAGAATATCTAAGAAATGAAACCCAGAGAATGTTGGGTGGGGTGGCAGTGTTCTAGGCTAGCCCTGCAACTCCAAGTAAGCAAAGTCCAGCTCCTCCCTGCAAGCACTGTGAATGGGGTGTGATCATTCCAGACCTCCTGCCTGTCCTCACTCTGCTCTTGCGGTTACTAATTGCAACAGTTTGGAGACCAGCTTTCTGAGAGACTGCTTGAGCTACAGATCAGCACCAATCACTACCAGTGAACTCAAGACAACCCAATCTACTCTGTAGTGATTTGTAGCTGCTTCAACCCAACGAGGACAGGGCACAAATCAGCACAAATTGGATCAATTTGAGTTACAGATAGGTAGCCGTGTTGGTCTGCCATAGTCAAAACAAAAAAAATTCCTTCCAGTAGCACCTTAAAGACCAACTAAGTCAGTTCTTGGTATGAGCTTTCGTGTGCATGCACACTTCTTCAGATACACTGAAACAGAAGTTTCCAGACCCTTCTATATAGTGAGAAGGTGGGGAGGGGTATTACTCAGAAGGGTGGTGGGAATGGGTGATTGGCAGATAGCTGTGATGAGCCTGTTGACGACTCTTAACAACTGCAATAGGTCTTACAGGAAAAAGCAAGGGGTGAAAAGGTGAAAACCAAGGTCTTTGTTCAGACCAGGTTTCTCCATGGTTTTAAGTCTATAGACTGGAAAGAGAAGCTGCTGAATTGCAACTTATCACCAAACTTAAAACCATGGAGAAACCTGGTCTGAACAAAGACCTTGGATTCTTATCTCATTATACATGACATAGCCATTTTTCACCTTTTCAGAGCCCAGTTCCCTAGCTGGCCAGGTGGTGCTAGCTAGCTCTGGGAGGAGGTGTGTGATTCCTCAGCTGAACTAGGCTTGGGACAGGTGAGGGTCACATGCCTCATCAAGCCCAGATGCAGCATGCAAAGTATAAAAGGGAAGCAGAGCTGAGGGGCTGTGTCTGTTCAACTGCCCCCGTTGATAGACCTTAACTTGGATGCTCCAGGATCTCTGTGGGACTGTACTTTGGACATGTGGATTGACCCTGGACCAGGGACTCAACATACTGACTTCCTGTCAGGTAGGCCAGAGGTTCAGGACCACTAGTTTATACATGATTTATCAATGATGAAACAGTGCATCCATTAAAAAGCAACTTTTTGATAACTCTTCACTAATTTATTGAGAATAGTATGGAAGTGAGAACTGGACCATAAAGAAGGCTGATCACCGAAGAATTGATGCTTTTGAATTATGGTGCTGGAGGAGACTCAAGAGAGTCCCATGACTGCAAGAAGATCAAACCTATCCATTCTTAAGGAAATCAGCTCTGAGTGCTCACTGGAAGGACAGATCCTGAAGCTGAGGCTCCAATCCTTTGGCCACCTCATGAGAAGAGAAGACTCCCTGGAAAAGACCCTGATGCTTGGAAAGATTGAGGGCAAAAAGGAGAAAGGGGACGACAGAGGACGAGATGGTTGGACAGTGTTCTTGAAGCTACCAGCATGAGTTTGACCAAACTGCGGGAGGCAGTGGAAGACAGGAGTGCCTGGTGTGCTCTGGTCCATGGGGTCACGAAGAGTCGGACATGACTAAATGACTAAACAACAACAACAATCAAGTTTTAAATAATAATAATAATGGTTTTCTTTAGTGTTTTTCTACAACCAAGTTGGCTCAGTTGTTTTAAGAAAAGGGAAGAAGCTAACAATCACATTACCAGGAACGCTGTACAAATCAGGAGCAAATAGTTTTGACTGATTCACATGCTTGGGAAGAATAAGGCAGGCATTTCATCTGAGTTCTATTATATGTAAAAGAGAGCTGCTCAAGGATTTTGCAGAATGAATTTGTCTTGAATTTGAACAGTATTTTTTTACCACCCACTGTGGTGGATAAATAGAACCTTTGAAATACTAATGATGAAGTTGGTTCTCTTTGTAGGTCATTTCCAGACAACCTGTTTATTGCTCATTCGTCCTGATTTGTTTGCAAAAAGTTTGTGGGGAGGCTATATGACCTCTGTTGTTTATTGAGCATTCACAAAGAGCATTGCTTTATGGGGTGGCAATATGACATGTCAAACAGTTGTTATCCCACGCTTTCCAGTGCATTTGCCCAATAATTTGCAAAAAGTCAATGGCTTTGATGGTGTGGTGGTGAGGAATGAAAGGTTTGTTGTGCAAGAGTTCCAAACCCACTTTAACTACACAACCTGAATTTGTCAGTGTGCAGTTGAATTCCACTCATAAAGTGGTCACACAGTCCCCCTCTTTTCCCATTTATGCTGCTTCTTTCTACATGACCATTTTGAGGATGGCATTCTCCAGCTCTTTCATCCACTTCTTCAGAAGAAAATGTCGCACAGGAAAATGGTGGAAGAAACAGATGAGAAAATTGGCCAAGGGTATGTGTAGATGAGGGCTGGGGGGAAACTGACCTGCCTGGGGGAGCAGATAACAATCTCCCCTATGCTTCACAGTTCAAGGTTGGTGGGACTGCCCATGTGTCAATCACCTGATGTCACATTGCCATGGTTTTGTCACTGCACCATGCTTCAGAATAAAACCTTACCTTACTCCAGTATATGTACTCTTGGCATTGAAATTGTCCCCCATTATATTGCAAGTGGGGGGTGGGAATTGTCTTACACAGCACTGTTACTGCGGTCTAGGTTTCTGAGTCTCTAGCTGGGGTTTGTGCCAAATCTATTGGTGAAAGTCCAATGTATCCAGAGGACAAAATGCACATCTTTTCAAAATGAGGAAAAAACGTAAGTGGGCAAGGTTTATTGGTCTATGGAAGTGTGAAGCAGAAACCCAGTTCATGTAGGGCTCTTCTAGACAAACTGAACATTCATCCTGATTTGTTTCCACTGGTTATTGAACACTCCTTCCAATTCAATTGTGCAGGAATTACTTGTCAAGTTATGGTTCTCCCACACTTTCTAGTGCATTTTCCTGATGGCAAAAGGCTGTTTTTTAATTTTATTTTATTTTTGGCAGGGAGTGCAGGTGTGTTGCGCAAGATTGCAAGAGTGCCAAACTCACTTTCATCACGCAACCCTAATTGGCCAGTGCATGATTGACTCTCACCCGCAAAATGGCAACAGCCTGGAAGGGACTGTAATTTTCCTCCTTCAAGGGCAACAACTGTAATGTTACAGGATTCATTCTGAAGTGCTTAATTCCTTAACCAGCTCTGCCACCCACACAAATGGCATTTCATGCACAGCTTATGACCTAACACCAGACTTGCCCTATTAATTTAAAAATATAGAATTCAGTTTCTTTGCCATGTGTTCCATCACTTCACTTCTGAGCACCAGGTTACAGCTGAGGCAATTTAGAATCTCAGAATCTTATTTCATACTGAATATCCCAAATTTCAACCTTAGAAGGCAGCATCAGTCAAGAGGGATGGCAAACTCAAGGTGGTGCAATCCTAAAGATAAAGGGACCTCTGACTGTTAGGTCCAGTCGTGACCGACTCTGGGGTTGCGGCGCTCATCTTGCTTTACTGGCCGAGGGAGCCGGCGTACAGCCAGCATGTGGCCAGCATGACTAAGCTGCTTCTGGCAAACCAGAGCAGCACACAGAAATGCCGTTTACCTTCCTGCTGGAGCGGTACCTATTTTTCTACTTGCACTGCTGTGCTTTCCAACTGCTAGGTTGGCAGGAGCAGGGACTGAGCAACGGGAGCTCACCCCGTCACAGGGATTTGAACCGCCGACCTTCTGATCGGCAAGCCCTAGGCTCTGTGGTTTAGACCACAGTGCCACCCGCAATCCTAAGTGCATGTAATTAAAAGTAAACCCCATTGACTGCAATGGGACTTACTCCCGGGTGATGGTGGCAAAGGTTACAGCCCTTTTCTCAGTTCCAGCAAAGTGGTGTAAATCACCCAGTGTTGCCTTCATTGGGAGCAGAGGTTGCCAGTGGCGTAGGAAGGGGGGAGTGCCATGGGGAGACGGGGTAACAAAATGGCAAAAATATGTGTTTTAAAAATGTGGCGGTCTCCTGCATCAGAAGGTACTGTGTCTTGGCTGTAGTGCTTGTGCCTGGTGCAGCTCTGCCCTGAACCAGGAGAGAAGAGCAGGCGTGTGGGCGGCAGTGCTGCTGCCCACCTTCCTTGGCTGCAGCACGACTGGCAGCAGCAGCTCTTCTGACCTGGCAGTAGAGAGCAGCCCTCCTCAGCCATGGCAAGGTGCATCTGGCTGCAGCAGCTCCATTGCCGGCAGTGGCGTAGCGTGGGGGTGCAGGGGGGCCCGGCCGCACCGGGCGCAACATCTGGGGGGTAGGGTTAGGGGGTGCAAATCCACGGGTTAGGGGGCGCAAATCCATGGGTTAGGGGGCGCAAATCCACAGGTTAGGGGGCGCAAATTACTTGCCTTGCCCCGGGTGCTGACAACCCACGCTACGCCACTGATTGCCGGGTCAGGTTTGACCTGGTGGCAGAGAGCATGAGGGTCAGAGGCAATACTGCTGCCCACCTTCCTTGGCGTAGGTGCCTTGCGCCCAGCTGTAGTAGCTCCGTCGCCAGGTCATGTCTGACCCAGTAGCAGAGAGCAGGGGGGGGGGAGTGAACAGCAGCTTCCCCGCCCCTCTCCTACCCTGAACTGTGGCGCATGGGAGGGCACCCTTTGCGCCCCGCCCTCATTGGGGGCATGTCCCATGCACCAGCCTTGGACATATGCTCCGCCACTGGAGGTCGCATCACAATTAATTGCATTTCTCAGAACCACATTTCTCATCAGTAACATCACATGATGGTACCAAGCAATGATTCTTCAACATCAGCTTCGTTGGACTGGTCATGTTGTGCGGATGCCTGATGATCGTCTTCCAAAGCAACTGCTCTATTCCAAACTTAAAAATGGAAAGCGTAATGCTGGTGGTCAACAAATGAGGTTTAAAGACTGTCTCAAGACAAATCTAAAAAAAGTAGTATAAAAACTGACAACTGGGAAACACTGGCCTGCGAGCGCTCCAGTTGGAGAACAGCCTTTACCAAAGGTGTCCTGGGCTTTGAAGACACTCATATTCAGGACGCAAGGGAGAAGCGTGCTAGCAGGAAGGCACGCTTGGCAAATCCACACCATGATCAACTCCTGCCTGGAAACCAATGTCCCCACTGTGGAAGAATGTGTAGGTCCAGAATTGGCCTCCACAGTCACTTACGGACTCATTGTTAAAACTGTGTTTATGGAAGACAATCTTACTCTGCTACGAGTGATCACCAAAGATGATGAAGAAAAGCTTCTTAGCATGTCAGAATGCAGATGGGGATTGTATAACTGACTTTGAATAGCTGGATTGTTAGGCAGAAATAGTCAAGTCTGATTTTCTGCCTGATGTACTAGCTTTCTGTGTGTGGTTCAAGTATTCAAGTCAAGCATTCAGCCCCACAACTGCATTCTGAAGTGACACAATCCAATGAAGGATGTATCATGTGATACTTCTGAATGTGGAATTTATATTTTTAAGGGAATGCTGTTAAGCTTTATCGTGTGCATGCCCACATGTGACAACCAGACAAGAAGACTTCCAAGAAAACCTGTTTAGTAGCTGGAGTGCCAGTAGAAACCATTTCTTTCTGCCAAGAAACAGTGGGAATGACAGAATTTCATGATAGGAGGAACTATTTTTGAAATTTAATAGCAACATAATGGTATCATCTTCAGGAACAGAGAAAAGATTATATACAGAAACAGAGTGAAGTGTCAGCAGTTTGCTGGAGTATGTAACAAATTAGATATGCCTTGGTGTTCATTTCAAGAAAGATTATTTTTTTACAATGAAATCAGTCTATTAATTGGAATATATTCAACAGAATATGTCTTTTTAAAAGAACTACTTCTAATATAGAAAAAATAAAATGGTTCAGAGGCCACAGCCTCTGAGTCAAGTAAGTGGGTTTGTTTGTTTACTTTCTAGCTGGCTCCAGGTTTCTGGAGGCCCTTGGGCGCAGGATCCCACCCTCTTGACCCCTCAAACAACATTTACATTCGTACATATTCCTTTTCTTTCTTTTCTTCCCCTCACCTTCCTTTGCTTCCTTTCCCCTATTGGTGTTGTCTTTTTTTGTCTCCTGCTCACCTTCCTTCTCCTTTTGCTCACTTTCTTCTGCCTTGTGTCACCTTCCCTGCCATTTTATTTCATCCCTTGGTAGCTCTTGCCCCCTTCTTTTGTCAGCTTGACAGAAATAAAAATGAACAAGAAGTCTGGGGAAAATTCATCAGCCTCAGAACCTAATGTAGCTGGCAGTTCCCTGTTGACCCTGTGTGGGGTGTAGTTTGAGTTAATTTCCCAGATTCTCCCACACTGAAGTAATGTGTAGTTGTGGTTCTATTAAAAAAGTATTTTTAATTTTTTAAAAATTTGTGAGGTCCTAGCATTTTACTTATTTTTTTAAAAGCTGTTCAACCATTTCCATTCCAAATCAACATTGAAATATTGAAGTTGCAGTCCTGTGCAGACTTACATGAGAGTTGCTTATTAATTTAATTACGGTTAACTAAGGTTCTCTTTTCCTGGCGAACTGAGTCTCCTCTCCCTTCCTGACTGTTCTCCCCCTTTTTCTCTCACCTTCTATGGAAGCATTTTCCTCTCTCTCAAAACCACCTATTTCCTTGCACTCTCCTTGCCTGATATGTAATGCACAAAAAACAAATCTGCAAAAGCGTTAGTATATATTTTGTGTAACATATACATTTTTCAAAGCCGTTTCTCTTAATGCAGGGCATTTTTTGTGTTATTTTTCACAAATACAGACATTCACATGCACACATAACATTGGCGTATACATTTTGGTACACATTCATTGTTTGCAGAACTACATTGCAAATTTCAGAGAAGTGCAAAATTCAAAGGATGCCTGTGTTTTGGTTCGCATATTGTTTTAGAAGGTGTGAATTAGGGAAGTTCATCATTCAATGGCAGCTGAGTCAAATTTCATCATTCAATGGCAGCTGAGTCAAATTTCTGCCCCATTGCTACCTGGAGGAACTGTGTGTGTGTGTGTGTGTGTGTGTGTGTGTGTGTGTGAGAGAGAGAGAGAGAGAGAGAGAGAGAGAGAGAGAGACAGACAGACAGACAGGCAGGCAGACAGACAGAGACAGATTGAGGGAAAATAAGCCACTTTTCCTCAGCCAACACCACTCTCTCTCCTGGCCTACAATACTCTGCTCTGTGGAATCCCCAGCAGCTGGAGGAGAAGCACACACACACACACACACCGCAAATCCACCCTGTGTGTGCATGTGTATCAGGGGAAGAGAATAAGGCATCTGTACCGTCAGTAGATGACAGTTTGTGTCAGACTCCAATGGAGGAACATAGCACCCTCCTTGTCCCTGATTCCTTTCCTTGCACTTTCCTTCTCATGTTTTCCTGGATTCACTTGCCAAGTTATTAAGCCAAGGTCTCAGTACAACAGTCTGGTCTGCGGCCCCTCAGCAGCTGCTGCTGCTGGTGTTCAGTCCCTTCTCCTACCAGAATACAGGAGGAAAGGCCAAACTCTCTCTCAGACTTTGGCAAACACCCCTTGTTTTGTTTTTTTTTTTTGGTATTCTTCTTTCACAAAGATGTTGCTGCTGACTCCTGTAGCTTCTGTTAACGAGCAACCCACTCTTCAACTCCAAGAAAAATATGTCCTTTTGGGGAAACCCCCCCCCCACTCTACTACCCACTCTAGAAAACTTCCATCTTATCTGAGTAGAAACATTCCGTTATTACTTAGCAGGGAATGGAATAGGCTCTGCTCAGGGATATTTCCGTGTATTCTCACTCCACAGGTTTTGTGGTTGAGTTCTGGCAATGAAAATAAATGTGGAGACCATGTCTTGGGGCAGATTTGCATCTCCCAGAGGTAATCAAAGACCTATCCCACTTCCCCCAGCGCCACATTTTATGTAAATGCACCCACAGAAGAATGGGACAAAAAATCTTCACCACTTAACTGAATTCTGCTGCTTTCATTGACACAATTACAAGCTGCCTTTGCTGCACTTTGCACCTTCTTGTATTATTATTGTGTATTTATCACACTAGTTTCAGTTTTCCAGCTACTGCAACAGCAACTGTGGGATAAATACCAGCCTCATATAACCAGCATGTTAGCTCTAGTTAATGCATGAAGGGGTTAAGACCACAGAGTAAGAAGTCCTGCCAGACCTAACTAGGTCACGCCCCTTCACCTTGGGAGGATAGGATACCATTGTTCATTCTCTTCCACCATGTGAATCTGATCAGAAAGTATGTCTGTGCTAGATGCTCCATTCTTAGACCACATGCTTTAGCCAGCAATCTTTGTGTTTCTATACAAATAATTTAGAAACATTTTACGACTTTTTGAAAGCAAGTGTTACTGCCTGTCTTGCTGCTGTATTGAAAAGCACATTAATTTGACTTTTAAAGAACTTGTAAGTAAACCATTTTTATCATACCAAACATGTGGTTTCTTTCAGTGCTATAGGAAGAAATGTGAACTTTGGGAAGAAACTTAGAAGGGGATATTTAAAATGTTTAACAGCCTATATTTCCATATTTACTTATATTTACTTAGCTGCATGTTTTGTGATTTTAAGGCTCTGCTGCGGCTCTCTCACCAGGAGTGCACTTGCCACAAACCTGAATCTTGGCATCCAGTCTTTTAAACCAATTACTAACAAACATCAAAATACAAACCGTAACAACACATAGAGAATGAATACAAAGATACATTAAAAGTAAAATCAGTCAAAACAATATAAAACAACAGAATCACCAAATGCACAGCAAACATTTGTGATCTTCCTGCTTCTTGAAATAGATGTGACTTTGTATTAGGCTGCTCTATTTCTTCACCCCCAGTATTCCTAAAGCAACATTAGCACCCTGGAAGCTCAAAGCAGTTCCTCATCATCTATGTTCTGAACTGTTTAGTGACTCTGATGAGCATCTCCAAACTCAATTGGTTCTTTTTCACTCCTCCTGCCTGAGACCGAGCCAATCAGGTTGAGAGTCTGCTTCCAGGTGTATGCGGTGCCACTGAGCATCCAGACAGCATCCTCTTAGGCCTCAGCAAACTAAAAGATGGCTCAGAGATGTAGTAGCACTACTTGGCTTATCTGCCACTTACATAATTTGTACTCTCATTGGTAAATGAGGAAAGTCAGTTAAATGGAAGCAGAATTTAGTAGTATGAATTAATGAACGCTAGCATACCTGCTAATGCTTCTCACAACAGATCAGACACTGTACCTGTGGGCTTCTAGTTGTTATTGGAACTCCAAGGCCCATCAGTTTCAATGAGGATGGCCAGTGGTCAAGAGTGCTGGTAACTTTAGTCCAACAATAGTTGGAGGGTCACAGATTCCCCATCCTTGCTGTGTAGCAGAAATGCTAGTGAAGTCTTATATATATATATATATATATGCAGGTTTTGGTGTCCTCGGGTGTCTTCCCGTGTAAAAGTTGGGGTGTCTAGGCGACGTTTCGACGAGGTCTCACTCGTCATCTTCAGGCTGGTGCTTTCGGCTTCTTGTTACTGGAACAGAGCAGGATCTCAGTGTTTGAGTTCCTATAAATACTGTTGAGGGGGTGTGGTGTATAGCCTCCAATGTTCTGGGCAGAGAGGAAGTTCCCAGGCTAGTGTGCCTTTTCTTCTTTTGTTCCTTAATTACTTGAGGGATATCTTGAGTGATTTCTTGAGTGATATCCTGAGTACCACTTAGGTGGGTCATTAGGTGTGGATTAGTTGCTAAAGTCTTTGTGTCTTGACCTCTTGAACTTTGTGAAGAGTTTTTCTGAGAAGATGGCTGTACTGCACTTAGTTGTGCTCTGGCTTGGCTTCGTGTATAGGGGCGAGCTGTGGTTTTGTGGCCTGTGTCAGCCAGATCTGTGTAGGGATTGCAGGGGGGTGCAGCATCCGGAGGTGCCACCATGGTTTGGCTACTGGATGGTGTCTGTAATTTATCTGTGGAGAGGGTCTGGGTTTGGGTCTGGTGTGGTTGATTGGTGATGGCGTTCTGTGTGCCTCTGGATCTGGTGTCAGTTTTTGTGGGGAGGGCTAATTTCCAGATGTCTGGCAAGCGGGATGTGTCGTCACGCTTGTTCATGTTGTGAGGGTGTTTCTCTATCTCAATGGCTTCCATGATTATTCTCTTGTGGTGATGTTCCATGTTAAAGAGCAATTTGGAATCTGCAAAATTAATTTCGTGTCCTGTTTCTTTCATGTGTTGGAAAAGAGAGGAAGTTTTTTCTTCTTTTTTGACGGCATTCTTGTGTTCTGCGATACGTGCATTTATTCGTCTGTTTGTTTGTCCAATGTACGTGGCTGGGCAGACTTTGCAGGGTATTTCATAGACCCCTTGGTTTTCCAACTGGATTTTATCCTTGGGGTTTCTGAGGATATTGGCTATTTTTTGGTTGGTGCAAAAGGCTGTTTTGATATTGTGTTTATGGAGGATTTTGCTAATTTTATCTGTAGTGCCCTTGATATAAGGAAGGAGGGCCATGCCATTGTTTTCTTCTGTGTCTTGGTTTTTGGGGGGTGTTTCTTTTTGGATTAGCTTCGTAACCCTGTTTTGCTGGTATCCATTGGCAATTAACACATTTGAGAGATTCTGTAACTCAGTTGTCAAGTGGTCTTTGTCAGCCAGGCGTTTGGTTCTGGAGATGAGAGTCTTGGCTACGGAGTTTATTTGTGCAGGGTGGTGGTGTGATTGTGCATGTAAGTAGCGGTTGGTGTGTGTTTTTTTCCGGTAGATAGTGTGTCCTAGGGAGCCATCAGGTTTTTTGTAGATTAGGACGTCAAGGAAGGGAAGTTGGTTGTTGGCTTCTATTTCCATAGTGAATTGTATTTTGGGGTGTAGGCTGTTGAGATGTGTGAGGAAGCTATCCAGTTTTTCCTTCCCGTGTGGCCAAATTACAAAGGTGTCGTCAACATATCTGAGCCAAAGTTTGGGTTTGTGTTCTGACTTGTCTAAAGCATTGGTTTCAAAGTGTTCCATGTACAGGTTTGCGATGACCGGTGAGAGGGGTGATCCCATAGGTGCTCCTTCTATCTGTTTGTATCTTTGTCCATTGTGGATGAAGTACGTGTTGGTTAGGCAGTGGTTGGTCAGGTCCAAGATGTATTCGGGGGGATTGTATTTGTTTTGAATGGCTGTCAAGGCTTCATTAATGGGCACTTGTGTGAAGAGAGATACAACATCGAAGCTCACAAGTAGGTCATTAGGATGTAGGTTTTGCTTCTTTATTGTTTCTATGAACTGGAAGGAGTTTGGAACGTGTGAAGAGATGGATTCTGCATAGGGCTGAAGTTGCTTGGCGAGAAATTTCGCGAGATTTTGTAGAGGTGAGCCTATGGAGCTGACTATTGGTCTGAGTGGTGTTCCTTCTTTGTGTATCTTGGGGAGGCCGTAGAGTTTGGGGCATCTGGATGATTTTTCTCTGGGGATGATTCTTAGCTGGATTTCTTCACTGATAGGAGAGGCTTTTATTTTGGATTTGGTGGTTTTTTCCAGATAGGTGGTGGGATCTGTTTTTATAGGTTGGTAGGTAGGATCTTGGAGTAGATTTGATAGTTTTGCTTGGTAGTCCGATGTGTTCATCACAACAGTGGCATTACCTTTGTCTGCTGGGAGAATGATTATGTTGTTGTCTTTCCTCAGGTTGGTGAGTGCTTTCTGTTCTTCTTTGTGTAAATTGCTTCTGGGTGGTTTGCTGGAGCAGAGGATGTTGGTGACTTCAAGTCTGATTTTATTGGCTTCATCTGGGTTGATTTTGGTTAGGCTAGCTTCGACTCCGCATATGATGTTTTCCGTGGGGATGCGTCTCGGGGCGACTGCAAAGTTGAAACCTTTGGAGAGTACTTTGGTTTCAGTTGTGGTGAGGATCCTGTCTGATATGTTATGTACTGTTTGTTTCATGGGTTGTTGTGGAGGAAACCTTCCAGCTGACAAGAACCTACGAGAAACTAGAAGTCCGAAGAGCCACCATCTTATGTGATCTCTTGTTCCTACGCAACTGCCGAGACAACAACTTAATTCCCACATGCTTCCAACTTAAATTCCATTCTAAAACCCCAGCTACCGAAAGGATCCTGAAACGAACTGAACTATCCCTAATCAGAAACGAACTACACAAGAAAAGATACCTACTAAACCAAACCAACAAAGATCTGCTCACTCTTCACCTCAAACTCTGTAACAAAATCCACCCTGCACTCTGGGACAAATGCAAACAACTAGCCGTCTGGAGAGCTGAAACGGAGACCTCACATAAGACAGACACACACACCAACAAACTCCACAAACTAGAGAAACGCCAGAAGCCCAGCCACCCTCCACAACAACCCATGAAACAAACAGTACATAACATATCAGACAGGATCCTCACCACAACTGAAACCAAAGTACTCTCCAAAGGTTTCAACTTTGCAGTCGCCCCGAGACGCATCCCCACGGAAAACATCATATGCGGAGTCGAAGCTAGCCTAACCAAAATCAACCCAGATGAAGCCAATAAAATCAGACTTGAAGTCACCAACATCCTCTGCTCCAGCAAACCACCCAGAAGCAATTTACACAAAGAAGAACAGAAAGCACTCACCAACCTGAGGAAAGACAACAACATAATCATTCTCCCAGCAGACAAAGGTAATGCCACTGTTGTGATGAACACATCGGACTACCAAGCAAAACTATCAAATCTACTCCAAGATCCTACCTACCAACCTATAAAAACAGATCCCACCACCTATCTGGAAAAAACCACCAAATCCAAAATAAAAGCCTCTCCTATCAGTGAAGAAATCCAGCTAAGAATCATCCCCAGAGAAAAATCATCCAGATGCCCCAAACTCTACGGCCTCCCCAAGATACACAAAGAAGGAACACCACTCAGACCAATAGTCAGCTCCATAGGCTCACCTCTACAAAATCTCGCGAAATTTCTCGCCAAGCAACTTCAGCCCTATGCAGAATCCATCTCTTCACACGTTCCAAACTCCTTCCAGTTCATAGAAACAATAAAGAAGCAAAACCTACATCCTAATGACCTACTTGTGAGCTTCGATGTTGTATCTCTCTTCACACAAGTGCCCATTAATGAAGCCTTGACAGCCATTCAAAACAAATACAATCCCCCCGAATACATCTTGGACCTGACCAACCACTGCCTAACCAACACGTACTTCATCCACAATGGACAAAGATACAAACAGATAGAAGGAGCACCTATGGGATCACCCCTCTCACCGGTCATCGCAAACCTGTACATGGAACACTTTGAAACCAATGCTTTAGACAAGTCAGAACACAAACCCAAACTTTGGCTCAGATATGTTGACGACACCTTTGTAATTTGGCCACACGGGAAGGAAAAACTGGATAGCTTCCTCACACATCTCAACAGCCTACACCCCAAAATACAATTCACTATGGAAATAGAAGCCAACAACCAACTTCCCTTCCTTGACGTCCTAATCTACAAAAAACCTGATGGCTCCCTAGGACACACTATCTACCGGAAAAAAACACACACCAACCGCTACTTACATGCACAATCACACCACCACCCTGCACAAATAAACTCCGTAGCCAAGACTCTCATCTCCAGAACCAAACGCCTGGCTGACAAAGACCACTTGACAACTGAGTTACAGAATCTCTCAAATGTGTTAATTGCCAATGGATACCAGCAAAACAGGGTTACGAAGCTAATCCAAAAAGAAACACCCCCCAAAAACCAAGACACAGAAGAAAACAATGGCATGGCCCTCCTTCCTTATATCAAGGGCACTACAGATAAAATTAGCAAAATCCTCCATAAACACAATATCAAAACAGCCTTTTGCACCAACCAAAAAATAGCCAATATCCTCAGAAACCCCAAGGATAAAATCCAGTTGGAAAACCAAGGGGTCTATGAAATACCCTGCAAAGTCTGCCCAGCCACGTACATTGGACAAACAAACAGACGAATAAATGCACGTATCGCAGAACACAAGAATGCCGTCAAAAAAGAAGAAAAAACTTCCTCTCTTTTCCAACACATGAAAGAAACAGGACACGAAATTAATTTTGCAGATTCCAAATTGCTCTTTAACATGGAACATCACCACAAGAGAATAATCATGGAAGCCATTGAGATAGAGAAACACCCTCACAACATGAACAAGCGTGACGACACATCCCGCTTGCCAGACATCTGGAAATTAGCCCTCCCCACAAAAACTGACACCAGATCCAGAGGCACACAGAACGCCATCACCAATCAACCACACCAGACCCAAACCCAGACCCTCTCCACAGATAAATTACAGACACCATCCAGTAGCCAAACCATGGTGGCACCTCCGGATGCTGCACCCCCCTGCAATCCCTACACAGATCTGGCTGACACAGGCCACAAAACCACAGCTCGCCCCTATACACGAAGCCAAGCCAGAGCACAACTAAGTGCAGTACAGCCATCTTCTCAGAAAAACTCTTCACAAAGTTCAAGAGGTCAAGACACAAAGACTTTAGCAACTAATCCACACCTAATGACCCACCTAAGTGGTACTCAGGATATCACTCAAGAAATCACTCAAGATATCCCTCAAGTAATTAAGGAACAAAAGAAGAAAAGGCACACTAGCCTGGGAACTTCCTCTCTGCCCAGAACATTGGAGGCTATACACCACACCCCC
Source organism: Podarcis melisellensis (assembly GCF_964234715.1). Classification (NCBI taxonomy): domain Eukaryota; kingdom Metazoa; phylum Chordata; class Lepidosauria; order Squamata; family Lacertidae; genus Podarcis; species Podarcis melisellensis. Next base: position 48,942,345 of record NC_138530.1, read on the forward strand.
TCAACAGTATTTATAGGAACTCAAACACTGAGATCCTGCTCTGTTCCAGTAACAAGAAGCCGAAAGCACCAGCCTGAAGATGACGAGTGAGACCTCGTCGAAACGTCGCCTAGACACCCCAACTTTTACACGGGAAGACACCCGAGGACACCAAAACCTGCATTCCTGTACCCGTGAAAATCTACGAAAGCACATATATATATATATATATATAAAATGCATTTGGAAGTCTATATATCTCAAAAAGCCTGGAGTACAAGACAGATGATAGTGGAAAGGTGAGTAGCGTGACTCTTTAAAGAAGAATGTCTTGACATGGTTATATTTTTGGAAGAACTGCATCATACATTGCAAGATACCATCTCACCGCAGAGGATTAGGTGTTCTAACTTAGGTTGTGTGATGCAATGCAGCTTTTCGTATGAAGGAAAGTATGCTAGTTTTGTAATAAGTGGCAAAATCAAGCAGTATATCTATCCTGGGATATTTTATAGCCACTTTTGAGACAATACCTTATAAAGACATTCCTGTAATGCTGGTGTCAATACACTTCCTTATGGTGCTTTCATATGTGTGTCTACTTGGGTTCAATGGGCCTTGCTTCCTTATAGTGCAATCCTATAAAGTCTATACAAAGCTACCTTTTTCAGACAAGAGTAAAATGTCCAAGTAGGTGTGTATAGGATTATGGTGCAATCCTATACATTGTACACAAAGCTATGTTTTGCAAACAAGAGCAGAAAAATAGAGAAGTTCTGTTTCTTCACACTCAGCCTTTTTTCTGCCCTCCCTTTCAAGGGCAGGGATGGAGGAAGTGAGCAGTGCTTCAAAACTTTGAATGTGGGGCTGCCAATGTCCTGTGAAGTGCTTCCCAAGCGGTAACTCCATGATTTTGTGAGGGGGCCCTCCCACCTGCCAATCATGTGGCATCATAATGACAGTATGTGATTGGCAGGTATGTAGCCCCACCCACCTTTCAAATTTGGCTCATGTGGCTGATCATGATAAGGTTCTGGCCTGTAGAGCCAAAATGGTCCCTCACCCCTGTCATACATGAATACTTAGAAGTAAGCCCCACTGAGTTTAGTAGGACTTACTCCCACATAACTGTGTACAAGTTTGCAGTCTTACTATGTTTTTTTCCATCTGCAGCTATCCTTGTGGCTAGCTAGGTAAGCATATATTTGTTTCACATGGCTGTTACCAGATAAATTCCTGCCCATCTAACCTGAGTAGTCTTGTCTACTAGTCTTGACTGGCAATGGCTGTCTGACCTTTCACTCCCATTCACTGCTGGATGTGTTTATTATGTGTTTACTTTCCTTTGTACATGTGGATGATATTTCTTCCCCACACCCCACTGAGGTGGCTATGACTTTCCTCTGCTAGTCAGAGCCAGTGTCACCCTGAACACCAGTTGCTGGCATTGACAAGTCAGGGAAGTGCTGTTGCACTCAGATCTTAGAATCATAGAATCATAGAATCATAGAATCATAGAGTTGGAAGAGACCACAAGGGCCATCGAGTCCAATCCTCTGCCAAGCAGGAAACACCATCAGAGCACTCCTGACATATGGTTGTCAAGCCTCTGCTTAAAGACCTCCAAAGAAGGAGACTCCACCACACTCCTTGGCAGCAAATTCCACTGTCGAACAGCTCTTACTGTCAGGAAGTTCTTCCTCATGTTTAGGTGGAATCTTCTTTCTTGTAGTTTGGATCCATTGCTCCGTGTCCGCTTCTCTGGAGCAGCAGAAAACAACCTTTCTCCCTCCTCTATGTGACATCCTTTTATATATTTGAACATGGCTATCATATCACCCCTTAACCTCCTCTTCTCCAGGCTCATCTTGCTTGTGAGCTTCTCATGGATTGGCCACTGTGAAGCAAGGATGCTGAGCTAAAGGGGCCCTTTGGCCTTAACCAGCAACCACTGCTTAGAGGCATGAGGAAGCCATTGGGGGTGGTAGGATTTCCATATGTGCAGCACAGCTTATGTATCATCTGCTTGAATTGCTCAGTTGGCAAAGCATGAGACTCTTAAACTCAGGGCCATGGGTTGGAGTCCCACGTTGGGCAAAATATTTCTGCATTGCTGGGAATTGGACTACATGACCCTCATGGTCCCTTCCAACTCTACCATTCTATGATCTATGACCCTTGAGCAGTTTCTGTATTGGGGTGAATGGGTCTTATTTTATTTGGATATACAGGTCCTATTTAATAGGCAAAAGTCTCTGAAAAGGAATGCTGAGCTTTAAACATGTGTTTTAATAATTAGTCACCATTTCAAGATGAAGAAAAAGGCTCTAAATCAAGACATTTTATCTTGGAATGCTCCCTAACTACCTATGTCCATTTCCTTTAAGTCCTGCCACTGTGTTTCAGAGATAAAATCCATTCTGAATTCCTAGAAGCCAAATTAGAGAGTGATACATCATAGGCCGTTTCATCTTGCAGCTGTTTAAGAACTTTTTTCTTCTTCAATATGCTTTACAGCCCTAGACTGTCTGGGTTGGGAAACTTCCAGCTATATTTTTCCAGCTGTAGAGATCCCTTGCTCCTCATCTTTAGATTTATGTCACTTGCGATAATGCTATCTACCCTTAAGTCAGCTGCCGTCTAACCTTCTCTTTTTAGTTTTTACTGAATCAAAAGCTCTGAGGGGAACCAAATCTCTGGTGCTAAGTATATGGATTTCCTCATTCCTACATTTGACAAGGTTTGTCACATTAAGGAACAACAGCACAGCAATGCTGAAATGAGTCGTGCTCTTTCGATTGTTTTACAAGACCCACTGAAGAGCTTCATATGTACCCTCATCAATGCACGGAACTCCTGTTTCAGGGGACTTTCCTACTCCCTTGAAAAGAGAGGTGTGTGTAGGCATGGGAACTCCCATGCTCACGAGGAACAACTGGTCTATACTGCTGAGCGCGCTTTTGATAGCCTGTATATACATTCCTCTATCATTGACGGCTTGATCTATCACATTGAAATCCTGCCATTCCAACAGAGAGCTCAGAGGGTTCTAAAATTCATAGTGGGTTGTCAATGGCTACTAGCCATGGTGGCTATGCTCTGCCTCCCGAGCTGGAGGCAGCAATACTTTTGAGTACCGTTTACTGGAAACCAGGGGAGGGGAGAGTGCTGTTCTGCTCAGATCCTGCTTGCAGAGTTCACACCGGCATCTGGTTGGCCACTGTGAGAACAGGATGCTGGACCAAATGGGCCATTGGCCTGAACCAGCAAGGCCCATCTTACATTCTTATCCTCACAACAAATACATGTTTATGTTATTTTTATCACAGAAATGTTTGCTGCCCTGAACTCCCTTTGGGAGGAAGGGTGGGGTAGAAATGGAGTGAATAAATAGTGACTGGGCAAGACTGTCACGACTCATCTGCAGTGCACATTTTTATTCTATTTTGACTGATGTCACTGGTTCGTATTCAGAAAACTGAGCAGGGATATGAACTCGGAATACAAACTTCTTCAGTTCATAATGCTCAGCTGCGTTATGAATCAAGCATTATTCACCACCACCAACCAATCCTTCTCTGGCTTGAATTTACTACGTTTCTGAGTGGTGGCAGGAGTGTTGAGGAAATGTGGCTGGAGGTGCTTCTGTTTCATTCCTCCCTCTCCCCCTTCCTCCTTCCCCTCGAATGTTGTTGGCAGTGTCCCAGGAGCCAGAGATCTGAAAGCAGCTTTAACCGGCACTACATGGTAACAAAAAGATTTTAAACTGCTCAGAAGCTGTGGAGAAAAGCTTAACACTGGGAGCTGCTGTCTTGGCCAAGTGTCTACATGAGGAGCAACATAGCAGAAAATAGCAGATATTTTCACAATCACAGGCACAGACACACCCAAGTAACAACCTATTTATCTTTCATCCAGTGTTGAGGAAAATAAAATCACAAAAAATTGGGGAGTGTTTCTATTTCAATCAGATTTCCTATGTATGGGGTGGGCAGGTGGCTTATAATGCAAGCCCCAGGTTATATTTATGTCTGTGGTGCCAGAGACAGTGGTACCTCAGGTTACAGGTGTTTCAGGTTACATACGCTTCAAGTTACAGACTCCACTAACCCAGAAATAGTACCTTGGGTTAAGAACTTTGCTTCAGGATGAGAACAGAAATCGCACGGTGATGGAGCGGTGGCAGTAGCGGGAGGCCCTATTAGCTAAAGTGGTGCTTCAGGTTAAGAACAGTTTCAGGTTAAGAACAGACTTCCAGAACGAATTAAGTTCTTAACCCAAGGTACTACTGTAAAGTGTTCTATACAATACTCAAAGGCCCAGAGCTAGAAGACACTCAGAGGAGGCAGAATATTTCTGTGCAATAATTTGTCCCTGCATATTGAATAAACAAAGTTTTTGTTGTTTGTAATTTAAAATAAAAATCAATCTTTTAAAGGAAAGATATTGTAAAATATTGTAAGCAGGCTAGGAAAAACAACAGGAAAAACAGTCATGACAAGGGTACTGATGTCAATATTCCCCACTTTCAGTTCACCCTCTTCCTGCGGAAAAATGTCCACTCTGAAAATGTCCAGAGTGTGTCCAGCCACATGCAATGGGTCAGTGACATGTTGGGACAGCCCTATGGTTTTCAAGGCAGCTATGAAGTCCCCAGGCACCTAATGGATGCTCGCCTTGGCATGGATGTTGAAGTCCCTCAAAACAATTACAACAATTTAAGAAGGATTCACAAGCTGGAACATGTGCAGAGAAGGGAAACCACTATGATTAAGCATGTGGAAGTCAAGCCTTATGAGGAGGGAATTGGTTGTGCTTAGCCTGGAAAAGACTGAGGAGAAATATGATAGCCATCTTCAAATAGCTAAAGGACCGTCACATGGAAGATGAGCAAGCTTGTTTTCTCCTGCTCTGGAGGGTAGGTTCTGAACCAATGGCTTCATGTTACAAGAAAGGAGATTCTGACTGAACATCAGGAAGGGCTTTGTGGTGGTGAGAACTGTTCAACGGTGGAATGGTCTCTCTTTGGAGGATGGTGGACTTTCCTTCATTGGCAGATTTTAAGCAGAGGTTGGATTGCCCTCTGTCATGGATGCTTTAGTTGAGATTCCTGCATTGCAGAGAGTTGGACTAGATGAATGGTCTCTTCCAACTCCACAATTCTCTGAACACATAATTGATGAATTTGAACTGTGGAGGGTAGATTAGATAATCTTCCCAAGTTACCATGTTCTTTCTCCAGTGGGAAAACAGCTTCCATTCCATGATACACTCTGCACTTAAATACATTTCACAATAACCTCAAGTGACTCTTGAAAAATATATTATTCAAAAATACTTTGTTACAAGCATGTTCTTATCTTTGCCTAACTAGAGAAATCTGATGCTTCTTTCTAAAGGGATTGGTTGGCTTTAGAATTCAGTACAACAGTCCAAAGTCATCATGAGATAGTGTCCAAAGAAAATCTATTGGACTGTTTCTTTTCAGCTTTTTTTGGCACATTTCGTTTTCTTACAGTCTTCACTGTGATCAAAGTTGCTTGTGAAAGCAAAAATGAAATGAGACTTGAAAACAATCTTGTGTTAAAAAATACAAGCTAGCATCAAATATCCGTACTGCAATGCTCACTCCTATTCTCTGAGCGGTGATAATTCCAGGGGCATAGTGCATACCCAGGTTCTGATTGTTTTCCCTTTTTTGTGGCAGATGGTTTTATTTACCCACATAGGCAGGTGAGCATAGGTGGATACAAAGCTTAACTTCAACAGGTTTCTTAAAGTTCACACCTTCCCATCAGATTCCTTGGGGGACACAACCAGCCCTCCAAATGCTGTTAGCTTTCAGTGACTAAAACTCAGCCCTCTTCTCTGACTCTGTGTGACTGCAAAATTGCCAGTCTATTATTCTCTTTCACATGAACAGACACCTCAGCAGCATCACTTCCGACTGAGAGAAAAAGAAAGAGATGCCCTCTTTTGCCATACTGGTGTTCCCTTCCTGAAGCATCTCCAGCCACTTAGTTCTATGGCAACATACTGCCCCTGGCTTACATAAGAAAAGGGGATCCTTAACATATCCAGCAAAGCTATTTACCTAAGAAAAGAAACTAGTCTGACCATTTTAGAAGTTGTCTTCTTATCCAGATCCCAGTCTTGCAAGTATAGAATTACAGGGTTGGTGGGGGATGCTGAAGAGGCATTTAGTCCAACCCCAATCCCATAATACTATTTGTACTAGAATGCATAACGGATTGAGTGTGAAGGTAATGGTAGTGATCAGGTCTCTGGCAGTGATTGGCTGAATTTCCATGAGGTCACAGCAGAGGCGCTGACTTGAGCTCCAGGTTATGGGTGCCCAATGGTGCCCATGATGTAGTGTGACATCACATTGCGTCGGCAGAGCAGCAGTGCTTCCAAGGCCTTGAGGCATCTTGGAGGTTATGTCCGAGGCCTCGCAAGACCTCCAATGCAACTTCAGTTTCTATCAGGTCACATTTGGAGGCCTGACAGGGCATTGGACATTGCTTCTGAGACCTCACAGGGTTTTGGAGGTCACGTCTGAAGCCTTGCAAGACCTCCGACATAAGTTCTGGTTTCTACTGCAAGTCGTGTTTGGAGGCCTGGCAGGGTCTCTGGCTTCGTCTGTGAGGTCGCATTGGGGCTCCACCATGGCTTCTGGTAGAAACCAGAAGTCACGTTGGAGCCCTGCATTGTGGGTGCCCTGGCCCCTTACAGTCAGCACCTATGGGTCACATTTGGTCTGGCCACGTAGCAGGTTTCTGGCTGCCATTTCCTTAAATGGTTTGATCCTATAGAAAGGCAAGGTAGATAGATGGGCCTACAAAAGTGGTGAAGTAGTCACATGACCAGGAGTGTCAGGGATTAGGAAGCTGAAGTCTAAACCAACCAAAACTTTGGTTGCAGAATTCTAGTCTTGAGAGAAGGGCCATGTCTTAATGGTTGAACCTCTGTTTTTCAGGCAGAAGATTCCAGCTTCAACCACTAGCATCTCCAGGTAGGGCTAGAGATTCCTTGGAGCCACAGCCAATCAGTGTAGACCATACTGAGCTAGATGGACCAGTAGTTTGACCACTTGTAAGGCAGCTTTGTATGTTCCTGTGAATGTAACCAAGAATGAAACCGCTTCATACTTAATTTGCTACTCCCTGGATTATACACAACTGTGATTTATGGCAGAGAAAGGAAACTACAATACATCCTAACCTTGAGAACAGTAAATCGCTTTAATTGCATATAGAGAGGGTCACACGCCTCTGTGTTTGAGGGATCAGTGTGATCCACATCCAAACTCTGGTCAGTCAAATTTAAGGGCGTTTGAGTGCTAACATTTTATCTGGGTCTCATCTGTCTCTTAACCCAAGTGCTAAAAGCATCAACCTGTCAACAGATAACAATAAAAACTTACATCTATTCCACGGAAAACCTAAGGAGGACTTAAGGGATTTTGGTTAATAGACATCTGTGAGAACATTGAGATCAGACTGCATGCCATCTGATGATTAGAACTAATAAAATAATATAAAATGATTGCTCTAGGAATAATGGAAGAGCATTAAATTACTCACAGCATTGAGGAGGATATCTATAAACTGGAACACAGTTTAAGAAGGTTACCAACAAACAGGGACATATCCAGAGGAGAATGGAAGGGTGGTGAGGGGCCTGCAGACCAAACTGTGGGAGGAAAGGTTGCAGGAGTTGGATATGTTTAGCCTGGAGTTAAGAAGAGAGATGATAGCCAACTTCAAGTACTTGAAGGACTGCCATGTCTATAGAAGACATTGTTTTCTGTTTTGCCCTGTCTGCATTGCATGAAGCAGTGGGGTCCCCCCCCCCCGCTGCAGTTCATCTTCTGACAACAAAATACATTATGCCTCTCACTGTCCACTGTGGTGAAATTTTGTAGCTTACATAAGTTATGCTTTCATTATGTTTTTATTATTTATTAAAGTTGTATACCTCTCTGCGTCCTGCAGGCCTCAGGCTGCCAAACCATGCCTGATAGTGATGGAACCAAGGGGCTCATGATAACATGTGCCTACCCTGTCTGAAATAGAAATATTGTGAATTGATTTATTAATTTTTTTATCCTCCCTTCACCCTGAAGTCCCATGGCAGGTCACAGCATTCAAACACAATATTACCTGCCCTATACCTGATGTCACATGTGTGTGGCAAGTGGGTGTGGTTGGCAGAAAACAGCCCCGAGGGGCAAACCGGGACCTGCACAGGGCTGGATTTGACCCACAGTTTGCAGGCTTCCTACCCCCTTGATGTAGATGCTGTATGTTATCACACTATATGCTTTTAATTTTCAATCTGCCCCAAGCCTTTGGGAAAGGGTAGAATATAAATCTAAACAAATGATTAATGTGGTTTGTGAAAAGCTCCCTTTCTGATCATACTACTCTGTTTAGAATCTCTGCAATCCCTGAGAGAACTAAATATTTCCCTGGCTTAAAGAGAACTGACTTGTCACGCAGGTCCAATCTCTCACTATGACCTCTCACTCCCCAGCTCAATAGATCTACTCTGTAGCTCTGTAACCTCCCCTTTCCCTAAGATACAAAGCTTTCTTGGATCTGTTTCACTCCAGGCAACAGACTCCCAACTTCCATTTTTCACTCCCCCCTGCCCCACTGCTTGACTCTCCCATATTTTTTTATACAGTGGCCACTGAGACTTGCACACTGTTCACCCCTGGCTTCTCAACAGCATCTATTTCCAGGTTGTTGAGACCATATTCCCATGAAACAACATCAGGACCGATCATCAGGAGTCTATCTCCAGCATTGCACAATCCCTAGCAGTAGTTCTTAGTCATGTGCTTTACTGCACATTTGCGTATTGGTTCCTGCCTCTTCCAGTTCCTGCATTGGAATTGTTTGCAGGTATACAAAGTGTGGCATAGCATGAAACAGCTCCTTCAAAGGGGACTTGTAACACAATGGTTCTCCTTACAAAGAGAGTGCAGCAGAATGGAGCTCTGCCACAACATGACATAATCTTACCATGCAGTTCCAGAGATGTAAGGCAAATGGATGATATGCTGTCTGATACTCTTGGGCTAAGCTATTGCCAGGAAAATTGACTCCAGGTCAGCAACGCATTGCAAAGTGTATTAATCATTTGCAAAGGTCCAATCAAATATTTTCTCTCTGTGTCATCACTTAGGTTAACTGCAGACCTGTGTGGGATCATCTTCATTCTAGTTTCCATTGACAGACTGGTCTATTACATAAATTTTAGGGGGTTTTTTGGCTGCCTTCTGGAAAAGATTGTATCAGCTTACGCCGCTGGACTCAGTTTTGGCTCAATGACATTGAGAAGGCGCTATATTGCTTTTAAATTAACACATGGAAGCATTTGATCTGGCATTGGAATATTAATTTGTGGAAGGCTCATATGTAAGAAACAGTTTTGGGTGTTTGTAATCAGTGTATTTTGTCACTTAGTTCTCGGTAAATCAGTAGCATTCCAAAACTATGAAGCACCGGCAATTATGTCTGGCATCATTGATGTTTGGCAATCTTAAACCATCATTCAATATACTCCTTACATTGTAAGATCAGCCTTGAGTTAGGAGGTTTCAAAGGCAAGAAAAGTTAAATGGAAATGTGTGGTTTTTCCAGATATCACCCCAATTTTATTTTAACACCTTTCTAATGTAGGCCGTATCGGGTGCTGCTGGCATGATATCACTCATCCTCATATAATGCAAATAATGAATCAATTGATTCTGGGGGTGAAGTGAAAAAAAAGGAGGAGACAATGAGTGACTATTCACAGCTCTCCTGTCTGGCACATCTGAGACCATCATAACTGGTACCAAAAGTGTATTGAAAATGTAAAATGTTCATTACAGTGGTACCTCGGGTTACAGACACTTCAGATTACAGATGCTTCAGGTTACAGACTCCACTAACCCAGAATAGTACCTCGGGTTAAGAACTTTGCTTCAGATTGAGAACAAAAATCACACAACGGTGGCACGGTGGCAGTGGGAGGCCCCATTAGCTAAAGTGGTACCTCAGGTTAAGAACAGTTTCAGGTTAAGAACGGAACTCCAAAACAAATTAAGTTCTTAACTCAAGGTACCACTGTACTAACTTTCAAATAAAGGTACAGATTGTATTGTGGCATTTCAAACTCCCTCCCACTGTGCTTTTTTTAGGGCCAGTGTGATCCCAATTAAAGTGCAGGAGGGATGAAACACTATAGATCCACAATGTATTTTGGATCTAAGAGCCCAGTCACAGTGAAAACTCATACTTAACAACACCATTATGTTGCTACAGTAGTTAAAGTAAGGAGGTGTTAACCATATAGTATTATTTTTATATTCGTACCCTCATGAGCTGAAGGCATGAGTTCATGATTATCAGGACTGTGCAAGAAATTAATATGAGGGTCCTTAGAGACCTCAGTGCATATGCACTACTGTATATGCGCTAGGACAATTTTGTTTCATATAGTTTTTCATTAATTTGGAGTGATCTCCAAAACCATCTTTGTTTCTTCAAAATTATTACTTTATTGGGGCGTACGTGACACCGTGAAGTGCTTTCTACCAACACAGATAGGAGAGGATTGTGTGTGTTTATAATATGGAAGATGTGCATTTTGGTATTGGAGGGGCGCACGGAGCCTTGCAAAAGCTAAATTAAAAGGGGGACATATATAGCTGCATTATACTGAGTCAGGTCATTGATGCCTCTACCTCAGTATTGTCAATGATTGGCAGCAGCTTTCCATGGTTTCAGACAGGAGTCCCTCCCACCTTCACTGGAGATGTTGGGGGCTGAATCTGATGGCCCACCACTGAGACGTAGGAGGAGGAAAGAGATGACGGAATGAAAGGTGATTCCAAAGGCCCTGTGGCTGATTTTCCTGCAACACAATCAAACTTATTAAAATGGGAATAAAAAGCATCTGTCTAATCATCTTGTTGTTCCATCCTTGACACAATGATGCAATGCAATGTTTCACAATTATGAACTGGACTTTGCAGGCAGTCAACATTTCCTTCTTTCTAAGTCTGGGCAAGACAATGTGTCCCTGATCAGAAATATTGCATTACCTCAACCAATTTCTTTTTGTCTCTTTGCATTCCTGAGAAGATTTTCTAGGACCTTTCAAGCTGTGTTTCAGGCTGTGCTTTGTCTGATGGTCTTCGCCAGGAGTATGTATGTCCAGTCTTGGTGACCGCTTTGTGCCATTTGATACCACTGGCCGCCAAATCCTTCTTGAGCCACTGCAAAGACTTTGGAGTCCTAGAGCTTGTGCTTCGGTAGTTGTTCTGGGCTTTCTCAGAAAGTGGTGTTAGGTTCTGTCCCCTGAGAATTATCATATGGGACGCCTCTGCATTTTATTCCACCACTGCATAGGAATATCGGGAAGCTGCTTTACACTAGGTCAGGCTGTTTGTCCATCAAGCCTTTTGCTGTCTTCTCTGATTGGCAGAAGCTTTCTAAGTCTCCAGCAGAAATCTCTCTCATTACCTGACCCCTTTAACAGGAAATGCTACAAACTGGACCCAGGAACTTCAGTACTCTAAGCACATGCTCAGTCCCTGAGCTGTGGTCCTTCCTCTAACACAGGGTTTCCCAAACTTGGGTCTCCAGCTAGTTTTGGACTACAACTTCCATCATCCCTAGCTAGCAGGTTCAGTGGTCAAGAATGATGGGAATTGTAGCCCAAAACCAACTGAAAACTGAAGTTTGGGAGACCCTTCTCTAACATGAATTCTGCTCAACATGTATATGAAGCAGCTGAGAAATATTGTCCTTAGGTTTGCTGTGCATGCCTATGACACCCAGATCTATTTCTCCCAACCCACCCAACAAATACAGTCACAGTAATTCTAACCATGAGCTTATACACCAATAGTGGGCTAACAAATGGAAATGGAATCCAAAGGAAGAGCAGTCTGGTGGCCCATTTCATAGACTCATAGAATCGTAGAGTTGGAAGAGTCCCCAAGGCATCTAGTCCAATCCCTGGCAATGCAGGAATCTCAGCTAAAACATCCATGACAGATAACCATCCAACACTTGTTCTTGGGGAATGCAGTTTACCTGTCCTTGATATAGTCACACTTTCTTGGGAGAGCACATTCATAATCTGGGTTACTCTTGGATCCAGCTTTGTTTCTTGAAGCACAAGTAGCAATGGTAGCCAAGAATATATTTTTATCAGTTTACTGCCTGCACCCCTTCCTGGAGGATAGGAATAAGGACATCATCATCCATTCCCTGTTAACCCAGCAAACTGACTATGGCAGGAGGGGTGAACCTTTGGCCCTCCGGATATTGCTGAACTACAACTCCCATCAGTCTTAGCAAGCATGGTCAATGGTCAGGGGTGATAGGACTCAGCAGCACATGGGGGAGAACAAAGGTTTCCCACACCTGAATTATAGTAATATTTTGAAGGTTTTGAAGCTGCAACAACCATACCAAAGTGCATAAAAATTGTGAACTAAAAGGTCAGTTCAGTAATTCCACGAAGATGATTTACAGCTTTTCTGCAGTGAGCTATCAGTTAATGCAGTTAAGTGATAAGTCCAGATTACGATCTACCACCAGCCAGTCCATCAGCACTTTAATTTATTGCTGGCTCTTTATGTCACTTCTGAGAACTGGTGGGATCCGCCAATGTTCGGAAGTACCTGGCATATGAAACAGAGCAGGTGTGTTTTGCTTGGATGTTTCTGTAAGCTTCCATAGCAATCAAACAGCCATACATTAAAAATAAAGAACATTATGTGATTTCTGTAAAGTGCTCCTGCCTCAAGAGGCAATTGATAAAAGAGATCCCAATACCTTAGACCAGATGTGGTTGGATGAACTCTCCTGGAATATTTGTACTGTTTTCAGTCAGCCTACTTCCTACCCCACAATGAAAGGTCAACCATGCCTTGGAAATGCCTGGCATTTTGCAGACAACTATCCTGAAAGACTATGGACATTTGGTGCACGATCACTTAAACCAAATGCTTACATAATGACATAAAATATCTGTAAAAGTTAAATAATTTATTGACCAAGTGGCTATAAAGCACACTGGCTGCGGTTGAAAAGTTGAAATTGTATCTTCGGGGGAAAGATCAGATGTGGGCTTTCTCTGCTTCTAAGGCTCAAAAGAACTCAGAATTTAAGCTCAGCTATTCAGCCTATATCATTAGTCTTTGGAGTAAGATAATAATGTCAACTTACGAAACAGATCAAATTAGCAACACCCACAGGCTTTTTTTGTAGTTGGTTTGCAATGTGGCAGTAAAGAATGGGCGTAATGATGACTTCATTGTTACTTTCTCATGGAAATTCAGATCCTGTTACGAGGACTGTTTGTGTCCCGGATGGCATGTAAAAGTAAAATACCATGTTTAATAAATAAAACATTTCTTTATGAGGGATGATAAGGCGCTGACAAGAGTAGTGAGCAATACAGGCAGTGATTTACTGTTGAGCCTTGAAAATTCCATTTGTTTATCTTTAGCAATGTCAGCATTGGCTAAATATATTACTTCTCTAGTGTAGAATCCCCAACAGCCTTTTCTTCCTTTAAAATTATAGTTTTGACTACGTGACAGCTCATAAATAATTTTGAACTATTTCCCCCTGTTTTGCACAAGTCGAAAACATTTCCCCTATAAAACTCAAATTGCAACTAAATACCGACTTTTCTCTCGCCTTGTTCACTCTTTTGGGACACTCTGTGGATACAACTCATTTGAGACCCATTTTGGAAAAAAGGTAAAGGACCCCTGACAGTTAAGTCCAGTCGCAAATGACTCTGGGGTTGTGGCGCTCATCTCGCTTTACAGGCTGAGGGAGCCGGCGTTTCTCCACAGACAGTTTTTCCGGGTCATGTGGTGAAACCAGAGCAGCGCACGGAAACACTGTTTACCTTCCCACCGGAGAGGTACCTATTTATCTACTTGCACTTTGACATGTTTTTGAACTGCTAGGTTGGCAGGAGCAGGGACTGAGCAATGGGAGCTCACCCCGTCACAGGGATTCGAACTGCCGACCTTCCAATTTACAAGCCCTAGGCTCAGTGGTTTAGACTCATTTCGGAGTTGCCACAAACCCTTGACACGCATCATGTTGAAAGCTCTTGTTATTTTTCAACAAAATGTTCTTGTGGAAGGATAAACCAGACAAAATGTTCCTTTCGGGGAAGTATCTAGGAATCATGTGCTCATCTGATGTACCTTAACCTGAGCCAAATTATTGGTTCATCTAGACCAGCGAGGGGCAATTTGTTGTCATAGAATCATAGAACTGGAAGATCTTGTTAGACTCCAGGTTCCATTGGTTTCAGCCAGCATGTCCTTTGGCCAGGGAAGATGGGAGTTGTAGTCCAAGAACGTCTGGAGTGCTGTAGGTCACCAGTCTCTGGCTGAAAGGATCCTGAAGGGAAGTCACCTTGGAAACGATCACAAAGCAGAAGTGGAAGTTATTTCTTCTTACCTGAATGAGGAGTTTCATTCATCAGATTCCACTTACAGTGGTACCTCGGGTTACATATGCTTCAGGTTACGGACCCTTCAGGTTACAGACTCGGCTAACCCAGAAATAGTGCCTCAGGTTAAGAACTTTGATTCAGGATGAGAACAGAAATCTTGCTCCGGCAGTACGGCAGCAGCAGTATGCCCCATTAGCTAAAGTGGTGCTTCAGGTTAAGAACAGTTTCAGGTTAAGAACGGACCTCCGGAATGAATTAAGTACTTAACCCGAGGTACCACTGTATTCCTGATTTGGCTTGCCTTCCATATTAAATATGTTTTGGAAGACAGGTCAAATGATATTACACTGGCTGTGGAAAGGTTCTTTCAGAGGTTATAATAAACAAAGATCATTATGCCCTAGATAGAACAAAATGACTGTCTTGGTTTCTTCCATCTGTCTGTCTGGTCGTTTTAACTGTATCTAGTTCTGAAATTGTTTTGTGGGTCTTTGGACCACAATAAAGTTTGAATTGGCTCATATATGTGGAGAGGAAACAATAATATATCTGCCCACCAATGTGACTGCCCTGCTGATGACACTACAATTCTGGGCACCCCAGTTCAAGAAGGACACTGACAAACTGGACCGTGTCCAGAGGAGGGCAACCAAAATGGTCGAAGGCCTGGAAACGATGCCTTATGAGGAACGGCTAAGGGAGCTGGGCATGTTTAGCCTGGAGAAGAGGAGGTTAAGGGGTGATATGATAGCCATGTTCAAATATATAAAAGGATGTCACATAGAGGAGGGAGAAAGGTTGTTTTCTGCTGCTCCAGAGAAGCGGACACGGAGCAATGGATCCAAACTACAAGAAAGAAGATTTCACCTAAACATTAGGAAGAACTTCCTGACAGTAAGAGCTGTTCGACAGTGGAATTTGCTGCCAAGGAGTGTGGTGGAGTCTCCTTCTTTGGAGGTCTTTAAGCAGAGGCTTGACAACCATATGTCAGGAGTGCTCTGATGGTGTTTCCTGCTTGGCAGGGGGTTGGACTCAATGGCCCTTGTGGTCTCTTCCAACTCTATGATTCTATGATTCTATGACACACCACAATATCCACACAAGGGCATAACATTCAAACATGGCCGACGTGAGTAAAATCTAACCAGCACAAGCTAATTTCATTCAATAGGTTTCCCAGATAAAATCACAATACATGTGATTGGGTATACATGTATTGGATTTTATGCACATAAGCTGCATTGAACATTATGATCCTGTATGGGATGCAGAAGGCAAGGATGGTTCTGAGTGGGTAGGGAGGACAAATGCTCTCTCATTCTGATTTGCGCGTGTGTGTTTGCCACATCAAAGACAGATATCATTTTACAATCCAACACTCTCACTCCTTTTTGTGCTAGATCTTTCTGAAAAATATGAACTCATTATTCTGAAGGCAATAAGTGATGATTGCCTCTGATGAAAAAAGGCATGCTATACCCAGAATGCACTATGCAAGCTCTTGGGATTCTTTTGAAAATAAACAAACCCTTAGCACATTTTGAGGGTTGATTCATTTTTTATATATAAGTCTTTGTTCTGTTGATTGGTGCCCTTTTCTTCCTCCACTCTCAGAAAGAATGCTACTGCCAGATCTGGTCAGTTCCTTACACTGAGAAATTCCTGAAATTGTAAAGCATAACATATGATGCTACATGCATCAATGTTTTGTGGAGTAGTTATTTCTTAGAAGTGAATGTTTTGGAAACCCGGTGCTGCAATCTTAAACTTTACAGTTGAGGCTTTTCACATAGGAGTAGGCTCTGACTTTTTGTATTCATCGTTTTTGTCAAACCTGAAGAATTAAAGCTCCCTTCTGTCAGATAAAAGTCTGATTCATGCAGTGATTCTGCCTCCATTTCCACTGCAGGTGTACATAAACTGGGACCTAAATGGCACTGTTGGGAGGCAACTGTCCATCCAAGACTGGAGTAATGAATGCAGGGAAATGTCAGATCCCTCCAAGGGCTGAAATAAGGGAACTAAGGAAGAAAAACCTACTCATTAAAATGCCTCTCATTAAAGGTTCATTTCTTGCTAGTGGGTAGATAGATTACACACACACACTTACCAAATATAGTTCTCCTTTTGGAGAAGTGAAAAAATGTATGTTTAAAAGTAATAAGGGCTGTAATGCAGTAATAGGAAGTACTGTAAATATGCCTTGCAGTCCCATCTCATATGTTGCAGGGCAAATAAGCATGGATTGATGACTGTGCTGTCAGTGCACCCCTGTTTTCTTTCTTTCTTTTTATTAAATGTTTATTAGCATTTTCAATAATAAAACAAAAACAAAAATAAACAAAAAATAACAAACATACAAAAATAAAAACACATAAAATTTCAATTGCTTATTTTCTTTTACCTTATTTCTCAGACCTTCTCACACCTCCCCTTCTTGTATTCCAATTAAAATTGTTAGCTCAGCAAATCCTTATTACTTATTTCTCAACCTTAACTTAATAATTTATTTTAACATATTATTATTTTACTTTTTCCTCTTTTGTCCATTTCCTCAATTTATTTTTGCTAACCTTATTTTCATTTAATTGAGTTCATTTTAAAAACCAGTTTTGCCTTATCCAAACTTAAACATCAATGCTTATACATCAATACTCATTCTTTTTTTTTTTTTATAAATATTTATTAAGGTTTTTACAGAAAAGAAAAAAAAAGCATCCAATAACAATAAACAGTATTACTTTGTTTAACAAAATTTCATATCCTCTTTGAACTTCCTCGCGCCTCCCACTCCCATTTGCTTCATTAATAAATTTTGTCCAGCAAATTATCATCTTATTTCCAAATTTTAAAACCGCTTATTTAGTTACAATAAAATTGTTCTCCTGCAAACTTGTTTTTCTTAATCTCTCTTGTCATCAGTTCCTAATCTATTTTAGTGATGGCCAATTATTTATAACTAAGCATCTTTTTTAACATTCCAATAATTCATAATGTTTTTGTAAGTAAATCTTAAATTTCTTCCAATCTTCTTCCATCCTTTCTTCTCCCAGGTCTCGGATTCTACCAGTCATCTCCGCCAGTTGCATATAGTCCATCAGTTGCATCTGCCATTCTTCCAGTGTGGGTAGATCTTGAGTTTTCCAATTCTTAGCGAGTAGTATCCTTGCTGCTGTTGTCGCATACATAAAGAATGTTCTATCTTTCTTTAGCACCTTCTGGTCGACAATGCCCAGAAGAAAGGCCTCTGGTTTCTTGGTGAAGGTATACTTAAATACCTTTTTCAACTCATTATATATCATTTCCCAGAAGGCCTTCACCTTAGGGCAAGTCCACCAGAGGTGGTAGAATGTTCCTTCATTTTCCTTACATTTCCAGCATTTGTTATCTGACGAATGGTATATTTTAGCAAGTTTAACTGGGGTCATGTACCATCTGTATATCATTTTCATTACATTTTCTTTCAAGGCATTACATGCAGTAAAGTTCAACCTAGTGGTCCACAACCTTTCCCAATCCTCAAACATAATATTATGCCCTATGTCCTGTGCCCATTTTATCATAGCCGACTTAACCATTTCGTCTTGTGTATTCCATTTCAACAGCAAGTTATACATTCTTGAAAGTACCTTGGTCTTAGGTTCTAACAGTTCTGTTTCCAACTTCGATTTCTCCACCTGGAATCCTAACTTTTTGTCACTTAAAAGTTTCCTTAATCTGAGCGTAGTGTAGCCAGTCTCGCACTTTGTCCTTCATTTTCTCCATACTCTGCAGTTTCCAATTATCTCCGTCTTTTTCTAACAGTTCCCAATATTTTGGCCAGTAGGCTTCCATATTGGTTCTTTTTCGGGCCTTAGCTTCCAAAGGTGAAAGCCACCTTGGTGTTTTATTTTCCAGTAAGTCTTTATATTTAATCCAGACATTAAACACTGCTTTTCTGACAATATGGTTCTTAAAGGCCTTATTGATCTTAACTTTATCATACCACAAATATGCATGCCAACCAAAAGCATTGTTGTAACCTTCGAGATCTAGCACATCAGTGTCCTCAAGAAGTAGCCAATCCTTTAGCCAGCAGAAAGCTGCGGCTTCATAATACAACCTTAAGTCTGGCAGGGCAAAGCCCCCTCTTTCCTTTGCATCTGTTAATATCTTAAACTTGATTCTGGGCTTTTTGCCCTGCCAGACAACATCAATACTCATTCTTAAAACATTTTTCTAAGATCGACCAATATTCCCTTCCATGAATTTCCCAATTTTCATACCAATAACCAAACAGAATAAAAACAGAACAAATTATAATTATGTCCCCTTTGGATTCCCAAACTCCACCCCCCCTTTCCCGGTTTCAGTCCCCAACAAGTGTCCATCAATCTCAATCTACTATCAGCCTGGAGATCTCAGATCCGAGGCTCTTAATTCTCTCTCAGTTCCTCTCTGCCGGTCTTTTTGATAGTCCTTAATATTGAACACCAAATCTCGGAGAAGCTCCGGCCCAACAGGATCCATGTTTCTTCCAGCCAGACCTCCATACTTAAAAGTGGAGCCTATGGGGTACTCCAAATCTTGTTTCTTACTCCTTTCAAAAACCAAATGTCCCCAAAACTCCAAATTCCACCATCAAATTTGTAATTCTTAGGTCTTCAGATCTCCACATAAGGAGATCTTTCCATTTTTCAATCTCCAATTCAGGCCAGACTTTCCACATCAAATTTTTATCTTCCTTTGTTGCCATCATGTCAGGCCTCAAGCTCTCCTTTAACACCTGCAGAATTACAGCTCCTCCTTCTTTTTCTTCAAAGACAACATCTATCTCCTTCTCCAAATTCTCAAAGCTCTCAAATTTCTCTGTTTGCCCAGTTGAATAGGCTTCCTGATTCAAATCCTTATCAAACTCAATGATGTTGTTTACTGTTAAGTCCAGAGTTGTAACATTTGTAGCCAAAACATCAAGTTGGCCTTGTATCTTTCCCAAGAGAACAAATGTTCTGTCCAATTCTGCCTGGATTTTCCCTCCTCCAGCCATTCTTGTAATGTCCCAAAAACCCCTCTAGAGGGATTTTGGTTCCTTGATATTCCTTTCAGCTCAAATCCAAAAGTCAAGTTAGTTTGTATCAGCTCTTCCTTATTTTCAAATTGTAACAAGTATAACCAGCAGAAACAACAAAAACAAAGTTCTATTTTTCCGTCTTGACAGCTAATTTGACAGCTGTCAAACTCTTCAATACCTCATCAACAGGCTCTCTCGCGGGGCACTCCTGGGTCCGGGGGGGGGGTGATACTTCAGCTCCCAAAATTAGTTCTTTATCCTCCAGTAAGATTTCTTATACTGCCAAACCGTGAAATTAAAATCTTTAACCAAAGAAGAAAAAAAAAGAGTTCTCTCGACCCTAGTTAGCAGGTCCTTTGCTTTAATTTATTTACAAAACGGGGAGGCGGACTTCCTGTTTAAGCCTTCCCCGATCGTGCCTAATTCATAAAAAAATTCTTTAAAAATCCAATTTCCGTACTACTCACGGGTTGTTACTTTACAGTCCAATTGCTCACAAGAAGAAGTCAGCGCTCTCTGACAATGGCAGTGCGGCTTGACTCTGCAGAAGGAGCAGTCTACTCTCAGCACCGCACCGCTCACCCCATCCCTGTACCGGAGCCTTTAAAAAGGCTCCTTCACAGCTTGGGGGGGCGCAAATGGTGCCCGCCGAGTCACCACGCTCTCAGGCTTCACCGCCTGTGATTTTTAAGGGTCTCCGCGTCGCCGCCGCGGCAAGACCCGATCCTGCGGAGCCGATTCCCTCCAGAGCTCAGAGGGAATCCACCATTAGTCGATCGCGCTAACCCGGAAGTCCCAGTGCACCCCTGTTTTCTACTGGTGAGGATTTTGTAGCAGTGTTTTATCAGGTCTTGGCAATGCAAGGAAAGCTTTTGCTGGGTGCAACAAATGACTTGCAGTGGAGCAACCATTAAAACATATACCATGGGGCTGTGTGAAGCCAAACCAGATGCCAGACCTGGAGAGTGCACCAGTCCTAAATAATAATAATAATAATAATAATAATAATAATAATAATAATTTTTATTATTTATACCCTACCCATCTGGCTGGGTTTCCTCAGCCACTCTGAGCAGCTCCCCAGAGAAGATTAGAAACACAGTAAAACATCAAACATTAAAAACTCCCCTTCAGATGTCTTCTAAAATTTTATTTCCTTGACATCTGATGGGAGCACATTCCACAGGGCGGGCGCCACTACCGAGAAGGCCCTCTGCTGCCTGGTTCCCTGTAACCTTACTTCTCAGAAGTGAGGGAACCGCAAGAAGGCCCTCGCAGCTTCTCAGTCATAGGAGCTGACATTACCTATTCCTACTCATTTTAAAATGCAAGAGGACTCTGAAGATTGAGCACAAACTGTCTCCAGTAGCTTACTTGGCTAGGATCTAGCCTCAGACTTTGAGGTTTCCATTTCAAGCCTGGGAAGAGCTGGCCTGTTTCTCACCGAGTTTGTTTTATATATATATATATATATATATATATATATATATATATATATATATATATATATATATGCAGGTTTTGGTGTCCTCGGGTGTCTTCCCGTGTAAAAGTTGGGGTGTCTAGGCGACGTTTCGACGAGGTCTCACTCGTCATCTTCAGGCTGGTGCTTTCGGCTTCTTGTTACTGGAACAGAGCAGGATCTCAGTGTTTGAGTTCCTATAAATACTGTTGAGGGGGTGTGGTGTATAGCCTCCAATGTTCTGGGCAGAGAGGAAGTTCCCAGGCTAGTGTGCCTTTTCTTCTTTTGTTCCTTAATTACTTGAGGGATATCTTGAGTGATTTCTTGAGTGATATCCTGAGTACCACTTAGGTGGGTCATTAGGTGTGGATTAGTTGCTAAAGTCTTTGTGTCTTGACCTCTTGAACTTTGTGAAGAGTTTTTCTGAGAAGATGGCTGTACTGCACTTAGTTGTGCTCTGGCTTGGCTTCGTGTATAGGGGCGAGCTGTGGTTTTGTGGCCTGTGTCAGCCAGATCTGTGTAGGGATTGCAGGGGGGTGCAGCATCCGGAGGTGCCACCATGGTTTGGCTACTGGATGGTGTCTGTAATTTATCTGTGGAGAGGGTCTGGGTTTGGGTCTGGTGTGGTTGATTGGTGATGGCGTTCTGTGTGCCTCTGGATCTGGTGTCAGTTTTTGTGGGGAGGGCTAATTTCCAGATGTCTGGCAAGCGGGATGTGTCGTCACGCTTGTTCATGTTGTGAGGGTGTTTCTCTATCTCGATGGCTTCCATGATTATTCTCTTGTGGTGATGTTCCATGTTAAAGAGCAATTTGGAATCTGCAAAATTAATTTCGTGTCCTGTTTCTTTCATGTGTTGGAAAAGAGAGGAAGTTTTTTCTTCTTTTTTGACGGCATTCTTGTGTTCTGCGATACGTGCATTTATTCGTCTGTTTGTTTGTCCAATGTACGTGGCTGGGCAGACTTTGCAGGGTATTTCATAGACCCCTTGGTTTTCCAACTGGATTTTATCCTTGGGGTTTCTGAGGATATTGGCTATTTTTTGGTTGGTGCAAAAGGCTGTTTTGATATTGTGTTTATGGAGGATTTTGCTAATTTTATCTGTAGTGCCCTTGATATAAGGAAGGAGGGCCATGCCATTGTTTTCTTCTGTGTCTTGGTTTTTGGGGGGTGTTTCTTTTTGGATTAGCTTCGTAACCCTGTTTTGCTGGTATCCATTGGCAATTAACACATTTGAGAGATTCTGTAACTCAGTTGTCAAGTGGTCTTTGTCAGCCAGGCGTTTGGTTCTGGAGATGAGAGTCTTGGCTACGGAGTTTATTTGTGCAGGGTGGTGGTGTGATTGTGCATGTAAGTAGCGGTTGGTGTGTGTTTTTTTCCGGTAGATAGTGTGTCCTAGGGAGCCATCAGGTTTTTTGTAGATTAGGACGTCAAGGAAGGGAAGTTGGTTGTTGGCTTCTATTTCCATAGTGAATTGTATTTTGGGGTGTAGGCTGTTGAGATGTGTGAGGAAGCTATCCAGTTTTTCCTTCCCGTGTGGCCAAATTACAAAGGTGTCGTCAACATATCTGAGCCAAAGTTTGGGTTTGTGTTCTGACTTGTCTAAAGCATTGGTTTCAAAGTGTTCCATGTACAGGTTTGCGATGACCGGTGAGAGGGGTGATCCCATAGGTGCTCCTTCTATCTGTTTGTATCTTTGTCCATTGTGGATGAAGTACGTGTTGGTTAGGCAGTGGTTGGTCAGGTCCAAGATGTATTCGGGGGGATTGTATTTGTTTTGAATGGCTGTCAAGGCTTCATTAATGGGCACTTGTGTGAAGAGAGATACAACATCGAAGCTCACAAGTAGGTCATTAGGATGTAGGTTTTGCTTCTTTATTGTTTCTATGAACTGGAAGGAGTTTGGAACGTGTGAAGAGATGGATTCTGCATAGGGCTGAAGTTGCTTGGCGAGAAATTTAGCGAGATTTTGTAGAGGTGAGCCTATGGAGCTGACTATTGGTCTGAGTGGTGTTCCTTCTTTGTGTATCTTGGGGAGGCCGTAGAGTTTGGGGCATCTGGATGATTTTTCTCTGGGGATGATTCTTAGCTGGATTTCTTCACTGATAGGAGAGGCTTTTATTTTGGATTTGGTGGTTTTTTCCAGATAGGTGGTGGGATCTGTTTTTATAGGTTGGTAGGTAGGATCTTGGAGTAGATTTGATAGTTTTGCTTGGTAGTCCTCCATAAAGGGGAGGGGGCATTCAAGCAAGGATACCCCAAAATGGTATTGCCGAGAGACAGGTCTCCCACTTCAGTGACACAACTTGGCCTTCGGCACCTGGTTTCCTTGGCTCTACTTACCACATAAGCTGCGATGGGTGGGGTCTTCACAAATGGGAGGAGAGGAGGCTTAAATCTCCCTTGTGGATATTCAGAAGTCATCAGGAATGGAGGAAAGTCAAAGCAGCCAAACACATCCATGCCTTGCAGCTATTAAAGGTACAGAAGCTCAGACCAAATGAGAAGTTGGCAGCTCTCCTCACAGCTGCTGCGGGTGTTGGAAGGAGCTACGTTGTGCGCTGTTCTTCAGTGGAGCAACCATTCGTATTACTTTCTAGCAATTTGAGAGTGGGGTGGGTTTCCTCATAACATTTCACATTTAAGATATCAATGGGTCTCTACTCCCACCCCCATCCCTTCTGCAGTTCTTATAGACATATTTTTACCTCCTTGGGGAGTCTCAAGAGTTATTTTCCAACTGACGGCAAAACAGAACTTCTTTTTTTTTCACTTTGGGGAAAAATCTATAGCGGAGTCTGCACTGGCCAAAGCAAGATCAGGTGCTGTGAATTAGAAGAGTGGAGAAAAGGAATGGAAATGATGATTTACACTCAGAAAAGCTGCACACTTTTTTCCAGACTTAGGAATGCTAAGCAATAAACGCCTGAGTGGGAAAGTGTGGTTTTGAGAACATTTTCTCCAGAATCTGCCGAATAAAAAAAAATAATGCCTATTTTGGCTCTTGAAAATTTTCATACCGAGCCAAAAATATTTGTTTCAGGATCACTCTTTTCCATATTTTCTTTTTATTGCTCACCTCAAATGCTACTTGTACTTGCTGGTTAAGCAGTTTTCATTGTACAATCTGACTTTCTGCCCAATGCAAGGGAGCAGTTAAAATCGAACAGGCAAGGGCCGGGCGAATGTGACACATCACTCCATCCTAAGAAACCATCTTCTGCTCCATTCGCCTGCATTTTTTGCATTTCTTATCTGCCTGCTGCAGAGAGCTGTTTATGTATTTCCTGGAAGCCCATGAAGTCTGTCTGTATAATAATAATAAATAACTAAACTGTAAATCAGTAAAAAAAATAATCCTTAAATAATGTTCACTTTTCCCCAGCTCAGGTTGTGGCTCTACTTCATGGACATGAAAGGAAATAAATGAAATAGATAAAGCACTTCTCTTGTGGCTTTTACTTATTTATTCCACATACTTATATACCACTTTGTGCTAAAATAGTCTCTGGATGATTTACGAAAGAAACAAATACTATGGGATGAATTCAGTTTCCCATTAAGGAGATCAGTCTGTAAGTACAAGCAGTTCCGCTTGCCTGATGGAATGATCTCCCATCTCCTCCCTGCTGCCATTGGAGGGTTCTCCCATCCTCACAGAGAAATGGGGGGAGGGGTTATGGGGAGCACATGGAGGGAGGAGGGAATGCTCTGTTGCACTAGTGAAAGTCCTTGCAAGTGGGACCTGATAGTTGCTGCCAGCTCTATATATGGAGCAATAAAACAAAAAACAACAACAGTAGAATGCAATACAAAACCGTAAAAATTCCCCCAAGTAAAAAAAGAATAGTAATACATTTTGAAAACCATCAAGAATTAGGGATCCCTTCTGTATTCACTCTCCCTCTGACCTCCTCCTTCTTCTTTCTTCTTTGGTGATCACACGTAGCCGAGTGTCTTCCATAAACACGGTTTTAACAATGAGTCCATAAGTGACTGTGGAGGCCAATTCTGGATCATCTTGACTCAGTTGCTCAGATCAGCACATTTAAGAGATATTAGGTAGCTTGCACAGTTGTGCTCTTCTAGTTGTTTGCACAAGCATTACAACTTGCCCGATGGAAAGATCTCCCTCCATACATTCTGTTCTAGGGGTTATCCAGCTGCTCCCCACCCCATGAGAGTCCTGTGAATAGGGCATGATGGAAACGGACAGATAATCTAGAACGGTTCTTCTCAGTGGGCGTCCTAATGTGAAGAAAACCTTCTGAGAGGGAACCTGGTACTATTCCCTCCTGCCATCTTCTCCCTGCCCTCTTTCTGGCTCTGTTGTCTTGTTCACACAGCCAGTCTAGGGCCAGAGCTGAACGCAGATGTCAAAAAGTGGACTTTGGAGGAACATTTTTCTTGCTCCCTCAGCTCTACCTACCTGTGAACCGTAATAACTAATGGCTATTGTGAAAGCATCTTCCAAGATCTAAAAGTCGAGGACCTATGTCTGGCCCCCTAGAAGCTTGACTCAGAGTTTCAGGAAAATTTCTATCAGCATCCCAGAAATTTATTAAACCAGTCTGTCAACTATGGACCTAAAACTTTCTTCATTACATTATGCACAAGCAGGGGAAGGACTTCTGGAATCTTTTTCTTTTTTTTAGGCAGGGAGAATAGCAGTAAAAATCCCACCTGTTGCCTTGGCAAGTCACTGTTAGCTAGAACAAGCTGCACTGGGATTGGCTGGGCTCAGGGTGAAGCATTACTGTTTTGCTGTATCTCCCAGTGGTTTCCCCCCATCCTCACTATAGTGTGTGATTTGCGCTTCAACAGGGTTGTGGAATAAGATAACCAAGTCTTTTTAAACAAATTAGGCAGGGGAAGGTAGAGTGTTTGCTGAGGAAGAGGTCCAGACGAGAAAATCTCAGTGATGCAGTTTATATACGGAACAACACGGAAAAGATGCTTTTTGCCTCAGTCAGTATTGGTATGAATGTCAATGGAAAGAACAGAATGGAGGGTTTCCAAGTCTGCACAAGTGAAATAGACAGCTCTGATATATTGCACAATATTGCTCCAAAACTTTGAGAGGTATTTGTTGGGATTATACTACATACCGATTGGGCTGAGGTAGAATAGCAGATCCATCCAAAAATGATGTTGCTTTTTCCATGAGCCAGAGAATTATCTTCCATGAATAGTGCATCACAAAAGAAAACCTGGCCAAAGGCATTTCTCTTCTTAGAACGAGCTATTTATTCTTTCTGCTTTCCATGCTTCTCTTTCTTGTAACAGATTCAATTTATAATCTGTCCAGTGCCTTGGTCTCCATTAAGAATTGCTGGTTTGGACTTCTGCTCTCAAAATTAATTTTTAAGCTACTTAAAGGCTAGAACTTCCAGAAGGTTTTGTAACATGGATGGCATGTCAGATGGAGAGTCTTCTGAATCAGAATTGAAAAGCAATACCATAAACATAGAGAATTAATTTAAATTAGTATAAATATCAAGAAACAGAATTCTGTATTCTCTGAAATAGGGCTTTGCCCCCAAAGTGGCGTGGGTGTATGTATACCGGTACATACATACAATATGCAGGAAAGTAGGGGAAATATTATCTCTATAATATATCTATACCACTTCTGTTCATTTTACATTATTCTCCGCCTTGGAAAGTTTGTTTAAAAAATAAGAACTAGATTGGTGGGCTAGTGCTGGCAGAGGAGCCCAAAGCTTCTGCTCCACTAGAGCATACGCAAAACTAAAATGTTTTGCTTCTCCTTGAAGAAAACACATAGCAGTCCAATCCTAACCATACCTTATCAGAAGTAAGTCCTTTTGAATTCAGTGAAGCTTACTCCCAGGTAAATGGGAGGATGATTTCAGTCGAAACTAGGAACATAAACAATGTGCAATGCAAGCCTTACAATGTAGATATTATTGCAATGTATATGCTTTGCTGCATAAATGCCTGCTTAACGTTATAAACAGGGCAGATCTAGCGAAATATAGTATGTATTTAACTTGTGCATGTTGTAAACCACATTGTGATCCTTGGATGACGAGCAGTATGGAAATTTTGTTGGAATTCTGCCTGGGTCAGAGGAATGTGCCACAGCGTAGGCACCGGCAGATATTCCTTGTCGACCTCCCCGCTGCGCCACTCTGCTGATAAGCAGGCGAGGTCTCGGCGATTCTTCTCAGATGTGTGAGAGGAACACACCGTTCTTCCTCTCTCCCCTTTGGTGTCCCCCAGGGAGGGGAAAGAAGCAGACAGAAGTCTATTTACATCTTTTATTTCTGTCTCTTATATCAGTACAGCGAAACATGTCTGCACTCCACAGCAGTAAGAATAAACTCCACCCATGTACTTCCAGTACGGGTCATATGACACACACACTGAGCTAGCATCCGGTGCTCAGTACAGAATGGACTGCCCCTTTGTTCCCATGGCAACAGTCACAAACATCCTGTTTGGCTTTCCAGCCACAAGCAGCTGCCTTAGCTGCTATAGCCTTTGCTTGCTGCTGCATTGGTGCTTTATGATAACAAATTTAATAAACAAACAAGCTTGTAACCTTGCCACCGGTCGTGTCCCAATTCCTAATATTTTTAGTCAGGAAGTGCTCAGGTTGTAATATGAATGAATGAATGAATGAATGTTAGCTACACATTTATATCCCAAATAAAGGTTGCCTAGTGTTATATCCCAGAATAAAGTTCCTGAGATGTAAGTTCTTGCACCTCCACTGTGTGCTGTGCAGTCAGTGCTCAGAGAGTGCCTGCTCCTAGGTGTATAGGAGGGTGCAGGGTGGAGCTGGGGCCAGGGCCAGTGATGGACCTTTCTGAGCTCTTGGGCCCTTGTCCAGCGCCCTGGCTAGCCCACTGCAGAAGCCGGCCCTGCAGACAGATGAAAACGCAACAGAAACCTCTGGCAGGCCTTTGTGTTGTGGAAATTCTGGAAAGTGTTTTTGGCTGTCACTGCAAACTTACACAAACTTCCGTAATGCAGAAGCTGGATGAGACACCGAAATCAAATTCCGAAGCAAACTGGTCTTCCAAGCAGACCAGAGGGTTGACCTTCTCCCATTAATGCCACAAATCATCAGCTGAGATATATTCCCAGCCTTGTGACTCACACATCATTCCATGACAGGGATTTCTACACGCCAAACACTTTTTCATGAAAACAATGACTTCAGATGGCATTTGGGTTGCTACATTTATTGGCAGGATTTGTCAGCCACATTTGATAGATTGTGGATGGGGGCGGGCGGGCGGGAGGTGCTAATCCATAACAGACTGGGTAGCACCATTACTGAGGAATGAATGCTCCTGGGTTCTGTGCATGTCTTTTGATTTGCTGTGCATCTGTTTATTTCACTCCCAGATTTGACTTTATTTGTGCCCAAATGGAAATATAAGCTTCGTTATACAAACAGCCAACCCAGCTCCAGTCCTAACAACTGGGGATGTCAGGATAAAGAACCCCACACATATAAGCAAGGAAAGAGAAACACACTTTCTGTAAAGGATAGCTGTGGTCTTCCTCCCCTTTGTTATATGTGATTACTGGATCTAGCCAGAATTTATTGTGGCATGCCACTCTAATCTCATAGCAACGTGGTTCCAGGGGTTCGATGTACTTATCAAGGGTTTGTGTTGCCTTTGGAATGAGGTACAGTAGAGACTGTGGTGTTGGCCTTTTGGTTAAGATCAAGTGTAGTATCTGTTCTTATCAGTTTATAAGATATGGTTTATTTACACATATATACAACCTGAGCCTACGATGGAGGGGTTCACAGCATTAACACCCCAAGAGGGTCTTGCTTCTGCCATAACAGTGGAATCCATACTATGGATACCATATTTTTCCATCTATAAGATGCCCCCATGTATAAGAGGCCCCCTATTTTTGCGGACTCAGATTTAAGAAAATGGGGGGAAACAATACCCGTGTATAAGACGCCCCCTAATTTTTGACATTATTTTTAGGGGGAAAACCTAGTCTTATACACAGAAAAATATGGTAATTGTTGATTTATGGTTCTAACTGGCTGGACTTCATATCTATCTGTCTGTCTATCATCTCTCTCTCTCTCTCTCTCTCTCTCTCTCTCTCTCTCTCTCTCTCTCTCTCTCTCTCGTGTTCATGCACAACTTTATTACTGTAATTTCACAGCCTGTTTAAAACACATTTGCATGTTATCAGTCACTTTCTTGGGACAGTGAATGAATCCAATATAGGAAAGTTTATTGGAGTTTCTGGTTCCCTAAGGGAAGGTCACAATGTGAAAATTTGCAGAAATTGAACAGAGGTGAACTTCTTGCCTGCCGGAGTCTCCAGCCCTTATTCCATGGCCTCATCAAACCTCTGCGTTACTTTCTTTTCATTTTATTGTAACTTTATTATCATTTACAGAATGATAATAATTTACAGAATGATAATAATTTACAGAATTTACAGAATACAACCTGGCACATGTCACTACTGATCTGGTTGTTTCATATATTTTGCCCTGCCAGCTAGTAAAGTGTGTGTGTGTGTGTGCGCACACACATTTTAGCATATCAGTGTCTTAAAAAGAAAGAGGCTGGGACAGAGGTGATGTCATCAAGGGAGTGTATCATTGGTTTCTCTCAAATGTATAGTCACAGTAGAATATTGAATAAATGGACAAGCATTGTAGTATCACCAAAATGGGTGGGTGGAATTATGCCACACATCATAAGCTTAATTTCCTTGGCATATAGTATGTGGGTAGTAACAGAAGCAATAAATTTGCTAAAAGATTTATTTTTATTTTTTGGAAGAAAGAAACCTTTGATAGTCTCTTGATTGATCTGAAGCCAGTAAGAGAAGGAGTGGGGATACCATGTGAAGTCAATTTTAAGAAACCAAGAATAGACAGCAATTTGCCAGAGCTGCCATGTATGTCCTCCTCAAAGCATAGTAAAGACCCTACAAAACAGAGATCTCATACCTGAAGTTACTAAAATTTAGCAGGAAAAGGCTGCTGTTTGATCATGGCAGCCCTGAGTGACAGCACGGAAGCTGGACCTGTGACGTGTGAGTGATACTTTTTGCTTTGCAAGCAGGGGCAACCCAGTTCCTTCCATATGTTTTCGATTACAGTTCTCATTGGCTGAAGGCTGAAGTAGGCACCTATAGCAATTTTATCATGATAAGAGTTCTAGCACCTCATGAAGGCCTCGTATGTCCTGCTCAACGCACACAAGCTCAGAGCATTACATCAATAGATCAACAACAGTGAAGGAAAGCACTGGAGATTTGGATTTCCAAAATGAAGCCAGAGACAGAACATCCCAAAATCCACAGCTTGGGCCCTTATATTTATATACATGATGGATAGGACAAAATTTGAACCCCCCTCAGGTTTGAAAATGATGGGGCTTTAAAAAATCTGAAGCAGCTTTCCATAAAATGGGAGCAGTTATCAATTATTCTAATTGAACACAGCCTGTTGTCTTCTTAGCAGGGGGAAGAATCATGCGGCAAAGGCACCATAAGTGTACGGCCTTGGATGATGGAAGTGCCTCCAGATGAAACTTAAAATACAGCTTGGAACCTACAGCAAGAAAACAATATAGGTTCCATCCAGGATTCTCCATGCTCAAATGCAAAGTGAGCTCTCTTAGCAGGAGACCGTTCTTCACGATTTTCTAAATGTTTTGGAATTGTTGACCTCTTCAGCAGAGCATATATGGGGATAAAATATGACAAATCCCCAAATACGCTGAACAGGTGCTGAAGAAAATATTCTAGGATTTATAATGCAAAGCGTCTTTCGTTTTTACTCCTGAGGCAAATCCAGTTCTCTCACAGAATCTGATTTAGGATTCAAAATGAGACTTTCTACCGGAGGGGTGAGCTCGCACTTGCAGTAATAGTCACCAACTGGTATGCTTTTAAACAAGTTTTATCAGATGCACAGAGGATAAGACTAGCAATAGCTACTGTTCTCTGAATACCAGTTGCTGGAAAATGCAAGTGGAGACTGTGCTGGTGCACTCAGGATGCTGCTGGCGCTGTGGTCTAAACCACTGAGCCTCTTGGGCTTGCCAGTCAGAAGGTTGGCAGTTCAAATCCCCGCAACGGGGTGAGCTCCCATTGCTCTGTGTCAGTTCCTGCCAACCTAGCTGTTCAAAAGCATGCCAGTGCAAGTAGATAAATAGGTACTGCTGCGGCAGGAAGGTAAATGGTGATTCTGTGCGCTCTAGTTTCCATCACAGTGTTCCATTGTGCCAGAAGCGGTTTAGTCCTGCTGACCACATGACCCAGAAAGCTGTCTGTGGACAAACGCCGGCTCCCTCGGTCTGAAAGCGAGATGAGCACCGCAACCCCATAGTTGTCCTTGACTGGGTCCTTTTTTATATACAGCAGTACCTCGGGTTAAGTACTTAATTCGTTCTGGAGGTCCGTTCTTAACCTGAAACTGTTCTTAACCTGAAGCACCGCTTTAGCTAATGGAGCCTCCCGCTGCCGCCGCACTGCCGGAGCACGATTTCTGTTTTCATCCTGAAGCAAAGTTCTTAACCTGAGGTACTATTTCTAGGTTAGTGGAGCCTGTAACCTGAAGCGTATGTAACCTGAAGTATATGTAACCCAAGGTACCACTGTATAAGTAAACCCCAAATAATTATTGCCTGCAATATTTGAGTGGTATGATGAATGCCTCTTAACAACTTTTTGTTCTGTTGGCATGTTATAGTGCAGTGTTGATGCTTGTAACCAAAACTCAGAAAGCCCAGAGTCTTACATTTTAATACTTAGGAATTGCTTGCTGGTGGCAAAGAAGGCCTTCAGTCCAAAATTCATGTGATGATTAATTGATGGGTTACCAAACCAAGTAAACTGGACTTGTGGGTTGCCACACCAAAAAGGCACTGGGAACCTCTGCAATATAGTACCTCCAGAATCAGGGTCAGTGTACTTCTGAGTGCCAGTGGCTGGGAATCACATCACGGGTAGGAGAGTGCTATTATGTTCATGCTATGCATGTGTCTTGATCTCTGTGAGGAGAGACTGCTTTGTCTGATGCAGCAGGACTCTTCCTAGGTGCAAGTTCAGGAATAATGTTACCGCCATCTGCTATCTGTGAGAATTAGGAGCAGAAGAGCTGAACCAGGAAACGGCAAAAAGGAACCTTGAATTCTCCAGCCGCTTTTTAAGCGTGACCCCACTTCATAAAACTGGTCTACACATCTAGAGGTGAGGTAGAGCAAGGTGGAGAATTTCCTGTCTGGAGCTCGGAGGCTGCCTGTGTAGTGTAGAGTTATGCGCTGAAGAGATTTCCCCTCTGGCTCTTGCCTTACAGCTGGATCTTGCCTGAGTGCTCTGTCAGTCTCCCTCCCTCTGGACTCCTGCTGCTCTGCAGCTTCTCCCCCCTCCCCTCCCCAGCATGCCAGCATCTCCAGAAGTGAAATATGCAGCTCTTCCATTCCCTCTCCATGCCTTCCCCCCAGCTCTGTCTTGACACTGGAGCTGGGGAGGCAGGGGCGGCCACTGCTGCTGCTGCTGCTGCTATCTGGCCTCGAGCCTTGCACCAACCCAGCTAATGAGGGCCAGGTTTATTCCACACGCTAGTGCGCCTGCCAAGGAGACAGTGCTGCTAGAAAAGGGGAGAAGGAATCCACGTCAGGCACGGCTTCCCACAACTTTTGAAGTTCAGCAATTGGAACAGTCAGTAAGTGTGGTAGGCATGTTTCTGAATCAAGCACAATTGCTTTGCGCCCATCTCTTTTTTGACAGGCTTCTCCTTGAGAGAAAATGGATCCTGTGCTTTCATCTTGGTTTGCAGCAAAGCATACTTTTAGGCTGCAGTCCTGTACACCAGTGGCTCCCAATAGCTAAGCACTGATAATCCCCTGTTTTTCAAAAGCCAAGCCATGGACATTTTGAAAATGTTGATGTCTCTGTGGAAGTTTTTGATATGTGAATAGTGCCACCACACCCTTCGAGGTGTCCCAGCACAAAACCGGGATGCACATCTTCCAGGCCACAGTCCCGTGTGAGTCACGTGACCCACACAAGAGTATGGCAGCATTTTGGGGCGCCACGAACTAGCGCAAGATGTGCATTTGGCTCACATGTTTTTGGCCACTATACTCTCACACAAAAGCACAGCCCCCCCCAAACAGGATGTCCCTGAAGTTGACTGGTATGTGCCATGAAGACCCTGGGTGGGTTACATGGACCCCCTGGGGTCTGTGGACCACCAATTGGGAAACACTGCTATATGCAATTGCTTGGGAGGAAGTCCCATCGAAGCAAATGAGGCTGACTTCTGAGTTGTTGTTGTTGTTGTTTAGTTGTTTAGTCATGTCCGATTCTTCGTGACCCAATGGACCAGAGCACGCCAGGCACTCCTGTCTTCCACTGCCTCCCGCAGTTTGGTCAAACTCATGCTGGTAGCTTCGAGAACACTGTCCAACCATCTCGTCCTCTGTCGTCCCCTTCTCCTTGTGCCCTCCATCTTTCCCAACATCAGGGTCTTTTCCAGGGAATCTTCTCTTCTCATGAGGTGGCCAAAGTATTGGGGCCTCAGCTTCACGATCTGTCCTTCCAGTGAGCACTCAGGGCTGATTTCTTTAAGAATGGATAGGTTTGATCTCCTTGTAGTCCATGGGACTCTCAAGAGTCTCCTCCAGCACCATAATTCAAAAGCATCAATTCTTCGGCGATCAGCCTTCTTTATGGTCCAGCTCTCACTTCCATACACCACTACTGGGAAAACCATAGCTTTAACTTCTGAGTAGGCATGCATAAAAAGATTGCACTGTCAATGACTGAAATCCTGCTCTATAGGCACAAGGCACCCAGTGTTTAATGTCTAAAAAGAGGGGTACTACAGTACAAGTTTATCGGGACTCTTGTCTAGAAGCCTTCCCATATTACTGATAATATGTGCAAGCTGGTTGGGAAAGAAGCATCCTCTGAAGGTTCTCAAAAGAGAGTCTTCCTTTTTATCTTACATCGGACCATGCGTACCACCGCGAGCAATCCTGTTCTTCAGAGTTAGAGACAAGGAGCAATCTTAGGAAACTTGACAAGTTAGAGACAAGTAGCACTCTTAGGTCTTAACAAGAAGGTCCTTGTTCCAAGCATATGGAATGTCCCGTCAATCACATCCACCTGCCAGCATGGAGGTCTCTGCACATCTCTCTTCCAGAACAGTAGCTTTGCCGGACTAGTGTGTGTTGCTAAGAGCTATCTGGAGGTAGAAGACTGATATTGATTGGGACTTATAGAATTGCAGAGTTGGAAGGGACCCCAAGGGCCATCTAGTCTAACCCCTTCTCTCTCTCTCTCTCTCTCTCTCTCTCTCTCTCTCTCTCTCTCTCTCTCTCTCTCTCTCTCTCTCCCCCTCCCTGCAATGGATATATAATACCTACCTCTGCACTTGCTTCTGAATGCCTCCTCATGTTCAGTTGTAAATAAAAAGGTGGCTGGCTGCATCATCCTGTCCAAAGGCTCCTTCATACTTGTATGGGTGACTGGGGAAGGACCGTAGCTCAGTAATAGAACTTTTGCATGGAGAAGGTCACAAGTTCAATCCCTGGCATCTCCAGGCAATGCTGGGAATGTCTCTTGTGTCTGAAACATTGGAGAGCTGCTGCCAGTCAGTGTGGACAATTTTGTAAACGGCGTGTGGAAATGCCTATCCATCCTGGGGACTTAATTTTTTAAAAAAAACATTTTTTATTATTAACAAACACTACATAAAATGAGCATCAAAAGCAGAGAACAGAGAGGTAGAAGTTACTGGGCTGTATTCAGCGAAATGGTCCTGGACCTTAGATTTGGCTCAGGAGTAGATGGGCAGCTAGTGCAAGTGGAAGGTCCTTGTGTGAACAGGATGAAGTCGCAGGATACTACAGTAATGTCTAGCAACAGTCTGATGTTCTTCCCCCATCCTGCACCCACCAGCATCACCTTTGTACAGTGGATGAGTGCAGGGCTCAGGTAGGCAGCTGTTCTTCAAGAACAAGTACAGTACCTAACTTAGTCTTTCCTATATGCAAGGAAAGAACTTAGAAAGATGACCACTCTGTCTTGCCAGAGTGGTACATGCATTGGTTTTCTCCTGCTTGGACAACTGCAATGCGCTCCACGTGGGGCTACCTTTGAAGGTGACTTGGAAACTGCAACTAATCCAGAATGAGGCAGCTAGACTGGTGACTGGGAGCAGACACCGGGACCATATAACACCGGTCCTCAAGGATCTTCACTGGCTCCCAGTACGTTTCCGAGCACAATTCAAAGTGTTGGTGCTGACCTTTTAAACCCGGCATAGGCAAACTCGGCCCTCCAGATGTTTTGGGACTACAGCTCCCATCATCCCTGTCCACTGGTCCTGTTAGCTAGGGATGATGGAAGTTGTAGTCCCAAAACATCTGGAGGGCCGAGTTTGCCTATGCCTATTTTAAACACTAAACGGCTTTGACCCAGTATACCTCAAGGAGCATCTCCACCTCCATCATTCAACCCAGACACTGAGGTCCTCCCCCGAGGGACTTGTGTTGGTTCCCTCACTGTGAGAAGTGAAGTTACAGGGAATCAGGCAGAGGGCCTTCTTGGTAGTGGCACCTGCCCTGTGGAACACCCTCCCTTCAGATGTTAAGGAGATAAAGAATTACACAACTCTTAGAAGACATCTGAAGGCAGCCCTGTATCAAGAGGTTATTGTCTGATATTTTTATTATATTTTAAAGATATGCTATAAGCCGCCCAGAGTGACTAGGGGAAACCCAGCCAGATGTGTGGGGTACAAATAATAATAATAATAATAATAATAATAATAATAATAATAATAATATCCTGAGACTGACTCTCTCTCCTCCTGGGGTGGGGGGTAAGGAAGCTGTGCTTGGTTATGTGCTGTACCCATGGAGGAAATGAGGATTTATTCCCACTTCCTGTGTGCAGCTGTGTGGCAGAAGAATGTAAAGCTCTTCCTTGCTGGAGATCTTCCGAAAAAGGCTGGGCAGCCATCTGTAAGGATTTGGGAATGCTCAATCCATCTGTGCCAATCTGGTGCCCTCCAGAGCTTTTAGACTACAACTCCCACTAGCCCCATCTTGAGGGCACTACGTTGGCACAAGCTGCTGTAGCTTCCGTGTGGAGAGCCAGTATAGTGCAGTGGTTAGTGTGCTGGAATGAGACCTGGAAGACTAGGGTTCAAATCCCCACCCAGCCATGAAACTCACTGGATGACCTCAGGTCAGTCGCTGCTTCTCAGCCTGACCTCCCTCACAGGGTTAATTGAGGAGAACCACTTATGCCACCTGGAGCAACTTGAAGGGGAAAGGGTGGGATTAAAAATGCAATAAATGCATAAATTTTTCTACACTGAGAAGTAGGGATGGGGAGTTGGCCTATAAGGCACTTCTTCAGCTTTGGGTGAAGAGTGGCGGGGGAAACCCAGCCAAATGGGCAGGGTATAAATAATAAAATTATTCTTATTATTACTTTGTAACTCTCTGTTCCTCAGCATTCATCCTTTGCTTCTTCTCCAAGCGGCCATCCAGAATCTGGACCCGTTTTGTCCCACCAGGAAATCCAACGGGATCATCAAATCGCTGGGTGAAAACAAAGGCAAAAACCCCCAAACACCCAAGTTCCTCCCAAGTGTTTAGGAATGGGGAGGAGGTGTGACGATGCCTCATTCCTTTCTTCCTCTCGCTCCTCCCCTTCCCCAGACGAAGAGCTGCCAAATTGGGGTGGGGTGGGGAGGAGGGGGGATTCTTGTGGTTCAGGATGTGGCTGGATGTGGGATCGCCTTCCAGGTAGGCGAGCGAGCAAATTGTCCGCTCGGAATGGGGAATTATGTCATTGCCGCGGAGGGACGCCTTCCAAGAGCGCTTCCTCCGCTGGCTGATTGACAGGCCTCGCATGCGAGAGGAACCTATATAAAGCTGGCGAGCCGAGCGCCGCTTTGAAAGGCAGCCCGGCTAAGAAGCGAAGCGGGTTTTTTTGCGCGCACCTCCCCGGCCGAGGACTTGCCCTTGCAGGGAGCTGACTTGGCTTCGCGCTCTCGCCACGGGACTTTGGAAACTCGCCGCCTGCTTGGAGTTGCTTTGGGAAGCAGCAGCTCTCAAGAGCATCGCGGGGGACTTGCGTGCCAGGTAACGACCCTGGGACCAGTGGGGACAGGTTGGAGCCGGATTGTGGGTGGATGGGTGGGGGTCAACAGAGGGACGCCCCCGAGAGACCCAGGCAGCACCACCTCCAAGGACTGAAAGGAGACGTGCTCCCTAGGGTGGTCTTAAAAATAAAGAAAATGGGCTGAAGCCAAATCAAGGGGGCGAGATCGCAGGACCTAAGTCCCACTGATTTCAAAGGAGATTAAGTGCAAGCATCCTACGTATGCAGTTTTCCAACCTAGAAGGGTGCCTAAGGCTGCAATCATAACTCCGCTTACCTGGGAGTAAGGGCCATTGAATTCAGCGGGTGGTATGCAGCTAAATTTTACTCAGAGTAGGCTCATTGAAATGAATGGACCTAACTCAAACATGTGAATTTCAGTGCGCCTGTTCTGAGTAAATCGTATGGGAATGCCATTCAGTAGAATGGGACAATTAAGATTGCACTGGACCCGATTCTTGTCTTTTCTTGCACTGGACCCGATTCTTGTCTTTTCTTGCACTGGACCCGATTCTTGTCTTTTCTTGCACTGGACCCGATTCTTGTCAACAATCTTGGGTAGTTTCTCCCATTTTTTTTTTCATTCTTTCCCTAATTCTTCCTTGTAAAGAAAGCTTTTTTTTTACTTGGGCTCAAAAAGGGCGTAGATCTTTAGGATGAAGAAAGGGCACCACCCACCACTGGGAAGTTTTCTTGTGCAAGCCCCGTTGTCAGGAATGGCAGCTGGGAACACACACCAAAAGCAAATGCTCACAGCAGCTTGACAGGACAGGGGCCAATGTATTGTCTGATCAATATCTAGTGCCAGTGGCGTAGCGTGGGTTGTCAGCACCCGGGGCAAGGCAAGTAATTTGTGCCCCCGAACCCGTGGATTTGTGCCCCCGAACCCATGGATTTGTGCCCTCTAACACTAATCCCCAGATGTTGCGCCCGGTGCGCCCGGCCCCCCCTGCACCCCCCATGCTACGCCACTGTCTAGTGCCTTGTACGGTGCAACCCTAGATAGCTTCCAGAAAAAGTGTTCAAGGCTAAGATGCAGGAACTCCTTTGGGGCTCTGTCACGAGGAAGTTCTCATGTACAAACCTCTGTGAGAGTGATGGGAACTCTTTCTTTTCACTGGAGTTTAAGCAGGACAGCAGAGCTTCCTAAGGGGAAACTGGCCTTTGCCACTCTATATAGCATCATTGGAGACTTTCTGTGTCTAGGGATGGCACTGATTTTCTTATGATAAGGGCATGGGTTGATAAGGTGACTTCACAGTATGGTGCAATCCTTGTAGCCCGTACAATCCAACCATAATAAAGCAGAGGAATTAATTATGTGCACAACCCCACTTCTGGAAATATTCACCTTGCACAAAAATACCCAGTTTTGGTGTCTTCCTTGGGAAAGTGCAGCAAATAATGATCCAAGCTGTGGATGGGGAAGATTTACCCAGAAACAAATTCCACCTAGTTCAATGGGACACCTAGTGAATCTACTCTGGATTGCAGCTGCAAACCTATAATTTTGGCTAGAGCAGGTCGTGAGATTTAAATTTGCATCTCATCAAGAAGTTTGGATGTATAGAAATCATCAAGAAATGTATCCAGCAGAGGGCTAGGTCTACTCTCCTGAGTCCATTCAGACACAGGACAGATGTGTAGCCCATCCCTGTGCTTGTTTACTCAGAAGTAAATCCCACTGACTTCCCTAAGATTTGGGCTGCAGGTCTAACAGTGTCTACTCAGAAGTAAATGCTGCCAACTACAATGAGGTTTACTCCCAGGTAACTGGAGATTGGATTGGAGACGCAGTATCACTTCAACTTGATGTGACACAATTGGTATAGAGAAGCAGGCTGTCTCTGTCTTTCCAGCAGTAAGAGAGTATGTATGTGTGAATGAGTGTGACTGAGACAGGGAGAGACTGGAATTTGCTATTGTAGCTTAATATATAAGTTAAATTACATGTGAAATGCTGCTGGAAATACCATTATCTTTCAAGAATGTAGCTCCACGGCTTGCCAAAAGTGGATTTAAGAGATGCAATAACTAGTAGACTATCTGAGAGCCCAGACGTCTCATGGAAAACTTTTGAAGACAATTCTGGTTGTATCATATATATTTCCTTGAATTTATTAGGAAGGATATTAAACACTTCAGCCTCCCCCTCCCCCTCCCCGTGCATTTAAAGTGTGTGCTTTCACTAATGTTATCATAATCAAGTCAGGATCAAGCACCTGGGTTCTCACACATTGTCAGAAGTAATAAATGTCCTGTTTACAGTGTATACCAGGATTCATTAAAAAATGCCCCAATGATGGGTTGATTTTTAATCTTTGTCTACCACACAACAGTGAAAGTTTTCTGGTTTTCAAGTTTAAAAATACAACAGCGAAACATAAATATAGAATGGCAATTAATTGATGAAGGACGATTTAGAAATAGGTGACATAAACAATAAAATAGCATCTGACAGGACCAACATTTGCTTTCAAAATAGTTGCTTCTGTTGTAAGCTTGTGGGAGACATGGGGAAATTTAAAAACAGACAAAAGTATCAACAATGTGCACATCTTGCTTTGTTCATAGGCATTATGCAGGACAGGAGCTGGCTGTTGTGGCTGACGATCTTGCTAGCTTTGTGGATTTCCTCAGAGGCTCAAGGTAGGTCTTTAAATATCTGTAGCATTGAGGCCAAGTATTTCCAGAGTGGACTAAAGCTCTGGCAACCATAGCCTGATGCTTAAAAGGAGCTTGGCTTCTGCTCACTCACTTGGCTTGGTCTTGAGAATAATTGCTCAATTATTTCTTTCCACAGCATGCCTGAAATATGAAACTAGCCTGCGTAGATAATATACCTTACTATAAATGCATCAAGGAAAGTGGAGGGATATGTATGTAGATCAAATTGAGGTTTGGCATCAATTGGTCAAATTAATTTGTGGTGTAAAGACCTCCCCCTTTTAGAGCACCAACTACTTAGTTGGCTAAAATGTATTTATATTTTGGTCCTCCTTGTTGGAAGTTAGGATTCAGCTAGCAAGCTGAAAAACTACAAAAAAATGCTTTGTTATTATTGTTTGTTGCATTGATACCCTACTATTCCTTAAGAATATTCAGAGCAGCTTATATATGGCATCCCTATGGCATCCAGGTTCTCACTTTGGATATTTGTAGACAGTTTGATTTGAAATTTTGTTGGACTGGATCCAGAGAAGAATTCTACACAGCCAGTGGGGTTTCCTGGCTCCCTTCCACCTACAGTAGGGTTTCCTGCACCCCTCTTGCCCACTCTATTGTATCACCTCTGCCCCCCCCAATCAATCCTGAGAGTTGAGGCACATGATTGTGCCTCTGTCTGCAGCAAGACAGAGAAATTAGGAGAATTTGTTGGGGCAGTCATGCACAAGTAGAAATGTATATTTCAACCTGAGCGAGGCATCTCTGGATCTAAGCCATTCAGTTTCATGAAGGATATTTTCCAAGAAGCAGTACCAAGTAGATGGAGTCACTGAATTTAGTGTTTGTGCCAAATGAACAGCCATTATTCACATCCCATTAGGAAGAAGTAATAGGCAAAGACACATAAGAGCCACCATTTTCAGACTGCAAGCATCTCAATTGGATGGGGGCTTCAATGGTAGGACTCGTAAGATTGCCTATATGTGGTCCCTGGTTCAATCTCAGATAGATGGGCTAGGAGAGAATCTTCTACAAGTCCCTTAAGAGGACTGTCAGGCTAGGTGGACTGCCAAGTTTGATTGATCACTCATGTGCATGGACTGCTACTACTGTTTCTCTATAATGTTTGATGGTTCCCTGAGCATGCACCCACGCTAAGCTTCAGATCATTTTCTTCATCATTTAAGTCAGTGTGGCTCATTGGAAGTGTGTTGGATTTTGATCAGGGAGACTTGAGTGTCCTTGGACAAATTAACTTAAATTTACTCCATCTGTGAAAATTGGAGTATTTGTGACCTGCCTCATAAAGTGAGGGTGAATGAGATCACCCCATGCCTTACATTTCTTTGTTAATCATGTTCCTTCATGTTGTTGCCTTTGCAGATGACGGCCAAGAGGACGAGTCCACTTTTGACTTGCTGCAAATAAGCAACATAAACAGGAAGACAATTGGAGCAAAAGTATTTCGGGGCAGCAATTCCAGCCTCCCAGCATACCGCTTCATCCGGTTTGATCACATACCTCCGGTTAACTCGGAGAAATTAAAGCAGATTATTAAACTGATCCAGCGAAACGAGGGCTTCCTTCTTGTAGCCACCTTCAGGCAGGACAGGCTGGCCAGGGGCACCCTCTTGGCACTGGAAGGCCCTGGCACCTCTCAGCGCCAGTTTGAGATTGTTTCCAATGGCCGAGAAAATTCACTCGAACTTTCCTATTGGGTAGATGGCTTCCGGAAGAAGTATCTTTTGGAAGACGTGGACCTAGCCGATTCACTATGGAAGAACATCACAGTACAAGTAGCCGGGGAAAACTACAGTCTCTATGTTGGTTGCGACCTCATTGACAGTGTGAGCCTGGAGGAGCCTTTCTATGAAAACCTGAAAGCGGAGAAAAGTAGAATGTATGTGACAAAAGGATCTGCCAGAGAAACTCACTTTCGGGTAGGTAACCTACAACACCCGTGAGGTCAATGGCGTGCAGTTCAATCCCTGTGCATATCTACTCAGGGGTTGTAATGAATTGAGTGAGGCTTCCTCCGAGGTTGGTGTGAATAAGACTGCAGCCTTATAATGAGATCCTGACAGAAGGCAGCCCACATAGTAGCCCCACTGAGACTTTTGTCTTGGACTGTGCAATGGGAAGGGTGGCAAATTTGCGCAGCAGAGGGATAAATCTGTGGGCAAGGGAAGAATGTGGTGAAATGGTGACTGCTCTGCCTCAGACAGAAGAATGTCTTGTGCTGGTCCTGGATCCTGTTTAGTTTGCCTTATGTATGCTTAACAATGTAAACTCTTAGGCCAGAATTAGAGGGGATTCAATTGGCACTTTTGGAGAACCAGCTTCTCTCTTGACTCTGGTGCAATGACAGTGCTGTCCTCTTTCTGACAACTCTTCACACATACTTAGTCTAATTGTAAAGGGATGCAGGAATATTTGCCCCAAGTGAGGAAGGGGTATCTCTGTTTGATTCATCTTCGCTCTGTGCCAAGGTCACAGAAGTGAAAATGGAGATGTTTTCCATAAAGGTGGGTGAGCACTATGCAACAAGTCTCTTCAGCTGTTTGTCCAGAAGCCACTCCAAGATGGGAGAAGGAGTGTTTTAACCCTGACACTTTTTGGCCCACTTGCTATATCCAAACCTCTGAATGTCCACCAAGAGTTGTAGATTGGCAGCATGGAGGCCATATAGGCTTCAGTCCTCTACACACTTACCAGGGAGTAAGCTCCATTAAAGTCAGTGAGGCTGAGGAGAAGTGTATAGAATTGCATTGGCAGCTTCTGTTAAGATTTGCTGCACTAACATCTACACCACACTGGCTGTCATGTCTGGGGTAGGATGGGGGAATGACTCAATAATATCAGCCACACATTCTGTTAGCTACACTTGTGAGGAGAGGAGGGAGGCACGGGGTTGCTGTTTTTGGCAGGAAACCATTGTTCTGCACTGCATCTTGTTCTGGCCTCAATGGCAAATGTCATGGTCAGGTAAAAATAAACCTGACCATGGCCACTCTATCTTTTGGCTATTAGAATGCTACCTTTGCTTTTTGTTCAACTGGATGATTCCTCAGAGCATGAGCCAAGAGCTCCACTTTCTGATGACTAAAGAATTAACTTAATGCAGTAGGGGCCAGTGTTCGTTGGGATGGCAAGGTGGAACCAATGACAGATGGAGCCAGCAAATTCTGGTTGTGTTTCTCTCTTTTGCTTTTCCCTGATGAAATTTTTCAAGGCCAACACTGAGGGGCAGTGGGAGGAGGCTGACAGGCAGTGTCATCCCATGGCCTGGATGTAAGGAAGGAAGCAAACAAACAAACAGGTGGGGGCTGGCTGAAGACAGACTGAAGCTGGTGGGCCAGTGGCTACTTTGTCCTAACATGCCAACCTCCACTGCTCACCTGAATTAACCAGAGTTCAGGTGGATAGGTGGATGGTTTGGAGTGCTTTTACTGAAGCTCACTGGCTGATGCTCATTGGCTGCTGAATACTGGGTTTTGGTTTGCATGTGACACTAAGCCAATCCATGTGGGTTCCCACAGCAAAAGTCGTGACTGTTGCACTCTTCCAGTTCTGCCGCTGCCTTGTTACTCAGGACTAAGTCAAAGTTTGGCATAGCATTGCATTCAAATCTGGGCTCATGGTTTGCCTCACTTCAGGCAAATCATGAGTTGTAAACAAGGTTTGTTCTTCGTTTATTGCCTTTGGTTTGACTGGAGCAAAGATGTCATCTTCTTAAGAGGATTGAGGAGGCCCGTGTCTGATGTTTTTCAATTTTTTTATGTGTTGTAAGCTGCCCAGAGTGGCTGGGGAAACTGACAATTAGAACTTCTGGCAATGCTGAAGAGAGCTGGTGGAATATTTTATCCCATGCTGAGAAATTACTGCCCTGAGCCAACGTATTAGCTACAAACAATAGTATTTATTCTAGCAATTTGGATATGTGGTCACTGTGCAGGGATGGAGGACCTATTCGGATTGTCTGTGCTTGACGACTGGTGGAATCTGATGGAATCCTGAATGCTCTGGGGGACTGTGTCATCGAGTACTGCCCAGCAGAGCTTTTCTGGTTGGTGGAACTTTTGGAGCCCTTGTAAACCTACCTTGAAAAGCTGCAAAGCACTTTGAGGGCAAAGTCACACACATTTGGTCTGACCTTGACACCACTGTTAATGCAATCTGCTGGAGGCATCTAGAGCACTGTCTTGGCTGGTTTGAGACATAGGAACATGGATAAGGAATTTGAGTCTTTGGCCAATACATCCCCTTTCCAAAGACCCTCATTGGACCCTAAAGACACAACTGTCAATTAGTAGCAAGTATCCTGCTTTTGGACAAGTTGCTGGAGAGGGTGGAGGCTGAGCAACTGCAGGCGTGCTTGGAGGAAGCCAC
The DNA here is from genome assembly GCF_964234715.1 of Podarcis melisellensis. Taxonomy (NCBI): domain Eukaryota; kingdom Metazoa; phylum Chordata; class Lepidosauria; order Squamata; family Lacertidae; genus Podarcis; species Podarcis melisellensis. The sequence continues at coordinate 48,986,542 of NC_138530.1, forward strand.
TTATCTCGACCCAATTCCATTATGCTTCAGGCTTTGTTTTAGCAGTGAAGTAGCTTTTGGCCACCTTGATTGACAAGGGGAGGACAAGGGGAGTACAACCATATTGATGCTCCTCAAATCTCACAATGGCTTGTGACCATAGTCTCCTCCTGAACTGACTCTGTGAGTTGGGAGTAGGAGGTAGGGTTTTTCAGTGGTTTCTCTGGTTTCAGATATTACTATTAGCATTAGGGATCTATAGGAAACTTTTCAAAGCAGTCATTAGAAGATTTGAGGGAAAGTGTCATCACTATGCAGATGACAGATTTCTCCTTCACATTGGCCTCAGATGAAGCTGTGAAGATGCTTGACCAGTGTCTGAAGGCAGCACTAGGTTGGATGAGGGCCAACAAACTAAAGCTGAATTCTGACAAGACAGAAAGGTCCCAAGTTCAGGAATTAGGAAGGTGGCCTGTTCTGTAGGGGGTTGCATTCACTCTGAAGGACCAGGTGCAAAGTCTGAAGGAACTATTGGATTCAAGTTCTGAAACTTGAGTTCCAGGTGATCACAGTGACAAGGAGTGCTTTTTTCCAGCTATGACTACTTCACCAGCTATGGCTCTTCCTGCACAGGGATTTCCTGGTCACAGGGACCCATGCTCTAGTAACCTCCTGCTTAGATTCCTGTAATTCACTGTATGTGGGGCTGTATGTGTGAGTTCATGATACAGTTGTTCTTAAACACTTGCACTGGTTGCTGATTAGACACTGGGCCAAATTCATGGTTTTAGACTTGATGTAAAAATCCCTAACTGACTTTGGATCCATCTACCTGAAAAAATGCAAGGTTTAAGGTTGTCTCTGGCAGTCCTGTTAGCAGAATTATATTTAAGGGAGGCTCATAGTTTGCAGGGGGTCTTTTCAGCAAAGGCACCCTGACTTTGGAATACCCCCCCCCCCCACGATGTGTGGCTGGCACCATGGTTTTCATTGGGATGGCAAGGTGGAACCAATGACAGATGTGTGGCTGGCACCATGGTTTTCATTGCCAGCTAGAATCCTTTTTCTTCTGCCAGGCCTGTGGGTAATGTGACATCTGACCTGTTTTGATGACAGCGTTTGATTGGTTGTTATGCAGGACTTTTTTTTGCTTCATTTCTCTGTTTAATTATGGGGTGATCAGCCCTGGGCTCTGCTGAAGAAGGGTGGAATATATGGTATTTAAATGAATAAAACAAACAAACAATTTATGCATGATTAAATTCAGTCAAGGTTGAAGAAGTTCTGAAGGAGGCGGGAAGTAGACTAATGATCTGCTGTTACCTTAAATGATACAAACATTTTGTGTGTGTGTGTGTCTTCTTTGCAGGGTCTCCTCCAAAATATTCATTTAGTTTTTGGAACATCAATAGAGGATGTCTTGCGCAGCAAAGGATGCCTGAGGAGCCAGTCCGGTAAGAAGAAGAAAAAGTGCCATTCTTATTGCTCACAGTAATTTGAGGGAGTGGCCACACATACCATCAGTTTCTATTGGCTCCTTCCGATAATATGCAGAATGAAGAAACCAATTAAAATCTGTACTGACAGAGAGTTCTGCAAAGGCTCAGTTTCATGCTGCTGTCAGATGAGCTTCACCAACTGGGGCGACAACCAATCACGTCTACAGATGACCTCTGTGATGGAGCTTAGGATGGGTTTAGGCCAGGCATCCCCAAACTCGGCCCTCCAGATGTTTTGGGACTACAATTCCCATCATCCCTGACCACCGGTCCTGTTAGCTAGGAATGATGGGAGTTGTAGTCCCCAAACATCTGGAGGGCCGAGTTTGGGGATGCCTGGTTTAGGCTGTCTCTAAGGTACAATGGACCTAAATTGTTCAGGGCTTTGTATCTCCTTTGTACTATAAAGAATGATATTGCCAGGTGACTCTTTTGTATGAATGCTGATCTTTAAAGAAGCATCATTTATCCTTGACACACATATACAAGAGAGGATTTTAGGTCCAAACATCTCCCCAGACATGTTATTTATTACTTATTTTAAAAGGCTAAAGCTTCCCCCCTTTTTTGCCTCTCTCTTAAGACACAAAGCCTGAGACAAGTGAGCGTCAACATTTGTGATCAAATGTGAAGTATTTGGTGAGCTGCATTGAAAGGCCGGGTTCTACTTTTCAATATGAATAAATAAAATTGCTCATTAGTAGTAGCATTTCCACTTGGAACCATTTTGACTTTCAGAGTAAATCGTGTTTACTACTGGGGGGAAAAAACCAGAAAGTGGAAAGATGCAAGACTCCCATCATAGGCTGGTCCCAGATGTTGCCTTTCACTTCCACAGGCTGTCTGCCCTTATTGCTTCTGCCATAGTTTGTGCCAACAAAGCTACTGCACTGACTTTAGTAATCTTAAAAACATTCAGTTCAAAATCTGAAATTAATGATCACAAAAGTGTCACATGTGGGACTTACATAAATTTTCATGGCAAGAATACGTCTTTTCATTGAGTCAAGATGACACTCAAACAAGTGGCATTTCATGATAAATTACTTTATTGTGCTGTGTTGCATTTTTAGAGTTTCCGGTCTACAGCCAAGATATTTAAAGTTCTTAGCTCTGGAAACAATTCATTATAAACTTTTGGAAAATGTTTACTTAACTGTTGTCACCATGTTTAGATTGATTAGCTCCATTAGCTGCAATTCATCATTTCCCTGCCCAAAGTTTTTTGTCGATTCTTTAGCTGTATTTCTATGTCTTTGTTTATTTTCAGATCTAATATGCAGTTCTGCCCTTTATAATATTATTTGCTGTCCTGGAATCATTCCTGATTTACATTAATACATCAAGTCAGATCATGGCCTTCTTCGATTATTTTTGTTACCGTGCCATTGATAGTACAAGCAAAGGAATAGAGTGACAGATTTATGAGCAAGTTTTAAGGGCCACCCTCGAGTGGGCTCCTCCCTTTGTTGTAATACTGAAAAATACAATGGCTTTGGCATGGTTTGCATGACATGGTAAGCCAAACTATGGCTTATTGAGGCCACATGGATGGGTAGGCTCCTCAAGAGAAGCTCTCAGCTGCTTTGCTCCTTCCTGGTCTTTCTTGTTCCTCATCCCACACTGTGATAAACTAAGCCGTGGTATGGCATCCTGTGTTGTCTGAACCAGGACTTGTGGTTAAGCTCTCTCCTAACTAAGTCCAAGGTATCGTCAAGGTTTATTCTTAGCTGCAGCTCATGGGTCGCAAGGAGAGAGCTAAACGATGAGCCTGGGTTTGCCCAACATGCTAAGCCAAACCTTGTTTTAGCTCAGCAAAGTGCAGGGGTAAAAAAGACCAGAGATCAGCAAGGTAGCTATGAGCTCTTCTCTGGGAGACCACACGTTTGTGTGGTCCTGGTAATCCTTACTGCGAATGAGGCCTTTATAATGCAATGCCGTTTGGTAAATAAGTTTGTATTCTGTTCACCACCACTAAACATATGGCTGCTTTAGTATTTCTTGAGGGTACCTAAGGAACATTAGTTTTAGTGAAAATATGTGAGGTATGATGCGCAGATCAAGCCTACATGCTTACTCAGAAGTAGGTCCCAGTGGGTGGAAGCCAATATAGTGCTAAGTCTCTCCTTCCGTCAGGCCAAAGATTTCTCCTTGGAAAGTGGGATGTTTCCTGCTTTCCTCCCTCTGTTTCCCCCTAAATCTGTTCTAGGGGTTCCCCTCTGGAGCAAGCATTTGGGGAAAGCATGGGACACGCTGTGGGGAGGAGAATGCAGAAAGTCCTGTTACACAAATGGAGATCCTTGCACTGATGGGACACAGCAGTTATATACCACACACCAATTTCAGTAGGACGTTCTCTCTGGTACATATGCATAGCATCTACCTGACATCATAGAATGGGGATGGCCATGTTTGCCTGTGGCCTATGAAGTATTCAATGCCCTCAACCTGATGAGTGGTAGGAGCGCAACTTGCTCCAATAGCACAGCAGGGGTGGCTTGCCAGATGTGGTTGGACTCCAGCTCCCATAATCTCTGATCATTGGCTGTGTTGCCTGGAGCTGATGGGAGTTGAAGTCCAGCAACACCTGGAAGTCCAGCAACATCTGGAGGTCCACAAGTTCCTGATCCCTGATTTTATTTCTGCTTGTGATTTAGTATATAGTATGCTGTACCTGATGATGTGCATTCCATTTACAGCCGAATTGTGCCAATTTTATTGTAGGGTCTCTCCACTCCTGAGGGGGTTAGTTTGTGCAGCAGAATAAACTTTCAGCCCCCCAACTGCTCTCTGCAGTGGCTCCCAAGAATGTGGGAAATGACCACCTCAACAATAAAAGATGAGCTCCTATAAGTCATACTGAAAGTTGCCCAAAATCATAATGATGTAAAGGTATCAGAGTATCGTCTTGCATATCTACAATGAGATGCATGTCATCTGAATTTGCACTATTTTTAAATATGTGGCTGAGACTCCAAGAGGATGACAGTAACACAGCTCCGTGCGTGCAAAGGAAATGCTTACTACTCTTTTCCCATTCAGTGATCTGGTTTTGGCCAAGAAACATAACAACTAGGGGAGGAAGCGTCCCTGAGTTTACAGTCTGGTTATGTTGTCAGTACATGCTCTTTTGGCATAAGCACTGTGCCAGCAGCAAGTATGCTTTGACTGACGTATATTGCTGCCTGCAAAAGCATCTGCTGCAAATGCGTCTGCTTAGAAAAAGCTATGTTGCTTGTGCTTCTTCATTCCCTTCAGAAACACATTTAAAATAAATTGTGCTGCGTAGGGCTGTGCTGAACCTTTACTTCCTTGATGTTGGAAGCCAGAAAGTAGTGCTCGGAGAGAATAACATTCCCTGAAAAAAGAACCTTGCAAGGAAAAGCCTAGGCACATTTACTCAGAATTAAGTTGCACTTGGTTTAATGGGCCTTACTCGCAACTAAAGGTGCATAGGGTTGCAGTCTTAATTCATCCTTTTTCGTGGCTTCTTGCCACTGCTTATATCTATAGCTATTGCTTTCAATTAATCAAGCCAAAATGTTCCTCTTATCAGCACTGTGTTCTTATAATTCTTTGGGACTAAAATGTCAACAAGCATTCAACCCATTCTTGCCCCCGTGCCAGAGTGATCATGAAACCCTGGGAACATGTGATACTACATCATCATCATCATATTTGTATACCACCCTTTATCCCTAGATCTCAGGGTGGTTCACAACATAAAATTACAATATAAAAACCACAAAATACATAATAAAAATAAGAACAAAAGCAAACTAATAATCCCCCTTCCCACAACACATTTAAAAGGGCATCAGATGTCAAACAGTTATACTTAAGCTTTTAAGTGGATAGTATTTAACATTGCATATGTTCAATTGCCCTGTCCTGTGTTCCTAAAAGACTTTTCCATTGCCTCTAAACCTGCAGACCTCTTTGAGAGCTGGAATCTAAACTGTGAAAAGGAATGACTATAATTGGAAGGGGCCGACATCCAATCCTTCTGTTATACCCTTGAGTATAATTTGGCATCAAACTTGTTCCAAGAGAGATATAGTTACAATCCACCTTTAGTACCAATGTATAATTTGAGCCAAAAGTTGTAATCAGGGAAAAGCTGTTGCATATACGTAATGGGTTTTATTTTACTTCCTCCCTTCCAGCTGAAGTGAACACAATCAACGAGAGCACCGAGATCCTTCACCTTCCTTCTGTCATGACAGAGTATGTTGGTGAAAACACAGAGAAAAAGGCAGAATTCTGTGATCGCTCTTGTGAAGAGCTGGGGTCTATGTTTACGGAACTCACTGGACTGCGTATTGTTGTCAACAGCTTAACAGAAAAGTTAGAAAAAGTGGTAGGTATCACCAGTGTATTCTGCTCTAGATGTCTGCTCATTCATTTGCAGCTCATTTGACTGGTGAAATGAACAGTCAAGTCACTGGCACTACAATAAACCCTTTGTTTGGGTATCTACCAGACATTGATAAAGAGAACACTTATACATGTTGGAAACATACCAAAATATTGTATGAAAATTGTCTGAGAATAGTGGGATGGTGTATTAGTTCTGATGTCACCTCAGGAGATTCCCATGTTATGGGAGGAGACACTAGGTAGAAAATTCTGAGTGCTGTGAAAGGGTGGAGTGGCTTGTGTTCTAGGTTCTAGCCATCCAGCCATGCCCTTCTCGAGGATGTTCCATTCCATTCTCTCTCCCTCAGCTTTCCATTCTCCCCCCACCCAACAATCAGTTAGCAATCTTCAGCCAGTTAGCCTGCTGGGGCTTTGAGTGTGTTTGTGTGCTGCTCAACACACAAGTTGAAAGACATTGCAAGGTGTTATATGTGGGTACCTATGTACACAGGTAGATCTCAGCCATGCAAGGAGGGGGACCTTCATTGGGCAGGGTCCCTGTTCACGAGAAGGAGCTCTATCAGCTTACATCTGTAGGCGGGGAGAACTCCTGTCATCTGTTGAACAAGCAGACATCCATAGAGCATGGCAATGATGAGTTAGACTGCTGGGCTCCGCAACCGGCTTCCATATGTTTTTTCAGCACATGGAATGATTCACGTGAACCACATTAAGGACAGCCTTGATGCTGCTGAGACAATACTTTGTCGTGGGAGACAGCTGGATGATATTTTGTTCCAGTTGCCAGAGAAAGTATGAACACACAGGCCCCAGGGTTTGGGGGGCGGGGAGAGAAAGGGTGGAGAGAGAGGGTGACAATTGAGAGGACTAGATTTGCCTCCGTGCTCAAATGGTGTGGTTAGGTTAGTGCCAGGTGATTTGGCACCATCTAGATACCTGTGTGACACTGGCAAAACTGCCCTCTCCACCACATGCGGGGTACTGTTGCACTTGCTGGTGCAACTATTGCATTCCAGCAACTGCATTTAGGAGTCTGATTACTGGGACGCAGGGACTTGCTGGTAGGTAGCTGTGCCTTCTGGGACAACGTCACAGGGGCAGATATCCAGCGAGATCTCATGAGAGTTCACTGAAAATCACTAAATCTCTTGTGCTCTGTGAAATCTCGCAAGCTTTTGGTGAGATCTCACAGCAAATCAGCACTGATACTGCACGCCACTTCTCTGCCAGTGGTGGAAGTGGTGGGGCAGGTGGGGTGCCTTCAGGGGCTCCCACCTTCTGAGGTGGCTGCTTCACCCCACCTCACGAAGTCATCAGGCCAGCCCTGATCATTGCACGGTGTTAATGCATATGCAGGCACCCTGATAAATCATATAGAAAATACATGAATGTGCCTTGTTTGTCATTGCCTGGCTTTTGTTCCATTGTCTGCTTCAGTCTGCATTATGAATCAACTTCACATATTTGAAAAAGACCTGAAGTAGTCTAGCACATGTCTCAAGAGTGAAATCATCTTCCATTTTAAGGAAGATGAGTGATACTCTACAATCTCTTCAGTAGAATTTATGGAGATCTGTGTAAGTGCTGCAAGCCCAGATTGTAACATTAGCTGGGACGTTTGCGCCCAGAGGAACAGTGCACTCACTGAATTGTTTGCTTCTTTTCTGGCTCAGTTTAGCTGGGTGAAAGAAGGAATCTGTTCTGAGCAGCTTAGCTTTCTATGCTGAGGGTTAGTGAGAGTTTCGCCCTTCTCTGACTATGGTGCATTGCAAAAAGGCCAACTCATTGCTACCTGTTTCATTGTACAGTCTGAGGTGAATGAGAAAATTGTGTCGGAACTGCTTGGCCCCAACAAAACACTCAAGAACCAGTCGGCTTGTTGGCAAGATGGCCGTGAGTTTATGAATAATTCACATTGGGTTGTGGACAGCTGCACGAAATGTCACTGCCAGGTAAAGCATCAATGAATCATTTACCCTTCCCCACCCAATCACACGGAGTTTCTTTTCAGCTGCATCCAATCAAGTGTACATTGGTACTTTGGTTCCCAAAATCAATCCATTCTGGAAGTCTGTTTGACTTCCAATACGTTCGCAAACCATCGCCCCAAAATGTTCGCAAACCAAGGCGCGAATTCTGATTTACTGATTGGCCCCGGAAACAATGCCAACAGCTGAAATAGACATTTGGCTTCCAAAAAACTTTTGTAAATTGGAACACTTACTGGGTTTGCGACATCCAGGAGCCGATTTGTTTAGGAGCCAAGCTGTTCGGGAACTAAGGTATCACTGTAATGGGCTATTTTAATAGGCATCTATCTCTTTCTGTTGGGCTTTGCACTGCCCTGTAATTTCAATTTATTATTATTATTTATTTGGCAGGTTGCCTTTGCTAAACTGTTATGATGGACGGCCGCATATTCTTGGGGTTGAATCAATAAATCTGTGGAGCAGACTGCCACTCACGCAATGGGATTTCCCCTTCCTCTTCCATAACCCTCCAGAGCAGATTTTGGAGGAATGTAAGGAGCTGCAGAGTGGCGAAGAAGGTCAATTCCCATTGTGTGGATGGAAATCTGCTCACCTCACCCCATGTTGAATTCCTTGGCCTTTAGTAGCCAGGGCCGTCCTCTCTCCCTCATGCTGCACCACTAACTAAATCTGGCGTCATCAACCCTAATGGGGATGCAGCTGTACAGTTTGGCCCACCTGCTGTCACTGATGCAAAACTACAAGCTTTATTATTGATCGACTAGAGGGTGTTATAGCCCGTTCTTCTGTGTGACATCTCATATTGTCAGCTGCATGAGTCTCTGATGGAAAATAGCATGGTGCCAGTTGCAGTTTTTGATGTGCATTTTTTGTCAGTAAGGCAAACTTAGGTACTCAAGCCTAATTCCTGCAATGAACATTTTGCCTTGCAGAGGGTTGGCCTGGAGAACCCTTGGATCCCTCCCAACTCTGCAATTCTATGATTATATTACTTTTTCCTTCATTTCAAGAATGTCCTGCCAAAAGATAGGGTATTTAGATTGACTGATATTGGAGTAATGGTTCCATGTGTTTTTTCCCCCTTTGCACATACAGAACTCTAAAACGATATGCAATAAAATCACATGCCCAGCTGTTCACTGTGTCAGCCCCACTTTTATTGATGGCGAGTGCTGCCCTGTCTGCTCTCACTGTAAGTATGGCATGCAAGGATAGCTTATTGTTAAAAGCTTGCATAGTAGGGAAGTCTCAGCTTGAATACCTCTTGCTGGGTGTACAAAGAGCAAGGCTGCAGGTGATTCCATCTAGACTTCCTATGTCAGTGTTGCACACTCAACTAGCTATACATTATGTGCTGTTACTGCTTGGGTGATCCCTGAATGTTTTGCCACCTGCATCATTTTCTTCATTTGAGGAAACTACTGCAGGGAATAACATATGACAGAAGGAGGAGCAGGAGAGGTGCAAGATTCTGACTTCTGGGATGATTGCCATTTTGCTAAGGCAGGGGCCCTGTGACCCTCCAGTTATTGCTGAACTGTAACTCCCATCAGCCTCAGCCAGCATGGCCAGGAGTCAGGGCTGATGGGAGCTGTAGTCCACATTGAAGTGATCATCTTCACACAGGGATTTCCCACTTCAGTTTTTACAAGGGGAAGATGTTGCCGGTTTACTGCTGTGTGATTCTCACGTTCCATGTGAACAAACCAAGTATATCGGTGAGAAGCCTTGAGAAACTACCTTTCTCTCAGAGAGGAGAGAGATTTGCATGTGAAGAGCAAATTTTCAAATGGGACACTTAAAAAAGAAGGTGTTATTGAGGTAAATCAAACAAAAATAACAGAGGTACAAAAAAGCCACACAGTATATCAGGGAGAGACTTACTATTAAGTTGGTAGAGTACTTAAGACCATTAGGAAATCTACATATCACATTGCACTGTGCAGAGGGAGTCCTTTGTGTCTGCCTTGGTTGTATATAAAATAAATTCCCACCAAACCACATAGAATTTTTCCAGGGTCCATGAAGCCTTTGGCAACATGTAATTTATGAGTTGTTTTTCCCCCAGTTAATGCTAAAATCCACATATTATTATACTAAAGCGAATATCACAAGTCCTGTAAGGATTTCCATTTGGGGGCAACTGAGGTTTTGGCAGCCAGTAGTAGCCACGTCAAGAGTTCCTGAGAGCTGAAACCTTTCAAATTGTTTGCCCCATAGATTTTGTAAACAAAGTGGCAGTGAGGCTGGAATGTGATGTTTGAGTATTTTGGTCATTTCTTGACAATTGTCCAGAATTTGAATACTTGTGAGCAGCCCCAACACAGAACACTATTGGAGCACATAGCTTTACAGACCAAATGGACAATATGCTTTGATAGTGATGTGTAAGTCAAACAATGCCAACAATAATAATGTGTAGCTAGTTGGGCTGTGTCTATTCAGTGCTTCAGGCTGTCTATGGGCTTAAGCTTTGAAGAGCTAACCCAACAGATGCATTGGTTCACCTGTTTATTTTGGCTTATTTTTTGGCTCCCTAATGTATCTGCAAATTCCAGCAGGCTTTTACATGTGAACAAGACCGTTCAGGGCACCTCTATGATTCTTCTGATTTGCAGCTGACGACAGTGAAGAAGGCTGGTCACCCTGGTCTGAATGGACAGAATGCTCTGTCACTTGTGGATCTGGAACCCAGCAACGAGGAAGGTCCTGCGATGTCACCAGCAATACTTGCCGAGGGCCCTCCATTCAAACAAGAACCTGTTCCCTCGGGAAATGCGACAATCGCAGTGAGTGTTTGTAATGTCAAGCTTTTATCTTTGTAACTTCTCCTTTGCTTCTCAAACAAGCAAATGCTACTCACCTGGAATCAATCTTGTATGCAAAAGAAACACATCCACGCATGAAAGAGCTTGTGTGACTTTTTTTTAGATTCATCAGATGTTTAGATGTGACCTGAACTACTCTCCTTACCCACAAGGCAAAGAGGTAGATAATAGATAATTGACAGGTGAGGACACCTCTCTTTGTGTCCCACATAGAACTATCCAGCTATGGTTAGCACATGGGGGCAGTAAACATATGGCCACTTTGACACTGATAGACATGGCTGAAAGTTGGTGTGGACTGTCAGATAATCACAGCTGCCAGTGGTATTTGTACCGCAGATACAGTTTTCCTTACGTTGCTAGGCATTAAAGGGGAATTTCCATTAGAGCCTTTGAGGATTTAGGGACAGGGCCTTGAACTGTGATTCTTTTTCTCTCCTTGATCAGTACGGCAAGATGGCGGCTGGAGCCACTGGTCCCCTTGGTCTTCCTGTTCTGTGACCTGCGGGGTAGGCAACATAACTCGCATACGTCTCTGCAATTCCCCCATCCCACAGATGGGTGGGAAAGGCTGCAAAGGAAGCGGAAGGGAAACAAAAGAATGTGAAGGTGTCCCATGTCCGAGTAAGTGTTTTGGTTTGCATTCAGCCTCTGATAAGGCTGCAGTCTAGATGTCAACATTACTCAAGCTGAAATAACCTAACCTATACATTTGGGATCAGCAACTGGGGCTCTGTTAGACTGAATCCACATCTACTTGGCACTTCAGATAAAGTGATAAAAAGTATGCATGCCATAAAGGAATCTATGGCAGTAGAACTTTCCGGCACACTATTTTAGAGGGTCTGCCTTGAACGGGCAACTTTTTACTCACTTTTCAAAGAACCCCTTCTGGAAAGCTGGTTGCTGAGCAAGGCAATAAATAAATTATGTAACAGGTGGTGTGGGTGGCATCACTCATCTGACCTCTGGTCTACCAGGAGGTAGAGGGGGGAAGCATGAGTTGGCATGGTGGAAATGCACCAGTGAGAACACCAGATCAACTCACTCTACTGCCTCCAATTTCTGGTAAGAGGTAGTGATGCAGAAGTCAGGTGACCCATGGTGCTCCACCACATGGTCCACTACTGAATAGAATATCATAACATTCTACTAGACTTAGGCTGCATTTCTGTGCACATTTATGAGGCAGTAAGTCACACTGAAATCAATGGAACTCACCTATGTAGGGGTCCACTATTTGCTCAGAGGTTTCCTAGGTTTATATTGGATAGTGTAGATGTTCTATAATTGATGTTCTATAATGGAAGCCTAACATTATTCTCATTATTTGAGTTTAACATCTACATGAAAAGCATGTTCTAGCAGGAGAGTGAAGTCTACAGTTTCATATGTAACCAGTAATGAAATTCAAATAGAAGAACCTCAATCTTATGTAATGAAATTTGCATCTTCCTATTATGTTTATTTCAATGAAAATGGGCTGAAACTGCTATAGCCTGAGGATGTGCAATGTTTTCATAAACTGATATCTACCTTTCAACTACTAATTGCTTCTTCACAACCTATTTGTTGATCATTCTTCCTGATTTGTTTGCCTACAGTTTTCAGGGAGGTTAGACAATGTCAGCTTTATAGTGAGCATTCATTCTGATTAGGAGGCTATATAACAGCATCTTCCAGATCTTTCCTCCATCAATTTCTGTACTGCAAAATGTATTGGGTTTTTTTTGGGGGGGGGGGGTTGGATGCGAGGGTAAAGCAGATTTGTTGTGTAAGAGCATCAAATCTTCTTTGATTGTGCAATCTGAATTTGCCAGGGTGCATCTGAATCCCACTTGCAAAATCACACCCAGTCTTTTCTATGAAAATGACATAATTCAGATTTGTTGCATGTATTTGTATATATGCATGGGCAAAGTCATGTGGAGAGAAACCTGGGGTAGATTACTATGTGGGCAAAAATATGCATTCTTTCTTGCACTGCATTTTCCTTCCGGAGTGCCAGTTGTCTTATTGGATTCAGGGGACTGAAGAGGCTGCCATCTACAACCCATTTGTTTTAGTTACCCCATTGAAGTGAATGGGGTACTTCTGAGTAGGAGGATTGTGGATTATGACCAAAACAGAATTTGCAGTTTGAGCAGATTTGCAATTTGAGCAGATTCTTTTCAGGTTCCTTGACTAGACCAGAAAGACAATTTGTATTCATTGTACTAGTGAAGTGGCCAGGTGAAATAACTTCTTGACATCACTGAATGACACCACTCTGTGTGGTCAGTGTTTTCTTAACTGTACTGTGCTTGCCCATGCTAATTTTTCCTGTTGCCTGTCCTACTCCAGTCAATGGTCGATGGAGCCCTTGGTCTCCTTGGTCTGCATGCACTGTTACCTGTGGCGGAGGCATTCGGGAAAGATCTCGTCTCTGCAACAGCCCAGAGCCTCAGTATGGTGGAAAGGCATGTATGGGAGATGTCATACAGCATGATATGTGCAACAAACAGGATTGTCCAATAGGTGAGTGTGGAATGTGCTGGATAGTTAGCTGTGTTCTAAACAAAGATACCCAAGTATACTTCATGTCTCACATGGGATCTGGTACTCCAAACCATTCTGCTAGACCAGCCTACGATTGTTGGAGCAGCAACTGCACAGTGGCAGAACATAGGATTTGTATGCAGCAGGCTTTGGGCTGGGTTCAGCTAATGGGTCCTGCCTGTGGAAGCTCACACAAGGACTTGCCAGCACAATGGGGCTTTCTCCCCACTCCCACTGATTGGCTTGGGATGTGTGTGTCAGAAGAACGCCAAGAACAGTGCACAGGGGAAGGAGAGGAGAGATTGCTCCGCTAGCACAAGCCTGACAGAACAATTTCCTTAATGCTATATTGAATTCCTTCTCTGAGATTCAGTCAGTGCCAGTTAGAAGGATCTTGGCTGAGAGTGCTAAGAAAGGCACCTGCCTGAAACTGGAGAGTGGCTTCCAGTCTGGAGTAGACATTTTGAGCTGGCAGTTTCAGACATACTCCATCCTTACTGCTGTGCCTTCGTATACAACTTGTCCTTTGGGCATCGTCGATCTGGGACTGGTATAAAATATATTTGTAGTAAATTTTAATACAGTTGCTTCAAAGTGGGTGAGGAGATTTAATATAGAAATGATGTAAAGCTGTTTTTCTTCCTCTGTATTCAGATAAGGAGATTGGCTTAGTACTGGCACAATTAATGCTCTTTCCCCTTGCTTTGGCAGATGGATGTTTGTCAAACCCTTGCTTTCCCGGAGCAGAATGCAACAGCTTCCCGGATGGTTCTTGGTCCTGTGGTGCATGTCCTGCTGGTTACCTTGGAAACGGAACAGTCTGCGAAGACCTTGATGAGGTAGACACAGTTTTGGTTCATACAGAAATGCTGTTTTGACCCCACCCAATGGAAACACTTAGCCAACTTCGTTGGAGGTTCCTCAGTGATATAACTCAATACTTCTTTCTGGTTGTGTGTGTGTGTGTGTATTTGTTTTTTGCAGTGTGCAGTAGTGCCAGACGTTTGCTTTAAGTTAAATCAGAACCACCGTTGTGTAAACACCAATCCTGGATTCCATTGCTTGCCATGCCCTCCTCGCTACAAAGGAAGTCAGCCTTATGGGGTGGGCCTAGAGGCTGCCAAGAAAGAAAAACAAGTAAGTGCTCTTGAACGAAGGCCAGTAACGGGATGGAAAATGTGATACATCTGCTATGAAAGTATGGCACAAAGAGGGTGATGAAGTATCAGTCCTGAAGACTTCATTGTCTTGGAGCATCTCGAAATGAGCAAGAGTGCAGCTTGCATGTTTAATAATGTACTCCTTAGATTGGAAACCTGGCATTCAAAACCACTCCAAACTTTTTAATAAATTTATCTCAAAAGTCATTTCTTTATATTAAAAAAAAGGCCAATTGAAAAGGGCCAAGAAGGTGTAACAGTGCATAAGAGGCAAGTGATTAATTCTTCACATAGCACACAATGTAATGATGGCTGCTAACTTGGATGATTTTAAAATGGGATTAGAGAAATCTATGGAAAGGCTACTAGTTGTGATAGCTATACATTATCCCCGGTAACAAAGGCAATATGCCTCTCTGACTGAACACAAACAGGGAGAGTGCTCTCACGCTCATGTTCTGTTTCTGGCAGTGGCGTAGTGTGAGGGGTGCAGGGGGGGGGGCGGCCACACCAGGCGCAACATCTGGGGGTTAGGGAAATCCACGGGTTAGGGGGCGCAAATCCATGGGTTAGGGGGCACAAATTACTTGCCTTGCCCCGGGTGCTGATAACCCACGCTACGCCACTGGTTTCTGGGCTTCTCATGCTCATCTTGTGAGAACAAAATACTGGAGCAGATGGGTCTATGGTCTGATCCAGAAAGCCTGTTCTTATGTTAGCCCTTCAGCCACAGGTTCTTCACTAACATATTCTTAATGCATTGCACTTGAGAACCAGCACAATTAATATAAGGGATTGTTTGACACACTCTGTATGAAATAGGTCATTTTGGGGAGATCTTTATTCAGTGAACACGAGAAAATGCAACTAAATTAGATTTGATAAAAAGACATTCCCCACCCTCATTTTAAAATAGTTTCATTGGGTTTTACTCAGTCCCTTCATAGTTCTCCATGTTCTGGCTGACACGGTCTGTGAAGTCTAAATGTGAAACATCCGTTAATATTAAACTACTCTAGCAAAGCTGTCAATCAAAACAATAGCAATACAGAAGTACCAGTCAGGACTTGTGGAAAAGAAATCACAGTCCATTAGGCTGTCTCTCTATGTAAAAACAAAAACAAAAACCCAAAGGCAGCTAAATAGCTGGTTTGGTGCTACATCCTGAAACTGCTGCAAAGGAAATGGGTGGGGTTGATTTACGTTAGTTAATGACATCCAGAATCAGCAAATGTAAGAGAATTTTTGTGAATTCTGCTTAAGGCGACTCTTTAGTTAAATAAAGCATTACTCATAATTACTGCATTGACAAACGTGTGCAGCTAATTAGCTCAGTCAGCAAGGAAATGTTCCTTGAGGCTCTGCCCAGGATTTTAATAAAAGGTTGTTAAATCTGGGCCCAGCTAAAGGATGTGTGGCTCAAAGCTCAACAATATTATGGGAAACTAAAACTGCTGTTTATCTACTCTTCTGAATAATCAGATATTTTGGATGCTTCATGTGTCATTTGAGGGTAGTGTGTTGCCTGCTTGACTATCGGTACTGAAAACTGTTTAAAACAAGGCATTTGAAAAACAGACATTTTGGGCCAACTTAGTTGAATTCAAATTTGGCTTTGAATGGTTTTTCCAGCACTATGTGGAACTGAGTAGGTCTTGCCCTCCTAAGCATCTCTTCTCTTGTGTTGTTAGCACAATTCTCACCCACAGATACTGTTGTGGTCCCAGCCATTCCAGGCAGGTTTTCCTGGTCCCAGCCACCATATATTGTCCTGTTCCTAAAGTCACCTGTACTGCAGAAAGCATCCTGCGAATTCTTTTCAAGTATTGTAACTTGCTATGATGAGGATGACATCAAAGCAAATATATAATAAACAAGCTCATGTCCCTGTAGCTCACAATAAATTTATTTAGAGAAAGTAAAATGGGATACCTTGCATCAAAGCATCACTGTCTCCTCCTCCAATTTAGCTGGGTCTGGTGCTGCAGTTATTTAGCTTAATTTAGCCCCAGACCCTTATGCCCCTACAGAAGCATGGTCTGAATGATGATGATTTGCTTTTTCAGGTATGTGAACCTGCCAATCCTTGCAAAGACAAGACACACAACTGTCACAGGTCAGCCGAGTGCATCTACCTTGGGCATTTCAGTGACCCCATGTACAAGTGTGAATGTAGGACAGGCTATGCTGGTGATGGATTCATTTGTGGTGAAGATTCTGATCTGGATGGATGGCCCAATCATAACTTGGTCTGTGCTGCCAATGCAACTTATCACTGCATAAAAGTAAGTAAGAAGCAATGGAAACACCATAAATGTCTCAATGAAGGGCAGTTGATGAAGGGCAAGTCTAGTGATAGCCTCCGGTGACCATCATTTTCTGAATGATTTGTTAGCCACTGTTGAAATAAATATTTTTCCAAGGTTGGTAGGTCTCTCAGTTTAGAGAATCTGTCCATTTTGGGCTCCTAGTCTACCAAAATTATATTCCTCTTATGATCCACCAAAAAGATATGACTGGATGGACATGTCAGAATTGGGATCATTCCAGTGAAATAGTTGAATGCACAATGTATTGTTGTTAGAATTAGAATTTATATACTGCCCTATACCCGGAGGTCTCGGGGCAGCCCATTGCTTCATGCAAGAGCAGTGCTTCTGTCACCTTGCTACACCATCCTTTCATCACAAAATACAGCTTAGTGAGGTTACTGATAACATACCCTCTCAACAGGTTAACCAAATAAACCAGTGAAAAGCAGACGAGTAAGTGCTGAAGACACCCTTTATCAAACCAATACAGTCAAAAACAATACAGCACCAAAGTATATCACACCCCAACAGCAAGTGAATCGAAACAAACCAGAATTTTGTGCCTTAATTTAAACTTACTTTAAACTGCGAGAAATGCTTGTAACTTGAAGCTGAATGTGACTTTATAAGCCTGGGGGATGGATCTAGTAATGGATTTCTCTTTTCCTGCTTTTCCATGAACAGGGAGGGAGTATTAAATGTTCCTTGAGCATACAATTGAGATGTCAAATTCTTTCTGCCCTGGCTAATGTCTGCTCATTTGTTAATGTGACCAACTCAGCATATATGGTTCATTCTTTCTTTCTTTTTGATTCCTGTCACCAGGACGTACTTCATTTGATTCAAGAAGAATCAGGAACTGCTTTCATTAAAAGACAAAAAACAAAACTCAAACATGCGGAATTCATTTAGGGGAGGTTCTTCCCAAAAGCCAAACCCATTATTTTTGTAGTACATATGTTGATTTAATAAAGGTTAAATGCTTTCCTTTAAAGCAATCTAGCAAAAATATAAGGTGGTAACCATCATCGGATATCATTCCACTTTAGCAATATAATCCAACACAAACCAAAGGCTGCCTAAAAGTGTGTGAAAATTAATTGAATACATATGCATGTTGACTTTAGAAAAGACTTCAAAATTCCCGTTTTGAATTTGCCCAGTGCCGTATTTTAGTCTCCGGAGAGGCATACAAACATTTAGTCAGAGTTTGGCATTATTATCAATTTGTGAAATAGAAGCGTGTGCCAATCTGGGGTTGTCTGTTTTTACAGGATAACTGTCCTCTTCTGCCTAATTCTGGACAAGAAGACTTCGATAAAGATGGAAAGGGAGACGCCTGTGATGAGGATGATGATAACGATGGTGTTGAGGATGATAAAGTAAGCTTGTTTTCATTAACCCATCTTCTCCTTTCAGAGGAAATAAATATGGACACCATTAAGAAGTTGTTGGTATATTTGCTGCATTCTCATTTCTCTACGTCTGTTGTCAGATATCAGAATTTAAACTGTACCATTTGGGATACCACTATTGCTTACAGATGTCGCTGATCATTACTTGTTCCACATTTCAGACCAACAGAAATTCTCAAAGAATGGCACACTCTATGGGATTTTTACAGCTGTTTTGTTGGCGTATTCATATGGGGAAAGGTTGAAAGACATTGAGTCTAGCAGAGTGTGTGAGAGAGTGATAGTCTTACATATGCCTCATTTGATGCTAATTTACTATTATTAGCAGTATTTACATGAAACCCTTGGGAACCCCAGTAGGTATATGCTATTTGATTTACAGAAAGGGAAAAGGTTGATTGGAAATATAATGGTCTCTGAGCTATGCTTACACATCTTTTCTTTAATCTTTTCCCTATTTTAGGACAACTGCCCCCTGATTTTTAATCCCCGTCAATTTGATTATGACAAGGACGAAGTTGGTGACCGCTGTGATAATTGCCCCTATGTGCACAATCCTGCTCAGATTGACACCGATAATAATGGAGAGGGCGATGCATGTGCCGTGGATATTGATGGCGATGGTAAATTCTTATTCATTCTCATATATTTTGTTTCTGTTCAATGTGGGAGAAACTGGTTCAAAATAAGCTATTGCTCTCACCCTTGTGAACAACTCTATCAAATCAATCCATGCATTGAAGGCAAAGGATAGGGTTGCCTCATTTGCAAAAAAGAGGACGCTATGATGACTCTCATTTTAAACACCCCTCCTATATGTAAGCTATAAAAGCTGTGATATATTGCTGAGGGGGGCAGGAGAAGAGAAGAGGAAAGCAAGCAGTTTCAACCACCAGTTATGTTTATGAAGGATTTCTTAATCAAACGAAATATTAGTGGTGTACCTAAAACTTATGGTTTGGTGAGGTTTACTGGGCAAATAATTTCATGGTAAAGTTTTTGCCATTTCCTCAAACCAGTTCTGGAACAGAATGGACTATTTGCATAGTCTCTCTGACAAATCTTTAATGATCTTATAACGGGAAAGGTACTCTTTAAGAACCCAGGTCCCATTTTTAAGAATATAACATTCACTTGATATAATAATTTCAGAAGTAATGAAAATTATGGCCCAGCAATACCCATATTCTTTCTAATTATTTATGCTGTCAAATATGCTGGCATGAAGAGCCACACTTGAATCGCCAGCCAAATCAAATGTCTTCACCCAATGTGTTTGCCAAAACGCCTTAGGAGAAAAAAGGAAATTTCTTTTGGATGCTAGAATAATAAGGATCCCAAGTTACATTTTTGGCTCAGGAAGGAGGAAAAAACCAACAGTGACATTTCAGGTTATTAAACTGGCAAACCTGACCTGAACAGTAGCCCAGTACTGAAAAAAACCTACCAACCTAAATATCTTTGGTGTTTTTGGAATGCCTCTAGGCTTGTGGTTTTTGGCATGACTTGGAAGCAGAAGCTTCAGTGTCCTTAGAGGGATGTTGCTGCTGCATTTCCTGGCAGATGAATCCCAGTTTTCAGCACTGGAGAAAAAAACCTGTTAAGCCTCAGATTTGATTCAATAAATGTGTAAAGTGTTGGGTGTGTGTATCAGTAGATCTCTAAAACCCCTGAAGGTTTTCCATAGTATGGAGTTTCCATTAACCCTCGTGGTTATTTATTTAGACATATCTAAATATCCAAGGCAGCTTACAATCAAAATATATATCATTGCAATAAAAATAAAAATATATAAACCAGTATTCCTGGAAAGGGTTTTCTTCTCATCTCCTCCAAATATTGTAAGAATCAGCAAAAACTTTTATTACTAAAAAATAAATGAAATCTGAAATCTAAAACAAACTGCATAAACCTCAGGGCAGGTCAGGGGATACATTTCATAGTAAATTTTATAGTATTGATTTAGGACATTTGTTGACCGCCTAATCAACAGATTCCTCTGGACTGTTTACACAGAGTTCAAACAATAAAAATATTCTAGGGGACTGCACAAACCACAAGATTTGGATCAGACCTCATTTTGCTGCTTCAGGAAACTGTTTGCCTTGGTCCAAGTTGTTTCATAAGCTGCCCATCAGAGTATTGCTCTCTCCCAATCACTATTGGATAAAATCTGAAAAGTTGGACTGCCCTATCTTGAAAGGTCTGGATGAATCGACTACCTTCAATTGAGAATGGAAGCTCATAGGTCATCAATTGATTTGTCACAAAATAGAATGGTTTTGTTCTTACCTTCTCACTGTCACCAGAAAATGTGTCAGGCAAATCTTTTATGTGACCAAGAGTTGGGCAGAATGGGGTCACCACAGAGCTGAATTAGGGAAAGAGCCATCCTAAAAGTATTTCACCAACCATGGGACCAGCTAGTACAACCCTACAGACTTTATAGCATTTATAGCCTTGTATAAAAGGGGTTGTAACTTAGGGAAGGCACAGCAAGACAAGCACACCCCAGTTAACAAGAAAAGGACAAAGCAGTAGTGCTATCAGTTCAAGATATAATGTGTGCCACCTAGCATGGAGAGACCAGGCTTAAATACAAAAGCTCACTGGGTGACCATGGTCCCATCATTGTCTCTTGGACACACTTAGTTTCCAGTGAGAATGAAATGGGGAAAATTCTCATTCATGGTTGTGCTAGTTTCCTGGAAACCAGTGCATGTTGCTTGATGCAAGTGGAATCTGTACATAACGCTTTTGTTTGAATTGCTTTTTTCCCATCCTGGCAGATGTTTTCAATGAACGCGATAACTGCCCATATGTCTACAACACAGACCAGAGAGATACAGATGGAGATGGAGTTGGTGATCACTGCGATAACTGCCCACTGGTGCACAATCCTGATCAGGTAAGTAGCATATACATGGGGGGACGACTGTATGGATGTGAAGAACCTCTGCCTTCACCCTTGTAGAGGTACCACTACACCGTACTGTGTACTATTAACACAGGCTGCCTTTTGCCTGCTTTGAGGGATATTTCAGCAAGGCTTGTTGTTCCTTTCTCCCCTTTTCAAGATCTAAATTCATACCTGGTTGGATTTAGGGGTAAACAAGGTTTTTGTTATTGCAGAGATACTCAGTGTTCCAATTATATGCTTTTGGGGGTAGATTGTTTCAAGATGCAGGGAAGCTAGAATAAAGAAGAGCTTTTGTTCATGAATAGCCTTCCATCCCTCTTCCTAACAGGGAGTCTTCTAGTTTGAGTTCATACATGCATCCAGCAACCACCCTGTGAGGTGATGACTTGTATGTGTGACATCATACATCCAACACCACATGTGGAGATTCCACTCCCAGCCTGCAATATTTTCAATGGAGGCAGCTCACACATTCAGTTCCAAGTCATCCACCACTAGAATCCTGTGCATGTCAACTCAGAAAATCTGACTCCCAGTTTCACCCCAGGAACATCTCCTGCTATTTTCTCAATTAAAAGTAAAAAAAGGACCCCTGGACGGTCAAGTCCAGTCAAACTTGACTATGGGGTATGGTGCTCATCTTGCTTCATGCTGAGGGAGCCTGCATTTGTCCACAGACAGCTTTCAGGGTCATGTGGCCAGCATGACTAAACCACTTCTGGTGCAATGGAACACTGAGACGGAAACCAGAATGCACAGAAATGCTGTTTGCTTTCCTGCTACAGTGGTACCGATTTATGGACTTGAAGTGGTGTGCTTTCGAAGTGCTAGGTTGGCAGGAGCTGAGACAGAGCAACGGGAGCTCACCCTGTCATGGGGATTCCAACTGTCAACCTTCTAATCAGCAAGCCCAAGAGGTTCAGTGGTTTAGACCACAGTGTCACCCATTTCCCTTTCTCAATTAAGCCCCAATATATACAAGAGATCACCCCTTTCTGATTGTCACTAGTTTCTTGCCAGGTTGGTTCTGATGAAGGAGAAGGTGGGGAGCACATGAGATTTATGTGTGAAACAAACTGTGTGCCTCTGGGAGAGATTATGTATATGTATGTGCTTTTTTATTTGGCCCACCAGGCACTTTAAAATGGGTAACACAACTCCCAGACCACAATGGGCTTTCCAGCTCTGCATTTCAGAAATGCTACGTTCTAGACTTACTTGTAATTCTATTCGGGAAGTGGGAGGGGAAACCACCCAGTTTACGTAGAATTAATATGGTTCTGTTCAGTCACAGGGCACATGTTTATATTAAAGGCAAATGTTGGTGGCAAACTGCATGGTTTGAGGTAAATTGAATGCCCAGGTTATTTTAAAAAAGAAAGAGTTCAGCTTTTCAAGTTTTCAAAGCTCTGACACAACAGCTTTGCCTTTGATTTGGTGAATGGTCTGGAATTTCTAATTGCGCAAAGTTATTGCCGTTGGCTTCTCGGGGCATATATATACATAAAAACCCCGAAAGCAGCTGAGGTCAATAGCAGTCACTCATAACATAAGAATGCTGCCTAGGCAAGAGAAGTTTCTCACGAGAGCAGCGCCACTTTTCTCATCTGCAAAATCTTACAAAGGGGCCTAAGGCTAGAACTGAGATCTGTTGAGGACGTCAAAGGTCTTCCTGTGTGTTGGCACCAATTTCATTCATTAAAATGCCTGCATTGCATTTTCATCTTGCACTCTTCTTAACAGATACTTTGGGGGCAGATGCCAAATGCTTACAGTATGAAAACAGATGCAAAAAAGAAAGAAAAGACCACGATTCTGGAAGAATTAATGTTATGTTGGAAAAATTGTATGAGTTAAAGATCAGTTAGAAAACATCTCTTCAAGCATACCACCACCTACCCTGATAATCTACTTTTTCAGTTTAGCCAGCCTCTGTTCTATGCAAGAAATCACATAGAAACCATACTTCGCAAACTTCTGATAAATGACACATTTCGTCCTTCCATTAAAATTGGAGGGATCCTATGGGCTTGCATCTGTTTGCTTTTAGGACTAAAAAATGTAAAGGTAAAGGGACCCCTGACCATTAGGTCCAGTCGGGACCGACTCTGGGGCTGCGGTGCTCATCTCGCTTTATTGGCCGAGGGAGTCGGCGTACAGCTTCCGGGTCATGTGGCCAGCATGACTAAGCTGCTTCTGGTGAACCAGAGCAGCACATGGAAACACCGTTTACCTTCCCACAGGAGGGGTACCTATTTATCTACTTGCACTTTGACGTGCTTTCGAACTGCTAGGTTGGCAGGAGCAGGGATTGAGCAACGGGAGCTCACCCCGTCGCAGGGATTCGAACCGCCGACCTTCCAACCGGCAAGTCCTAGGCTCTGTGGTTTAACCCACAACGCCACCCGTGTCCCAGGTGGGATATAAATTTGTTGTTTAGTTGTTTAGTCGTGTCCGACTCTTCGTGACCCCATGGACCAGAGCATGCCAGGCACTCCTGTCTTCCACTGCCTCCTGCAGTGGGATATAAATACAAAAGGTAAATAAAAGTAAGTAAGTAATTAAGGGTATCGGCTTAAGAGTCAGTAGATTTAAATGAGGAATTTGAAATAAGAATCTATTTTGCAAATTTGGGATATCTCAGTATGTTTATAGAATATTACTTTTCAGATTGCCTTCATTATACATTAACATTTCTGAAGGGAACCATTAACAGTGTGATCATGTGGTTCCCCCGCCTTTTTTGGTTCACTGTTTCAAAAATTCAAATCTTGTTTCCTGTCCCCACCTTTAGACTGATGTGGACAATGACCTGGTTGGTGATCAGTGTGACAACAATCAAGACATAGATGAAGATGGCCACCAGAATAATAAAGACAATTGTCCGTACATTTCCAATGCCAATCAGGCTGACCATGACAAAGATGGTAAAGGGGATGCTTGTGATTCTGATGATGACAACGATGGCATCCCAGACGACCGGGACAACTGCCGACTCACATACAACCCTGACCAGAAGGATTCCGATGGTAAGATTTTAAAGACATATACGGTGGCATATCCTTTTGTGGACTACAGTCACCTTCAGGCATACAATGGTGTGCTCCAGGGATGGAGAACCTATTCCCCTCCAGATGTTGCTAGACTACAACTCACATCATCTCTACCATGCTGGCTGAGGTTGTTGGGAATTGGAAGCTGACAACATCTAGAGGGCCAGAAGCCCATCTTTCCTGCTGCAGTCCATGAAAGCTTATGCCATGGTAGATTTGTTAGTGCCATAGACTTGGGGGTTTCTTGAGTGAAGACTAAAGATGGTCCTCTCAATCCAAGCTGAGCCCAGCAGTAGATGGTGTGGTGCCTTTGATCTCTCTCCAGCTGAATCGGTGCTGCATACTGGGACTGAGAGCAGGACAGCGGAGGTGGCGGCGAGGTTGGCCTAGTGAAAACATGCCAGCAGAAATGCCAGGTTGGCTCAGCCAGTGTATTTGCACAGTGTTTTTGCCTTGTTCTCCATCCATCTTGGTTTGCAGCAGTGACTCATCCACAGGGAGTGGAGGTCAGCAGTGCAGCCCTACCATAGCATCTGCTACTTGCTTGGCATATGTGTTGGAAAGCTGATCAAAGTTTGACTTGTTTCTATCACAGATGAGTCTGTCCAGGTGTGTTTGCACCCAGCTGCTGGCATGCCTGTAGTGTTGCATCCAGTTCTGAAAGTATTCCTAGGTCTGGAGAATTCACAGGTGGTCTCCTTTTAATGGTGTACTTCTTTTAAGCGCAATGGCATTAGCAAGTTGATTTTGTAGGTGATCAAGCAGGAGGGCCATGACTGTTTTGTGATGCTCAGAGCATCCCTTTGTAGTAGAATCTGACAATACTGTAATGAAAAAACATCCGTACAGCTTGTTTATGAGACATCTTCATAAAATATTCTTTGAGAAGCTAAGAAAGAAAACTGGGATTAATAACTTCTGCAAAGAATTATAGCTCGAACAGAGTACTGAAGTGAGATGACTAATAAAAGTAGCATTATTATTATTATTATTATTATTATTATTATTATTATTACTACTACTATTATTGTTATTATTATTACTATTAATAGCCACCCATTTGACTGGGTTGCCTCAGCCACTCTGGACGGCTCCCGACAAAATATTAAAAATACAATTAAAAAAAAACCATTAAAAACTTCCCTGAACAGGGCTGCCTTCAGATGTCTTCTAAAAGTCAAATAGTTATGCAAGAATATGTTTAGCATCCCTTAGCTCATCAAAGGTACACCCAAACACATCTGTTTGCTGAAATCTTTATGAGGGTTTTCTGCCTGGAGTAATCTTACTAACTAGTTTGAATATATTTGAAAGTAGTGCTTTGAAAACGAGTGAGCCAATCCATAAGCCAGCTGCCTCAAGGTCATCCAGTGACCTCATAGCTGAGTGGGGAATTTGAATCTGGCTCTCCCTGCTTCTTAGCAGACAGTACACAACACTGGCTCTCGGGTTAACACCACAACAGATCCTGCCCACTTACGTATTCTGCCCAGTTATGTCTCTAATCACACAGAGCAGGTGGAGCTTAGATTTCTCACCAGTTAGCTGTTCTGTGACAGATACTCTGCAGTGTCATTTGAATCTAGGGTCAAGAAATAAGGCAGAATTTTACTGTGTCCTGAACAACCATCTTCCAGAAAGCAGACCTCCAAGGAGCCTGTGGTCATGGCTGGTGGGGCAGATGCTTTCTAAACTTTTTGATGAAAAAACAGCCTTGTCAGCAATCAGCACCACAGGGAACGTAAGAAACATATGTGGTGAAAAATTAAAACCTCATTTGGACAAAGAAATTGCTTCTTTGATGTTGGCAAGAGAATAAAACTGGGAACATACACTTTCCCCCTTAAGTGTAAAGATAAACACGTTCAGGAGCATACAGCTGGTCAGAATTTGGAGTTCAACTTGGCAACCAGCCAGCCAGTCAGTCCGTGGAATGTGGAGCCATTTTCTCACAGAATGAACTACAAAAAGCATCTGAGATGCTTGACTCTGTATTTTTTTAAAAAAAAACTTTTTTGGCAGTTCCATAACAAAGTCTGTCCTTGAGGATTAGAATAGAAGATTGGAGTAGAGAGACAGTGTTCTAATGAAACATGCCTGCGAAACATGTGGTATGAGTCTCTATTGATAAGAGAAATGAATGCAGACAACAATAAGGGAATCTGCATAAACATAATTGGCTGAGATTCTCATCATTCCCCCCCCCCCCAGTTTAGTGTCCTCATGATTGGAGAGAAACACAGGAATTGTATTTCCTTATCAAAGAAAAAAGTTTGGGGAAAATGTTGTAGAATGTGTGTGCGCGCCTTTAAAAAGGACTTGTGGAACAGGATTTGCATGTTGTCTGTGAACACAGAAAACATATTTGTGACATTTCAGTTTTGTTGTTTTGACATTTATTTGAATGTCAACTGTTCTTCAACCCAAATAACTGTTTAACCCAAACCAGTATAAATATAACATTCTAGTACACACAGCTTGCAAATTATTTACCACATTGCCAACATCAGGGCTTCCTTATAACAGATCTGGTGGTTGCAGTCTCTGTTCACTTGAATGACTCTGTCTTAAACACCACATTAATCACTCAAGATTTCATTATAGCCACATTCCAAGTTTTTTTGGGGGGGAATTATTATTTATCCCATAGCTTATCACTGCTCTCCCTCCCTCCCTCTCTCACAGTCTCTCATAAATAAAGAGTAGCCAAGAGCTGTTTTAATATGATTTACTGTAATGCCTTCTTCACTCATTTGCTACAGATGTGACAAAAGTACATGGTCACAGTCTTAAGTATTCATGACAGAACAATGCTGAAGGCATCTGATGACATGGAGATAATATGGAGTTTTAAAATTCCAAAGCTCCTTTTTAATATTGTGGTTCTCCTGGCTTGTTAGGTTATAAGGGAGTCATTTGTTTTTGTCAGCAACTGATTTCCCAGATGGCCTGGGCCCATCCCCAGATTTGCACAGTCCTGTCTGCTCTGCAGATCCCATCTTGCACAGAAGGTTGGAGTAGTCACCCACCAAGGTCCCTTGCAACTCACCCACTGCGCTATCCATTCCATTCCCCTGGAATGGAAGATGGTAGCCCTTCTTCCCTTAAATTTAATTCTGTTGTCTAAGAAGGTGGCATGGCTGCTTCCTTCCTTCCTGTCAAACATGGCTTCTTCCTACAGAAAGAGAGATGTGTGAATATAACGTGAAAATCATTCAATGTTTTGTGTGCATTTTAGGTGATGGCCGAGGTGACATCTGCAAAGATGACTTTGACAATGACAAAGTCCCAGATATTTTTGATGTTTGTCCTGAAAATGATGCCATTAGTGAAACTGATTTCAGAAAGTTCCAGATGGTCCCATTGGATCCTAAAGGAACAGCTCAGATTGACCCAAATTGGGTTATTCGACATCAGGGCAAAGAACTGGTACAGACGGCTAACTCAGATCCTGGCATAGCTGTAGGTGAGTATGATTCAAATTAATCAATTGATTAATTGATGATATGAACAGAATTACACCAAGAGGACAGAGTTTAGTGTTTCACAAGGGCTTCCATGAACCCAGTAGCTTTTTGGACTTTGTTTTCTTGAAACAGACCCTCATAGCATATTATGAGGCAGTTTATATGTTCAGTTTAAGAATCTCTTTTAAACTTAACATTCTGAAATGGATTTGGAAAAGTTGGAAGCACAGATAACTTCTGAGGAATGTTTGGCAATAATAAAAAGCTGCCTAATAACAAGTTAGCATTCATAGATGATTTACATTGGAGTGTGTGTGTGTGTGTGTGTGACTGGATGGAATGTATTAATCTTTCTGCATAAGGCTGTAGGACATAACCCATAATATTGCTCTTGCATGTGGTATACAAGCATTTCAAAATCATTCTGTAATTGTCACTTTTTTCTTTTTAAATATTTTGAAGTTTTGTTTTTCATGGCTGTAGAACTGAACTGAAAAATGTGAAGGTCCTTCCTATATCAAGGTCCATATGTGCATCAATAAATATGCCTATTTAAAAATGATTTCATTATAAAGCAAGTATGAAGTAACAGAAAGGGTGTAATTGATAAAGCCTAGAAAAAGAACTGATAATATGATTGGAGAAAGAAGGGGTGAACCAAATCAAATAGCATCAAAATAGAAAGTAATGGCAAGTGCCTGAGACTAAATGTCTAGCTTGTTTCTGCCCAAATTCTCAGCAATCCCTTTGGGAACTGAACACCTACCGTACATTTTCTACCCTCCTCCAGGTTATGATGAGTTCAGTTCTGTTGACTTCAGTGGTACGTTCTATGTCAACACAGACCGGGATGATGACTATGCTGGGTTTGTCTTTGGCTACCAGTCCAGCAGTCGCTTCTATGTCCTGATGTGGAAACAAATTTCCCAGACATATTGGGAGGACAAGCCCACCAGAGCTTATGGCTACTCAGGGGTATCACTTAAAGTAGTGAACTCTACAACTGGCACTGGCGAACATTTGAGAAATGCCCTTTGGCATACAGGAAACACACCTGGACAGGTAAGAGATGTATGAGTCACATTCAGCTAAGTGTTCTTCGAATTGTCCCCTTCTCATATACCATCATGACATAGCATTGGAAACCATTGTTTTGGTCCTATCTTTCATTATAATGATCAATCAATGGCCAAGTTTTTATTTCATTCAATTTTTTTTTAATTGGATATTGTCTTGGAAACTTTTGGCCGGGATTAGGCCCAAGAAGCCTCCACCTCCAGGTTTGACTTCAATAGTGACCCTGTGTCCAATTATTTTCTCCCATATTAGTGAATTGTTGTCACTTGCTCTTTGCAGGAGAAAGTACAGTTTGGTACCTTGGATCACGAATGCCTTGCAAGTCTAATGTTTTGGGTCCCACACACCGCAAACCTGGAAATGAGTGTTCTGGTTTATGAACTTTTTTTGGAACACAAACGTCCCGGGTGGCTTCCACGGCTTCTTATTGGCTGCAGGAGTTTCCTGCAGCCAATCGGAAGCTGTGTTTTGGTTTCCGAACGTTTTGGAAGCTGAACGGACTTCCGGAATGGATTCCGTTCGACTTCTGAGGTAACACTGTACTGCGCTTGGGAATACTTTTGCCAAATGGGTTTTTATCCAACCCTGAGCAGCCCAGGGGTCCCTTTGTATAGAAAGACAGTGAACCCTTTACAGCTACCCAAAATATGCAACACTCCCTCTGCTCCCTGTCTAATCACAACAGCATTTAGCTGGGAAAGCTGCAGAATGAACATCTCATATTAACTGACCAAACTGGAGGGGGGCATAGAAACTATGGCAGCGCATTTAAAATGTGGGTTGTGGTTTCTATCGAAAAGACAGAGTTTATAGGAATTGGATTTGCCCCACTTGTTAATGCAAATCACTCACTGAAGTGTTGTTTTTTAACTTCTTCCACAGGTGCGTACCTTGTGGCACGACCCCAAGAATATCGGCTGGAAAGATTACACTGCTTACAGGTGGCATTTGGTCCACAGGCCTAAGACGGGATTAATAAAGTATGACATTTCTTGTAATACACTGTATTGCTTTTCCATCTGATCATAAATGAGGTTTTATTTAGTGGTTTGTAACCAAATTCCAGCACTGTCACTTCATTTATGGCAGACTTTCGGCACTGGAAGATTTGGGAGTGTTCCCCAGCTTTCCACGCCATCAGATGTGTTCAATTTCCTTCGAATGGCTCATATAAACACAGCCATTATTAGATAAAAAAAGGATACCTCCAAATTTTTGGACTGTTTTTCTGTACTAATCTGAATTTTTTTTTTGGGGGGGGGGGAGAAAAATGTCAAAACAAAGCTAAAATGAAGATTGGAAGAACTGATTTCCCCCTTCTTAGAACTAAAGGGAATTGAGATTAAGGCAACTCTGAATATTTTCGTAGACTTGTGATGTTAGCTCTGATTTGTCCATCTGAAGCCAGTCTTAACTTAAATGCAGACATGCAGCCATTTATTCACACAAATTATTTCAGTGAAATACCCCCATTCTCACATGTTTTTTTTCATGATAAAATGCCTGCAGTGTCAGGACTCCCATGCAAATGTGACATTGTGTGAGAATGGTGCAGGCAATATGCCTATTCAGTAAATAAAACAGACATTCTTGTCATTGGTAAAGTCAGTCGCATGGGTCCTTTAGGCAAATTCAAGTTTTTAAGAAATAGTATATAGTTTGGGCCTTTGTGGTTTACAATATAAAAGCGCAAAAATATATAACATAGTAACAAACAACCACTATAGCACCCCCCCCATTTAAAAGGCCATGTATTGTTTAATTAGCCAAAGGACACAGCCAAATGCAAGGCTTCCATCTGTTCTTGGCACTGCTGAACAGTTGCTTATCCAGAACCTTTAAACTTGTAACATTTGTTAATTCATGTAGGTTTTTGCACTCTAATTTGACTCTTAAGAATAATTGAGCATTTTTCAGAAGTCAGATGCACACCAGATGCGTTCTGATGTGCATCCAATCTCCGTGAGTCACACAGCACCCAGAATACACAAGTATGGACAACCAGTTCCCAGGAAAATTTGTCATCCTTTTGACCTTTTGGAGTTAGAGAAACTTAAGTTAATCATGGCTGACTTTTAATGTGGCTCAAGCATGGTAACATTCTCTGGGTTGGTGTTAAAGTCTGTCGTGGTGTAACCATTCTCTGGCAGGAATATATATATATATATATATATATATATATATATATATATATATATATATATATATATATATATGCTTTCGTAGATTTTCACGGGTACAGGAATGCAGGTTTTGGTGTCCTCGGGTGTCTTCCCGTGTAAAAGTTGGGGTGTCTAGGCGACGTTTCGACGAGGTCTCACTCGTCATCTTCAGGCTGGTGCTTTCGGCTTCTTGTTACTGGAACAGAGCAGGATCTCAGTGTTTGAGTTCCTATAAATACTGTTGAGGGGGTGTGGTGTATAGCCTCCAATGTTCTGGGCAGAGAGGAAGTTCCCAGGCTAGTGTGCCTTTTCTTCTTTTGTTCCTTAATTACTTGAGGGATATCTTGAGTGATTTCTTGAGTGATATCCTGAGTACCACTTAGGTGGGTCATTAGGTGTGGATTAGTTGCTAAAGTCTTTGTGTCTTGACCTCTTGAACTTTGTGAAGAGTTTTTCTGAGAAGATGGCTGTACTGCACTTAGTTGTGCTCTGGCTTGGCTTCGTGTATAGGGGCGAGCTGTGGTTTTGTGGCCTGTGTCAGCCAGATCTGTGTAGGGATTGCAGGGGGGTGCAGCATCCGGAGGTGCCACCATGGTTTGGCTACTGGATGGTGTCTGTAATTTATCTGTGGAGAGGGTCTGGGTTTGGGTCTGGTGTGGTTGATTGGTGATGGCGTTCTGTGTGCCTCTGCTCTTTAACATGGAACATCACCACAAGAGAATAATCATGGAAGCCATCGAGATAGAGAAACACCCTCACAACATGAACAAGCGTGACGACACATCCCGCTTGCCAGACATCTGGAAATTAGCCCTCCCCACAAAAACTGACACCAGATCCAGAGGCACACAGAACGCCATCACCAATCAACCACACCAGACCCAAACCCAGACCCTCTCCACAGATAAATTACAGACACCATCCAGTAGCCAAACCATGGTGGCACCTCCGGATGCTGCACCCCCCTGCAATCCCTACACAGATCTGGCTGACACAGGCCACAAAACCACAGCTCGCCCCTATACACGAAGCCAAGCCAGAGCACAACTAAGTGCAGTACAGCCATCTTCTCAGAAAAACTCTTCACAAAGTTCAAGAGGTCAAGACACAAAGACTTTAGCAACTAATCCACACCTAATGACCCACCTAAGTGGTACTCAGGATATCACTCAAGAAATCACTCAAGATATCCCTCAAGTAATTAAGGAACAAAAGAAGAAAAGGCACACTAGCCTGGGAACTTCCTCTCTGCCCAGAACATTGGAGGCTATACACCACACCCCCTCAACAGTATTTATAGGAACTCAAACACTGAGATCCTGCTCTGTTCCAGTAACAAGAAGCCGAAAGCACCAGCCTGAAGATGACGAGTGAGACCTCGTCGAAACGTCGCCTAGACACCCCAACTTTTACACGGGAAGACACCCGAGGACACCAAAACCTGCATATATATATATATATATATAATCTGTGAGTTTCTCTCACATTCAATTAGCCCTCCTTTGACAGCTATATTTTCCCATGCTCCCACATCTAGAAAGCAGTGCCACAAACAAATCCTAATAATTATGTTCTCAGCAAAACCTAGGGCTTTGAAATAGAACACGTATACCACTTATTTCATTGCATAAGCCAACCATTAACTGTCTGAGGTTAGCGGGAATGTTTCTTTATGAAAACAGGCTAATGTATTATGGAATATTTAGCAATTTTCAGCTGAAATGCACAATAACATAAGCTGTCGGAGATCACACAGTGCACAATGTGACCTCAAGACTATAGAGTTGTTTCTTCAACTTGTGTTCATGACAACAACAACAACAATGTTGGAAGCCACTCTGAGCAGCTTCCAACACAATATGCATCTTACCCCTCCTCAGTATAGATTCACTTCATTGGACTTGGCTGGCCTAAATCAGAACTGGGAAATCTTTTTCAGATGTGTCCATAAAACTACTTCTGTGAGGAGTGTTTGAGCAGACTGTGTGTTAGATAGGTAGAAGTTGTAGACAAACCTGGGTGTGAATCTGATGTCACTTTGTTTTTCTTATAAGAGCTTTTACCGCCACTAGAAAGAAAGTGTATCATTTCAAGAATGGTGTCTAATCTAGACTTTGTTCCCCTTTCAAAGGGTTTTAGTGTACGAAGGAAAGCAGGTCATGGCAGACTCTGGACCAATCTATGACAAAACCTATGCTGGTGGGCGATTAGGTCTTTTTGTCTTTTCACAAGAGATGGTATACTTCTCTGACCTCAAGTATGAATGCAAAGGTAAGTTAATGCATTCATCATCATAATGGTAATAACTACTTTAGTGTTTGCAGGGGGTTGCCGACTTTTTCAATGGGAGGGACCATGGACCTGATCCAGAGGGTCTTAGGCTTTTATGACTCATTCAAACTTGCAGGTCATCCGATTTTGCAGTATCAAGTGTTGGCCATATATTTGTGAAGCAACCCTCTGAGTGCCTTTGATTCCTTTTATTAAACAATCTTATATATATGAATCTACATTATGAATGAAAATGGATTCAGTGGGACAGCTTTCTTAATAGCAAATGTGTATAGCAATGAATAGCAATTGTGTGTATCCAGCTTGAGGCGAGAGCAAGCATAATCAGTGCTTTTTTCCCCTTAAAATTTTTCCCCTATCATTTTCCTACTCATATTGAAATACTGCCCCTCAATGAGGCCAAACCTAGACTTACAAAATGTTTAGGGGTATGCGTACCCCTGCGTCCCTGTCCTCCGAAAAAAGCATTGAGCATAATTAATTGTCATAATCAGAGCCAGATTCCATGCAATAGGCAACCTGACTTGCATGTGCCACTCCTCATATGTGATGTCCCCCCCCCCCAAGCAAATATGACCTATGACATAAGGCTAAGCATTTTCCCTGACCATCAGTTAACTTAGGCATCCTCAACCTTTTCAGACCCAGGACCCACCTTTAACCCAAATATGCATTTGGGGACCAATTTCTGAATCGTTTACCCAATACTTGCATGGTGGTAGTGCTCTTGTCGTGATCACCTTGGGTCCGCCTGCGACCCAAGACCAGAGAATCAACCATATATTCTGTAGCTAGCAATATAGTCCAAAGGACTGGAGTAACACAAGTAGCAAGAGACAATGTAGTGGTGCGAGTAGAGTCTCAGACTTGGGAGACCTGGGTTCAAATTTCAGTACAGTCATTAATTTGGGTGACCCTTGGGCAAGTCACTATCTCTTAGCTCAACTTACATCACAGTATTGTTGTAAGAATAATGAGACAATACTGTGCAGGCTGCTCTGTATTCCTTGACAGAAGGGCAAGATGCAAATGGGATAAATAACAGCCCATTGGAACCCATTGGTTTTTACCTGATTTTTACTGTACATATTTATTGCATTATAAAGTTTGCTTTTCGAAAGATGGGATTTAAATGTCCAAACACAAGTAACTCCTCCCCCCCATGTTTACTGCAATGCAATCCAAATGTGGGAATTGTACTTAGCAATTGCTTCTTTCTGTTGCAGATGTCTGAGGTAAAGCTGCTGCAAAACCAGCAAAGTACTGTAGATGCCGTTCAACTAGACACCTCTGTTCATCCTGGTACTCCAAATCCCTCACTTATTTTTCAACTCTGGCATGTTCCCCAGACCTTGTGCCTCCCTTCAGCCAGGAGAGATCCCTCCGATTCTACACCCCAGTGCCTTCTAAGAGCTTGGACTGACAGGGCCTAAATGTGACCATCAAACCCACCACGGAAGCAAAAACTGATTGACGTATAGAGTGAAAACTTGGCAGACACATTTATTCAGTCATTTGTTTAGGGTTGTTGTTGTTGTTAAAATGACGTTTACATATAAAGTGTAAAAGTGTAATTACTTAATGTATTTATATGGATATAGATATGGAAGAATGTGAGGGGGGTGTTCTTACATCAAGAGGGAGGAAGTGGTTGTAAGTAAGACCACTTCTTCAGGCCACATTACTTGCTCAGATCAGGGCTGGGCCTTGGTGACACAAAATCTGGGAGATATAGTTCATCAAAACTGAGAAGGACCAAACCCTAAATATCCTACTCATTTAAGAAGCCATGGAAAACTAAGGCAACGGCCACCCAAGAAGATGGCTCCACAAACTTCAAATGTTACTAATCTTCTAACAGCTTTTTAGGTAAGCCACATGCTTGAAGTTTAAAATAATGCTTCTCTTCTAATGACAAATACTAGCACGTGAGCAGGCTGCAGAGAGAACGACGACAGCTTAACATCCAATAGGGCTCTTGAGATCTTGTATCCAATTCTGTTTTAAAGAAGTGAATTTGGCATTATTCTCCTGGGGGCATACAAATTAAAATGCCAGTTATTTCAGGGTTGCCCATTCAAAGTATGTTACTATCAGGGAATCTTGATACCTCATGAGCAGGAGCTGGCAGGCATCTAGTATCCTACTCACATATAATTTTGTGGGGAGTGGAGCAGGGCAGCTGCATCAACAACCCAACATTATTAAATGTTTATTTTGCATATGTCTCCAAAGTAATACTTCTAGTGGAAGTGCTGCAGCTCAGAGGTAAAGCATGTGTGTTACATGCAAAAGATCCCAGGTTCATGCCCCAGAATCTTTGCGTAGGACATCTGAGTCACTGGTGAGCAACCTGCCAGTGTAGACGGATGAAGATGGACCAATGGTCTGATTTAGTACAAGGCATCTTCATATGCTACACTCTGGAGGAAACTGGCATTATATGAAGCTTAGCATCTTATACTCTGGATCTGTTCTTGTGACTTTAGGACTGCCCTGTAATAAATTGGGGAGGGAGGTTGTGAATGTCAGCCAAAACGTGTAGATGCTCCTTTTTTATAAAATGGGTTCAACTACTTGATGACCACTTTTCCATATGAATTCAGCCTTTGCCTCAAAGACACACTCAGCATATCATTGTATACCATGCAGTGTACTACGAAAGGTTGTATGGGGGGATTCCTGGTGCTTGGCCATTGCATTTAGAGACATTTTATCCATGAGTGCGCATTGGGAGCCATGGAGATGCATGCTAGTAGTCACAGTCAGAGCAGACATTCTGAAATTAATAGACGGGCATGACTAATTCATTGTAGTGGGTCTACTCTGAGTAAAACTTGGTTGCTTATAACCCAGAGGGTGGGAAAGTAGAAAATGTGGCTGTCATATAAAGCGTATAATCAGCCCTTTGAATTTTGTCTAGGAAGATTA
The DNA here is from genome assembly GCF_964234715.1 of Podarcis melisellensis. Classification (NCBI taxonomy): domain Eukaryota; kingdom Metazoa; phylum Chordata; class Lepidosauria; order Squamata; family Lacertidae; genus Podarcis; species Podarcis melisellensis. Next base: position 49,022,546 of record NC_138530.1, read on the forward strand.
GCAATGGTGAGAACTTAAATGTGCACTAATTGACCTGATGAACAGCAGCGTGCCTAAGGTGTCCCATGAAAATGGTTCCTGGCCAGGTGGAACCTTTTTCCTGACGCTGTTGCAGCAAGCACTTTGAAACCCCAAACTTTGATCCGGGTTTCTGATAAGGTGGCAATGCTACCATTAACAAAATCTGGTAACATATTACGGTTCCAGTTATAAGGACGTTGGTGCTATTTATTTATTGCGATGCGCAGCTACGTTCTCCAGTAATTTATTTGAAAGCATGCCATAGAGCACATTAGCCATGGAAGAACTCACAGAAGAGATAACTAAATAATGCCTTTAATGGTCCAACCGGTGAATATATGTTATATATGTAATTATATGTGACAATAATCTTAAATTGCTCTGAAAACTGCCAAATAATTAAGTAGCCCTCGAGACCTTCTAAGTGGAACCTTGATATTTACTATTGCCCACCATTTTTGTATTATTAATTTTTACGTATGTCTGCTGTATATAGGACTTTTAAAGAAAAGAATGCTGAAGGTATGTCAGCCTTTATCCTAACCAGATACAACAGTTATTCCATTATACAATAGTATGCACATATTTAACACTCTGTTATTTTAAATTGAATGAACTTTGCCCATGAGGTAAACTTGCTGGTGTGGTTTTGTTCATGGATGAGCATTACTAAGAGAAGAGAACAATGGCCTTGTTGCTGAGTCCTCTGTGCACTCTGCTGCATGTATCTCTGGATTGCAAAAGAAGAATCTAGAAACCTGCCAATCAGCTCTTGGGCTGGAGTCAGGAGGGTGCAGAATCCATTCTCTGTCAAAAACAGCTGCCATGTGGGAATCCACATTAAGATATGTATTAAAGCGCTGGCTGCTTGGTGACGCTGGGGGATCACGTGCAAGCTTTTGCAGCCAGCCAGGGATATGCATGTGGATGTCTCAAGAAGGACTGTGGCAAAAGAATTCAGCCACAGATGAGTACTTCCAGTCACACAATTGTCAAAGCGTCTACATGGATGCAAAAGGATGCAATTCAAGCTCAGGGCTGTCCCTACCGCTGCATCAGAATGAATGCGGCAGCTTCTGTAGCTGAGGCTTCTACATTAGCATCTCAGCTGCTGAACTCACAGCCAGGCTTGTTTTCAAACCAATTTCTAAATCGATTTTGATGTTATATACCTTTATCAAGAACCCAGTGCTTCTGGCTTTATTGCACATTCTTAGTTTTGCCATATTAACAACCTTTTTAAAAGGCCTCTTAATGAGATTTTTTTTTTAAAAAAAAGCTTGTTCAGCGTGTTTTTTTGCAATTCATATTTTTAGTATTTCTAAAAGTGTAGCCCCAAGTCCCAGAGAGAAGTAAGGGAAATTTCATTCATGTAATAATGCTTATTGTATCCTTCAAATAAACAGAAGACATCAGCGATGGGACTAAGATGTTAATATTTCGATTGTACCATATTTGCCTATACTATGTAAATTATTTATGACTGTTTCCTTTTTCCTTTGTATGTGTGAATGTGTGTGTGTGTGTGTGTGTGTGTGTGTGTGTGTGAGAGAGAGAGAGAGAGAGAGAGAGAGAGAGTTAGAGAGAGATGGTGGGGAGGGGAGAAAGAATATATGTGGATAAGCACAAGATGCCAACAAGACTTAACATTCTGTTTTGCCAAAGACTGTAAATAACTATTTATTTGTTTGCACGGATAGAATTTCACCATTTAATGTCCCTCAGTTATTCAAATCTTCATTTTTATACATTTTAATAATAGACAATAAACTGTAAAAATGTTTTATTCAAAGTGTTCTCTTTACTTTCACATAGCTTAATATATATACCACAACCAACCAAACCCAAGAAACCCCTCTTTTGGAATTCATTGTTGAAACCAAACATATGATCTTAAGCAGCCAGAATTGGTAGCAATAGAATTCAGTTTGATCCTATTATATATCCAGTGAGGATTGACCAATGTCAGAATTATCCTCCCGTGGAACCCCAGGGATTTGGAAGCAACTCGTGCTGGAGACATTTGTGGTGGACAGTATTTCCTTTATTTATTTTTCAGTGCTCAGAAGATTAAGAGCTTTAGTTGTTTTTTATCAGCATCTGCACAATGGATGGATTTCTTCCCTAAGCTCATCTTTTCTGAACAGATACCCAGAAGCTGGCATGGTGCCATAGAGCTGCCCTTCTGACACAGGCATTGCTGCAGCTAGCTGGGCTGTGGTAAGGTTCAGGATGCATGGGTGTACTGGCAGAATCAGGACAGCACTTTTGCTGGTATATTCACATAGTCTGACCCTGCTAAGCAGCAGTGATACTGGCATCAGAATGGCAGCTCCACCCCACCACCCCACCCTCTCCTCTCTATGACTAAGGTTTGTTGTTCACAGTATGAAAACTGCTCTCATTTGTGCACGTTTATCAGAATCCATTTAGCCAGACCTAGAATCAAAGAATTGTAGAGTTGGAAGGGACCGTGAAGATCATCTGGTCCAAACCCCTGCCAGGCAGGAATAGGCAGCTGTCCATAAATGGGGATCGAACCTGCAGCCTTGTGGTTTTCAATACCATGCTCCAACCAACTTTGCTAACCTCACAATCCACTGCAGCAGGCACCCCCAAACTTGGCCCGCCAGCTGTTTTGGGACTACAACTCCCATTATCCCTAGCTAACAGGACCAGTGGTCAGGGATGATGGGAATTGTAGTCTCAAAACAGCTGGAGGGCCGAGGATGCAGTGGCGTAGCGTGGGTTGTCAGCACCTGGGGCAAGGCAAGTAATTTGCGCCCCCTAACCCGTGCATTTTAGAAGGGGCAGAGAGCTGCGAGTGCGAGCGCGCCCCCCAGGTGTTGCACCCGGTGCGGCCGGCCCCCCTGCACCCCCACGCTACGCCACTGTGAGGATGCCTGCACAACACTAAAGTCGACGCACTATCAGAAACTAAACTCAGCCCGACACAGAAAAATCTTATGCTTTCGAAACATATGCAGTGGTACCTTGGGTTAAGTACTTAATTTGTTCTTGAGGTCCGTACTTAACCTGAAACTGTTCTTAACCTGAAGCACCACTTTAGCTAATGGGGCCTCCTGCTGCTGTCATGCCACCAGAGCACGATTTCTGTTCTCATCCTGAGACAAAGTTCTTAACCCGAGGTACTATTTCTGGGTTAGCGGAGTCTGTAACCTGAAGTGTATGTAACCTGAAGCGTATGCAACCCAAGGTACCACTGTATTGGTTAGCCAGGAGTTGGCTGCCACCCTGCAAAAATCCTCAAATCCAGATAAAGCAAAACAATTTCTCCATTGGCATAGGATAGGGAAATGCATGATTCTTGCCCCACTAAGCTGAGTTGAGTTATACCAAAGACTGAAGCAACTGCCTGGGCCTCACTGGGCTCAGCCTCCCAGCAATCTCTGCACATGGGTGTGGAAAGAGCTGGGAGGTAGACTTGTCCACAGGATTCCTTGTACCACAAAGCAAGTTGTTTTCTTTCAGAAACTTGGTTTCTGGCTCTACTGTAGGACCAGTACTGCCATAGACCTGATCCTGAAAAGATTCAGCAGCCAATCTCACAGCTACAGTCATACCTCGGGTTAAATACGCTTCGAGTTGAGCGCGTTCGAGTTGTGCTCCTCGGTAACGGAGCGCATTACTTCCAGGTTTCGCCGCAGGTTTTGCACAGATGCTCAAAATGACGTCATGCGCTTGCGCAGAAGCGGGGAAAAGCGACGCGTGCACAGACGTGCCGTCGCTAGTTATGTTTACCTCTAGATGTGAAAGGGCTCCGGAACGGATCCCATTCGTATCTAGAGGTACCACTGTACTTCTACCCGCACAGTCACACTTATAACTTCAATTCTAGGAGAGCACAAATGGCTAACAGGTAGTCTCCCATCCATCCTGTTCTAGAGCCAGTCTTGTTCAGCTTCAACAATAAAAATGAAAACCCTGTTACTCTAGACTGATAACCTGAAAAGAGCTTGAAGTGGTCACATATCCAGCTGTCTGTTTTTTTTAAATGAACGAGTATTCTACTATGAGCAATCTTCTAACCATTGGAACTCGCTCTGCAGATGTTCCAGATGTGACCAAGAATAACTAACATGTTCAACAGCTGAGGCAGCACTGTTACCTAAAGTCTAAACAAACAATAATTAAGTATGTTGTGTATGAGAATATATTTGTTAAAATATATTATAATGTTAAAAATCTTGGCACACAGAGAGGGAGCCTGAAAAAGAATCAGAACAATGTGTAGACCTATCACCATTGGAAATCATTAATATGCTTTTCTTTGCTGTGTTCTTAATTGTCCCTCATGACATTAGAGAAATCCAAATGCATAGTTTATGACAATGCGGATAGGAACTGATAATGCAAGCATACTATTCTTAAAGTACAACATACTGAATACAGTAATGCTGTTTCTTGGCACTGCAAAAGTTATTACTACTGGAAATACTTGCCAAATTGGTTAGTGTACAAATGTTTGGCCCGCATAATTTTGGATATATGACAAGTATTAGTCATTTTCACATACTCTCAGATTGTAGAGTACTAACCTCCATCATTCTTAATGGTCATTAGGGACAACAAATTCAGTGTAGTGTAATCCTTGTTAAAAAATATGAAACTTTGGAGAGCGCTAACACAGAATTATAGAAGAAACAACTTTCTCAGAGCACCTTTGCCCCCCCTTTTGCCAATACACAATCATTACATATATATTTTTGAAGGTCACTGTTCAGAAACTTGAGTGATGGAATTCCCCCCCCCCCCCACATCTGTTTTCATTTCACTGTATGAAAGTTTACATTATGAAACAAATGCAGAGGAGCTAGCCAAATTGGCGTACTGTATATATAGAGGCTTGTCAACTCATAGTTTGTCTCTGAGACATTGTCAATATATCACACAAAAAGAGAAAGGTTGAGTTAACCATTTTTATCAGCTTCAAGTATCACAAGAAACCTTTGAAGTAGGTTGCTACTACCATATTCATGGGAAGCTGAGGTTGCATCAATTAAAGTCACACATGTTGTTCCACTACCTGAATCTGGAGTGGGCAATAAATATGCAAACATTACAGTTTTGCCACGTGGATTCTTGATGCATGAGTTACTGTGAGCTACATTCAGGATGGGATAAAGTTCAGCTCCTCCCATGCATCTTTTTCTATTTGGTTTGTACATAGGCAGCCTACATGTCAGGAAGAAAAGATTTACAGTGGTACCTCGAGTTACAAACGCCTCAGGTTACAAATGCTTCAGGTTATGAACTCCGCTAACCTGGAAGAGTTACCTTGAGTTGAGAACTTTGCCCCAGGATGAGAACGGAAATCGTGTGCTGGTGGCGCAGCGGCAAGAGGCCCCATTAGCGAAAGCACGCCTCTAGTTAAGAACAATTCCAGGTTAAGAACAGACCTCCGAATGAATTAAGTTGGTAACTAGAGGTACCACTGTATTTTCAGTGCATATCCCCACAAGGTCTATCAAAAAGCAAGCACACTTTGGGTCTCCCATATAAGGGGGTATGTTCCTTTTCCTGCTCAGCAGAAAATACGGGAAATTCTGGACATCTCTTAAAATTCAAAATTTTCCCCAGGATGCCATTTTAGGCATCCAATTTCCTGGCATGTCCAGAATTTTCCAGACATGTGGCAAGCCTATCTATGATAGATTACTGCAACATGTTATACATGGGAGCTGACTCTGAAAATGCTTCACAAACATCTGTTGATGCAAAATTCAGTAGCCAGGATGCCCACAGGGGCAAGATGGTTTGAGCATATTAAACCAATCCTGGCCCAACTACCCAGCTGCACTGGCTGTCAATGAGTTTCTGGGCCAAATTCAAAGTGCTGGTTTTGACCTATAAAGTCTTTAACAGCTCAGGAATGTAATACTTCAAGACCATCTCTCTTCATACGAACCAACCCGGACCCTGAACTCATGAGAGGTCTTGAGGGTGGCAACATGAGAATGGCCTTCTCTGCGGTGGCTCCTTGTTTGTGGAATGCTCTCTCCTGGCACCTAAAGATATGTAAGGATATGCCAGGTGAAAATGTAGCTTGCAAATGTGTTTCTTTTGGGGGGGTATTGTTTATGGTTTCATTATGATATTATGCAGTGCTTTTTCCCCTAAAAAAATGTTTAGAGGTACTCTCATTGAAATACTGCCCCTCAATGAGGCTAAACTTAGATTCACAAAATGTTTAGGGTTATGCATACCCCTGTGTCCCTCCAGAAAACCCCCCACTGATAATATGTATCTTGTGTTTTCATTTTGTATTTTTATGCTATAAATCACCCTGTGATTTTTTTTTTTTAATAAAATTTTTATTGGGTTTTTAACTTTTTTAACAGACAGACAAACATATAAAAACAGAACAAAACATGCATGATTTCATAACCTTACTTTCATTACCTTCTTTCATTGACTTCCCCGCACCCTCCCTCCCACATTCCAATTTCATAAATTATCTCAGCAAGTTATTTCCTCTCATCCCTTAAATATTTCTTATCTTTTCTTAATATTTGTCTCCTTTACTTAACCCAGTTTAACCTGTCCAATTTTACACAGTAAATCATTTCCCTAAGGGCGGCCTAAGTTTTCTCCCATGAATTCCTCCCTTCCCATATTACACCAAAAATCATATTATAACAATTCTAAAATCTCAGATATTAACTATTCTACTCTCCCCTCCCCCCCCTGCCCCGGTTTCTGTCCCTTCCCAAACCGATGTCCCAATAGATTGGCTGCTTTAGCCCGGGTTTCTTACGTCAGAGGCTCTTAAGCCCCAGTTAGTCTTTCTCCACCAGTTTTGTTGATAGTCCATTTTGTTGGCCCTCTCTTCTTGGGGAGGTTTTGTCATCAGCCCCTCATGTTTTTCTCCTTCTGAGTCAATCAATATCAGTTTCTGTTCAGGACCACTCATTCTCCCATGCTCCAGCCAAATGAAGAAGTCCCTATCATGTTTGTTTACTCTTATATAGTCCAATATTCCAGTTATTCCAGGGACTTCTTCTTTTCTCTTTCCCTCCTTTTGCAGATTTGTGGTCCACTTGTCATTTTCTTTGTTTCCTTTGTTCCCAAAGGTTATCGGCTTTTGATTGGTTTTTTCCATCAGAGATTCCTCTCCTTCTTCCTCTTCCTTTCCCCCCAATTTCAAAGTTATCTCATCCTCTGCAGCTGCAGAGTTTTTTTCCATCAACTTTGTATCATTAGCAGAGTTGCACAGTTCCAAACCGAAGGTCTCCAATTGTTTACTCATTGTGGTACTTTGCTTTTGTAAAGTTCCCACGAGAAAAAACATCCTTTCAATCTCTGCCCATAGTTTCTCTTCTGCAGCCATTGCAATATCTTTAATTCCCTCCAGGGGATTTCCATCATAATCCTATTCCAACAATTCGTTACTGTTGTTTCCAGCCACTTTGTTATACCCAGTCACTTTGTTTCTAAAAGTTCAATTTTAATGTAGCTCTTTTAATCCAAAGAAATGCTGGCAACACAGTTCCGCTTTACCGCTCGTTTGACAGCTCTTTTGACAGCTGTCAAACTCTTGATTCTTTTTCCTCGGGCTCACATGCAGGGCACTCCCGGGTCCAGGGGGGGGGATTGCCAAAAAAAAGAAAATTTTCCGAGATTCTACTCTTTTCCACTCCAGCACAGTAACTTTGTAATCCAATTCATGAGAGCTATTTATTTAAGCACCAAAGTCTTTTCCGCCTTAGTGCTCCTCTCCTTACTTTGAGTCTTTCTGTGGGGGGGGGGGGGGAGTGCGGACTTCCTTTTAACACACCCCCGATCGTACTCAATTTTAGGTATAAAGCTTTTAGTGCCAAAATTTCCTTCTACTCACGGGTTCTTTGTTTCAGTCCGAATTTCAGGAAAAAAGATAGCGCTCTCCGGTCATGGCTCGCGGCTCCGCTCCGCCAAGGCAGCGATCGACTCTCAGCACCACACCACTCTCCGGTCCACTCCGTAGCCTTTAAAAAGGCTCTTCGCGGGTCAGAGAGGGCGCTTAAGGTGCCCACCGAGTCACCATGTCCGCAGGCTTCCGCGCCTGCGGTTTCTAAGGGTCCCCGTGTCGCCGGCACGGCAAGACCCGTCCTTGGCGGAGCCGATTCCCTCCGGAGCTCGGAGGGAATCCGCCATTACCCGTTCGCGCTATCCCGGAAGTGATTTTTGGATGAAGGGCAGTATATAAATTTAAATAAAAACTATTTTTTCACATCCAGCCTGCCACCACTTTCAAGCACTAGGCTAGCACCTGAACCACTTTGCCCAATTCAGATGAAACAGAGTGATTGAACTGGGAATTTTCCAGATTCTACCCCCTCAGCTCCTAAAACACAGAAGTTAATACAGGGTCCCTTTACCTTTGCCTTTTTTACCTCGGTTTTCGAGCATCTCGGAAGCTGAACGTTTTGGTTTTCAAATCCCAAAAACCCAGAAGTAATTGCTTCAGTTTTTGAACGTGCCTCGGAAGTCGAACAGCTTCCGCTGCGTTTCCCCCCAATTTTCTCCACTGACATTGCAACCAACCCTTTGTGCCTCGGTTGTCGAACGTTTCAGAAGTTGGACTGTCTTCCAGAATGGATTACGTTCAACAACTGAGGTACCACTGTACTGATGAAGCAGGGAGGATATTAGCAGGCATATACTTTGCAAACTGGTTTGGTAGAAAAGTAGCTTCAGTCCATAGCAACTGGTAGCGCCAAATGGTGGGACAGATCTGGCACCAGTAGATTAGTATTCAATGGAAGCATATAAATGTCCTTGTTTCCTATTTCTGAGTGACCACCTTGCAGGTGTCCCTTGTCTTCAGTGGAAAAGGACAGAAATGCTGAAGTTCTCCGTGGGCTTAAGTCTGACCCACAGGAAGCAACAAAGGCTCTGTTGCCAGGAGAAGTACAGTAGCCCATCAAATTCCTGCTTGCCTTGGTTTCCACTCCATCTGTCAAGACAGGAGTCCTGCAAGCTGCCATTGTTAGAATTCTAGCCCGTCTCAGAGGTATGTGCCTATCTGTTCAGGCACCGGCTGAATTCTTTAGACCTCCCTCCGGCGACTCCCGGCAGGAAACAACATACTCGAGGTCCGTTCCGGCGATTTTCCTCAGGCTGTGAGGAAAACACACCAACTGCTTCTCCTCCTCCCTGCATATCCCCAGGGAGGGGAATCAGACACAGACAGAAACGTACCTACATGTCTTTATTTGTGTCTTTTAGCAGTCATACAGTAAAGATGTCTGCTCTCTTCAACAAACAGAGAGAAACTCCAGCTCCACCCATGTACATCCTGTACAGGTCATATGACAAACCCACTGAGCTAACATCCGGTGCTCAGTACAGAATGGACTGCCCCTTTGTTCCCATGGCAACAGTCACAAACTTCCTGTTTGGCTTTCCAGCCACAAGCAGCAGACTTGGCTGCTATAGCCTTTGCTTGCTGCAGCATTGGTGCTTTAGAATAACATACTCCCCCTAAAGTATCAATGCGTGCTGCGAGCAAAGCGTCATCCAGAGAAGAAAACAAACAGTTGTTATACTTATAACATTCCCCTGTTGTTTCAGTTCCACCCTTGGAACTACCCGCCACTGGTTTTACCAATGTACCTCTCTGGTTGTGTGACTTCCAAGGAATGAGTGCTTCTGCATTACCTTGGTTAGCAACTCTCTGTTGTGCCTTTGTCTCTGACTTAGACACAGCTTCAATTTGACCTTGGTCGTTTACAACAGCAACAGCTAAGTTAGCAAACTCTTGTGAATACCTCTTGGGTGGTACACCCTTCGTTGCTCTCTCAGACCTACGTAAGAGGTGCTGCTCTCCCTTGCTTTCTGGTCCAGCCTCTGAACTCTCTGGAGAACCAGTACTAAGCTTAATCAGTGGTTCATCCTCCTCTTCTGAGGGTCTAGTCATTATCTGAGATTTCCTCTCAACGACCGTGACAACTGAGCTGTCTGAGCTATCGCTGTCATCATCAGTAGTACTGAACTCAATAAGATCAAACTCATCATCATCATCATCAGAATCATCATCACCTGTGGGAAATGTTTGAACAATCACTCTCTCCTGTTCAGGAGCACTCTCTAGAAATTTTGTGAGAATCACCTGACCAGATTCAGACAAAATTACTCTGTAGAGACCCTTTTCATAACCCACAAAAATGCCTCTGGCATTCTTTACTCCACCCGGAGCTTCTGTTCTCACATGAGACCCAAAAACCTTGAAATGGGCAACAGAAGGTTTTCTGTGGAACAGTTTCTCAAAAGGAGAACATCCCAACTCTTTTGAAAACTTTCTCAACCACGTGTAACAAAATGACATTAGCGATTCAGCCCAGTACTCATGTGGCAGATGTGAACTAAGCAATTGCGCTTCCATTCCCTTTTGCAATTCTTTGTTCACCTTAACACAAACACATCTGTTCCAAGCTTCTTCGGAACTAGCAATTTTGTGTCTTATCCCTTTCTTCTTCAGGAACCTCTGGAAAACCTGTAAAAGAAAAATTGGCTTCTCATCTGTGCAAAGACAATCTATGTCAGCATCATGCATATTTTTAACCTTGTCACAAAACTCTTTAAACCTTTCTAAGGCTTCTTTCGGTCTCTCCAAAAGATAAATCCAGACAAAACCTGTAAAAGAATCAACACATATTAGGTAATACTTTGCTTTGCCTCTAGACGGTGCTAAAGGACCAATCACATCAGCATACACCCGCTGAAATGCCTTGTTGACCCTCGAGGTGACCTGCTTGGCGTTTTCCTTGGCTACACCTGTAAAAGAGATCATGTTAGAATCACTAGAATTACATTCCATGTAATCACTTTGATCAAAAGTCAACAAATACAGTCCATCTTTCTCTTTGGCAGAAAGATACAGCTCTCCATCTTTGTAGATCTCGCAGTTCTCATCATCATAGGACAGTTTTAGTCCCTTCTTGGCAATCTGCGAAACACTGAGCAGATTAAACTTCAACTCTGGAACCAAATAAACATTGTTTATAGTCAAGTTCAGACTTTTAAGATACACAGTTCCAATCCCGGTGGCTTCCAGCTCTTGACCGTTGGCTAGTTGCACAGCGAAGCTTTGCTTCTCAAACGTAGAAAATAGTCCTCTGTGTCCTGTCATGTGAACCGTCGCGCCCGTGTCTAGGACAAAGAAGTTTCCCACCTCTGGTGTGGCTTTTAGCGACATCAAAGCTTTTGCAGTCTTTGCCTTTGGCTTGGTGTGACTTTTGTCTGACGCCTCAGACTTTGTGGAGCTCGCCTTGGCTCCTCTGTTCTGACGTGGCTTCTTGCAGTACCGCTGAAGATGCCCAGTTTGGTCACAATTGTAGCATCGGACAACGTTTAAAGCTACAGCATTTTCTCCAGTAGCAACAGCAGTGGGGGTGTCAGAACTCCGTTCTTGTCTCCCCCTGTCCTTCACTTCCAGGGCGGCAAGTCTGTCATGTTCATTCAGCACGACGGCAAAGACCCTCTCCGATGTGAGATCCGCTGCTGGGAGAGACCTCAGCTGACTGGCAACCGTTTTGTAAGTCCGATTCAGACTGTTGATCACCATGAAGCAAAACACTTCCTCCTGCAGACGGAAGTTACGTTCCACCATCTGTTGACGCAGAAATTTCATTTCTGTCAGGTGCGCTTGAACATCTCCATCAGGCGCAAGCCTCAGGTTGGTCAGCTTCTCAAAATACAGCAACGCTGAAGAACCTGCATCTCTCTGATGTGTCCTTCTCAGCGTGTCCCAAACATCTTTCGCGTGGTCTAAAGCCTGTATATGAATCAGCTGCGAATCTGACACGCACAGAATTATAGCCGTTCTGGCCTTCACATTCTGTGACTCCCAAGCACGCGTTGGTGCTGCAGGGATGGGGTTCTCAATCACCTCAAACAGTCTCTGATTCTGCAGCAGGGCCTTCATCTTAATAGACCAGGATGCATAATTGTCACTGGTTAGGAGGTCTGGAGCAGGCAGGCCTCCCCCCCTCTTGGCATCCATTTTGAGTCCTTGCATTGACTCTCAAACACAAGCCTCTAAAATCCAATAGCTGGCTTGTTTACACTCTGTGCCACCTGGCAGCTCTCAACGCTGGCTGCTTTGGAAAGTCCCTTTCCAACAGTTTGTTTGATTGGGCCTAAGTCATAACAAAACCTTGTTTTTGCCTCTCCGAGGCAAAAGCCTGACTTGTCCAGCCCTCTCGTGAAACTGGCCTTCGTTGCTAAGCAACAACATTCCTTCCCTTGAACAGGAAACCACAGGAATGTTTGGAATGCAGAGCTCTCCTGTTTCTCAGAGCTGTTTTTCCCAAACGTTTCTCCCTCGAAGCAGAGAATGAATCAATCTGCATTCACACTTCTAAGCCCGAAAATCGCATACCTGGGCTCCGTTGCTTGGCTTTCAGATTCTTCTGGTCAGCGTCTGGCTGCAGAGAATCAGCCTTCTCACCTCAGGCTTCCATGGAGGCCACTTCTTGATGCAGAGGTCGATGAAAACAGCAACCGGCGTCTGCTACCACTGTTAGAATTCTAGCCCGTCTCAGAGGTATGTGCCTATCTGTTCAGGCACCGGCTGAATTCTTTAGACCTCCCTCCGGCGACTCCCGGCAGGAAACAACATACTCGAGGTCCGTTCCGGCGATTTTCCTCAGGCTGTGAGGAAAACACACCAACTGCTTCTCCTCCTCCCTGCATATCCCCAGGGAGGGGAATCAGACACAGACAGAAACGTATCTACATGTCTTTATTTGTGTCTTTTAGCAGTCATACAGTAAAGATGTCTGCTCTCTTCAACAAACAGAGAGAAACTCCAGCTCCACCCATGTACATCCTGTACAGGTCATATGACAAACCCACTGAGCTAACATCCGGTGCTCAGTACAGAATGGACTGCCCCTTTGTTCCCATGGCAACAGTCACAAACTTCCTGTTTGGCTTTCCAGCCACAAGCAGCAGACTTGGCTGCTATAGCCTTTGCTTGCTGCAGCATTGGTGCTTTAGAATAACAGCCATATGGGCCCCTCACACATGGTGGCCTTATTTCAGAAGTAGCTGCAAACCAGAGCTCCCTTTAATACTTTAAAAGCACACTGTAATTCAAAAGCAAACCCACAGGAAAAAACCCCGATTGCAGCATATAACCAAATGTAGCACATATTCCATCTCAACAATAAACGCAGCCACTGAGGAACATTCCTGAGAAATTCTAGGAAAACAGGCAGGTCTTCAATAGAAAAACTGACGGTTTTATAAGAGCAGAGATGTGAAGCTACCAGGAGGAACGAGCACATGCATACCTTCCATAGATGAATTGTATATGCACATACACACGGCAGCCTGTATCCCAATAAATACTGTTTCCAGTTTCCAAAGTGGAACTTTTAAAACAGCCAACAGAAGGCTGCAAACAATGTGCGCCCTGTTACTAACTGCATTATTTCCCACAGAGATGAACTAAAGGTTCTTCTTAGGCATGTGAAAGGACTGCCCACCATTATTATGATATAAGGCCACAAGCTGAAAATAGTGAACCAATATTTCAGGAGTGGTATTGAGTCAGTGCTTGAAATAACATGCTATACCTGGGCTGAAGATTAGCTCCAGCTATTTAATTTAAAGCATTGGGCTGCTTTAATGGTTTATACATATTTTCCACTTAATGGAATAGAAATACAACAAATTAATGTAAAAATTATTGTTAATGTTGGCGGCATTCGCCCATTCCAGTGCCTGGCACTCAAATGCCTTCTATGGACTCTGATACTGTTCATTCTTGTGTCTTAAACTCTGCTCTGCCACTGGCTTTTTGCATCCATTTCAGGTGCACCAAAATTGATAAAATAACAAGTCAAATGTAGGTTAACTTTTCCGTTCCATGCTATCAAGGGTTGAACTTGCTTTGGGTTTTGTTTTGGATTTTTCATCTGTGTCCTCACCCAAAAAACCATGTTGTGCTTGAATTGAGATGATGGAAACACATACTTGGCACAGATTTTAATAATAATAATAATAATAGTAATAATAATAGTAGTAATAATAATAGTAATAGAAAATGTTGTTAGTTTGCCTTTGGAAATTCTGCTAAAATGTAAATTATAGAACACTTCAAAATTGCCAATCATAAATATTTTTTTATTGAACAGCTGTGCTTTTTCCTTTTGTGAGAGCTTTTTAAAATAATTGTTGAGCACTTTTTCAATTATTCTCAAAGCCAAGCCATGGGGGGAAAAGTCTGCTATGGGCTTATAAAACAAAATTTCCAATATCAGATATCATTGACTTGATCTTGCAAGTCTTCCACATGTCAAACACTTTATTAGAGTCAGTTGGACTCCTGTGTGGAACTCTGTACAAGTTATTTAAGATGTGCTGAGTGTGTATATCTGACATTTGATCTATATAGAATGGATTTCTATGCCAAATGGACACTTGTGTGGCCCAGTAGCAAGTGTGCTCCCTTTTGAAGTAAAACGCATTTAGTTCAAACCCAGCTTCTCCAAGGGCTCACCATGGTCATGACAAGATCTGGGAACACAAACTATGCACACAAAATGGTGACACTTTGGGGGACGAATTCTGTGCTCATTTTGTTGAAAGCCAAAAGGTGTTTTTTAAATGAAAGCATGTCTACTGAAATGTTGATATAGGTTGGAATGGGGAAAAACATTTATTTTGCTTAAGGTGTGGGGGGGGGACTTGCGGAAGCACTAGGATTAATTTGAAGTGAGAATTGACTGAGGCCGATGAAGAAAGAAGGGACTAGTAAGCAGAACACAAAACCCGCGATCATTTAATTCTGCAAATTTATACAAACTTGCTCAGAGAACATCTGAGGTATTTACATATAACAGCTCCTGTTCTTTTTCATCCTTTCCCTCATCCCTTCTCTCTGTAGTGATTCTGGGAAGGTATGAATAATGTTTACTCCCAAAATGTTCTTCTCTGAAAATGAAATATGTCTTCTTGCAGTGCCTTCTCCCCCAGATCATTTTTCAGGTTTTAGGTTCCAGCTTTTTCTTCCTGAGTCTGTTTCTTTTTGTGGTCTAAGCT
Organism: Podarcis melisellensis; assembly: GCF_964234715.1. Taxonomy (NCBI): domain Eukaryota; kingdom Metazoa; phylum Chordata; class Lepidosauria; order Squamata; family Lacertidae; genus Podarcis; species Podarcis melisellensis. The sequence goes on from NC_138530.1 coordinate 49,037,618, forward strand.
TGCTTTGAATAGTCATGTAGCTTATTTGGCCTGCTGAAAACATTACTGTTTAATGCTGCTATTTGGACGAAGCACCTTTGTCTTTTTTGTATGTTATAAACTATTAAACCCAACTAAAATATGCAGTCGGGTCTCTCTTACATCTAGTTGCATCTTCAAGCATCACAGGATCCCAACTCACCATCCCTTGTCAGAAGAAAAGTATGTTCTGATTAGGGACAGATATATATAGGCACAAAATGTCCCTATTTTCCAGGGACAGTCCTGGATTTACAGAAGCTGTCCCGGTTTCTGATTTGAACCTGAAATGTCCCACTCCCTCCATTAATATTAATCATCATCATCATCATCATCATCATCATCATCATCAAATTTTATTTATATTCCTCCCTCCCCAGCCAAAGCCGGGCTCAGAGCGGCTAACAACAGTAAAATAAATACAACATTCTAAAATCATTTCATTACAAAATTAATTCAAATCAGATTAATTCCTTAGGTTGTCCCTATTTTCAGTGGAGAAATGTTGGAGGTTATGGATGAACCCAGCAGCTGCTGGTTCCTACTGCCAGTCATGGTTCTTAACAGCAGCTGCCGCTCCCTAGTGCCCTAGATTCCAAGATGCATTTATAGGAAAATATTCCAACAGTGCCTTGGTCTGGTCTGGTGCAAAGAGGCAAATGTGGGTTGCTTCCTTTTAATCATAGAATCATAGACTGGAAGAGTTGGAAGGAACCTCGAGGGTCATCTAGTCCAACCCCCTGCAAGGCAGGAATCTTTTGCCCAATGTGGGGCTTGCACTCACAATCTTAAGATTAAGAGGATCATGCTCTACAAACTGAGCAATTTGAGTAGGTAGGAAGTTGCCTTGTACTAGGTCAGACTCCATCTACTCCAGTGTTGTCTACTCTGACAGGCAGAAGCTTTCTGGAGTCTCTATCAGAGGTATTTCAAATCACCTCCTTCCTTCCTTCCTAAAAATTCAAGATACTGTGGTACCTCCGATTACAAACTTAATTCGTTCTGGAGGTCCATTCTTAAGCCGAAACCGTTCTTATCCTGAGGCACGCTTTCACTAATGGGACCTCCTGCTGCACCCGCGCCACCAGTGCGCCACTTCCACTCGCATCCTGGGGCAAAGTTCGCTACCAGGAGCATCTACTTCTGGGTTAGCGGAGCTCATTACCTGACACATTGGTAAGGAGGATGGTACATAACCTGAGGTTCCACTGTACTGGGGATTGAACAAAGACCTTCTGTCTCTCCCCAGTCTGTGCATATGCAATCTTACTAAAGTTCTAAAGAGCCTCACTGCTAGCCCATTCTATAAGCTTTCAAATAAATATACAAATGGAAAGAATGTGCCATCTCAAGTAAGGGCAATAAATGACTATGAGATCTAGGATGGCTCCTTAGAGGATTTAAATAATTCTTGTTGCCTTGGCTGGTACCTGGCTCCCCATCTCACTGCACTAGAATCTCATCTATTATCTACTTCTTCTCTCCACTGCTGCTTCTCTGATCTCAGCTGTCCCTCCCCAAATGACGCTTCCAGTTTTAAAAGGGCCTTTGGGCTAGCTTACATGTATAATTCAGCCACATGAAAACCCTTGACCGCCTGAAAATGGGGGAAAGGGAGGAAAAGGTTGCTAAAGATAAATTTAGCTGTTACTGGAAAATTCTTCTGTGAAGGAAAACGTAATTATAAAATGGATCGTTTCACAGCTTGCTTAAAAATATTTGTGAACAGATTTATTTTTTACTCATTTTGTCACCTTCAAGCTATGAAACTCCGGCCACAAACATCCTTGTCAAAATTGTTGAGATAACCACAGAGGGTCCCAAATGTGCAGAGAACCTCAGAGAAAGGGAGGGATGTGCCAAAAAAGGGAACCTCATTGCTTCCGCTTCTATAGCCCTGCAGGCATGTGGTCAAGGATGAGGAGAAGGGCATTCTTAATTAGTGTGGATCGGAATACATGCTGCAGAACATAAATTAATAGGTTTTCAGTTACACTGCGGGACTGGGAAGAGAAGATGTGGAACAACTTGCACAGACATAAAACAGATTCTCTCCCTCTGTCTCTGTCTCTCTCCCTGGGTCCCTTAGGATGTGGTTGGGCAGATGGATAGATACATATGCACAGAAAGCCTCCGCAATACAAGGAAAAGAGCAAAAAGGAAAGTATGTTATGTAAGAGAAACGTAAAGCTATTCTAATGAGAAGGCCAGCATATGCATGCAAATTAACTAGACTATATAGCATACTTGATTTAATTGTATTTGGAAGAAAAGAAGCAAAATAGAAGTTTTTGGTTTGGCACTCAATGTTTACATAGAAACACTTTCCTTTTTAAAAAAGGAAAGAAATGGAGACTGTTTCAGATGGAGAACAGCACTAATTAAATGTACCACAACTATGTTTCCAATTAAAGCATTTGGTGCAAATGCTATTCACCATCATTTTTGTGTCTGTGTGCTTGAAGGAAACTCGGCAGAACAGTGGAGCGATGCAAGTTTAGCGATGTTTACATTCCAAGACAGATCAGAATCTTCCTTGCTTGGAATGCAGATTCAGTTTTCCTTCTGCATTATCTCCCACACTGACAATATTAATATGCGAAAGAAGAATCTTGGGGGAAGGAGGGAGAGGGAGAGATTTCAGATGTGCCTTAATTTTAAAATGGAACATATATGAGAGATTTGCAGGCTGAAAATCAAAAAGGTGCTCTTGTTGCCTGCAAATGTCAGCACGTATGCATTCACTCTTTTTGGCAGCTTCTAAAGCACAGGCCACTTATAATTGTGATTTAAAATGTAGTAAACTGAAGAAGTTGCTGAACTTGCATGTGAAGACCCTCAAACCCCCTCCAAAATAAATCACACAGGAAACAGAAGATTTGTTTAGGATTTTTGGCATTAATTTGGTCACTATTGTTTACAGCATGTGAGTGGTTGCTTAGGCATTGGTTCAGACTACCTGAACCTGCGCTGGCAGGAACAGGACTGACAACTGGAACCTCCAGAGGTCAGTAAGGGAAAACATACTGGGGGAGCACAGAGGCGGATTTCTGCCTCTTAGTTCACCCCAGATGTTCCCAGGAACTCTGGCATGGCCCTACCCCTGAGAGGGGATCGGACAGAGCAAATTGAGCCCCTGGATTTCTTTAATGGAATTCCCTAGCAGCAGCAACCAAATTGAGGGGCAGGCACAGCCAATCCATAATCCCCTCCACCAAAGAATGAACCAATGCCTAACCGCCAACCTTACAAAGTTGTGACGATTTGCTACACTGTAGGCAGAAACCAAATGGTACCAGCCAATCAGCCAAGTGGCAAAATTCCTACTGGGCCCCTGCTCCAAAAACAGATGATACCTAGACAGGAATAGCAAGGTCAAAAACACAACCTAAAATTAAAGGGAGGGAGGGCGGGAGATCTGCTGCGAAAGAGGAAGTACTTTGCCACGTGCAGCCCCTTAAATAGCCCCTTATGTGTCAATCAAACCCCAACTGAAAGAAATCTGCCCCAGTAACACAGGGGCGAACAATGGGGCAAGGAGGTCATCCAAATGAGTCCACCCCAGCAACAACAACAACAAAACAACAACAACAACAACAACAACAACAACAATTTATTATTTATACCCCGCCCATCTGGCTGGGCCTCCCCAGCCACTCTGGGCGGCTTCCATAAAAACCAAAACAAGAAGGCAGTTTGGTGATTTCACCACAACACGTGGCTCTCCATGATTTGGAGGACATGATTTATGGAACTGTCACATACTAAGGCAGGCTATCTAAAGGATGTAACTCACCAGCCTCTTATAGCCCTGTTACCTGGAGATGCAGCTGTCAGCTATGCCTGAGACTTCATAACATGTACACTACTGCTTGATCTATGGCTTCTTCCCTAAGAGTCCTTCCCCCTCAAAGGGGCATTGTTCTCCCCATAGGACTTGAGCCCTTCTCTTGGAGTTGGACACAGCTGAAAATCAATAGCCAAATACCTAATGTGAATTCCGCTGAAAGACAATAGATTTCCCCTGAAACTTCTTGTAAAATGTTAGCCTTTTAGCTGAGGTTTTAAAAGAGATCAGGTGCTTCAGAATCTTCTGGCCGTTATGGAAACGTGTGCGATTGAAAACAGCTCCAAGAAGACGACAAAAGACCGTTTCGTTCTCACCCAAGGCAAAATAGAAGGCAAATAATGAGAACCAGAAAAAAGAATAAACAATCCACTTTGTCAGTATTTGGAGTGGATAAGGTTCTAATCCAATATGTTTAAAGGAGATTGTTAAAGAATTGGCCATGAGCACATTTCTAAATACGGAGAATGGAAAAATAGACATTATTAAAAGCTCTTCATTGTGCAGAGTTCCAGCCGGCAAGATTGTGCTCACCAGGCAGAAACCTCACCCCAAAACTGTTGGAGTCAACAATTTCTGCAGTGAATTAGCTGTGAATTAATTAACAGATGATCCAGATTCACATTCTGAGCCCTCGAGGCAGCCAAACACTTTGCATAACCACAGAATGAACGATATGGAAAGTCTTCAACCACAGTTACACCAAAATGGCTCTTCAGGGTTATGGCCTGTGCTGAGGCAGGTCTACCATATCAAGGGGCTTTTGGGTTTTTTTAATCCTTAGAATATATGTAAAGCAACAACGTGAGTCCACAATGAAGGTGAGTTATCTGTGTTCCACCTCTTCTATCCAATGAGAAAAATCAATCCCACCTTGTAGATTCAGAAGAAGGGATGAGACCAGAGCGGACTGCCCATTGTCCACATGCAGTGAATGTGGGATCATGCCAATGGGCTCTGCTGGCCCCACCACAAATGACAATATCTGAAAATTAGAAGTCATGCTCATTTTGTAGTCCAGTCACAGGCTCCCCTTTACAGATGCTGTGCTGAATAGCTGGATTGTAGGGCTAGGACCAGAAAAGTGTGCACCATCAGTCTCCCTGCGCATGTATAAAGAGATTATGGCAAACACACACACACCCTATTGGCTCAGGTAGGACAAACTATCATTTGGAGTCTTTCCTCTCAATACAGTTGCCAGAAGGCACCAGCTTGCCTCCATTTTGTTCTGACTAGCCTTTGGAGTTCTCAGCTTTGGGTGCCTGTCACTACCTTCCAACCCATTTCTCCAGCAATCCTTGCCTGGCAAAGCCTTGCCATGGCTGGGAAAAGGCCCGTTCTGCCTCTTCTTGCATTTACCATGACAACAATGAATACACCTTCTATCCCCTTGTTTCTCTGGCTGCATATTCACCATACATGTAAAGCACATTCAAAGTGCATTGCTTCCCTCAAAGAACCATGCTTTACGCCTCACAGAACTATGATTCCTTGGGGAACTGGTTGTCAAACAGCAGGATATAATTCGGCATATGGACACACACACAGAGCGTCATCTGAGCTTTCTGTAAACACCTCCAAACCTTGCTATGCCTGATGCAAAAAGTCAGGACGAATACCGCCTGTTCTGGACTGGAGCAGGGGCTCATTTTTCTTCATGGCACACAAAGGTGAAGACTGTGGAAGAAGGCAAATGGCACCCTCTCCGGAACATTCTGTGGCACTGTCAGAAATCCTTCTTTCTCACTGAAAGATGATTTTCCTCCCAGCTGTATCTTTCAATTAAATCCATTAGTTTGGCTGGGCTGAGAAGCCAGGAAAACATATCAGGCTTTGAAAATTTAAATCCAGGACTCAGTGTGAAATATTTTATAGTAATGGTGAGACGAGGTGTGTTGCCAATTTCAGACTGGGCCATGGATGTGTGGTACTCTGAACGTGCAGTTGACTGTTATTTATTGTGTATTAGAGGGTGCAGCGTGTGGGGTATTTTGGCATCTCTCCTCTTTTGCTTTGCCGATCGTCTTATTTACTTGGATATGCTGAAGCGGGATATTTTTTTTCCTGCACTTGTTTTAGGTTCTTGTTACAGTGCTGCCTCCAGGCCCTTGATGGTGACGAAGCACCATAAAAAGTCAAAGTAATGGAATTATATCATTCCAATATCCCCTGAGGATCTCCTCATTGTTGTTGTGTGCTTTCTGTCACTCTCTAATGCTCTTCCAGGATCTGTAATTCATGTCAGCTTGGAAATGGATTTCATTCTCATTTCCTCTGCCTTCTAATGCCAGAGAGAACAAGCCAGACCCCTTCTTGGGTGTTATACCCATCCAACACAAAAAGGAGGGAAAGAAAATAACACAATATACATTTTACTGATCACCCCCCCCACACACACACACACCTCCTGACATTGAACTGAAAGTAATTATAGTGTCTTTTGGAGCTGCTGCTTGGTGTTACTAGCAGAACCTTCTTACAATGTTAGGGCTCCCTATCAAGAATTCAGCTTGTATACTGATAATCCTTAATTGTAGTCATGTGGAATAAGCACCAGATATACCCCCATCCCAGATTGAGGGTAGAGTGGTACCTCAGGTTAAGAACTTAATTTGCTCCAGAGGTTCGTTCTTAACCCAAAAACGTTCTTAACCTGAGGCGTGCTTTCACTAATGGGACCTCCCGCTGATACCGCCGGTGCACGATTTCCATTCTCATCCTGAGGCAAAGTTCTCAACCCGAGGTACTATTTCTGGGTTAGCAGAGTTTGTAACCCGAAGTGTTTGTAACCCAAGGTACCACTCTGCTATTATTACCTCAGTTTAAGCTCACATGTCGTGCAGCATCACTGTCCTCAATCATGCCTATGCTGTAGTCAGGCTAACTGCTGTGCGGTGCCAGTTATGGAGCCAGATCACTCCTGAGCTGCCTGACAAAATTCATGTTGTGACCTGATGACGTAGAATGCCTTCCCTGTAGCTTAATCTGCTTAAGTCCCTTGTTGCTACCAGAGAAAAACAGAGCCAAAATAAAACATCATCTGTTCATTATTATTTTTAGCCTACCCTACCTCCAAGGAGCTCAGGGTGGCATACTTTGTGTCCCCTCCCTCCATTTCTCACGACAACCTTGTGAGGTTGGGTAGACTGAGAGATAGACAATGGCAGTGGGCTGTAGGTGACCAAAGGAAGCCCACTGGTGCCAAGAGTTGCTTTTACTTTATCTTTAAGATGCCCATCTGGGAAAAAGGCAGGGAATAATAATAATAATAATAATAATAATAATAATAATAATAATAATAATAAAATAAATTTGCATATTGTGGAATGATATTTAATTTGCGGTTCTCTCACCTTTCCCTTTGTCATGTACACACAATAACTCCTAACCATTCTTACTTGGAAATAACTTCCATTGTTTCCATGGGGTTTACTTCCATGTGTGCTTACTAAGGCTTGTGGCCTTTCATAGAATCATAGAATTCCACCTTGCTGCAATGCAAGCATATTTTGCCCATGTCACCTGCTGCATTAACTTCATAGCCCTCTAATGTGTTCTGGATATCCCCAAACATTTTCTTTTTCCAATTTCTTTGGCAATTCTAGTCAAGGGATAAGGAGAGCAAGCAGGTGAGCCTGCAGGGTTATAACCAACCTCTCATTTCCTAATAATCCTAGAGATGCAGAAGGCAATATGGCAATAAACTGCTCTCCTCCACGTTTCAGCTGAAATTGGCACTGTGGAACATTTAAGGATGGCAGAAGCTTTCTGAAAGAAAATGTTCTTAAATTATTATTAGACATTAAATAAACACTTCTCTTTCCACACATGGAGGAACTAGCGAAGGAGAAGAAAAATTGTGCCAAAGAATGCAACTATGTAACTGATTTAATTTTCCCCACTTAGTTTTTCATTTTTTTAAAAAAATGAAGTGAGGTTCCCAGAATCATTTCTCCCCCCCCCTTTCTTCTTCTAAAAGACGTTTCCTGTATCTGTGGGACCCAGACCCAGTGGCGTAGCGTGGGGGGTGCAGGGGGTGCAGGCCGCACTGGGCACAACATCTGGGGGTTAGGGTTAGGGGGCGCAAATCCATGGGTTAGGGGGCGCAAATTACTTGCCTTGCCCCGGGTGCTGACAACCCACGCTACGCCACTGCCCAGACCAAGAGACAGGAGGATTGAGTTTGCCCTGTGAGATGCGGCAGAAGAAAGACCCCTGATATAGAACTTGTCCGCATTTGAGCATCATTTAGTTGCTAATCCACTTTTTCCTGTTCAAATTAGACTAGAGTAGTCCACACCTGCATGTATTTGAATTTGTATATGGAGAGAAACTACAGTGGTACCTTGGATTACAAACACCGGACTCCGCTAAGCCAGAAGTAGTACCTTGGGTTAAGAACTTTACCTCAGGATGAGAATAGAAATCGTGAGCTGGCGATGCGGCAGCAGCAGGAGGCCCCATTAGCTAAAGTGATACCTCAGGTTAAGAACGGTTTCAGGTTAAGAACAGACTTCAGGAACAAATTAAGTTCGTAACCAGAGGTACCACTGTATGGCCTTTGTCATTCATACCAGAAGGTGTACCATTTTGTATTTGTCCCTGCCTTCTAATTTGATGATTTTATTGTGCTAATTAAGTACAGGCTTAATTCATGTAGATAGATTTTTTAAAAAAGGAAAAACATTTCACCACACAAGAAATGTGCAACAGCACACAATTTGCAAACTGCGAATTTGCTTGTGCAGTTTTCTGGTTTTGTCCAAATCTGAGGGATCAAAAGCAAAAAACAAAACAAAAACTCCCTTCTACTTCCACGCCAGAAATTCTTAGAAGCATAGCTGGAAAAGAAAGGCCCCAAATGATGATTGCAGGGTCCCGATCAGTTCATAGGTTGAGAGAGGAATTCCACCATGCATGCACAACTGAGTTCCAGACTGCTGATTCTGTGGTAACAAAATCTAGCTAGAACAGGAGTAGGGAACCACAGGCTGGAGGCCACATGTGGCCTTAAAGCCCTCTCTATCTGGTCTTTGGGACTCCCCCAAGGCTGGAGCCTCTCTTTATCCATCCCCGTCTTCCCAGATCAGAAGTCTGAGGAGGAGGACTAGAGGGGATCTGCATACCCTCCAACATTTCTCCGATGAAAATGGGAACGTCCCATTCCATACTGATAATTTTACTATTTTACTATTTATACCTCACACATCTTACTGGTTTGCCCCAGCCACTCTGGGCAGCTTCCAAAATATATAAAAACATAATAAAACATTAAACATTTTTTTAAAAACAGGGTTGCCTTCGGATGGTTCGGGGGTCAGATAACTCCATGCCCTCCAATATTTCTCCAATGAAATTAGGGACATCCTAAGGAAAAGTGGGACATTCTGGGATCAGATCAGAAACTGAGATGGCTTCACTAAATAGGGACACTTGGAGGGTCTGAAACAACAGGAGAAGGGCCATCACATTTGGGAGCCTGCTGCTGAGCTTCTGGAAGGATGGGCTTGGCTGCTAGTGACAAAAGAATGCCAGATTACTTGGGCCTTGATCTAACCCAGCAGTGCTGTTCTTACAGTCTTACACTGGAAATCCCTTGAACTCCACAAAGGCAAATCTTACTGTAATTAAAATAACCTGTTTCCAATAGGAATGGTGGCTTGCTGTTTTTTTTGTAAGCTACAATATTTGACAACGCTTGAAATTAATTTTTCCATCCCAGATTTCCTTTGCAAGTAGCTCTTCAAAATCTGATTTAGCCATCACCATTATCCCAAAGCTTTCTTGTATCCTGACATTCAGCACCAGCGACAAGATGACAAGAAAAGGGAAATATTCATGGTTTTGTGAATTGCTGGAAGGGAAGAGAGGATGCTAGGACAATTTACAAACCGGCCTTAACTACTGTAATGAAAGCAGTCACTTGCAAGACAAAAACTTGTGGTGATGTTTCTTGATACTGATCTATGGAACAGAAGAAAAGGAAAACAATGTAATGTTCACTGAAAGAGCCAGGAAGTTTCGGTCTTAACTAATTGTATATATTTTTTAAAAACTGAACTCTCCCTTTCTTATTTTTCTCTCCCTGTCTTTCACAAATTAATCACTATTACGGAAGACAATAAAACTTGGTTACTAGCTTAGACAAATCAGAAACAGGGAACATTCTCAGCAGCTTGTAGGATAAACTAAAGGGCATTTGAGGTAATTAATTCAAGGACAGATGTATTAGTCACTTGCAGCAAAAGCGGCAAAGAGTCTTTTAAGTGCCTTAACCTTTAGGGTTTAAGCCACCACAGTACTTTTTTTTTTACTGTTTTTAATTCTAAATCTCTGGCATTATTCAATTTCAGACGAAAATGTTTTAAACTGGAATGTACAATGTTGCACCTCAAATTAAAGCTGGACTTAATTCTCCCTACACATTTCACAGAACTACTGACCCATGGTGGGGAAAATGTAAAGGATTTATGGGGGGCGGGGAATGGTCTTACCTTTAAGTATGAGGTCATCAAAGCCTTGTCTGACCACATTCCTGGGGCGGAATGTCCCACTGGAATGACACTACAAAGTATGTAGTGCCATTCCCATGAGGCATTCTGTCCCAGGAACATATCAGGGCTGCTAAGGGCAGTCATGCTCCCTCTTCAAGTTTCAGCAAAAAGAAAAGAAAGAAACACCTTGTAAAATGAAAAGATTTAACTTCTGGCTGCTTTCTACATTTTTTTCCCATTCTTGCTGCTCATGACAAGGTATCTGTGATTAAGAATTAGTGCTGGAGCTGCTTTTCTCCTCCTCCCTCTCATTCCCTTCACCTTTTGTGTTGTGTCTCAGGTGGTGAGTCTGAGAGCAGGCACTGTTTCCACCTTGATATTCTCATTGATATTAGTAAGCTATTTCATGGGCCTTATTTGGATGAAGATGATAAAAACACATCATAATAAATATTTTCCCACCAACTGAAGACCAAACAATCTTCAAGGGGTATTTTTACCCTCACACCCTCACTGAAACTTATTAAAATTGTTGGGTTGAATAGTTTGATTCAGCACTATCTGGAATCCTTGAGGATAGATTATGTGGGGCTAAGTTCCTCAAACCATTTAAGTTAGGTTTTTCACTGACATTCAAAGGGCAGAAAAGTACTCTGAAGATTGCAATAAGTATCCCATTGTCCCCCTAAACTATTGTTGTGTTTGAGAGTGAGGAATACTTTGTGTCAATCACCTTAATGAAAAATATGTCTTTGATGAAATGTAAGCCACATATGGGACGCGGGTGGCGCTGTGGGTTAAAGCCTCAGCGCCTAGGGCTTGCCGATCGAAAGGTCGGCGGTTCGAATCCCCGCGGCGGGGTGCGCTCCTGCTGCTCGGTCCCAGCGCCTGCCAACCTAGCAGTTCGAAAGCACCCTCGGGTGCAAGTAGATAAATAGGGACCGCTTTCTAGCGGGAAGGTAAACGGCGTTTCCGTGTGCAGCTCTGGCTTGACAGAGCAGCGATGTCACGCTGGCCACGTGACCCGGAAGTGTCTTCGGACAGCGCTGGCCCCTGGCCTCTTGAGTGAGATGGGCGCACAACCCCAGAGTCTGGCAAGACTGGCCCGTACGGGCAGGGGTACCTTTACCTTTACCTTTACTTAAGCCACATATGGCAAACCACGCTTTTTGTTCCATAAAAGTTAGGAACATATTTTGGCTGAGATATTGGCAGTTTGACCAGCACTTTACAAAGCTCTGCAGTGTACCTTTCTCTTCAGCTTTCTTCATCAGCTTAAGGATATGTCTAAACTTACAAACATCAGGAAAACGATGACGTTACACTGTCTTCATACTGCTACTTCCCATGGGGTGGGGAGATAGCAAAACTGGCTGTATGTAAAAAGATCCCTTTGTTCAGCCAGACCCAAATCAGCATGCTTTACTGATTACTGAAAGGATCTTTCCAGATGCTGTGGTTTTCCTGGGGTGACATCACATCTGTGACTGAACCAGCCCTGGGATATGCTTGTGCTCCTAGGAAATCCACTTCCAAGCAGTCAGACCAGCAGATATGGACGTCGGACAATAGTATTTTACTTTTTTTCTCCTCAGCAACTGTTTTATAGGTCGGTGTCACAGGCACGTCATATAAGGAAATGCCTCTTGATATCACTACTTGAGAAGTGATGGAGACATGGGTGTGGTGCAAACACAATGGCGGAGCCAATCTGGCACTCCTCTGGTGCGTCTGCACTGCGCTGGCCTCCCTGCCACGCCTCCCCCTTCTCCTTCCCAGTAAGCAGCAGCAACTCAGCTGCTGAGGGGTTAGGAGAGAATTGCCCCCCATCCTACCCCACAGTCCACTGCTGGAACTGACTCATATTTAAAGTGAAAGGGAGAGTATTTGCAAGTGTGAGTGATCCAAGTATGCACTGGAAAATTTCACAAGCAGCAATTGGATTAGAGCTAAACTGGACTTCATAATTCCCAGTAGACATTACCAAGGGGGCCACAGTTTGCTCCCAAATCACCAGGCCAATTTGTTTGAGGCTGGACCCAGCCTTTATCTTGCAAACAGGACACTCAAATCTGATTTTTCTTGTATACATGATTGGCATGTTAGTTGCCACACTTGTTGGGTTTTTTAGCCGTGAATATTTGTTGCTGTTCCACCACTTGCTGTTCACAGCAGTGGGTGGAGCTTCACAGAATGGATCTGAACTTGGTGCCTCCTTCCCTGCCCTCCACGAACCTTTTTGTTCTGGGGACATGCCCAGGTACTTCCTCCTAGTTTCAGCAAGAGAGTTGGGAGGAAGTGATGAAGGCAGAAAGTTCTAGAAGAATTCCAGACTGATGCCTGGAAAATCTGGTCAGTCTATGTTCCTCAAGCTGAACTAAAGCAGCTTACCCAAATATTTCCAAAATTCACAATAAATCTTTATTAAAACCTTCTCTGGCTTGTCAGTCTTCCAGCCATCCAACATTAATTTACGAAAGCAGACTGTTCTTTAAAAAAATATAAAAAAGCCATCAGTGAATACGCTCTTCTTTAAATCTGTTTAGGAGGCCTCATTTGCATAGCATTCCAATGATGTTATTGATAATCCCCCTGTCAAATGTAGTCCAGAACACTTCTGAACCAAACAGATAATATTCTTCTGACAGGCAATTGTGAATTGTGAGGGACTCATGTTTGGGCACAGCAAAGCCCACCCACAAAGTGCAAAATATAGAAGTCGAGGCATAACAAATAGGATTGCTTTCGAAACTGTGTATAAAAACAGCCCCAATGTCCACCATGCTGCACAGAATCAAAATAAGAAACAGGCTCCCATTCTGAGGATGTGCCAATTTAAGGCCCGTCCAAAAAGCTTAAACAAATAGATTTTACTCTTAACAGAATGCATGGGCTAGCCCTAGACAAATACCAGCAGTGTGATACCTTGTCCACACATAACCAGTGGTGGGTAGATTTGGTGCAGGGAGATGGTGAAAGTTGTTAGGAGACCCCCTGTTCTCCTCAGAGAGCTACAATTCCCAGAGGGTAGAGGGATTGATTGTTAAACCACTCTGGGAATTGTAGCTCTCTGAGGAGAACAGGGGGTTTCCTAACTATTCAGCATCCCTAACAAATGACAATTCCTAGGATTCTTCGCAGGAAGCCATGGCTGTTCAAAGTGGTAAGATGTGGCTTTCAATGTATAGTGCAGATGGGACCCAAGTCTGTGAAGAAACTATCCTTGCTGTGCAAAGGTGGAATTTAAATCATTTTCTTTTCCTGCTTTTACCTCTGCTTCCACCCATCACTGGCCTTTGACCCCCAGAATGGAATGGGGCCCCTACCCTGAAAAAGTTCCTCCATCCCTGACCTACACCGATGTTGGAGCCCATATTAGCACAGATGGTGGGAGTCAACGCTCAGAGAAACATCCCACCACCCTGATGCCAATCTCAAGTGGTGAGTGCTGACCGGCTTTATTGGGACCACTGAAATAGATGATGAAGGTGTTAGCATGCTCAGGAGAGTAAAACAACAGCCAATTGTCTCTCGAGGGCCTCTTTAAAAGCTAAATCCCATTGACACTCACACGATTATTTTCTTTAACAAGAATGCCTTTCCTCTGTGCAGAATGGGGAGCATTTTGACCTTGAAAAAAAGCACCGCAGGCTATTTTTGAAAAGCAACTTTTGCTCTTCCTCTTATCCATAATGGTATTTTGATTTGGAAAATAACTCAACTGAAGATACATTGCAAAGATCTTCCTGGACCTGATAGAAATGTGGCCACCCAAAAATTCTCACTCATGTCCAATCTAGATGAGATGCTTTAGATCTTTGGTTGTTGTGTCTCTTTAAATGTTTTTTAAAAGGCGACTGCAGGGTTGGAGCAATCTGGATTGGGGCTCTGGTACTGGGAAAGAACCCCAAACTTTTACTGATGCTGGATGAACTGACTGATGCTTGGAAGTTTTCTCTTAATGGAACAAACAGCAGCTGTTCACAATTTCTATATTACAATTTTTATCAGGAAAGCAGAGTAAGGATTAAAAAGTTAACCCCTCTCCCCCAGGACTCACACTCACAGAAATGTGCTCTCGCCTGTTCAAGCCACTTTGGAATGAGTTAAAAACAAAAGCAATGTCATGACAGCCCTAATTCCCACATATGCACAATGTTGACTAGAATATCTCTAAGCAAGAGGAATATCTCGACAGGAAAACAGGAAAACACCTGTTTTCTTGACGAGTTTTGGAAGCTCATTCCAATTAGTTGTGGATTGGGCTTTTATTGCTCCCATGATGCTTGGAGAAGAAAACATTTCAGAGTCTCTTAAATGCCACACCTGATTTTCAATTTCCACTTTTCAGTTGTTGTTGTTTTTTTCAACGTTGGTTTTTAAGGAAGAAATGGCTTCTTGTATCACTTTGACTATGTTTTCGTTTGACAAAGTTATGAGGACATTAGCCAAGATGGAAAGTAGTTTAACGGCCCTCAAATGGATAATTGCACTTTATTATGTCACTGTGACTGAGTTCAGTTATGTTGGTGGGGGGGGGGGGAGAACATTGCACAATTGTGATCTGAGCATTCTTCTCACATCCTTTTATGATCCTTTTATGCCTTTTATGGCAAAGCAATTTGTAAAAAGAAGCCTTTAAAGTGTTATTTGAAATGGACTTGAAAATCTGAAAATTGACATTCAAGAACATTACAGCAAGATGCCCAATCTTCACCAAAGGTCAGTATTCATTCACTATCCTGCTGTATGAAGAGAAGTCTGGATACTCTTTTCCAGCATTGAGGAACCTGTGGTTCTCTAGACATTGCTGGACTTTAACTCCCATCATCCCTGTCCACTGTCCATTCTTGCTAGGCCTGATGGGAGTTGTAGTCCGGGTCTACAGGTTCCCCATCCCTACACTATTCTAAGGATTCTAAAGGGAAGCTATCTGTTCAAGGGTCATTGTTCTCTGATTATATTTCTTATCAATACAATACTTATCTAGGAACAATTTGATATGTGGGGGGGAGCATATATACACCTTGATGAATACATATACATATAGGTAAAGGTAAAGGGACCCCTGACCATTAGGTCCAGTCGTGACCGACTCTGGGGTTGCTGAGGGAGCTGGTGTACAGCTTCCGGGTCATGTGGCCAGCATGACTAAGCCGCTTCTGGCAAACCAGAGCAGCGCACGGAAATGCCATTTACCTTCCCGCCGGAGTGGTACCTATTTATCTACTTGTACTTTGACATGCTTTCGAACTGCTAGGTTGGCAGGAGCTGGGACCGAGCAACGGGAACTCACCCTGTTGTGGGGATTCAAACCGCCGACCTTCTGATCAGCAAGTCCTAGGCTCTGTGGTTTAACTCACAGCATACATATACATATACTCATCATGGTGTGTACACCCACACCCACCCACACCCCTGCACCCTGATGAAAAGACAATCAGGTTTGTTGGTTTGCTTTTAAAGAAGTTGTCCAGAATGTGTTCCTTAATAGGATCATATTACAATTTATTGCAAAGCAATAAGAATATTAATAAATAATCCCCCAAACAGATTGGTGGGCTAGACAGTGGGGAGAGCAGGAAGTTCCATTGTGCAAGTGGAAATTCTTGCACTGGCGGGATGCATTCGTTGGATACAGCCCAGAGCTTTCAAAATGCTGCTGCCATTCTTGTGTCTGGATGGGTCAGAATTTTATGAATAGTTCAAGTAAGGTCAATGAAGCATATATAGAGAAAAGCATGAGTGACATACCTGAATCTAGCCTTTGTGCTTAATATTTTGGGAAATGATGTCAAGGCAGTTTGGACTGAGCTTTTTGGCGACTTCAGAACTTAAGCAGCAGGTCTGTCAGCTTTGTATTAGTAAATATTTGTGGACCAGAAGTTTGGGATTTTGCTGCATGTTTTGTTTGTTTACCTCCTCTTAACTAGTCCCCCACCCCCCAGGTGTCATAATAGTAGCACATCTCATGAAGGCAGACTAGGTTTCTTTCTCAGACAGTGTGACCCACATTTATTACTAGAACCATATGGACTCAACCGACAACCCAAAATTCCTACCCAAAGAGAGCTGGGAAATTCAGTTCTTCACCCTGGATCAAAACACTGAGTCACAAAGTTATAATCCTTCCTTGTTTTTCATTTGCATTCTAGGTCAATGCATTATGTTTTGGCATGCATATTGAGACTGAATGACTTGTGACAAGCCCGTGCTTTTGCAAAAGTAGTGTCACTACCAGGTTGGAAACACTGAATTGGCCAATAACTGTTCTCTTTT
Organism: Podarcis melisellensis; assembly: GCF_964234715.1. Lineage (NCBI taxonomy): Eukaryota > Metazoa > Chordata > Lepidosauria > Squamata > Lacertidae > Podarcis > Podarcis melisellensis. Next base: position 49,054,259 of record NC_138530.1, read on the forward strand.
CTTATGGTGACTGTTGCCAGATAGGAAAGAGAGTGGGGGCTGTTCCCCTTCCCATTGTTGGCTTCCACCACCACATATTTCCTTTGTTCTGTTTTAATTATATTTTTCATTTTTACACATGCTGTGCATTTTTGTGCTGTGGGATGAAGGAGAGATATGAAGATTTACTAACACTAATCTGCCCAGTGTATTGATTTTCCTGGTACTGATTATAATTTATAGATTCCTTTGTCAGCTTCTTCTTTGTATCTAATTCCATTCTGCTTCTAGTTAAATGGTGTGTGTGTGTGTTTACCGGCAGCTCCTTCTTGTAGCTTGATGTTTATGGGGAATAGAAGACCGCAGTCTTGTGGCAAATTCCCGCTCTAGCCAATCAGTGCAATCCATCCCACCCCATGTGCTTCAACTAGCCAATCCTCTGTGCTGCTTTTCAGATTGGATGAGACTGAGAAAAACCCTTCTAATTTGCATCTAATTTTACATAGATTTCTAAATCCAAGAGAGTATTTTTTTAAAGTGTTTTCATTTTATAGGTTATATAAAATAAGTTGAAGGTATCTGCAATGTTGGCAAATAATTATACAGGGTCTAGAGTGGATTTTTGTTGGTAAATCAATATGGGTTCATTATTGAAAGGAGAGAAAAGTCTGTGAGAATATTACAGGGTGCACTTTGGTAACTCTGGTTCTGGTGAAAATGAAAGACTTTTAAAGATGGCAGAGCAAGGTTTTATGAGAAGTCGCCTTCCTGCTTTCCGCAGGAACTCCACTGAGCCAGACTATTTACACAAACAATTCTTTAGTGAAATGACCATATTTCAATTATTTTAAAAATGGAGTGATTCAGACATGGTGTAACCTGAGTGGTTGTCTGGGAATGCTAAGAGGAATTTGGATTTATGATTATTGCAAAAGAAGAAAAACCAGAGGTTTTTCAAGCTTGCATCATCCGTAAATCCAATTAATGTGAATTCTTGTTTGTGGCAAAAACCAAAATGTCTACTTGGTTACAGAATGACGATGAACAAGAAAGCATGCAGCAACAATAGAAATGCTGGAACAGCCATTAACAATTCACATTCATATGTAATATAATATTAGGGTTTCCCTGGTGAAGAAGTTGGTAAGTGATTGAAGTCTTTGGAAAGTTGCTCTTGATGCTTTGCAACCTCCAGAGGCTCTTTCTTTTTCCAAGAAGTCCCTGGTGGCCTGTGGAGAATATTTCAGCAGCTGCAGTGTAGGCCAGGATAACAGATCAGTAATGCAGCTGTCTAAGGGTGGAAGATGTGCAGGTGGTGTGTTTCTTCCTTTCTTCTCACAAGTACAGTGGTGCCCCGCAAGACGAACACCTCGCAAGACGAAAAACCCGCTAGACGAAAGGGTTTTCCGTTTTGGAGGCGCTTCGCAAAACGAATTCCCCTATGGGGTTGCTTCGCAAGACGAAAAAACCGCTATACGAAGAGCCTCACGGAACGGATTAATTTCGTCTTGCGAGGCACCACTGTATTTCTGAAGATCAGAATTCTGAGGAGGAGGACTAGAGGGGATCTGCATACCCTCCAACATTTCTCCGATGAAAATGGGGACGTCCTGTTGCATCATGATAAATTTACTATTTATAACCCCACACATCTTACTGGTTTGCCCCAGCCACTCTGGGCGACTTCCACCATTTATAATAACATAATAAAACATTAAACATTTTACAAAAACACTTTCCTATACAAGGCTGCCTTCAGATGGCTCGGGGGTTGGATAACTCCATGCCCTCCAACATTTCTTCAATGAAAATAGGGGCATCCCCAGGAACAGCAGGATCAATTCAGAAACAGGGATGGCTTCTCTAAATCTGGGATGTCCCTAGAAAATAGGGACACTTGGAGGGTCTGGATCTGATGCACTAATATCTGCCCAGCAGAATAGTGAAAGTGTGCATTGGACAAGTCCGCCAAACATTCCTTGCTGTATTGAAAGTACTTTTGAGAACTAGGATCTGAAATTTATCTGAAGTTTTGCAGGGTTAATCCCTCCTGGACAGCTGCTGTGTCTGCAGGTTTCATGCACCTGCATCACACACACACACACACACACACACACACACACACACAAAAGGTAATGGCCATTTTGGTTTCCCAATGCAAGTTAATGGGAGGACCCAAGCTTTGGGTTTCTGAGTATTGGGGTTCAAGTCATGGCAATCCTTTCCCCCAAAGCAATCCAAAGCAAATAGGGGTCTAATCTGAAGAGCCAAAGCAGAGTCATGTTTTATACTGTGGCACCAGCACTAGAATACAAAATATAATTTCCCAAATGATCCTTACTATAAGATGCAAAAACTGTATCTTTGAAACACAATTATTACTTTCATTTTGTCCTCATTGGGGACACCTTACTGGGACCACCAAAAGCTCACATCCTAAGAGGAAATTAGATAATGTAGCAGTATCACCTGAAAGATCTTGGTATGTGCAGTTTTTTCATGGTATACATTTGAGTGTATATTTATGACATTATTTGCCTCTGGTACAGCTGTGTTGCTCGGAAATAAGAATTATGTTCTCTTTATTTTGTGGTTTAGAAACTCTGCTTTTGAAAACAATATCTTTCTGACCATCTCCGGCTTGGATGTCCCTAAAGCTTACATGTGCAGATTATTTGGGATGTTCTAAATATCATTTTGAAGCAATTAGAGCAAGTGTTTTCAGTCATTATTCTCTGCAGCCACTTAACCTTCTTCCCATGGAAGACCGCAAGACCGTGGCTGTCCAGTAGAGGTTGTCAGTAAAGGCAACAGTAACTATGGTAGCTTTCTCTCTTATCAGGGGCAAAAGAGAAGGAGATGAAGGCAGGCAACCTCCTCCAGAAGCGGACTTCTCTCTTAGCCCTGATACATTCTAAGGCAGGCATAGGCAAACTTGGCCCTCCAGATGTTTTGGGACGACAACTCCCATCATCCCTAGCTAACAGGACCAGTGGCCAGGGATGATGGGAATTGTAGTCCCAAAACATCTGGATGGTGCCTATGCCTGTCCTAAGGCTTCTGGGACAACCTCCCAGTGACTATAGAATCACACCCACACACCCACACCCTGATGTCTCCCTCTTATCTCCTCAAGGAACCCAGAAATGTGTATTTGAGGAGATTAGGTACATCTAACAGTGACCTCTCACCACAGCCTCATTAAACTACAGGGTCAACAGCCTGGTAGTGAAACCCACAACATTTAAAGTGGTTTAAATTTGGAGAGTGTCTGTGCCTTTCTTCCATTTTGACCTTGGGCACTTATCCCGCATTTACATTTATTCTGAAATGAGTTGAATAATGGGAATTTTTCTTTTCTTCTGTTTGGAGGCACAGCCTTCTGGAAAGTTTTGGCACAGAAGTGCTTTTGTGCCCATTCATTTTCAACGCACAGGAAAACATCCAGGAGGATTCTGCCCTTGGTAAATAGAGCCAGTTGGCAAATAGATGTGGGCTAAGGAATCTTAAATTAGATTTCCCCAATCATCTGTCATTTTGTTCCAATTTAAAAAAGTGATAGTTGTTCAGTTGCCAAGCCTCAGATTGTTTAAGTTGTTCTGAGACTAATTTAATGTGTCTCAGGCAGTTGAGCAATAGTGTATATATTTTGTTCAAAATGAGGGCTGTAGAAATTAAACCGGATTTCTGGCCTAACATCTAGTGTTTTGGAAGGACCTCTCATGTCAAAAACATTGAATGAAACTTAAGTTTACGGAGCAGGGAGTTGCATGTGTGTGTATTGAGGGAGTCATACAGCAGCTTAAGAAGTGTTCCACTTCCACTTCATAGCATCCATTCTATGCTCAATTTTGACAAGAGCAATGTGGATTTGAGGCTCAAACCGTTGGTGAGGGCCAGAGTATGCTGGGATTTTCAGGGCAAAGGTCGTTTGAAATAGCAGGTGCAAACTGCAAAAGGTCCAGAATGCTCCCTGGGACTAGCAAATTAAAACACAATGTATAGAATATTGGAGCTTTTGGAAATCGTTACAAACTTGGCCATTTTCTTGCAAAGAAATGTCCATAGCTGCCAGCTGCTAAATAAAATCATAATGCAGAAGTTTTCTGTATTCTTCTTTTTTTGTTTAAGTACCAGACAGGATGAAAATAAGAGAGAATATAATGAGAGTTCCATGTCCATGAAAGAGTGAGCTTAAGCTTTATTCTCACACTAGCTGGTATAACACCAGGTATGGCACCTCATCAGCATTTTCGTATGGTTCATGTTCCTTCCAAAGCTAGCCACAAGTGATCAGGTCAGAAACTCATCACGTCCTGGAGAACATTTGGTTTCTAGGACATTTTTGAAGCGTCAGATTTTGTGCTGTTTTACTTCATGGATCCTGCACCATGTGTTATGGATTGTTCCATGTGCATGTCGATCCCTTCACTGTACTCTGCACAACTGATCCCTCTGGCTACTTTTTTCAGTTTGTGGGGAATCAGCACAGTAGGCATGAACGAGTCCTCCAGGCGGATCTGTCCCAAAGGCCTAGTCTTCTGACAACTCTTGTTGCAAAATGAATGGAAGTTGTGGACAAAGACACCGCATTGTTCATTTCAAGGGGGCTTTCACTGGGAAAACTTCCCACTAGTTTATGACATCACTGTTCAAGGTGCGTGAAGGAACCATGAACTAGTGGTGAAACAGGCTTTTGAGAAGAACCTTCAGTTTTGGAAGGAAGCAACTTCGGCTATCAACAAGCAGAAAGCGAGTAAAGTTCCAGTCAGGGCTCTGAGATGGCAGTAGAGATGTCAGGACCATGGACAGAGCACAGGGGCTACATGCCAGGCTCTGACCAGCAAACAGGTAGCCTTTTCAGGTTGCGCTAGTCAGGGACTGTCTGAAACACTTTGAAGGAAGAGCACTGTTGGGATGTTCAAGTCTCACTGCCCTGGGAAATATTTGCTCTCAGTGTAATGGGGTGTTGTTCTGCTCCAAAGTCAACCATGGTCATTGTTGCCAGTTAGGGATATGGCATGGTAGTGAATATGAGATGGTATAGGGAGATGATGGAAGGGCAGCGCTTTCAGTGTGACTCCTCTTCATCCAAGGAATTAATAGAAGGGTGTTGTATAACCAATTATTCCCAGAATTTCTCAGGGAGGTAGTGCACAGCCATCACGACTAGTAGGCATTGATAGCTGCATCCTCCATGAATTTGTGTATATAAATGTGTATAACCAACCCCTTTTTGAAATGATTCACATCGGTGGTCATCACTGCATCCTTTGACAGTGAATTTCATTGTTTAACTAAGTGTTTTTCTCAGAAGTACTTCCATTCTTGGATCTCCCACCCCTTATCTCTATTGGATGATCCTGGTCTGTAGAATTATAAGATTTTTCCACACAATGCATACTTATATACACCTCTGATAATGCCCTCCCCACCTTTTCTGCACAAACTAAATAGCTCAGTTGAGAATTATTTAGGTCAGGATGTGCCAGGGTGGGCAGCTGATTTGAGGAGATCTTTCATGACTTGTTATGTTGATGCACACATGCAAATAGTGTGGTGCACATGTGCCTTATCACATTGGCTCATGGTAATTGTAGTCTCCACCTCAGCTGCTTGGAAATTCAACCATTCATTTATCATCTAGACAAATGCAACCCAGGGAAAACAATATTTGAGATCTGGGAACAGAAACAATAGAAGGTGTTTGCAAATAATTATTGAGCACAGCCTTTCTCCAACATGGTGCCCTCCAGATTTTGGGGACTACAAGTTCTATAATCCCTGGCTATTGGCCATGCTGCTTGAGGCTGATGGGAAATGTAGTCCTCCCCCGCCAAAAAAAATATAAATGGCACAAAGCTGGAGAAGGCTGATTGAGAGCATTAACCCTAACAGACAGAACAGTGGTGCAGAAAACAGTCTGTTCAACTTAAAAAATGACTCAGTTTGTAACACAGCCAAGCAATGTGAATCAAAATTCATATTCTAAAGCAGGTAATGATGACCCTCCTCTCTAAACTGGAGCTAAATTTTAATTTACTGGAGTCCAGGTGTGCACCCAAGGCAATTCCTCCTATTTTTTTGAATTTAGAAAGCTTAATCCATTAAACAGGGTAAATGAGGGGTGGGGGGACTATAGCGTGATTGCCAATTATACTTGAGACTTCAACTGCCAGCATTTTTGGATGAAGACAACTCTGGATAATTTTCTGCAACATCTGCAGTTGATTAAATGTATGTTCCTAGACACTTTCCCTCCATGTCAATATATTTGAAAGCAATAAACAAATACAACATGTTCCAAAGCTATGGGAAGCCACAGTTCTTTATATTGGAGGAAGGGAACAAGAGAAAGATGTGCCTACATTTTCTCTGATGACACACACACACAGGATCCAGAAGGTCGATAAATGTGGAGATGGTAGTAGTCCAAGGTACTGTGGTTATGACAGAGAGAGCTTGCTAAATCTATCAAAGCATACCAAAGTTGCAGTGGAAAGAAGCAGGATAATTGGAGTTTGACATGGTTGAAAATAGGATTTGGTTCTTTTACCTACAGTATTTGCCTTCTGTCACTGTTGCTGAATGATTGGCTAGGAAAGAAGGGGCAGTTTTCATGCCCCTCTCATCAGGAGGGGTGGTTCCCTGGATGTTTCATTGCCTTCATTTCCACTGTTGGCCCTGAACTGCTCAGGGGTTTATTAAAAGCTCACTAGGGATTGATTGAGACTCTTGAGGGTCCCATGGACTGCAAGAAGATCAAACGTATCCATTCTTAAGGAAATCAGCCCTGAGTCCTCACTGGAAGGACAGATCCTGAAGCTGAGGCTCCAATACTTTGGCCAGCTCATGAGAAGAGAAGACTCCCTGGAAAAGACCCTGATGTTGGGAAAGATTGCACAAGGAGAAGGGGACGACAGAGGACAAGATAGTTGGACAGTGTTCTTGAAGCTACCAACATGAATTTGACCAAACTGCGAGAGGCAGTGGAGACAGGAGTGCCTTGCGTGCTCTGGTCCATGGGGTCACGAAGAGTCGGATACGACAAAACGACTAAACAATCATTATATTGCTATGCCACTTTTCAAAGGAATCCCAAAGTGGTTTGCAAATAATAAATAATAAATAAATAAATAAATGATGGTGACATGATAGAACATCACAAATGCAGCATAAATCCTATAACATAATTAACAAATCATCAGTGAAACGATTACAATTTACACAACACTGTTAACAATGCAACACAGACAGACATAATGCCCCTGGCAGCAACTCCCTTCTGGAGGTTTAGCCTGGTAAAGAGGAGACTGAGAGGAGATATGATAGCCATCTTCAGATATCTAAGGGGCTGTCACATGGAGGAGAGAGCATGCTTGTTTTCTCCTGCTCTGAAGAGTAGCACCTGTACCAATGGGTTCAAGTTATAGGAAAGGAGATTCCGACCAAACATCAGGAAGAACTTTCTGACAGTGAGAGCTGCTCAACAGTGGAACCAACTGCCTTGGAAGGAAGTGAACTCTCCTTCATTGGAGGTTTGTAAGCATAGGTTGGGTGGTCATCTGTCATGGATGCTTTAGTTGAGATTCCTGCATCAGAGGGGGTTGGACCAGATGACCCTCAGGGTCCCTTCGAACTCTACAATGCTATGATTCTATTAATGTTTAATTGTTGTTTGTTCTTATTTTATCTGTAATCTGCTTTGAGTCCCTGTCAGGGAAAAAGGCAGGGTATAAATAAATATAACAGCAAGAACATGCCTTCATTAAGAATGTCGAAACATCCTGGGAAGAAAGAATACTGCCAATCCATTGCTTCTCTTACCACCTCCTGCCTGACTTTATGCATGGCTTTTATTTTGGAGGTTAAGTGTCACTGTTTTCTAAGGAACTCTTCTACTAATCTTCCTTCTTTCTAAGTCTCCCAAGATGCCCTTCAATATACAGTTTTATGGTAGCACAAGGAAGCTGTGAATATATAGCAAAACCTAAAAAAAAAAAAGTATCAATGTCTCATTTATTTCCAGGAGCACACTGTGTTCTAACTTATATCCTGTTTAAAGAACAAGATATAATGGATTTATAAACATGAAAAGTGGAAAATATTTCAAATAACCTCAGGAATCGGATTGTTTAATAGATATTTTTCTTTTCACATGTCACTTTCTGACATGATGGTTTTCTGGGTGATAAAGGCCTTCAGGCAAGATTTGTGTTGTACTCTGTGTTCTGTACATGGAGAAGAATGTCAACATCAAATAACACAATTAGAGATTAAGTGATAAGTGTCATCTGACCATTGTCAGATGTCTTCTGTTAAAAAACCTTTCTATATATGTAAAATATTTGTCTCAAACATCTCATTCCCTATTATGGTAGTTTTACCACAGGTATGTTAAGGCCATTGAACTAGCTTTTGTCATGCTCCATACTATGTTTTATGGTCTTCAGTAACCATCTAGAGATAAATACAACATATTCTTTGTCATGTTTCATGCAAGCATTGAAAAAGAAACTACTTGGATGTTAATAATTCCCTGTGTTTCCAAAGATTGGAGCTGAGCTGAGTGTGGATCCTTATGTAGCTAATGTAGTACTATCCATGCATGAGAGACTTTGGAGAATCTCAGAGCTTGTAGTACATAGTACAAACAATCTTGGGGAAGGGACACTTTAAAGTGAGAGAACCACAAAACAACCCGACCAGGACTGTGTATGCACAGGGACCAGAGAAGACAGACACTGAATGATGGTGGGAAACTGGGTGAGGGGAAGGATGAAATGGCACATGGGGACATGGCTGAATGACTGGAACACTGAACAGGAGCTCTCCGCCCCTTCCTTCTATGGGAGAGGTTACTGGGGGTGGGGTGGCAGTGCAGTCACTATTTCAGATACTTTGGTTACTAGTGATGCTGTTTTGTTGGGAATTATTGTATTTTTGTATTTGACTTTCATCTGTAATATTTTTATGTCAAAGATAATAACCCCCCCCAGTTAATCTTGCTGCCTTAAATGTACATTTTGTATAGGATCTTCTACTTGATGCTGAAAATAGGTTTGATGAGTCTGCAAATCCCTTTGGGGTTCCTTTCCTCAAACTGAAAGCATCGTTGAAATGATGTCATCACTTAAATGGAGACTTTGGAAGATGTCACCCTCCACTTTGGGGTGGATTTTAGTCAAAGGTGCAGGCAATTGTAACCAGCTGTCTCCATCCATTCATGGAAGGGCCAGGGGAATTGTGAATGGAAAGAAGCAGCATGGGATCTGCTGCAGGTGAAAAGGGGGACTTTGCAACAACAGCAACAAACAAACCACTTGTCACGGACCATGCTGAGGAGGACTGCACTAAGGAGGAATTGTGGGAGCCTCCCCTTCCTTCTCCTGAACAGGAGGACAGTATAGATTTGGGACAGTGGTTTGCAGAGGGACATACCGGTAGTTCAGAAGGCAGAGGCTGGGAAGTACTGGGTGGGGAACAGCTAGGAGAAGAAACACTGGGGGAGAGAGAGAGTTAACAGATTCACTGTCTCTGGAAAGCATCCATCTGCTCAGCCCAAAGTCAAGAAGAGCTGATAAGGTGGCAGCACAGGAAGCATGGTGGTTTAGAGATCAGGTTACAAGACGCAGTAGTGACTAGGGAAGAAGTGGGTGGGACCCTTAATTGGGAGCACCGCCATTCCTAGGAAGGGATTCTTGGTTCTCTTGCTGTGATCATTAAAGATTCTAACTGGTAAGAAGACACATTTTCCTTTGTTCTGCTTATCTACTGCCAAAGGGGGGAGGAAGCTGATTCCCTGCAGCCTGACAGCCTTCACCTTCCTCTCTCTTTCCAGTAGCACAAAGACCCTTCCATGAGCAGAGGGACAGGGTCAGATATTACTCAGGGTGCGGAGTTTCTTTGGGCAAGAGAGTTCTCACACTGAGCCCTACTGCAATGGAGCTTTAGATCCATGGAATGGACAGAAGGACATTTTTGTTTTCCGAGTTTGCTATTTAAAAACAACTTAATGCCGCAGGGATGCAAGGAAGGCAGTGAGAACAAGCAAATAATTTTAACGAGGGAGCAATCCTATAGAATTTTTGGCCAGAAGTTATATATGCATCTGACAAGGGGAGTACAGGTGCAGCTGCAGCTTTATGGGTTATTTAAAAATAAAATACAGCAATTCCCATTGCTCAACAGATTATTTGCTTCTTGGCCACTGAGTTATTGATGGGGGCAGAATGAGGACTATGTATAGCCTGAGAAGCCAAGCAGAGGGAAACTAGTTACTGCAGGTTGAAGACTCAGCAAGCCATGAACCTTTGCAAACTTTTATCTGTGTGAGCAAACTTTGCTCCTGGCTCCAATAGCTGGCCACCTGCAGAGATCTCATATTTGGGGAAACATATTTTATAAACTGTTTCGTTGGGTATTTCATTCCCTATGCAAGCAAGCACATGCATTTCACCAGGGCAAGAGGAAACCATTCATTAAAAGAACATTTCAACTGTCAGGTGAACAATCACATGCTAGCTTTCATGGCAACTGTCTTTTTCAAAGTATTGATGTTATTGAAGAAAATGGATTTCCCTTAATTTCACCTGGAAAAGCTCTCAAACACACCTGTGAACTTAAAATCAAGGACAAATCCACACACATGATAGTATTTCTAGACTGCATTTGATTTAGATAATATTGTTCAGAGGCTGTATTAAAAAAGAATGTAAGTTCTTTAGTAAGTGTATGTAAGTTATGTTTGCATGCATCCTTTTAGTGGCTTAATTGATGCTTCACTTAAGAGCAGTGGACCTGGTTTTTTTATTTTTAAAAGCTTAAATTCTCAAACGACACCAGTCTTCATGAAAATTTGTCAGCTTTTTAGTGCCAATTTCTTTTAATATACTTACTTTTGTATGCAATTTTGCTTAAGATACACAATTTTGAAAGTATCTTCCCTGAATATATGCAGTGTTGCACATTTTCAAAAATAAAGATTTTATTAAAGCTGTTTCATAATAAATCAAGATAAAAGAAACTAATCTAAATAAAAACAAGAACATTGAAAGAAAGAGAAAAGAAGACGAGAATCCTCTCTCAAAGGTAGCTTTTAACCCTTGTCTCACACAGAAATTGGTGGACCCTCCCAGTTCTCACCTGAGAGGCTTCCTTTCTTCTTCTGGCCTCTCACCTTCTCTGCCTCTCACTCAATTGCACAATTCTTTGGTTAGAGAACCGTCTCACATAATTTGGGGAACTGCAAATTTTGAAGGCTTGTGTTTTGATTCACATATTGTTTCAGAAAATGCAAACTTGGTAGAGTCATATTAAATTTTTATGAATTAATAATAATAATAAGGCAAGCCAAACTGAATGTCTTCCCCATCCCTAGCTGGTGTCAGGATGCTGTCAGCTGCTCCTGATTGGTTGCCCAGGAAAGTATAAAGACAAGGAAAGTTTCTCACCATCCATTTTTATTTCAATCTTTACAGAGAGAGGCTATAGAACCCAGCCTCTTGGATACTGGCGTCCCAAATGAATCTCCACCCCCCCAACTCTCTCACTTCCTCATTCACCATCATCATCACCTCCTCTACGGGTGCCACTAAGTGCCCTCTGTCTTTGAGCTCTTTGCTCTCCTACTTTTAAGGCTCTCTGGGTTCTGTAAGATGGAGGATCTGGAATGCTTTCTAATGACAACTTGTCAGCTGGGTATTTCCCAGCTTTTCCCCTCATCTGCCTCTGAGCTGCTGCTTCCCTCAAACCCCTGTTGTAAATCTATACTGTCTTCTTCCTCCTCCCTGGAAGGGTCAGGATGCGAAGGCGGTCTCCACCTTTCCTCCTCTGCCCATTCCCTGACAGCTGGTGCCAAAATTGGGCAGGACCCAAACCCAAAGGGGACAGTTTTTCTCTCTCTGTCATGACTCCCCACCATTCCCCTGCATCTTGTAAGCCATGTGAAATTAGGCCAACCCCTGGCTAATAACACCCATGTCTATTGACTAGCAATAGCAATCACAAAGCAAGCATTCTACCGCTGAGCTGAGGCCTCTCGCTGGGAAGCGGCTGAATAAGATTTCTGTAGTAGCTGGGTCTCAGAGCTTCCCTGCATGGCACGGCTCCTCTTCCCTCCCTGCTCTGTACAAAACCAGAAAGAAGCATGCAAAATAACAACAACCTGCAGCATGATGCAAAACAAGGGAGATGACGCAAGTCTTCTCAGCTTGCCTAATTTCCACCGTTTTGCAGAAGGCTGCTTTTCTTGGCATGTGATTTTGCATGCCTGGGCAGGTCACTCACATTGTGTTAGCATGGAGTGCACAGAGCCCTCACAGATGAGATGAAGTCATCTTCTGTGTTGTCCACAGAGAGCCCTTTGAGCATTGTCAGGCAGGTGAAGCTTGCAATGCTGCAGCTTTTGTAACTTGGGGACACCCCACAGTATTAGGATTCCCCTTCCCCTGCTCCCTGCCCAACCCAAGGTGTCCCCACTCAACTTGAAAGGGGGCTGTAGCTCTCCAGCACCCACAGAGCAGGCCTGAAATCCCCTGACCAAGGATTTACACCTCTGCCAGGGCCAAGAACCCCTGCCAGCAGCATCCTCCCAAATGTAGTTCAAAAGGCCTGGAAATAAACTGAGCATCACTGACACACAATGATGCATTTTCCCTTTTATTGGCCGCAGTTGCTGCTTTGCTAGAAAGAACAGTCTGGCAAATGGAATAACAACCCAAAGAAAAGCCCAATAAAACAATGGAAAATATCTGCAGATGTAGTGGTGATGCTGGTATGGCTAGGACAGAACATAGGAATGTCAGGAGAGTCCTGATGTAAAGGTAAAGGGACCCCTGACCATTAGGTCCAGTCGTGACTGACTCTGGGGTTGTGGAGCTCATCTCACTTTATTGGCCGAGGGAGCCGGCGTACAGCTTCTGGGTCATGTGGCCACCATGACTAAGCCGCTTCTGGCAAACCAGAGCAGCGCACGGAAACGCCGTTTACCTTCCCGCCGGAGCGGTACCTATTTATCTACTTGCACTTCGTGCTTTCAAACTGCTAGGTTGGCAGGAGTAGGGACTGAGCAACGGGAGCTCACCCCATCGTGGGGATTCGAACCGCTGAGCTTCTGATTGGCAAGTCCTAGGCTCTGTGGTTTAACCCACAGCGCCACCCGCATCCCTTTGAGTCCTGATGAATCAGATCTAAAACCCATTTAGTTCCATATCCTGCTCCCAGGGGCCAACTACAGGCCTGTTGGAAGCCTGCAAGCAGAACCTGAGTGCAATAGTGTCCTTCCCATATATGTTCCCCAGCAACTGGGTTTCAGAGGCGTGTTATTATATTTTCTTCATAATGTTGGCCATTGACAAGCCTACCACTGTTTTATATTGCCTTACTTGATAAATTTGAATCTGATCGGTGGAAAATGCAAGCATCAATCAATGGGGAAGAGGCCATAGCTCAGTGGTAGAGCATCTGCGTGCAGAAGGTCCCTCCCAGATTCAGCCCCTGGGGTGTCCAGGAAGGGACAAAGGTCTGACACAGGATAAGTCAGCCCCCTAGGTTTCTATTGTTATTTTGTATTGTAATGTACTTTTCTTGTATTATTATTATTTTTTGTATCAGTATGCTTCAATGTTGTTCACTGTTGGAGGGCCTTATATACCAAGTAGTATATAAATAAATCAAACCCACCATATTGCTTTCCTACACTGGAAGCAGAACCTAGCCATCATGGCTGGCAGTCACTGATAACTTAACCTCCATGAACTTTCCTAAGCCCCCTTTAAAGCCATCCAGGTTGGCGGTAGTGAATCTCAGAGTTTGACTATGTGCTTCATGAAGAAGTTCTTCCTTTAGTCTGTCCTGAATCTTCCAGTGTTATCTGGTTAATCTTGCCCTGCATAGTCCATAGGATACAAAAACAATATTGGAGCTTACAAGTCCTTCATCTTCTCTTCAAAGAGCTAAGATGAGCCTCATGATAAGATTCATCGACACTGAACTTCGCTGAGCTTCCAGAATAACTGGCTTGTTTACATGCACATGAAAGAGAGCTACGTAAGTAACAGAGCCACAAAACCAGGATTAACAAAATTTATATGAAAATATAGTGAAAAGGCTAAAAGACAGGAGCTACGGATTGCAAAATCCTTCATCATATGAAAGCCTTCGTCCACTTTGTTCTTTGTTTTAGGGTCAAAAGAAAACATGATACCATCCACTAAATTAGCAATTACATGAATAGCTTTAAAAAAATAAACAGCAGTTAAGTTCCCAATCCAGTTTGGCAGGGGGAAGGGAAGTGAAGCTTTAACCCTTTGTCTACCACTGCAGTCCTAATTTGGGTGGGTGGGGAGGGTGTCCCACACCTGCTCTTCACTTTTAAAAAATCCATTCATACATTTGCTAGTTTTATGAATTGGCATCATGTCCGATTTGCCCTCCAGAGGTTAGAATTCTGGAACTGACTGTGGAGCTAGAGGAAGGGAGGCAAGTATGAAATAATATCTTAGCTTTGGGGTGATTGTGAGCAGTGCCCCATGGTGTCAGCTGGGTCTAGCTCAATGTCTGCTGATCAGTTGTGGCAGCAGGGACTTGTGGGGGGTTAATGTGTGGACTCAGGCTACATATGGTTCATACATCTCTCCCATGCGAGTTTTCTGTTGGATTTTACAGTGGGGATCAGAAATAACACCACTGAAGTATAATTCACTCATAGTTAGCTCAGCTTCAGTGGAATCACATCTTAGGTGAATGACCACAGGCAGCAAAGAGCAGCACCCCCGCCCTCCAGTCTCCTTCTCACTTCGAATAACTGGCAATTCTATTTGTGGCATGCCTCAGTTTTTATGTCATATTTGGGGGTGTGGGGTTGTGCAAATGACCCTTCCATCTCGTGATGGAAACACGAGATGGTATAGGCTTTGTTTTAATCTACCTTTCTCTAAAGCCTTTCCAAAAGCTCCTGCAATTACCTTAACCATGCGGCCCTTTCCAGACACCGGTGGCTCACCAGAGCGGATTATAACACCTGAAGTGAAGTTTCACTTTTCAGCCACCCACAAAGGTGAAAAGACTGGGGGTTGGAGAACACAACCCAATAAAAACAGCCGCTCTGCTTGAAACCATTCAATGGCAGACTTTTAAGCGTTTGGATCTTTAAAGAACCTAGTTTGGATAACATTTCTAACTATGCCTTATGGCTACTAAGAGTTATTAAAGTTTCCTTAGTGCTGGTGTTTTACTGAAACACTTTTCATTCGGTTTCTTCAGGTTTTTTTTCTTTCTCTGTAGAAGTGGATTCCATTTTTCAGCCTCATTCTCAAGGCACTTTAGCATTTCTTTAGAATTTCGGAAGGTGTGGGTTTTTGAGTTTACCTTATTGTTGCTGGACAATGCTCAGCAAATGGAATTCAACAAGCATGACACATTCATTGACCGTGGGGGATATGAGGAAACCTCTGCACGTTCCAGAACTTCACATGTGCAGTGGAACCTCTGTTCGTATCCTGGAGTATATGTCTCTGAACCTGAGGCTGTGACAGATTTAGATACTAGCTGAATGGCCATGGCGTGCAAGACAGAAATTCAAGCATATGTGCTTGTTGTCATCAGAATGTAGGTTCTGTAATCTGAGTATATGGCAATCGCAAAGGCCATGTCAGAAATGGCCAGCACATTGAAACACTAATAACAACATCTGCATTAAAGAAGGTACCATAAAGCAGTTTCAAAAACAAAACAACTGAATATGAAATCACTACGGGGTGGTCTTTCAGTTCTCTGTTGGGCCTAAGGGTACAAGACTCCAGAAGTTGAAGGTAGTGGGGAATTTAATGTGCTTTTACTTAAAGCTTAGATTTTTCAGGGAGCCTTTGAATTTCATTGAATGAAAAATGAGACCATTAAAATAATAAATTCAAGTTAGCAAATGATAGTAATAATCATGCTGTCAAAGGTACATTTGTTTCTACAGCTGTAGACCAACTCATATTTTTTTATTATACTTTAAGCTACTTCAGTAGCACCTTTTATCGCCAGACCAAAAATATGAAAATTATTCAAGTCATTTATTTATTTAAGCAAGTCAATTTTGGATGAACTCTTCATTCCAGATTTTGAGAATTTTATATGCACATGCAAACTATATATACAGTAAATCCTTTCTTTTACTTTTCTTATCCATGCTGCTTAAGCCGTCATTTTCACACATAACTGAAAATGTATTAATTTTAACTCCTGAATTGTTCCCATCCAATTGCATAATCCTGAATGGCAAAGTGCCAAGTTAAGATGTGATATGGTCAAGAAATAAGCCATTCTCTTAGTACTTCGAATGCTTCTTTTTCATCTCCACCTTCCTTTAGAGGTCCTTCTTTCCAATTTCATTTGCAGAACCAAAACTGGTTTTCCACTTCGTTGTTCATTTCTTTTTCATGACCCTGTTCTTTTACCGTGAACAATGTAGTAGTAGTAGTAGTAGTAGTAGTAGTAGTAGTAGTAAATTTATTTGTATCCTGCACTCCCCAGCTGAAGCTGGGCTCAGAGCGGCTAACAACAATAAAAATAACACAGCATTCTAAAATCAATTCATTCTAAAATCAGTTCAAATATCCATATTGGGCCCTTCTCCTCCCTACTCCCAAAGTAGGATGTGTGTTATTATTTGACTCTCTAAAATGAATCTGGTACCTATTCAACTGCTGGAAGGAAGGCTCCTTGTGAGCTCATTCATTTCACACAAGGCTGGGGAATCTGTGGCCCTCCAGATCTCGTTGGACTTCAATGCCCATCAACCCCAATCAGCATGGCCAATGGTAACAGATGGCGGTTGTTGTAGTCCTCTAATATTTGGAGAGCCACCAGTCCTCCAATCCTGCTTTAATGTATTGGTAGTAACTGGTTCCACCTTAAGGGACAGGCATGAGACTGTTGTGTGTCACATGTCTGTTTACACTCCAGCACAGCTTGCCAGGAACTTCCGTTTGTGTATAGCTTTCGCTTTTCGCTCCTTGCTTTGGACACGAAAGGGATCAGGCATGTTTTCCTTTTGTCCTGATGTATGCTGAATAAACTGCTTGTAAATATGCTGACACAACCTCTCCTGCCACTTCTGTTTGCGCATTATCTCTGCTGAGTTGCGTGCTCCAGCTTTTGAAGCCGTGAGTCGCAGATGCTGCAACAAAGCCTGGAGATCGCCTGGAAGACTGGCCAGTGGGCTGGAGCCAGCTGGGGGGCAATTGCCCCCGTTTCCTTGGTTGTATGCCAACAGTTGTAGTCCTCTAACATTTGGAGAGCCACCAGTCCCCCCAATCCTGCTTTAATGTATTGGTAGTAACTGGTGGTACCCAGGATCAGTGGGGATGATGTGGTAATTGATTCCCCACTCTTCCACATTGGAAGAGGAAAGGCTCTTTCTGCTTCCATGCTTCTTCACTCTGTAGCAGGCCAAGGAGTGTTTGTGTTACAAGAGACACTGTCTCTGGGTAGCCTTTTTAGGACTCCTATTGGGAGTGAACCTGCTGAATCCACACAAGGACCCAACATTCATCTCCAGAGGACAAAACCCTTCTTTCTCTTGCCGCCTGTCCACCTGCCCTCTCCAAGAATGTGGCAAGGGACAAGATCATAGAGATGGAGGACCAGCAATCTCTTGACTTGATCTCCTGGGCAAGTGGACCCAGAGGCAGGGGTCAAGTGAATAGGCAGTGATGGGCAATGGTAAGGAGAGGAAAGCACTTGCACAAGAGCCTCCCCAAATCTAGAGCCAACATGAAGCCTCCCCTGCTAAGTCCATCCCAGAGTCTTGTTGGGCCTGCCACGAGACTTCCCCCTCCGAATATGCTGATACAGCTATTTACGGAGACTGGGTAAGACTGCAGGCGTTTTTGAAAAAACCATGGCTGCCAGAAGAGAGGCCTCAACAAGGAGATCAATTCTGAAGAAGCTCTGTATAAAATATTTACATTGGAATCTGCAGCTCTCTATTCCAATTCTAATCCAATACAAATATTCAGCAGCGGCCCCCAGCTAATTCGCACATTGAGCTAAGAAACAGATTTTTATTTTTTTTAAGGTGAAGAATTAAAGCCAACTCCATTTTCCATGTCGATCATCTCTGCCTTTGATATTTGAACTTTTGGAAATTTCATATTGGTAGCTTTCCTCATTTAGGAATCAATTACACATGATTGAGAAGCCCAAGGCATCTGAAAAATGCAGCATTTTAAGTAGGTAGGGTTTGCAAAGATAGATATATACCTTTGGTAAATTGAGATATATGTTGTGCATATAGCTTTCATGGTTACCATAACTCAACACTCACTGTTTCTCTGCTGCTCTGTTAAGAACCATGGTGTTACAGCCTTGTTGAAGACAATTTTCTCATCTTCTCTGGCTTTCTGAGCGCCTTCTGTTGATACACAGTCCTAAACCTTGTAGAAAGAAATGAGTTCACAGCTTCCTCAGTGGCAAGTAACATTTCAATATGACTGGATTACATTGTAGAACCATCACCCACCATAGTTGTCAAGTGTCCCTTATTTGAAGGGACAGTCCCTTATTCCAGCGCCATGTCCCGCTGGTGTCCCTTATTGATAGATGTCCCTTAAATGTCCCTTAAATTTCAAAGGAAGCAGCTCCTCTCCCTCCCTCCCTGCCGGCCAGGGAGGAGGGAGGCTCCAACTGTGTTGCTTGGCTGTGTTGCTCACCCAATAAGAAGTCTAAGAACGATTGGGGGTGGAGCTTGCATGCCTTGTGTGTGGCTAGTTAATGCAAGCTGAGGGGTTTTTTGAATGCTGGACGCCATTTTGCTACATGTGCTGCTGCAAACTTTGCAGTGCAAAGCCAGGCCGGGGAGCCATCTTAAGTTGAGGCTGCATAGGCCTTGTGGTGCATGTGATTCAGATTCTATTCAGTTGAACCTCTGGTTACAAAGTTGGTTGGACAGTTTTTCTCGAAGCTACCAGCATGAGTTTAACCAGACTGTAGGAGGACAGGAAGACTGGAGTGCCTGGAACAGGTGAGGCTGCAGGTCCCTTATTTTCAAGGCTGCTGGACCCTTATTTTCAAATCTGTAAGTTGACAGGTATGTCACCCACCCCCGACTCTTTTCAAAGCAGGGGTGAAGGAGGAGTCTGTTAGAGAGCTATGGAAGAGAGATTCATGCTCCAGTAGCAGAGTAAGCACAATGGAGATTGCTCCAAGCACATTTAAACTTGGTTAGATTTGCATCTGCCCTCATCAAACCTGAGTCTCCACCATAGCAGGCCCGGGCACTGCAAACCTCCTCTCTGGCTCACCACAACCCGCCCTCTGCCCACACAAAAACTCTCTCTCTCAAACTCCTCCTCTTGGCCCCACCCCATGTCCCACAATAAGTTTCACTCTCAGCTCCCCTCCTCATGGACCCACCCTCTGCCTGCACAAACTCCCACTCAGGCTCTTGCTCTCCTCCTCTTCCATTGGATCCACTCTGTGTATGCACAGATTTCAGGAAGAGGAGGAGGATGAGCTCAAATATGTGAAAAAGGCAGGACAGGGCAGGAGACACTTTTCTCCCCCAAAAAGGATGATCACATTTTTCTAGGGATGGACGGCAACCCCATCCCCACTGTAAAACTTAAAAATACTGCATCCACCTGCCTGCAGCCTGAAAACCTTAATTTTGTGGGCACCTTGCCACTGTGCCTTGGATGTGCAGAAGGAGCGATGGGACTTGATTATGTTCCATTGCTCTTGGGGGGAATTGTATGCAGGGGAAACATGGCCGCCTGCAATGTTTACATATTTTGCTAAGGTCTTTTTGACTGTCTTCCTCACCCTGCTCCTCTCCAGTGCTTCTGTTCTCATGATTTATCTGTACCAACCCGTTTCAGACCTATTTTGTCATAAGGCAAGACAACCTCGGTTTCTGTATCCAAAATTTAAATCTTTGGGGGACTTACTTTAGGAATGCTAGTGTCTTCTTTCTGAGCCATTACTTCTCCAGATAATAAATTATAAAGCCCTGGCAATCGCTGTGTAATCTGGATGAAATCTTCTATAGTAGGATACAAGTTTAAGAAAACATCCAACTTTTCTAGCATTCAAAATTGAGAATTAAATCCATATGATCCCATTCTTTCTGAGCTTACTGAAAGTTCTCCTGTCTCCAGGAAGTACTACTACCTGCATATTAAATACAAATAAAGCTCAGCACTAATCTGTGACACCCTTAGCCCTTACCTACTGATTGTTTTTCTGTTCAATGGCAGTTCTGCATAGTGGGGAATGCCATTGTCACACTGCACCACTAGCACAAGGTCCTGGGTTAACTCAGAATGTTTCTCAATTTTGCAAATCTTAAAAGCTGCTTGGGATGCAGTAGTTATTTCACTTTATCCCTCTTTGCTCATGCAGCATCTTATAGAACTGGAGCAAAAGTTTACACATGGACAGATGATTCTTTTTTAATCACTGAAGGCAAGGATGCAGTTCATGCAAGACTTCAAACTACATAGTTCTGAACATATGGAATGCATTACCAAGAGCATAAATACGTTTAATAGAGAACTGGTTGAGTTTCTTAAAATAAGTTGAAATGATTATATGGAAACACAGGATGAAACGAAAGATTATATATCTATCTGCCTTTTTGTATGTCTTTTTTTTGCAGTCAGCTACTTTGCTGAACATAAATCGAATTATGAGCCTTTGCTATTGTATAATTACGAGTATGGAGAACTGAAGTGTTCCATGCATGAAGCTCTTCCCGAGAAAGAAAGGACCTTGAATGGCAGTCATATCATGTTCATACACTCTCATTAAAAGTGGCTTACACAGTTCTTCCTAGTGTTAAGAACGTCACCGTAATGCAAACCTTTCTGCTTGCATTTTCGCTTTTTGTGTGTTCAGTGCCCTCTGGGGAGCAGTTGCATTCACTTGCCGAGTTCCACAATCTCAGCAGATGGAGCTGGAAGAAAACTCTGAAAGGGCTGAATCCATGAGCCAGGCCTCAGCTGTGCAAACCAAGGTCAGTACCAAGGTTCAGTCTCAGAAGAGACTGAGTTGCTGTAATGAAGAAAAAGTGCTGTGCAGTGTGTGTGCTGAGTCCGACTGCCTTTTTCTCACCATACGACCACAGCAGTAATGATAATGGAGCATTAATGTACCTACTACATATGAGTTATCGACCCAACTGAAAAAACTCACAGTGCAGTCAAATCTAGCCTTAAAAATAATAATCTGCCCATTGTAGATTGTGTTAAGTTTTAATAAATAAAATTCCAGGCCAGGTTGCAAAAGCAAAGTGGAAAAATGCTAAAAATGTCAACTTCTCCACCTACTGAATGGCAGAGGTCAGTTGCACTGAGAGATAGTGGCATGCTCAAGGTTACCCAGTAAGAAGGCTGGGAGGGCAAATTTCACAGGGGAAAGCCATGAACAATGCCAGACATAGCACCTACTCAGGGCCTCTCAGATTTCCTTTTGTGAACTCATGGTGATTTTTGCTTATGGTGGTATTGGGGTGGTTTTGGGGCAGAAATACTGTTCCATTTACATGGTGCATGTTCCTTCACTTCCTGCTCATACCGCAAATGTCCCCCTGCCCCCGTATCCCTTAGTTAAACTATAAAAGGTAAAGGTAAAGAACCCCTAGACAGTTACCATATGTCCAGTGAAAGGCGACTATGGGGTTGCGGTGCTCATCTTGCTTTCAGGCCGAGGGAACCGGCGTTTGTCCACAGACAGCTTACTGGGTCATGTGGTCAGCAGAACTAAACCGCTACTGGTGCAACAGAACACTGTGACTGAAGCCAGAATGCACAGAAATGCCGTTTAACTTCCTGCTGCAGTGGTACCTATTTATCTACTTGCATTGGTGTGCTTTTGAACTGCTGGGTTGACGGGAGTTGAGACAGAGCAATGGAGCTCATTCCATCAAGGGGATTTGAACCGTTGAACTTCTGATTGGAAAGCCCAAGAGGCCCGCCTTGAACTATAGCACAAGAATGCCCCTCCAGACAGCAATAAGGTGGTTTCATTTGGGAAGCATCACAGAACAACTAACAAAGACAGTCCAGTACAAATCTACCACTAATGTACTGTTATTGCACCAATGCCCTAATGCAGCCACCAAAAACCCACCAGTCTAGAGGGGTCCTCAGGACACTTTTTACACCTTAAAACTGGTCTTTCGAATTCCTGCTTTGTACGTGGTTGGAGCACATATGAATTAAAGGAGTTGGGTGTCTTCTGCTGCCATAATGTGTACTGTGGGGCAGGCCTCAGGTTTTAACCTCACCCAGGTGTATCAAAAAATAACTGGGGGGAAACCCGGCACCCTCACCTACAGCTCACCTGAGCTGTTCATCCTTACTTTACGAAAAGCACAGTGACAAACGTGAGTAAGGCTTGGGGAGATGACTGTGTCATACAAAAATATACTTGCCAAGCCAAAAGAGTCGGGTAAGACATCATTAAATTAATACTTTGTGCTGTGTATGTTCTCTCTCTGAAGAAACCAGTCAAATCTATAGCTGGAGGCAATGCAAATAGACTGCGTCAGGGTGCTACTGTTCTGCCACCTTGTGGCCAGTCACTACCATACCCGTTAAAACTGAGGGACTGCTTACTTTTACTTGGTTGGAATTAATTGGATGGAACTAACATTTTTTTGACGTCAGTGCAGATTATAATCTGCCTACTTAGTCTAAGAAGATGAAACAAAGAGATCTTGTGAGCCAGGGCAGGGGGAAGGAGATGAATATATTACAAGGATATAGGGACATAGAATTGTAGAGTTGGAAGGAACCCAAGGGTCATCTAGTCCAACCCCCTGCAATGCAGGAATCTCAACTAAAGCATCCATGACAGATGGACATAGGAAACTGCCTTTTACTTGGATCGGATTTGCCTTTTAATTAAGTTTTGCCAGCTGTGACTGGCAGTGGCTCCCCAGAGGAAGGATTTTTACATCAGCAGCTGTCTGGTGCTTTTTAAAACTGGAAGCACCAGAGATTTACAGCACAATCTGAGTCCCTAGTGCGGCTGGGTTGGGAGGGTTTGAATTCAGCTGATCTTGGGCTTTCACAGCTCCAGACCCTCCAAGTGTCCCTATTTTCCAGGGACAGTCCTGGATTTTCAGAAGCCATCTTGGTTTCTGATTTGATCCCAGAATGTCCCGCTTTTCCTTAGGATGTGCCTATTTTCATTGGAGAAATGTTGGAGGGCATGGAGCTATGTGACACCCCCCCCCCCAGCCATCTGAAAGCAGCCCTGTATAGGGAAGCTTTTTAATGTTTTATTATACTTTTATATATGTTGGAAGCTGCCCAGAGTGGCTGGGGCAACCCAGTCAGATGAGCAGGGCATATATAGTAAAATAATAGTAGAAGTAATTAAATAATAATAGTAGCAGTAGCAGCAGTAGAAGAGGGCGTCCCTATTTTCATCATAGAATCGGGCCTATGTCAACTAAGTCCTTCACCCTGGCTCTCCTCAGGCTCGGAGTTATTGCTCTCCAGGACAAAGCTAGAGTGAGACAGCAGCAAGGTCTTGGAAGCTCTGTCAAGACTTCAGGGAATTATGATCCCGGTGGCAGTCAAAAGGCAGATAACCGAAAAGAGTTTTTACCACATAATTTATTCAGTATTTACAGAGGGAGACAAAGGAATGCTGTCTCTGTTAAATAATGGTGTTGCTCCAAGTAAAGTCCCACCTCTTCAGTCCCTCCTAATCTATGTCACCTGTGTGCTGGTCAGTGCTTTCTGTCTCTGATATTTCTGTTCCACTACTCTCAAAGCCCATCTGGTTTTGGGAGAGGGGGGATCAGGAATGCTTTCAAGAGACACTGAATCTGTTAACTGTCTCTCCCCTGGTGCTTCTCCTTCCTGCCGCTCCCCCAATATATCCCAGCTTTCCCCTTCTTCAGCCTCTGAACTATGCCCTTCTGCAAACCACTGTTCTAATTCTACACTGTCCTCCTCTTCCTGGGAAGGTGCAGAGAGGGGCCAGGCAGCTCCCACCATTCCTCCTCAGTCCAGCCCCTGACACTCTGGATTGGCGGCTGCAGCAGCCTGCAAATGTGTTCACACCCAGTGCATTAAAAAATAAAAAATAATAATGTTTAGGGGTACTCTCATTTTGACTCAAGAAAATACCATTTGGACAAAAGTACAAAGATTCACAAAATGTTTAGGGGTATGCGTACCCCTGTGCACCCCCAGAAAAAAGCACTGTTTGCACCTGTGAGCTCCTCCCTGTCCAGACTTCCCCCATATTTGCTACTGACTCTCATCCTATCCAGTGCCGGATTTACGTATAAGCTAAACAAGCTATAAGGGACGCGGGTGGCGCTGTGGGTTAAACCACAGATCCCAAGACTTGCTGATCAGAAGGTTTGCGGTTCGAATCCCCACGACAGGGTGAGCTCTTATTGATCGGTCCCTGCTCCTGCCAACCTAGCAGTTCGAAAGCATGTCAAAGTACAAGTAGATAAATAGGTACTGCTCCGGCAGGAAGGTAAACGGTGTTTCCGTGCGCTGCTCTGGTTAGCCAGAAGCGGCTTAGTCATGCTGGCCACATGACCCGGAAGCTGTGCACTGGCTCCCTCGGCCAGTAAAGCGAGATGAGCGCTGCAACTCCAGTGTCAGTCATGACTGGGCCTAATGGTCAGGGGTCGCTTTACCTTTACTAAACAAGCTATAGCTTAGGGGCCCACTCTCTTGGAGGCCCCAAAAATGTAAAGGGGAAAAAACCTGAATGTACATTTCCAAAAAATATATTTTTTTTAATAAATTTTTATTAAGATTTTCACAAATTTTTAAAATAATACACAAAACATAAAACATAGAAAAAACATACAACACGTATAATTTCAGATCTTAATTTCTTATAACTTACTTTCCCGACTTCCTCATGCCTCCCCTTTCTGTATTCTCATGTCTAATTAATTGGTCAGCAAATCCTTCCCTTATTTTCAATTTAGTTTTGTTAACCCTCATTTTCTTTAATCATAACCATTGTTGCTATTTAACCCCTAACTTTCTCATCCAGCATCAATCTAACATTCGCTAATTTTTGAATATTTCTTTAGATAGTCTTTAAATTTTTTCCAATCCTCTTCCGCCGTTTCTCTTCCCTGGTCGTACATTTCCAAAATATAAGATAAAAAACAAATAAAATAAAACCTACATACAGCAGCAGTGTTTTGTGTTATGTATGTTCCTGTGATGTAAGTCATTGGCCCCGCCTACTAGCCTGCTCCCTAAAATGTCACTGGTTTGCACATTTCTATATATAGGGTGCCTACATTCTTCATGAACTTTGCATTTTGCATGGACTTTTCAACAATTAAAGTGGTATCTCCGGTTGTGAACAGGATCCATTTGGGAGCTGCAGTTGGATCCAGAGGTTTCCGCAACCGGAGGTGCCTGTTCTGCATATGTGCGCGGCACAATACAGCACTTCTGCACATCCTCAAGCAGTGAAACCTGGAAAAATCCTTCTGGGTTTGCCGCTTTCGCAACCCGAAGTGTACGTTTCCCGAGGGTAATGCAAGCCGAGGTTCTACTGTACTTTGATAAAATACATATTTTGTTATGTGCAAATACCTATTAGGTCCATAAATTACCATATAGCATATATTCAAAATAATAATAATAATAATAATAATAATAATAATAATAATAATAATAATAATAATATATTTATTGTTACCTCAGCCACTCTGGGCGGCTTCCAACCGAATATTAAAAACAATACAGCATCAGACATTAAAAACTTCCCTAAACAGGGCCGCCTTCAGTTGTCTTTTAAAAGTAAAATAGTTGTTTATTGCCTTGGCATCTGGTTGGAGGGCGTTCCACAGGGCAGGCGCCACTAACGAGAAGGCCCTTTATTCAACACAAAAAATAGTGACAATTTGTTGTTGACAAAGGACAGCTGGACATATAAAGGGCCCCATTACTGTCAGTAGCTTAGGGCCTCATCAAACCTAAATCTGGCCCTGATCTTATCCCAGCCCAGTTCTGGTCAGAGGCAGCAGCTCCTCTTGGAGAGTCTTGTGGCTGCCCCAGGCTCCCCATGTGACTGCAGTTCAGTGGCTCACCATCTTGTATTTAGCAGGAAAAGGTGCCATTCACCTTAATGAAGGGATTCAAGCCTATTTATATAAGCAGCCTTTCACTGTGTTTCCATACATAAAATCACTTCTACCTATATATAGATATTGTCAGGGTTGCTTTTTTATTAGGCTTACATAAAGTCTTTTTGATTACAACTTACGTTTATGGAGTCTGGATCTTTTTCATTACTTTTATTTATTTATTTATTTATTTATTTAAAAGGCTTTCCTTTTATTCCACAAATGTTCAACGAAAACCCGCCGACTATTAAATATTTTTTACTGTTTCCATTTTATATTTGCTGCACTGGAAAACATTCAACATCCTTTAACTGAAAATTGGCGACTCCGTCGTTTTGGTCTTAATATAGTTATTGGCCTCTTGGGCATCATCAAAGGTTATGAACTTCAAATGCTTTGCTTTCATGGAAAAGCTTTGCCAAAACCAAAATGAAACAGAGGCAGCTACCTGAATATATATATATATATATATATATATATATATATATATATATATATATGCAGGTTTTGGTGTCCTCGGGTGTCTTCCCGTGTAAAAGTTGGGGTGTCTAGGCGACGTTTCGACGAGGTCTCACTCGTCATCTTCAGGCTGGTGCTTTCGGCTTCTTGTTACTGGAACAGAGCAGGATCTCAGTGTTTGAGTTCCTATAAATACTGTTGAGGGGGTGTGGTGTATAGCCTCCAATGTTCTGGGCAGAGAGGAAGTTCCCAGGCTAGTGTGCCTTTTCTTCTTTTGTTCCTTAATTACTTGAGGGATATCTTGAGTGATTTCTTGAGTGATATCCTGAGTACCACTTAGGTGGGTCATTAGGTGTGGATTAGTTGCTAAAGTCTTTGTGTCTTGACCTCTTGAACTTTGTGAAGAGTTTTTCTGAGAAGATGGCTGTACTGCACTTAGTTGTGCTCTGGCTTGGCTTCGTGTATAGGGGCGAGCTGTGGTTTTGTGGCCTGTGTCAGCCAGATCTGTGTAGGGATTGCAGGGGGGTGCAGCATCCGGAGGTGCCACCATGGTTTGGCTACTGGATGGTGTCTGTAATTTATCTGTGGAGAGGGTCTGGGTTTGGGTCTGGTGTGGTTGATTGGTGATAGCGTTCTGTGTGCCTCTGGATCTGGTGTCAGTTTTTGTGGGGAGGGCTAATTTCCAGATGTCTGGCAAGCGGGATGTGTCGTCACGCTTGTTCATGTTGTGAGGGTGTTTCTCTATCTCGATGGCTTCCATGATTATTCTCTTGTGGTGATGTTCCATGTTAAAGAGCAATTTGGAATCTGCAAAATTAATTTCGTGTCCTGTTTCTTTCATGTGTTGGAAAAGAGAGGAAGTTTTTTCTTCTTTTTTGACGGCATTCTTGTGTTCTGCGATACGTGCATTTATTCGTCTGTTTGTTTGTCCAATGTACGTGGCTGGGCAGACTTTGCAGGGTATTTCATAGACCCCTTGGTTTTCCAACTGGATTTTATCCTTGGGGTTTCTGAGGATATTGGCTATTTTTTGGTTGGTGCAAAAGGCTGTTTTGATATTGTGTTTATGGAGGATTTTGCTAATTTTATCTGTAGTGCCCTTGATATAAGGGAGGAGGGCCATGCCATTGTTTTCTTCTGTGTCTTGGTTTTTTGGGGGTGTTTCTTTTTGGATTAGCTTCGTAACCCTGTTTTGCTGGTATCCATTGGCAATTAACACATTTGAGAGATTCTGTAACTCAGTTGTCAAGTGGTCTTTGTCAGCCAGGCGTTTGGTTCTGGAGATGAGAGTCTTGGCTACGGAGTTTATTTGTGCAGGGTGGTGGTGTGATTGTGCATGTAAGTAGTGGTTGGTGTGTGTTTTATTCCGGTAGATAGTGTGTCCTAGGGAGCCATCAGGTTTTTTGTAGATTAGGACGTCAAGGAAGGGAAGTTGGTTGTTGGCTTCTATTTCCATAGTGAATTGTATTTTGGGGTGTAGGCTGTTGAGATGTGTGAGGAATCATCGCAAACCTGTACATGGAACACTTTGAAACCAATGCTTTAGACAAGTCAGAACACAAACCCAAACTTTGGCTCAGATATGTTGACGACACCTTTGTAATTTGGCCACACGGGAAGGAAAAACTGGATAGCTTCCTCACACATCTCAACAGCCTACACCCCAAAAGCCAACAACCAACTTCCCTTCCTTGACGTCCTAATCTACAAAAAACCTGATGGCTCCCTAGGACACACTATCTACCGGAAAAAAACACACACCAACCGCTACTTACATGCACAATCACACCACCACCCTGCACAAATAAACTCCGTAGCCAAGACTCTCATCTCCAGAACCAAACGCCTGGCTGACAAAGACCACTTGACAACTGAGTTACAGAATCTCTCAAATGTGTTAATTGCCAATGGATACCAGCAAAACAGGGTTACGAAGCTAATCCAAAAAGAAACACCCCCCAAAAACCAAGACACAGAAGAAAACAATGGCATGGCCCTCCTCCCTTATATCAAGGGCACTACAGATAAAATTAGCAAAATCCTCCATAAACACAATATCAAAACAGCCTTTTGCACCAACCAAAAAATAGCCAATATCCTCAGAAACCCCAAGGATAAAATCCAGTTGGAAAACCAAGGGGTCTATGAAATACCCTGCAAAGTCTGCCCAGCCACGTACATTGGACAAACAAACAGACGAATAAATGCACGTATCGCAGAACACAAGAATGCCGTCAAAAAAGAAGAAAAAACTTCCTCTCTTTTCCAACACATGAAAGAAACAGGACACGAAATTAATTTTGCAGATTCCAAATTGCTCTTTAACATGGAACATCACCACAAGAGAATAATCATGGAAGCCATCGAGATAGAGAAACACCCTCACAACATGAACAAGCGTGACGACACATCCCGCTTGCCAGACATCTGGAAATTAGCCCTCCCCACAAAAACTGACACCAGATCCAGAGGCACACAGAACGCTATCACCAATCAACCACACCAGACCCAAACCCAGACCCTCTCCACAGATAAATTACAGACACCATCCAGTAGCCAAACCATGGTGGCACCTCCGGATGCTGCACCCCCCTGCAATCCCTACACAGATCTGGCTGACACAGGCCACAAAACCACAGCTCGCCCCTATACACGAAGCCAAGCCAGAGCACAACTAAGTGCAGTACAGCCATCTTCTCAGAAAAACTCTTCACAAAGTTCAAGAGGTCAAGACACAAAGACTTTAGCAACTAATCCACACCTAATGACCCACCTAAGTGGTACTCAGGATATCACTCAAGAAATCACTCAAGATATCCCTCAAGTAATTAAGGAACAAAAGAAGAAAAGGCACACTAGCCTGGGAACTTCCTCTCTGCCCAGAACATTGGAGGCTATACACCACACCCCCTCAACAGTATTTATAGGAACTCAAACACTGAGATCCTGCTCTGTTCCAGTAACAAGAAGCCGAAAGCACCAGCCTGAAGATGACGAGTGAGACCTCGTCGAAACGTCGCCTAGACACCCCAACTTTTACACGGGAAGACACCCGAGGACACCAAAACCTGCATTCCTGTACCCGTGAAAATCTACGAAAGCATATATATATATATATATATATATATATATATATATATATATATATGCCTTGTACCTAACTCGAGTGCTACAGTACTAGCAACCTAATAAATTGGCCCTGCCGAGAGCATGAGACTGGAAAAAGTTATTGAATAACAGCTTCAGTGCTTGGTGTTCTTCAAACACCACCCCTAACAATTTGGATGGTTGTGAAGCAGCAAATAACATTTGCGGAAGGGCCACAAGCTCAGTGCTAGAGCATCTGCTTGGCATGCAGAAGAACCTAAGAAGAGCCTGCTGGATCAGGCCAGTGGTCCATTGAATCCAGCATCCTGTATTTGCAAGCAGACCTGTGAGCAAGCAGATTTTGAGCACCAGAGCTCCTGTGGTACCCAGCCATATTGGGTAGCATTGCTGAGGACGAAGCATAGTCATCATTGGCTTGGGAAGATTCGGTGAGGGGGCTCCAGGACTCCTCACAGGAGACCAGCGGGGAGAGCACGGATCCTCCGCTGCCCACACCCTCCCTGCGCAGAAGACTTCCGCGCAGGGAGAGTAGGAGGAGACTTGGCGTCAAAGAACTTCTTTGCTGGAAGAAGTTCAAGAAACGCCCACTGACGGATTCTGCCAGCGATTGAGACAGCCACGGATGGGTGGCTGTCCGGACAGACAGAAAGGGTTCACCCAGGTAACCCAGCCAGGTGTGGCAACAACTTATGCACAAGCAACCCCTAGAACCATTACACATATCATCCTTGTTCCCCCCCATTTTTCCTCCCACACAAAACCCCACCCCACCTCCCGACTTCTCTCACTTCCAGTCTTTGGTTTCTCTAAGAATGCTGTTTTCTGCATGTTACAAAGTTGTATAGATCCTCAAACTATTTAGCTGATTCTTATCAATAAAAAGTTTGTGAATGTTTATTCAAAACCTGCCAAGGAGTCCAGTTCGCTTTGTTGCGTCTTCAGATACTTTGTGAAGGGTTCCCATTCATCCTTAAAGTCACAGTTATCCTTGTCCCATAGCTTATATGTCAGTTTTGCCAGTTCTGCATAGTCCAATATTGTGGGTGAAATATTGAGCTATGTAAAGCACTTTCCTGTGTTCCACCGGTGCTTAGGTAATTTTAGACTCTAGACTTAGTGGTCCTACAGGTTCCCTGTCTCTAAGGCACCAACACAATAAGCTGCTACTGGACATCCAAACGATGCTCAATATTTAAAGACAGACGGGCCACCAGGAGTCAGAATCCAGACTCCTATTAAGTCAGAAAGAGGGAAGTGGGACAGAAAAAGCTAAACTGCAAGGCAGACTTCATGGTGCTATGCCACGGAATACAGGAGGAGGGGTTTTGTCTGGAAAGGGTTGAAAAAGGCACCCCTTGGAAAAGAATCCCGACGAAGGCCATTCATTTCGCTTCCAACCAAAAGAATCCCAGGCTCTTTCTCACATCTCCAATTTGCTTTTTAACACGGGTGGAGTAAGCTTGCAAACAGTAGCTGCCAACTGGGCTGAGATTCTTGCAGCTCCCTCCAGAGATCCATATTTTGACAGGTCCCGTCCTCCATTTGGCACCAGCACTCTTTGTTTTCATTCAACGCCTCCCGTCCTGCCCCCAGCTCAGTTTTTTTTTTGTTCTTCTTTCTGGAGCCAAGAAAAACAAGGAGGAAGTAAAGCACTTGGGGGGGGGGGAGGATTGATTTTTTTTAAAAAATATACCACTGCATTTGTTACACCACTAAGTAAACATTAAGATTTTTCTAGGGGAAAGTATATATCAGGATTTCAAGAAAGACTTCTTCAGGTTTTAGCACACAGACTGTAGCATGTAGATGTGAATTATTATAATTATTATTTTGACTGGATGGTAAACAAAATCCATATGACATTGCGGCTTCATAATTTTCCTCCTTCAAAGAACAGCTCCTAGAAACTAATACTTTCATTCGGGGTTTTTTTTTCTCCCAGAGCTTCGTAAATGATTTAGTAATATCTTTTCTTTCAATGCCTGGCACTGCCTTGACCATACATCACAGTTCTTTGGACACAATCCTGCTTGCTCTGTGCAGGCACAGAGCAGCAAGATGCATGCAGCAGGGTCATTTAACTCAGAATGGATCGTCCTTCCATCCCTTTGTCATCTCAGCATAGGGGAAGGACCATAGCCCAATGGCAGAGCAGCTGCCTTGCAGCCTCACAGATGAAAGGTCTCATGTTTGGTCCCAGGTGCCTCCAAGTAGATCTGGTGGAAAACCCTAACTGTAACCCTGGAGAGCCACTGCCAGTCAGAGTAGACAAGACTGATCTAGATAGACCACTGATCTCACTCAGTATAAGGTAGCTCCCTATAGTCTTATCTATACTGCCTGCCACTGGTGCTCTTCACATGCACTAGGTCACGAGCGAGAGCCGCAGTCCAGCTCAACTTAGTTCTACATGTTTGCATGGCAGGAATAGGAGAGAAGTTTTGTATGGTTCCCATTTTAATGAGAACCTGCCTAATTTGCACTTTACGAAACAATGTGCGAACCAAAATGCAGATATCGTTTGAAATTTGCGCTTCTTGAAATCTTGCAATGCAGTTTTCCAACCCGAAAGATGTGTACAAACATGTACATATTGAGTACATCAAATGCATAAGTGAAAACAGCATAAAAATGCATTGCGTTGGGGGAAATCGCTGTGCAAAACAGTGTATATTAGGCAAAATTCCAATTGAAATTGCATTTTGAAAATTCTATCTGTCCTGAGGCCTTTTTACAAAGGGCCAGCAACCAGTTTTATAAATAAATAAATTAGAAGAAGTACATCCTGAAATGACTATGAGAGGGAGCGGTCACTGCCTGCTTGAAGGAGGCAGTGGTGAAACCAGTCCTCAAGAAACTCTGTACAGTGGTACCTCGGGTTAAGTACTTAATTCGTTCCGGAGGTCTGTACTTAACCTGAAACTGTTCTTAACCTGAAGCACCACTTTAGCTAATGGGGCCCTCCTGCTGCCGCTGCACCGCTGCTGCAGGATTTATGTTCTCATCCTGAAGCAAAGTTCTTAACCTGAAGCACTATTTCTGGGTTAGCAGAGTCTGTAACCTGAAGCGTATGTAACCCGAGGTACCACTGTATTCAGAAGATCTAAGTAATTCCTGGCCAGCTACCACTCTCCCCTCCTTGGGCATGGTTCTTGAGTGGGTGGTCACAGATCAGATCCAAGTGTTCTTGGAGGAAACTAATTTTCTATATTCACTTCAGTCGGGAGTTAGGCCCGGTTTTGGCACAGAAAGTGCTTTGGTTGTCCTGTATGATGACCTTTCTTTGTCAGGAGAGACAGGGGAAATGTGCCCCTGTTAATTCTCCTCGATGTCTCAGCAGTGTTTGATACCATTGACAATGGCATCCTTCTGGAGTAGCTGTCTGAGTTGGGGGTAGGTGACACTGCTTTGCAGTGGTTCCAGTCCTACTTGGATGGTTGTTTCCAGAGGGCGATGCTTGGAAAGTGTTCTTCTACCCCAGGGCGCCTTCATGTGGGGTTCCTCGGGGTTTAATTTTATCCCCTATGCCTTTTAACATCTATGTGAAACAGATGAATGGAGTTATCTGGCGGTTTGGAGTATGTTGTCAGCGATATGCTGATGACACACAGCTCTACTTTTCCTTCACACCCGCAGATGTGGCAGTGGGGGTGCTGGACTGTTGTCTTGTCTCAGCAAAGGCCTGGATGAGAGCCAACAAATTGAAACTCAGTCCAGATAAGATGGAGGCATTGTTAGTGGGTGGTTCCCTGTAATGATTGGGAGGTTGGTTGTTCTTCAGGGGTTACCTGAAGGAGCAGGTGCAGAGTTTGGGGGATGGGCCATCTCTGAGTAATCCCACTGGTCCATCCCGGTCCATGTACAATAAACACAACCATTTTTTTATTCCTCTCATGCTTCTTTTCCCACAGAACTCCTGAGTGTTTTGCAAATATTAGTATGTCAGCTCACATATTCTTAAGATTCCCTCCCCCCACACTTAGGAAGTAAGTGATAATGACAGACGTTTACTAAAAGGCTAAATTAATCCCTGATTTATGGATTAAATCCAGAGCTCAAACTGGCTCTTGGTGTTTGTTCTAGGTCATATAAGAAATCTGAGGCAGAATGGAATGGCTTGCAATCTGGCACGCATGGGTTTTTTGAGGTCGTGAGAGAGCCCTTCTATGATGGGGGCCTTGACACTTGTTCCTATGGTGGCTGTTTTTGTTTTCACATGATACGATGCTCCTTGTGAGAATTCTCCATGGTTTGTGGTGGCACCTCCACAACACTCAAGACCTCCTGAAACAATATGTGACAGTGGTGAGAAGAATATCCCTTGATCCCCATTGCAAGCATTTCTACACATGGAACTTCAAGGAGCCAGCCATGACGGGTGAGAATTTTATACCTTTTCCCACATGACAGCCACTCCATGCATCCCAACTCTTAGAGCTCTACATCAGGCATGGGACCATCCTAACAGTAACAAGAAATAATCTGGATATCATATTAAAGCTAATGAACTAAAATATGAAATCTTTATACAATAAAAGGTAAAATATTTATACAATTTGAAGAGAACCCAGAGTATGGGAATGTATATATGGGAATATTGGTGCCAGCATGACATAGATTCTCACTAAATATGCCTATGAGGGGAAATGGTTGCAAATTCATGAGCAGGTGGTATATGGCACCAGTTTAAATACACAGAATTAATAAAAGCTAATCAATGATTTGCTGGAAATGTTAACAAGGAGATAGGAGAATTTTGTCAAACATAGTCAAAGTGTGATCACGCAAAAAGATTGTGAATTTATGGTACTTTAATTAATGGTGGTGGTCTTGTGGATTATGGATAATGATGTAATGTAGATCTGGTTTGGTTTGTTCCTGTTACATATTTTTAGGGAGGAAATCTAATGAAAACTTTTGCACACTGCAACTTCCTCTCCATGTGTTGCTTAAGAGACATTCTTGCTTTAAACCAACAAGATGTTCTTTTAATTCCCCCCCTCCCTACACTTAGGCTCAAAAGATCACTAATATAGACCGGCTGCATTGTCTTTAATATTTAACTGCAATAAATTACCAGATGATGCTTGGAAAACACCAGCAGCCCAGACATACTTATTAGATTCAAACAAAATAGAAGGGGGGGGGCAGTTGACTAAGGGCGCACATGTATTCCAGCAAGTTGGAATAAATAAACATATTATACACAAGCAAGGATCAAGATGGGCTTCATTTTTATTGAGAAAGTGCACTTGAGGATATAGCGGGTTAGTCATCTTGAGAGCCTTTCCAGAAAACAACCAAATAAGGTTGCCCTCTGATCCAGATCAAATCATATTTGGAAAGAAGATAGTCTGTGGCAAACTTCTGAAGACTTCCTCTTTAGGCATTCCATTCCATTTTGCAAACCTTTTGAAGGCCGCATGAAAAATTTGTATGCATTTGCATGCACACATTGTTGCATGTTTGCCTAGTATAAATATGTATTTTTTCCAAGCAATTTTCCCCTAAAAGACTTCATTTTATACATATTTGTCGTGGATCTATATGTTCTTCGGCTGGACCACAGCACTGCAAAATTCAGTATAAATTTCAAAGGAGAGCTGCGTTTTGGTTCCTGTGTCGGTTTGGGAAACACTGATTTGGTAGGTACACATCAAAATCTGAACTGCACACATCTTTCCCCCATCCGAGCACTTAATACAAGGTTCCAGATCCCATCCAGCATCAATCTGCTGCATGTTCTTAGTCTTGCTCAGATATTGGGTGGTAGTCCAGTTGAAAGAAAGAAAGAAAGAAAGAAAGAAAGAAAGAAAGAAAGAAAGAAAGAAAGAAAGAAAATCTAGGTAGCAATATTGGCATTACGTTTGCAGCTACCTCAAACCTCATTTGTCAAGTAATAACCACAGTTGCCTAAGGTTTGTCTTTTCCTGATTTAGTCATCTCTAGTATATATAATTCTGTGTCACTTTCGGGTTTATTCCATTAGGCTGTGTCCTGCTGCCAGAGTAATTTATATGAGTTTGAAACAACAGAGACCTGATGATCTCAGAGTAAAGAGAAGCTGATGACTTTTCCATGTGTGTTACGAAATTCATAGCTTAGCCACAATAATTTAACTCTGAAATAAGATGCAATGAAACACAAAAGCTGTATTTTTTTTAAAAAAGAATCTTTATCTGTTACCTAAGTTTAAAAATAGAAAGGCATTGATCTCTCCGCATGGGAGCAGGCAGGGGCCCTTCAGTGGCTCCTTCCGTTGTCCTTGGTGGGCTTCAAATAGGCTCCTGCCTAGGCAACTTGTCTAGCTTGAAGAGCCAATTTCATTGAGCTCATGTGATAAATTTTTTTTGCAAGTGATCCAGAATTACTGGTTCAAGCCCCACCATGGCGACCAAGAAGGTGTCTGCAAATCAGGCTTTTAAAGTAGACTTTGGCACATACTCCTTTCTGCCTGTCACTATAAAGCAACACATTTGCCTGCCAGGATGAAGCATCCATGACCCATCAAGGAGTTTTACTTCGTGTTTTCAGAATGAAGCATGGGGCTTTTCTGTTGCCTTGTTGCAGTGAGACGTCAGCTGATGAACTGTGGCATGGCAAAAGCAGAGTAAGAGGAAGGGTGGGAAACCAGATATGAGAGATGTAAGAAGGCACTCTGCATTTGTTACATGCAGAACTGTTTCCGTTCTGCTGCAGTTCCTGTTCTTGGCAAAAGTTTTGTTGTTCGTTTCACTGTCCTCGGTGGTGAAATTACATAACTTGGGCAATTTATGTAATAAATTACACTTTATTACATTAATTTCTACAAACAGGAAGTGGGGGGTGGAGAATGACTGCTCACCAGTCATGACGTGGGCAGCTTTTGTGAGCTGGAGCAGCCTCCCTGACCCACGGGGTCATGCCACCCATTGCTTCAATCCCTGGGCCGTCCCCGTAGGCTGTAGGTCATCCAGCTGACTGACACCATCAGCCAATCGGCTGTGGCCACAGGGGCGGAGCTTGGACCAGAAAAGGAGGCTGCCAGCAATGCTGGTCAGCCATTCCATATTATTTTCAGACTGAGAGCAATAACAACAGTAAATACCAATCATATCTGTGAAATTGATTTGCACTCCAGACATAGGAAGAAATTCTGCTCCCATTTTATTTTTCATTAGATTTCATTAGATTTCCCCCTAAAAATACACTGATGTCCTTATTGGAGATACTGCTCTGTAAAATTAACTGTATACAAGAGAAAGACTGGCAGGTCTCTGGAGGGTCTAAAATGCCACCTCATTTCTATTTTTTGTGCATTCTGCTCTTGTTATTCTAATTCTGTGACTGCTTTCTGTTGCAGCCAGTGTGGTGTGGTGGTTAGAGTGCCTGACTAGGGACTGGGAGACCAGGGTTCAAATCTCCATTCAGCCATGAAGCTGAATGCCTCTCAGCCTAACCTATCTCACAGGGTTCTTGTGGGGATTAAACGAGAAAGTGAAGAACCATGCATACCACCTTGAGCTTCTTGGAGAAAAAAGTGATGAAATAAAATAAGTATATTCTGACAGACACTTTGTCATGGAAAGGTTGTGTTAGGGCAAAAAAAAGTTCAGAAAGGTTGTGTCTAGGGCAAAAAAAAAAGTTCGGAAAAGGCAAAGAAACAAAGACAGTTTAATTTCCAGATAGAAAGAACAACAACAACAAAAAAGAAATTTTAACTCTCAGCTGTCTGTACCTGTCTGTATGTTAGACACTGCATTAATATCACTTCTTCCCAGGGTTCCCAGTACTTCCACTTCATTGATCAGTTATTCCCTCTTGGTGAGGATCAAGTCCAAAGTAATGATCTCCTTGCTGTTTCTTCGACCTTCTGGGAAATGAAATTGTCAATGAGGCAACTGAGGAGTTTATTGGAATGTTGATTCCCTCTTCTACAATTTTTACCCATATACTCTCAATTTGCCTTCCTTGCTCCAGGCCATGGATCTCTTCACAAGTGTACACATCCTTTACATACAATGCTGCTCCTCCTCTCTTCTTGTTTGGTAGACCTTTTGAACAGGTTATACCCCTCAGTTTCTGCATTCCAGTCATGAGTCTCAACCCACTAGTTTTCAGTAACGCCTGTTATTTGTCAGTATTTGCCAGTATTAAGAGCTCAATTTCATCTTACATGTTCCCCATACTCTGTGTATTAGTATAGAGACAAATGAAACTGCAAGTCTTTCCCTCCAGCTGCTTTCTACTTGTAGTTTCCTGTCTTTAGCAGGTTTCTGTAGCACCACCTCGTTTTCCAGTTTAACTATGCACTGTGTGAAGAAGTCTTGCCTACATCCTCTTGAATTGGTTTATGCCAAGAAACTCTATCTTCCCCTCTTCTTTTCATTTATAGGAAAAAAATGCTGTGGCATCTTGTCTTGTTGTTCCATGGCAGTCATTCTTCCTGCTGCTTTAACATACAGGGAATAAATTTATTCATACCCGCATTCTGACCCTGATATTACCCCTATGGTATTAAGAAAAAAATTGCAACTAGGAATATGAGAAGGAGATACTCTGCAGGCATTTTCCAAAGGAAGCAACACCACCAGCAAACCACCAGCATTATGAGGTGCACACAGATGACCAAATAAGTGGGAATGAGTTTACTGTGGAATAGGCAAATATATAATATTGCAATACCATATCTTGCAAAGACAAAATTAACTTTCCTTTGGCTTCTTGCTTGAGGAATATAATGAGTGGGATTGTTGGGCTTCTTTTTTTATGAAAATAAGGCTGACTTGAAAAGACATTAGCATCTTAACAGGTGTAATAACAGCCTGCGTTTCTATTTAGGGATATGATTAATGTGTCTTACATTTTGGAACAACCTCAAACCATTTCCCCATCCCGCTTCCTTAGCATGACCAACAGGAGAAAATGGAAATATAAGCACTGAAAGGCTTAGGCGTGCAGTTTGGAATTTCTGTAGGTCAACCTCTTTGCTAAGCTTCCTACTGCCCTCAGCACTGGAGCAACTGTGACAGTACCGACCCCTTCTGAATCAAAGCACAACACTTTTCAGTTTTGTTTGGTGCTATGTATCTCTACAAGTGCAGTACTCAAGCATCCATAGTGTCTTTGTAAGGGGGGAGGAGGAGGAGGAAAAACCCAAGACAACTGGCAGTGCCCCCATGGCTTCCTAGCATGGCCCTAAGGGGGTGTTCTGGCAGTTCCCTCACTGTGAGAAGTGAGGTTGCAGGGAACCTGACAGAGGGCCTTCTTGGTAGTGGCACCCACCCTGTGGAACGCCCTCCCATCAGATGTCAAGGAAATAAACAACTATCTGACTTTTAAAAGACATCTGTATCAAATAGACAATGTTTGTAGGTTTACAGGAAGCTCTGTGAAGAATTAATAGTAGAAATATTGTAAAAATGAAAAAGAGATAGGATATGTTATTAACGTAAGGCAATATCAAATAGGGAATGCGTAAGAAGTGATTAAGATGGAGGATTATCAGAGGAGCTGATGGAAGTCCAAAAAGATTGTATTGGTGATAAAGTGGATGTCTTTTTTATAATTTTGTATTGTAAAAATTAATAAAAATATATTTAAAAGACATCTGTATAGGGAAATTTTTAATGTTCGATGTTTTATCGTGTTTTTATTATTCTGTTGGGAGCTGCCCAGAGTGGCTGGGGAAACCCAGCCAGATGGGCGGGGTATAAGTAAATAATAATAATAATAATAATAATAATAATAATAATAATAATAATAAACCCTGTCAGTTTAGTGAACGTCAGCCATCATTGGCCTTTATCGACACAATCCTAAAAATTCTGACCTTTCCCTCACTAAAAGAGGTCTATGGCCACAACCCACTTTCCTGGGAGAAAGCCCCACTGAATGTAATAGGACTTTCTTCTGAGTAAACTTCCTTCTGAGTAGACATATACAGGTTTGCAGTGTTAACTATTTTCTCAGGTGGTTTCCTCCCCACGGGATATGCAGAACAGCAGATGACATATAGCACAATACTTTAGTCCAACCTGGAGGTTGCCAGTACATGGATAGCTGTGGCCAGACCATCTCTGTCTAAGCTCCTGGAAGGTACGCTAGGCCACAGAGATGAAATTTCTAACTGGTGAACATGAGAATTACAACATACATTAATATCTGGGAAATGTGCCATTACGTTCTAATGTCATAAAGTTGGTGACTACCACCCTCTGGTGGAAAGATGTAAGCATTAAAGAAGATTCTGATTATTATTATTTTTAAAAAAATATGGATTGATTCAATGTTGCTGTTTTCCATTTTCAGCATATTTTGGTGTATATTATTAAAATTTGGGTGGCAATTCTGGGTTTTTTCTTTTTAATATTTGTGGGTGTTTGCATGTGCATGTTCCACTAATCGCTAACCTGCCCAACTAACATTACATAAAGCCAAATTGTGTCTTTAAAAGCCTCGTGTGCATGCAAACGAGTCTTCAGTGATTTATTAAAATACTACAAGCTAAATATCAAAAGGTCTTTTAGGCTACATGCCATGGCTATAGAGGCATGAGTAAGATGGTACAAGCCAGCATCTGGAAATAAATTACACACACACACACACACAGGTATGACAAAACTGTATTGGACGTTTGGTATTAAGTTGTTTTAAGATTTGAAAAAAGTCACAGGAAGTTTAAAAAGCAGAAAAATATTGACAACTTCCTGGGCAACAGGTTTGTGTGCAAGCTATTGGTCATGCTGCAGTGATGTCACAGAAGCCTCGAGAATGGATGGGAGATTAGAAAATGGAGTCTAGCCCAGCCTTCTAGAAAAAGGGAGGTGTTTCTGTTTGCTCATAGGAATATAGGAAACTGCCTTGTTCTGAGTCAGACCATTGTTCTGTCTAGCTCAGTATTACCTACACTGTCCTGCGGCAACACATCTGGGGGTTCAGGCTGAGTTGTCTCCCAGCCATACAGTTGGAGGTGTCAGAGATCGAACTTGTGACTATCTGCATGCAAGGAAGATAACCCACCACTTAGCTATGACCCTTGATAAGGTGACTTATATATTCTCTTTATATCATGAGAACTGGGCCAACAAATTAAGAGTAACTATGAACTGACGTGGGTGGCACTGTGGGTTAAACCACAGAGCTTAGGACTTGCTAATCAGAAGGTCAGCGGTTTGAATCCCCAAAATGGGGTGAGCTCCCGTTGCTTGGTCCCTGCTCCTGCCAACCTAGAATTTCGAAAACATGTCAAAATGCAAGTAGATAAATAGGTACCGCTCTGGTGGGAAGGTAAACGGCATTTCCGTGTGCTGCTCTGGTTTTCCAGAAGCGGTTTAGTCATCTTGGCCGCATGACCTGGAAGCTATACACCGGCTCCCTCAGCCAATAAAGCGAGATGAGCGCCGCAACCCCAGAGTCGGTCACAACTAGACCTAATGGTCAGGGGTCCCTTTACCTTTTATGAACTGAATAATTAGAGATGTTTTAATTATGTAATTGTACATATCACAAATGTGAATCTGGTTATACGTTTTATCCTGCTGCTTGTAAAAAACAAAACTGGTAGGTTGAGTTTCTAAATTAAAATGATTTTATATTTTAAAATTGTTCTGAAGGCTTGCAATAAGCATTGGAACTACCCCTCTGAATCCTGGGACACTGCGAGCTGCTCCCAAGACTTGATAATGGTCACACATGGAGGTTGTTTAATTTTAGGCTGCACTTCTAGCTACAATACATGTGCAGCTAAGCAGCAAATATTATTTGTTCAAAGCACAAAGCTTTAAACCCATCAGTTATTTGTGTTGACCAATATAAATTATTATGGGGCCCCAAAGTGTCATGGAATTCTGCCATTCCCTTTGTGTGCTCAAGACAGGAGAAATCCTATTCTTTCCAGCCAGTACTACTCCAAAGGCCAATTTTGAAGGTCCATTAAAATGAAGAAAAATAGACTGCAAAGACACAGGTGTGGAGCAGAACTGTTCCAACCTTAGACCAC
This sequence comes from Podarcis melisellensis, assembly GCF_964234715.1. NCBI lineage: Eukaryota > Metazoa > Chordata > Lepidosauria > Squamata > Lacertidae > Podarcis > Podarcis melisellensis. The sequence goes on from NC_138530.1 coordinate 49,095,904, forward strand.
CAGCAGAACCTTTGTGGTTTTGAACTGACTAAAATGCTGACTTCTTATTGGCAAAGTCTTCCCTACCTGCCTGCTCCCCCCCCCCTCACCGCTTTTTGTACTAAAATTTATTTTCCTGGCACAAGCAGATATGACTTTTGTTCTTTCTTAAGCGCTCATAAGTCTCAGGAGCAAATAACATGCAGATCTACAAAACAGGTTTTTTATATATTATAATTCTTATCCCTGAAAGGAAAATAAAAATTGGGGCAAAGATTTGGGGAGAGAGTTCACTAGCTGTCAGCAGCACATGGAAAACATAACCTTCCTTCTCAAACCATAAACTGAAAGGTCAGGGTGTGCCAGATCTTAAATCAGCAAGCAGGTTGCAATGGGTTTGCTGTAAATGCACTTATCTGTTCAAACACCATTAGAAACATTTCTTTTGGCAGTAAGGAAAGCAGTTCCATAGCAGAAAACAAGTCGATTTGGGTGTTCAGAATGGCCAGTAGGTGTCAGGACACACCACAAGAAAGCAAAGGCCTGAATCATCAGGTGTGCATATAAACTATCTTTCTAGAGATCAAGAGAGAGAGGAGAGAGAGAGAGAGAGAGAGAGAGAGAGAGAGAGAGAGAGAGAGAGAGAGAGAGAGAGAGAGAGAGATGAAATGCATATGACAGAGAGATGCATAAGATTTCTCTAAACCTCACTACTGTACACTTGGAACCAATTCATTACATCACTTGCTTCCAGGGACGGATTTAGGTTTGATGTGGCCCTAAGCTACTGAAGGTAATGGGGCCATTGATATGTCCAGCTGTCCTTTGTCAACAACAAATTGCTGCTTTTTTGTGTTGAATATATGCTATATGGTAATTTATGGACCTAATAGGTATCTAAAGCCATTTGCACATTGTTGCCATGCGACCAGTCCATGCAGAATGTAGGCATCCTATATATAGAAATGAGCGTGGCATTTTAGGGAGCAGGCTAGCAGGCGGAACCCATGACTTACATCATAGGAGCCTACACAACATAAAGCATTGTTGCTGTATGTATGTATGTTTTATTTTATTTTATTTTTATCTTATATTTTGGAAATGTGCATCCTGGTTTTTTCCCCTTTACATTTTTGGGTGCCCCCCAGGAAAGTGGGGCCCTAAGCTAAGGCTTGTTTAGTTTATACATAAATCCGGCACTGCTTGCTTCAAGAGATGGGGCTTGCTGGAATTGGGGATGGACCTAGGGCTTCCAACAGGATGGAAGAATTTCTGCTGCTTTCCAGCATGTACAAGGCGTGCTCTGGAAATAAAAGGAGGTGTCTCCAAAATTCTGCAAAGTGGAACTTACCTTGGATGGCAATGTCGGGTAATAATTGGTATCTATGAGCGAACCTTTCTCTTTGCCAGTCACTTTGAAACATCTCCACCCCTCACCAAGGATGCTGGTGAAATTTGCCCAAGCCAGGCTCAAACACCTCACACAGGAACAATGGCACACAAGCTCTTGTACAGACATTTTGAATGGCCCACCCTGGAGCCCAAGACCACCCCCCCAATACATCATAGATACATCACAGAAGACACGGTCTACAGCAGAAAACCTGTCTGCCAGGTTACCTGAGAATGATAACTGAATACATTATTTGTCTGGCGATTCCTTTGTAATGGTAAATGCTGAGTTCCTGAGTCCAGGTCACAGGCTCGCCCTATTCATATCTTAAATGTGCCCTTAAGACAGGATTTGTGAAAGAGACAATGGGGACATGTTGTGTTGCTTCAGTTTTCTGTACACTGTTTAGAGATGTTTTTAATATATCAAGTGGTCTAGAAATTAAATGATCAATCAATATTTGGGCAGAGGATATGTATTTCAATGCATGTTCAGATGTTATGAAGGCACATGTGTTTAGGAATTGCTCTCCTCCCCTTTAAGATGAGTACAGCAATATCCAAATCAGTGCTGAGATTTGGCCACAGGCCACAGGCCACCTAGCAATAGTGGAAATCCTGGTGAAGTTAAAAAAAAAAAGAGTGTCAGATGCTGAAGGAAGATTCCCATGACAGCCAGAAAGAGAAGAAGCTCTTTAGCAGATTCTATAAATCAGCCAGACTTCTCATGTGTCCATTGGCTGCTCCCAAATTCCTGTGAAAAACTCCCAAGAAGCCTGTTGCTTGAGGTCTGCATTGTCAGAAAGCGTTGGCTTCCCTGCAGGGCTGGCAGGGGAAAGATGTCTCTCTCAGTTCTGTAAGTGCCATAGGGATCCATGCCAGGATTATGTTCACAGAACCAGAGAACAGAAAAAGCAGAGGTAATAATAGGAAATGCCAACAGAAGCAAATTTTCGAAATGGGTTGACATTTTTTGAGGGGTGTCAAAAAGTGTGTGTGTGTAAAGATGTGGTTGTGTAAAGTATTCTCTCCTGAATATGTCTTTTGTCCTTATCACTGTACTGTACGCAGTAGGTCTCAACTGCATGATAACACAATTTAAATGAACACCGATTATAAATCCATATCTATTTAGCATCAAAGAGAAATAAAATATCTAGGTATATAGATCAGACCCCAGTTCCAACACAGACCTCACTCCCTAAGCTGTCCACCTCTGATTTATGTCCAGATTGTAATTCAGAGTTCAGTTTGCCAAGAAGAGAATGCAGTTACACCAAAACAATAGCTATGACTCACTGAGGCAAGGCAATATTCACAGCGCTATCGTCTGCCAAAAAAGGGTCAAAGGACAACAGTCAGGCAGAATGAGCAGTTTAGGTAAACATGCCTGGGGAGATCATCACTGTAGCAGCTCATATGTAAGCAAAACAACCAGCTACATAGTGTGCTCTGTGACATGTATGGGGAAATCTTGATTGATCTGGACCATCCAATTAAACCTGTTTGGAGACACTGAATGGCTTCTTCACCTGTGCTATGAATCTACGATCCATTGCAATGTGAACACTTCTAACTGGGGGATACTGAAATCTTTGAAAACAGATCAATTAGCTAGATAGTTTTCAGTTAGATTTTATGGGATAAAAAAAATCAGAAAAGCTTGAAATATCTAAGCTTTTCTGGTGTTTTAACCCCATAAAATCTAACTGAAAACTAGGACCAGTGGGGGAGGTCATCCCAAGTCAAAGAGTGATGTCAATAAGACCCCCAATTTGGTCAGGGCCACCACAAAGCCAGAGAGTGTTCTGCTTGTGTGTGTGTGTGTGTGTGCGCGCGCACGCATGTGTGTGTGCTGATACAGCTCTGTTTTCCCCATATAATATCTCTATGAGTCTCTAGGTTATTTGCAAGAAGTGGGAATGTCACAAATGTTGCCAGTGAAGCATAGAAGAGTTTGCGTTTGTTTGTTTTTTAAAGCACAGAAGGGGATTTTTTATATATTAAAAAAGTAAAGTTTCATTTCAGCTACAGTGGTACCTCGGGTTAAATACTTAATTTGTTCCGGAGGTCTGTTCTTAACCTGAAGCACCACTTTAGCTAATGGGGCCTCCTGCTGCCGCCATGCCGTCAGAGCCCGATTTCTGCTCTTATCCTGAAGCAAAGTTCTTAACCTGAAGCACTATTTCTGGGTTAGCAGAGTGTGTAACCTGAAGTGTATGTAACCTGAAGCGTATGTAACCTGAGGTACCACTGTATTTAAAAAACCATATTGATATGCCTTAAGAAAAACAAAACCTAGAGCTCTTCAAAACTTCACAGGCAGTGAAGTTAGTCTCATGTCCTAGATAGTCTCATGTTGTCAGGCCTATTGGAGACCTGTAATATCCTCTAAAGCTCATCAGAGGATATAGGCAACCATCAGGAAGAAATACCAGATATGAAAGAGACAAACCTGCACACATATATCCTTAAACTTCCCCCATATAAGGTTCCTGCACCTATTTTTCTGCAATTTGGCCGACCTAACCCACTTGGAAGAAGCTAGAGTGCCTGTAAATTTCATCCACTTTGGCCAAAAGGGAAAAAGTTATGGCCATTTTTGGATTCCCCATTATAGTGAACACAAAGCTTTGTTTCATATGCAGCAGTTCAGCAACTAAATTGCAGATTGAAGTGTCATATGCATAGAGGAACTCAGAAGCAGATCAGAATTTTAGAAGACACAAAGATATAAGGTGGAACTTGCGGTCTGTGCACACCCCTACTATAAACCTAGCAATGTGCTGTACCATGCTTCCAATCCCCATTTTTAAAGGGAATATCAAGGGATGAGGGATATGTGTGTAACGCCACGTGTGTGTGTTTTTCCCTGGCATTTACATTTTTGAACGTGCAAAAAAGGAAATGTTGACAGTGTGACTAAACTAACCTGTCATTAGTTGCAGGAAAACCAATCTTGAATCATAATGTATTCAGGTTATTTATGGATCTACTGTAATGCCATGTGGTGAAGTCTGTGAGGTGGGGGAGGGGGAAGGCAGAACTGGCTCCATTTATATTCCACAGGAATGGCCCTGACAGTAAATCTCAAAAAAGAACAGGTAGATTGACCGAGGTGGCGCAATGTATGGAGAAGCTGAGCTGTTGCCACAAACAAATGTCAGCAGTCATGATTCACTAGCAATGGGGTTACCCTGTTTTAACCACTAATTGATGAGGTGCCAGCAAACACCTTGTGAATATGACCTTGCCTGTATCCCTGGCAAACACATCCTGGAAATTCGACAGCCACATAGGTCAATTACAGAGCAACGTATAAATAATGGTCACCATAAATGTGCTTTGCTATTTACAGTCAATGATATTTCCCCCCGCAAAATGATAAATGCAGCCGTTCCAGTCAACAGCATCTTTGTTACTCAGCGACCCAAGTTCAGGATGAAGTCAGCGTCGTCATGTAAAGCAATGTAATAAACGACCCTAAATATAATGCTATTAATCACATACAAAAACAGGACTTCAGCAGACCAAATGGCTGAAAAATACCTCTTCAGCGACATCAGTGAGGCTTTACTTAACTGAAAGGTTGTTGTTTGCCGCACCAAGAATGTCAAGTAGTGTTGTCATTTTGAAAGGTGGGTTGTCCAATGGTTCATCAGCAAGAACAACACCCAGATAAACAGGTGCACATTGACTTTGTCTTCAAATGAAGGAAATGAAAGACAGGTATTAAAATAATTTAAAGAGTTCTAAAAAGAAGGTAGGAATTAAAAGAAAGACAGGATTCCAAGCTAGTTTATGGTACACTTCCACATTACAGTGGTACCTCAGGTTAAGAACTGAATTCGTTCTGGAGGTCTGTTCTTAACCTGAAACTGTTCTTAACGTGAAACACCACTTTAGCTAATGGGGCCTCCCGCTGCCGCCACAACGCAATTTCTGTTCTCATCCTGAAGAAAAGTTCTTAACCCAAGGTACTATTTCTGGGTTAGCGGAGTCTGTAACCTGAAGCATTTGTAACCCAAGGTACTACTGTACAAGTCTGTTTCAGGCATTAAGAGCAAAATGACTAACTCTGCGCGTTGACAATTGCTATTCTATTACAGAAAAAAAATTTAAAAGTGTAAAATATTGAGAGAAAGCTGAATGGTGTATGCTAGGGGATCGGGATAAACCTGTGTGTTGCCCAATTTTTCACTTTCCCTGGAAGAAGGGTACAAACACAGCATTTCTAAAATAAAACCCCTAGAGTTGGAGGCAAAATTTCTTAAGAGCAAACCTAACTAATTTGCACTTCTTAAAACAATTCACATACCAAAACAGTTCTCTTTGAGAACAACTCTTTGAGAACAGAAATCTTCTGATGCAGATCTCCAACTAAAGCATATGTACAATATGGTATGTATTGGCATAAAGTGTGTGCAAAAAGGTGTTTATTAGTGAAAACAATGTACAAAAACACATTTTATTAGGGGGAGATTATTTGCAAAAATGCATATGCTAGGAAAAAAATGCATACAAAATTGCATGCATTAGGACAAAAGTGCATATCTGATGTATATGAATTTTCATGCAGAGTTAAAAAAAACCACTCAAATGTATGTGGAAATGGGTTGAAACCTATTTAAGATTAGAAAAATTAGAAATCGAGAGAAGCCCAAAATTGACAGATTTCTCCATCCCTATTTTTTACTCCATTAAAACACCAGAGGGCACCATCAAGTTGTGAAATGTTTTGTTTTAAAAGCGCCCAAAACTTTCTATTTTGTATAAATATATAAATGCTGAAAAGCAACAAAACTGTAGAAGATTAAAACAAGCTAAACTGTGCATGTATTCACCCTTTTAAAGTTACACTGTGTTGTCTTACTTCTATTAAATGGAATGCGACTACATGGCAACTAAGGTTTTAAATTTAGCTATATTTAGGATGCGAAATATTTTTTCTCCCCTGAAGGTTATAACAACCTGTTCCCTAAACATCACAAGAGTTAGATGATTTTGGTATGTTTTGAAAATGCTGTCATCCAAGAGTCACCACATTATTATTTTTTCTTGTTTGGCGCTATTAAATATATTGGAAGAGATGTTCTTGCTCAGAGTTCACAGTAGAACAGAGTAAATCATTATGTATCTTGCTCTTCAGGGGTTCTCAAATGACATGAGCAATGCACTCGTAAGCTTATTTACTCAGAAGTCCTGCTGGATTCATAGGAACTTCCTTCTGAGCCAGTTATGAGTATGACTGCAGACAGTATACTGTAGGCAGCACACTTACTTGAGAGTAAGCCCTACTGAGCTCAGAAGAGTTACTTCTGGGGAGTGGGCTGTAAGTCACACAAAGTTGCTTTGGATGGGCTGTTTTCCCTCAGCTGTGAATGGGATCCAAAGTGGGGTAGATTCAAAGAATCTGGGAAACTGAGATAATGGCATCCTTCAAATTTTAAGAGGGAGGGACCAAAAGAGGAAGAGGTCTGACATATCTATCAGTTTAGGTTTCTCTCATTTTCTCACTTTTCCAAGTTCAGCTTGCCACATTTGTTGTACAGAGTTCTAATGAAAATAAATCCTTGTTTGAGGGCACATTTCTCCTAGTACAGTGGTACCTCTACTTAATTTGTTCCGGAGGTCCGTTCTTAACCTGAAACTGTTCTTAACCTGAAGCACCACTTTAGCTAATGGGGCCTCCTGCTGCCACTGCACTGCCGGAGCACGAGTTCTGTTCTCATCCTGAAGCAAAGTTCTTAACCCGAGGTTCTATTTCTGGGTTAGTGGAGTCTGTAACCTGAAGCGTATGTAACCTGAGGTACCACCGTACACTAATTTGTGCCAGCAGTTTCCCCTACCGTATAGTAAATTTTCAATTCCTATATACAATATGCAAAATTTTGGTGGGACGGCTCCATCCTGAAAATCTGGAGAAGTGCAAATTTTCAAGGATAGCTGTGCTTCACTTTGTGAATTGTGTCAGGAAGTGTGAATTAGGCAGTTTCTGATTAAAATATGAACCATGCAAACTTCACATCTGCCTTCTCCACAGTGAGTCAACATACGTTGAGGAGTAAGATAATGTTACTGCCTAGATCATTATTATTTATTCATTTTACAAAACTTGTACACCGCTTGATTATAATAAATCATCTAAGCGGTTTACAAAATGTAGAAATGTTGTGCCAGGAGTGGTGGTGAAGTGGGGTGCCGCCATAGCTGTAATAGTCTGAGCTGAGGCATTATCTATCAAAGCCTTCTCCCACCTCAAAGACGCCCAACTCTGACCAGTAGAGTTTTGCCATGGACCTCATTGAATCCATACCCTCAATCTATTTTTAGACACACACAGCAGGAACAACCAGTGAGGAGAGATGCCACAGCACACCTGACGGCCTGGTAGCCAAATTGCTGCAACCAAAGAAAAGAACGCCATGAGCATGAAGGACCTATGAAGGCGATAGAGCAATGTGTATAGGGTGTGCAATAATCGACAGGAACATAAACCATGTTTTTAACAAACCTGGTAGAGAATGAAAGCATTTGCCAAGCTACACAGAGAAAAGGAAAGTAGTAAGGGTAAAAGCCAGAGGTATTTCCAGATAAACTCATGTTTAGCAAGGTGTGGGTGATTGTTGACATTTGTCCACCAGACGACTGCAGAACCTTCTGGTCTATAAACATTGTAATGGGAGCCATTTTGTGTGTGGATCACCGTGGGAAAACGGCACACAAATAAACAGTGATGGTTATGATAACAACTTCTTGTATCAGAGGCTTGGGGCCAATAACATACTATAGATCATGGGTGGGCAAACTAAGGCCCAATCACCTTCTAAATCCAGCCTGTGGACGGTCTGGGGATCAGCTTGTTTTTACATGAGTAGAATGGGTCCTTTTATTTAAAATGCATCTCTGGGTTATTTGTGGGGTGTGGCTGGTGTTTTTACATGAGTAGAATGTGTGCTTTTATTTAAAATGCATCTCTGGGTTATTTGTGGGGCATAGGAATTTGTTCATTCCCCCCTCCCCCCAAAAATATAGTCCGCCCCCCCACAAGGACAGTGGACCAGTCCCCTGCTGACCTGTGCTATAGATCATGTTGGGAAGGTTTAGCACCCCCACATGTGCACTACTTTTCCCTTTTTTCCTTGGAACCCAAGGCCCTACTATATACATGGACCTCTAAAGAAGCTTACAGTCTGGGCCTGCGGAAACATAGTAAATCTATTCAAGATGTCCCCAACCTGAAATGGACAAAGTTCAAATCAGGTCATCATCTCGGATAAATAGTGATAAATGCCAAGCCATTAGGTTAGCTCTCAAGCACATATGTCATCGTTGTAGCGATCCTTCCAGGCAGGTCACACAAACTTCCTGCCCTTCTCTGGGGAGTGATAGGCAGAAACTACTGTAGTTTTCTCTCATCTCCCGAATGTTCAGCCAAGGAAAGGATTCTCAGCCCCTGGGCCACTAAAGAGTACACAGGTTTTGGCAGCACACAGAAAGCCTTCACTGGTCCAAATGCTCTCCTCTGGGATAAATGTGTCAGCTTGTTGTGAAGTTCACCTGGGCTGCACAGGAGAGAAGGGGAAGTCTCAGTGCAGCAGCACTCAGGGCTAATCCTGGCAATATGTGGACATTCCTGCCACACAACACAGTGACTCACATGATTGGCTGTAAATGGGCTTCAATCCCTATTTTTCTCTTCACTGGACTGTAGCTTTTAGTAATCACATCAGCAACACAGAATCACATTTGCCTCACAAATCAATATGCTCAGCAAATCAAATGCAGCCAAGAATTCAGAGCATTATGCTGCACCTCGCATTTTCATGTTTACATGCTGGTAGTCATTGCATGGAGAGAGAGAGAGAGAGAGAGAATGTACTGTTCCAGCAAGAAGGAAAGCTAGCTGAGAGCAGAAGAGATATTTGTATCCCTTGCTGAAAAAACAAGGATTCTTTGGCAGTTCAGAATAATGTTCTGCTTGTTTGTAGGTGTCTGTAATAAATTCATGGACTACATAATCCGTCCATGCTGTTTAGTCTTGGGCAGTTTATTCTGACTAACAGGAAGTCACAAATGTTGTAACTGAAGAGTAATGGCTTACATATAAGGAGACTTTGAGTCAACCAGAACCCAAAAAAGCCAAACATTATTTCCCACAAGAAAAGCCAGTAATGAAGTGAACAAATTTCCTGGTAGAGCTCTACCCAGTGGACAAGTCAACCCTTTGTCTCAGCCCCTGTTTTAATGGGACTGTTCTTCAAAAGCTTTCTTGTTGGTCTAAGACATAAAAGCAAGACAAAGGACATTTTCCCTCCGTCACCCGCATCTCCCTCCCTCAACTAGGTCCTGGATGTGCTGTTCTGTGGTCTTTTATTTCCCTCAAGCCACACTGACTGAGTCTGTAAGCTATTCTTGAGAGCTACTGTAAGCCAGGGATGGGGAAACCTCAGATCTAGGGGCTGAATGAGGCCCCTGGGCTTCTATATCTGGTTCCCTGAACCCTTCCTGAACATCCTTCACTGGCCCTTCTCTGCACCCTCCTCAAGTGCTTTTGCCTGGCTGGAAAGTGTTCTTGAACTCTGATAATTCCTTTTGATTGCCTGTGGGTAGGATGGAGAAAGGTTGAGCATGCATGTGTAGAGAAATCTGGGAGGCGGGGGGGGGGGCTGGAATATAACCTAAGTGAGCAAAGGTTAAGAGTCACATCTGCTCTGCCCCAACCACCACAGCCATGTGCCCTCCCCCAAATCATGCCCATGATCCAGCCCTCAGTCTGGAAAAGGTTACAAGCATAGAATGGCGGAGTTGGTTGTTCACCTCTGATGTGGAGCATGTGAGACATGTGCAGATCTCATGCAGATCCCCAGTAGTCCATATGTGAATTGCAAGATGGGGTGAGTGATAGAGTGCACATGAGGAAAAGGTGCACAAAACTGCTTAGTGTGCCTTTGTTTCCATTAATTTCCAGTAGTGCTGCATTCACTTTTTGTGTGTGAAGCTGAGGAAATGGCCAGGTTCCTTTGTATTTCTAAATTGGATATGGCAATCTCTCTACTAGTGACACTGTGGCTGCTGGTGAAAGTATCTGAGAAAGAACTCTGGAAAAAATATATGCCCTGACTGAACAAGGAAGATCCACGCAATTCCATATGTGTGCTATGGACTGATGCAAATGATATACCTGCTGCATACACATCACATTGCTTGGTGCAGTTGTGGATGTGCCACACTGACAAAACCAGTTCCTGCTGGGCAAAGTGCCTAGAGGTTATCAGGATGAGGTATTGTTTAGGAGAAAACATTTGGTGTTGGGAAAGATGGGGGTTTTTTTGGCTGATATTTTGAATTCTGTTCCTGCATTTCTGTTGTTGGGCCTTTTTATGAATTTTGAAGACTCAAGATAAGGCAGCTTAAAGATAATTCTTTGATTAGCTTGTTATTAGCTGTTTAAATTTGTTGTAACTCTGTTACTGCATTATCTTGCAATGTTAGGTTAGGTTTTCCCCTCTGATGTCCTCTGATGTTGTGACTTGCTTTGAGCATGACTTACTGTGGAAAAGCAGCATAAAAATAAAAGATGGGAATGATGATCAGGAAAACTAGATCTAGAAACACTCCCAAGCCACAAACTTCAATCTAAGGGGTAGTATAAGCCCTATCCAGAATGAGATGAACACCATAAACACTTATGTGCAGCGCCCCTGCCATATCTGGATTAAACATCAATTTCTAAGTATTTTATCAGACTATGAGTGAATTCTGGCACCCATTTAGGACATTCACAGCTATTAACAGACACAAGGACACTGCGGGAGGGGCTTCCTTGCACAACCCTGTCCATGCCCATACTGTTTGCCACTTTGAGTCATCCATGTTCATCTCCTTGAGTCTCACATACCCTCTGAACATTATTTAATACCCATCACAGATATTATACTGCTTTAGGGATGGTGCTAAGGATTTTATCCTTTACTTCCCATGACTTCTGGGAGGCAGTCTGCAAGCACACTCTATCTTACTAAATACTCAGCAAAAGAAAAAAGTGTCTAATTACATTTTTTGGTCTGGTTTTTCATTCTGGAATCATCTTTTCAAGCCAGCGTCTCAAAGGCCATCAAATAATAACAAATCTCACTGCCTGGAAATTTGGACTGGATTCATCTAGTCAGGAGATTAAAGGGTACACACAGTATAATTCATCCCTTTTGCCATTCACTAGACCCCCACAAAGGAGCATCAGACATAATGAAATTCAGCCCTCTAGAGAAACCCAGCTAGAGGTTAATGTACCTCTCAAGTGCTGCCTAAACATGGTGGTCATAAGTGATGCATGGATCCTTCTCTTGACCATCTGCCCAGGTATAACTTTCATCCGCTGAGATTCGTTCTGTGAGAAACAATTCCTCTTGCCGAGCTCCAGCAAATTGTCTGGGAACTTGATTAAATACCCCCAGTTCACTTCAGCCATCAATCACTCTTGGTACTCCTTTATTGCTTTGAGCACTACAAAGCAGAAGAAATTATCCTTTGAACAACCACAGTTCTGTATGTCAGTAGCATTACCATCTGCAGTGGTGTCCGTTTTCTGATCCAAATCAAAAATCAAGTACCTACTTGAGATCTATGACTTCAGAGTAGATCAGAGACCTGCTGTTGCCCCAAGGGGAGCTTTTCTATATGCAGAAGCGGTTTCTGTGGCCACATCTGGATTTCCAATTCCTTAGTAGCTTAGCTTAAATTGCACATCACACAGTATACTTTCTCATTTAGCCAAATAATATCCATTTAAACAAAGCACTGGATTTCTTTGTCCCCCTTTCTGGTTAGTCATCTTCCTGTTTTCACAACTGCAACAAATGTATTCTCATAAGGAGGGGGTGGATCTGAATGTTATACTGATCAATGAATTCCTACACTAGTCCTGATGAAGATACCAAATGTGTTAGAGATAAAAATGACTTCCAGATATGATAACAATAAGGGTTTCCTTTGAAGTTGGGGGTAAGAAGTTCATATTTATATGCTGCAGATCAGAAGTTGAAAAGAAACACTGATCAGAATCTACTTTCATAACTGAAAATGGCATGACTTTTTTTTCGTAAGCTTGGTCCATTTGGATACTGTGATATTGTGCCAACAGATGATTCAAGGTTAACATTTCTGCCTTACCAAGTGATGCTAGACCCACGCAATTCATAAGCAAGAAATATGAGATGTTTATCATACTTAGAAACCGTATAAGATGCAGCATGATTTGTATACTGGATAGAAAGAGGAGCATGTGCACTTAAGCCAGCTGTGTCCCACTGCTTCGTTAGGAAGTAAATCTGGAAAGCAGCTATTTTACCACACATGCGGAGCTTTACATCCTTGCGTCAATCAAAGCTGAAATAGTGTGTCTTGTATTCTAACTCTCCTATGTTAGTCTTGTTACACTTCTAAAATATCCTGCCTATTAACAGAGTGTATAATTAAAACTTAAATGTTTGAAAACAACCAGTTGTGTGTCAGAAGTCAAAGTCAGTAATAGGTCAGTAATAAAACACCTGGTATCAGTGAACTCTTTATTCATAGAAACTAAAACAACGCAGGCCTAGTGATCAAAGCAACTCTACCCAGTAGGTCTTGTTCCAATGAAGCAGTTGTGAGGAGGTCTGAAGGTCTCTGCTTTCCCATCACTCTCTAAAGTTCCTCCTCCAGCAGCCTAAGGTTCGTCGTCTTGGCTCTCATTACCCTGCCCTCTTCTTTTCTCTCTGTGTTCTGGGAGACCAGGGAGAGGTGAGTTGGTCACAGCAGCAGAAGGAAACTCCCTGGTTTCTGCCCTCTTCATCTCCGTCTCCTAGCCCACCTCCTCTCCTGCCTTACAGTCCGGACTGTGCTCTGCCCCAGCCTCTTCCTGCTCACTAAGCCTTGTTGCCTCGTCAGCTTCTGACACCTCTTCCTGCCAGTCTGCTTCCTCTTCTCCCACTGATCACTCATCATTATCCAATTACCAGTCTCCTGGCTCTCAGCTTTCTTCCCCTGGGGGTTCTCTTGGGGGTTCCCCAGCTAGTGCCTTCCACCACTCCTCTGCATCCAGCCAGTCCACTGTGAGCTCCATTGGCATCTGTGCAGTTTCCTCCTAGGAGAAGAGGCTGTGACAGCCTGGGTCAAGGTAAGTATTAATTAGATGTTAGTAGCTGGGAGAGAATTTCCATTTGGTTCATATTAAAATGTGTCTAGTTCCCACTTACTACAACAATACGCTATTTGAAATGAAGTTATTCTTTGAGATTTGCACTTCTCCAAATTTTGAAATTTTGTGCTCTCCAACACAAAAATACAGTGGTATCTCGCCGGTGGCGCTGTGGTCTAAACCACAGAGTCTAGGACTTGCTGATCAGAAGGTTGGTGGTTCGAATCCCTGTGACGGGGTGAGCTCCAGATGCTCGGTCCCTGCTCCTGCCAACCTAGCAGTTTGAAAGCACGCCAAAAAGTGCAAGTAGATAAATAGGTACCGCTCCAGCAAGAAGGTAAATGGCATTTCCGTGCGCTGCTCTGGTTTGTCAGAAGCAGCTTAGTCATGCTGGCCACATGACCCAGAAGCTGTCTGCAGACAAAACGCCAGCTCCCTTGGCCAGTAAAGCGAGATGAGCTCCACAACCCCAGAGTCGTCCGCGACTGAACTTAATGGTCAGGGGTCCTTTACCTTGGTTTATGAACAGTCCTGTTGATGAACTATTTGGTTTATGAACTCTGCAAAACCATAAGTAGTGTTCTGGTTTGCAAACTTTACCTCGGTCTATGAATGGAAGCAGAACGGTGGAAGGGCACTGGCAGCGGGAGGCCTCATTAGGGAAAGCGCGCCTCGGTTTAAGAACAGATTTGGCTTAAGAACAGACTTTAGGAACAGATTAAGTTAGTAAACCAAGGTACCACTTTATGTACAAATAGGTAACAGATTAGTGAAAATAACATAGTATTGTGTTAGGGAAATTGCTTGCAACGATGTGTTTAATAGGAGTCTCTTTGTTAAACTGATGCAGGAATGTGCTAAACTGAATTTAAGACTGTAATTGGAGAGGACCTGAAACTGATAGATCCAATGGGACCATTGGAGAGTATGGTAAATCCTTGCTCCATCACTTTGTTCAAGGTTAACCAACATGGCACCTTCCAGAGGTGGTGGGGTATAACTACCACTAGCCCCAGACAGCGGGGCCAATGCCTAGAAACAATAGTCCAAAAGATCTGGAGGGCAAAAGGGTCCTTGCCCACAAAAGGCTTGCTGCACAAAGATCACTTTAAATCCTTCCTCATTGTGGCTGTGTCTATGTGGTCAATGTCATTCACCCTGTGAGTCCCATCACAGACACCAGTCCCTTAATGTTCACTTGGCAAACTAGTACATACAAGTGGGGCCTGCCACAAAATGTTACAACATAAGAGTTCTCCTGTTCTGAGTGCCATGTCCTCTTCCAGGATATTCTATTTCCTCCCCAGTTTATGTCTCTCTTATGAGATGCCACTTTTCCTACAGCAGGGAGCCACATTTGAAAAACTGAGCCTATTAGCATATAGGATCAATGATTCTTTCGTATGTGGTGGCAGGTACCACAAAGACTACAATGGAGTGGCCATCTCAAGGAAGGCTGTCAGTGGCAATTGCAGTCTCCAGCTCTAGAAAAATCAGTGGTGTTGTGGGGTTTTTATGGGAGGGCACTGTATATTAATTCACGATCAGTGTCAGGTATATGGGGTGAACACAGGGGGTCCCAAGTGGCTTTCCCTCACCATCTGCATGGCTGTGTGAGTGGCGTGGGTTAAGGCTGAACTCCTTTGGACAAAACCTGCTTTTACCCTTCCCAGCTTCATAGGCCCTATACACATACTATAAAATTTACACCCCTACTCAGCATGGCTGTCAGCAACTGGTTTAGCAATTGGTCTCAAGCATGACTAAGCTGCCAGGGGATACAAGGGGGAAATTGTGCTCCAAAAACCAATGGGATAACGGTGGCACTGTTGCCTGCTGAGCTCAAGAGCTGCAGCAGGACTCACTGGTGTTGTGGTTTGCATATTTCCTGACTACACGGCGGTTTACAGTTACCATCATCGGAGTATTAAAGCTCTACAGGTGTCATCTACATCTGTCTGCACCTAACAAATCCAGTATTCTCCCACTCAAATAAATCCTTTTGCTGAAATGTTGGTTTATACATTCCTAAGGATTAGGGTTAACATTACAACTTCAGCCATCCTTGTGCTTCTAAGCTGTTCGAGCAGCAAATTAAAACACACAGAGTATTAAACAGTCTCTCCATCTCTCACACAACAATTCCTACATACGTCTTCTAAGTTCTTGTTCCAGTGTTCTTGGCCAAGCCCCATGAATCGTATTCTCAGCCCTGGGATTGGCAACATGGATGGATCCCTACAACTTCCTTCACCTCTTCCCCTTGCCTTCTCCTTAGTGAGTTCTGCAGGGGCCACCATAATGTTTGCATTATCACAGCTCCTTCCTTGTGGTTCGAGCTAGTAAGTAGAGCTATCTCCCTCTTCCCTTAAAACTGACCAGGCAAAGAACAGGTGAAGAAAATGTTGATTGGTTGGTTGGCGGCATTCATACCCCTCCATTTTCTCCACAGACCTCAAGGTAGTATACATGGTTCTTCCCCCTCATTTAATCCGTACAGCAACCCTCTGAGTTGTTAAGCTAAGTTAAGCTAAGAGGCAGTGACTGGTGCAAGGTCACCCAGACAGCTACATGGTCAAGTGGAGATTTGAAACCTTGTCTGCCAGGTCATAGTCTGACACTCTAACCACTACACCACATAGTTGTGTGGGGCCTTACAGATTTAGGTCAAAAGAGACAGGACAAAGAAACAATGTATAGATCATTCTCTCCCATTCACTGTTGAGAAGTGACAATTGTTCCCATGAACAAGCATTCTATGCAAAGTTTATACACTTGTTGATCTGTTTAGTTTTGTGTATACCAGTACACAGGGCTCTGGGTGGTGCTGTGGTCTAAACTAAACTAAACTAAACTAAACTAAACTAAACTAACCCTCTTGGGCTTGCCAATTGGAAGGTTGGTGGTTCAAATCCCTGTGACGGGGTGAACTCCTGTTGCTCTGTCCCAGTTCCTGCCAACCTAGTGGTTCAAAAGCATACTAGTGCAAGTAGATAAATAGGTACCGCTGCGGTGTCAAGGTAAACAGTGTTTCCATGTGCTCTGGTTTCTGTCATTGGGGGTTCCGTTGCGCCAAAAGAGGTTTAGTCATGCTGGTCCCATGACAAACGTTGGGTCCCTCGGCCTGAAAGTGAGATGAGCGCCACAACCCCATAGTCCCCTTTGACTGGACTTAACCGTCCAGGGGTCCTTTACCTTTACCTATACCAGTACATAGACTGTACACCTGTTGACTGTTAAATATGGATAAGGACATAAGTATACAGCTCAACTATTTGTGCACATAGATTATACATTCATTGAACGTAGCGTGTGAACAACCTTAATGTGGAACAGAGTATGGCAAAGGGAGGAGACAGGTTCTTGACCCCACACTTCTCATGTTAAATCACTTCTTAAACCATTTCCTCACTCTTCATGGAGTCTCAAATGTGTCCTTGTCAAACAAGCCCTTTCCAGAGCTCATTGATTATGGAAATCTTGTTGGATGGGTTTCCTTGGCCTTTCGCCACTCTCTTTGGCCTCTTTTAGAACAGCATTCCCTCCATGTCTTCATCAGCTGAATACTGTAGTGTAAGTGTTCCCTTATACAGCACGGTTTTATCATCCAATAAATTATGTTCCAGGATCATAAAATGCTACAGAACAAAATTGTATGGTGAATATATATCCCAATAATAATACCCAGCTTTCACCCCAAACACTGGATCTAGGACTTGTGGTATTATATCAGTCCATAATTCTCGGCTGAAGTCAAGAGTGTTGTGGTTATTTATTCAGTAGAGAATTTGGCATGCCCTGGGCTTTCTCTCATTGCTTCTGCCTCAAAGTTAACATGTCCTAATGACCAAGATAGGCACTATAGCAATATCATGACAAAGGCTATGATAAAACTACAGTAGGATGTCTCCCCCTCCTCCTCCTCCGCCATCATTGTGGTAATTATATGCTATGCAAGGCAGAAATATGAGTAGCTTAGAAACTAGATAAATGAAAGTTTCCATTCAGGTGATGGGAAGAATGTTTTCTTTTAGTGGCTGAGTCTGATTTGTCGTGGTTTGTAATACAAACAGTTTGAACGTCCGCAACATTCCTGGACTGATGATATATTTATTTATTTTGGATACTTGGAAATGATTTGCTTTTCATTGTCAAAAGTGGTGAGCAAGTTTGTGTGTGTGTGTGTGTGTGTGTGTGGTGGGGAAATTTTCAAATGCAAGTTGGTTTTTCTTTTCGTGAAAACACAATAGGCTGCTCCCTTGGAGCTGTGTGTGCACTGTGGCCTTAATCTAGTGAGGGACCATGAATACTTAGAAAGGAGTTTCCATTTGCAATTTGAACTCCTCGCACATCCACAGGGAAGTGCTGCATGGAGGACTAAGGAAAATCCAACTATCTGCAGCATACTCTGCAGCCTTGTTTGTGCTGGTCGATCACTGATGATGCACATTGACTCTCTCCCACCTCTCACAACCCAGTGAGCAGATCCAAGCTGCACACATGGGAAGCTGTCTTATATTGGGTCCACCCAGCTCAGCATTGTCCCCACTGAGTGGCAGCAGCTCTCCAGGGTGTCAGTATTTTCATTCTCTCCTGTTGCTGGATGTGTGATTGTTACATCACATGTCTATGTTTACATTCCATGCTTGGAAAGTGTGGAAAATGGAAGCCAGTCCTATCTCTTCCGTTGTATTGTACTTTTGTACTCTCTCTCTCTCTCGGAGAAGATGTGAGAGGGACACCATGATTGCTCTGTCCTGTATATATTACTTAATAAACTCATATGCCACACCTCACAACCTCAGCTTCCAGCTTTACTCTGCTGTTTTGAGTGTGCACATGTCTTCGGATATGTGTCGCTGCTGCGCACTGTGACTGAAGAGTTATGGAACATCCCATGCTGCGTCCAGAGGCAAGATGCCAGGAGAGGTTTCTCAGTTGTGCATCGGCCCTCCCTGTCACAGGGTTCCAAGCTGTATGTGGTTTTAATTTATTCTGTGTTGAATTTCCCCTCTTCTTTTAATGATGTTCCCTTCCTGGAAAGATGCAATGTGCCACCAACATATTGTGCATTTCCACATTTCCGATTCATGGCTGCCACTGCAGGGGATATGGAAAGGCACAGTGTGGTGATGTCACATTGCACATTCCCATATTGGTGAACGAGGGCACACTTAACCTGGGGACTGCTGGTTTTATCAAGAGATTATGCTTGGCATCATATGTTGTTGCTCCCTCACCCTTACTTACAACTCCTATGACCCACCCGCTAGCAGGTGGTGGGGCAGAGCTGTGGAGTTGTCCTATGGACACCAGTGTCACCACATCTTACCTTGAGGGTGCTGGGTTGGGGTAGGAGCTGTGTGGCTCTATTAGCAGAATGCCACATTGGCTCTACTGGTGCATCTGCACAACCCTGCCCTTGCTGCTACCTGCCCCACCCTGGCACCAGCCAGGTGAGCTGAAACAATGCCAGCATCAGGAGGGCAACTCTGCCCCTCCACACCAGCTACCATTTTGCTCTCAGGTCATATAATGTCACTTGGCTGCCCTCTCTTTCTCTGCACAAGAGCTCTCCATGTCCCACTCTTCCTCTAGTCACACAGGAAGAGTGTAAGCTAAGGACTTCTACACAGATGTGCACCTTATACTTTTTGAAGCCATCCATCCAGTCTCATAAGGCCATGGGAAAAACAGAATGTGTGTGGGCCGGGAGCAGCCTATGCATTTTCCTCCCCTCGGGGGAGAGGGTGTGGGGAGTGGCTGGCAACAACCACTGTGTCTTGGCACCAGCGTGGCTCTCCTGTTTGGCATAATCAAGACCTGGAAATTAAGCATGACTAAGTCTCTTCCCCCCACCCCCAATCTAAACATTCCTGTCAGTGGCAGGACTCAGATTGCAGTCCTGATGCCAAAGGACGGAGGACTAATTCCAGCCCCAGGCTGCTAAGTCATTTACATGTCCAGAGGGGGAGTTTTTTTACCCTCTAGCTTAATGTGATTAAAATACCAATGGACATTTTTAGCATACTCTCTGTGTGCAGTTTCAACAGCATCAGCAACAAGAAGTATTAAAATAAACACTCACTGAGGGATGGTTTATCCAGTTAAGGTAAGACTTTCTTTAAAATGGCATACCAAGAATCCCGGTATCTGACAATTGTGCTTCACTTGCAGAATTAGCGCTCGGAATAATTTCGTTCAGGTAAACATACCTCTGTTGCTATGTAACAGCTGATTTCTGTCCTGTACTTGTTACCGTTATGACCTAGATTGATCTAGATAATAAATTCCAGGTACATGCTGTGGTATTCCTGCAGAGGCGGAGCTAGCTGCTCTGGCACTCGGAGCGGCGCATATGCTGTGCACCTGGGGGTGGAGCCACAGGGGCAGGGTGAGCATCCCAGGAGGTGGGGCAAGAGTCCCAGGGGGTGGGACGTCCATGCGGGTGGAGCGAGCCTCCCATGGGGGGTGGAGTAAGCCACCCATGGTGGGCTGCTTCCTGGGCGGGGGGGGGGGGGAGCCATGCCGCTTTGCCAGCCCCCTTCCTCCCTTCCCTCTTCCTTTTGACAGCTTGGGGGAGGCTCCCCCCCCAGGAAGCAGCCCGGGAGTGGGGGGCACTCACCTGTGACTCCCAAGCCTCCCCTGAGCTGTCAAAATGAAGGGGGAAAGGGGGAAGGCCGCCAGCAAGGTGGTGCAGCCTCACCCCTGCCCCCGACTACTCAGGGTAGGCTTGGGAGTCGGAGGTGGGTGGTGTGCTGAATGTCACCCCCCTCAGTGATGACACCCAGGGCAGACCACCCCCACTGCACCCCCTTCCTCCATCCCTATATTCCTGCAGTTGGTTGACCAGGACCATTTGTTGCTGCAAACGAGACAGGCATCACAACTGGTGAGAGGCACCTGCTTGTCCCCCGCAAAGTGCTATATGGTGCTCACTTTCACAATGCTGACTTTTTGATGGCTTACCAGCAGTGCTGTGTTCTGGGGTGAGTGGCTGTGAACAACTTGCCCTTTTAATTCACAGCAGTGCACAGTACTCTGATGTAGCGCCATTAAAGGCTGCAATGGATGGGCCTTGCTGAATCTCTGATAGGAATCAAACTCCAGATATTGGAGGCACTGCTGAAAAGCCCCTATTTCAAATGCCTGCCTGCCCAATATTCTCCAATGAGCATAAGCATCCATTTACCCAGTTTAGGGAGGCTGGTGCTTCGAGCCAGGATGAGATCTGTTGCCAGTTGCAAGAAGCACCTGATTTAAAAAACGTGCTTGGTTAAAATCACAGCTCCTTTGACCCTGATGCAGGGAGAATATTGATCCAGAATTATAAGCAAACTAGCTTATTAAAACAACGACAACAACACCTAGTGGACTCTAGTAAATGTTTAGCACTCATTTCCATGTGATTTGTTTTCTGAAGAAATTAGTTTGCAACCATGTTACCCTGGAAAACCTGGAAACTTGTGGAAGTTTCATGTGTTGAAATTTGGGGTGGTATTCTGGCATACAGTTCTTTCCTAACAATTAAAATGTAGCATGACATGGTGGGAAATATATCCCTAGTTCCATAACACAACAGGTGGTGCAGTGTAAAAGCAACATCTAAATCTGGAATAGAAGTGCTAGCTAACACACACAATAATATCCACGTCTGAACGCACCCTTACTCATGGTATGTTCCATTCATTAGCTAGGCTCTCAAGAGCCTTTTCCAGCAGCCTAGTTGCCTTATGCCAAAGATGACCAACTGGCTTCAGTCCCTAAAGCAATTTTTATCTGGCTCCTGGAAGTCCTTCCAGATTTTAATCAAGTTATATTAAGAAAAGTTGCCCATAGTTCACTTGGAAGCAAAAGAGAAATTGTTTCAAGATGTAAGAAAGAGACTTTAATCTTAACATCTCTTGTTGGCACGTTTGTTTGACTCTAATGTGTGTTCACGGGACACAGGTGGCGCTGTGGGTTAAAGCCTAGGGCTTGCCGATCGAAAGGTCGGCGGTTCGAATCCCTGCTGCGGGGTGCGCTCCCGCTGCTCGGTCCCAGCGCCTGCCAACCTAGCAGTTCGAAAGCACCTCCGGGTGCAAGTAGATAAATAGGGACCGCTTACTAGCGGGAAGGTAAACGGCGTTTCCGTGTGCAGCTCTGGCTCGCCAGAGCAGCGATGTCACACTGGCCATGTGACCCGGAAGTGTCTCCGGACAGCGCTGGCCCCTGGCCTCTTAAGTGAGATGGGCGCACAACCCCAGAGTCTGTCAAGACTGGCCCGTACGGGCAGGGGTACCTTTACCTTTACCTTTAATGTGTGTTCAATAGGTGAATGTACATATTTCTGAACAATGTTATGCCTGAGCATGTCTGTGCCATATCTTGATGCTCTCACTGCTAGGTGGCATCCATTTTGTTGGAGGGTCTGGCCATTCAAGCTAGGTGGTGTGTGGAATGAATCCATTATGTTCCACTCAAATGCTGGAGTGGATTGTGGATCTGAAATGGAATATGGTCAGAACAATCCTATTGGTGCATCTGAGAAGGACTAAATATGAGGTTCATGGTCGCAGATCAGAAGGGGGGAATAGTATTTTTCTTTTTCTTTCCAGGTGCTGTGGAGGAAGATGTGTGCAGCAATATCTGTTGCATTGTTTTCTGGATAGTTTTTATTTTACTTTGTTGAACTTCCTCTCAGTGTGTGCTGGGGAAAGGAGAAAGCTTTGGAACCTTCAGATCCAATTTCCGCCCTGATCTGCCTTTCAGCAGATTTATTAGGATACTTTTTGATGGGTCTTTTGGGGAAAGGATCTCTCTGAGAAATGGAAATGTCACACACTTTTCTGAATAGTTAGGATTAAAGAAGTTGTCCATTAGTGGCCCACCAGCTGCCTTGCTACCTTTTCAATATGGCCTCCATCTGATCAACACATCTCATGGCTTCATGAGCTGTATCCTTCAGTTCCACCCTCTTTTTGCCAGTATTACTAGGTAGGGGTAGAGAAATCTGTCAATTTTGTTTTTCTCGGGACTTGTCCACACTTCTGCTTGTTCCATGCATAGAAAGCATGGGTCCAAGAGGTTTTCTGCTTGTCCCATGCCTTCTAGGCACAGGTTCAACCACTTTTTCATTTGTCCTGCCGCTTTCCCGAGGAAAACCCACTATTTATTACTGAATCAGAATGTCAAAATGCAGAAAATCTGATGTTTGTTTGTTCCAATACAGTGGCAAACAGTGAGTTTTCCTGGGGGAAAGCTGCAGGACAAGTGTAAATGTCTGTGAGCCCTCGATCTCTCATTTCTCCAACATTAAGTTCAGTTTTCCACATCAATTTGTGTTTTTTTAAAAAAGTTTTTACGAAAATTTCACCAGCTTTTAAATGTGAATTTATCATAATGTATGTATTTTTGCATAGCACTTTCCTCTAATATGATGCATTTTTGCATGTTATTTTCACTAACATATGCATTTTATGCACACTAGTATTTGAACTTTGGTACACGTTACCTGGCTGGAGAACTGGACAGCAGAATTTAGAGAAGTGTGGCATTCAAAGGAAGGTTATGTTTTCATTCATGCTTTGTTTTGCAAAGCATGATGGACAGGGCTGGATTAAGGTTTGATGAGGCCCTAAGCTACTGAAGGTAATGGGACCCTTTATATGTCCAGCTGTCCTATGTCAACAACAAATTCTCGCTGTTTCTTTGTGTCGAATATATCCTATATGGTAATTTATAGACCTAATAGGTATCTAAAGCCATTTGCACATAACAAAATATGGATTTTATCAAAGTAATTGTTGAACTGTGATATTTTAGGGAGCAGGCTAGCAGGCGGGGCCCATTACTTACATCATAGGAGCCTATACAACACAAAACACTGTTGCTCTTTGTAGGTTTCATTTTATTTGTTTTTTATCTCATATTTTGGAAATGTACATCCAGGTTTTTCCCCCTTTAATATTTTTGGGGCCCCCAAGAGAGTGGGGCCCTAAGCTATAGCTTGTTTAAAGGTAAAGGTACCCCTGCCCGTACGGGCCAGTCGTGTCCGACTCTAGGGTTGTGCGCTCATCTCACTTAAGAGGCTGGGAGCCAGCGCTGTCCGAAGACACTTCCGGATCACGTGGCCAGCGTGACGAAGCTGCTCCGGCGCAGCACACGGAAACGCCATTTACCTTCCCGCTATAAAGCGGTACCTATTTATTTACTTGCACTTAGGGGTGCTTTCGAACTGCTAGGTGGGCAGGAATAGCTTGTTTAGCTTTTACATAAATCCGGCACTGGTGATGGGCTCACCATTAAATGCAAACAGAATCAAATTTATTTCCCCTTCCTACTAGGGCAGGTGTGGGAAACCTGTGGCCCTCCAGATGTTACTAAACTAGAAATCCCTTCAGCCCCAAGGATGATGGGAGTTGTAGTTCAGCAACACTTTGTGTGTGATCAGAGTTTGCAGATCCTGAAACTCTTTCAATTTTCTTTTTTCCATCCCATTTGCAGTGACCTTTTACCAAACTCCTGCAGCCTCTTTGAAACTCACTGAAGAGTTTTGAGATCCACAGCTTATTTATCAGGCATCGTGTTTAAGTGTGGTTTTAGGTTTCATGAGTGAGCTACCCACAACTCTACTTTGAACATGCCTTTGCTAAATGGTTCTAAAATAATTGAAGAGGGGAAAATGATTGACAACATAGCAAAAACCTCAAAGTAGATAAATAATTTGTGATTCAAGCCATGGTAGTGGAGCTTTACATACCATAGCAAATTGTTGAATAGAAGCCAGATTTAAATCATATTTTTAGATTTAGGTTTAACCAAACAGTGGTGCAGCTGAAAGCGGCATATTGTCACTTTGCTGTTTACAGCTGAGAAGAGTTAGCTGTAGATCCTAAGGTTGTGGTCAAAATGAGTTTGTGTAACAGATCTCTCTCCTTCTTTGTTTGCTTTGTATTTTTGCACAGAGGAAAACCACTGCAGACTGAAGTAAAGTGGGCTCTGAAATCTAGAACATTGTCCAATGAGTTCTGCACAATGCAACAAAATTCTATGGAACCAAGAAGAAATGTTTTTAAAATGAACATAAGCTTTTGTTTTTTTCACATAGGGGGATGATATTTGGAGACCTGGTAGCCTCTACAGAGTGGATTGACCATGCCAAGTTTCAGATGAGAAGCTCCAGGGATCTTCATGCTAGCTACCTTTAAATTATACTTTCCCCACCCTTCCTTCCTTCCTTCCTTCCTTCCTTCCTTCCTTCCTTCCTTCCTTCCTTCCTTCCTTCCTTCAAGACTGAATCATGCCTATTGTCAAATTCCTGTGTTTGCTGTGTTCCTTCCATCAATGTTTTGAAAACATTTGAGGGATATTTTAAATTAGGTTTGAGATGCTAGGCATGAGTAGGTAGTGGAAGGCAGTGAATGGTGGGCAGCAACTTGAAGATATATGAGGGGTGGATTATACAGTTACAGGAGTTCTTGAGGGGCAGCTTGTCAGAAATGAGAAAAAGTAACATATTCATAGGAATCATAGAAGAAATTCTGCTATATAGAGGGCAAATTTACAGCAATAGCAGTGACTGAGAGGAAAAATACAAATATGAATTCACCGTGGTTAGGAATTGGAAATAATAATAATCAGAAAACTGCTATTATAATGTACTGAAGTGTGTACAATGTACTCACAAGATAATGTACTAGTAAAGACATATGTAGAAAACTTAGCACAGATGTAAATAAACCTTACCTAAAAACTAGAGACAAAATGGGAGTGGGTTATAAGACCCAGAGGACAAACATTTTATTAAAAATGAAATAAAGATGGGACTGGGGTTATTTAAGAAAGGACAGAAAAGAAACACAAGCTGAGCAAATGCCACCCAACCCCACCAATCACTTTCTAGTAAATAGAACTTACAAAAGAGTTCTGCATTTTAAGACTTATTCTCCCACCAAGCATTGTGACTGCAGAATACTGGGTGGGGTGAGAACATTCTAGCCCTCCACCAGCTCCCTCTACCCCGGTGTTCTCCTTGTATGGCATTGTAATTAAAAATTGCAGCAGTTTGGAGACAATCTGTCTGGCTTTCTGAGAGAACACAGTGAGCTACAGATCAGCACAAATAGATACAAATGAATTCAAGACAACCTGATCCATGCTGTAGTGATCTGTAGCTACTTCGGCCTAATCTGGACAGGGCACAAATTATAGAATCTTAGAATTGGAAGGGACCCTAGGGTCCTCTAGTCCAACTCCCTGCAGTGCAGGAATATCGACATACATCTGTTCGATTCAGTTCGGGATTTGGCCAAAACCAGTACCCAGACCTACTTTAATTGCACAAACCTAAATTTCTGATATGCACATGAATCCCTCCCATGAAATAGTGATAGTCTGGAGGTCACCACTATTGTTGTTAATTCATGATCACATTTATATCTCACCCTTCCTCCAAGGGACTCGGCAAGGTGAGATTATCTCATTTTATAGTCACAACAACCCTGTGATGTACATGAAGCTGAGAAAGTGGCTGATCATTAGCATTCATATGACAAATCTGCATGCTTTTTTGTATTCTCAGTGTACTCAAGCCCCACAAATCACACAACGCAAGTATTGCAGCCTGTGTTCCTTCTCCCCTCTCCCCTTCAACACTGCAAGGTTACTGCAAATACCACAATCTGCACCACGCTAGGTGTAATATCAATATGAGATTTCTCTGTGCCACACTGTCTAATGTTTGGCTGGAATCTTCAGTGTCAAAACACAGTCTGAGTGAATAGACTATTCTGTATATGGGTACAATTGTTTTTTGGGAGAAAAACTAATTAAAAAGTCACACGCACCTTTAAACACCAACTGTTTTAAAAAAATAATGTAACGGAAGTGTGTCTTGAGCAAAGTTTCTTTATTTCCTGATTTTGTTATAAGTAAAATCAGGTGGAATTTTAAAACAAACAAAAACAATCATTACTTGACCCACAAGCCCTTTTAAGTATGAAATTGTTTATTTTACTTTAGAAAACACTGGTATTTGTCTATTTTCCGAACAATTGTTGGAGTCACTTCACTTGCCTTTTCTAATGCCTTACGGCTAGAAACAAATTCTAATATGTTGGGAACTATCAGTTATGGAATTATTATTTCCCTCATCTTTTATTTGCTACAGATTTCTGGTCAAGCATCCAGCAGAGTTCATTCTTTACTTCAGCAGAATCTCCCATTGACTTGAACCTATGCAGTCTATATATAGCAGAAAGGTTGCTTTCCTTTTCAAGACCCGCATTGGTTTCAACAACCATTTTCTGAAAAGCTTAAGAAATCAGAGTTTTGTAGTCCCTCTATAGAGAGAACATGAAAAAATCACAGACGCTAAGGCCCCACCTGCACTTATACCTTTTTAACAGTTATGGTTTCCTCCAAATAATCCCAGGAATTGTAGAGGTTTAATAATCAATCCCTCTTCTCCAGGACTTGAACCTCTGTGAGGGGACCAGGAACAACCAAGTTACCACTGTTCTCATGATTCTTTGTGGGAAGCTCTCAGTGCTTAAAGTGTTATAATACTGCTTTAGATATGTAGTGCAGATGCGGTCCTAATCCTGATACAGAGGCCAAGGCAGGCTGGAGAGTTCAACATCCCAGGTTGCATTGTACACGGCCCAACTGTTGTTGTTCAGTCGTTTAGTTGTGTCCGACTCTTTGTGACCTCATGGACCAGAGCATACCAGGCACTCCTGTCTTCCACTGCCTCCCGCAGTTTGATCAGACTCATGTTTGTAGCTTCAAGAACACTATCCAACCATCTCATCCTCTGTTGTCCCCTTCTCCTTGTGCCCTCAATCTTTCCCAACATCAGGGTCTTTCCCAGGGAGTCTTCTCTTCTCATGAGGTTGCCAAAGTATTGGAGCCTCAGCTTCACGATCTGTCCTTCCAGTGAGCACTCAGGGCTGATTTCCTTCAGAATAGATAGGTTTGATCTTCTTGCAGTCCATGGGACTCTCAAGAGTCTCCTCCAGCACCATAATTCAAAAGCATCAATTCTTCAGTGATCAGCCTTCGTTATGGTCCAGCTCTCACTTCCATACATCACTACTGGGGGAAATGGCCCAACTACCAGGGCACAAAACATTTTGCTGCTTGAGGTGAAGAACAAGAAAGTGCCCTCATCCCTGTTCCACGTTTAGAACATGTTAACTTTTGAAGAAGCTGCAAAGCTTATGGGGATGATGAGGCCTCCTTTGTTTCATTCCCCACCCCCTCAAAATAGAGGAACAATTACTTATTTGATAACGAACATTAAGAAAAGAAAATAAACTAGCAAATTATATTTACCTGTAATGAAGGTAAAGGGGTTTTAGGTGAATGTTTTGATTTCATTTTGGGAAAAGAACAGCTAGTTCTTTTATGAGCAAATGAGAGACACTGGCTAAGGAATTAGTATTGATAACTGGATTTGGCTATGGACTTACATTCTGTCTAGGCTGATTTCAGCTGATTCTTCAATATCCCTGCCCCACCCCCAAGGCTGGAATGTAGCCTCCTTTAGAAGGGCAACAGCCACATTCCTTGTTCCACCACTTTTTTTGCCTCTGGCCCTGCCTGCTTTCCCCTCTGCCTCCCAGCCACCACCGGCATTCATCCAACAAGAGGCTGCCTTCTATGGAATGCGCCCTGGGATTCTAAAACAGTTCCCCATTCCTGCACTAAATCAAGATTTGGCTATACAATATATGCTCCCCTGCCTCTTCTGACTTATAAGTGATCTACGTCTTCACGATCACTTCTTTTGGGTGGCTATCATACCGTTTCGGCTGAATGGCTTTTGTTCCCTTGCTTGCTTATTTCACAGATGCATCAGCACAGAAAGAAGGATTCTAGCAGGATCACAACCATGCCATTCCTCTCTGGTGTCTAGTCTTAGCTGTCAAAATCTGCACTTTTGAGACTCTGTGTTCCCGGATTCCGTCCTGGATGTCACATGTGTGTGGCTTAGCTCACAGCCATTGTGTCTCCCTGTGGTCAGCTCATGAATTTGTTACAAAATGGAACATGACAAATTAATAATTAAACTGAGCCGTGCCCACTTGGCGAATTTCCCCTTCATTTATGTTTTGGTATTCACCTCTCTTTCTTTCTTTCTCCCACTAAACCATATCCAAGAAGAAGGTTGTTCCGTTTACCAAACAAATCCAATTTTACTATTCTATTACTTTCCCCTTCTTTCAAATAATTGCAACATTGTATTTGCTTTCGCTTCAGGGGAATGTTTCTGACTTTGGCATTGACTCCAGAAGAAGCTGAGGTTATTTCTTTCCCGCCCCTCCTTTTGACAACTTAAAAATTAATGCAAAAAATATGTTAGCTCATGTTTTGCATTCTAATTGCTTCCAGCTGGTGTATTTAGGAAGTCATTGGGCTCCACCGGGGATTGTAAATTTATGGGATTAACTTCCATGAAATATGCCCACCATCACTGTTGGCTATCACGGAACCATTCCTGATAGCACTTTGCTTGTCATACACAGCTGTTCCTGCGCACACAGTTCCTCTGTGTACTAATGCCATGAACTCTAATGCAAATTGGACCCAAGACTTTATTGGTAGCCTCTGAGATTATATGTCTACACATGGCCAGTGGGGGCGCTGGTGGACCTCCACATCTAAGTGCTCCCTGTATGCTAATGCTGTCATTTTTCATTGTTTGCTTCTTTCATCACTTGGGCAGCATACAATAGCATTTGCTGTGGGCTAGTCCTTTCCCAGACATACAAGAGACAGTCTTTGCACAATTGAGTCATAAAAACCATCCCTCAGAAATCAGAGGATGTGTTTGATTTCCATGACTTGGCCCAACTGTTCTTCTTAGCTGACTCCAATTATCCCACTGCCAGACACTACAGGGGGATTTTACAGGCCAATCAAATTATATTATTAAGTTACCCAGAGTCTGTGTCTACTTTTAGGTGTGCAGAATCATCACTTTGTCCCCACAGATGTCTTCTACTTGTTTACAATGTAAGGATGAGAAAGTAGACCAAGGCAATCCCATACTCACTTATTTGGGAGTAAGCCACATTGACAAAACAGTGCTTTGATTCTAAAATCTTGACAGTTACTTTCTTTGGCTTTATAGCTACCAAGCTGTCAATCTAAGAAGGATGACCATGCATGTCTAAGTCCCAGGTAAGTCTGTATGGGATTGCAGCTTGAGAGAACCCACTTTCTTGGGTGGTTTTTGGGGGGTGGTTTTTAAAGGAACCAATTATTGCTAACCTTTTTACATGATTGCTAATTTGTCTGTCCCTTCTTTCCTGACACTTGAAGCTCTCTGTTGTGCACCATGCCCAATATATTCATGGGAGCCGTTTGCGTATGGCAATGCATACAGATTTTCAGACTGACTTTTCAAAAGAAAAATTTGCACATTGATGGAGTCTAAGACTACATCTGCATGCAACCACCCTCTGCTCTGCCTGTTTCATTTCTCTGTGTGTTCCAGGAAACCAAGGGGGAGAGGAGCTGGTTGCAGCAAGAGGGGGAGACTCCCTGGCTTCTTCAGTGGCCTGCCTCTGTCTCCTGGCCCCACTCCTCTCTAATCCCTGCTTCCGAAACCTCTCCCCAATCACTAAACTCTGTTAAGTCTTCTGCTTCTGACACCTCCTTCTCCCAATCTGCTCCTTCTCCTTCTGACCACTCATTGTCATCCCACCACCAATCCCCTGGTTTTGCATCTTCTTCCCCTGGCGGTTCCCTAGGAGTTTCCCCAGCTGGTATCTTCCAGTACCCCTCTGCATCCAGCCACTCCATGGCAATGGCTAACATTTGATGGAACCCACTGCATTCCTGAGTATGTATTTGGTAAATGTACTAGTTTCTGGACCAGCTGCCCCACACCAACAGCAGCCTGCTTGAAGAAAGCTAGGGCCACAAGGGGACAGATTTCCCATAACATAGAAGTGAAATTCCATCCTCTGGAGTCATTCAATTTCTGCAGGGACTTATTTCTGGAAGATGTAAAAATAGGTTCCAGATGCATTTAGAGACATGTGTCCTGAAAAAGCATGGTAAATTGCACTAGATTCACATGGTGCTCTGTAATCCCCCTTAAACCTAATAAAAAATAAAAAATAAAGTAAGTATTTCAGATGTTTACTACAGGATGGCATAGAAAGGGTTAAGTGTTTAAGAATCCTGGAAGGCCGTACCTTTGTTCAATTCTCATGACAGCTTTGCATTTTATTTATGGCCGTTGGGAAATAGTGGTATTCTTTCAGGTCACCTGTGTTAACATCTGCTTTCATTTGGGTACTCTTTTTTGCATCAAAGGAGTTAATAATTTATATGACTCTGTTTGGCATAGGTCAGAAAACATTTGGTTGTCAATATGCTGAAAGATTTATGGTACGATGTAGATTAAAAGTGGGAGAATAGAAAGCCTACCTTGCCATCAATTCCCTCCCTCCCCCGCCAGAAAAAAAATCACTTTTCTTGCTAGGAGCTCCAGTGATTCTGTGCAATCTTTTTCATCCACTATGGCATTTATATTGGCCTGCTGTTCTTTTCGGCTAGTGCAATCCCTTGAAAACGGCAAATTTTCAGTCTCAAGCAATATTCTAAAAACCCACTTTCCCAAAGGTTTCATTTTTCTTTGGTCAGGAAAATATATTTAATATATTCCATTGCTTCTTCCTGCCAACTCATGTTGAGTGGCTATTGTTGTCTACAATAAAATGCAGGCTTTGCGCTATGCAAGCATTCCAAAGGAAAACATCTCTTTGCATACAAAAGTGTGTGTGTGTGATTGTGCTGTGCTGATAACACTGCTATACTTATTAAGAGGCACAAAAAAGTAACCACAAAAATGGTTCTGAACATTTAACATCTGACTATATTTAAGAGTGGATCATTAAACCTCGATGAGCATCTTAACCCTGAAATCACTGAAATGGCAACCTTAGCTGAAAACATCATGCAATCACAACCTTGCAACGGTACCATCAGGGCAGGAATTTGGGACAGAAATTATTTAATAGAACTGTTTATTTAGCAACCTTTCTATATTGCTTGGTTGTAATAAAACCTCTGAGCCGTTTAGAAGTAATATTAAAATTATTAATAAACAAACAAACAAACAACATGTAAGGATATTTAACAACAAATGTACCGTACTTTTCTGTCTATTAGACACCCCCCATGTATAAGAACCCCCCTACTTTGGGGGACTCAATTTTAAGAAATTGAGGGGAGAAGGCCCAAAGTTGTTGAACCTCTCCCCCCATGCAGCTGTGGGAAGGAAACACTCCCTAGATCATTTCCTGTGCACAGGTAGGGAGTGTTTCCCTTGCGCAGCAGCATTGAGGGAAGTTGCACTCCAGCCAGCAAGCCAGTTGGCTGGAGGCCACCTTCCCCCATGCTGCTGCGTGTGGGTTACAGACTCAGCTAACCCGGAAGTAGTACCTTGGCCTAAGAACTTTACCTCAGGATGAGAACAGAAATTGTGTGGTGGCAGCAGCGGGAGGCCCCATTAGCTAAAGTAGTGCTTCAGGTTAAGAACAGTTTCAGGTTAAGAACAGATCTCCGGAACAAATTAAGTACATAACCAGAGGTACCACTATACACGGGAAAATGTGGTATTTCTTTATAGAGCGGGGGGGGGGGAGCAGGAGGGGCCCCTAATGAAGCAAGGCTGACTCATCACAGTGGTACCTCAGGTTAAGGACTTAATTCGTTCCGGAGGTCCGTTCTTAACCTGAAACTGTTCCTAACCTGAAGCACCACTTTAGCTAATGGGGCCTCCTGCTGCCGCCATGCCGCTGGAGCACGATTTCTGTTCTAATCCTGAAGCAAAGTTCTTTTTTTGGGGGGGGGGGTTAGTGGAGTCTGTAACCTGAAGTGTATGTAACCTGAAGTGTATGTAACCCGAGGTACCACTGTAATGGGCATTACTGTCTGAAGAAGAAGGTCCTTGAAAGGCCCATAAGCCAAACACTAAAATGATTACATGCAGTCTGCCCCTCCCCAGGAGTTTAAGCAGGAGATTCACAGTAGCTGGGAACAGAATGGAAGGTGAGAACCAA
Source organism: Podarcis melisellensis (assembly GCF_964234715.1). Lineage (NCBI taxonomy): Eukaryota > Metazoa > Chordata > Lepidosauria > Squamata > Lacertidae > Podarcis > Podarcis melisellensis. Next base: position 49,128,514 of record NC_138530.1, read on the forward strand.
CTGGGGTTGCTTGCTCAATGCTGCCTCTATTTCCAGGATCTTATTCAGATTTCACCTTCCCCTATTTTGACACAGCATTGCATTGGACTGACTGACTGCCACAAAGGAAAGATTGGGTTGGCTCCTCAAGGTTTTGCAGCTATGATTTTTTTGATTTACAAAAGCGCCTTGATCTGAAGAACCACACAAATAGCTTTGTAAACTACTTTTGTAAAAATATGCTCTTAAAAATATATTCAGTATATATTTAAAACCTTCTAAAGCACTGTAAACTGAAAAGGGGGAAGGAAACCCAATAGTGGCGCAGTGAGGGGAGAGACCCGTTAGAGATTCTGGCTGGACTTTTAATATGAACTCATTAGGGCAAGTTGTCAGTCTGAATTATGAGTGAGGAAACTCCCGGTTGAATCATTTCTCATGGCTTAGAAACAGGCCAGCAGGTTAACCCTTCACTGAAGGATTAACTGTGCATCTGTTATGCACTTTAAGAACAACCGTTAAGCACAGCCATCATTCCTGATGATGATTTGCTTCCATTGCTGTCTCTCCTTTCTGCCAAACAGGTTGTGCTCCCGGAGTGACAAAGTTTCCGGTCCTTGCAAAACATCTTTGATTAGACAAATGGATTAAGCAGAGCTCCTCCGTGGAAATTGGATTTTCCCCCACTTTGTCAGATCTGGAAGACAGAATTTTGTATCACCTTGCAAGAAGTATATTTTCACTTGCTCACCTGAGACAGCTTTATGATTCAGTCCTTTGGCCTGTTTCACACTTGCGGATATGGTAAAGTCATCCTGAGATGTTGTTAGCATAAGAATTCGACATGCACATGTGTGTATGTTGCTCAGCTGTATACTACATGCTCATGTGGCAAGAATAAGTATTGACAGTGGCTGTGTTTATACATTACACTAAGCTGAAGTCCTGTTTCCCTTGGAGAAACTCTTTGCTCCTCCCTGGACTTTTTCTGTCTGCACGGTAGCTCAGAAAAAAGTTGACTTAGCATGTCATCCAAACATGGGGTCATGCTTAAGGTTGCTCTTCCATAACCATGATCTGTAGCCAAAATCTGGCCTATGGTTACAGGTTGTGGTTAAGGATGCATTGCAGGGGCTTGGCCTAGATGACACTTGGGTCTCTTCCAACTCTAAGAGTCTATGATGATAGATCTGAACGATGAGCCTAGGTTTGGACAATGCACTAAGCCAAACTTCAGCTCAGCTGCCATCCTGCACAGACTTACAAAGCCACAGGAAGAGCAAAGTGGGTGAGAGCTCCTCTCTGGGAGCCAACCCATTCACACACTCATGGGAAGCCATACTCTGGCTTACTGTGATGCAAGAACCACGCCAATGACAAAGGCAGACTTAGATTTCAGCGGTTCCCTTTGAATGAATGTGCCTGCAGCAAACAAACCTGAGGTGGCAAAACCACATCTGGTGATTATATCCCCTTGTGAATTGTTAGTAAGAATAGTTGCATTTAAAATGAATGAATTTTGGTTTAATTCAAATCAAACCTCTATTTAAGATCTGCGCTCCAGGTCTGGTAATAATCCCAGTTGGAACATTGTTTGGAGGCCATATGCTCCCTACGACACTCCCATTGCAAGCCCAGCCCCAACAGGGAAACACCATGAAGCCTGTGGTTCTCCCCCCCCCCCATTGTCCCATCCTTTCCCCCAAAATGTATGTGGCATCAGTAGTAGCGACTGCCTTCCTTAGTCAGCAGAACAGTGGGTACCACAATTTCTTGATACAATAGTTTCCTGGGACTCCCAGTAAATATCTGGAAGAGGCTCACAGTGATGCTGTGAGCTACTGAAGTCTACTTTCCATGAGAAACAGAAGGGGACAATGGTGGCCATGTGGAGGAGTGGTGCTAGTTTTCCAGGTGGGCTAATCACAAATTGGGTCTGACCTTTGGAGAGGTTTCAGCTCAGCTTGAAATCAGCCCAGAAGTTCTTAAAAGTGCAAGTTTGTTCTCCAAAAGCCTTAGTTCATCACCAGTTCAATTCTGTATGTTCCACCACCCCAAGGTGAGAAATTGTGGCATTATCAGCCTAGTAATGCCTTGCTGGGACTTTGCACCAGCTTTACAAGCATAGCTACAATGTAAATGTTAGAAGCAGGGTTCCATCTTGTTCGTTTCTGAAATACAAATCTCCAGAAGTTATAAATGCTGCTCCGAAAACTCCATATGACTGTGATCTGACATTGTCTAGAGATTATGACACCTACAAATTGCATTTTCATGTATACAGTCTCTATTGTATCCAGAACTAGCAATTTGGGATTCCCTGCCCATTAATATTAGTTCGGCACCTTCACTCTATTCTTTTCAGTCCCTGCTAAAACCTTTTTTCTTTTGTCAAGCCTTTCCAGACATGTGATTTTAACATGCAATTTTCAACATGTAGTTTTACTACAGGTTATAGTTTTGAAACTGCTTATTTTTATTTGTATTTGGATAAAAAGTTATATTGACTTGTTTTTAACATTACATTCACTAATATTTTTTAAAAGGATATTTTATTTTTTTATTTTTTTATATAATTTTTTATTAAGGTTTTTTTCATACAAATACATATTAAACAAACAACATTAGTTTTTTATAACATCTTTTCATTCTGCTATGGACTCCCTCACGCCTTCTGCTTCCACTTACTTCATTAAAAATAAAACTTTTCCAAGCAAATTATCATTTTGTTTGTAAACCTAGATCCAATAAATTTAGTTAATCTCATATATAAGATATAATTTAATGGTAGACAGTTGTTTCTACTCTGGCATCTTTGTTAACATTCAGTCAAATTGTAATACTTTTGTAAATAAATCTTGAATTTCTTCCAGTCTTCTTCAACCCTCTCCTCTCCCAGGTCTCGGATTCTGCCAGTCATCTCAGCTAGCTGCATATAGTCCATCAGCTGCATCTGCCAGTCTTCCAGAGTGGGTAGATCTTGAGTCTTCCAGTTCTTAGCGATCAGTATCCTTGCTGCCGTTGTTGCATACATAAAGAATGTTCTGTCATTCTTTAACACATTCTGGCCGACAATACCCAGGAGGAAGGCCTCTGGTTTCTTAGTGAAGGTATACTTAAATACCTTTTTCAACTCATTATATATCATTTCCCAGAAGGCCTTCACTTTAGGGCAAGTCCACCAGAGGTGAAAGAATGTTCCTTCATTTTCCTTACATTTCCAACATTTGTTATCAGACGAATGGTATATTTTAGCCAACTTAACTGGGGTCATGTACCATCTATATATCATTTTCATTACATTTTCCTTCAGAGCATTACATGCAGTGAAGTTCAGCCCAGTGGTCCACAACCTTTCCCAATCTTCAAACATAATATTATGCCCAATATCCTGCACCCACTTTATCATTGCTGATTTAACCAATTCGTCTTGTGTATTCCATTTCAGCAGCAAATTATACATTTTTGACAATACTTTAGTCTTAGGTTCTAACAGTTCTGTTTCCAGCTTCGATCTCTCCACCTGGAACCCTAACTTTTTATCATTCTTAAACACTTCTTTAATCTGAGCATAGTGTAGCCAGTCTCACACTTTATCTTTCATTTTCTCTAAACTCTGCAATTTCCAATTGTCTCCATCTCTTTTTTCTTTTGTCAAGCCTTTCCAGACATGTGATTTTAACATGCAATTTTCAACATGTAGTTTTACTACAGGTTATAGTTTTGAAACTGCTTATTTTTATTTGTATTTGGATAAAAAGTTATATTGACTTGTTTTTAACATTACATTCACTAATATTTTTTAAAAGGATATTTTAGATGGTACTACGTAAATCCCTTTAGGGTTGTCACCACCACAAAAGTATATACACTTTGTTAAGTAAATAAACAATCAAGGGACGTTTCCTGCTTAAAATGGATTATTATCTCAAACAAGTAATTTTTACATATAACCCCAACATGTGATTCTTAAAATGGGTATTTTATTACACATAATTGTTTTAAAACTGCTGATTTTTATTTGTATTTGGATTAAAATGCATGTTGGTTTGTTTTTAATGCTTGAATACATTCATAGCTTTTTAAAAAGAATGGTTGCCATTCAGAGAGAGAGAGAGAGAGAGAGAGAGAGAGAGAGAGAGAGAGGAGTGCACCTATGGAGGTGAAATCTAACTGCTGAAGAATCACAGCATTTGCTGGGGCTGCAGAGACTGGTTACTCATAACTGCTGCTTCCCATGCTGTTTTTGCTGTGTTAGCAGCACCAAAGTGACCTCTCTGGGCCACAAGCCTGGGCAGTGTGTATGAAAGTACTGGGCTGCCCAGACAACAAGACACCCTCACAGCCTCACAGATGTGGTCCAAAGGAAAGCAGAGCAATACGGTTGGCACCAGTGTGCTTGCAGGAGTTGCTGAGAGGAGTCATACAAGACAGCATCCAACAGTTTTAGGGACTCCACTCTGGATTTGTGCAGGGCTTACTCCATAGCTTTTACTCCTCCCAAAGATGTCCCACTTAAATAATTCTGTGTAAATTCTATGTAAAGGGTTGCCGGCATTGAGAAAGCAGTATAAACGCTTGGCTAAATAAATGAATAAAATGTTCAGGAGCAGGTCCCTGAATTAATGGATGTATAACTCATCCATGGAAAACTATTTTGTAGAATGCTTACTTCTCAGTTCATGAAAAAGAAACAAAAATCTAGATGATGAGGCAAATTAATAACAATAATAATTACAGCCAATGTAAGTGCAACGCTGATGACATTAAGAACACAAGAAGCTGCCTCATACTGGGCCAGGACATTGGTCTATCTAACTCAGTATTGTCTACATTGGCTGTAGCTCTCAAGCATTTCAATCTCCTTTCTCAGCCATACCTGGAGATGCTGGGGGATGTAACCTGCAAAGCAGATGTTCTACCCCCAAACAGGTGCTGTAGCTCAGTGGAAGAGTAACTGGTTTAACCACTCTGTTTGTGAAGTCAGCTTTCCTGCTTTCCACCCTTTCTCTTCTCAGTTCATGACAGGTAAAAGGTAAAGGACCATTGGACAGTTAAGTCCATTCAAAGGCAACTATGGGGTTGTGGTGCTCATCTCGCTTTCAGGCTGAGGGAGCCGGCGTTTGTCCACAGACAGCTAGAGTCTGGCACTCTTGTCCTTTCTCCGTTATTGGTTGCAGGGTACTCCGCCTATGGTGGTGAGCAGGTTTCGCACATGAGGCCATTGGGTTCAGTTCCACTTTGGGAGTCCTGGCTCAAAGGTCTCAGGTTTGGGGATCTCTGCTTCTGGTGCTTCTGGGTGGGGTGCTGTTTTCTCAGTTGGACCCTTTCCCTACAAGTTGATGCCGAACTCACTGTAGAGCCAGTCATGTCTAATGACCTGCCGCTTCTAACGGAAACCAGAGTGCACAGAAACACTGTTTACCTTCCCATTTACTTATCTATCTACTTGCACTGGCATGCTTTCGAACTGTAGGTTGCCAGGAGCTGGGACAGAGCAATGGGAGCTCACCCCGTTGCAAAGATTTGAACCGCCGACCTTCTGAACGGCAAGCACAAGAGGCTCAGTGATTTAGACCACAGCACCACCCGCATTCCAGATCATGACAACTACCTGATGCTTGTGAAAGGAGCCCCCTTGGCATGGGGTCTAGGGAAAGAAAGAAAGAAAGAAAGAAAGAAAGAAAGAAAGAAAGAAAGAAAGAAAGAGGGTCCACTGTGTGCACCAGAGCCTGGCTTGGTGTAGACTAGAAGCTCCTTAATTTGGATGGGTCAGCATGACCCAACCTACCCACAAGTTCATGGGAGGTAAGGGAAAGCCAACACAATTAGGAAACAAGTGCAGTCTCTAGAAACAACAGCAACACACAAACATGCTTGCATAAGGCTGGTGCTGGACATTATGGGGAACATGTGGCTGCCATGGAAAATACAACAGCCCAGGTCTCAGCATCCTCGTAAAACAAAAAATGAGGAGCATGTGACCCAACCATGACTTTCCCCTCCCCTACAAAAAAATCAAAGCAAGTGGAGAAACAGAGTGCATGAGGAATTTTGTTTTGCTAGTTGTTCTCAGGGAAGGGCTAAGGAGAGGTGGAGCCACCACTTTCTGTATTTGTTCTTTGCTTGTGGCACCTGGGCTGATGGGGGGAGGGCCTTGCCGTAGCTGAGCAACGTAGCTCATGCTTTGCATGTCGAAAGTCCCAGGTTGACTCTCTGGCACCGCCAGTTAAAAGGAAGTAGCTAGTGAAATTCAGTAATGTGCAGTACAATAGTAATGGATACTAGAAAAACTCACCAGCTTTTTATGCACAGTTCTGGGAACCACATTAATGGTTATAGCACTCAGGTGAGTTAACTGTGGTTAACTGCCTGTAAACGCCCCCTCAAAGTGTAGAAGTCTGTCCAAAATGTTAAAGAGAAGAACTGGACATGCTGCTTTAGGGTGCAATGTTGGGAAAAATAGACAGCAAAGCCTCCAAGGCCAAATTCTCATCTGCATCTGGGCTTCTGACTAAGGATGGAGGGATTTGAACGGGGGGTGGGGGTGGGGTGGAAGGGAGATTAAACTGTGAACTCCCACAGCTCACTGTGCCTCATCAAAATATATGGCTAGGTTAGACTGCTCAAAAATTGCGCCTGGGCTCATATCGCATTGTATGGGATAGAGATTGCCAGGATCAGGCATGGAAAAATGTTTCAGAGACTTGGTAACGTTCATCACAGAGGAAACAAGAGTATTAGATGCCCCTGGATTCTTCTTTGGCATAGGTTAAAATCTGAGCTGGAGAAGACTTTTGCTTTTTTCCTACACATGGAGAAACTGTGGTAGACCCCTCCCTCCCTCCTCAGGGGTCTGTTTCAGCCCAAGAATCTCTGGGGGCAGCTTCTGCCCTTCAGCTACAGTCCCCTCCCCCCGGTACAGCAATAGAAAACAGCCTCTGTACCAATGGATCACTAAAATCATCTGGTTTCTAATAGGCTGCTTTCTGAGACGATACCTGCAAAAACCGCTGCTGAAACAGGGTGTAAAGCCCTCTCCCTACAGGTGACCCTTGGAGCCAGAGGGTCCCCTCTGAAGGGGGTCTTTTGCACCCAACACAGGGTGCAACTCTGGAATGGAGCCCCTGTGCAAGCACTTAGAGATTGCCTTCTCTATCCATGTGCTTCTTTCTGAGGGTGTTCCTGAAGGGGACCCTGTTACACCTTGAGGCAGTGTTTTGTTTTGTTTTTAACGGAAGAGCATCTGTTCATGTGAGACCCAACCTACACTCTCAAGCAGTACAGCCCAGTGAGAAGGAGTAAAGGCCAGCCTAGTTCTCAGTGAGAACTAGATCTTAGTTTGTATTTTGTGCAGAAAAGTTCTTACCTGTATGCACTGCTGTTTGCTGAAGAAAAACTCCTTTGGACCTTGCTAAGCATAGTGCATTATTGAATCTAACTTGGGAAAGCAGTCAAGAATGTGGGATGGGGGCCTACTGAGGGAATGTGCTTTCTTGATCTAGCGCCAAATCAAGTGTGTGCTGTGATGCTGCTTGGATAAAACTGGGTTATTTATTGCAACACATGCCGATCCTCTGGAGAGACATAACCGTTTTCTCACAGATCATATGTTAGAGCATTTGTATTAGGACGATGACAGCTTCCTGAACTCTGACTGGTATTTTGTGGTTTGTAAATTTATGTGTGTGCGATGGCAGTGGAACCTGTAGTATGTCTTTGTTTCAGTGGGTTCACTAAGCTGTCAGATAGATGCTTCTTTGCTTCATATTTGTTGATATATATATATTTATGGCCAATAATGAGGGATGAGCAGAACAGCTTGTTTTTGCTCATAGAAACATACTGAGTGTGACATAAATTTACTTCCCTCAGTTCAAACTCCAGAGTAGACTGAGGAATCTGGCAATAAAAATTAGCAGTAGCAACAGTTTCTATCATTGCTTTGTCTTTTAAAAGGACTATATTTATCTGACCATTGTCTTAACCACTGCAGCCATGCACATATATGGTGGGAAAATCAGCCTAGATACAGCATTTATTTCTCCAACTTTCAAGCATTGTGGCTTTATTTTATATATTATATGTGTTTGGCAAAGTATTATCAGAACAGGTCTGGAAGATGTCAGGGTTCAAACCAGAAATCTGAGGCTACTCCGTTGTATGCACACACTTCCCTATTGTTCGAAGCTATACTTAATTCATTCCTGAAGAGAGGCCTCTGCTCTGGCATGCCATCACCAGAAAGCAGATGGAAATACTGTCAAAGTTGTGGGGCGAGGAGCGAGGTTCAATGTGATTCCTAAATTGCCATGGAAACTGGAGGGCCTGAAGAGCATCATAGAAACTGTGGCAAAAGCTCCTTAGGCCTCGTATCCAGGCTCTGCCATGCAGTATAGGTTTGTCAAGGTTTAGCTCTTGTAATGGTTCGAGGGGTTGCTCGTGCATAAATCGACGCCACACCTGGCTGGGTTACCTGGGTGAACCCTTTCTGTCCGGGCAGCCACTAACCCGTGGCTGTCTCAATCGCTGGCAGAATCCGTCAGTGGGCGTTTCTTGAACTTCTTCCAGCAAAGAAGCTCTTTGACGCCTAGTCGCCGCCTACTCTCCCTGCGCGGAAGCCTTCTGCTCAGGGAGGGTGTGGGCAGCGGAGGACCCGTGCTCTCCCCGCTGGTCTCTGGCGAGGAGTCATGGAGCCACCTCGCCGATTCCCCCATCTGCCCCCCTTCTCCACTGGTGCTACGCTGAATTCCTTCCCCAGAAGATGGGCCGCTTCTCTCCCTCCCGGGACGCTCTCCGGAACCCCTCTGAAGCCCTCCCTCTCCCTCTGGCTCCGATGGCAGTTCCCTGACAGCTCTATTCCACAAAGCTATTCTTTCCCAGAATGCCCTTGCACTGTGGTTCTCAGGGCCAGTCCTAACATTGGGTGTCAGTGACTGAGTGAGGGGATGCTGGTGGAGGCAGAGATGTGCATACCACGCAGTTCCACACTCCCTAAGCTAGCCATGTAACCCCAAGTGCAGTGGAGGATGCCACATCACTGCTAGAGTTGAAATAAAATTCAACGGGCTTTTGTACTTGAAACTGGGGGTGGGGGAGCAGCATCTTGTGCAGGGGTTGGCAAGGTTTACCTCGCCTGGGCAGGTTCACTCCAGCGGAGATCCCTCTGTGGGCTGGACCACCTGCATGCATGAGTGTGCACGGCCACAATTTCTGGTGTCTGCATCTGTGCAGACACAATTTTCGGTACCTGAGCATGCGCAGGCACGATTTCCAGCACCGTGGAAGCGAGTCCCCGTGCCATGCTGTGCCGGTTTAGCACTGCGCACGGGGACTCACTGAGCAGGCAGGGTGGCTCATGGGCCGGTTAAATGACCCCTCTGGGCTGCTTGTGGCCCACGGGCCTTAGGTTGCCTACCCCTGACCTTGTACTACACCTTCAGCAGAAAAATGTTTTGCACTGGTCTTGCTGGTTCTTTAGCTTGTTAGGCAGGCCATGCATAAAAGAGCAACATCTCTTGGGAAAATAATAAGTAAATCTAAGACTATTCCAAGATCTTGGAGCTGGACAAGACCAAAACTATCAGAATCCTGCTAACAATGAAGTATCAATGAAGTATCCTAGAAAAGATGTGGAAACTGCCCCTCCCCCCCCACATTGTATTGTGAAAGTTTAAGGTCTTTCACCCAAAGCTTCATTCTTGCACACCAGAAGCTGTGTTGTGGCTCAGGGCTTATTCCAGGTGAAGTTGATGGCAGGAAGGGTCTGTTAACTCTCCTTCATGGAGCTCTGGCATGTTTTCAGGTTTGACCATTTTGAGGTGTGTTTTTTTGACAATCAAGTGCTGTATAAATTTTATGCAATGAAATAAATAAACAATGTTTGTATGACCATGTTCCTCCCAGCATTGTTACCTTAGCTTTATGTTTATTTTTATTATTTGATTAAGATTGTATACTGCCCTTCATCCAAAGATCTCAGCATGGTTCACAGCATAAAAATACAAGAAAAACACACAAAATGCCTAATAAAAACAAGTGCCAGTGAGCACTCAGGGCTGATTTCCTTAAGAATGGATAGGTTTGATCTTCTTGCAGTCTATGGGACTCTCAAGAGTCTCCTCCAACACCATAATTCAAAAGCATCAATTTTTCGGCGATCACGAACACATTTAAAAATATCGGTTGCATCAGTGATTGAGGGTTAATATCAGCACACAACCACTCAGGCCTTCTTCACTAAGGACTAAAATGCTACTTCTAAGAGCTATGGAAGTGAAGGGTATGGATCCCACAGTGTGACATGTGACATGTGTGTGACATGTGACTAGCAAGTCAAATTAGAGAGATAGATATGATAGCTGCCAGATGACATAGCACATTATATGATTCACATGGCAGCTGAAAGCTATTGGCTTTTCCCCATCATTAAGAGGAGTTCCATGACCACGCACCTGATGTATGGAAAATTTCGCTCCACACAGGGAAAACTACATTGAGTTAGTTTGGTAGTAACTGTGTCCTGTCCTGGCAAGGATCACTTCACAGGAATCAAGAGAAGTATGTTAAGCCGTGATCTGGATCAGACCGTCGGAGCAGGGATCTGACAATCTGGGCTGCCACCCACTTAAAGGTCAAGAGACAGGATTAGGAGGCAAGAGGAGTCAGAGATAATCCTTCAGAACCCTGGACAGGTCCCAGGGAAAAGATGACATTCTGACAAGTGCTGAGGGCTAGTTGATCACTTCCAGAAGGAGTGGGGAACCCCAGTCTTGGTTGAATGTAGTCCTCCAGGCCTCTTTCGCTGGCTCTCAAAACTCTCCCTAGACCATACCACTTATTGCCCTGCTTCATGCTCCCTTTGAGTCCTTTGGCCTGGCTGAAATGTGTCCTTGAACAAAGATAAGGCTTCTTGCTTCCTTAGAGGGAAGGGTGTGGGTGGGTGGGTGGGTGTGCGCGCACAGACCCCTGGCTTTGGTGTGGCTTGAATGCATCCTTCTTTGTACACCAGTTACTCTATCCGATTTTGACCCAGTTTTCCCCACCACTAGCATGCACCCCCCAAATGAGGGAATGTGGCTCTCTGATTGAAAACATTTCCTCACAGAGTTCTGAGCATGATTAGTTCTTCTAGGCCCTGTCCCATTGCATGGAGATTCTTAAACGGCCAGCCCTTTGGTCTAGAGAAGGCATAGGCAAACTGCAGGCCTCCAGATGTTTGGGACTACAGTTCCCATCATCCCTGACCACAGGTGCTGTTAGCGAGGGATGATGGGAATTGTAGTCCCAAACTTCTGGAGGGCCGGAGTTTGCCTATGCCTGGTCTAGAGCAGCGGGTGGCACTGTGGTCTAAACCACTGAGCCTCTTGGGCTTGCTGATTGGATGGTCAGCAGTTCAAATCCCCATGACAGAGTGAGTTCCCGTTGCTCTGTCACAGCTTCTGCCAACCTAGCAGTTCAAAAGCACACCACTGCGAGTAGATAAATAGGTACCGCTGTGGTGGGAATTTCTGTGCACTCTGGTTTCTGTCACGGTGTTCCGTTGCACCAGAAGCAGTTTAGTCATGCTGGCCACATGACCCAGAAATCCGTCTGTGGACAAACGTTGGCTCCCTGAAAGTGAGATGAGCACCACAACCCCATAGTCACCTTTGACTGGACTTAACTGTCCAGGGGTCCTTTACCTTTTACCTTTCCCAAACTTGGGTCTCTAGCTGTTTTTGGACTGCAACTCCCATCATCCCTAGAAAGCAGGACCAGTGGTCAGGGATTATGAAAGTTATAGTCCAAAAAGAACTGGAGATCCAAGCTTGGGAACACTGGACTAGAGTCTGGCACTCTTGTCATTTCTCCAAAACAATTTTTCCCCCTTCCAGTAGCACCTTAAGACCAACTAAGTTAGTTCTTGGTATGAGCTTTCGTGTGCATGCACACTTCTTCAGATACGTCATTTCTCCGTTATTGATTGCAGGGTACTCCGCCTAAGGTGGTAAGCAGGTTTGGTACATGAGGCCCTTGGGTTCAGTTCCACTTTGGGAGTCCTGGCTCAAAGGTCTCAGGTTTGGGGATCTCTGCTTCTGGTGCTTCTGGGTGGGGTGCTGTTTTTTCAGCTGGACCCTTTCCCTACGTTGATGCCGAACTCACTGTAGGCATCTTGGGTCCTGACAAACAGCTGCAGCATAAGAGTATATGGGGCTTCTACAGCATGGTGACCATTCTGGTTGGGTAAGTTTTTAATCTGTTATAAATTGCAATATTTTCAGAAATAAGAGTTTACAGCGTTTAAGATTTCTTGTAAAAAAAAGCATGTGCAATTATTTACATACTTAATGTTGTTATATTAGAAAACCACAGTACAAATATTTTCCTATAAAATCTATGAAAATTATTAATGTCTATATACATTTTCTACAAGGCCAGTGTGTTCTCACTAAATAAATAATAGAAAAAAACAGTTGCATTGAAAATATTTGGCTTGTTTTTAGAAAAAACACTTAACTCATTTTTTTGAGGTCTGGCCATCCATACATCCAAATAGAAAGTGCTTTCTGAAGAAATATTTGTTTTAAAACATATAAATAAAAGAGTCTTCACTTGGGTTTTAGAAACACCACTGCAGTACAGGTGCAAAGGAGCTTCCAAAATGACTTGGGGGTGGAGGGCAGAGTTACGTTTGCCAACTGGCTTTTAAAAAAATAAAATGCCCAACATTTATTTTGTGATTTTCAGTTATCACAGGAGAACTGCCATTGCCTCCAGGAGTCTAGAGCCTTCCAGGAATCAGGACTACCCAACAGTCCCACAAGCATTTATGTACCATCTGCCATGTGAGTTCCATTCACATTCAAAATTGCATCAGTGCCAGAGAAATCAAATGCTGATGGAAGGTCTACAGCACTGAGTGTTGTCCTGAGGCACAGGAGCAGAAGCAAGGCCCACATCTTCTCATTCCAGGGTGCTCCCATTCTTTAGGTGGTTTGAAGAATGAGGGAATGAATGCTGATCTGTAACATTTGGCCAGTGTTGCTGGTGCCAGAGAAAACAATATAAATGAAGCTCTGTTTCATAATTGTTTATTTGGGTCAACCAGTTTTTTAAGGTTGGTGTTGTTGTTTTTAGCCACACAGACTTGTACTTGGCATCTGTTTCTACAGTTACCTGAATCTACCAAGTTTTTCTCTCTGGGAATTTACTAGCGTCTTAGTTCCAGTAAGCGAACCAGGAGAGCTATTGTTTGTTTATATTTATTTATTTATTTAATAAAAAAAGTTCAGCTCTGGGGAATAGTTTTGAGTCCAAATAAAGAGGCTGTTATTCTTTTTTTCCCCCCTAGGCCCATTTTATGTCATCTGTTCTGTGAAGGAACAGAATTCATACAAAAAAATATTGTGCAGAAGAGAGGCCTACTTTCAGGCCGCAACCCTACACACACTTACATGAGACCAAGGCTCATCTAAAATGGAACTTTCTTCTGAGTAGAGATGTGCAGGATTACATTCTACACCTTCAATCCTGTGGACAATTCTGTGAGAATACCTACTACACCTATATTCCTTGGCAAGGCTATGCAAAGCACATGTTTTTCCACAGAAATCTAAAAATCTGAACACATGCAATGACTAAGAGGGCAGGGAAATGCAGACCAATCTGACAGTATGTCAGGATTTGGGTAAGTTGTAGTGGACATCTGAGAGGCAGCGGTGGATGAGAAACATGGCTCTTATTTTTGGTGGCCACTGCTTATGTACCTAGGGATGCCATACATCTAGTCATTACCGGGATTTCAAAGGGAGAATTGACGTCCGGGGGATGTTTCCGAAAGGCAGTGCTTTGTTCTGGATCTTAGGCAAGTCAATCGAAAAATCACATTTTTTCCCCGGCATTTTTTGTAAAAAAAAGAAGAAGCCCAACATCTTGGGGGTTTGCCTGAATAAAGTTCAACAATTCTGGGGTCTTCATTTTTTAAAAAAGCAACAACTTTTGGGGGGTCCTGGTTTTTACTTTTTGAAATATGGTAACTCTTTGTGTACCATAACATCTTGTTCCAACTTCAGAAGAGCGCCATATTTATACTTTCATTCAAAGCAACCCAATTTTTTTTCTGGCACATGCCTCTGTGTGCCCAGAAGGGCTATGTTAAGCAGATGCAGAAAAACTGTGACTCAGCATAGCCAATATACCAACGGGCTATGCAATCAGCAAAGCATTTCCTGCACAAGGCCCTCATGTTTTGAAGCATTAGCTATAAAACTCAGCATTCTGTAACACTATCAAATGTTTCTCCATATAATGTACACATGTTAGGATGCTCATAATAAAAGCAAATAAAACTGGATACATATTGCAGTAATGAGAACCAGGCCATAGTAGAAAGTACAGTTTGGAAAGAACATCTTCTCCTTTGGTCGTGCTGATTTATTGAGGGCTATAAAACCACCATGGATGACTAAATAATGGTTCTTGAGCATCATTCCTCCATAAATGCCATGAGTGTATTGTTGTCTAGCAATTCTTCAGTCGTAATGCAGTAGAACTATAATATATAAATGATGCAAACATCACAACACATCTGGCAAAGTCATGGAATCACTGAGAATTTCAGGAGTGGTAATAGCCAATTCCCATCCATCTTAGTCCCTGATCCAAAGGCAGGACCGTCCACTCACCTGCTTCCTGGCAGGTATTTGCAATCCCAAACCCCCTCTGTACCTGAAACAAAGAACAGGTGCCCTCTCTACAGAAACATACCGCAGGCTCCAGAGCAAATACTTCCAGATGATTCAATAATGAGGAATCATGTCAGAATTAAAGACCTCCTTTAATGTTCCCAAGATTTATATTATATGTCTTCATCCTTTAATTGGTTCCTTCCCATAGTACTTATTCAGTGGGCAAAGTTATCTCATTATTTTCTTTTTCTTATTACAGTGAGAGTCTGCCTTGCCACAAAGAGACATCAATCATTTGCCACAGGGAGCAGGTTCCAAAAGGGGTGGGGCAAGGGGAGTGTCCCTATTGGTTCTGCTGTAACTCTCGACTGCTTTCAATACCAACAACCATGGCACAAGACCATTCCCTTTCAGACTGACTGACCTGGTTTTGTTGCTTTTTGATGGGGAAGTTCCAGAAAGGGAATTCATGTCCAATACCTTGGCCATTGATGGTGTGGTATTATAAATAACCCTGAACAGTCTGGTTATTTATTTTAAAAATGAATTTGTTGCACTGGGCTGACAGGGTGCTTTAATCCACTATAAATGTGCAAACCTAAATTTCCTGCTATGTTCTTGAAACCTTTCCATGGAGACACCTTCATTCACAGTAGCCTAAATGGCTACCTAGATCTGATTGGAGCCAATCCTTATTTATTGATGCAGCCACTGAATTCCATGGGATTAGGTGTACAATCTGTGGAGGGATTATTATTATTATTATTTTGGTATCCTTGAGTGCATTTGAGATGTCAGTTTCTTTCTCTCACTCATTTCAGTGGGACCTAATTGCAGCTGATTTGGTCTTCGCCCAACCCTATACAATTTACAAAAGTGCAGGAACATGTGTGCCTTTGTATAGGGCCCTGGAAACATTGTTGAATGGTTATATGGAAATGTGGTAAATAAAATAAATGTTATAGGGGTGGGGGAATGAACTCCAGATTGTTTTTATGTTTATTTTTTTAAATGAACTGAAAAGAGGTTTTCATTTGAATTTTGGCTGAAATCTCACAGTTTCTTTTATCCTCTGTGTTTCCTTCATTGTTTGCATCAGGCGTAGAAAAGCAAGCATACTTTTTTAGATGCACAGGGTTTGCTTGAAATCCAAAGAGCATTCATGCTACTGCTGCTGTTGCTGCTGCTGCTTTGCTTAAACAAGCTCTCCCCAGTGTAAACACTTTGGATTGTTTACTCAGACGAAACATCAGCCAATACTAAATGCATTGAAATCAAGAAATGTACTAAACCCAACTGACAGCAGCAATTTTTGTCAATACGAGAAAGAGCCGAAGCGGCAGAAAGAAAATAACTCACCCCAAACGTTCACTTGCTGTTGGGCTAGGTTTTGCATATCCCATTATTCTGTGACGGCACGGTGTAAGTGTGAGTGCTGGTAAAGGTACCCCTGCCCGTACGGGCCAGTCTTGACAGACTCTAGGGTTGTGCGCTCATCTCACTCTAGAGGCCGGGAGCCAGCGCTGTCCGCAGACACTTCCGGGTCACATGGCCAGCGTGACGAAGCTACTCTGGCGAGCCAGAGCAGCACATGGAAACGCCGTTTACCTTCCCGCTAGTAAGCGGTCCCTATTTATCTACTTGCACCCAGGGGTGCTTTCGAACTGCTAGGTTGACAGGCGCTGGGACCGAGCAACAGGAGCGCACCCCACCGTGGGGATTCGAACCGCCGACCATGCGATCGGCAAGTCCTAGGCGCTGAGGTTTAACCCACAGCGCCACCCGTGTCCCATGTGAGTGCTGGTACTGTGCAATAAATAGATAAATAAATAAATTCCATATCCTCCTGAAAATCTTAGTTTTCTTTTTCTCTTCAAAATAATTTTCAGTCCCCTAAGGCTGTGATTATAAGCCTTGTGGAGGATTTCCAAGGATTTTGCATGCTGCTCACCTCCCCCCCCCCCCCCATGAACAGAAGACCAGAACCAGAATAAATTGCACAAGGCAATCTATGTGCAATTATGTTTCAATTGCATGTATGGTGCAGGATGCAGATTTCATTTTTAGGGTGATTTTTTTTTAAATGATTAGAATGGATAGCTCTGTGCCTTCTGTGTTTCCTTAATCTTTTTCTCTCACACACAGCTCCTATGTGCAAGCTCAGTCTACATCTGTAGGGAATGCTGTGAATACATTACTGTTTACATTACTCTGCCTCCAGTATGCTCCCACCATGCTATGTATGCACGATGTTAGCCATCCATATCTATTCTGTAGTTGCATGAAAAATACTGCTGTTTGATCCCTTTTGCCTCAAGCCATCTTCTACCTGATTTGAAAATGTAACCCACATTCACTTAAGCTGAGTTAAGCTGAGGTGCCAACTATGGTAGATGACTCTTGTGGTCCCTTCCAGCTCTACAATTCTATGGGGACGCAGGTGGCGCTGTAGTCTAAACCACTGAGCCCCTTGGGCTTGCCAATCAGAAGGTTGGCGGTTCGAATCCCCGTGATGGAATGAGCTCCCATTGCTCTGTCCCAGCTCCTGCCAACGTAGCAGTTCAAAAGCACACCACTGCAAGTAGATAAATAGGTACCGCTGTGGTAGGAAGGTAAGAGGCATTTCCATGCGCTCTGGTTTCCATCACAGTGTTCTGTTGCGCCAGAAGCAGTTTAGGCATGCTGGCCGCATGGCCTGGAAAGCTGCCTGTGGACAAACTCTGGCTCCCTCAGCCTGAAAGCGAGATGAGCACCGCAACCCCATAGTCACCTTTGATTGGACTTAGCCATCCAGGGGTCCTTTGCTTTTTCTTTTTACAATTCTATGATTTGAGATGCCCGTTGTGCATATGCAGATGACAGCTTTATGAACAGGAGTTGAGGGTGGTCTGCAGGTGTGAGGAAACCAAAGAGGTCATGCAAACTGGATGAAGACATCCTACATCTCTGGCATGCACAGCAACATGCAAATGTGATTTGAAACACAGAAATGGGATGACCTCCCTATGGTTTAAGTGCTAATGGATATACAGCTTTGGCTTAGTGAGGGTTTATGAGATCTTCTTGCCATCTGGGCTCTGCCACCCACAGTTTCCCCAAGTCTCAAGTCTCAGAGGACAAGTCCAGGGTTATCCCAGGAGTCACGTGACTTGTGCGGATTGGTGGAGAAGTAAATGAGCCTGGCTGTAACCCTAGAAAAAAACCCAAACAACTGATGGAAAGGACATTCCCTTCCATCAGTTATATTGGTCCATGTGCTTCTGCCCTTCCTTAGGAACTAGTCATAATGCTGGAAGGGAAAAGGACTTGCTGAGAGTCACCAACAACAGGGAGCTGGTACAGCAGGAGACCATTGAGAACCATGAATCACTTATTAATGGTATGGTGGACACACAAACTTGTACGGAGATATCAGAGAGGACCCCAGTGCAATCAGAGAGGAAACCAGTGCAATCAGTAGTTTGGCAGAAGTATAGTTGTGTTATGTTACTGTTCCTGTAAAGTGAGAATTAGGCCAAAGACACACATGGTGTGCTGATACACATCTCTATAAACTATTTGAGGAAGCTATAATTTATCGGCTTGTTTTTTCCCCTGTGTCTCCCCAAATCCTTTGTTAACTGCTTGGGGGGGTGGCTTAGAGGCTGCAAATGGCAGCAACCTTCTTTAGCATCTGACCGCACAGCAACAAAAATCAAATGTCTGGGGTTTGGCTGTGGCTAGAAGAACGCCCACATGTTGTCAAGAGATCACATACCAACAGTGTGAATGAACAAGAAATTTCACTTAACACTATTAGGGCTTTGTTCTTCACAAACAGAATGTGCATTGATTGGAAACGAAATGCACAAAGGTACTATACTGTGTGCTAGGCACTAGAGTTATTTCCCCAGCCCTTTTTGGATTGTTTCCAACTGCATGTGTTGAGCACTCTCAGCAAGGGGAAGCCATTTCAAACCAAACAGCAATTTTTCAGACAATGCCTCTTGAATGGGATCAGGTATAAAACTTCACACAGCAAAGAAGGGTTAATCAGTTTCACAACTTGTTTTCATAAGCATGGCCTCAGCTTAGAGCTGCAGATTTAAGCAACTGAGATATGTGATTTGGTAAAAGACTTTTTTTGTTTGTTTACTGATATAGACTTTGTTCTATTAAAATATTTAATATCCTAATAAAAATACTAAAATGTTCCTAAGTATTAACAAGTAAAGGTAAAGTATTAATAAAAATGTATCGGTTATGATGACACAAGATTAGACTGTGATGAATGTGCCCTTTGTATTATGTGTAGTTTGTGTTATGGCTAGGGGACCTCTCAAAACCTGGAAGTAGCTCGAGCCTCTCTTGATGTCTGAAAGACCCTGCATGTGTGTGAGCCATCTATCGAAGACTAAACTCCACATTTCTATAACACCTCCAGCACAATGCTTTTTAATAGCATAGGTTCACTCATTCAGCTGTGACTCAGAACGTCTGAACTGGCTTTCTATCTGCAATTTGTGTATTTTTAGAATGTGTCCTGACAAACCATAGATTGGTTCTCAATGAGTAGAATAGAAATACAACACAATCCTACTGGAGAGACATTTGGTCCTCCATCCCCTGTCTTCCCCTACAATGTGCAGCCATGGGAATGTGTGAGATATATTCTAGGTCGCACAATCAGTTCAGGACCCAAGAAACCAGGCCATACCAGTGTCAAGCATGAACTATGTATGTGGGAGCTGCAGCATACCCCAACGTGGTTTGTTTGTTTGTTGTTGTTGTTTTGCAATGCTGAAGAGTTGATGGTGAAAGAGTTCCTTAGAGGGAGACGGAGACTGGGGTGGGGTGGGGACCATTAGTCTACAGCCTTCAGTATTTGGAGCAATTCTGTGAAGCTTAAATGAGTTGCTCTGGAATAGCTGGTTGGAGGATTATCTTATTAGACATGAATGGCTCCTGTGGCATTGCACCAGTGTAGCAGAGGAGACTTTGTTCCCAAAGACAAAACATATAATATTTCAGGATGAGTGCCAGTTTGCAAAGCAATTGCAAAAGACCAAACTCTTTTCACAGGGAACACAGTTGTGTCATTTAGGTTTCTTCTAGGTGGTGGAGTTTGAAAGCATGTCAAAGTGCAAGTAGATAAATAGGTACCGCTCCAGCGGGAAGGTAAACGGCGTTTCCGTGTGCTGTTCTGGTTCGCCAGAAGCGGCTTAGTCATGCTGGCCACATGACCCTGAAGCTGTACGTTGGCTCCCTCGGCCAGTAAACCCCAGAGTTGTCCACGGCTGGACATAATTGTCAGGGGTCCCTTTACCTTCAGGTGGTGTAGTAGCGTTAAGCCAATGCCAATAATATATTCAAATCCCATATGGTGTGGATGACTGAATTGCTAGTGGTATTCCCAAGCACTTCATAAATGTTTAAAGCTTTTTTAAAAAATATTTTTTATTCAAGCCTGGGAAATGGTGGGCCATTTTAAAACACCCATGGTATGAAGTTCATTTGGTGAACTGAAGGCTACATCATACAAGTGAGGTGAATAAATGTGTGCCACAGTTCAAAGAAGAAATGGTCAGTTAATGGAAGAACAACATCTGTACTTACTCAGCTAGGATTAGAAAAACACACAATGGTTATTCATGTTCGTACTTGAAGTCACAATTGAGCAAGACTTGGAGTCAGGAAGACTCCCCCTTTTCCCTCATAGCACAGCACTGAAAAATGTAGTTTTTCATAGAGGGTGTTCTTCCTTTGTTTGGTGCTTTAGTGTTGGCTACCATCAGAGCGAGGATACCAGACAAGGAGATTCATCGTCTCTTCTGGTGCAGCAGTTATTACAGAATGATACCCACAGTGACATTCCCAAGCTATGTCAGGCGTCATGAGGGTGCTAATGGCTGCTTCTTCACTTTGTATATTACATCTGCATTGGATAACATGGAAATTAGGACCAGCTGAGACTGTGGTTGTCTCCAGTCTGACAGCTGGCCAGCCCAAGAGGATCGGGAAAGGCATCAGACTGTGTAATGAATGAGGGTGGACCACAGTGGCATATTTACCTTTGTCAGAATTTGACACCCTGGGTAACTGAGCATTCTCAGAGAGGCAGTGAAGAACATAAAATGTCTGTATTCTTATAGGAATACAGGAAGCTTTCTTATACCAGGTCAGGCCATTGTTCCATCTAGCTTGATACTGTCCGCACTTGTCAACACACTGACTGGTAGTGACTCTCCAGACGGAAGTCCATCCCAGCCCAGAAGAACCTGGGATCTTCTGCATGCTCTCTAACTGAACTACACCCTTCCTTTCAAATACAAATCATGATTTGTGCTTGGCAGTCAGGAAAAAAAGAGTACTCCCTTCGCTCCAACACCACACACACACACCAGACCCTTTAACTACCTTCCTCAACTGATGTCAGTACAGTCTGATGATCAACAGGCAAAACTATATGGTAAATGGGAAGTCGTGGTTGGATCTCCCACATTTTTTTTTAAAATGGAATGTTGAAAATGGCCTCCAAAGCTACACCATGAAGTCTGATAGCTGCTGCATCTTGTACAAATATTTGCTTAATTTCTTTGGTAGATGTAGGTTGGCTTTGAAGGCCATCAACAATATCCAGTGTCCAAAGTGTGCACCAGCTGAAGAGCAAAAGGGAGAAGCTACTGAACAGCTTAGTGAAGCTGAAGCAACATCAGTAGACATAATCAATGTGAGGAATACAGTCTCCCAAATACTGTTCTCTTCTTATTTTTGGATGACAGTACACTGCACTGTACTTGTGGGAAGCCAGGACTGTTTAAAGTGACATAATACTGCTTTAAATATATTGTGCAGATGGGGCCATCTGCATTATAAGGATCTTCACAATCCTTATAATGATGTGCATAAAGAAGGCTGATATTAACATCCTTGCATTGCAGATGCAGGGGTAGGTGGGATGAGATGGAGAGAAGAGTGACTTTGCTAATGTCGCCTTGTGTGAGCTTGCAGCTGAGGTTGGGTTTGAAATGTGAACACCTCAACTCAAAGCTCCCACTCTTTGGCTACTACATGCATAATCTTTGAAGGCATGGAAAGCAACCCATGCTAGTAGAATTTCTTAGAAAATCTCTGTGATGGGGGAGGGTGTTTTCACATTTCTACTTCCCAAACCAGACTTGTTATAGCTGTGTGTGTCAGAGAGAGAGAGAGAGAGAGAGAGAATAATAGCATGCACATTGCAAGTTGGTAGGTCCCCCCCTCTAAATTCTAAAAAGAAAAAAGCCCAGGATGCCTCACTGTTGCCATTTTTAATCTTGTGATTACTAAATCTGTCTCTCATCTCACAACACAGTGATAAAGCTAGCCAAGAAAGCCCAATTTTCACCTTGTTGTGGCAAGCAGGATTACATTGGGCTCCTTTAATGAAGAATAGGAAAAAAGAACAACGAGGCTTGTTCTCCATTTATTCTGCTTGTACCCTAGCAATATAATTACAGTGTTGTGGTTGAGAGCAGGCCACACTGGTGGCTGAGGAACATACTGCAGTGACTACAAGGTGGTCCAAAACTGTGCATGACTCATTAGCATTTCAGTCATGTTTAGAGAGTTTTAGAAGTGTTACTTTATATTGTGCAAATGAATTAGGTTCAGATCTCATTTCTGAGCACTGCGAGACTACTGATTTTGATTGCTTTGGAGTTTGTGATTATGAAGGTCTTCTGTGTCCATGCTGCCATCTCCCTGAGCACAGCTATTCATTCATTCGTTCATTCAATTTATACACCGCCCTATACCCGGAGGTCTCAGGGCGGTTCACAAACAAGACCACAACATATAAAATCAAACCAAAAACAATAACCCAATAACCCCCCCCCCGAAACACATTCTAAAATGTGACACATGTCAATAAGATCAACCAAAGGCCTTGTTTAAAAGGAAGGTTTTTGCCTGGCACCTAAAAGTGTATAATGGAGGCACCAGGCGAACTTCGCTGGGGAGAGCATTCCATAGACGGGGAGCCACTGCTACACAAACTTGTTGGCCTAGTTGATGATGGCTGCACCAGGATGTCAGTGAATGATAGAAGAGGATATAAAACCTCATTTGTCTGTCTGATGGGTAAGGGAAGTTCCAGCACATCAATGTGGGAATGGGCAGGGAGCGTTAAAAGAGAAAGGGAGGCAGAGAAAGGTATGTCCCCATTAAGGAAGCAATGGAGAACAAGAGAGTCATAACTGAGGAGGTGAAAGCCAGGTAGGAGCCCTGGAAGACATTAGGCAGTGTTTTGAGGACTGTCAAGATGAGAGGAATAGGGACAGGAGTTCACGTCAGAGGGGATGGAGGTCTCCTGGAACTGAGAGCCAGAAAGTGACTTGCCTTTTTTTGCCAAGGAAGAGACCAACCCAAAAAGCCTCCCTGAAGGGGTCTTCCCACATCTTACAAGTGACATCAGAGAAGTGCATGTGGTCTATTTCCATCTGGCCTGAAAGGGCAAGGTCCTGACTGACTGCGAGATGTAGCAATGGCCACCAACTTGGATGGCTTAAAGGCGGATTAGATAAACTCATGGAGGATGAGACTCCAAGTGGGGAAAGTGGTTTTATGTTCATGTCCTGCTTTGCAGGTATCCTGTAGGTATCTTGCTGGCCACTGTGAAAACAGGACCTGGTGAGAGCAGAATAAATGATGTAAGAAGGGAGCTGCAGCCCAAGACAGGAAGAGAGCGAACACCTAGCTACTTTAAATGAATTCAAATCTCCAGGGTCTGATGAACTGCACCCAAGGGTACTAAAGGAGCTTGCAGATGTAATTTCAGAGCCTTTGTCTATGATCTTGGAGAAATCTTGGAGAACAGGCTGAAGGTGGGCAAATGTTGTCCCCATCTTCAAAAGGGGGGGAAAGGAAGACCCAGGTAACTACTGATGAGTGAGCTTGACTTTGATACCAGAGAAGGTCCGAAAACAGATAATTCAACAGTCTGTGAGTATTAAGAAAAGGATGCTGTGATTACTAACACATTGGGGTCAATGGTTGGTGGGATTGCCAAAGTCCTTTTCCCTTCTCCTGCTCCCTTTTTAATTATTATTTAAATCACCAAGCTCATAAAACTGAGTACGCACAAGTTAAATGTGCACAAATTGCGATTTACCTGTATTGGTAGCCTTCATGGGGTGAGGCTTGCTAAGCCATAGACGTTTCTTTGCTTCCTACTAGAGCAAGTTATATCGATTTCATGAGAGAATTTCAAATATTTAGATAAAAGCTTAGTGAGATGTTGACTTTTCCTGTGAACTGTTTCAAGTATTTTTCAAGAGTTTTTCTTTAAATATTGCTCATTATATATTGTTAACTATATCTTCTATTACAGATTATTAATTTAGCCTTCCTTTTGGAGTGGATTAAATTAAGTTAATTTAGAGCATGTTAGAGTAAGTGGGTGAAAGATTATGATTAATTAAAGAAGCAATCCTAAGGATACTGGATGTAGTGAAAATAAATAAGCATAGATGGCAGGGGATGTGCTTTTTAATCCCACAATTTCATTCAGGTATTGGGACTCAATTGACCAATTCATCTAATAGTCATTGTCACAGCAAAGATAATCTATTTCTGTGAATCATGAAAGGGGTATTAAGTTTAATTTTCAAAGTACAACTGCAAGGAAGATGAAAGGGCAGCACAAAGTAAAGCTGAGTGACAAAGTGGCAGCATTTCCTATACCATTCAAATAAGATATTGAGGGCTCTGATGCTAATCTTGGAAGTGCCAGTGGTATTAGACTGTCAGCAGAGATGACAAGTGAATGCCAAATATATACCTGATGCTGGATGAACTGCCCTTGTCATTGTTTCCCTTTAGCAGGTATAGTCACAATCCGAGCACCATCGTATGAAATCTAAACCAGCTCTTGTAGCTACAACCATGACACACACATGTACTGTACTGTGAAAAATGTTTTACAGTCTTCCCAGAAATGCATTGAGGAATGATGTGCAGTAGAAACTGAGGAGACATTTCCCCAATCAGCTGGGGTTTGTGCCTGCACACCCTGTGCTGAGGACCCTTTTCAGGTGTTTCACAAAAGTTGGATTCCTTGAGGTAGAAGGAAAAGTGATTTTCCAAGTGCATTATTCTGGAATACTTGTGGAACAATGGCAACG
The DNA here is from genome assembly GCF_964234715.1 of Podarcis melisellensis. Classification (NCBI taxonomy): domain Eukaryota; kingdom Metazoa; phylum Chordata; class Lepidosauria; order Squamata; family Lacertidae; genus Podarcis; species Podarcis melisellensis. Next base: position 49,153,304 of record NC_138530.1, read on the forward strand.
TCATGTGGCAGCATGCCTCCAAACCTGAAAACAAACAGAAACTATACCACTCTAAAAAGCAAGTGTAGAAAAGCCCTGAGTTGTGTTTGAAGTCTGTAAAAAGGACTCTTGACTTTTCCTGCTCTAAGAATAACAGCAGGTCAAATCCTGCAGGTCAAATTCAGCATGGTAAGAATTCAGCTCCTAAAATTCATCAACAAAAAAGGCAAAAAACTTGGCACAATTTAGTTTCCTGGCTGGATGTGGCAGAAGTGCTTATAACACACACACACACACACACACACACACACACGAGGGAGGGAGGGAGGGAGGGAGGGAGGGAGATGTTAAAAAGCTGGAACAGGAAGCCAGTTGAAACAATTCTGTTTGTTTTAAAACAATCACGTCAGGAGCAATAATGTCAGGGCAATTATGGCACAGTAAGAAGGAAAAGGAATAAACTCCCAGGGGGCAGCGGTTCCTATGATCCATCAAAACACTTTCCCCCTGTTCCTGAGTATGAACAGAAACCACAGAAATTATAGAAGCTGCTAAAAGTGAGGGTGGTCTATGCCCAGCCCCTCGCCCCACTATTTCTGATTGGTTCCAAACATTCTGCATAAAAACTTATGCATAAAATTGAATTTTCCTATGTGCATATGCTGATTTACCTGCAGCTTCCAAAAGTCTGATTATTTCAGGCTTTTCAGATCAAGCTTTTCAGAAGAACAGGTTAGCCGCCTTAAACAAATATGCATGTATGTACCTGCGGCAAACATCTGCAGGGCTACAACTGCCCGCTGTTGGGACTTTAAAAGCCTAGCCACACAAACAGCAGGATCACATGGTCCAGCACCTCAGACTGTCTCACTTCAGATTGTGAGGGCAGGCTGTCGAGTGATGCATGTAAACTCCCCGGGCTCAGTTCAGAATAGGTCCAGCAATTACAATGGATATTGGGGAAAGCTCAGAAAAAGTTCTCCCACCAAAGAGTTCTAAATTCATTACAGTTGCTGGCCCCTGCAACTGGCAATGGCAGCCACTGTGGTAATGGAGGGGAAGGAGTGTCTCTCTCGCACCCTTGGCTGAGGTTGATGGTGCGGTATGGAGGTTGTCTGTCAAAGCTGTAGCTGGGTCCAAGGCAGGGAGTTGGGTGGGGTCAGAAACTCTAGCAGAAGAGCAGGACAGGGTGCAGGCAGGAACAGGCTAGCAACAACGTTGCTCCCACAACCTGGGACTGGGGCTGACTGGCTTTTATCTACCCCGAGGCATAGGGCGGCCCCGGCCCACAGGTGACTCACCTCTCCTGGCCTGGAGGCGAGCACTCCTCCTGCAGGAACTTAGTTCCCTCCGCCTTTCTGCCCTGAGCCTCTGTAGCTCAGGAGAGGCTGGAGGGTTACCGGACCCAGAGGCGACCTCCTCTTCCCCTGACGGGGCTGAGAGTGGAGCACCTACAGGCAATGAGTTCTCCATCACCTCAGGGGCCAGAGCAGACTCAGCTGGTGCCTGCACCTGAGGATCCAACACAGGTGAGGACCCTTCAGGCTCAAGCCCCAGCCCTGGATCAGCTGGTTCTGGAGGCGGGGACCCCTGTGCAGGCTGGGATTCCTCAGGTTCAACCTCTGAGTCCAAATCCCAGGCCATCACAACCAGGAAAAAAGGGAGCCTTCTCTCTTTATGGTGCCTGGAATGCTGCAACAGCATCCTGGGAAATGTAATTTTCCCAGGGTGCCTGATGCTCATATAATATCATGTGTCGTGGGCTCCTGGCACCTGAAACACATGTCACCAAGGTGGTTTATTTATTTTGGGAATTATTTCTTTAAAATATTTCTTAACCTTCCTCCTCAGAAGATTCCAGGGTGGTTTACGAAAGTGTGAGGGAAAAGACCTTAATCCTGCTATGGAAAATGTCTAATAAAACTGAAGTATATAGTCCAGAACTAACTAGACCCCCATGGCTACATTTTTTGAATCTTGCTGGGCCTCCAAGGCACTGGTACATTTTGATAATCTAATTTCCAAATGCCAGTCGAATGCCCGCCTAATTGCTTCTCCGCAGACCAAGAAAACAGTTCTTGCCAAAGAGGTTGGATGATGAACCAGCATCTGGACACACTGTAAAGTAGCAGAGGATGGATCCCTGGAAAGATTCTCCACTCATCATTCACCCAGGAGTAAGCCATGTCTTATGTAGTACCTTAAAAATAGGCTTGTGTATCACCACTCCTCTTTCCCTGAGGGAAGCTCTTTCATACAAAGATAGCCAAATCCGGAGAGTTCCCAGGTATAGAATAAAAAGCTTTTTGTTGATATGGGCTGCTATTTTAGGCCAGACTTTGGGTTCATCCTGTGGTACTGGTATGGGCCTGCAGCGCCCAGAAGACATGAGGTTCATAACATGTCTTTCAGTTAATTAGATTAAGTTTGAAGCCTATCAGACTGATTGAGTGCTGGAAGCTGAGCTTGTGGGGAGTTATTTAGGACCATGTAAATTTGTTTAAGTTTGAACTAATGGATTCTAGACCCAAAGCCCTTATCATTTGCATAGATATTTTTGGCCTCTCCCCTTACACTTCACCTCAAAATGCCAATAGATGCAGAATCTCAGAGGCTGCATTAAGTCTGTAGATGAATAAATCCCTCCAAACAGCTAATTTATTTTTCCAGGTGTTCTTGATGTCTGCCATTGCTTCTGTTTCTACCTTAAAATGTTCTCTGCAGGAAGACTGGGAGGGGGGAATTCCTCACGGTATGAAACAAGTTAGAAGAACGTTCGCTTTTATCCACTTGTCAATCTATTATTTCAAAGCCGATTGCTTTCGTGCTTTCTTTTTAAAATCAGAGCGAGCAATGAATAGACTTAAAAAAAAAAAGACTCATCGCACCTGTCGAGAGGCCAGATGGCCATAACAAATTTGTCAGCGGAATATCCTAAAGTGCATTCCAAGAGGCTAGAAGTCTCCTAATCCTCCTTTCGTATAAAATGAGTTTAGCACAGGGCTGAGGAGAGACTTGAGAGACATGCTATAAAGGGGCAGGCTGGGGTGTGTGTTTTTTCCAAAAAAAAAATTATGACGGACAACCTGAAAAAGCAGCTTACTAATTGTACCCATATTGACATGGTTTCCCCCCCCCCCCTCTTATAAATGTCTGCATATGAATTTGCTCAATCTGGATTTTCAGGTTTGTAAGCAAAGTTTTAACAAGCTTTTCCAGATTTGAATGGCCACTTCGCTTTCTAGTTGGATTCATAGCACAATCCTATACAGTGGTGCCTTGGGTTACATACGCTTTAGGTTACATACGCTTCAGGTTACAGACTCCGCTAACCCAGAAATAGTACCTCGGGTTAAGAACTTTGCTTCAGGATGAGAACAGAAATCGTGCTCCGGTGGCACGGCAGCAGCTGGAGGCCCCGTTAGCTAAAGTGGTGCTTCAGGTTAAGAACAGTTTCAGGTTAAGAACGGACCTCTGGAACGAATTAAGTACTTAACCCGAGGTACCACTGTACATGTTTACTTCGAAGTTAGACCAATTGAGTCTAAGAGGACTCACCCCTAGATGGGTATGTATAGGACTTCAGCCTAAACATACAGTTTTCAACAGTAACAATCTGAATTAACAAGTGCTGTACCAAATTTCATGAAGTTTGATTTCCAATGCAAAAAAAATGAGGGCGGGGGGAGGAGGCCACTAGCCACCCTTTACAAACATACACATACTATCTTATTTGGCCTTTCACATTATTCTCATTTCTGTTTGTTCTATGCCACATACAAAATGTGATGATTAACGGCAATACCTTCCCAATCATGGTGTCATGTAACCCTCTCGTTGACTTAATTCTTTAGATGGACAAACCTGTCCATTAAGTTTCTCAGTTCTCCAGCCTTAATTCAGTTCTCCACATTTCTGCAGCATTTTTCCCTAATAGGCATGTTTTTGTCTGCAGATTTGATGAATACACACAAGCAATTTTCTCTAACAGAATGCAGTTTTGTATGTTATTTGCAGCAGTATTTTAATCTTGATGCACATCCCCCCCCTAACAGAGGCATTTCTGTACCGACTGTTTGGCTGGAAAACCACATTGCAAAATTTGGAGATAAGCAAATTGGGGAGAGCCATATCCTGATTGGCTCAAGTGCAAATTGAATTGTTTCACATTAAAATGAAAACAAAATCAAATTTCTCTGTCGACTCACTCCTATTGTCAATAGCCGATGTGGGTGGAAGTGTGGTAGGAATTTGCTTCTACGTGACTTGTTCTTGTCCAGGTAAGAAAATGTAGCTTTAAATAAAACCACAGAATGGGTTTTATTTAACTGATTGGAGGTCCACACGAAGTTCGGCATCAGAAGAGAACATGTTTGTATTGCCCAGGCGCTTGCTGCTTTGCTGGTAGTTTCCTTTTTTGTTGAGTGCTGCATAGGAAGACTTTGTGATGATCTCGATCTTGGCATGCACTGTTACGTTTCCAAATCTACATGCAGATGGATGACACTCACTTTCAGGTGTGCATCTGAATTCAGAGCCGTAACTCAGTAATATAGCCTCCATTTTGCATGCAGGAGGTCCCAACTTCACTCGCTGACATGTGTAGATGACACTGAGACAGATGGATTAATGGCTCAGCCATGCTGCATTATTTGCAATAGCACAGAATGTTCAGATACACATCTGAATGTGTGTCCCCATCATTCCCAATCTGGCCTTCTTCTTCTTCTTCTTCTTCTTCTTCTTCTTCTTCTTCTTCTTCTTCTTCTTCTTCTTCTTCTTCTTCTTCGAGTTTATATACCTCCCTATACCCAGAGGTCTCAGGGCAGTTCACAGAAAGGATCACATCACATATATAATCAGAATAAAAACAACAGCCCAATAACACACCCAACCACCCCGGAACAGAGCCACATTTTAAGGGGGTGTAGGATGTCAAACAGATCAACCAAAGGCCTGGTTAAAAAGGAACATTTTTGCCTGGCACCTAAAGGTGTGTAATGAAGGAACCAGGTGAACTTCCCTGGGGAGAACATTCCACAGAAGGGGAGCCACTGCAGAGAAGGCCTGTTCTTGTGTTGCCATCCGCCGTACTTCTCAAGGAGGAGGCACATGAAGGAGAGCCTCAGAAGCTATGTACGATGGGACATGTGAAGGAAACATCAGCCTGGTTACCTCAGCATCAGAGATGTGTTCCCTCTTCTCCCCAACACTCCCACCTTGCAACTAACGTTGCACCTTTCTCACAACAGTATGCAATCAATCATTAAAAAGGGAGTCATGTTTCCACTGATTAAGCTTCTTCTTAAAATTAAAGACACTTGCAACAGAAGAATTGGGAATGGGAAAGCAGCCACCCATATGGTCTATCTGATCTAACCAGTCTTATATAACTCATGCTCCACTAAGCTGAATGGAATCCATCAGTCATGTGTGGCATTTGGCAGTCAGGGAGGGCAGATAAGCCTATTTTTGCTGCGCGTCACTTTAGCAGGTGTTCATTCCTAAATCTGTTCTTGTTCTTGTTCCATATCAGTCTTCATATTTTTTAAAAAAGGTGTATTATCCTAACATGTAACCCTTAAATGCATTTTTTAACACATCAACAAACCAAGAACTGCATCACAAAATTTGGAGAAATATGAAATCCAAAAGGCAACTGCTGAATATAAATAGACTAGAACTTCCTTGGCCAACATTTGATTCCCCCCCTTTTTTGTACAAGTTTAGTTTGTATAGTTTCCCCAGATAAATCCAGTGGCAGAGTAATGTACACATAAATGACTTCTGTTTGTTTTCAGAAGTCCAGAAGAGTGTTCCACACTATGGCTCCCTTCCCCCAGCATCTTGGACCAAGGGGGATTTTGACATGTCAAATGGCTGCCTCTTCAACTTAGCAAAATGGTCGGATGTGCCAGCAACATTTTGTATCAAGCCACTGTGCTGGCCCAGGTTTTTAATTCTCAGTGGAATTTTCCCAGGCAATTCTGGTGATCTGGAAAGGTTCCCAGTACACAAAGTCCATGTATTAAAGTATATGTGGAACACTTAAGATCAGAGTCAGAGAGAGGATAAAACAGAAAGATATTCGCTGCTCCTTTCTCTTCCAAATTTTAGGTTTTATTTATTGCATTTTTAGGGAAATACCATTTTCTCATATTGGTATGCATCTAATTAAAAGAGAAGACACCAAGTGAGTGCAGTGGAAGATGGAAACTTTCTATGAATGGCAACAGGAGTGGGTGTTGTTGTTTGGCCACTGGAGTTACGAGGTTCATTCCAGGAGTGATAATGTAAATGTGATGCATTTTGACACCATCATGTGTTAAAACACCTTCATCCATGCTTTTAAAAGAAGTTGTTTTTACCAATTGATAACTTTATACCCCCATCCCTGGCTGACTTGACTTTTCTCTTTCGTGCCTTTAGCTAGTCTCCCCACATGTCTGCTCTTGTTTCCATACAGTCATCTGGCAATAGGAGTTTTTGATCCCCAGAACTGGGCTCATTTAATGGCTAAGGAGGCTGAGCGCCCTGCAGGCCCTTGATATTTATACTCCGCCATGCCCAGTCACAGCTGTTCCCCTGCCTGCACCTGTGATTGTGGAAATAGGGAGAGGGATGCAAAGAAATAATATATACAAGAATGTTTTGCCTTGACAGCATTTTGGAAGTGGAACTTGGGATAACACATCCAATAATCGCTTCTTTAATTGATTGAAGCCAGGTGCAGCACAGGTAAATTGGTTCAGACAGAACAAGAAACAGTCTGTGTGCAACTCAAATGTCAGCCTGCCCTAACTAGGTCTGAAATTCCAAAACACACACACACACAACCCCCCCCCCCCAAAAAAAAACCCCTGTCAATAAAAGAGGCTGGAGCAATAGGAAATCTAATCAGTTAAATTCAAGTACCTCATGTAAGTTCAGTCCCCCTGCTTTGCCAATTTTTTTGTTATATGCTCTACAGAAAATTTCCTTGTATTAATATTCTCAAGACTGTTGGTGTTGGTTTTTGTTTAGTCACACTAAAATCTTCCTATTCAGAAACGCTTTGAAAACTAAGGTGCAGATGATGTTGATCACTGGACTGCTGTCAAGGCCAATTGCATTTTAACTGCTGGTTATAAATGGGTTCTGACGTATTTTAATTCTTGTTTTTAACTTTGTTGTTGTTGTTTAGTCGATTAGTCGTGTCCGACTCTTCGTGACCTCATGGACCAGAGCACGCCAGGCACTCCTGTCTTCCACTGTATCCCACAGTTTGTTCAAACTCATGTTAGTAGCTTTGAGAACACTGTCCAACCATCTCGTCCTCTGTTGTCTCTTTCTCCTTGTGCCCTCAATCTTTCCCAACATCAGGGTCTTTTCCAGGGAGTCTTCTCATCTCATGAGGTGGCCAAAGTACTGGATCCTCAGCTTCAGGATCATCTAGTGAGCACTCAAGGCTGATTTCCTTAAAAATGGATAGGTTTGATCTTCTTGCAGTCCCTGGGACTCTCAAGAGTCTCCCCCAGCACCATAATTCAAAAGCATCAATTCTTTGGCGATCAGCGTTATGGTCCAGCTCTCACTTCCATACATCACTACTGGGAAAACCATAGCTTTAACTATCCGGGCCTTGGTTGGCAAGGTGATGTCTCTGCTTTTTAAGATGCTGTCTAGGTTTGTCATTGCTTTTCTCTCAAGGAGCAGGCGTCTTTTAATTTCGTGACTGCTGTCACTATCTGCTGAGTTCTACAAAGGGGACAGTGAGACCAAGGAGGAGGGCTTGTAAGTAAGGCAGTAGGCTAGAGTGGGGGCGGAGGTGGCTTAAGACAGATACGTTTAGCAGGAAAGTCCCCCACTTGTCTCAATAGACTTCACTCAATATTATTAAGCCTTCCATACCTGTGGCAGGGAAGTCTGCTTTATCAGGGCCCTCAATTGTGAGGAAACTAGATACATCTTCACTCAATATTTGTTTGTTTGCTTGCTTGCTTATTTACTTACTGGGAATGTCAGGGGTGGAGCATATGTACCTAGGCATGCACACACCCCTCCCTAGTTTGAGCTTCATGTAACCTTTCTGAACGCCTCAGAACGGTTTCTATGAGAGTTTCAGGTGTGAAATCTGGCATTAAAGTAACCACTGGGAGCACTGCCAAGAAAATACAGGTAAAATATAATCTCTCTTTTTTCCAGACACAAGATGCTGAAGTAGCCAGGCAGGTCCCTGGTGTGGATTGAGATGACGGTGTATGGAAGTAATTCTGTAACTGTTGTTTCTCAGTTTTGCAATGGGCATTATGATGTTATGAGGGGTTTTTTTGGGGGGGAGGCAGGCCCCCCAATAACAACTACATTCAGTGAAGGATTAGAACTTGAGCAAACTCATAAATTCACAAATTTAGCAAGGGTTGCAAATAATACTGCCTAGCTTCCTCATGAGACCAGCCTGGCAATGGCTCCCTGGGGGTGGCTCATAGAAGAAACAAAAGCCTGGTAAAGGCCTGGTTTGTTTGATAATGTTAAGCCATCAGCAAAACATAAGGCCCTCTGCCTAGTAGCTTTTGGGTTAGGATTAAAGGTACCCCTGCCCGTACGGGCCAGTCGTGTCCGACTCTAGGGTTGTGCGCCCATCTCACTTAAGAGCCCGGGGGCCAGCGCTGTCCAGAGACACTTCCGGGTCACGTGGCCAGCACGATGAAGCTGCTCTGGTGAGCCAGCACCAGTGCAGCACATGGAAACGCTGTTTACCTTCCCGTTAGAAGGTAGCTATTTATCTACTTGCACTTTAAGGGGAGCTTTCGAACTGCTAGGTGGGCAGGAGCTGGGACCGAAGATGGGAGCTCACCCCGCCGCGGGGATTCGAACCGCTGACCATGCGATCGGCAAGCCCTAGGCACTGAGGTTTTACCCACAGCGCCACCCGCGTCCCACTTGGGTTAGAATTACCATTGGCCTAATCATGCAAGGGTGCCCAAACTTTTTTCAAAGAGGACTAGATTTGATGGAGTGAACATGCATGAGGGCCAACCAAAGTTTTAGGATTTTACCCCAGGACATATACTGCCATGGGAGCCGGTTTAAATCGATTGGCAGGCCGGATTAGGCCCCCAAAACGGACTTTGAGCATGCCTGGCCTAATGCAAGCAACAGGGTGGAAAGGTTCGTTTGCAATGGACTTGAGAAACAGAGGTTGCCAGGGTGACAGGAAGGAATGATGCTGGAAGTGGGAGGAGTTGTTTTTTGCAATTTCTGCTGGGAAGCAGAAGGCAGATGTGGGCAAAACTCTATGTGGGGAATGAAGGGCAGATGCCATTAAGGGCTGACTGGAACTGTCTGTTACAAAGAGACTCTGAACCATGCTGGCTGTGGCTTTGAATCCAAGGTTCAGGGCAATGCTGTCCAGCTGCCTGTTTGGATAGGTTGCTGCTGTGTTTGTGGCAGAAGCTGGCTTCTCTTGCTTGGACTGTGAATGTTGTACAACCCTCCACTCTACACCCAGGTTGTATATAGGTGTGAATAAAACCATATATCATAAAGACACCATAGTCTTTATGATGTCTTTATGCTGTGTCTCATTCCAAAGGAAACACAAACCCTGGTTAAGTGCCAAGACCCCCGTAATCTCACACTGCTTGGGGATTGGGGTGGCCTGCAACAAGAATGTCTCCCAATTTCTTCACACAAGGCTTTTTCCTGAGGCACAAGCCAGGCCACCTCATCTGGAAAGTCAACAGCCATTTTTTCTTTTGCCGGCTTCTTCCATTTCTCCAGAATCCCCATTTTTGCTTGTTTGTTTTATTCCATTGTTTTAAAATGTGATGTGAGCTGAACTCCCTGTGCACTGTTTACATTCCATTGATAATTTGTTCTTTCTTATGACTCTTTCACAGAGCAAACATTTTATTGAGCTATGTCTCTGTTCAGTACTGTTTCCAGAAGGTTCTGTTCCTTCAGTCCACTGAAGGTTATTGGGGAATATGCTGCCGAAGCAGAAGGGACTAAGATCGTGCTCGTTTCTATGGATATTTGTTGGCATTTACCCACCAAGCCACTAAAACTCATTTTGACCTGTAACTCCCTTGTTAGATTAGTTATTTATCTGTGCTACTGAAAACTCCAAATCTATACTTCTTAGCCTACAAAGTCAAAATTTCCACATCAGCTGTGGGGAAACTGGAAAGACCATGGCAACGCAGTTGTCCTGTTCTTTCTGAACATTTGTAACTCCATCTTCAGTTCTCAGTTGCCTTACAGAGTGCTCAGACAGCTACTGTGGTGGTTTGAAAGCAACTTTGGAGTTTTTCAGTCTTTCTCGTTGGCTGGTGCCAGTGAAAATTTACAATCTGTTTCTCCTATTGTGTTTGTTTTTCCAGCAAAAAAGGAAATGCTCTTTACAATTTGTCCCTCACACTTTGAACTTCTGTTTCATATCTGCAAATGAGCTCAGTATTAAGTGAATTGCACCATAGTGTACTATTTCATTTGACTCATTGTTGTGCGTTCATTGGACAGAAAGTGTAGGGACAGAAAAATGGCCATGTTAGCTTGTCACAGCAAAAATGACAAGAGTCCTGTGGCTCTTTGAAGACTAATCCATCTCTTTTGCAGACACAGGAAGTCAACGTCAGCTGCAGTTCAATGGTCCAGTTCCTGCTGTAGCAAAGGAGTACCAGTTATGGCCTTGCTCGAGAGTTGGATCCCATTGCCTTTCTTGCTGGCCAATAGGATCCAGCTACAGTCAAACCTTGGTTCGCAAATGGCTTAGTTGTCAAAAAAATCAGCTCCCAAACGCCGAAAACCTGGAAGTTAAGTGTTCTGGTTTTTGAACGTTTTTCGGAAGCCGAACGTCCGATGAGGCTTCCGCTTGAGTGCAGGAAGCTCCTGCAGCCAATCGGAAGTCGCACTTTGGTTTTCAAACATTTTGGGAGTCGAAAGGACTCCCAGAACAGATTAAGAACCAAGGCACCACTGTATTACTGAATGACATGGGTAAGAGTTACCCTAAAAAGCCTTTTTGTCTGTAGCATTCATAGTCTAAGTGTTTCGCTTTATAACTTATGTATGAAGTTAAATTGATTAAATGCTAAAAAGACTAAAAAGGTCTTGTCCATTAACTTTACCCTCTGTACATCAAACCAAGAGTAGGATAGCTCTAGACATCCTGCCGGCCAATCTTTCCTCTCTGTCTCTTGAACAAAGGAGCTTTCACCTCTGCCTGAATGCTCTGCACAGCTGGAATGTAAATTATTGTTTTGGGTTTTGTCTGCATAATGTATTTTGATGGCATACAATGGTTTGAAATCAAAAAGCTTTTTAAAAATAAATATATATATATTAAACCTACCCAATATTCCCCTGGTTATTCCTCTGCTCCCCAGTTCTCTCTATCCTCTCCTGCTCCAGAAGTTCCATATTTGTGGCTCAACAGTTGTGATGCTTGGGTCATTTGCTTTTTTTGCTGCTTTACAGGGGCCCCCTAAGATAGCTGTCAGTGCACAAGAAACAAGAAACTGCAAGTGCCTGTTCTCTGAATGATCCCCATGTTACCAGCATGTGGTTCTCATTTGGCAGGACTGAGAAGGAGCAGTGTTCTCATAATAGTTCCAAATAAAAACCATCTCCTTGAAAACTAAGGAGTCCAATGAGAGGTGATGTCCTCAGGATGTCATTCAGCCAACACTGCTACAAAAAGATGCATTCATCTGCAGGCTTGCCGGCTAGAGCAGAAGAAGGCCTGTTGCTCCTGATTTCTAAAGCGCTACTTAGGATCCTATGTTTACATCAGGGAGTCGCTGGGGTCATGCCGAATCAAGACGAAAAGTGAAAGTAAAGTGTATCTGAAACTTGAGTCATTCTGACAGACTAATCAAGTGTAATATTCTCTCAGATTTGCTGTCATGAATGGGAATGCAAAGGCTGTGCTCTGTTAAATGTAGGCATCTGGAGCCAAAAAGCAAGATACAACCTTGTCTAGGTTGTGGGTGAGGCTGTGAAATCTTAATTTATGTTGTCATCCCAGTATGAAGAGAGTGTTCTCTTCTCATCTTTGGCTCGTCTGGATGAATACTCGAAGTAGTCATGGTTCTGAACTTTAGCCAGCACTTATCCTTTTCAGTAGGGTAGTTGTTCTGGGATGTTTAAAATGTGAATTTCATGTACTTCTAGTGCATATAATTCCTTCTCCAGCATCCCCACTTTGAAGTAGAGCCAGTTAATTTGTCAGCAGATCTACCACTTGGATATTTGATTCTGCTTCTAAAAGTTCAATTCTCAAAGTCAGCTAAATGTTTCTATTGTAGTGCTTATAGGATTGTTAAGGTGAGCTTCAGTTTCTTCCAACTTATGCTTTTGGACTACTTTCCCCTTCAGTCTTCTTACAAAACATCTGGAAGACTCAAGTTGCCAGTCCCTTTTCATTGTTCGGGGGAAGTGGTAAAAAATGCACTGGAAAAGTTTGCATTAGTTTTTGTCCCTGTTCTGCCCACCCACCAACCTGTTGTTTCCCTTAGACCTCTGAGTATCTCATCAACAACGGTAGATCAATAAGCCAATAAGAAACATTCTACTAATAACTGGATTTCAATTGGCCTTTGCAAACAGAGAGCACTCTACATCCTTTAGGATCTAGGAGTCACAATCTGGGTGAAACAGACGAGGTTTCAGTTGCCTATTATTGGCCATGAGAAAACTGCAAACCAGGCTAAAGAAAATGTAACAACACTCCCCCAGAAAAATAGCCACATGCCCATTGGCTTTCATCTGGGTCATAGAAGATACCCGAGTTTAAGGCCCCAATCTGCACTATGCATTTAAGGCACTATCCTACCTCTTCAAACAGTCTTCAAACAAAGGACAGGAAAGTGGGCGAGGACTCTTGCTGTCACCATTATGGTACCTGAAACCCCTATTTCCTTACATTGCTGGGAACCAATTCACAAAATATCCTAGGGAGTATCAGAGCCAGTGTGGTGTAGTGGTTAGAGTGTCAGCCATGAAGCTCGCTGAATGAACCTGTGCCAGTCAGTGTCTCTCAGGCTAACCTGCCTCACAGGGTTGTTAGGAGGAATTAAACGAGGAGGAGGGGAACCATGTACGCCACCTTTATCCCCTCAGAGAAAAAAATGGTGGGCTATAAATGCGATAAATAACAATAAACAAACATACAAATAAAGTCCCAATGACATTTTCCCAGCACTTACCCAAACTATCCACTGATTTTGCTTTTTTAAAAAAGTCTATGTTGCACACTCTTGCAGCACTGCTGTGTATAACCCTCTATGACTGGGTGAAGCAAGGGGTCTTGTGCTAACCTATGCACAAACTGGAGTAAAAGGCAACTTCTGTACTCTGACATGGTTGTAGAGAACATGCAATGTATAGGGGGAGGGACAGTATTGCTAGGAAATGGGTGTGATGATGAATGTGAGATATTGGCCAGGACGGTTAAAGTTTGACGAGCTTGACATTACTGGCTTCCCTATTAAAGGAGCAAAACTCCATTTTGGGAGCCAGTTAAAGCAGTCAGTCCTGAAGTTTGTTAAATTTCCTGTGTTTCATCCCCTCTTTCACCCACTGGATGCCGATTTGTGTTTTCTGTCCGCCTCCATGGGTTTTTCAATTTAAATTGTTAAGTGTGGTTTCTTAGTTCTGGTACATGATGTCATTCATAATTTCCTCAGCTGCAATAAGCCCAGGGCCCTAGATGCACGAAACATATGATCTTGTTGCAGAGATGAGGCAGTTTCAAGCCAGTGAACTGCAACAACAAAAGCTACCAATTGTTTTTGGAACACTTTTTTTTAAGCTGATAATCTTTCTCTTAGGCATTGTCAACAGTACAAAAGTCATTCCCTTTTGGTTACAACGGATTAGGTCACAATTGTGAATTGCTTTTTAGATGTTTTTCTATAAAAATATGCAACAAACTAGTGTGCAACTGACATTAATGATCTGCTTCTGTATTGCAATTCTAAATGACAACTCTTTGATAAACTGGCAAAAGTCTTTCATCCAGAGTTAGAACCAGTAAAGCTGATTTAATTGATATGTTATTTGGTTTCAAAACATTCACTCCTCTGTTATTATACTATATGCTGTCTATTATTTAAATGGCTTTAATAATAATGGCACATGTAGAACAACTGTTCTGCTGTGAGCATCAATACTAGCCTTGTAAATAAGCCTGCAAAAGTTACTAGCCTGCAGTAACAACAACAACAAGCCCCAGAGAGGAGGAGCAGGTAGCTTCATTTCTATGCTGGGCATAGCAGATGATGCTTCTCACTTGGTTTCTACACTCAAACCTCAGTTTGTCGAGCGTAATCCATCCCGGAAGCCTGTTCTGCTTCCGAAATGTTCAATAATTGGGGCACAGCTTCTGATTGGTTGCAGGAGCTTCCTGCACTCAAGCGGAAGCGACGTCAGACATTCGGCTTCCGAAAAATGTTCGAAAGTCAGAGTATTTACTTCCGGCATTCGGGAATCAAAGCGTTCCAAAACGGAGCCATTTGGGAACTGAGGTTTGACTGTATTTGGGATGGAGAAGAGGAGAGACGTAGAACAATCCATCCCTTCTCTCCCAACCTGCTTGCTCCTCTGCTTGCAGTTCCTGGTCACCTATGATCTAAACCAAGAAGAGGAAGAAGCAGCGTTTGGATTTGATATCCCGCTTTATCACTACCCAAAGGAGTCTCAAAGCGGCTAACATTCTCCTTTCCCTTCCTCCCCCACAACAAACAAAGATCTTATCAATTAAAAATACAGTATTTAAAAAAGTCATGCTGCCCTTCCAAAGTACTATTACAGGCTCAAAACAGGAGGCATTTCCTGGCCTCACTTATCCTAATGTATATTTCCATTCTTCCAGCACACAAGGATTGTCTAATGGAAAAAAGCTGGTGCAGATGGACCATCACAATAATCATTACTTCCCCCCAAACTTCCAGTTCCATCATTTTAGAGTTTGTATTTGGTGTTCTTGAACATATTATATGTACACACAATCCTTGGATGACTGTATTTTAAATTATTATTTTCAACTCATCATAAGAGCAAACATAAAGGCAAACCACAAGAAAGGCAACGAATCCTCCCCAAATACTTATAATCTTTTGTCACTAATGTGTTGATTAAAGCAAATATTATACGGCAGAGTATCAGCCAAGTCGTATGTGGATCTATTGATGCAATGAGTTTTTCAAAAAGTCTAATTATATTTTTGCTCACAGCTTTGCTGCATAAAAGAGAAATACAAAAGGAAACCCATCTTTGTTGTGGTTCGGATTTCCTCATCCTGTACAAATCTGCTCCCAATTTAGGAATAGATTATGGTTTCTGCTCTCAAAATTTCATTAAATTTTATTTGCCTCCTTGGATTCAGCAAAGGCTTCTGCACTGGCCATACAGTGAAATGGCTGGAAACGCACAGCCATTGGAACACATTGGTTAGAATTTACTGCCTCTCCATTTTGACAGTGAAATCAGCTAAGGTTCATCTGAGCCACTAGGTATACGCAAAATAACTAAGCAAGTATTAGAAATTATCCCAGAACTGACCCTACTAAACATCTTCCAAGATAAAAATGCCCACTCACATCATGAAGAGCTCATAACCCACCTATTCTCAGAAGCCAGAAACATCATAGCCAGACACTGGAGAGACCTGTCCGGAATAAGCATGGATCAATGGTATCAAATAGTATGGGAAACAGCATTATTAGAAAAACTAACCAATAAACTGAAACTGACACCGGGACAAATGGAAGAAGATGCCTTCACCCCAGTATGGCTCCTCTTTATCACATACGCAGCCCAACAAGACAACAAGAATTCGCCAACAGCATACGAATCAATATGGCTAACCTGATCCAAAAACACCCACCCACCCCACTCACAAAGTTCACAACAGCCAATCAAAGACAACCAACCACACCCTGGGCCACCCCCAACGTCTCTCACACCAAAGGAATATAAGAGAATAGTTAAGAGAACCCGCACAAGCGATGCTGACACAAAATCCCACACATATGCTAAGTAGAATAGAAACATCGCCACCCGACCCCAACCCCACTCACCATGGCCCCCTCCACCTCTTTCCGCCTTTTCTTCCTAATATAACACTAATGTCTCAACAAATGAAACTGATCTGTAGATAATGTAACTTGAAAAAAGAGACATTGCACATAATTTTGTGAACCAATAAATCTTTAATAAAAATATGTAAAAAAAGAAAAGAAAATCTGAGCCACTAGGTATGGCTATGTGAAGTCTGCCTTGGCCTGTGAGTTGTTGTTGGAAATCTTGATTTGACGGCAGCGCTGGGGATTTGTCTCTGGCTAGTGGGCCAGTTTCCTAATTACAACCACAAACCTTTGGGCAGGTTCAATGCTTTGACAGGTTGGATGGATTCCCTTCTTTCTGACTTGTGTGAACCAAGGTGAACAATGACCACAATGAAATCAGCAACTTCTGAACCTGAGTCAGCACCTGCTTCTTGTCTCCCAAAGAA
This sequence comes from Podarcis melisellensis, assembly GCF_964234715.1. NCBI lineage: Eukaryota > Metazoa > Chordata > Lepidosauria > Squamata > Lacertidae > Podarcis > Podarcis melisellensis. The sequence goes on from NC_138530.1 coordinate 49,169,781, forward strand.
CAATTTAAATTCTCTGCATTCGGGGAGGAAGCTTTTTCATACATTTGATCTCTCTCATATATTCTACCACTTTTTAAAACTGCTCTTTCACAAATCGTATTTAGCATCTGAGATTCTGTTACAGGAGGGTGGGGAGACCAGGGCTGGATCCAGACACATCAAAGAAGCTTTTCAGTTTAAAGTGTTGTAAATTTAAACAGGGAAAACAGGTAGAGACAAACAGGACTCCACATCGCCATCCGGTGGCACAATGTTATATCACACACACAGCGCTTTTGCTTTACCAGTCTAGATGAGATCCCAGGATTCAAAGCAATCTTCAAAGGCTTCCTCTTAAATATGTTTAAGATGAAATAGCAAAAAGGTTGTATATCTTAACAGCATTTCTTGTGCTTATTTTTCCAACCTCACATTACGGATATACAGTCGTACCTTGGATCCTGAACGCCTTGCGACTTGAACGTTTTGGCTCACAAATGCCGCAAACCCGGAAGTGAGTGTTCCGGTTTGCAAACATTCTTGGGAAGCCGAACATCTGGCATGGCTTCCGAATGGCTGCAGGAAGCTCCTGCAGCCAATCGGAAGCCGTGCCTTGGTTGTTGACCATTTTCGGAAGTTGAACAGACCTCCAGAACGGCTTCCGTTTGACAACCAAGGTTGTATAGATATTGCTGATGAAAACATCATAGGTGGTCTCAAACATAGGGGAGATTAATTTTTGTTTTGTTCAGATACCGCTGATGAAAAAATCATATGTGTTTTCAAACATAGGGGTGATTAATTTTCCACCATCCATTTTCATAGCATGCTGGCCTAATTTTATTCTATCACCCAGTTCAAATAATGCAATCAAATCCCTTCCACAAAATAACAGTTTGAAGGCAATCCTGTGCTTTTAAAAAAATCTAAGTGCCGCTGCATGTCTACAGACCTGACTCATGGATTGATACTCAGTCCTACCTCATAGTTTGTCCTGAGCTCACCCAAGTGCTGCTGATTGCCCAGCCCTGATAATTATCTTCCCAGTTCCCTCAACTTTCCCTGCCATGCATCCTTGATGAGAGAAACTGTAAGGAAATGAATAATACATTGGCATTAGACAGGCAGCTTCACTGTATTGTTTGTGGCGCCTGCTAAATACTTTTTTGTTTAGGCAAGCCTATCCAGACATGTCATTTTGACATGAATTTTGTAGTTTTATTTTATTATGTGTATTTTATTAAACTGCTGATTCTACTTCCTTTTGGGGGGGATTAGGTCAATTGGTTTTTAACATATGGTTCTATCGGGAGTTTTAATGGTTAAGCAGTATGTAAATCTTGTTAAATAAATAAGATAAATGACACCTGGTTTGAGACTACTGGCTTCAAAAGCTTCTTTGGATATCACTTCAACGTTCCTGCTGGTTGGCCCTCACATTGTGCTGAAGTCACGCATGGGACATTTAAGGCAAGGTGTGCTCTTAGCCCTGAGCTAAAATGGGGAGGTGAGAGTTTTGGAAAAAATGTCTGTGAGAGTTAGTCTGAGGAACTGTTAAATTCTTGGCATGGATACTAATTTGCCAGGGTTGCCTAAGCGACCATTACAGGAAGCATTGCCCTCACTCTAGAGCCGTGGTTCCCACCGTGGGGCACCCCCCCCCACAGGGGGGCAATTTGATTTTTAAGGGGGGAATTCAAGAATGAGTCAGACCAAGTCAATGGCCTTTTAGGGTTCCTCCACTTTTCTGAATAATAAGAATTATATGCCATCGGGGTGGGGGGGAATCAGGGTTTTAGAGATGCTTAGTCAGGACTGGCCCCCCAAAAGTTGGGAACCACTGCTCTAGAGGGTTTCATTTGCCCTTAGTGGCATCCACTAATTTTTTTTGAATAGGTAGCAATATGCCGTCATTAAACTCAGTACATCATCCCTGATTGGCTGGGATCGCTGATTGGTGGGTGATCACCAAAGCAGCAGTTGCAGATGGGGTATCTTATGCAGATGTATCAGGGAAAGGGGTCTACTTTGTTTTGTTTTCAGGGATCCTTTGCTAAAGCTCAGATGCAAAGGAGAGAACACTGTGGCTCACAGCTGCAGTAGATTAAACAGCAGGTGTTCTTTACAGATGATGTGCTATCATGTATTGCTGCCGAGAGAGTAACTATGATTTTCTGCTATGTGAATTGACAGTAGGTGGTGGAAGGGTGGTACTCCTGTTGGCATGTAACTCCCAGACACATCTTTGTGTTTTTTTAGTCTCATTCCTCTCAGCTCAGGCACTTTTGCTTTGAACTGAAATGCAGAAAGATGCCATAAAGGTTTAACATTGTTATGTATGCATCAAGGTTATGTATGCATGGTTCTTAATCTTGTTTCATAGCATAGCTTTGATATTAGATGGAGGGAGAGAGAATGTTTCCTGAAAACTCAACATGATTTCCCTCCTTTCCGAGCTCTATGGGGTGGGGAATGACCATGACACATAAGCTGCTTTATTGATTTATATCCCCGCCCCAGCCTCAAAGACTCAAGGAGATAAATGGGATTATGAAAGCATAAAGGGGGACAAAGGAAGTGTGATCTGGAAAGACTATCTGGAAATAAATAAGCCATAACCAAATGTTTTGTGTACAAGTGCCACTGAAATAATTGAAAGTTGAAGCACCCTTATAATTTGTGCTGTGAGGTTGTTGTGTGTATTTACATTGTTTCAATCAGAATGCATTTATTTGAATGATAATGGGATTCGGAAGGGAGAGAAGTAAGCAGGTCAATGGATAAGGGTTGAAGCTGGATTTCAAGAACAGATTGAAAAGGAGAAGTGGAAACAGAGACCCACCTGATGCAGAAAATGCAAATGGCACCACCAATGCTAGTATATTATAAATACAGCTGATTTCCCCTGTCAGTTATTTGTTATCATTATTGAATTCATTTTATACCAACATAGGCCGTACCATTGGTATTTTCTTCATCTGGCAACAAAATGTTTTATACAAATACTTTAATTGTGCGCTCCAGTCTGCTGCCTAATTTTGCTAGCGATGCAGACAGACTGCCTAGAAAGATCACTGTGTGTACATGAAGGGAAAGAGATTGAACAGAATTACAGAGCTGCGTATGAGGAAAGGCCATTTAACTGAAACTCAGTGGGACCATTTTCTCCCCCAAGCATCAACCAATGCAGTCATGACCACAACATATCACAAAGAAGAGATGCTGGACAGACCTGCTCTAACTACAAAAAAAATGTTTCAAACAAGGGAGCCAGTCTTTTATACATCACATTGGAAGGGATGTGTTAGGTTAAGAGAGTCTCAGTGGGAGTGGTCCAAGGCACAGGGAGAAGAGAACCAGCCATCAGAGGATGCTTACCTTAGCTAGGTAAATTAGAACGGAGCCAATATGGCGCTCATTTGCAGACATGGAAAGTGGGGTGGCATGTTAGTTACCGGCAGGGTTGACACACGCCACCCTCCTGCCTCCTTGCTGCTGCTGACCACCAAGCTAAATTCTGCATATTCACTAGAAAAATGCCGCATCATTCCGGGCAGCTGACAGCAGTGAGGTCATGAGGGAGTGATGTCACTCCAACCTCTAAATTAGCCTCTGCTCTTTAAAACTTGAAAGAGGGAAAACAAGAGCAATGCCACCCCTCTCTTCCATTGTGAACCTTCAAATTCAGGGCTGGATATTTGAAAAATTGTCCCAGTGAATATATTTCAGACTGAAGCCTATTAGCAGCCTATTGGCTGGGTTATGTGAAAAATGAAATGATAATAAAGTCCCCTTGAGTTTGGTTTGGAAATTGCAGGTAGTGCAAAATGTTGAGGCTGAGGTATTGGCTGAAGCAACTCCATACCAGTTCTGAAAACTCTAAACTGGCTGCCTGTACAGTACCCAGATAATTTCAAGATATTAGCAGTTTGGTGTATAAAGTCCTGAACAGCCTAGGACCAGGTTACCTGAAAGACCACCTTGTTTCTTATACATTGGCCTGGTCCCTGAGATTATCTAGAGAAGCCCTCCTTTACTGTTCCAGTTATCACGTATTCTTAAAACCGTGTTTATGGAAGACAATTTTACTCGGCTACGAGTGATCGCCAAAGAAGAAGTAGTAATGTTGATGGCTTCCTACATTGTTGCATCATCCCTTTGGAGCGCTTCCTACCAAAGTCAAACAATTTAGACCTTTTGGCACCTGCTGAAAATGTTTCTGCTTTGGAAAGCATTTTTGGAGAATTAATTTGATTCAATGTCAGTCATTTGTGCTTTGTGCTTTGTGCTTTTATGATTTCATGTTTGTTTGTTTTTCAATCCAAATAATTTTTATTGATTTTCTTGTAAAAACAAGAACAGCATATAACTACAGTAACTTGCCCAGTGGAATTTGCTGCCAAGGAGTGTGGTGGAGTCTCCTTCTTTGGAGGTCTTTAAGCAGAGGCTTGACAACCATATGTCAGGAGTGCTCTGATGGTGTTTCCTGCTTGGCAGGGGGTTGGACTCGATGGCCCTTGTAGTCTCTTCCAACTCTATGATTCTATGATTCTATGGTACATTCTTATTAAGTTTCATATGCAGTACACAGTACACAAGCAAGATGTGATGTTTATTTATGTGTTGTCAGTTCAAGTATCCTCTCCACAGAGATTCTTGTGTTGTGGGTGGAATAAAAATGTATTCTGTTTCATTTGTAATGGAAAAGAATGGAAACCAAGTCTTGCCAAAAGTAGGAGGAAGAACTGTGAGGGGAGAGACCATCAGGCAACGCCTTCTTCTACCTGCCTTGCCCCACCCTCCAGCCCCTGCTTCTCAATTTGTATTGTATTATTTTATGCTCTGTGGCTTGCCGTTGTTTTATTGATTGCAGTTTAGAAATTATTTATTGTAATTGTTAAGAGTGGATTTCTCTTTAATTTGTATATGCTGATATTATTATGCTATACTATTCTAGTGACAGTTGAATGTTACTTTCTTTGATGCAGGTTGCTTATTTTAAAGTTATGTTTTATTATAACAATTTTGCATTGCATTAGATTGTTATAAGGTGTACATTCTTTGTTTCTTCAGCTTGGAAAGTGCCTTGGGTATTGAAAGATAGAAAGATGGTATACAAATTAAAAGTGATGATGTTGATGATGATATCTACCTTTGAAGTGCCTTTAATTACCCTTCTATGGCAAGTAAGGCGTTCCAGCAGAGCCACATTCCAAATATTATTTATCCAGGTTTTAATAGGGATTTATATAGGTTTTTCCTAATACTGGGCTATTGCTAATTGGGCTTCTGATAACGGGGGGGGGGGGGATACTGTCTCTGCATTTAAGGTTATTATTTAAATTTGAGTCTAAGGATATAATTTCATGGTTTTTGATGCTTCTGTAGTACATTGGCATGTATGTTGGTGGTTTAAAATGTGAGTAAATAATGAGACAATAGCATATCCCTATTTTGCTTCTGTTACGCTGCTCATGATACAAAAAACCCCACAAGGGCAATTTAATATTATTATTTGTCAGGGATGGCAAAAAAAACCTTGAGCCAGTTCTGAGGTTTAGTGAGGTGAGAGGTGGAAAAGAAGATATGCTCTTGCATATCATAGCCCAGGAAACATAAATCAGTAGTTAGTGGCTGGGGTTCCATCCACTGGCAGCTTCTGATACTTACTTAGGGAGTCCCAGATCATGCAGATCTGCAACATGGGGGGCTTTCGGCAGAGGAAGAAAAAAAAGTTCTGTTTGTTGAATGCTTTACACATGTGCTTTTGCTTAACAAAAATGCAATAAAATAGTTAGGACAGTGTGCACAGTTTGCATCATTTACTGTAATCAGTCTAACATTTCAGGCATCAATAAAGTTAACTGGTTTGTATTTCATGTCAAAGTAATTACCCCCTAATTACATCAATTTGCCCTTTAAAAAAAAAAAGCAAACAAATCCGAAGCAATAAACCTTTCATTTTCTGCGTTAAAGGGGCTTTTTTTTGACACAGGTTTCTCATATAAGAAAAGCAGTTACATAATACCGTATTGTAAATATGTCAGGTGTACATCTTAATTGTCTTTGTTAAGGAAGAGCTCAATAACCTCAATTAATCCATGCTTTACTACTGAGATAAGCCAAGCTGCATGATTTCGGGTGACGTAGCCATCTTTAAGAGTTTTTTCCTTTTCGCATTTTCCTATAGTTTTCAGTCTTCCAAACAGATATCATCCTACAACTCTACATACAGCTATCGATGCGACAATCTGGAACTTGTGCAGCCATTCTGGGAATGAGCATTTGTGGAAATATAAGCTATATTACAAATCAGCATGTACACCGTACTCCAAATCTGGGTTTAACAATATTAAGAGAATATCAGCTTAATCTGCAATATAAGGAGCTTATCACTTATTTACAGGTGGCTGCACAACTACTTATTGCACAGAACAGGAAGGCCCTTGAGCGCCTGCACATCACACGGTGACAGAATGTTTGGACAATTGGCTTATCTGAAAAACTAACCCCAAGGATGCTTGCTTGGAACAGTCCAAGTGATGTGGATGATTTTGCTAACAGAAGATTAATTGATCAAATTTTGCCATGATCTTGTTTGTGTGTTCTGTGGAGTTCTGTGGATGCGAGTCATCTGAATGTTAATTTGTGTCTCTTATAAAAGGCTGCCATATTTCAACAAAATCATTGAACAGAATCATTCTGTTGTTGAAAAGGATGCCATATTTCAACAAAATCATTGAACAGAATCATTCTGTTGCTGAAAATTAATTGTTAAAAATTCCTTTTAAATTTTGATTTGCACCAAAGAGTTTTCAAATGTAAGCTAGGATCTGATTATAACCACCATCTCTTCCATGTGTTTTTCTGCATGTCTCATTTTAATGAAGTGGAAAAAATTCTGCTTATTGTTCACACGGCCATATGTGGCAATTATGACTATCCAGTGACAGCTTGTTGGTGTGAAATCACCTATCTGCTAGCTCTGGTATGGTGTGAGAACATGACTTGTCAATGGAAGCAAGTTTATTATGCAGTAAGTGTCTCAGCTTGTTACTGTGTATTCAGCCAATAGTATGGTGTGACCCTTAGTACATGCCTGTTCTCTTTCACAGGACCTTGATCATTCTGTGGATGTTCCTGGAAAATCATGTGCGAATGGTAAGAGGAACCAAATGTTGTGGTTATTTATATGCCCTAGGATAATAACCAAACCAAATAAGTTTCAGAGCATACTACATGTTTAATCTAAACAGATTAAATTCAGAGTTTAGCATTATAAAAAAGATATCAAATAAATTCCGAGTAAAAATGTTTGCTTCTTTACACAAAGATAAACATACAATAGCATTTTTGTTCCCTTCTCTTTACTCTTCAAGCCTCCGGCCACAAGATCCATATTCTTTTGCCCAATTCCAATGAGTACAAAGTCACCCAGCAGTATATTATTATGTAGCTATAGATGCAGATATAAATGTAACAGAGGCTGAGTCAGAACAAAATTAGCCAACAGCTATTCTACACATTGTTCAAATGTATCTTGTTCTTTAAAAAAAAAAAACCACTAAAGAGATTTCTGCTCATTGTTACAATTGCAACAATCCACTTCACACACACACACCCTCAACTGATAATTCAACAGATGGTCTGTGAGCGTTTAGAAAAGGATGCTATGATTATGAAGACCCAGCATGGGTTTCTCAAAAATAAGTCATGCCAGACCAATCTGTTTTCTTTTCTTGATGGAATTACAAACTTGGTGGATCAGGGAAATGCTGTGGACATAGTGTATTTTGATTTCAATAAGGCTTTTGACAAAGCCCTCCATGAAATTCTCATGAGGAAGCTGGTAAAATGTGGGTTGAATGAGATAACTGTTGGGTGGATTTGTAGCTGGTTGACTGACTAAACCTAAAGGGTACTCATTAATCGTTCCTCATCATCCTGGGAAAAGGTGACAAGAGGGAAGCCACAGGGTTCTGTCCTGGACATGTTGTTGTTCAACATCTTTATAAACAACTTGGATAAAGGAATTGATGGGATGCACACCAAATTGGGAAGGGTAGCTAAAGCCGCAGAAGACAAAATCAGAATTCAAAAGGACCTAAACAGATTGGAGAACTGGGCGCAAGTTAACAAAATGAATTTCAGTAGGGACAAATGTAAGGTTCTGCACTAAGGCAGGGAGAACCAGATGCACAAATATAGGATGGGGGACACCTGGGTTACTAGGAGTACATGTGAAAAGGATCTAGGGGTCTTGGTGGACCACAAGCTTAACATGAGTCAACAGTGTGATGCAGCAGCAAAAAATGCTAATGCTATTCTAGGCTGCATCAACAGAAGTATAGTGTCCAGATCAAGGGAAGTAATAGTACCACTTTATTCTGCCTTAGTCAGACCATACTTGGAATACTGTGTCCAGTTCTGGGCACCACAATTTAAGAAGGATATGGACAAGCTGGAACGTGTGCAGAGGAGGGCAACCCAGATGATCAAGGGTCTGGAAACTAAGCCTTATGAGGAACACTTGAAGGAGCTGGGTATGTTTAGCCTGGAAAAGAGGAGACTGAGAAGAGATATGATAGCCATCTTCAAATATCTTAAGGGCTGTCACATGGAGGAGGGAGCATGCTGGTTTTCTCCTGCTCTGGAAGGTAGGACGCGAACCAATGGCTTCAAGTTGCAAGAAAGGAGATTCTGACCATTTTGGGGGAAAATTTTCTGACAGTGGAACAGACTCCCATGAGAGGTGGTGGTCTCTCCTCCATTGGAGGTTTTTAAACAGAGATTGGATGGCCATCTGCTTTAGCTGAGATTCCTGCAATGCAGAGGGTTGGACTAGATGACCCTTGAATCCCTTTCAACTCTAAGATATCTATATGCTCATACTCTCCCTACCCTACACACTGTTGTCTCTGGCTGCTTACTGTATAATTTATTGCTGTCCAAGGTCTGAAGCGAAAGTTCTTTATTGTTATTTTTTGTTCTTTCAAATGTTTTGCCATCGAGTTCACATCTGCAAGTTCTCTTTCCTTCAGGCATTCCAGGAAAGGGGTGAAAAAAGAAAACTCCCTCCAAATGATAGGAAAGGTATGAAAACTTGTAAGAACATCTCCCAGATGGCAAGAATGATGCCCTAAGGGGCAGCTTGTGCTGACTGCACCTCTCTAAAATAACTGTTCATAATTTGTTCAAGTGATAGTTTTACCTTTTTGTAGATCCCGGGGCACCGCAGGTTGCATATCACAGCTCAGCCAAGTGTAAGGAAAAGAAAAGACTGACAAGCCTGTTCTACCTTCTTTGTCTCCTTATAATTAGATTTACAATACTGAACAATTGTGCCCCTTTATTGCCTTATTATGTCTATTCTGGGGCTTGGCAGATTTTGTTTTGAGTGACACCACATACTTGCCAGTTTAAAGGCTGACTAAACCTACCCAAAAGCAGGAAGAACGGGGAAGAAAAATATATATTATACTGAAGTCTTCTAAGGGGGGGGGGAATACAAAGGAAAATCTACAAAAGATTTATTTCCAATCAATTAGTGGTTGCATTCTTGTTGTGCAACTGTGCTCTGGAGAAAGTCAACGCCATTTTTTTTAACCCTCTAAACACCAACAGAGAAAAGGTTCCTCTGCTTATATAAGGTGCACGAGAAGTCAACAACAATTTCCAATTCTTGGTTTAAGCCTAAGGAACATGCAACCTTAACACAGAGATTAATTAAAATTATGAGTACAGTAGACTTTGAAATGAGCAGGTTTTCAGTATAACTTCATAAAAAATCAATAGCTATGTAGAAAAGATAAAGCAAAATGTAGAAAACAAGCAAAATTACTGAACAGAAAAAATACTACAAGACTAGTTTCTATGTTAATGTCCAACTGAACATTCTTCTTTCAAAAAAGATTAAATGCAAACTTTTACACCTCCAACACGTACAGATTTCAGACAATAAAAGGCACATACATTGTATGTGATAATTGTTTAAAAACAAGCTGTTACTACATTTTCACAGATTCTCTTAAATGTCTGTTAAATATCTCATTTCTACAAAGTGAATTTACATTTAAAGTACAAAGTGCAAATACTACGGTTGTTGGGTTTCTTTCTTTCTTTTTTTAATTGCTTTTTGGTGAGGGAGTCTCCCATGCTTCTGAGAGATCTGCCTTGGATATGAAGTGTTCAGCCTTGTTTCTTTGAGGTTTGCTGCCAAAGAAATTTTGAAAAACAGAGTCACATATATGTTGCTATCATATACATTATAGCAATAAACAATTGATATGCTGGTATCATAGACAAAAATAAAAATACAGTGGTACCTCGGGTTAAGTACTTAATTCGTTCCGGAGGTCCGTTCTTAACCAGAAACTGTTCTTAACCTAAAGCACCACTTCAGCTAATGGGGCCTCCTGCTGCCGCCACGCCGCCAGAACACGATTTCTGTTCTCATCCTGAAGCAAAGTTCTTAACCTGGAGCACTATTTCTGGGTTAGCGGAGTCTGTAACCTGAAGCGTATGTAACCTGAGGTACCACTGTATATCACAGTCAGTCTAGAACATGCTCCGTGGTACAGTCCTCTTGAGACCACAGGTGGGATATCAGAGGCCTGAATATTCCTAGAGGTAAAATTGGGATTGGGAATATGTAAACTCCCTGATGTTGCTGGACTCCCAACCCCAGAGAGCCAGTGTGGTGTAGTGGTTAAGAGCGGTAGTCTCGTAATCTGGGGAACCGGGTTCACGTCTCCGCTCCTCCACATGCAGCTGCTGGGTGACCTTGGGCCAGTCACACTTCTGTGAAGTCTCTCAGCCCCACTCACCTCACAGAGTGTTTGTTGTGGGGGAGGAAGGGAAAGGAGAATGTTAGCCGCTTTGAGACTCCTGAAGGGGAGTGAAAGGCGGGATATCAAATCCAAACTCTTCTTCTTCTCTTCTTCCTATCAACCTCTGCCAGTATGGTTAGGGATGACGATATTTGTAGTCCAACAACATTTGAAAAACCACAGTTTCCTTATTCCTGATGTGTGTTTTTAAACCAAACTCTCTATGCAATATACTAGGCTAAATGCTTAGCACACCAGAATGTGGGGCTTAGCTTTGTCCTCTCTCTGATGTTTTAGTTTTCCACATGTAGTGAGCTTTTTCCACAAGGGAGCATTCAAAAATACAACCTCTCGCCTACAGTCTAAAAGTGTTCCAGCCCAGAATTATGTCACTTCAGTTTACCACCTAATTCCCCACAATGTGTAGATCAGCTCTTGGTGAAATAGAAAATGCTGGAGCACTTATTATCACCCCCTATTGCCCATTCCCCGATGGAAATGGAGCTGATTGTTCTCTTTTGAGGTGGGTGGTTTCTTTTAAAACCGTTCCTTGTCAGGCGTATTCATTTCCAATGCCTTCCTTTCAAGCGCGAGGCCTCGTGATGAAAGCCACCTTTGGCATCTCTGAGGTACCTTCATAGCCTCACTTGGCTGCAGCAGTTAACTGCCAACAGATGGTTTGCACAACGAGGACCATTTCAAGGCTATCATTTCACAGCACCAGCTTTTAAAATAATTGAGACTGAGTCAGCAAAAATATTTAAAGAAATCAAATCAAATAAAGGGGGAGGGGGGGAGCAGAAACCCAGAAATGACAGAACTGTTTCACTATATAAGTTACATGTTGTTATCAGATTACAGGAAAGCAGGAGGAGAGAGAGAGAGAGAGAGAGAGAGAGAGAGAGAGAGAGAGAGAGAGAGAGAGAGGTATATATTATGCGTTGAGAGCTGTGTGCAGCACATGGGGCAGCAACAGCTATTATATACTTGAAATAAACTTTTGAATGGTTTGGACTTCTACCACAGTAATTGTTTTCAGACTGCCTTGTTTCAAACTTAAGGGATGTGAGGGGAGTTAAGCCTCTGGGCCCTTTCTTCAGCAGAGGAGAAATAAGAACATTTTCTTAGCTGTGAGGTTCTACCAAAGGTGTGAAAGCCTACACTAAATTAATTGCTGGCTTTTGGACATGTCAATGTAGCATCAAGCAAATGACTGACGTCATATGACTATGTAGCATCAAGGAAGGCTGACATCATATGACTATTTTTAAATTTTAAAAAAATCCCTTTGAGAGGTGGCTTTTCTGTAAGATGATTCTGGATGTCATGAAAGGACATAAGATGGCTAGTTATTTAATTTTTTCTTGTACAGTATTTTTACTTCCAGGGTAGGGGAGTGCTACTTGTGGTATTAACTTGACAGCCTTGAGTACTATGTCTTCTTCTTCTTCTTCTTTGGCGATCACTCATAGTTGAGTAAGATTGTCTTCCATAAACACGGTTTTAAAGGTGAGTCCGTAAGTGACTGTGGAGGCCAGTTCTGGAACTACATGTCCTTCCACAGTGGGGACATGGGCTTCCAGGCGGAGGTGATCACGGTGAAGGTTTGCCAAGCGTGCCTTCCTCTTAGCACATTTCTTCCTTTTGTCCTGAGTTCGAGCATCTTCAAAGCCCATGGCACCTTTGGTTAAGTCTGTTCTCCAACTGAAGCGCTCGCAGGCCAGTGTTTCCCAGTTGTCGGTGTTTATACTACATTTCTTTAGATTTGCCTTGAGAGAGTCTTTAAACCTCTTTTGTTGACCATCAGCATTACGCTTGCCATTTTTAAGTAGAGTAATTGCTTTGGAGAACGATAATCAGGCATCCACACAACATGACCAGTCCAACAAAGTTGATGTTGAAGAATCATTGCTTTGATGCTGGTGATCTTTGCTTCTTCCAGTACACTGGCATTAGTTTGCCTGTCTTCCCAAGTGATATGTAAAAATTTTCAGAGACACCGTTGATGGAATCATTTGAGGAGTTGGAGATGGCGTTTATAAGTCGTCCTCGTTTCACAAGCATACAGTACCTTGACTTGGGGTGGGGAATCTAACAAAGGCAGTGACATATTTTGGGCTAATCCTGAATGTGACTGCCAAGACATGCAGACTAGATAAGGCTAAAAACAGTTATTGGGAGAATGGAAAAGTGTCTTCTCCACACTTACCTGCCTGTTGGAAGGAGTACTTTCACCATTATTTTTTGGAGCTGTCAAGGAAGAAAACATGGTATGTTAGTTGACCATAAAAATAGTTTCTGTGCAAGACCTTAAACAAATCTTTGAAACTTCTATGTAATAAATGAGGACATTGCTTTACAATTAAATATATGTGTGTGTATGGGTGGGTTCTCCCCCTGCCTAAATCTCCAGAGACCACAAAATCTGAAACAAGATAGCAGCAGCTTTCAGATTTTTACTGGACTCCATAACCCAGTTGTGGCATCTGGCTTTATTATTTCCTCTATTTGTGATGTTCTGGCTGTGAGTGTTGTTTTTTATATAGCCAAAATAATGACACCCCCACACAAGAAGATATCAGCAGGCCAGGGTGAATCCTGAGCTTTGCAGAAGTACAAAAAAATCTTCAGAGAGGGTTAAAAAACAAAAAATCTAATGGCTGTGGAACACCTCCTACCCCAAATTGTCCATTGGGAACTGAGCGTGCTCAGTGGCAATGGAATACTGACCCAAGTCAGTGGGGTGGAGTGGGGAAATGGAGGAAACGGTGTGGGTCTGAACAAGCAGCTCTCCACGCTGAAACAGTTTGTTGCAGGTCACCTCTGCTTTTGTAAAAACCAGTTCTCCATATAAGCCACAAGTAACTTATGAAACTCCAGATGCAATATCTTTCTCATAAACCTGTGATAAAAGAGCTAGTTAGGAGATCTTCTTACTATGACGTTTCTTTGTGTCTGCCTTGTTATCTTCTTTCGTAACCCCCAGGCATCCCATTAGTTCTGGAACCGTTAAGGATTTGTCATTATTCACGTCACAGTATTCCACAAACTTTTTCACACATTTCTTGGGCTTGGATTTTTTCCTCAGGAATCTCTTAAACGGCTTGATTTCTTTTTTGCCGATATCACCACTAGCATTCTTATCCAGTTGTTTAAAATACCAGTGGACAACTCTTTCCTCCAGAGTGTGATTAGGATCTGGTTCTGAAAGCCTGCAAAAGACAGAGGCCATTAAGCGAGCATAAAACCTTCACTATCAGTTTCCCCTCTTGGACCCTCCCAATTCCTTCATCATATTTGAGGTGCTTGTGCTACTGAAATAACAGGATGAGGAATCAATTGTGAAGCCCCCTGAATACTCAGATTTGTGTCTGATAAAAACACCACGTACACAACTTATTTTGCTTGACCTCTTCCTTGCCACTGATCTTCCAGTATCACAGAGGCAATACACCAAGAGAGGATTTCTACCCTTAATTTCTTGCTTGTGAGCTTCTCAGAGACATCAGCTTGCCTCTCTTTCCTCCACTTTCCACTTGATGTAGCCAGCCTGGGTCTGAGGTGTGCCATAGCGGCTGAGTAAACATTGTCTTTGCCAGTGAAGACACTGCTGGGTTTGGTTCTGTTTGGTTCAGCCTATCGTTGTGCTGCAATCAGCCTATTGAGAGGAGGTGCTCTCAAAGCTGCAAAAGCAAGACTAGAGTGCAATTGACAATCTTGTACCAAGATAGAAAGATTAAGAGCTAAGCATAGGCTCACTGTATGCATTTGGTAGGATGATTATGAAATTTAAGATGAAATGGATAGTTTTATGTCCCACTAATCAGACTGCTTATATACCCACTGAATTACATGAGACTCAGAGAAGACACATATAGGATTGACACATATAGGATGCGGGTGGCGCTGTAGGTAAAAGCCTCAGCGCCTAGGGCTTGCTGATCGAAAGGTTGGCAGTTCGAATCCCCGCGGCGGGGTGCGCTCCCGTTGCTCGGTCCCAGTGCCTGTCAACCTAGCAGTTCGAAAGCACCCCCGGGTGCAAGTAGATAAATAGGGACCGCTTACTGGCGGGAAGGTAAACGGCGTTTCCGTGTGCTGCGCTGGCTTGCCAGATGCAGCTTTGTCACGTTGGCCACATGACCCGGAAGTGTCTCCGGACAGCACTGGCCCCCGGCCTCTTAAGTGAGATGGGCGTACAACCCTAGAGTCTGTCAAGACTGGCCCGTACGGGCAGGGGTACCTTTACCTTTACCTTAATCAGACTGCTTATATACCCACTGAATTATATGAGACTCAGAGAAGACACATATAGGATTGCATAGTCAGCGCTATTAAAGCAAATGAATTGCCAAATACATCAGTGCAGCTGATTTACACAGTGGAGGCATGTTCAGAACTAAACAGGTTCAGAACTTAATCAGATTTCTCAGCTAGCTCAGAATTCTGCCTCTTCAGTTTGAAAATGCACCACTGAATTTAAATAACTGGGCACAATCCAGCCACTGTTGTGGATATTGTATTTGGTTTCAATGGACAAAATATTAAGTGGACGTAATGCTCCATTTTGGGTGGATCATGACCTTGCTACTGCTAAAAAGGGACAAGTTTTTAAAATACATTTTACTGATGTGATGAAAGTCCAAACAGGTGAGGAACGTGAACGTCTAGTGACTGAGCTGCAACAACATGAGGCTAAAAACCAAAATGACCCTGAAATACCTTTCCCAGCGGCAAAAGTAATAGTCACAACATGAGCAAAGTGTGTTGCTCAAAATTATATCATGGCTCTTATGGCATCACGTTGCATTAAAAGAAAGGAAAGAGTGTTCCACTTGGCACAGAGCCAGCAACTTCCAATGCGCCTAAATTGCATGTAATATATTTTTATGAATTTATAAATTTTACTGGGAGAAACAGAGGCTATTTTCTTTTCCATGCGAAGTGTAAAACTGCCCACTGCAGAAAACGAAATGAAATGCTTTATTGGATGACTTCACTGCCTTTGACTAATGGCTTGGTGTCTTTTATTTCAGCATGCTGGCTATCGTCCAGCTAAAGCTAGTTATGACTTAGTCCCAGGTTAATCATGACCAACTCAACTCCCACTGCTTTCAATAGGATTTAGTCAAAACTAACTTTAGCTAGGCTGGGGCTGCGGTCTGCTACCTTTGGAAAATGAAGCCTTGTTCTTAAACATTCTTGCAACCAGCAGCAGTCAGTGAGATGACGCGGGTGGGGCTTAGTTGCTCTCTCAGCTTCCCAACATGGTGGGTTGCTGCTGCTTACTAAGAGAAAGAGGGGCAAGGCTCAGGTTTAGTGTGTGTGGCTCCACTGTCATGCACCAATCTTCCCCCAGCTTCATCCCTCACTCTATTGGAAGGTGGTAGTGTTCTGCTGTGTTGAGAAGCCAGGAGAACAACATGTCCCACCCATGACAATTCACCGCCCACTACTGTTTACAGCGTTGCCAAAATTCAGTGACCTGATAAAGGGAAATCTCACAGTGAGTTTATATGATCCTAACCAATATAGTAATTTGATCTAAGGGTGCTTTTTTGGGTGATATTCAGCCTGCACAATTAAAAACTGATCTTATGTTCAGTTTGCCACATGTTTGCTATGTTTTGAACCAAGAATATCCATCAGCATTTGAGTGTGCATTTCTCCCTGGTTTATTTTTGCAAGCAATGCCCCCTAAAGCAATGAACTTTTGTATATTATTTTCACAAATGTATGCATCTTTGTGCACGCTTTCTCATGATGTATGCATTGCAAACTCTTTGTTCGCAAACACCATTGCAAAATTTGGAGATGTGTGAATTTCGAAGGACGGCTCATGCATTGTTTCAGGAAGTGCGAACTAGGTAGGTTCATGTTAAAACATGGACCAAATCATATCCCTCTCCCATCCCTAGGGCACACCTCCTTCATGATTTACCTATGTGACAGCATCAGATCATTTCAGAGCACTCATTGCACACTCTCAGTCTAACCCCCTTTCAATAGTCTCTGTGTTGTGGATTCATTGCATCTTGTTACTTTTCTAAATGGAAAAAATTCAGAAGAACCAGTGATTAATTTCTAATGCGGAAGGAAATTACTTGGCTCAAGCCTACCTGCAGAAGTCGTGCCCTTTTATAAGGAAGCTCTTCCTCTTAATCCCCAATGTATGGGAGCATGCTGTAGTTACTCAGAAGTGGGGGAATTCACCCTGCTCATATTCTACTTGATCCCTTTTTCATTTAAAAGATCAGTGTTGAGCTGTGGTTTAAATTATATTTGATAACTCTCATTAAGCTCTAGCTGTCTTCCACAAAAGTAAAGAGAGAGGGAAAGTGACAACCAGAATTACTTCCTAAAGCGCACAGGGGACTGGAGCCAAACTAACTCACCTGCTGGAAGGATCAGAGACTGCATGCACCATGTCTGTGGAGAGCGCATCCAAAACACTTGTCAAGAACTCATTCTTCTTGGGTCCTGGACAACCTAAAATGGAAACAGATTGCTTGCATTATTTAAATCCATGTTGTCAGGAGGGGGAGGGTACATCTGCACTAAAACGTGGGATACAAAGCTACATTTACATTTCGGGAATGTTGAGGGTCAGATGTAGGCCAAATCATGTGGCGTTCAGAGCTGTCTTCATAGCACAGAGCACAAGTTCTGAACAGAGCTACATATGTCTTACATGTTCAGATTCTTTTGGCAATCACGCCAAAGTCAAGCATTATTTCCATCATTTCAATGGAAGAGTTATATCCAGTACTTGAATTCATACTAATTCCCAGTCCCTTTCCATTGTTATGGCTGAACAGGGAATGTAAGCGTCAACAAGAGTGTTGGTAGGGTTGGGTGGATGTGTCAATTTTGGTTTCTTTCAGGTTCTTATTTTCCCATTCTTTTTCTTCTTATTTTCCCATTCTCAGGTTCATCCTGAAGATGTTTCAGCAGAGTCTTATTGTGAATTTCCTCCTTCTACACACATTTTTGTACGCAATTTTTCCAGTTATACATTTTTTCGCAATGCGTTCCTAAGATACACATTTTTGCAATGCAGTATTCCCCAATAGAGTGCATTTTAATGTTCTTTTCACTAATATATGCATTTACACAAACATTTTTCTAGAGCACCTACATTTTGGTACATGCTGTTTGGCTGGAGAACAGCAATACAAAATTTATAATGTGCAAATTTTGAAGGATCGCTGAGTTTTGGTTTGTGTATCATTTTGGAAAGTGCAATCAGGTAAGTTTGCCTTTAGATGCAAACTGAATCACACCCCCTACCTAATCCCTAGATGTGGGACATGTATGTCAGGCCTGTACCCAGCATTCTTATGCCAGGCCCCACATACGTCAGCCTGACTTTTCTGTACTGAGTGGAAAGGCATGATCTTTGCATGATCAATTGATCTGTGTGATCAAGAACCCCATGTAACCAATATAGAAAGGTCAGAGGTGGAGCCAGTGGTGACCAGCGCATGCCGTGATATTGTAAGTGGGACTCTCAGGCATACTCCTTGTTCCCCTTACTGGTGTTTACATTCCCTGTTCAGGAATGTGCATTGCCTGAACAGGGCTAGAATCTATGTTCTATTCATTCAGAATCTCCATCTGACTCCTTTTAATCTCAGAGAAGCCCCGCCTTCCTACTGCCAATTTATGCTCTAGGCTTCAGATATTATCTGGAGACTTTGCCGCTTTTAAAACAATTCAGTTATGGCTATGTGGTTGAGATAATTATCGGGAGGAGCATGGCTACAGAGCTAAGAATGATTTCTGAAACAGTTACGTTGGTTTTTAGATACATTTCTTTAGTGCAGGGGAATTTACCCAAATGAATTCCTGTTAGAGGAATGTTACAATAATGAAAAATGTCTGGTGCCAATTTCGCACATTGTAAGAAAAAGGAGTGCCTTGTGATTGCTGTTTTGACACAGAATTTACCAGAATTGTAACCCATTCTTTCTACACAGCAGCTTGTGGCTTTTATAAAGGATGAATTATATAATATTACTTTCCCGATAATGCAAGACTTTTCAATTTCAAGTCATTTCTCCCACTGTTTAACAGGCACTGTGAGGTGTTGAAAATGTTTAATCAGCCCCCCATGCTTTCTCCCCCCAAAGCCTTCTACTGGGTATAATGACGACAGAACTGTGGGACTGTAATATTTTCCTGTTCATGTCAGCTGAAATATTCAAAATATCTATTTGGATTTGAAATTTGCCCCAGTGGTGGTTGGTGGCAGACACTCCTCTCACCATGGCATAAATTAAGTCATTGTGTATGTGCACCCCAAATAATATTTGCTGCCTATTAGGGACGCGGGTGGCGCTGTGGGTTAAAGCCTCAGCGCCTAGGGCTTGCCGATCGAAAGGTCGGCGGTTCGAATCCCCGCGGCGGGGTGCGCTCCCGCTGCTCGGTCCCAGCGCCTGCCAACCTAGCAGTTCGAAAGCACCCTCGGGTGCAAGTAGATAAATAGGGACCGCTTTCTAGCGGGAAGGTAAACGGCGTTTCCGTGTGCAGTTCTGGCTTGCCAGAGCAGCGATGTCACGCTGGCCACGTGACCCGGAAGTGTCTTTGGACAGCGCTGGCCCCTGGCCTCTTGAGTGAGATGGGCGCACAACCCCAGAGTCTGGCAAGACTGGCCCGTACGGGCAGGGGTACCTTTACCTTTACCTTTACTAGAATTATTTAGAAAGTTGTTTATGCACAACATGGGAAACAAACAAATAGGTACCTCAACACCAAGCATGTTTATTTGGAAGCAAGTCCCAGTGATTTAATGGGACCTATTTCCAAATGATACCATTCATGATATACACCTTTAAATAATACACTAAAGGATGCTTAGGCAAGAAGAAACATTTTCCAATGAATATTTTATATTTGACAGAATCTAATTAATCTCCAACCAATGACACAACTAAACATTTATTATCTAAAAATCGTGGATGGTGCTCATATCAAAATTATACAAAAGGGAACATTCTGGATTTATGGCCACAGAAACATGACATGTGATATTCTGTGAAGTACTGATGTTGCAGGGGAAAGTTCAATCCGCAAAAATAAGGAAAACATTAGGACTGCCTAGAAATGTTGTTGTTTATCAGACAGCATTTTGAAAGGTGCTGATGCTATGGATTATCTGGTGCACCAACACAATTGTATCCCTACTATTTACGCAGAAACAACAAGTACATCAATCTATCTGAATTATCTGTTTCTGTTCAAAAACATCAATCCTGCACTGTAAAAAAAAATCAATGACAACAGTCATGGTTGCTTCTAGCGGTGGCACCACAAAGATGGCTGGATAGGAATTATTCTTGGGGCCTCTGACAGCTCAGTTGGTTAAAGCATGGTGCTGATATTGCCAAGGTTGAAGGTTCAATCCCCATAAGAGACAGCTGCATATTCCTGCACTGCAGAGGGTTGGCCTAGATGATCCTCAGGGTCCCTTCCAACTCTGAATCCATGATCTCTTCTATGATCTCTACTTTCTAAGCTCAAATACATGCATGTAGAAACTACCCACTTTTCCAGCACAGGCAAAAGTCAGCTCTTTAAAATCAACTTCAGAGTTGAACCAGGTTCATGGCATTTATTGTTGGACTAGATGGCATTTGGGATCCATTCCAGCTCTATAATTTGCTTGCATGCCAATTACATAATTATTCCTATTAGTATTAGTAACAACAGTCCTTCAGGGTGTGTAATTAAACATGATGAAAATAGTAAAAAGAAACACAGGAGATAAGCTCTGAATTATAACCCATACAACATGTTAAAAGGAAGGCACCAAAATCAGCCATCGACAGAAGCTGTAAAGAGATGGTGCCAGATGAGCCTCTGTGGGGAGAGCCATATTCTTAGGACTATCACTGAGAAGGCCTTCTCATGTGCCACCCCACTCCCTGAACCTCTGAATGTAGCTGAACCAACAGAAGGACCTCCTCTAGTGATCAGAATTTCCTGGGCTGGCCTACAGTGAAGAAGGCTTTCTTTTAGATATTTTGAGGCTCACATCATTTGGAGTTTTAAATATGCCTTGGAGCAACCTGTAGAGCTTTTATTTTTTAATAAACAAAACCAAAACAGGGGTTATATGAGTTCTTGCATTTTCGCAGTGATGATAAAAGATGGGTTGCTTCTTGCAACAAAGATATTGCATGAGAATCTGCAGAGTTTGCTAAATTACAAATGAATGACAAATAGTTATGTTAATAGAAATAAGGCTGAAGAACTTAATAACCAGCACTAGAGAAGATCTAAGATAATAATGAAGTAGATAAGGATTAGAGAAAACTGTCCAGGCTGCAAGAATCAGAATGAGCTGCAATGAGATTTTTTAAAGGATTGGCCATACCGATGCAGTTGTAATATTCAGGTCCAGACCCATTCTGTTACAGATTATCCAGACAGTCACTCATCACAATGGCTACCTGTTTAGTGTTTTGGCTTTCCAAGGCTGTTGGATCTGAGTGATAGGAGGAAATCCCCCATACTGAGTGGGCTGGGACTGAGGAAAACAAAATGTTGGGATGTGACAGATGTTCTGACACCTCATGTTTGGGGAATCAGCCAGTTCCAGGAGCAGCTATGGCAGGGATCCAGCCTGATCTACAGTACACAGTCGTCTCTGAATCCCTTGCTAAGATCTCTGTACAGATTGGATTCATGGCGCCAAAATTTTCCTCTCTACAGCAGAATTTTGACATTTCCAAAGGCGTGGTGAAAGTTTTCTGGCAAGTAGGGTGGCGGCAGCCAGCTCTGCCCGTCTTGCCAGAGAGAGGAGTGGAACTGAACTGCAGTTGCACAAGTAATGGCTTGCACCACTGAACCTAGAGGAAAACCCATAGTATTCTTCTGCCAAGTTCTCATACACCTTGTTACAGCTAATGCAGTGATCACCTATAGAATCTAGTTTGGGTTTTTCCCAGGCAAGAGGTACAAGCCATATCTGAGTGATCTGTTTCTCCTCTTCTACCTGGAAACCTGCCATTCCTGTATGCAGTATACTCTGCAGCCCTCGCTGCCACAATCTAGTCAGGGTGCAGAATTATTTACTGTAAATTCATATACACAGATTGGGTACAACCCTGAGGTTTGGGGGTGAGGGAATGAAACTGACATGCTTCTTTTAATATATTGAACTCCTATTTTTCCTCTCTTCTTTGGACTATCACAGCAAAATATTTTGTGGTGCTATGAGGGGGGAGGGCAAACTGTTCCTGTTTCTCTTTTTTAAAATAATATTTATTGCTTTTAAGGATTACAAAAAAGGAAAGGAAAGAAAAGAAGACAAAAGAGAAAAAAGACAATACAATACAATATATAGACAATACAAAACACAACCTAAACACATTAAACTAAACTAAACCCAATCCCTAACCCTAACCCTAAATGAAAACAAAAACAATTTTAAAACATACATCACATCTTTTCCATACTCTATCTTTCATTCCCTTGTTTCCTCGACCTCCTCTCACTTCCCTTTTTGTATTCCACTTCTGTTAATTGTTTCAGCAAATCCTTTCCATCTTTCTCTATTTTTATCATATTATAAATAACATATTTTTTAACCTTATTTTCCATTAAAACTAAAATACTTATATATGCTTAACTCCTTAACTGTTCCTGTTTCTCAAGGACTGTCACCCAAGCTTCTTCTACTTTTCATCCCACTCAAGGTGCACTGAGTTGCGCCCAACATTGGGGGGGCACATCATGTGTGCATGACGTCACATGTAACTGGGCTGCACGCATAGGGTGATGTTCACCCTTGTGCGTCCCACCTGGCTGCTGAGCACTCACCAAGTGGCAGGCCGGTGGGGGGTGTCAGCTCCCTCAATATTGGGGCCTGAGCCCCATGCCCCCAAATACTGAGGGAGCTTATGCCCCCTCTACCCCCTATACTCTGCGCCCTGTCCCACTCTCTCTCCACAAGGGCCCACAAGTTCCCTTGGGACAGCCTTCAGCAACCTAGTATCATTTAGATGTTTGGGACTACAGCTCCAAACAGCCTCAGCCAGTTCAGACAGGGCTTGCTGGGGCGGGCAGAAGTTGTAGTCCAAAGCTTCTGGAGGGCATCGGATTGGTGAAGGCCGCCTTGGAGTTGACAGTGACAGGCTGAAGACAGATCAACAGAAATCAGTGTGTGAAAAGGCAAGTATGTGAAAAGACAACAGTACTTATCAGAATCACTTAGAGCCTCAAGCAAATTGCTGAGACTATTTGAAGAAACATAGTCAAGGAGTTATTGTTAAAAGTGAGTACTATCCCACCCCCATGCTAACCCTTTAAAAATCTGAAAAGATTTTAAATTGCCTAGAGTAAATCTAGCAGTTTCTCCCTCCCCTTCTTCTGAGATCATGATACCACATTAACCCTATGCCTGTGACTCCTGACATTTCTGTGAACACAACTGAAACCATAGATTTTTTTATGTATATCATAGGCTCAAATGTAAACCAGACAAGTCTAGTTCCTAATCATTTCACATCTGGTAATATGCAAGAAATAAAATATGGGAATGAGCCAGAACTTTCTGGTGTTTGGTCAAGCTTTGGAAAGTCTTGCGAATATTCCCCCCCCCACCCCGATATATAGATCATTTTTAAAGAGGACAGAAGGATATTGTTTCCTTCCTTCTGCTCTGGGGTGTTTACTGAGTCTCTGGGCAATTTAAATATTTCCAGATTGTGTAGATCAGGAATTATTAAGAGAGGAATCGATGAAGCTACAGTAGGGTGTGGCAGTGGAAATTGGACTTCGTCATTCCTTATTCGAGAGATGCTGTTTGCAGATGACACAGTCTTGACAGCATACTCAAATGAAGTTCTATGGAGACTCACCAACCGTCCAAGCCGGCAGGGAGTTCGGCCTTACCACCAGCCTTACAAAGACCAACATCTTGGGTCAGCAAGTCACCAACACTCCACACAGCAGCACTGGTGATCACACGCTTGAGGTGGTAGACAATTTTGTTTTCCAGGGTTCCACCATAACCAGCAATCTCTCCATTGATGCAGAGCTGGACAAGTGCCATGGCAAGGCAGCCACAGCAATGGCTTGTCTTTCCAAAAAGGTATGGAAGAATGTGATGCTAACATCCAGTACCAAGATGAAAGTCTACTAGGCTTGTGTGTTGAGCACACTGCTTTATGGAAGTGAGTTGTGGGCAACTTACAACTGCCAGGAGCAGTGGCATAGCGTGGGTTGTCAGCACCCGGGGCAAGGCAAGTAATTTGCGCCCCCTAACCATGAGTGAGCCAGGTAGGGGCAGAAAGCTGCGAGTGCGAGCGCCCCCCAGATGTTGCGGCCGGTGCGGCCGGCCCCCCTACACCCCCCCACGCTACGCCACTGGCCAGGAGTGATGCCTCAATACCTTCCACATGTGCTGTGTCAGGAAGATTTTGGGCATCACATGGTAGGAAAGAATCTCAAACAGTGATGTACTCTCCCAAGCCCATATTTCCAGCATGTTTAAGCTCCTGACTCATGGACATCTATACTGGCTTGGTCCTGTCCACAGAATGAAAGATAGTAGGATTCCCAAGGACATTAGCTGAATTCACAGGGACTTACTTGTGAACATTGCATTGCCACAAGTGAGAAATTCAGAACACAAGACTGGAGGGAGGAGAAGCTGCTTAATCCCTCCTCTGCCCACTACTTTTCTGCTCAATTTCTACCCTCCACCCCATTTGTTCCTCACCCCGCCTAGTCCCAGCTGTGTGTAACATTGTTGGACTAATACTGAACTGCAGGCTTAAACTGCTTTTGGGTATCGGTTCCAGCATCTGTGACTTCTGTATTATCATCCCTGAGATGAAGCACATGAAGTGCATTGAAAACATAATAACTGCTCTCAAAATGAAATTAAAGGCTATCTGTTTTCATTATGAAAGTGCTTTGCTTGATCACGATGTCAACATCACTTTCACAAGTTTTTACCGCAGTTCTGATTAATCCTCTTTCTGCATCAATCTGTATTTTGCTATTTTTTAAAAAACCCCTCTTAAAACATGTCTTTAAGTGTGTGTGTTTTTACAAAATTTGCATTCCAATCCATATTTTAATAATTTAAACCCTGAGTTGTGTTGCAACTTTAGGAAAGAGCGTAAAATCCTGTAAATAGCCAAGATTTGGATCCTCACCTGGGTATGAAATTTATGAACCAGGTAATTCCTTATAGAATTCCTAGAGGTCAAATTTCACAAGAATCCCTATATGTTGATTCCAGGGTGGGTGTGCTATACCAGCATAGAGACCCTGCCTGTGGCTTTAGGATCAGGTTTCTTATACAGCAGTCTTCCTATTTTGACCAAATCAATAAATAAAATGCACCTCAGAATGACAGGGAACTTTCCACTGAATTATCTATGGTTTCCTGAAAACGCCTGTCACATAAAACTGAGATGGTATTTAAGTAACAGAAGTCTCTTTATGGGGGGGGGGGAGCCTGATATTCAATCAAAACACTGAACTTGTCACTGTGAATTTTATAACTCTGTTGCTTAACCTGATGTGAAAGCACAGAAAGGCCAAGCTTTTAGAGCAAACACAGGGTGAATGTTCGACTTCCCTGACTTACAGTGTTGGTGAGTAAGTGTGCTTTAACGTTTGCACAGTGGAATCTCTGTTCCACACAGGTGTTATCAAACACTGAAAAATTCTCTTGAGCTTCGTGCTGTGTTTAATTTCAACAGACTTGGGAATAAAATGGTTGACCTGAGGAAGGTCTAGCTGGATGTCAGGAATAATTCACCCTCAGTGAATTCCTCTATGCAGACAAGAAAAAGGGCAGCGAGAGAGCTTGTCAAGGAATGTTTCGAGCAAAACCTTCATGCCTTGGCTTCTTTCTCTTTCTTTCTCTCTCTCTTTCTTTCTTTTTTGAACAGCCACCTATATTGTGTGGCTTTGACAGATTACATTAATAATTTCTTGTAAAGGGTTGAAGTTGAAACCACACGATGTTAGCCTGCAGGTTCAAAGATGTAACACAGAATTAAGTGTTTACTTTAGAAATAGTTTTGCCCACAAGTATGTTTTCCATTCAAATACAAAATGAACCATGGAGAAATTAGGCCAATGAATGCATACCTCGTGTGACAAGGATATACACAAACACTTCACCTCAGCTAGGAGCTAAATAGCATAAAGTTCTCCAGTGTCAAATGGGCTGTGCAACCCATAGGCTACCTATCAGCACCAAGGTGTGTGTGTGTACACTGAGAAACCTCTAACTCATATTTTCATGTGTCCCTACAAATTTTGCTGTCGGGCGGCAGGTGGGATTATTGTAAATTGCACTCTTCTCAGCTGTTTGGTGGGCAAGGGGTGAGCAATCACAATGGTTGAAGAGAAGAATTGGAAGGCAGGCTGAGAGCAGGGTGATCTATTGGGGTAGAGTTTGTGTGTCTGTTTTCTCTGTCCTAGAAGGGAGAGCCTTTGAAAGTGTGGATCAGATTGCTTATTTATTTATTTATTTATTTATTTATTTATTTATTGAAATATTTATAATATTTCACTTTATAAATATATAATAAAGATTATAATATTTATAATCTGCACTTTCATAAATATATGAGCATCATAAAATCATTAAAACAGTGGGTTTTTTTATTTTTAAGATTTCAGGTGCAGCCCCACACAGCTGAATGTTTTTCCACAAGAGGAAAAGGAACCAGTGGGGCTTACTTCTGAGTAGACATGCATGGGATTGCACTGTTAACAGTTTGACAACACAATATACACAACTATTCAGAAGTAAGGCTCATTGGGTTCAAAGAAGCTTCCTCCAAGGTATAGCAATGCAGCATAAAAATAGCCAAATAAAAGAGTGTTCATATTCTGGATAAACCTTCTTCTTAAAAATGAACCCGTTTCCTACAAAACCTAGAAAAGCCACCTGAAAATGTTTAATACTTATGATCCCATATCATATAACTGTTTGACCAGGAAAAGTTTCAGTTTAAATATTAGAGGCTGAGTTTAAGGTTTAAATTGGCTCAGGAAAAGAGATGCATTTTCAGAAAATATTTAAATACTTACTGACAAAGTGCGGTGCAGAGACAGCAAATGCCAAGCAACTGGAGTGTCAAGGGAAAATGGACAATGCTCTGCTGAATGAGTAAGCATCCAGAGATATAAAACTGAAGGTGGGAAGCAATTTCTTTTTGCCTTCTCTGCCAATTTTTAGGTAGCTGTCCATCATATTAATTGGGGCTACTCGTGACAGAAATTGGGGATGACAAACAAAGGTAAGCATCTATTGGGGCATCTATGAGGATGGGCACAGTGGTGCTCTTCAAGAAAAACCTCCACGAAACGTGTCCATTGAGTAGGTCAGGCCTCTGAATCTGGACCATAGCTGGCAAATGCTAAAATTAGGAAGGCAGCCTTTTCCCATCGTTCATAGGAGTTTAACATAATAATAAAAAAATAACCTAAAGCTGGTCAAATATATTACGGACTGAATTGCAACCCAAAGTATGCATTTACAACAGTGCTTAAAATAGAGGTTTATAAATGGAAACGCTGACAGAAACTGCACTACAGTGATAGCTGGAGGGGACATTACTTTACCACTGTGGAATGGAACCTAGCATGACAAAAATGTACCCCTGTATAGGCTGGCTGTGGGTTAATATTGACATGGCCTTTCCACAAAAAGTGAGAGGCTGGCACTAACCACTGTGAATTGCCATCCACATTGGGTGGTTGATAAGAAGCTGTGAAATAGCTACCACCAAGAAGAAGAAAAACCCCAAACCTATAATTGTTCAGTGAAGTGTCTTTATGATTCTTGCCCGCCCCCCTCACATCACTGCCCTCAGTGGAGAAAATTTGCAGGATACTTAATATCCCCCAGTTCCCTTGGGAAGGCTTTGTGGAATTTCTTGCTGAGGGTACTTCAGCACCTCGTGCAAGTGGGGCCATAATTACCAGGCAGGAGTTATTTTTATTAAAACTGCCGATCCACCCGCATCTGAATCGCTCCTCTAAGCCACTAACAGAGAGGTCTGTGTAACTGGGCTGTGCTTTCAAAACTGCCTTTGGAAATTGGCATCTGTGTGGAATGGGTCCCTTGAGCCAAATATAATATAGTGTACTTTATTAAACCACAATAAGCTAATGCTCGAGTAGCTTTAAGAGTCTCTGTTAAACCCACAAGAAGTAGGGAAATTGAGACGTACATCTGACACTGTCCTTAATTTGTGCACTGCACAGTAAGTATCTAGGAAATGAGCAGTCCCTCCTTAGCTTCTAGAATATCCTGCAATGACAGAAGCACAATGATTGTATTAAAGAGAGAGAGATGATGGTAATTATGGTTCTAAAGTGTCTGCCAGAAAGGATGGAGTGCAGCAGACTTCATATAAACTACTTTACTGAGTGCAGTTTGATTACTAATAGTCTTGGGTCCACTTACAGCATCGAGATTCAGTTACATGATAGCAACCCATTATGGATTAGTTGGATGGTTTCTCCAGAGAGCCACAACGTTGGATGTTAGGTTAATTGAGCACAAGGTGATGAGCGTCTCAAATTCACTGATGCCGCCCATGCATTCTTTGCAATCTAGCGGAGCTTCTTTCTACACGCAAGAACACAAGAAGAACCTGCTGGATCAGGCCAATGGCCCATCTAGTCCAACATCCTGTTCTCAAAGTGGCCTGCAGGAAACCAACAAACAG
Organism: Podarcis melisellensis; assembly: GCF_964234715.1. NCBI lineage: Eukaryota > Metazoa > Chordata > Lepidosauria > Squamata > Lacertidae > Podarcis > Podarcis melisellensis. The sequence continues at coordinate 49,198,300 of NC_138530.1, forward strand.
GATTTGAACACAAGAACACTCTCCCTTCCTGCGGCTTCCAGTGGCTGGTATTCAGAAGCATTACTACCAATGATGGAGGCAAAGGTTATCCATCATGTCCAGCCATTGATAGCTTTATCTTTGGGTTGCAAAATAACCATCAGATATAAAGCCTAGAACCTTCTGCTGGAAAATTTCCACTCCACTTTGCAGTATGCTCTTGACCATCAAGGTGGATCTCCATGGCTTTCAAGATAGCTGCAGCTTCTTCCCTGACTCCATGCCTCACAGTCAAACTTTAGAAGGAAGCAGGACTGCATCCCCTACTTCACATATTCTGGCCTATAACAATGGCCATTTTACATTTTTATTTTATTAGAAAAAAAGGTGAGGAACTCACCATGAATGCCTCTCTTGTTCTCTTATAATGGCTATGGCGTCTACCTGAGAGGTGCCGGAACTGAGTTCTGGCTGAAAAAAAGGCCCTAACAACGGCAATTATCAAACATTCCTGAGAGTATTCCTTCTAGAAAAGTCTCTGTGAGTCTCTCCACAAAACAGAGACAAAGAAAATCCATCTCACTTTGTTGTGCTGCAACTTGGATAGTGTGGAGGGAGAGAGAAATACAACAAATTATGTTTGGTAAAAGGGATGGGTCAGTTAAAGTCAAATAAGAAAGAGTGTGTGTTTGTTTATGCACATGTACCTATGGCTCAACTTGCATACCATTAATGAGTTATTTCCAGAAGGGAACGGTTGGACATGGACATATGCCAAGCCATACCTGCTGCATGTAAAAGCCACCAGAACATCGAATAGGCCAAAACCATCATATAGCAAGGTATTGCTCCGTAAGGATTTCCAGATCAGGCCTGTTTTCTTGGTCTCTAAGCAACAAAGGGACTTGCTTCCCCCACAAAAGAAACAACCTGTGATCTGAAGTGTATATCTGATCTGTACAATCCTTCCACCTTCAGACATATGAACAGTGGGGTGTAGGGTAACATATGGAATCACTAGAGCTGTTAAGTATATGAACCAGCCCTCTGCCTCTCAGACATGAACTTTATGAGAAGTTCCCAGCATTGCTTGGGTGAGAGGGTTAGGAGGCAATGGGGGGGGATAGGGGTTTGGGGGGAGCAATGGAAAGATAGAAATGCAGCATGCAGCAGGAAGAGTGTCTCGAACTGAACAAGGAAAGCATAGAGGAAGGAATCTTCTCTTTCAGGTGGACTGTCCCAGAAGAAAGAAGTGAATTCTTTAAAAAATGAGTCACAAGAAATTAGTCCCAGCAATATGCAAAGAGACAATATACCAGTTATTTAGCCCTACAAGGTACAGCAGATCATTTCACCTGAGCACCACAAAACCCTAAAGAGAGATGTCTGCATTGTTGGGTGTACCACTGGGCCATGTAGTTTTCTGGGACAGTTAGTGGCATGATATTAGAGAACAGTGTCTCCTAATATCAATGTCTATTAGTTCCAGTTTAAGTATGCAAGGATTGCAACCCAAGTTGCACTGAACACAATAGGACTAACTTCCAAGTAAAAATGTATTGGATTGTGCTTTTAAATTTTGACTGATAATGTGTCTCTAACAGGAATCTCTTTCCACAAGCTAGATAGTATGAAAATGAAAGCATTTGGAGCCTCTTTCTTTTTTCAAGGATGCACTCAGTGGTATGGGGGAAAGTGTTAAAAAAATTCTGTTTAATTATTAGTACAGGACTAAAGTGTCTTCACTCCACAGCCAACCCCTACTCTCCTTGGTCAATCATTTTGTTCAGGTTCAAAAACCCAGATTCAAAACACCACAGTTTTTATGTGAAAATGAGTGTCCTTGGCTCAGTTTAAAAAGAAATGAAGAAATGCATTCATTTCTTACCATAATACTCTCATTTTAAATGGACACATTCATTTGAATGAAAATATTGTGGTAAGAAATATATGCTTCTCTGTGTTTTTTGGGGGGGTTGTGTGTGAAAAAAAGTACATTGGGTTCTATTCTCTGCTTTGCAGGAGTGTTTTGCGAGAGCTCCATCCTCCCTCACCGTTTCCACCCTTAAGAGAATTTGACCATTGGGCATCTGCTTGCATTCCCTCTCCCAGCTCCAGCCTTTAACAAGAAGTGACTATTAAGTGAAGTCTGCCCCATGACACCCCACAGTTACAGATGGACGCAAGTTAGCAACAATGAAGCATTCACCCAAGTGCCTGCAAAAATCTCCAAGGCCAGAGCCCAGGCAGCTGAGGAATTCTACAAAACAAGGTTTTCACTGTGGAGTAAGTGGCGAGTTCTTAATCTCCCAGCACACTCGTTCTTCCCAAATGACCTTGGTTTCATCAATCTACCTGTCTGTCTCTGGGAAATTAATGACCTTCAAAAGTAAACACGACTTGAAACCAACAGCAAGGTTTGGTTTTATAAACACTAGAAATACTAGCTCCACAATGGAGCATATTTTTCCAAAGCAGCTCTAGGTTGCCCCCCCCTCCTTTTAAAGCAGTTTCAAGACCTTAGAAGGACTGCTCCTGTATGGTTTCAATCGATCCAGGAATTCAAGCTGGGCACCTGCTTAAGAGAGTCAGCTTATCAGTTTGGATGCTACAGAAAAGAGAGGGCTACTGAGTGGAAGAGGCAGACCCTGCTACACCCACCGAGGAGCATTTAGGATGGGGCTCAGTGACTGCTGTACTTAGCCAACATCATGACAGGTTATTTACCTGGTGTATTAATAAATAAACTAATGGAAAAGATGAGTAATAGGAGCTGCACAGAAGCAGAAACAGGGATAACTCACATGTCACCCTAAATTAGGGTTGCCACATTCTGAAGGGCACAAACCCAATTTAAGCATATCCGGTGCTGTCTTAAGCACATCCGGCACCATGGTGCAAAGATCACTCCAGTGCCCCCCCCCCCATTTCCAGAGTTTTCAACCTTTTTTTAGGGCTGGAGGAGGTGGGCAGCTGCTGGAGAGTGGCTCCTCTGGCAGGAAACAGGCAGAGGCTGGACACGGCGCCTCCCGGCTCAGCTGGCTGCTTCATGCCACAGTGGCCATGGCAGACAGCACACTGAGTGAGCAGGCCTGCACCGAACGAGCAAGGGCGCATGTGTAGCTCCTGCCGAGCGTCGGCTCAGTTTTTTCCCTTTTAGCCTTCTGGCGCCCTGCAGAATTTGGTGTCTGCAAGCTAAACGGGAAAAAACTGAGCCAATGCTCGGTGGGAGTGCTGCACACACCCTCGCTCACTCAGCACACTCGCCTGGCGCCCTCCAGGACTTGGCATCATGGCACCCTGCACCACTAGCCTCTATAGGTAAGACAGGCCAGCACCCTACTATCACCCCGCATCTCCCTCGCTTGCCTCCTCCCTGCCGCTAATCTCTTCCTCACCTGCCTGCTCTCCCCCTCCATCACTCCCCTCTCTTAGGGTGGCGATATTTACAGACTTACCCTTCACATGGAGGCTCCTACTTGCTGGTGCCGGGGGTGACTCCAGGCCACTGAATGGGCTCAACTATGGGCTATGACTCTCCTTTTCAGGCCTTTGGCCTCCAAGTGGCCACCGGTAAAGTCATATCCAGGATCAGGCCGGGGCAGGGAGCCTCTCCGATCCTGCTTGGCCCTTCCCCAGCAGTGGTGGCAGCAGCGGCCCCCAATGGCTGCTCAATCCGCATCAAAGAGGCAGGACTGGAGAGGCCATGGAACTGCTGTTGCTGATGCAACCGCCTGCCACGTCCCATCCAACACAGCTTGAGCAGCCGTTGGGGGCTGCAGCCACTGCTGCTGGGAAAGGCCCAGGCAGGACCAGAGAGGCCACGGAGAGATGAGCCTCACTGCCCAAGCCTGATCCTGGATACCACCTTGCCACTGGCCACTTGGAGGCCAAAGGCCTGAATGGGAGAGGTGGCTCCATTGCTGGGCTGTTCAGCGGCCCGGAGTCACCCTCTGCACCAGCAATTTGGAGCCTCGTGCAAACAGGGTCCCGGGAAACCGAACAGCCAGCAGCGCCCGCTAGAAAGGGGTGCTAACAACGGCGGCACTCCAGACTCTGTTGTGGCACTTCTGTTTCTGGGGCACAGCCATGGCACATGAAGGCAGCAGAGAGTGGCTGACTCTGAAGAGAGCCTGCCCTCTCCCACCCTTCCGTGGTATGTGCATGCCCCTAAAAACCTCCTAATAATAATAACAACCCCCCCCCCCAAAAAAATGGACATTTCATCTAAAAATCAAAAATCTGTTCAGAAGGGCATGCTGGCCCCCAAAACCAGGACATGTCTAGGAAAACCTGGACGTATGGCAACCCTACACTAAATGCCTTTTGACTCTCATGAAGCCTCTTTGGCTGCACAGATTATTTGTGTGACAGTAGCCAGTTTTAAATTCATCTCCACATAAATTCATCAGTGAAGGCACTGATTTTATCAAACATTTCAATATTAAAAAAAATTGTATGGAAAAGTTGACTGCCCATTGCTCTTTGGTATCAGTAATACATTGCTCCTTATTTCTAGACTTTTGTTCTTGCATTGATGTGGCAGATGGCATGAAATGGAAAGCTTTGTTGAAGCTGCCTGATCAGCTGTAAATTAATGCCTAGCAAGTTGGGTTTAGTCCAGGCAGGGGCTAAGGAGGGAGTTGTGCACTTAAGTTTCAACATAACAAAGCAACTTTATACTGGGTCTGATTGATGGTGCCTCTTCAAGGTATCAGACTGAGGTCTCTCCCTGAGGTCCTTTTGACTGGCAATGCCAGCACTGGAACTTGAGCGATATATGCTGCACATCACCACAGAAGTGGGAAATACAATATGCTGAGCACTAGTGAGCAGTATGTAGCTGTGATACAGGAGGGTTGAATAGGTGCACATCTGTGCTTGAATTAGAGCAGCCCCAGTTCAAGGTGAGCACAGCTCCCTCTCATGAGCAAGGGCAAAGGGGCAGTAGTACAGAGCTAGCGCCAGCTGCAAAAACTGGCATTTTTGAGTGGAAAGGCCACAGGCCTGCCTGATTTTTACATGCACCGGAAGAGTCATTATTAAGGGTTCCACATGATGCTTCCCTTGCTTCTACAAGGCAGAAGGCATTTTGCATGCCTAGGCTTAGGTTGTGGAACACCTTACCCATTACAATTAAGCGAACTCCTTTTGTACATTGCTTCTGACGCCTATTTCACTCTCTCCCATTTATATGGGGTTTATCTGATGCAGACTGCATTGATGCAATGCAGACCACATTGATTATGGTGTATCACTCTTTAGATGTTAAGTATTTTATGCCACTTTATGTATATACGCGCATATAATATTGATCATCCAGAATTGCCCTTTCAGGCTTTTTGAGTAATTGGCACGCTATCCCCCCACCCCGAGAAATGGCCACATAGTCATAGGGTTATAAAATATTAAGTATAGGTGGCAACAAACAACTAGTTTATTTTTCAACTAGAAATGCAAGCTTTTTTGCCAATGTACAAGGAAACATTCCTGAATGTTTCTGGTGTTTCCCTTTTCAAGCCATTTCTCCTCTTCCTTCAGGGCACCCTATTGTTGAGCTTTTCAGAATATTTAGATAAATAGATTTCAACAAGAGGACCAGCCATGGAGAAGGAGAGTTCATGAGGCTTCAGATTCTGGTGCCACCAGCAGAAACCAGCACCACCTCACTAAGCACAAGTATGCAAAATAATCTGCCTGCTTGGCCGGATCTGGCTCAGAGCCAGTTGGCTTAAGTTTTAGCTAGGATAAAACAGAGGTGACACTTACTGGCAAACTAGAGCATTTGAAGAACTTTCAGGAACTCTCAGTGCAAATGAAGGCAAGGTTACATTTACACGTGCAGTGGATTTCTGGCTAATGTGGATTTCTATTATCTTTGGAGCTTAGCAGTAGGTTGTAGACACTAATTCATTTACAGCACAGTCATACACAAGTCTCACTGCATTTGATGGGGTCAGTGGCAGACTTTGGGTTTACAAATTTCAGCGGCACACTGTGCAAAGCCAAAATTTGGTGCCCTCCTCCCTTCCCTCTCACCTTCCATTCTACATCATTGTGGCGGGACTCCCTACTGCGCCCTCTCAGCTCTGGAGTCATCTTAATTTTTGGTCTCATGAGTTTCCATATCCACAACCATTTTCTAGGAGTGATATGCACAGTACCTCAATACCTCAGGCAAAGGATGGTTTAGTACCTCCTCATTCCACATACAGAAGCCAGATGTATAGGCAGCCTCACTTCAACACTGGAGATGGGACAGCACATCCTACAACACCTGGGGTGTGTGTTTGTGTGTGTGTGTTTTGCTGCTGTTCCCATTTCCTATCTGTCACCCAAGACACCCTCCTCACTCTGCGTAATGGCGGGAAATGTCCCACACAATATTTTAAAGTCAGGCTTGCAAATGCCCATTTGTCTGCCCACCCTGGCAAGAGAGAATTGCACACAGGCACAGAAGCTTTCATAAGATGGATGGCAGTTGGCTCATTTTTTTCCTTCTAGGACACCAATTCTTCCTTCACCCAAATGACTAATAATTGTGGGCAGGAGAGTTGTCATTACAGTTGTTGTTGTTGTTGTTGTTGTTGTTGTTATTTTAAACAACTAAATTCCTTTGACAAAACCAACCAAACAAAACCGAAACCAATTGATGTTAATTTATATAGTGCCTAGCATTTTCTAGTTGCTATACACAGATTTTAAAAATAACACCAGCCCTGCAATTGTGAAAGACATATCACAAAAGAAAAAGGTATAGGGAGGGAAGAGGAAAACTAGCAACCAGGTATCAAATTACATAATGACCAGATTTACTTTCTTTACAAAAAAGAATACACATACATACTTTGTACCCTCCAATTACATAATGACCAGGGGGGTTTTTTACATTTTTTTTACACATACACATACTTTATACCCTCCCCTTTTAGCATCCATAGGCATTTTTAGATTTCACTATAGAAATACTTTTTGCAAGTAACTATGAACAAACACAGTGCGTAAGAAAAACAAACGTTATTTGTCCTGAAATCCTAGATCCTATTCATTAAAAACCACCAATGAAATGGAAATACAATGGGCCTTCAGGAAACTGACTACTGACAACCAAGGATCTTTGGCAGTCTTTGGCCATTCCTCATGAGCTGACACACAGTATTGCTCCCTGGAAAACCATGCCAAGGGCACTGTGGTTGAATGGAATCCAAGACCTCATTATATTAAATGGTACTCTGGAGCCATTTCTCATCATTTCCTCTCCTATCCCTAATGTGGAAAAAAATGCCCTTTCAAAGATTTGCAGGTATACTCTTGTACTTCAGAGAGAAATCTCTATTAGTGCTTTATAGATATGGGATTCGTCAACTACTAAAAGTGCTCAATTAAACAGCTGCATTAAGTTTAGTCTATAACCCTGCATATGCACTAGGATCTTGTAGGCCTTGTGCCTTATGAAGTCAGTGAGAAAGTTCTGAGAAGAATGGCTTTCTCAAGGAACTTGCCTAGAAAATATACATACATACATATACATACACACAGCCACACAGCTGACCAATTTTGACAGCTGTTGAAAAGAAGGGATGAATTTTGAAACCCTGAGCACTTGACATACTTAATTCCCATCACTGATGAGCTGCCAGGACGTATCCTGGCCTGCATTCTTGCTACTGTTAGGCTTGGCTAGTGTGTCCTTGTTTATGGTATCATTTGTTGGACTGACTTGCTTTAAGTTGCTAATTTAGCTGATGTAAGCTGCCATAGGTGAAACATGGAAATGAATGCTATTCAGTCAGTTCTGCATTTATGTGTTACTTGCCATGCTTCCCACAGGTATCTGGTTGGCCACGGTTGAGAACAATCTTTGGCCAGGAGATTGCTTGTGTTCTTAATATATTTATACATGATGAATAATAAATACTTTTTGGATATGTTACTTTAAGCACTTTATGGTTCCTTTGCCAGATATTAACTATAGACTTGGCCCAACTTCAAAAGTGAGGGTTTTTTTTGAGTTCCCCAATTTCAACAGGATATTTAAACATATGTTTATATATTTCTCATTGAAATCAATGGAACCATGTAGATGCAGGGAAATGTTCAATGATTGTTGTCATAGGGATAACATGAACAAAACTATGAGTTAGGTTTCTTTTCTGGAACCACCAGTTTTTTAGAGGGATGGGAAACCCCTTTTTATTTCTCTTTTGCTCAGGAGGTTACCCTATAAATACAGAAGAACAAAAAGGCATTCATCTTTTTCTCCCTTCCATTTCCCATGGTAACTCATAAAAGAATACAGCTGCAGAGAAGAGAAACTTCTGCAAACCATTTTTTATTAGTGCATTAGTTTAATAGCACAGTAGGCCTTTATCTGATGTGTTTAATTGCATCCAGCCTGAAAAAAACAAGCATGTCTCTTGGAATGATGCTTGTTCCTTCCCTTCCCCACCTCATGGTCTAAGACACCATCTATGCTTTCGGCCTCATTTGCTTACTGAATAGAAATAAAATTCATATATTGATAATTTCACCCAAGTATTCATGCAAAGCCAGGTTTTAAGCTTGCTAATCTCTGAATTTAATACTATACATAATATTTCCAAAAAAGGTCAACTCAGGCTCGAAGGGAAACTTTTAAGGCCCATTTGCGTACAAACTCGCCTGCATAATAAACTATTTTTCCCCCTTTTGAAACTATGAAAAGTAATACTTAAAACTCCGTAACACAACCCGTAATTTAAACATGTGATTGTTCGCTGGTTGTAACTAATTGGTTGCATCATAAAAGATATAATCCTCTTACTTTCACACATCTTAACAGGGAGGAAAAAATGTGCAACGTGACAAGGAAGCAGTCGCTCTGACGTTCAACGGCTCAAGCAGATGCTCTGTTACGCTCGGAAATAGCACATACTTAATGACTTTAAAAGTAAGTGAAATATTCAGGCAGATTCTTGCGGATTTCAAGTCTGGCTGCTACTCAGGGCTCAGGTCCCTGCTACGCAAACAATATTAGCCTTCCCATTTGGACTAGGCTGGAAATTGTAGTATGTCAAATGAACTCATTCTCAACTATGTTGACGTGACTAGCAAAGGTTAGATTCTGTAATTTGGTGATACAATTTCTTCAATGGCTCATAACTTATAATGCAGTTTTTGTTACATTCTTTCAAAGGTGACAAACACGTTAGTATCTATTCACAAAATTTATATTAATCCCTTCATTCTGCAATCATGTTCTGGACAAAGCTATTTTTTCCCATGTGGCCGCAAGGTTTAGGAAAAGGTTCCCATTGCTTCCACTGGAAACAGTGGCGAACTTTGGGTCCCCAAATTTCATCAGCACCCTGTGTGATGCTAAAAAACTGGAGCCCTCCCTTTCGTGTTCCATTCAGCATCATTGTTGTAGCGCCCCCTGTGGTGACATCACCCTGTGTGGCCAAACTGGTTTACTACCCTAAAACTGCTTCTGCTGAAAACAATAGGAGGAAAGGGGGAAAGAGAGATTGACAGCAACCACCTACCCAGGTTGACTCAGAACTAAGTCCTACTGAATTCAATGGGGTTTAATCCCAAGTAAATGGGTTAGGATTGCAGCTGAGAAACTATGGGGCATGTCTAAATTTATCCCCTGTTTGTGGGCATATCAGAGGACCAGGACAACTTTGGGTTCTTTGGCGTCCAATCGTATCCCAGATTTCGCTGGTACGCTCCCAAACTGTCCCAACATATCTTCCCTTTGGCTCTCCTGCTTAGTCCTGACTTGGTACCAGATACTGAGTTCTCAGAGAACAAACTAGGAACTTCACAGGTCAAGGACCTTGAACAGCAAGCAGAACTGGTGCTGAGGATTTTCTTAAGGGGCTTTGCAGGGGGACACCTGCGGAAAACCCCCTGAAGATGTCAGAGTAGGAGCTGGAGCTATAGTTAGAGTGTGGTCTAGGAGGCCAGAGCAGTGTTCAAAACTCCCATTGTGCTAGGTGCATTTTGCAAAAGGGAATTTCATTAGCACAAGCAGTTTCTGAGCTCTGGGCGCAGTACTGTGCCTAAAATTTCAGATTAAAACTGCAGAGTAGAAGGAAAGGAGGACCTTTTCCTGCCTCCCCACTTCTAGCTACTCTCTGAAGTATTAGGGGGGTGGGCAGGGGAAGGACTAGACCATGTGAAAAATGAATATAATATTTTAGCTGCAGTTGATTCATTTACAGCTTGTTATTTAAAAAGTGCAGCTAGACATTCCGTTGTTGTGCCCATAACCTAGGTTTAAGGTGCCATTAAACTCCTGGCTTTCATATCTCGGTTTCTAACACTGGGGCAGAGTAAATAAAGTATTATTCTTGAGTCTCCCAGTTGTTGGAAACAACATAGTCTGCGCTAATTGTTCCTTATTCTAGTTTCCCCTTCTTGGTACTTTCCCTGAACTCACTGTGGTATGGAATTTGGCATGTTGCCTGACTTTGCCTTTGAATCTTGTTTTGGACATAGACTGATTTTATGGGCTTGACCTTAAGTTTGTTTGGAATATACTGCACCTGCCATCCTGCCCTCATTTGTGAGTGTTTGGTAAGAGGCTTATACCTCCTAGGACTGGGACCCTAGCCCCAGAGGACACCTGCTGGAGCCCCACATTGGTCCTACTGACAATGGGGCACTGACATTGGTTGGGCTGGGGCATAGGAGACTTCAGTAGTAGCGGGGGGGGGCGAGAGATCTTACATCAGTAAGATCTCCAACATTTGAGTCCTGTCTCCAACATCAGAGAGGGATGTCCAATATATACAATGACCCCCCTACAATGCTCTTCCGGGGGCCTTAGCATTGCACCATTAATATCTCATCTTGTAATCACACGCATAGAGGAGGGAGTGGAAGAATGGTCAATAGCCGCAAGGCAGTGTTGTCAGCAATCCCCGGAAGAGATAAGTGTTACAATTACATGTTCATAGTGCAACCTTTATTCATAAAGGAATAATCACTGCAAGTTACAAACACATAATTCTCCCTGAATTTTGCATTCTCCTTGACCAACACTATTTCAGACTATAGCAAGAGTCCTGTTTAATCCAGCATTTTTTTCTCATAGATGCCTACAGGAAACTCGTATGCAAGACATGAGCACATTAATTCATTTAGCCTATCACATAATATATTTAAATTGTTATTCTTCTCTCTGGTAAGCAACTGGTGTAGTATGCAAATACTTTCACCAATGCCTAAATGAAGAATGATGACCTCATTAGAAATATTTAGTGTGGTTGGCACATTCTATGTTGCTGGTGCCGGGGTGTGCCTTGTAAATTGTGGGGAGTGGAGGGCTGAATCAAGCCCATAAAATCATGTGTGCAGACTTCTCCTCAGAAAAGTAAATTGTAAAACTGGCATGTCCAGCGACTGCAAATGTTAATGTTGAAATTGCCCAGACTGTTGGACTTAAGAGTTATGAAGTCAGGGGGAAAGATTTCATAATGATTATATCCTACTATTGGACAGTGAATGAGAAGGAGAGGAAGAGAGAAGCATTTTTCATAACTGAGTTTTCAAAACTATTATACCATTCCAAGTTCATCTTGACTTGACCAGGTTTTGCCCTGGTGGAACAATGAGCCTAGCAGCCTTTGGCTGCAGTCGGGAGATATTTAATCTAGTGACCTCTTTGATGCAACTTATCCTGGAACAAATGATTTCATGCTTGCTGCTTTTGTAGGTAGGCAGTAAACCACTCAGGGGTGGAAGAATGATTAGGAACTTGGCACTTCTTATAATTTACTCAGGAAAACCTCAAGGTCTATCTGTGTAATAGGTACGATGCTCATGCTCTCAATTTTATAAAAGGTTACATATAAATAGAAAGTATGTAACTAGTGGGTACATTGTCCTACAATAACATCAATAACCAAGTACTTACAAGCCAGAGGTTGCCAAGGGTAAGCAACTTAAATGAAGGAGAACTCAGATCCATGTTCCATTCACCACTTCATAGCAATTATGAGTTCATGTTGCAGCAGTGGTTAGGGAATGGTCTGATAATAATTGTAGTGTGAGCCCAGAAGGGTAGAATTTAAACAAGCATTGTCCTTCTAAAGTTCAGAACCTAAACCCCAAAGAAATTACCAGGTAGGAACAGAGAGGTTGGAAAACTTTTGTTAATCATGCCTTTGGCAAAAAAAAAAAAAAATAATAATTCTGAATGTGGTTACAACATTACTGCTGCTATAATAGGGGAATGCTTCTGGTAATGTAGTATCAGGAAGGGTGAAAAGAAGTGTGAAATTTGGCAGCTTCTCATGGCATCTTACAAAATTCAGTAGTAAGATGTTTCAGATGAAGTTGGGATCGTGGCATTTTCCAATGAAGGTCAGTCCAGGCCTCCTCACCATTTATGTTTCACTTAACTAAATCAAGAACTGAAATGAATATAGTCTGAATCCCTGGAGACCCACTGCCAGTCAGTGTAGACAATAGTCAGTTAGGTAATCTGAGCAGCAAGAAAATGGAAATCACTTCCCTTGAATGCCAGCCAACCACCACTGCCAACCCATGTAGACAATACAGGTCTAGGTGAACCAGCGGTCTGACTCACTATAAGGCAACTTCCTTTGTTTCTATGAGCAAAGTCTAATTTAACATTGTTCTGAGTACTTTACAGAGCAGGGCCTGTATACCAGCACAATTATTGGTGAGTTTTCACATGTGAAATTTGCACTATACTAGCTCCTGACATGGAACTTCTTTTAAATTGTCATTTCCTTGTTCAGGAGAGGTTGGCCAGACTTCTCTTGTCACTGGTGAACTCTCCTCATTGCTACTGGGGATGTTCCCTCCCCATTCTCAAATGCAAGGTTTTTTGTTTGGGGAAGGGAGGTTCTGACAGGGAAAATGTTCTCAATGAAAACTGTTTTTTTTAAAAGCCCAAATTATTTTTAAGACAAGCCCATCTAATAAAATAAAATAAATCCATAAGATGAAGCCTGAATTCCAAAGAGCGTTTTGTTCAAAATAGGTGGCACAGTAGAAACATTGTTAAAACATCCAAACGTTAGTCATGTGCTTGTCTCCTTTGAAACAATAAATGCAGAGATTTTATCTACTTCCTTTGAGCGTAAACTGAGTTTGGCATCGTAATGATGGCGTAAATCATTCCTTGTGCTGGAGAAGACAAAGGGGTGCACATTATGCTGTGGAATATTTAGCTTTGTAACTTCCAAATATACTGTTTGTGTTCAGGGATCCATTTGGGGAATTACTGACCTAGATGCTGAGTTTCATGTGTACAGTAAAAATTGGATTATGCTCCATTGCTACTAATAGCAGATTTCATCTGACTTCCATGACAGTAGAAGCAAGATCCAACACAGCAAATATCAGTACAACTTCTCTTACACTCATCTTATGTCCAAACTGGAAACCTGGCATAGCAATTATTCCACCTCCTTTTGCTTTGGGACTCAAGATAGCGAAGTCTCTCTCCCCAGGTTAATTCAGTGAACAAACACCCTAGCTAAACACCATTTATTATACACTGACCTTGAAGCTGGCGCCCTTTGAACAAATCTTTTGTTTTGCTTGGATGAGCTCTGGCACTGTTATCACATTTGGGTTGCTCATATCTGAAGGGAGAACGGGAAGAGGAAAAGACAACAAGGTAAAGTCAATTTAATTTGCAAAATCTATCACATCATAAATGATGGAGTCACACTGAAGTTTGGCAGAGTGCTCAGACTCAGGCGTTCCTCTAAAATTGCAGCCACACATCTGCACAAATGCCAAATAAAGCACATCCTAGAAAACCATTAATTAAGACTCATGCCATTCCCTGAGATAAGCACTGCTGAGCAATTTCAGTGAGGGGGGGGGCGCATTTCAAAAATGGGTCTAGAAAATGCTTGTGCCTGATCTCACGAACTGTATAGCAGTTTCCTGTCTCTTAGGTAAATCTCTGGTACAACCATTTTCCCTTGTGCATCTATAAGAAACTGGGCTTGCAGTGTGCTATGAATCTGCTGCTATCTCCCATTTAAAATGGCTCTTTCTTCTTAATATGCCCAGTTCCTTCACAATTCTCAGCAAGCCCCTTGCTGAGGCTTTGATACAAGTGTACTCTTTTTTTGGTCTTTAAAGTGTCCCAAAATCCTTTGTTGGCTGCTATTCTAGAATTTATTTCATTAGTTATCTATAGATAACTTTTAAACAGTGGGCAGGGGGGTTATTGTGTTGCTTGTTATTATATTATTATGTATTTTTGTGATTTTATACTGTAAACCTCTCTATGATGCTTGGATCAAGGGTGGTATATAAATTTAATAAATGGTAATGGTAATAATTGAGATTGTGCTAAAATATAAGCCTTCTGTCTTTACAGGCCTATATGGCCATGCAAAGGAAAGGCAGATACCCAGATTCTGGAACTCTGCCGCTGTATTTTATTGTGGGATTTAATCTGTATCGCTCAAAGATAAAAGCTGAGATAGAACAGTTTGAAATATGCTTTCTATGGTTCTGTGTTATGCATCTTTATCACTTGAAGAGCTCAAGGAATTGTAAGAAATTCATGAGCAATGAAAGGTAATGGGAATTTAAGCCAGCCATTGGCTGTGATTTGGGTGTCAGTGTTATAGCTGATCCACTTGCAGTTGCTGTGAGATTTATTTCTCCTTTAAAAATGTCAGTGTTGAGAAAATAAGATTTGCGAAAAAATGACAGATGCTTTAACCATTAACTGATTATTAATTAATTATCTGGAAGGAATGATGCCAAACAACTAAGACCAAAGTAATGTCTCACAGGGAACAAGGCCACTAAATAGATGATAGATAGATGATAGATGATAGATAGATAGATGATAGATAGATAGATAGATAGATAGATAGATAGATAGATAGATAGATGATAGATAAATGATTGATAGATAGATAGATGATAGATAGATGATAGATAGATGATAGATGATAGATGATAGATGATAGATAGATGATAGATAGATGATAGATAGATAGAGATAGATGATAGATAGATAGATAGATAGATGATAGATAGATAGATAGATAGATGATAGATAGATGATAGATAGATAGATAGATAGATAGATAGATAGATAGATAGATAGATGATAGTGTGTGTA
This sequence comes from Podarcis melisellensis, assembly GCF_964234715.1. Classification (NCBI taxonomy): domain Eukaryota; kingdom Metazoa; phylum Chordata; class Lepidosauria; order Squamata; family Lacertidae; genus Podarcis; species Podarcis melisellensis. The sequence continues at coordinate 49,213,397 of NC_138530.1, forward strand.
TTTCTCTCAAATACACAAAGAGAGTGGAGCAGGAAGTTTGCTGTTAAACTAACACCAACTACATGGTGATAGAATTACAATGGTTTGGTGATTCATATGAGCTACACCGAAGGAGAAAGGAGTTCGAATATACCTCAGGCACTAGAAAACCACCAACAAATAATACACAGATTTATCTGTGATGTACTTTCTTTGAAGATTCCCTCCAGTTTTCAAGAGTAATGTAACTGAATGATGTCTGTGAAAGGTGAGTGAAAAATAAACTATGGATTCAGATGGGCACTTTTTCCTATTGTGTAGTGACTTCCGGATTCACCACAAGATGGACTCAAAATGGAGCAGTCTTTCTAGAAAAGTCCCATTGTATGATGGACTCCTCCTAGGCAAAGATTTTGTAGACTGCTGTGTCAATATAAAGTTTTGGGGTGTTTGTGTTCCTGCTTGGCTTTGTTACATTTCCTGTGCTATTGAACTCAATAATATAAAGAACCTAGTGCTTGAACATGCTTGATCTGATTTCTCCATTGTTTGATTTGGTACCGCCCAGGCAATTGAGCTTTTTACCCAGTCACGGTAGAGAGTGTAGTTTTTCCACTACACTCAAATTGAAAACTCCTTTCAAAGCCATCGTAACAAATCATAGAGTGCTTGGGCGCCATGCTAGCCATGAGAAAAATGACTGGTTGGAATGAAATAGTCCCCGCCTTCATTGTTTAATTTATCTTCTCATTGTCAGTGAGAAACTAGCCATTTCTGAAACTGGCCTATAGCCCATCAGATACAGATTGCTCCAGGAAGGTGCAATGCAATTTCATGCTCAGATGAGTGTGTGTCCTGTGGGTGAAAAAGACACCTTTAGAGTAAGGAGAACAGAAGCTGTTTTGATGGCAAGCTTTCGATGGAGTAGATGGTAATTGCTGATACATGACCTCTTTTAACCAGCCAAGTAAAGAATGAAAGAGAAATCTTTGAACTGGGTGCACTAATGTAGTATCTGGCAATTGGCCTGAACGCAGATTAATCTGATACCCCATCCTGCATTCTTCCCTTCTCTTTCTCTCTCTGCCTCCAGATTCCCCACAGCAACGGGCATTTCATGCTTAGACTTTGTGCGCTCTCTCTCTCTCTCTCTCTCTCTCTCTCTCTCTCTCTCTCTCTCTCTCTTTTACCAAGTCCAGATTTATGAGGGATTGTACTCAGCAACTGCCTATGTCTTATACAGAATAGCACACTGTTGGCAAATAAATCAGTTTGCTAGAAGAGGAGAGAGAGAGGCGCACATTATATTTATTTATTATAAACCCCACTATTTCTTCTATCTAGGAGCTTAGATTGGCACACATACGGCTCCCATCCAAGCAATGCTCAGGCCTGCTTAGCATCTGCTATTGAGCCCCATCCTGCACCGTCAGATCCTTCTATGCATTCTCTTTGTAAATAGGGTTAATGGTGGCTGCACCAGCAGTTGTAGGAAGAGAGCAAACTGCAATGTTTATAACGGTAGCTCTCCCAACCTGGAGGGCTGAAGACTGTATTTTTTTTAGAAAGTAAAGCTGATGTAATCAAAATTCAGACAAGAGTGCAAAGGCTACACAAGACATACATCCCATGAAGAGATGTGAAGGAGGGGAGAGGAGGCCAATAATAATAATAATAATAATAATAATAATAATAATAATAATAATAATTATAATTTACTATTTATACCCCACCCATCTGGCTGGGCTTCCCCAGCCACTCGGAGCCTAGAAAATGAAAAGAGGGATAGCAGAGCTACCTTTTAAATTCAAACTTCACAGCGTTGCCATACGTCTGGAATTTCCCAGAATATGGCAGTCGGAAATGTGGCAACCCTCAAGTTTAAGACTACAGCCCTATGACCCATGGGAGGGTGTCCGAGGGCCCATAGGCTACATTGGTTCTCCCTCTCTGACAATAGAAATATCCATGGCCCAGACCCTACCAGTTTCAGAGCTTCAAAACACTGCTGCTCAGTCATAAGATAAAATTCCAGAGGGGTTGTCATTTAATCTGTTTCAACAAACCTGCCAAAGAGTTTTGTAGTACCTCAAAGCTTTCAAAAAATATTTTTGAGGTACACAAGACTCTTCATATTTCAGTCATGAGTGTAGGCTTTCATCTGCAGGAAGAAATGACAACTTTCAGGAAAAAACTGCTTTATCCCAAGTCAGACCATTGGGCCCATCTAGTTCTGTAGGGACTACAATGATGGGCAGTGATTTCCCAGGGATATTTTTATAGCCCTTTCTGGTGATGGGAGGAACTGAACTTGGGAGTCTTTTGCATCCAAAGCATGCGCCCCACCAAGGGGCAATAAAGTCCTCCACCGACTGAGAATTTGAAATTCATTTTGAACAATGAAGGCCTATTCTGGCCTTCTAAAACTGATTCTCTCAAAAACATTGTTTTGTATAGGAAGAAGAAAAAGATCGGTCTTTAAAACCACTTGTGCTTGCATCAAGTGAAACATGCTGCCTTGGCTTTTGGTGGGCTTCCATACAAGCATTCCTAAAGAAGCCCAAGCCCACATTGTTTCCTTTGGAAAGCGATACTTTGCTTGCCTGCATCTGCTAAACATGGCCCACAACTCTTCCCCGCATTTCTGGCTCTGCTGAAATTCATGAACTTCAACTTACTATTTAACAACATGTTAAAAATACATTTCTTCTTTCTACTGCTTCCAGCACTGTTGCTCCATTGAAGTTAATCATGTGAAAATGGGCTGAGGGGACTGTTTCTGGGAAATAATGGAAATGTTTCTGAGGTTATATTTCTTTTCTTACAGGGATCCTGGCAGGTCTGATTTTTCTTTCCTTTACTACCAGACAGCAAGTGATTGCATTTTCTCATATATATGCCACATTTTGCTACCCAAAGTGCTTTATAATCTTATTTTATCATTTACAGGCCACTTTTTTTCCTACTCAGATTGCTTTACAGTCTTGTAGCTTCTTGTGTTAACCATGTGAGGTTCACGAATGTTGTTTCAATTTCACAGTAGGGGACTGAAGTTGAGAGACGGCGACTGGCCCAAGGCCATACACAGAGTCCATAAGTAAGCTGAGATTTTTACTAATGCCCAAGCATAGTTTTGCATTGCCACAGCACAAGGGTCTGACGTTAATATATGTACTGGGAGGGCCTCATGTTATTACATTATTGTAATATCAAGATGTAATCACAGCTGCCACTTTTCCATTTGAAGTAAGAGGGAAATCGATGAAAAAGGTAGTAATTAATGAAGGAGATCAATGAAAAGAATGATGCTGCAATCAGAATCCACAGTTGGGCAATAAGAATGCAATCTACATTGTACCAAAGTCAGCAACAATTTTTCCATTGTTTTTAATGGATCATAATTGTTACCCTCAGTCTTCACCTCTTACCAATCAAGGTATTGTTAGTGCAATCAAAAATTTTTACACACACACACTTCTATGTTGCATTTCAACATTTTTCAAAAGTCTAGATTGCAAGGTTAAGATTTAGTTTAGGGTGAAAAACTGAATGCACCAATTAAATTTGGGATCATCATATTTTGGATGTGTATTGAATTGTTAGGATGCTGTTTTGTAGTACCATTATTTAGTCTATATTGTGTGATGTTACTGTCACTTTAACTGTGCAATTCTATACATGCCTACTCATAAGTAAGCCCCATTGAGCTTAATGGAAATTACACCCAAGTATGTAGGATAGCAGCATAAGAATGCCTCTTGACATTTTATTGTAAGGCAATTAAATCGGCAGTTGTATGAACATTTTGAATTATGGTGCTGGAGGAGACTCTTCAGAGTCCCATGGACTGCAATGGAACCTATCCATTCTTACAGAAACCAGCCCTGAGTGCTCACTGGAAGGACAGATCCTGAAGCTGAGGCTCCAATACTTTGGCCACCTCATGAGAAGAGAAGACTCCCTGGAAAAGACCCTGATACTGAGAAAGATTGAGGGCACAAGGAGACGGGGATGACAGAGGACGAGATGGTTGGACAGTGTTATAGAAGCTACCAACAGGAGTTTGACCAAACTGCAGGAGGCAGTGGAAGACAGGAGTGCCTGGCATGCTCTGGTCCATGGGGTCACAAAGAGTCGGACGCAACTAAACGACTAAACAACAACAACAAAGTTAAAAACAACAATTAAAATACATCAGAACCCATTTATAACCAGCAGTTAAAATGCAATTGGCCTTGACAGCAGTCCAGTGATCAACATCATCTGCACCTTAGTTTTCAAAGCGTTTCTGAATAGGAAGATTTTAGTGTGACTACAAGAGTTTAAACAAAAAACAACACCAACAGTCTTGAGAGTATTAATACAAGGAAATTTTCTGTAGAGCATATAACAAAAAAATTGGCAAAGCAGGGGGACTGAACTTACTAAATGACTAAACAACAACAACAACAATGAACATAATAGTTGTTTAACATGATTGCTTCTCAATATAGCATGCTATACATGGATTCACATAAATGAGTGTCATATGATCTGCCATACTATTCACACTTACCTTCCCCAATTTATCTCTGTTCCCTAGGAAATAGAACAAGGAATAAATGCCAATGATCATCCAAAATCCCTTACCTTGTTGATGTACCAGGTATGGGGCGTCCTGTATCAACAAGAACACACCAGCAGTAACCCGTGGAAGGGTGACACTGCACTGGCTTGTAAAGACCACCACTGGCACACTCTGGAATGAACACATTGTCTTTCTGAGGTTGTTTAGCTTCTTCTAATGCTGACTGAAGCTCTTGATCGCATGATGCCGCGGCTGGAAAGAAAAGAACAATAAAGCTATGGAATCGCCTATAGACTAGCTGGTAGATTAGCCAAGCAGCCAAAGTAAAATAGAGTCTGGAGGTATGGCACCAGTCACATGAACCTTCACTGGCAGTCTGATAGGGTGAGCTCAGTCAAATGTTTCCCTTCATTTATTTAAAATATTTGCACACCACCTTTCATTTTAAAAAATTGCAAGGTATTTCACAATAATGCAATTCATTTAAGGTGCATCACTTTGTCAGTTTTTTGGGATGACTAGGTCTTCATTTGAAAGGGACGTGGGTGGTGCTGTGGGTTAAACCACAGGGCCTAGGACTTGCTGATCAGAAGGTCGGTGGTTCGAATCCCCGCAATGGGGTGAGTTCTCGTTCCTCGGTCCCAGCTCCTGCCAACCTAGCAGTTCGAAAGCACGTCAAACTGCAAGTAGATAAATAGGTACCACTCTGGCGGGAAGGTAAACAATGTTTCCGTGTGCTGCTCTGGTTCGCCAGAAGCATCTTAGTCATGCTAGCCACATGAACTGGAATCTGTCTGTGGACAAACACCAGCTCCCTCGGCCTATAGAGCAAGATGAGCGCCGCAACCCCAGAGTCGGTCACAACTGGACTTAATGGTCAGGGGTCCCTTTACCTTTAACTAGGTCTTCATTTGAATTATAAATGTTTTCCCTTTGGTTCACTGCATATGTTGAACACCCATATTCCTAGAGATTAGCAGCTTCTACAATAAGCGTGATTCTGCACCAGTCCGCTTAGAAGTATGCCCTGCCTAGTTCAATAGGACTTACTCCCAGTTAAGTGGGTATAGGCTTGCAACCTAAAGTAAGGTTATCAGATTATTTTTTTTCAATGAATCCGGGGACACTTTTCAGCTTCCTACTAAATAGATGGATTTTGTCTGGGGACTGATTTGTAAATCCAGGGACTGTCCCCGGGAAACGGGGACGTCTGGTAACCTTAACCTAAAGGCCTTTCCAGCTGTGGCTCACCAACTGCAGAATACTCTTCCCAGTAAGGTCTGCCTGGCAGCTTCACAGACATCTTTTTGGCCTCAGGTAAAATATGTTTCCCTTCCCCAGCCCTTTGATGGACTGAGTTGATTACATTGTGTTGTTAATGTCCTGCCAAAGCTTTAGGTTGCAGTTGGGAAGGGTTCTTTTGAATTATAAGGATTTTAATGTTTTATTTGCTGCCTTTCCTTCATTTGGGAGAAAAAGCAGGATGTACATTTAATACATACATATATACATACATACATACATACATAAATGGGACTTTTCTTCTTTCTTTTCTTTTATGGTATAATATAATTCTCTTTTTGTTTTAAAATATAAGTCGCTTGGAGAACTTCTTAAGTACCAAATGACCAATAAATCATAATAATCATAGTCATAATAATCATAACCCTAATACTGCAGAAAATTACAAGGGCACCTGTACCCACCTTTAACATATCCAACTGCTATTCACATATTTCCTCTCAGTTGCCTAAATCCCAGGAACATGCACACGACAAACATTAACAATAACATCCCCTTGCTGATAGTTCTCCTTTTCTCATTAATATAATGAGCCACAAATGGACAATTTGAACAGGCTACTTTCCAGAGCTTTAATTAAGCTTTGACATTCAATGCAGTTGCTCCACAGAAACCCAGTAACAAGACACCAGTGACTTTAAAAAAACAACAAACGAGTCCTGCAAAGTGAGACATGTCAACCACTGTGAAGTAATGTAAGTATGTCCAGCATTTAAGAAAAAGAAAAATTCCCTGTAGGCTTCTTAGAAGAAACTGGTGGTTAAATTTTGTTCACAAATATCACAAAACTGTAGTTCTTTACTGTGACCCTTCCATTTCAAGTAATTTCAGCTTAGCATCCTAAACATCCCAAACTTAAAGCAAATGCTCAACTAAGCAAAGTAAGAAAATGGTTAGTGTATCTCTCAGAAGATAGATAGACAGTCTAGTTCTAAGATTTGCCTCACAAACAGCCCTACTTCAGGGAAGGCTGGTCCATTAGCATCAATGGGGCACTGCCCTACCAACCTCATCCTATTCTACCTGCTTTCCTTCTTATAACCAGTCGAGGGCACAGCTGTCAGTTTCCCCTTCTGGATGGGGACACAACTATAATTAGTTGGCTTCACACATCAATGGTCCTTCCTATATTTTTCCTTGGTCATCCCACCTTCTGCCCTACCAGGCCCAGTGGGAATCAGCTGCCACTGGCTCTTTGGGTTCCATTGCCCCCTGAGAGTTAACACATGCTGAGGCAGCAGGGACAGTACAAGCTGTAGCAGGCAGAATTCTTCCGTCAGGTTCCAAACAATGTCTTCAGGTTTCACTAACCATGAAAGATTGGTTCATAAGACTTGGCATTTGGCATTGATGGTAAAATATATTGCATTTGTGCATATACACCAGGGTGGCGCTGTGGGTTAAACCAAAGACCCTAGGACTTGCCGATCAGAATGTCGGCGGTTCGAATCCCCGCGGCGGGGTGAGCTCCCGTTGCTCAGTCCCTGCTCCTGCCAACCTAGCAGTTTGAAAGCACATCAAAGTGCAAGTAGATAAATAGGTACCGCTCTAGCGGGAAGGTAAACGGCGTTTCCGTGTGCTGCTCTGGTTCGCCAGAAGCGGCTTAGTCATGCTGGTGACATGTCCCAGAAGCTGTACGCCGGCTCCCTCGGCCAATAAAGTAAGATGAGCGCCGCAACCCCAGAGTCGGCCACGACTGGACCTAATGGTCAGGGGTCCCTTTACCTTTACCAGAGGTGGGAACAGGCCGAGGGGGCAAATATGGCCCCCAAACCTCTTTCTCTGGCCCTCAGAACTCTCCTGAGGCCAGACCTGTCACTGGCCTCGGTTTGCACCATGAAAGTCTTTTGCCTGCTTCACACCCTCCTTGAATGTTTTTGCTCGGTTAGATATGTCCTCTGATAGGACCTCTTGTTTGCCTGGATAGAGAGGGATGCAGAAGTGGGTGTAGAAACTAGCCTACAGTATACAGGTCAAGCTTACATTCTTTGTGTTGCCCATTTTTGGCCTCTGGCTCTGCCCACCACTGGAATATAACCCTCTGGCTGAAAAGGGTTCATTACCCTTGGTGTACATAATGGAAAGTGACATAAAAAACCTTTGCTCTCCATATATCTGTAAGGCATTATAAAATAGAGTCCCTTTTGCTGCTCTCCTAAAAAAGGCTATGGATTGGATTCTATAGTATATGTTGACTTATGTACAAAGTTCAAAGTACATAACTACAAAAATGCACACAAAAGTTAAGATTTCCTATTCTTCCTTCTCCTGCACCTCCTAAAGTCTCTCTGGGGGTGTCAAGAAACTGGTTCCCCTGAATGGTGTAGGATGGAGCACAAGGGGTCAGATGAGCAAAGAATTGACTGAAATTGCATGGACCTCTTTATCGTAAATTTCAGTTCAAGCCTGGAAGGTACTTTCCTATATCCATGTTGACTATTGTGAATCAAAACATGAGAATCAGAGACCCAGGAGCTTTTCTGTGTTTGAGCTTGCAGAGAATGCCTAATGTACAGCTGCTTGTTGGAAATTTAGCACTCTTGGAATTTAGGTGCATTCTTGTGGCCTAACAAAATTCTCAGGGCTCCAGCCTCCCTTCATTTGCACATGCTTTCTAGCTCAGCTGAGTAAAAGAAGCTGCATCTAAGCAGATGCAATCATTTAGCTCTGCGGTTTCCTATGGGACTATCACACTGTTTATAGGAGTTGGCCTTTTGGAAGTGCATTTTGAAGAAAATGCACACTAGAAACCGAATACTCCAAACACATGTTTACTTCTGGTTCATCAGGAATGCAATCACAATCTTATCTTCCTGCAACATCTCGCCATATCTATATTTAGCACAGTTTTGAATTAGGTTATTTTTTAAAAAACCAGACTCAATATAAACTTCTTCTATACCGTGTCATCAGAAATTTGCCACTTAAGCCACAATCATTGAAAGTAAATTAGATTAACTTTTACCAGAGCTATGCAACCTGTTCACACAACTCTGGGAATGTTAAAGTCTCTCTTTTCTTTTCTTTTCCACTCGTCTGTCACCCTTAATTTCCGCAAAATTTCCTTTTTTTAAAGAAAAGTGGCTTTATTGAAGCAAGCAATAGAAAACTGTATTTTTCATGATAGCATCTCTTTTTATGAAAGGTTCTTCATCTAGATTAAAGTTCACCACAGTATTTCTTAAGTCCTCTACATGAACTGTCAGTGTATTTGTAAAATATGATTAACAATAAATAAATATATTAGTATGGTTGATTCTTTTACAGGACAGGCTTAGTTCTACTATTTTGTATATACCATTTTGTGTACACACACAGAGCAAAATGTAATGTAAGTGAACACTCACCAGGGCTCAGTCCCCAGAAACTGTTTTCAGTTTTCAGCTTGGTTTTAGAACATGCATGTTACAGAAGCTAAGAACCACTGAGCACACTCAGAGTGCCTTTCCTGTGCGCCTAGAAAGCATGGATTTTCTAAAATAGGTCCCTTTCTTAAAAGACCTGTTTTAGAAAATATGGAAAGTGTTAGTGACTGTACAAGTATAAAAGATAATGCCTGCCTCCTTCCCTCAATATAAACTGTGGACCTTTTGAGTTGAATCTTCCTCAGAAAACCCTGTAAAGAAAAACTTTGCAAAGAAAACCCTGTAAAGAAAATCTAAAACAGAAAAAAGTATTAAGATTATCATTGTGTATAGTTGTTGGGCTGTCTTAACCTGGTTACGTTAATAACTTATCCTTAGTATCTGTCTGGTTTGGTTTATTTTTTAATTGATATTTTCAGAAAAGTTTAATGAGTCATAAAACAGGGCAGCTAAAACGGTAACATCATCAGCCAATATAAAATCAAACCAATATGATATAAACTGACCTAGCAACTGGCCCAGTACAAAAACTCTACAATGGCCTGTGCATGTGTGTTGCATTTATGTGTTTATTTTTATATCTCTTTTGCTGGCGATGAAAGCTGGCTCAGAAGTTCTGGCAGCAGCCCTATCTCAAAGAGGAGGGCATTCCATAAATGGGATGCCGGTAAGGAGAATGAATATATAAATATACACACATCTATATTATCTATTTCTATGTAATAGTAAATGAATCACAGCTGTACAGACTTACAATTTCAATTTTATGAAAGAACAGCATTCTCTCCATTGATAATATGTTTCATTTTCAAGTGTTATTAGACCTTAAAAGATGGATTTTTTTATTTTTTTTTACTATGTTACTGTGTCTACAGTGTTACTCATACTTACCCAAGAGAAAGCCTGAATGAACATAGTCGGACTCACCTCTGCCTAAAGGTGCACAGAATTCTTAGCGGACAATTGTTTGAAACAAATATTACCTGAACTTAAACCCTCACAGAGGCTTTGGCATTGACAGAATTGGCTTTGTTTTCTAAGGCATGCCACATCAAGCACCAGCCGAAGCAAGCCTTGTATTTACTAAGAATGCATGAAAATCATCATCTATTGATACTGACAACATCTGCTGATATTTAACACCAAGCAGGAAATATAAATGAGAAAACGAGTTTCCCTTTGGAAGCCACACTGTCCAGACAAGGAACGTGACTTTGTGTGGAACTTGTCATTGTGTAGTTGACCATATCTGATAAGCATGACCATAACTGATGGTTAGGAAATCGACTATAGCAAGAAGATATTCTATTGGTATTTCCTAGGCCTCCAAACTTCTGATCTTTCCTTTAAAGTAGACCTATACAGAAGTTAATATACAGTGGTACCTCAGGTTACAAACACCTCGGGTTACAAACACTTCTGGTTACAGACTCCACTAACTCCAGAGTAGTACCTCGGGTTAAGAACTTTGCCCCAGGATGAGAACAGAAATCGTGTGGTGGCAGTGGGAGGCCCCATTAGCTAAAGTGGTACCTCAGGTTAAGAACGGTTTCAGGTTAAGAACAGACCTCCAAAACAAATTAAGTTCGTAACCAGAGGTACCACTGTACATTCACTGCTTGATCATTCCAGCTCCCAGTTGCATAGACAAGCCTGCACACGTTCAACCCAAAACACATAGATCCCATCTCCAGACTTTCCAACCAATACGGAAAGATCTAGGGGTGGATCTGGTGGGAATGATAAAGGGGGGGGGCAGTGTCTGCATTTGTGTTTCCCCGTCCCGCATTCTTGGAACACATGAAGGGTAACTTCTGTACAGTGTTAGGGAGAGGATTGTCAATCAGCTGCTTGTGATTAAAATTGAGCTGAATTCTGTGGTAGAAGTGAATGCAAATATTTGGGGTTTCTCTTGATCATTTCAATTGGTCATTCTGACCGAGTAACTATTTAGATTTATGGCCACGAGGTTGAGAAATCTGGCCTTAGTTACTTTACTGGCAGAAGTGCCAAGAAGCATCAACTGCAGTGCACTCTGCTGTAACACTTCCGTCACTCTACACAGCTAAAGTTTCTGGCACAGTTCAATATTTTTTTTCAGATGCCTTGCAGATGAGATGCTTTCCATTCTAGAAGACGGCATTCTGCATAAAACTAACTTATCTAACCAGAAGTTACAAGTGCCTTTGGCATAACTCTTCTGGGCAAGCTGTTCACTGAGTTAGACTCTTGCAATTTTTTAAAAAAATTATTATTTAATTTAAAAAACATTTCAAGAATTCAGATTTTTTTTAAAAAAAATCTGCTTGGATGTTCCATTTTCAAGGATTATACATGATGTATTTCAAGTCCAAAGTCCACATATCACCATGTTAAAATTTATTTTAGATATAAAACAAATAAGAAAGTTCTTATTGAAGTGAGAGCATGTCGGAAGGAAAATTAATTGGTATCTGTTTATATATATTAGTAAAGCTTTGTATTAATGTAACTGCGTAATATTTTCAGTTACAGATAGGTAGCCGTGTTGGTCTGCCATAGTCAAAACAAAAAAAATTCCTTCCAGTAGCACCTTAAAGACCAACTAAGTTAGTTCTTGGTATGAGCTTTCGTGTGCATGCACACTGTGTGTATCTGAAGAAGTGTGCATGCACACGAAAGCTCATACCAAGAACTAACTTAGTTGGTCTTTAAGGTGCTACTGGAAGGATTTTTTTTTGTTTTGCGTAATATTTTGTTTAAGTTTTCTGGGGGGGTTTTTTGTACACTGCTTGTAAAGATATTTTTATATATTTAGTGGTATAGAAATCAAATAATCAAAGGAAGTAGTGATGGCCACCAACTTGATGGCTTTAAAAGGAAATTGGACAAATTCATCGCAGATGAGGCTACCAGTGGCTGCTAGTGTCAGAAGCTGTAACTCTCTGAATAACAGTTGATGGGAATCACAAATGGGGAGAGAGTGCTGTTGTATGTCCTGCTTATGGGCTTCCCACAGACTTCTAGTTGGCTGATCTGAGAACAGGTGGTTTCACTAAGTGGGCCTTTGGCCTGATCTCACAGGGCTTCTCTTATGTTCTTAATAGTGTGGCGATATTGTAGAGCAGCAATGTCCAACCCGTCGACCGCGATCAACAGGTAGATCGGCAGCGTTCTCCAGGTCGATTGCAGGAGTTAAAGAAGAGATCGCCTAGTTTCTCCCGAGTGATCATGACGGGCCCCATCCCCGGCGCTATATCCCATCAGCGCCGTTGGCAGTGCTGTTAAATGTTTTATCCCCTTTATCTGCAGCAGAGTGGGGGGAAGAAGGGAGGAGTGTGGACTGTTGGGTGAGCAATTTAATGCAACCCTCCCCCCAAAAGCTCAAGAACTCAGGCCTCCCCCCCCCCCATAAAAAAACGCTTAACAACTTTGGGCAATGACAATGGGTAGATCACTGCCAGTTTTATTCTACTGGGAGTAGATGGCAGTTGGGCCTGCCTGCTGTAGAGCGTATCCACACTGTACATTTCAAGCACTCTTAGACCACTTTAAACAATCATGGGTTCCTTGCAAAGAATCTTGGGAGCTGTAGTTTGCTAAGGGTGCTGAGAGTTGTTAAAGAACCCCTTCCATGCAGAAAGTTAATGTGGCTTCACTTGTGGGCCTGGAGTGGTGGTCTAGAACATAAAACAAATGCAATGGTGCCCTTCATTATCAAAAGAAGTTTCTTCTGAGTCATGGTGGCTTTTGTTTGTTCTATCAGAGACACTATTTATCAAGTCAGTTTTCAGCCTTTTCTTTAGGCTCAGGGAAAAACAACAACCCGATTTCAGCCTTACGTTGAAAGACCAAGTTGGTGCACCACCCTTCTGCTGGCCCTCTCTGCACAGGGATTTATTTACCCAAATCGCACAGAATTGTCTTTCCTGAAGAAGCAAGAAAATTAATTTCAAAAAGCTGAAACCTCAACTGAAATGGGTGGCTGGTTCTGGCATCATACCCAGATCCAGAAATAAGGATGCTCCAGGAAGGCAAAAAAGCCAAATAAGAATACCATAGGATTATTTCCTTACAGCGCCAGCAATTGTTTTTTAAAAAAATATATACTTCTACAAAGTTTATTTTCATATGTTTATAGTCAGCTCCAGTGGCTCAGCTTTTATTTTGGCTCCCGCAGCAAAGGCAAGCCCAGGGCTTGGCTCTGCCATAGGCCTGTGAGCAAAACAAGGGCGACATGAATGAAAAACACATCTCTACCCCACCTTCCCCTGGAGCCATTGTGGGGAAAGAAAGAAACATTCTCCTACACTTTGGGCAATGTTCCACATGATCTATCAATTTTTTTTAAAAAAAATAACACAACCCTCACACTTCCTCTTGAAGCAAGGAAGGTCTTTGTGGTGGCAGTAACTTTGGCCCAAATCCTGTGATGACATATACGGATGCAACTACTCTGAAAGGAATGTATCCCTATGACCAACAACATCCTTAAGCTTAAAAACTGTGTACTAGTCTTTTCATATGGCCAAGGGGGCCCACGTCTCCCAGCCTCCTTCCCTTCCCTTGGAGCTCTCCCTCTGCTACCACATCTCTTTTCTTTTGTCCGTTCATTGTGATTTGTGTTCAGGATGGCATCAGGGTGGTTACAGGCAATCCTGCTTTCAATTCTGCACCTGTCAAGGGCTTAGAGCAGACAGACAGCTTCGTTTCCATACCTTGTGATTTGCTGCTGCATCGCGGTCCTGTAACTTTCTATATAGCACAAATGCTCTGGAGTTTGTTCGTTCTTTTGTTCTGCTTTGGTGGCTCTGTGGAGCAAAAGTGTCCCTCCAGATGGCAATAATATGGTTCATAACTCTCACCTCAACAAGCCTTCCTCTTTCAACAGTGTCTCAGACAAATGGAGCCTCTTACGACTGGCCTTGCCAGCAGGATCCCTGGTTCATTATATTATGGAGCTGCCTATTATATGGTGGAGGGTGGCAAGCTGGCTGGGAATTTTGGAATTCTCCAGCTTACTGCCTTTCTTGACCACTAGTTGATTGAGTGATATGTTCTTTATATACTACTTTTATATAAAACAAAGCACTATGGAGGTCACAACAGTCAGCATTCTTAAGACATCACAATTCAAAAAGAAACAAAAAACTAAGCCGAAAACACTTCCTCCTCTAGTAGCCTCCCCATCTAAAAGATGAAGCAACTTCCTCATTTTAGCATATCCACAACATTTCTCAAACCAAAGCACCATTCAGACTAACGTGGGGTGGTGGGGAGAATCATCTTTGCTCATGGCCATTGGACCCACCCCCATCCCATGGGTTGAAAGTCTAAAAGAGCCTATGTACTGTATATGAACTGGCTTTTCCTTGTATTATTATTATTATTATTATTATTATTATTATTATTAATACCCCGCCCATCTGGCTGGGTTTCCCCAGTCACTCTGGGCGGCTCCCAACAGATTGTTAAAAATGCGATAAAACATCAAACATTAAAACTTCCCTAAACAGGGCTGCCTTCAGATGTCTTCTAAAAGTCAGATAGTAGTCTATTTCCTTGACATCTGATGGGAGGGTGTTCCACAGGCCGGTGCCACTACCAAAAAGGCCATCTACCTGGCTCCCTGTAACTTCACACCTCGCAGTGAGAGAACCGCCAGAAGGCCCTCGGAGCTGGACCTCAGTGTCTGGGCTGAATGATGGGGGCAGAGACACTACTTCAGGTATACTGGGCTGAGGCCATGTAGGGCGTTAAAGGTCAGCACAAACACTTTAAAATGTGTTCGGTAAATTCTAATCCAATGTACTTTGTAGCCTAGGCTATTTTAGACCTCCCAAACACACACACGCCCATTAGTGGAAATGACTCCAATTTTCCTGTACATATCTGAACTGGACTCCTTAATTTACACTTAAGGGGGGGGACCAAGGTGTGGCTGTGAACTGGGTGTGGAAAGAGACAAGTGCATATATCTCTACTGTATTGTAGTCCCCAATCTCATGCTTCTTCACTAAATTCCAGCAGCTTTCTTGAATTGACCGGGAATCATGCTCACAAACTGCAGGCAGCCCACGAAACAAGATTTGGCCATCCTCTGTTATAGTTAAACAACATTTATTTATCTTGGAAACATCAGGATCTGGCTTCATTTAAATCTTAGATTATTTCTATCTTTACTTATTTCACTCCAACTGCAGCTAGGCAAAACAAAGGGTTGTTGCTGTTGTTTGTAAAATCCCATTATACAAAGTATATCTGCTTCCCTTTACGCTCACAGTCCAAGTATCTGATACAATTCCATTATCTAACTTGGAAGCAACACAGACAAATGTGCATGTTTTTCTGGCCACAAAAACAACTTATACCAATGGAAAGCACGCTGAATAAATAAACACTAATTGATCCATTATGCTGGATGCTATGGCATGTATTATAACAAACGTGTTTTCCTAAGTTTTCTTCTTTTTGCAATACATTTTAGCATATTTGCTACAAATATTTGTTGATTCTGGCCCTCACCTTGTCTTGCTGTTAGTCTCACACCACATGTCTAAATTCATTTGTGACAAGGAGGAAAAATCCTGAGGCCTATGTTTTGGCAAGATGGTTCAAACAAAACAGATTCTAAATGTTTAACTTCTTCAGACAAGCAGTGTCTCAAGAAACAGTGGTGCTGGCATTCAGTCACCTAATAAGGCAATATTTTTTATTACAGTTTACATTAATTCAGCCCTGATGCTCTGCCTAGACATTTCTTTTCCTCCCTTTTTTGTTATTTGAGCAGATGGAAGGTTCTCCCCATTATTTGGAAGAAGAAAAATGAAACATGGTGAACATGCCTTTCCTAAACCACATGACTTTTTTGAGATAGGTTTCAGGAAATAATTATCAGGAGAAAGCTGCTACCAGTGTAAGAAAACCCAGAATGATTCAACCTCATGAAATCTGTACTGTCTCCTTTAAGGCTCCCTGGTGGGTTGCTATATTAAACGATTTATTTAAAGGCCATAAACAAAGTGATATGTGATTACTGTAATGGGCATCATTCATCCCTGTTAACTTTCAAACAAACAGGCGCGAGTTATTCAACAAGTGAGTATTGACCCTGCTGCTTCCCTACCGCATGGCATGCAGAGCCAGTTTTGTGTCTTGAAACTCATTCATGCAACTAACCTGCTCCCAGCGCAATCCTATACATGCCAACTTAGAAGCTGCATTTAGGTCAATGGGATTTGCTCCATTATCCAGCTTTACCAGCAACCAGTTGAGATAGCTCTACATGGAGGGCATTTATTTATTTCAAAAACTTATATACTGCCTATTTTATTTAAGTAATTTTATATTCCATCTCCGCCCGCCTGCCCCCACTCCCCACCAAAGGAGCCCAGGGCAACAAACAACAATGGCTAAAACAATTTAAAAAACCTTTAAAACAATTCAAGTACAGGTGCAGACTTAAAAAGGTTTGTTGAAAGAGGAAGGTCTTAGCAGGCACTGAAATGCAACAAGGATGTTGTCTGCTAATATTCAAGGTGAGGGGATTTGCATGGGTGGAGTCAATCTGGTGCTTCTCCCATTACATTTACATTGTGTTGACCTCCCTGACACCTCCCCCTCTCCTGCCTGATAAGCATCAGTGACTCAGCCACTGGAAGGTTATGCAAGTTCCTCCACCCCACCACTGAGACCATATAACACCTGTCCTGAAAGACCTACATTGGCTCCCGGTACGTTTCCGAGCACCATTCAAAGTGTTGGTGCTGACCTTTAAAGCCCTAAATGGCCTTGCCCCAGTATATCTGAAGGAGCGTCTCCGCCCCCATCATTCAACCCAGACACTGAGGTCCAGCGCCGAGGGCCTTCTGGCGGTTCCCTCACTGCGAGAAGTGCAGTTACAGGGAACCAGGCAGAGGGCCTTCTCGGTAGTGGTGTCCACCCTGTGGAATGCTCTCATATCAGATGTCAAAGAAATAAATACCGGTAACTATCTGACTTTTAGAAGATATCTGAAGGCAACCCTGTTTAGGGAAGTTTTTATATTTGATGTTTTATCATGTTTTTAATTTTCTGTTGGGAGCCGCCCAGAGTGGCTAGGTAAACCTAGTCAGATAGGAAGGGTATGTATGTATATATAAATAAAATTATTATTATTATTATTATTATTATTATTATTATTATTATTATTATTCTGTCTACCACTGAGGAGAAACATACAGAAGAAAGCAATCCTCAGGTATCATGTTATTTAGGAATTTGAAGGTCAGCAACTGTACCTTGAACTGAGCTCAGAAAGAAACTAGCAGACAGTGTAATAAACTGGTGTGATGGGGACAAAATGCCTAGCACCTGTCAGTATCCTGACTGCCATATTTCCCACTATTTGCAGTTTTGGAACAGTATTCAAGGCCTGCACCACAGACAGCACAGTACAGTACAGTAGTCTAATCTGGATGTCAAAAGGGCATGGATGGCTTTGGCAAGGTCAGACTTTGTTACGAAGGGCTGCAGTTGATGACTTGGACTGCAACCCTCACCCAACTTATCTCAGAGCATGTAACCATTGAATTCAATAGGGTTTATCTAAGCAGACATGGTTAAGATGGCGCTAGAAGTTAGGTGTGTTTTATTCAAGCAAACCATGTAAGTTTTATGCAGGTACGAGGTTATCTTCCAAATGAGAGGGCTCATTAGTTTACACTAAGATACATGATGTGAAAATGCAATCATATCTGAATAAATCCATGTAAATCCATGTAAATTAATTCATTTGCCATTCCTGTACTTCCAACTGTTGAAATGCAAGCCTCAGATTTATGATACTTTCCTGGTTGTTCTTAATAAAGTATGGAGGACAAGCAGATCCTACATATGAAAATAAAAAATGACTGGAGTTTCATTCTGGAGTTGCAGAGAAGTCATATAACGTAATTAAAAATACTACAGTGAAGATTGCTATCTTTTTTGGCATTAAATTAACATACGCTATAAAATAAAATGACCAGCCTTGCAAAACGGGGAAAGCCGGCCAATGTTTCCACGGTAGAGGTTCCATAAAATAGTGGAACATCCTGAACACAAACGGTATCTCTTAGATGTTAAACAGAGCACTTTTAAAAAATGTTTTAGGGTGGGAGGGTCTTTAACCCTGGTGGGAGGCGAAGGCTAGAGATGCTGGAAGCCAGAGCTTATAAGTATTTCGAACTAATATGTAAAATTAAAGGATAAATGAAAACGCTCGTAAAACGGGATTTTTGAAGATAGGGGGAATACTGCCATACATATATTCCAGCAGACTGGCTGTGTAAAGAAGCAATATATACAAGTTGCTCCAGGGAGGTCTGAGGAGGCTTATCTCCCCTCAGAAAAGGCAAGGAGAGGAAGACATAAAGAACAAAGAATTCATTTTACCAGTTCCGGCTTTCAAAGAACAAAACAAACAAGAGTAACCCACAAACTGAACCACTGCCTACCTGGCCAAGAAAAAGACATAGACAGAAGATGCCATCCCGTACATATCTTCTTCTTTTTAAATGGGAACACCCTATACATATCTTCTCAGGAGTAAGCCCCGCTGTGTTCAATGGGACTTACCCCCAGGTAACTGGGTATCTTTGACTGCAGTCCTACACACGCTGATCTGGAAGTAAGTCTGACTGAACACAATGAAACTTTGAGGACAATTCTAACTGGGGTAGGAAGTGAAGAGGTGGACAATCTGCTGCTTCCAAACCCCTGTCATCTTGAGTGCAAGGTGGGGGGCAAACTTACTCTTCTCCCTCCACAGAAACACTGTGGTCTCCCTGCAGTTATCTCGTTGGTTTCAAAAAGGGAATGGTTTCAGGGCCTCACACTGACTACCACTGTGATTTTCCACTGCTGGCGGCAAATCTGTGACTGCTCTGATATTTCTGAATAAAAACACACAACCTTTCAAAACTGGATGTCTATGATGTTTGATGTGGCTACTTGAACAAGTTTCCCAGGTCCTGTATGAAACAATAGGATGTCTTTGCTCTATTAGAAACAAGAGAAAAGGCTGCAATTGTAAAAACAGCTGAGTATTTCCTTGTCCTCAGAAACACCTCAAGAACCTTTCTTCATTATCTTAACAACTCGGTGAGGTACAGTTACTCCTTTAACTAATAGGGGACAGAGAATGGACTACCATGAGAAAAGTTAGTGAAGGGAGAACACACTTGTCTCTAGCACTCCTCCATACCCTGGGACAGCAACAAAAATGTTGGCTTCCGGGCTGGCTGGGTAGCTTTCTTCTTGCCACATTGCAGAGTTTATATGAGGGAAAAGGGAAGAGGAATCTTCGGGTGCCCAGGGAAGTGACTTATAGGCCAGTGCTTTTCAACAAAGGTCTTCAACAGTGCTGTGAGATGAGGGTCACATCCACACCATGCATTTAAAGGACACAGCTTCCCCCAAAGAATCCTGGGAATGGTAGTTTATCCCTCACAGAGGTACAATTCCCAGAATCCTTAGCAAACTACAGTTCCCATGATTCTTTGGTCCTTTAAATAGACGACATGGATGTGACCAAAACAGCAGATACAGCCAAACCACTGTGCTTTCTGCACTCCCTCTTTTCAAGGGAATGTATTCACAGTGCCCTTGAAGAAGTCCTGTCAAAACATGTTGGGTCCGGTGACAAATGTTAAAGTGCAGGAGCTCATCATGACAGATTTCACAGCCACGCCCCCAAGGGGAGTCCAAACATGCAGACAGCTGTGCTGCTCTGTTAAGTCTAATAAATTACTTCCTGGTGCACCTGAGAGCTTCTTTCTTTTTCCACCTGCATTTGTGATCTCCAGACATTTCTTCCAGATTACTGGTGGCCCTGACCTCTCTTCACTTCTCCTCATCCCTCACATCTTTTAAGCCTTTACGCTGAGAACGCAGTGGCAAACAGTTATGCCAGGATTGGAACACCCCTCCATTCTGGCTGGATCAAGTACATCTATTATGCCCCAGATAGGAACTGAAACATTCCTGCCAGATCATAGGAACTGCTCTGCTCTATACAAGAATTAATAGGATTGGACTGTTAGGCTGGTTTTTACAGCCCACAAAGTGCTACACTAGGGTGAATACTGGTTGCAATTTTGTTTTCGTTTGTGGTCTCTTGCATTTGCACACGTGAGACTCTTGAATAAGTAAAGTTGGTTCCAAATACAATAACTCCTTTGCTTTTGGCCCTAACTAATCTCCAGTGCAATAAAAATGAAATAAATACCACTTAAAATGAAGCATTTCTAGGCTTTGTTTCATTTTGTTTTACTCTCTCAAGGATGCTGTGTTCCCTTGCATATCAGTCAGAAAAATAACAATCTAAATTTCCAATACACCAATTACACGTTGTCTAAACAGTCCTTTTGTATTCTCTTTCTGACTCTCTGTGCCAAGAAAAGGGGAATAAAAAAAGATGGCATTAGAAGATATTCCAGAATGGAGGGATGCTCCGCACCATCACCATCTTAAATTATGTGCTTCAGCAGTGGAAGTTCTATGCTCACAAGAGGGCTAGACAAGTCTGCCCATTTTACTTTCTCTCAATTTTCCCCATTTATCCTATTTTTGTCTTTCTTTTTCACGTTATAGGCAGTTTCACCTACTACAAGAACTTCTGCATGCAATTTTCGGATAGACAATTGCTCCACAAAGGTGAGAGAAGTGCAAATTACGGGGTACAGTTGATTTTTTTAATGCAAATTGGGAAAGGGGGTGTAAAAATGTGAACCCAAATGAATTTCTCCCCTAGTTCAGAATAATTTTGGGGGGTAAATTTTCAGGTATGCAGCCCAAGCTGCGTGTGTGTAGCCAAACAGAAGCTAAGCACTTGGCTACAGCTGCCTCCACAGTTGCTCTGCCGGTCTTACTGGTAAGGGCATAGTGTCATTCCAACCCACTCAATGGCAACATCCTTTTCCTGCTTCTGTGCACCCATCACAATACCTTTTCAATCACTGCTGAAGCTTAGAGATACTTGTGACATTCTTCAGAGGCGGGCTCATATACAGTCTTTGGGGGGCTCATCAATGCCTGCCTCAAATGAATTCTCTTCAGATCAAAACCCAACCTGCAGAATAATTTTTGGCTTCCTCAACCCACCCGTACTCATACTTTGCAAAGGACTGTACTCTGTTTCTCTATCTTTCATAGAATAATCCTTTATTTGAAGGCATCTTCTGTTTGAAGAGCTGCCCATCAACCATCAACACCTTTACAGCAGACTGAGCAGGCATATGGGTCACAGGGTCACAGTCTATTCCAGTATGGTGAGATATATTGTATTTCAATTTAAATTACAATAATCATATGCAAATTTTACGCAAATCTGTACCCCATTTCCCCCTTTGGTTTGGTGATGAATTTCCTTTTTGGGGGGGACACATAAGTGGCCACCTGTTTGATAACAAATATGAGTACCAAGCTGGGGAGTGGTGGAAATGAAGGGTCAATCCCTGTGGTAACCTGTGGTAGCCATTCATGTCCTTCACCAAGTGTTCAAGAAGAAGGAAAGCTACAAAAATGAGGTCCTGGTTAACTTGAAAGGATTATAAGGGGGAGGGGGTAATATCTAAGTATGAAACTTAGCTAAGACTCTGTTTTAATTTTAGCTTTCTTAACTGCATCAAAATAATTATGCTTAGCTAAGACTGTTTTAATTTTAGCTTTATTAACTGCATCAAAATAATTATGCTCTATCATCTTACCAGAATTTTTATTGGTCTTATTCTGTCGGCTCTTTACTTGCTCAGTCCATAATGTAGGGTAACGCGAAGCTATATCTAGAAAATTAAGAACAAAATGAGATCATTATAATGGAAAGTATAAGTGATGACAGACTAGCTTTATTGCAAGAAAATATTAAGTAACCTAATAAACACAGCAAGGCTGATTTCTTATTGAGAAACAAGTTTAGAAAAGGTTGAATAGTGGTATTTAAGAGGAGATGAAGCGCATGTTATGAATAGAAATCATGTCCATATTAAATGACACTATAAATTGAAGATTTAATGGGATAGTCAGTGCAGTTCATATTCTTCAGTCATAAACCCTGCTGTGCTTACGAGGTCCATCACAGTTCCTTATTGAGCTATGTGAGCTTTGGAGACCAACAAAAATTCTTGTACCGCCTTAAAGGCTGAAAGTGTATGTATTGTAGCATAAGCTTTCACTGATGGCATACAAGGAGAAGAAAAGCCTTGCTGGATCAGGCCAAAGGCCCATCTAGTCCAGCACCCTGTTCTCACAGTAGCCAAAAGCAGGCAGGACCCAAGTTTCAACAACATTCTCCCTACTTGGATTCCAAGAGACTGAGGCGCATTGCCTTTTGACAGTGGAGGAAGAACACAACCACTGTGGCTAGTAGCTGCTGATAGCCCAGTTCTCCATGAAAGATTCCACTTCACTGCATGCAGAAAGTTACTTTCATCAAACATGTAAAAGGGCTATGTTCTTCTAGGATATCTCCTAGAAACACAAAAAATAGGCATCTTTTCTGCAACATAATACTGTGAGCAAATCGTATATATATATAGTATAGCCATTGTTTCCGTAGTCTCCCCATCCCATTTCCAGAAATGCTCACCTTCTTCATCACCTTGGGGCTGAGTCTCCAGTGCAGGAGCTGAAGCATCATCTGAATTCAGAATGGAAAAGATTTGCAAGGAGACTACAATTATGAGAGTAAGCTAAATAAGGGGGCATACTTGATTGAGACTAAAAAAAATGCATGTAGCCCAAGCCATCCAATACATAAGCAAATAATATCAGTGTTATCATATACATTTTTTTTTAAAAAAAACACCTTTCACATTTGAATGGTATAAGTGGGACCTTCAACAATTTTCCCCCCTGCCTGTATAGGAATCCTTTCCCTCTCCCGTCATTGGCTGTGTCTCCCCTGCACCGCCAAGACTTCCAATCAGCATTCTGTGCCCCTGAGCACACTCAGCCCTCATTGGGCTGTTGGGAGGTGGGGTGGATCTCCACTCATTTAGAAGGGTCTCCTGAAACATGCCAATATTTTTCTTTTTCATTTATTTATTAGATTTATATACCACCCTTCATTAAAAGATTTCAGAGAGGTTCACAAGATAAATATCTCCCTTTTGTGCATAGATGGTGCTGAGGTGAGGTAACGTTTCTTGATGCTCTGGCCAGTTTAGTCACTAAATCCAAAATGCATTTGCCGAGATTCCTGCTGTGTCAGAGAAAACTCATTTATTTTATTTCTTATCATTTATACACTCCTTGATTCAAAACTGCTTTGAGGGTTTTCTTTTACAAAGGTTCATGTGGGCAGATCCATACAAAAAGCCATTTGCCAAATAATAAAGAGAGAGACACCTGCACAGGAAAGAGTTTTATAAGAGTTCACATGGCAAACAGGTTGTCTGAATAGTCTGTGAAGAGCACAAAGTGCTTTTTTTGTGAAATCACAAGTGTTGGGGAAATCTTCAGTCTGTGCTCTGACCACACAATGCCGACCATCCGTTTTCTCTGTGCTCAGACCAAGCAATACAGACCATCCATTTTGTCTGTGTACAGTCTGAAAGAAATGGCCTGTATGCAGCAGGCAACTGGATTTACAGAAACCTGAAACAAAAGCAGAGTTTGGCACAGCAAAATGCTGCTATTTCTTCTGCAGATTACACAAACAAGTTCTCTAGACAAGTTTTGATTTGCTTTCTTCCTGTATATTTCCTATACTCACGCTGCCCAACAAAGGAAAATACAGTATAGTAAAAATAGAAAGAGATCGATGTGTTGGTTCAAGTTAAGACCAAATGCCACAAAACCTTTGCAAAATCAAAGCACTTTGGGAAAACAATGCTTTCGTTATTTACATCGGGGGGGGGGCAGTTTGTCTGAAATTCATCTTTTCACATAAGGAAGGATTGAGAATCTTACTGTGAGCCATGATGGCTAGGGCTGATGCAAGATGGCACTTCAGAAACCTACAAGTTCTCCAGTCTTGGAAGAAAGACTGGAATAACTGGAATAAGACTCTTGAAACCTTACTGAAATGACCAGGGCTGTTGCCTGTGGACTGTGTTTTTTGCAAGCTGTATTTTGCTTGGATACCGGATAGTAGTCAAAACCAAAGCTGGTGTGGATTTTAATCTTTACAAAAACACCACTGTTCTAATCTGTTTTTACAGATAATTTCAGTGCTTTATTTTATATTCTTCTGATTTTTTATTCTTTTGAAGAATATAATAATATTATTAGAGTTTTTCTTTTACAATCAAGTGGTATATAATTTTTGATAACTAACCAACTAAAATAATGATGATGTTCCCCAAACAAAAGGAATGCACCGATGCAGCTGACTAAATGATGTTTAAAAGGCCTTTCCAGTGTAGAGCAGGTGAGTCTCTCCAGAACCTTGCCATCATCAAGTCACAGTCCTGTACAGCAATAGTACTGCAACTGCACTGGCTTGTCATCAATAGTGGCCACTGCCAGAGAACATTCAAAAATGCCATGAGAATACCGACAGCATTCTGTGTGAGGCTAGCTTGTGGGTAACTCAAGTAACCTCTCAAGGAAACAGCTGCCTCTGAAGAGTCTAGAAAGAGCCTGGTGTGTGGGTGGGTGTGGGTGTGTGAGAGAGAGAGACAGAGAGAGACACAGAGACACACACACACACACACACAGAGAGAGAGAGAGAGAGAGAGAGAGAGAGAGAGAGAGAGAGAGAGAGAGAGACTTTCTCTTATAATGTTCAAGCAATATTGCACAAAATGAGAGGAACACAGTATCTGGCAGATGAGAGAGAAAAGGCAAGAAGCTGACAAGAGGAAGCCAAGATTTTTTGGAGAGAGGACAGCTAGTCTCTTTTTGTGTGTACGGTGGCTGCGCTGCTGAGAAATTTGTTTGAATTTGTCGAAACAAATACCCTTCTGTTTGCATCAGATTCCTAAAAGGGTGCCACAGGGCCTTTTTACATCATGCAAGCAACTTCGTAAATCATTATTTCATGGCTGGTTTTAGATATTTAGCTGAGTTACTGGCATCTCCCACAGACTCCGCTTGCCAGCAAACATTTCTCAGGTAAGAATCACAGAGGTGTTTGTAAGGATTAATGCTCATCGGAGAGAGCACGATTTTTTTTCAAGAATGCCAAAAATAATAATGATGAAGTAGTCGGTGAAGGGAAGGAAACTTGAATTTAGTCAGCTTCTGCTCCTGCACTTCTGAGCAGATGACTAGCACTAAGAGAGCTGCTGGCCTTCTTTGCTGTCTCCAACACCCCCATTGTCACCTAACTCCCCGGCAGCCTGTGTAGTTGCTTCTGCCAGCAATACTTCCTTGGCAACTGCTCGGCTGTGCATGTGGTGGGGTGAAATCCTGACATCACTGCTGCTGGACAGGATTAGGCAGGGGTGGCTGTTGGGTTAGGGGTTGTGAGGCTGCACCAGAAGAAGCACCAGAGTGTCAGTGGTAAGTCTCACTGGTGCAACCATCTGGCCCCCAACTTGCTGCTGACTCACCCCATCCCCATTCCTATCCAGGTGTCAGGAGAGTGTCTCCATCCCACCGCAAGTTCTGCTGCTGGCTGTTCATAGAGTTGTGAGTTTGGGATGGGTTGGCTGTGTGCCCAAGTCCCTTCCAACTCCTAGATCCAACAAGGATCCAATAGCTGGAATAGCCAAGCCAGCTTCTTGGCAATGGCCCACTAAGTATGAGTTGTTAACGTAACAATGGAAGCGGCTCTCTGCCAGAGGCGAAATGGGTGGGCCCCACTCCCTCAACAGTCTGGTAGTTAGAAAGACAAAAGCCAGAGTTGAGGTGTGTTAGCGAAAAGCAAGAAGCAGGCTGGGCATTATCATTCCTTTTGGAGTGATAATGCTATAAGCCCCTCCATCATAGACTCAGGTTGTATATATGTGCAAATCAACCATATATCCTAAAGACACCACAGTCTCCTTTGTCCCTCATTCCAAGGAAACTGAACTCTGTGTAAGCGCCTGGAACCTCACACTGCTTGGACATTAGAGTGGCATGCAACCATATATATGCGTGGACAGGCAGAGACCCCTCCAACCCCAAAGGGGGAGGATGTTGGGAGATTCCAAGGAATCTCCACTCGACTAGTGGATCCCTAGTGGAAGAATGACTCTGAGGTTAGACAGGAACCTCCAGGTATCCAGCATGGGAGGGGGCAAAGCCAGGCTGTATTTTAGGGAGCCGCGTAGGATGGGGAGGGGGCTGCATGCAACCACACGAAAATGCCCTCCCATTTGATGTGGGGAGTGGTCCTTGTATGCACAAAAGTATATTGGCCATGTCTAAAGAAACATACATGGAAGTGCACAAATAGACTCCCTTGCCCTGCTGAAATTCCTGCATTCAGGGGGTTGGACAAGGCAACAATTGGGGTCATTTCTGTCTCTACAATTCTATGCTTCTATGAAACACAGATGCACAAATTACATGAATATGAACATTTTTAAAATTGAGGCAACAAAGCATCATGTTTTATATTTGTGGACTTTAGGATGAAGGTGATTTGGGGGGGGGGGGAGGCGGATGCGACACATTGCTGGGAGAAGAGTCCCACAAAATCCTAAATGCAAATAATACTAATTCTAATCCTATGTCCAACTTTAGTTTGACACTAAAAATATAGTGTCTTTTTTTTTAACTGAGTGCCCTTTAAATGTCTGATAACATTACATGGAATATGTATAGCTGATCCCTGCAAAAACTTTCAAGGCAAAACATGCTGATCATACAAAACACATGTTGGCTCTGACTGGCAACTGGGATCCCAAGACACCCCTTAAACATCATTCAAGATGTTTGAATGGTGAATACTGCAAAGTATTGAGCCTAACAGTAATTCTGCCATGTTTAGGTAAATAGGGTCTGGCAGCTGATTGGCCTCCGTGGCAGGAGTTGGCTTTATAAAGTTTCCAGATTCACACCTGGTTTTGTTCCGTATATATCAGGCACTGTTTGTAGCTGGGGGCAGGTGATAAAACTTATTCATTGCTGCCCAGCCTCAAAATCCAGGAAACTTTTAAAGATGGGCACAGCGCATGCTGGCTACACAAAGTGCCAAAACAACAAAATTTATGATCTGTATTGAGTTTCTTCAGAAAGTTATGAACACCTGGAGCCTACGCATTTGCCTGGCAAATGTATCAAAGAAAGATTGTCCTCGAGTAATATATGCATAATTTATATTACTCAGTTTAAACAGCTACTGATCCTTTTCATAGGAGTAAAACATAAAATGGCAATTATTCCTAAGGATCCTGTGCAGGATCATAAATTAAGGATAGTTACATAATTTCCCATCTGTCACATATCCTTAGCTTGGGCACTTAAAGGGAGGGAAAAACTCCACACATATTAAATATAGTTGAATATGCATTACCATTAATCTTGGCGCTAATGCCACCGACTACAGTGGGAGGTAAACTGGTCCAGACATATGAATGATTTTAGCACCAGCACATAAAAAGCTAAAAGGATATATCATTAATAATAACAGCAACTGCTTGGCTCTGAATAGGATCCATCAGTTTAAATCATTACAATAACTCACCGTAAGAGAATTTAACCTCAGTTGCCACAGTGATGGATGAAATAATGGCACTGACATTTTGATCCTAAACCAAAATTGGCCTTACAAAAAGGTGCAGAATGGTCTGATGCACTAGGATGAGGGTTAATAGAGACATTTAAAAAACAACAACCCAGCAATGCAACAATTTAATAGAGACTCTACTTTTGATACAATTGATATTTTGAAACTAGAAAAGGTTTAATCTCAGATGAGTTAAAAACAATTGTCTTGGTTCAAGGAGGAAAATCCACAGCTTTCCATTCCCATTTGCATAGCAATACTTATTTGGGCTGTTCTACTAAAATGATGGCTGAGGCCAATAAAGCGTGTTCTCCATAGCAGAGAGCACGTGTTGCGGTTGGGGAAACAGGCCACCCTTCAGTGACTAGGCAAATTTTGATGAGGAACCCAAGCCTTTAAATGGTTAACATTGGGTTGCTGGGGATTTTTGATTGTTGCCAATTTGGAGGAGGGGTCAGAGTCTTTAAATACAGGGGCCAGACGTGAGACGTCCTCTTGGCCATTTTTGCACCGGATCACCCGCCCTCCCTCCCTTTTTTAGGGTGGTTTTTTCATGTTCGCTTGACCTTGCTATGCCTGTCATGGGGTCGTTCGCCTTGGTGCGGGGGCCTGGTAGGAATTTTGCCATCTGGCTGATTGGCTGGTGCCATTTGGTTTTTGCCTACTGCGTAGCAAATCGTCACAACTTGTAAGGTTGGCAGTTAGGCATTGGTTAAATTGGTGCTTGGAGGGGTAAGTGCCTATCCCTCCAAATGATGCGAAGGGAATTCCGTTAAAGGAATCCAGGGGCTTGCCATTCTTTTCGTCCTTGTCCCCGGAGTCGGACTTGGGCCGTGCAAGCCCCACTGGAACATGAGGGTGAGAAGTGTTGGACTGTTGCCCGGCCTCATTTTCTCACCCAATACTTGTTTCCCCACACTGGCTTCCGTTGGTGTCCAGTATGCCAGCTCTGTCCCTGAGGGCATGGACAGATAGTCATAACCAATGCCTAAGCAACCACTCACATTTTTGTATCTGAATAAAGTTGTGGCCAAAATTATGCCAAAAACCTTAAACAAAAAATCATGCGTGAAGTGTGAATTTTTTGGTGGGTGGCATTGTGGGACTCAACACGCAACAGGAATATGGAGTGCTGTTTTTCTAGAAAAAGAGATGTTGGAACTCACCATGAATTCCTTCCTTGTTGTCTTATAATTTCAATGGCTCCCACCTGAGAGGTGCAGGAACTGAGTTCCAGCAAGTTCTGGTTGGGGGGGGGGAGCCCTGGGAATATGGTCATAAGTCACTTATACATGACTAGTTCCATGTGTCTAGAGCTGAAATAATTAGGTTGGATGTAAAAAATAATTAATTCCCAAGGATGAAATGTCAGAGTACACAATGGAAGTCCACAAAGGGGAAATATGAAAGTAGAGGCTAATGCATTTTTTAACTGCGGTATGACTTACCGACCTCATTAGGTAACTAATCCTGTTGTCTGGAAGCATTTAGGGTGCCCCTATATGTGTCTGCATAGGGACACATGTGAGCATCCTGATGCCTGCCCTGAAGGGCTTGAGTACTTTTCTGAATGTCCAATTAGAACAAGAAGATCAGGGAATGTTCACAAAGTCTCGTCCCAGGTGGGATATCTTTCTCCAACGCGGGAAATAATTTACTGCGCCTTGAGGCAGGGGGAAGAAGCAGCGGCGGTCACAGGACATGGCTAGCACAGGTCCTGCTTGCCTCAATCATGCTCACAAATATTCAAGCAGGGTGCTCACTTTTTCTCAAATGCTTGTAGCTTTATCTTCAAATGTGTGAATCTTTGCTACATCCCTTAGATAGTCACAGGACAACTGTGCTACAGGGTTGTGGCGAAATGTGACAGTCGTGTCTCAGGGCAATAATGTTTGATAGCTCTGAGACTCTTCCGTTCCAGGCTGAGTGAAAGCAAAAATATGAATACTGCTAAGATAACGTTAATACATCTGCTTGTCCGTAGGCATCCAACCTTATTTTTATTTGCAGTAGATTACCCCACAGGAATGTGCTCCAGCTTGCTGTTTAGAATGTCAGGCAGGAATATTTTTCAGGAGATTTCTATCTACGGAAATCCACCAGGACGTGGCCTCTGCTTGCCAGCAGGTTTACACCCAAAACTAAATCAAGTTACCTGCTTGAAACAACAGGCTGGTTAGAGTCTTGGCATTGAACTAGGGAGACCCAGGGTCAAATCACCACCAATCCATCAAGCTCCCAGAGTAATATTCAGCCCGGTATTATCTCCTATCCTAACCTACCTCACAGGGTTGTTGGAAGGATAAAGTGGGGGAACATACAAGTAAGCCCCGAGTCTACCATATCAAGCGGAAACATGTCTTTGTCATGTTTAACTAGACATGGCAAAAAGCATTGAAGGCAAATGTATATCACCTTAATCACGGCAGACTGTGCCAATTGTTTCCTGCGTGCAGTGGATATATAGCCAGGGGAAAGCAGTTGGTGCAGACCTATCATTAAAGCAATGGCTGCTTAATTTTCTAGGAATGAATGGTGTCGGATCTAACAGAATCATCTCTGTGCCCAGGCTTATCCTGTGCTGCTTCTATCAGGCAAAAGATGTGTCCATAGTCAATGGAGAGGAAATTCCCTATTTCATTATAAGATATTTACCTGTTTTTCCTGTACCTTCACGTTGTGGCAGCTTCTCATTTAGGGAACCTAAAAGGTTGGAGGAGGAGGAGGGAAAGGTGAGTTAGAGGAGGGGAAAGCAGATGTGTGATCAAGATCCACACAGTGGGTGGGATTCACTTAACAAGCCCCGCCAGTGGAAGCTCTGTGCAAAGATTGCCATTTGCACAATGATGCTTCCCACCCTCTTCCCTCTTGCTCCCAAAACTGACTCCCCCAGAACAGTGCATGGGGGAGGAGAGGGAGATCATTCTGTCTGGCAAGCTGAAATACTTGTGCAGACAGAGCATTCATCATAGCGTGACCATTGATTTCCACCTTATACTTTTAAATCACAGTCAGCACACTTCTAAAGGACATTACTTCCTTCAAAGAATCCTGGGACCTAGAGTTTTCCCCTTGCAGAGCTACCATTCCCAGCACTCTTAGTGAACTACAGTTCCCAGGATTCTTGTCGGAAGCCATGTGTTCGCAAAATGCACACTGTCAATCTGCCCCAAGGAGAGCGAGAGCAAGAGCGAGTTGGCAACCTTGGCAAGGTTGTGGTAATATATAAGAATTGAGGAGGGAAAGTAAAACAAATGATTCTGTGAAGCACTTACAGGATGCTGTTCACAACTCCTATAGTGCTAAGTGCATGAGGAAAAAACTATGCAGAAGCAAAGATTTTTGAACACAACTTCAGGGGAAATGTTAGCTAACAACAGGGTGTACGTACATCACATTTCCCTGCAACCATTTAACACCTGTTTCTAAATTTCCGTTCCGTCTCCCAAGGGCTCAGTGGCTCTGGAATTTCTTTCAGTTCCCTAAATGTTGATATCTTGACTTAGGGAGCAGTAAAAATGTCTGTGTTGCATCTGGTACTTTTCAGCAGACAGTTTGTGGGGGATGGGAGTATTTATCTTTATGCTGTCTTTATGCTGCCAGGAGAGCACATTTGATTACTCTGTACCTCTCAAGTTGACTGGTTTTCTTACAATAGTAGACTAATGGGGGCAGGGGGAGCACTGGAGAACCTGTGAACTGTAATAATGCTTAGCGCCCATCATCTAAGACTGGGGTGTGCAAAGTTGATTTTAATATTGGTAGCCTAACTGTTTTTCAAAGATGGATCAATTGTAGCAAACACAGCATAGCCTCATTTATCTAAATAGCCTTGTCCAGGAAACAGTGGGAACATGCAGATAACCAGGAGTTCAGATGCGCAGGAATGTTGTATCCATAGAGTTACACTGTGACCTACGTGAGCTCATGTGGAAGGCAATGAGTTAGATAACAAATAACTGGGGTTTCAGTTAATCTGCAATAACAGTGTTGAAAGAGTTCAGTGGGTGGCATAATGCAGATAGACTTCAGTGAATCTAGTGAGGATTCAGGGGGATACCAACAGGGTGTATAGTTTAGCTACAGGCAATTTCTAGGGGTGCATCCATGGCTATGAAAAAACCCACTGAAGGACCAAAATGTATGAGAACTGAAAGCAGGATTCACCTAATGTAGGGTTGCCCTATGTCCAGAATTTCCTGGACGTACCCGGAATACTGCAGCCGAAAGCAGTGTCCAGGCAGATTATCAGGGATAATCCGGATGTATGGCAACCAATGTCTGCAAAGTTATTTTTGCTGATTTCCCTCAAAAAAGCTCAAAAATGCCCAATATTTTTGCAATTTTACAAGCTCAACAACTTTTCTGTCCAGATTTTCACTTTTTGAAATATGGCAACTCTACCTAATGAGTCCTATTAGTGCAAGCCCAGCATGAGGTCTTTCACCTGTGTGATGGGTTCCTCCCCTCCTCTCCCCATGATCCAGGTGCACTGAAATTGGCTCAAACTAGAGGAGAACCCCTAGAATAGTGGTAGGGGGAGAGGAGGGATTGTTTAGCAATGTTGAATCCCACCTACTTTATATTGTATCACACCAAACCAAGTAATTAATTTATCTTCTAGGACCCTTGCAGAGGAAGAATATAGGATGTTTTCCCCAACTCCATAATGTAATAAATTATAAATGAATATTACACAAATAAAGCTTATTTTTAAACATGGATTTATGTCCACGTTTTGTGCAAGAAACACAAAAGAAGCCGGGGGGGGGGGGAGCATGAGCTTCAACACTAATTTGATATATCCACCCTACCACCCAAGTAAGTATCATGGATGACCAAATATAAATATAAAACAGACTGAATTCTGTCTCGTAAAGTAGCCAATAGTAAACCCATCAGTTTGAGCTTTTTGTGAAGACTCAAGGCTTTGAGTTACCTCAGAAGTTCAATGCTCTCCACAGTTAAAAGGGGTGAACTTTGACTAGATTGTGCCCACTTAAGGATTTAAAAATGCACTGGATTTATTGGAACACCTTCATCCACATATGTTTTTTATCACTGTTGCCCACAGTCCCTGAGCCCATTGATCTGACAATTATTCTCTTTGTGAGAGGCGGGGGATAAGATCTGGGAACCAATTTTATTCGCTTATCAAAAGGCAATTCTAGGCAAATTATCTACTAGAGTAACCAAGGCAGTTTCTGCCCCCCCCCCAAAAAGCCAAAACCAAACCAGAAGGGATCTAACAGTATAATCAAAGAAAGCCTGGAGTTGACTAGGCACCAGCCACTTGGGGGAGGGAGCAGTATTTGATACTGCTTGGATGATAATCATCCAGATCTAAGTGACCCAACAACAGGTTTTTCCATAAGGCATGTACCACCACCTCTTTCAGTATCAATGGAACATGCCTCTCATTCAGAGATGTTCATTGCCCCAGCTTCCAGATATCCAGCCCCAGAAGCTACCATAGGCAAGAGTGGGGGAAAGTGAGGTGGGACAGTGGGGGAAAAGAAATGCAGGTTTGTTTGTAGGTGTTTGGGGAATCTTAGGACTTAGAGGTGAAACATGGAATTGGCTGTTTGGCTTGCAAGACTGCGGACTGAATGGTGGGTTGCATTTGGGATTGAATTTGATCCCATGTAGGCCTGCCCTAAATATCGGTCTGAGGTCATTTAAGTTTTGCACGGAAGATCTATAAAACTACAATCTTCTTTTAATGACTTCAATAGAAAGTTAGTTTGCTGTTTGAAGTACTGTTGGCTATTATGTTGGGACATGAGGTTCATCCAAATCCAAAGTTCATAACTCTACTCAAATGATGGGAAACCAAACCACATGGAATCCAAGAAGGAAGAAAAATCATCTAATCCAGTGTGAGGCTTAAAAGCCAACCTTAACAGAGAATTAGTTGAGCTTTTCAGGAAAGCTGAAATGTCTATCTATGAGTGTAGGAAATTTCCATTACTGCACCAGATGCAGGATCTTTTCTTTCTCGGTAAACGATATGTTTATAGCCGGATTAAAACAGTCAAATAAAAAGTTGAACAGATTCTTTTAGACATGATATATGTTTTTACCTGGGCAACGTGGAGTTTTATGTGCTACAGCTGTACCACTGATGGGACGACCATTGGAAGTGACACACCAACAGTAGCCTGTGTAGCTGTGGCACTGAACCTGTCAGAAAACAACACAAAGTATATGTAACAGAACATGCACAGTTTAGCGTTTCAAATTTTCATTAAAAGCAGTTTTATCAATTAGCTACTATGCTCTGCCATAATCCTCTATATTACCATTTAAGGTAAAGGGACTCCTGACAATTAAGTCCAGTCGCGAACAACTCTGGGGTTGCAGCGCTCATTTCACCTTACAGGCCAAGGGAGCCGGCATTTGTCTGCTTCCGCAGACAGTTTTTCCGGGTCATGTGGCCAGCATGACTAAGCCACTTCAGACCTAATACCCAAAGTTTTATCTAGTGTCAATGACCTCCATCCCCCCCCCCCCGTAGGACATGGGATGCAATCTGGGACTCAGCTGAGAGGGGACAAAACCTGATGTTTACCCCAGACTTTGGAAATCAACAAGGACATATTTAGTCTTCCTTTTCCCAGACGGACAGGAAAGAGCTGAAGAAATATTGCTTCATAATGTTGTTGACGATGGTCAAGTGTGAGACCCACACAGTTCACTGGCCTTAAGCTAAGAGTTCAGGTCTGACTTTCCCAAGTTTATAAAGGCATATATATTCCTTTTAGCTGTTTTAAAATATGAACTGTGACATCAGAGCCAGCCCATAGTTACTCTAAGTCCGAAAAATGAGCTGTTGCGACCAAATGCAACAGACATAAATCTGAATTGATAGACATGCCAGATAAAGAGTCAAGAGTTTTCAGCCAACCTGGCTGTAAGTGCCATCATCGTTGCATTCTGGAATAAACACTTGCTGGAACTCCTTGCGTGCTTGTTCCTGTGTGTACTTCCTCTCTGCCACACATCTTGAAAGATCTAAAGAAAGGGAGGGGGAAAGCAATACAGTGTTAGTGCCTCTGTACATCAGAATACCATAAAATAGAATAGTCTTTCAGGAAAATAGTTGACTTTACCAGCACCAGGACCACAGGAATTTGCCCAAAAGGAAAGAAAAAAAAAACTATGCACTTTTGCAAGCATCATATTTAATACTGTAAAGACTTCTATAGCCAATTCCTGTTACTGTAATTAAGTACTGAACTATTAAAGTCCATTATGAATATAAGATCTGAACACCAAGTAGAAATCAAATGGATTCATTAACTAGCATACATACTTAATTCATGCTGTAAAAATATCTGATTCTGTGATGAGTTCCCTGCTCCCCTGGATTCACAGTTCAACTTACTTTGAAATCCTATGAAGCCTATCCTGAAATCCTTACCCCATCATTCTCCACCACCCCCACCCTAACCCCCACCCCTTCCCCAAAGGGACTAGGTGTTTTCTTTCAATACTTGCTTCTGTTAAATCTGTTGAGTATAATTGGTTTAATTGACACTAAAATGGGAGTGCCTATGTGTTCTGCCAAGAGAACAAGTTGGACATCACAAACACGCTTTTCCAACAACACAAGAGACGACTCTACACATGGACATCACCAGATGGGCAGCATCGAAATCAGATTGATTATATTCTCTGCAGCCAAAGATGGAGAAGCTCTATACAGTCAGCAAAAACAAGACCTGGAGCTGACTGTGGCTCAGATCATCAGCTTCTTATAGCAAAATTCAAGCTTAAACTGAAGAAAGTAGGAAAAACCACTGGGCCGGTAAGATACAATCTAAGTCAAATCCCTTATGAATACACAGTGGAAGTGAAGAACAGGTTTAAGGATTTAGATTTGGTGGACAGAATGCCTGAAGAACTATGGATGGAGGCTCGTAACATTATACAGGAGGCAGCAACGAAAACCATCCCAATGAAAAGGAAATGCAAGAAAGCCAAGTGGCTGTCCAATGAGGCCTTACAAATAGCGGGGGAGAGAAGGCAAGCAAAATGCGAGGGAGATGGTGAAAGATACAGGAAATTGAATGCAGATTTCCAAAGAATAGCAAGGAGAGACAAGAAGACCTTCTTAAACGAGCAATGCAAAGAAATAGAGGAAAGCAATAGAATGGGAAGAACCAGAGATCTGTTCAAGAAAATTGGAGATATGAAAGGAACATTTCGTACAAAGATTTCCATAATAAAGGACAAAAGTGGAAAGGACCTAACAGAAGCAGAAGACATCAAGAAGAGGTGGCAAGAATACACAGAGGAATTATACCAGAAAGAAATGGATGTCTCGTATACCCCAGGTAGTGTGGTTGCTGACCTTGAGCCAGACATCCTGGAAAGTGAAGTCAAATGGGCCTTAGAAAGCACTGCAAATAACAAGGCCAGTGGAAGTGATGGTATTCCAGCTGAACTATTTAAAATTTTAAAAGATGATGCTGTTAAGGTGCTACACTCAATATGCCAGCAAGTTTGGAAAACTCAGCAGTGGCCAGAAGATTGGAGAAGATCAGTCTACATCCCAATCCCAAAGAAGGGCAGTGCCAAAGAATGCTCCAACTACCGCACAATTGCACTCATTTCACACGCTAGCAAGGTTATGCTTAAAATTCTACAAGGAAGGCTCAAGCAGTATGTGGACCGAGAACTCCCAGAAGTGCAAGCTGGATTTAGAAGAGGCAGAGGAACCAGAGACCAAATTGCAAACATGCGCTGGATTATGGAGAAAGCTAGAGAGTTCCAGAAAGACATCTACTTCTGCTTCATTGACTATGCAAAAGCCTTTGACTGTGTCGACCACGGCAAACTATGGCAAGTTCTTAAAGAAATGGGAGTGCCAGATCACCTCATCTGTCTCCTGAGAAATCTCTATGTGGGACAAGAAGCTACAGTTAGAACTGGATATGGAACAACTGATTGGTTCAAAATTGGGAAAGGAGTACGACAAGGCTGTATTTTGTCTCCCTGCTTATTTAACTTATATGCAGAATTCATCATGCGAAAGGCTGGGCTGGATGAATCCCTAGCCGGAATTAAGATTGCCGGAAGAAATATCAACAACCTCAGATATGCAGATGACACAACCTTGATGGCAGAAAGTGAGGAGGAATTAAAGAACCTTTTAATGAGGGTGAAAGAGGAGAGCGCAAAATATGGTCTGAAGCTCAACATCAAAAAAACGAAGATCATGGCCACTGGTCCCATCACCTCCTGGCAAATAGAAGGGGAAGAAATGGAGGTAGTGAGAGATTTTACTTTCTTGGGCTCAATGATCACTGCAGATGGTGACAGCAGCCACGAAATTAAAAGCCGCCTGCTTCTTGGGAGAAGGGCAATAACAGGCCTAGACAGCATCTTGAGAAGTAGAGACATCACCTTGCCAACAAAGGTTCGTATAGTTAAAGCTATGGTTTTCCCAGTAGTGATGTATGGAAGTGAGAGCTGGACCATAAAGAAGGCTGATCGCCGAAGAATTGATGCTTTTGAATTATGGTGCTGGAGGAGACTCTTGAGAGTCCCATGGACTGCAAGAAGATCAAACCTCTCTATACTGAAGGAAATCAACCCTAAGTGCTCACTGGAAGGACAGATTGTGAAGCTGAGGCTCCAGTACTTTGGCCACCTCATGAGAAGAGAAGACTCCCTGGAGAAGACCCTGATGTTGGGAAAGATGGAGGGCACAAGGAGAAGGGGACGGCAGAGGACGAGATGGTTGGATAGTGTTTTCGAGGTTACCAGCATGAGTTTGACCAAACTGCGGGAGGCAGTGGAGGACAGAGGTGCCTGGCGTTCTCTGGTCCATGGGGTCACGAAGAGTCGGACACGACTAAACGACTAAACAACAACAACAACAATATGTATTGGTGAAAGGGTTTAACTGGTATATTCCATTGAAGCTAAAGTACAACAAGAAGAGCTCTCTCTCAGCTTTAACTGAGTTGATAATTAATTAATTGTTGTTCTCTAGCATGTGAGTGATTAACCTTAGATCATGTGAGAACAAAGAAAAGAGCCACCACCCTTTCAAGATGGCGAGGCTCCATGGAGCTCTCCTGGTAAACAGCTCCAAGCTAAAGGGGCTGGAATGCAGGAAATGAAGAGAGACAGACAGACAGACAGACAGACAGACAGGGACAGAGCGAGAGCGAGGGTGCTATATTTATCACCTCTGATTACGTTAAAGTTATTTCTAATATGCTGAGCCTGTGCTGGACACCTCATGTTATTGTATGGATATTGCATATTGTATGATGCTTTTGTTTTTGAAGGTAGTTCTGCAAGTAAATATTTAATTAAGCTTATGGCCTTAGCAATGTTTTTCTTCCAAAAGGACTCAGTTTCTATGTATCTAGTCACTTCAAACTGCAACATTAATATCTGCAGTAAAAAGTGTACTTAGTTTTCTTGGAGTCCCCAGACTCCATGACTCCTTTAGAAGATAATTGGGAGGGTTTTTTATGTACACATATATGCAGTGCTTTTTTAAAAAAAAAATGTTTAGAGGTGCTCTCATTTCGACTCAAGAAAATCACCATTTTATAGCTCAAATCGGGGAAAATAAATACAGTAAATGGACAAAAGTACAAAGAATCACAAAATGTTTAGGGGTATGCGTACCTCTGCATTCCCCCAGGAAAAAAAGCACTGCATATATGGAAGTTCAAAGGCTTAGCACTCCTGTGCTTGAAACTGCAACACTGGGGGAATTTTTAAAAGTTCAGTTTAAATATGGACAACATTTAATGACAAATTTCTGCTTTCCAAAAAGCGAAACTTCCTACTCTCATTAGAAGTACATTTTGGTTTTGGGAAGAAAAAATCCCTCATATCTGAGGCATCTGATGAAATGGGCCCTAGTCCATCAAAGCATCTGCCACAATAAATCCATTCATCTTTAAGGTGCCATGAGACACTTTCCCCCCCTATAAAGGCCAGTTTCTTAAATTCACACCAAAGGCTCTTGCTGTAGTTGGGCTGTGCTGTGGTAGTCAACTGCCAATGTTTTAAAAAGTAAGAATAAAATACAACTGCTTTGCCCAGGTTTCAAACCGTACGCCTTATCCTAGGCTTATAAGTTTGCTTATACATTACTTACTAGCATGTGGTTTTAATGGAGAGAGTGTTTCAACTGAAAATAAATCTCTCCTTTGGTGGACTTCTGTCTTCATTTTTAGTGCAGCATGTGGTTTAAATGTCAAAAGGAAAAGTGATCTAAATTCCAGGACGCGAGGGCTCCAATCCTCAACGCACTTTGTCAGGAGCAAGCCCCACTGAGATGCATTTCGCCTATTCTCCCAAAGAATGTGTGAAGGATTGCATCCAAGCTCTCTCATACAAGGCTGATAGTATTATAAATCAGTTCTTATATTGGAATTATCACTGAAGGGTGCCAGAGAGATGAATTCCTATAGATTTCCCCTGACTGAAACATCCTTCTTTGCAGTCTATCTAATATTCCAGGAGTTTACAGAAAGTTAAATCTGATGGAACATGACACATGCAGTCTAACGTTTCTGGAATTATTCGAGCACAGTGTTATGTACTGAGCTAGAACAATAGGCAGGTAGGATCCTAGAAGGCAGCAACCTGATTGGTCTGTAGGAGCCGCCCAATCCGGCTCCAGGAGGAAGTGAATCAACAACCTGATTGGCCTGCAGGAACAGTCAATCACACAGGACTCATTCTGTAAATAATGTATATATAGCCAGAGGTTTGGGGGGAAAGTACTCACTCACTGTTTACCATGAGCTGAAATAAAGAGCATGAAATCAACACTCAACCCCAAGGATATTTCACACAGGAAGCTGCCTCCTACTGTCATGGAGCTGAAGTGCGTGTTTCTACCTCAAGACAAAGAATGTTTCAATGTTGCTCTTCTGCCTGTTTAGGGCAGGGGTGGAGAACCTGTGGCCCTCCAGATGCTGTCGTACAACAGTTCCCACCATCTGTGACCATTGGCCATGTTGCCTGGGGATGATGGGAGTCCAACAACATCTAGAGGGCCATAACTTTCCTATTCATATATTAGGGCACTGGTTTTCAAATGCAGGTGTTTCTTAAAGGTTCATCAGATTTCCTCACATTTAGTTATATGGAAAGTTCAACATCTTGTCCTCTTCATGAACCAACCGTGAGCTGGATCATATACCTTAGCTTTACAGTGAGTTCCACCTCCGAGGGCCTTCTCGTGGTTCCCTCACAGCAAGAAGTGAAGCTACAGAGAACCAGGCAGAGGACCTTCTCAGCAGTGGCGCCCACCCTGTGGAATGCCCTCCCATCAGATGTCAAGGAAATAGACAACTATCTGACTTTTAGAAGACATCTGAAGGCATTGCTGTTTAGGGAAGTTTTTAATGTTTGCTGTTTTATTGTGTTTTTACTATTCTGTTGGGAGCCTCCCAGAGTGGCTGGGGAAACCCAGCCAGATGGGCAGGGCATAAATAATAAGTTGTTGTTGTTGTTGTTGTTGTTGTTGTTGTTGTTGTTGTTGTTGTTGTTGTTGTTGTCACAGTCTGGTTGGATTTGTGCATTTAATCCTAGGTATCTCATTGAATGGCAAAGGTGAAAATACATGTTTTTACAAATGGACTTGTTTCAAAGATGGGTATTTTTCCCCTCAGCAAAAAAATTCCATACAGGCCAGGCCCCATTTAAATGGGGCAAAGCAAGCTTACTCTGTTTTCTCTAGGCCAGTGAGTATTCATGTACAAGATATTATACTCATTTCTGAAGTTATCATATCTTTTTATTTTATAAACAGAAATTCCTACTCAACAGATCAAAACAATACTTATCATTGAGAAAAGACTACTTAGAAAGTGACTAAAGTGAAATGTTTGAAGTAAAATATACCCTAAGGGCAAGCTACAGACGCTTAGCTGTTCTTGAACCAAACGTAGAGATTTTCTTAAATCTGTAAAGATTTGAACAGATGGGACTAATATTAAGTCACACAATTTGGATACTTCTAAGATTTCCCTCTGCACCCACTCACCCATTTTATATGGATGTTTCCGTTCTCTGGCTTCTCCTTCTCCCCCCGCCGCCCTGCTGCCCCAGTTTTCAGAATGCCGAATTTCAGTGACATCTTGTGGAAGCATCCGCACAAGCTTTTAGTTGGTTTTATACCAGTTAAACCAGGGATAAGGGACCTGTGGCCCTCCAGTTCCAATCAGCCATCATGGCTAATGGTCTCTTGAGTAAAGGTGAGGTATAAATGTAATAATAAATAGATAATTTTATAGAGATGCTCCCCCACACTGCTGAGCCATTTCCATATTTTAAAAGACAGGCAATTGCAAAATGTGAAGGATGCAACAAGCCTGGCAAGGTGATCCATAAATGACAGTAACAACATTTCAGCATTCAGTGGTCTGTTCTTCAAAGTACATTTCACCATCCACATACTATGCTCACACAAAAATTCAGGTCTTGGGGGTGGGG
Organism: Podarcis melisellensis; assembly: GCF_964234715.1. NCBI lineage: Eukaryota > Metazoa > Chordata > Lepidosauria > Squamata > Lacertidae > Podarcis > Podarcis melisellensis. The sequence goes on from NC_138530.1 coordinate 49,254,690, forward strand.
CAGCTTACCTTAGTGCCCTTGTGGATTTAAAATATAAGAGAAGTACACCGGTTCACTTGTTAGCTGACATTAGCGAGAACTAGCTTGCTGACCTGTGGAAATTCTTTACCCATTCCTCAATGTGTCAAAACACAGACGTCCTGCTTTTTAACAGGGATATTAAGATACTGAGAAGAGTAGCCAATTTTAAATGGCACTAGCCAAGGGATGAGCCAATTTTTACAAGGTAAAATATACTGATATAAAAGCTTGATTGATTGTTTCAGCTATCTCAATTTTATTTTTGCAAGTTTCATACTGACCAAAAGTTACCTGCGAGCTAAAATTGAAAACAGATATGATGGAAATTTAAACCTCAGCAGATTACTGGCTGAGACGGATTTTTGCTAGTCAACTACCAGCTTTTATTTAGTCACTTTGTATTGATTATGCTTAATTCTGTTTTATTTTTCAGAACATTTGTTCTATTATATATATTCCTCCCCCTGTTTTGTTGATTTGTGGTGACTATTGGCTTTTGTTGCGTTTATTCTCTCCTTCCTGCCTTCCTCATTTTACTTTATAATACGATGATTGGTGGTTTTAAGCAATACACTTGAACTGATGGATTGATTTTCTCAATGAGAAACTGAGCAAGAGAGACATTCATAGAAGTCTTCATATGGACCCCCTGATGTGTTCATTGAACATGAGGGGGAAATAGGATTTTGCCTCTTAGCCATTTCTAAATACAGATGCACCCACTAGCAACACCCCCTCTTCCGCGGATGGAAAATAAATTTGATTCAGTTTGCATTTCAATACGAACCTGCCTAATTCACACTTTCTGAAACATCATGCAAATTAAAATATAGCCATGATATGAAAAATGCGCACTTTTCTGAATTTTGCAATGCTGTTTTTCGGTCAAGTCATGTGCGCAAAAATGCAGGCAATGGGGTAAACTTTGCAGAAAGATGCATATATTAACAAAAATCACTTACCAAAACTCATCTCACAGGAAATTGCTTTACAAAAATATGTGCATTAGGCACAATTTTTGCATACAAAAATGTGTCTGTTAGGAAAAATTCACACTGAAAGACTGATCAATTTTTAAGAGGATTTTATTTGAATGAAAGCAAGCAAGCAAGCAAACTGATGTGTAAATGTGAAGAACTAGACTTGGGGCAATGAAAAGCTAAATGAGAGGTAATGAAATTGACAAATTTGCCCATCCATGCCCTCATACCTTTGGCAGAACTACAGAACTGGAAGCATGTGTCTTCTATGTAAGGCCTTCTCTCACTAAAAATGAACAAATGGCCACCAGGTGGGGTGTCACCTTCAGCGGGAACAATCACACACCCCTTTCATGTACTCACTGAACATGCAAGGGAACTCCTAATGAGGAGAGAACAGCTATACATCTACAGAGAGGTTAAGTTTGGCCTTAGACTTTCAGGTGCTATTTTAAAACACACACACAACCCCAGAACGTTCATATATTAAAACTAGGGGTGTTTAGCACTCACATAAAAGTACAGCATTTCCATACACATGCATACACAGAAGGGCTGGTGTATAGTGCCAGAAGCAACAGACCATTTCTACCTCTTTTAAAAAAGCAAAATGCTGCATTCTGGATCTCTGCAAAGAGACAAAGTTATCTAAGTTGGAGTGTTCTTCCATTGGCACCTAAACAGAGCCTACCTCTGAGCAATTCCCATTTGCAACCACTCAGCAATTTAGATATTTACTACATCTTTGTGATAAAATAAGGAATGCTCCACTGGAATCTTGCTCGGTGAGGAAATATTTTTCACCTTCTTTCGGCACCAGCATAAATTCTGGTGAAGTTTGACTGTTGCTTTTTCTAATTCTGACTGAAAGCCACAGTTCCTTCTGTTTATTCCTCTCTGCTTTGTGATGGGGTCCCAATTCTGTCTAAAACAAGGGTGTCTGTGCAGGTCTTGGACTGGTGACTGGAAGTTTATTGGCTTGATGGAGGCCAATAAACTGAGGCAGAATCCTGATAAGATGGTGGTGCTGTGAGTGGGTATGCTGCCCCTGAAGGAACCAGTTCATAGCCTGGGAGTACCCTTGGATTCCAATCTGTTCCTGAAGTTCCAATTGGCTTCTGTGGCTAGCAGTGCTTATGCCCAGCTTAGGCTAGTTTGCCAGCTATGGACATTCCTTGCCCTGGATAGCTGGGCCCCAATTGTCTGAGCTCTAGACATCTCCCACCTGAAATACTGCAATGGGCTCTACAAGTGGTTGCATTTGAAGCTGGTTCTCAGAATCTGCAACTATTGTGAACATGGCAATGGTTTGATCGCAAAGTGTCACAGGTCCTGAAAGTGCTGAAAATGCCAGGTCCAATTCAAGGTTTGGCATAAACACCCAAAATAGCCTTGGACCCAAGTACCTTCGCAAATAGGAACTATCTCAGGTATAGTTGTATGAATAGTCAATTCAAGCACACAGGCAGGTGAAAGTATTCCTTTGTTTGTAGCTAATCTTCTTACAGAGACATCACCTTGCCAACAAAGGTCTGTGTAGTTAAAGCTATGGTTTCCCCAGTAGTGATGTATGGAAGTGAGAGCTGGACCATAAAGAAGGCTGATCGCCAAAGAATTGATGCTTTTGAATTATGGTGCTGGAGGAGACTCTTGAGAGTCCCATGGACTGCAAGAAGATCAAATCTATCCATTTCTTAAGGAAATCAGCACTGAGTGCTCACTGGAAGGACAGATCCTGAAGCTGAGACTGCAATACTCTGGCCACCTCATGAGAAGAGAAGACTCCCTGGAAATGACCCTGATGTTGGGTAAGATGTAGGGCACAAGGAGAAGGGGATGACAGAGGATGAGATGGTTGGATAGTGTTCTCGAAAATACCAGCATGAGTTTGACCAAACTGCGGGAGTCAGTGGAAGACAGGAGTGCCTGGCGTTCTCTGGTCCATGGGGTCACGAAGAGTCGGACATGACTAAACGACGAAACAATAACAACAATCTTCTAACAAAACACTTTTCAGGTTATGGTGAAAGTTCCCTCAGCACCACTGCAGAGAACTGAAAACCTGAACAGACTGAAACTGCTTTACCAACACCAGTGAGATATATAGTATTTCAGAACAAAACAGAACCACGTTGGCCAGTGCATACAATGAAGATCCCTTTTCAGCGGCCAACACTGAACATATTTGTTAGGGTATACCTTATGGTTGCCAGATTTATTCTTTATTTTAAAAGGCTGTTCCTTATTTTGGAACATAGCAAGCCAACAAGGCATAAATAGATGTCGTTTAGTCTAGAACATTAGAGCTAAATGTAGTATTCAGCACCTCCGTGTCCATAAGCAACACTGAAGTGCAATTAACAGGGAAACATTTATGGCCATGATTATTGACAAACAAAGGCTGCTTTGAGATCTGGTCCCTGACACGAAAAGTTGTCGAGAAATATGTAGTCGTTGGCATCACTTGGGAATTTACTGGCCTTGCAGAAAGCCCAAGCTGAAAGTTCCATTTTTTTGCCCAGAATCTGAAAGTAAACTTGGCATAGACTGTTCTGCATTTGAGCTCTCCGAACCACCAAAAAAACAAATTTATGGGCGGAAAGGCCAAAATATCTTAGGGAGAGAAAAAAAAAGTTAAAATGGATCCAACTTAAAATGCCACTTCTTCCAATCCACCCACTGGATCTGTTCAGTTGGGAAATGAACCGCTGGCAACAGAACATTGTTCTCTTGACAGTGCCCCAGAAAGAGAAATCTGTTTTTCCTCCACTAGACATGTCTGTTATAGATATTGCGCACACGGAGACAAGACACAGTAAGCTGGCAGCGATTGCAGACTCGGGATTTGAAGATGCTGAGGTGTGAGGTGAAGAGATGCCACTCAAGCACTAAAACCCTCCACCTCAATTAACAGCTAACAGTTGTGAGACCCTGGAGAGAGAAAACGGGCCTTTTGCTTGCATATATAGAATGCTACACAAAACAATCTAATTCTTCTCTTGATTCCACAATAAAATTGTACAGAAGGTAAGGGGAACCTGTGGCCCTTCAGATGGTGTTGGACTGCAGTTCCCAACATCACTGACCATTGACCATGCTGGCTAGGGCTGATGGGAGTTGAACAACAACAGGTGTGCACAGCTAAAGCCAAACTTCCATCATCCATGACCATTGCCCATATTGGCAGAGACACATGAGCCTTGTAGTCCGCAATGTCTAGGGGGCACCTTGTTTGCTACCCTTGTATTAGGGTTCTTGCTTCATTATTATTAGATAGCTGCCAAAATGGAGGTAAATGCTAGAGAGACAGGTAGCTCAACCACCACCTGAAATTAGTCAAGTGCCTTGCACCTTGATAGCAGCAACTGGAGACATTTTTGTATAATAAGGCTATCTCTGAAATGTAAGCAATCCATTCTATGCAATATTCCCCATCCAGTCATTGAAATGGTTTTATTGTTTTTCGTTTATGAGTTTGGGGGGGTTGTATTTTATCTTATTTTTATCTTATTGTATACCACTTCAGCAGATTTTGGCTGTGAAATGGTTTATAAATCTGAAAATACAAGAAGTAAATAAATAAAATTAAACTAAAGGCTAACTGCTATATGATGGCATCAGCTTCCAACAGCTGGAGACGTTTGGGGAAAATATATGGCCAGATCTAGATGCGGTTTATTTATTCATACAACCTACATGCCAAATTCTATGAGGTGCCTTCCACTAGTCTCTGAGCACATGATCACTGCACAACTATCCCAGTGCTTTGAAAAGAGAAGTCAATGGCTGTAAAAATGAAATAAAAATTAATTAATTATAATATAATGGACACAGAAAGAACTAGTGGGATCCATTGGATAAGCAACAACCTAGAAATAAGACTTAAGTTAGGCACAATCTGTGGTTTGCAAGTTCTCTCCGGCTAACCTCATAATTAGCAAGGTTTTTCCAAGCTTTCCCAGAAAACGTTTGGAGAAATATTGGGATCTTACCAAGGGTTATCCGAGAGCCTTTAAAAAATAAAATAAAATAAAGCCTGAGAGTGCTCTCTGCCAGCTTTCTCTACTGATCACAGCCCTTTCCATAAACTTCACAATGTGAAGGAATGGAGTTAGAAGCAGGGAAGGCTTGTGTGGAAGGATTCAGCAACAGACTCCTCACTAGGGCTGGAGGAGAAATTTGATTCAGTTCCTATTTAAAGCTACATTTATTAAATTTTCACTTTCTGAAACTATCTGCAAACCCAAACAAAGCTAGCCTTCAAAATTCACACTTAACTGAATTTTCCAATGTAGTTCTCCAGCCAACCAATGTTTATAAAAAGGCATATATTAGGGGGAAGTTTGCATTAAAATGAAGTGATTAGCGAAGATAGCTTACAGAAATGCATTAAACTGGGGAAAATTGCTTGCATAAATATGTACATGAGTCAAAACTCCATATGTCTCTTAATGAACACATTGTATATGTGTTCATTATGAGACATTCACAATGCTGGTGAATTTTCATGAGGATTAGTTTCATTCTGCTTCTTAAAAAACGAATCACTAATTGTTGCAAAAATCTAGAGGGCTGAATCTAGAGAAACTGATAGAATGAAAATTATCAGATGCTCCCATCCCTATTCCTTACTCTATGGATTAATCCAGTGGTTGTCAAAGAGTGTGGCAGACCACACTGGTGTGGCAAAAGAGGATGGGAAGTGTGGTGGGAAAATTCAAGGACAATCAATATTCTATTTTGTGAATGATTCTTGTTCTTATGAAGCTGCATTGTTTTATACTTTCTAGATGTCCCATGATCATGTTATAAAGTAGTTGTGTTCTATGTTATAACTCAAACACGGCTGGGAGTTGCTTTGTTTCATTTTTCAATGTATTTCTTATCAATTGAAAATTTGGTCTCTACACTTCTTAAATCTACAAAATTAGGCGAGAAAGTGCATTCTGGGGAAGTCTCTAGTACTGTGACATCTGGTTCCAGGCTTGCGAGGAAGTGAAATCATCCCCCAAAGCGGAAAATATTAGGGAGGAAACTAATAATAATTTAGGATAATCAAAGAGCAAGTTTTTCTATTGTTTTAGTCTGAATCGTTTTTTCAGGGAGGGGGTTTGTGCTAGGAACACCTTCTGTCATTCCTTTCTGCAAAACCCTTTAATGCTCCCCCGACTGTATAATTTTTTTTAAGGATAGTTATTGAAAGCTCTCCCTTATGGTCATCTGCTAGGAGCGGTTGGTCTGAGAAACATAGAAAGAACAAAGATATCCTGCAAATAATTTTCATTGTTTTTAGTTTTAACCCAGGCCTTAATAACACTTCCCTCATAACCTTGTGGAATTCTATTCAAATATACACACCCACACCTTCTTCTTCTTCTTAAGGAATATAATTAACAAAAAGAACAGAAGTAATTTCCCTTCCTGGAACTGTATCTGACATTCTAGTCATCTGGTAGTTAAGGGAATAAATATTCTGAAGAAAACAAAAGAATAACAGAGCCGGCTGGAACTCCCTTGGCCTTTAGGAACCACCCATTGCTTTGTGGCAGGCGTCACTAAACCTAAACGCTCTCTGACAGATTTTAGCTAAATATGGAAAACAGAGCAGAAAATGAAGTGGGTAACACTGAAAGCTTGGCTTTTGCATCTAATGCTCATATTTTTTGGGGGGTGGGGTGCCATATTTTTATTATTTTGACCTTATTGCACATATTGAATTATTACTTTTAAACAGACTCTGTGTCCTATGCTTACTCAGGGTTTGGAAGAAGACTACCTTTTCCATGCTGAAAGAAAAGGCAGAATTCACATTCTGCCTTTTCTTTCAGCATGGAAAAGGTAGTCTTCTTCCAAACCCTGAGTAAGCATAGGACACAGAGTCTGTTTAAAAGTAATAATTCAATTCAACAGACCCCTCAACAAAACTCTGTGAGTGTGTTTTGTGTGTGCCTGTGAGGGCCATAATGTGTGCCAAAAGGAAGGGAGGGGGACCCAGAAAAAAGTTGTTTAGTTATTTATTTTGAATTCTTATGGTCCGCCCTTCAACCTAAAATCCCATGGCGGGTTACAACAACAGCTGCACAAAACTATAAAAATTATGACAATAAAATAACAGTTCTCATAAAAATAAAAACATTCTGTCAGTTCCTGGGATCTAGGCATCCCACAGCATTAAAAGGCTTGCCAAAAGAGTTTTCATCTGGTCTTCAGCTGGCACGTGTAGCTGGCTATGTTCATGCCAGTCGAACCTCAAGGTGATGTCATGGGACAGTTATGCTTCCACTGTAACATGCTCCCTGAAAACCCAAACCCAAATTCTGGAAAGGAAAGATCCATTTGGATTGATCACAGTGAAGGAGCTTCAAAACCAGGCTCAATGTTCTCATTCGGGGTGGGAAATCTGTGGTCCTCTAGATGGTGTTGGGACTCCAACTCCCATCATCCATGATCATTAGCCATGCTGACTGAGGCTCATGGGTCCTACCTTCTGTGTCCAGGACAGCTGTTTACCAGCTCCATCTGGTATGCAGGCTCAGAACCCACCTGCCAGGGGACTGTCTTGCCAGAGTGGTGCATGCTCTAGTTATCTCTCGCTTGGACTACTGCAATGTGCTCTATGTGGGGCTACCTTTGAAGGTGACCCAAAAACTACAACTAATCCAGAATGCGGCAGCTAGACTGGTGACTGGGAGCAGCCGCTGAGACCACAGAACACTGGTCTTGAAAGATCTACATTGGCTCCCAGTACGTTTCCGAACACAATTCAAAGTGTTGGTGCTGGCCATTAAAGCCCTGAATGGCCTCAGTCCAGTATATCTGAAGGAGCGTCTCTACCCCCATCATTCAGCCCAGCCAAGGGCCTTCTGGAGGTTCCCTTGCTGCAAGAAGCCAAGTTACAGGGAACCAGGCAGAGCGTCTTCTCGGTAGTGGCACCTGCCCTGTGGAACGCCCTCCCACCAGATGTCAAAGAGAAAAACAACTACCAGACTTTTAGAAGACATCTGAAGGCAGCCCTGTTTAGGGAAGCTTTTAATGTTTGGTGGACTATTGTATTTTAATATTTTGTTTGGAAGCCGCCCAGAGTGGCTGGGGAGACCCAGCCAGATGGGCGGGGTATAAATAAATTATTATTATTATTATTATTACCCTAAACTGCTTTCATCTTTGCCTTAGGAGAATTGTGAACTATGATTTTAAAACCAAGAGACCCTAAGAATGATCTGAAGGCACTTCATGCAACTCTGCAGCTGAAGCTAACACAATCTGGCTCTGTATACTGCCTGGATGGGCTATATCATGGGTAGGCACACTAAGGCCCAGGGGCCGGATCAGGCCTAATCACCTTCTAAATCCAGCCCGCGGACGGTCTGGGAATCAGCATGTTTTTACATAAGTAGAATGTGTGCTTTTATTTAAAATGCATCTCTGGGTTATTTCTTTTTTTTTTCTCTTCAAAATATCGCCGGGCACCCCACAAGGTCTGAGGGACAGTGGACCGGCCCCCTGCTGAAAAGGTTTGCTGACTATATGAACCACATGCGTGCTTCCTTTCCACAGAAGGCTTTGAATACTACAATTAAATCACTATTAATGAATTAATTGCACTTAGGTCTGGCTTTCAGCTCCTTGGGGAAACAGCAGGAGAAAAGTCAGTGCAACTAGCAAATAAAAATTTCCTTAGAACTATGGCGTGACTTCCTTTCTTCTTTTGCTGACATTCTATTTAACTTTGTATTCTAGGAGCAGGAAGAATCCCACAAGTACATTGTGGTCTACAGAATTTCCAGTGTATGAAAAGGTCTCCTTTGTGTTGTCAACAGATATAACAGGAGCTTGGATTTCAAAACTCAATTAAGTTTTCTTTGTCACCCTTGAACAAATATGGAGGTAGAGCCAATTAGACAATACAACAGAGCATTATGAAAGAGACTAAGAGAACAAGCAAATTGTTTCATTTAGGACTGAACAGGGATGAGACAGAATGTCTCTTTAACGAATTCTTGGTGCTTTAGGAGCTTTTTGGAGCTAACAGAGATGAGGAATGCATGGCGTGGAAAATTGTCTCCTGGAGGATGTCTCTGTGTGGTCTCTTGTTTTGGATAGAGAGTGAGCAAAGGTAAACCTTTTGTGATCATCGGTATTTATGCATAAAGGATAGCATTGTGCTGAAAATCAAACCCTGCATTTAAGCTGGGAAGCGTATCAAGATTTTTCCCTCAAGCTGGCAACACAAAAACCTGAATAGTTCTGCACCAATTAGCCCAAATGACTTTCAGATTAATCAGAAATGAGAAGCAGAACACTAAATATGAGAACTGGACAGGAAAGAGGGAAGGTAATAGGGTGGGTAGAGGATGGGATGTTGACGAGAAATGATAGATATAGAAGAGTATGGATTTGATATCCCGCTTTATCACTACCCAAAGGAGTCTCAAAGCGGCTAACATTCTCCTTTCCCTTCCTCCCCCACAACATACACTCTGTGAGGGGAATGGGGCTGTGAGACTTCAGAGAAGTGTGACTGGCCCAAGGTCACCCAGCAGCTGCATGTGGCAGAGCAGAGATGCGAATCTGGTTCACCAGATTACGAGTCTACTGCTCTTAACCACTACACCACACTGGCTCTCTAGTGCTGTTTCAATCCCTTTCACTGATCTGAAAATAGTTCGGCACAGAAACCATTTAAGATGCAGTAGTCATATCATTTAATCTGCTTTCACTCTAGTGCAGGCTTCCTCAACCTCGGCCCTCCAGATGTTTTTGGCCTACAACTCCCATGATCCCTAGCTAGCAGGACCAGTGGTCAGGGATGATGGGAATTGAAGTCTCAAAACATCTGGAGGGCCAAGTTTGAGGAAGCCTGCTCTAGTGCCTTTCTATAGAATTACTATTCTTCATTCACTCGTATTTTATGGAGAATTTTTTCTGATGCCAAATTGTTGCAGTCCAGTGTTTTCTGTGTTGTCTTCTGATATTTTTCCTCACACACACTATGAGGTGATTCCCCACCCCCCACCCCAGCAATAAAACATAATTGGAGCACTAATCTATCCAGTGTGGTTGGCCAAAGCACACTAACAAGGCTTTTCAGCACTCTTGTGTCTTTAATTAATTAATTAATTAATTAATTTAATTAAAAGGCCTGTTTGATTGGCCTCCTTGTTTTATTGGCCTCCTTGTTTTATTGCTTCTTGTTGATTCCAATTATGGGATGAATCATGAACAACTACTTTTAATCACCCAAATGCCAGTTTTTGTTTCCACAATGATGGAAGTCTCTGATCACTGATTTCTTCTCATGTTTTTCTTCTCATTTTTATAGAGAAAGAATAAAAAATAATAGTACAAGAAAATCATTCATTAAGAGGCTATTAATTACTAATCTCTAAGCCCTGGTGAACAGGAGGCTCTTAATCATTCAGGATCTGCAAACACGACACTTTTAATGAACATTTCATTGGACCTTTCCAACAGTGCAATATTCTATACATGTCTTCTCAGATGGAAGTCCAACTGACATCTTCTTATAAGTAAACTTTATGGGGGAATTTTGACCAGGGAGGAAGGCATTTCTGGATTATATAGTGCCATAATGAGTATATGTTGAAACTATATTCTATTTGTACAAGTTCCAGCTAATTACAGAAAAGCAATACATCAACATTAAAGGGCTGCAGTGTAGAACAGCTGCTGATTGAAGTCATTGGAACTGGTGTACAAGCACTGAATCCCATCCAACAACATGCTCTTCAACGCCAGCCATTAGAGTGTATAGTGTTAATATCTTCTCAGTCTAATCACACTACCCCATCCCACACCACAGCCTGTAGAACTACTTTGCCACATGTTCTCTGGTATGTGATTTTAAAGAAATGTGTGGCAAATTCTACTCATCACTTGGCAGGTTTGTACAGACGGACAAGGTTATCTGGAGTGTGAATACTCTTAAATGAAAAACATGGCAGCAGCTTGGTAAATTTGGACTGTATGGGCTCAGTGCTTTTGGCAGATCATACTCAGCATGTGTATACTCAGGATCAGCAAATATTTGATGGACCTCAACGGTCCTTACAGTGTCCATATACACTAACAGCAATCTCGGCTCTCTGAGAGCTGGTCCTTATGTAGCCAAAACAGTGATGCCTGAAATGGAAGAATCAGCAGGATTGGGGGAGCCCTGAGCAAGGTTGTTGAAGAGAAATTATAGATATGGTTCTGTTTTAAACACTTCCACTGATATGCAAGTAGTTCAACACACAAACCATTTAAGATGCAGTACTTATGCTCAATGGTCATAAAAGATTGGCTAACTTCTTCTTTTTTGGAGGGGCAGGAGGTTGAAAACTTGGGGGATGAAGAATGGAACAGAATGCCCCAAGAGGAGCACTCGGCACTGCAACATTTCATGACAGGTTCCACTTCTTTTTAAATGAAGACACATTAAGGAGTGTGCTTAAAGCATTAATTCATAACAGGCTTTGTTATGCCCATAGAAAGAGAGAGAGATTTATTACCTTTGCAGTTGCCCTTGTGGGAGATTTCTAGTTGAGGATCTTTGCATTTTGCCCGTTGGAATTCACACCGGGACAGGAAAGTCCTGCCATCTGAGGCGCACAGCGACTTTTGGGGGGACCCCGTGCATTCCAGGCTGCATTCTTTGTCCTTGTCTTGCTCCACTCTTAAAAACTTCAACAAAACAAAGTGGTGTAAGAGGCTGAAATCTGATCAAGCATTAAAACTCTCCAATAATATTTGGCCTGTCATGCAGCCATCTGATCTCTACCTCATCACCCCCACTCCCCCAAAAGAAAAATCCTGGTTGTGAATTTATTTTTGAAGGAGAGAAAACAGCAAATTAGCACTGCACAATGGTGAGCCTGGTGAGAATCCTAGCACCAGCTGGACTGCTCTGAGTTAGGGGTTCGGGAACAGGCCACAGAACCATGGCCTTTCTTCCCCAGTCTAGTCAAAGGGCAGATGGGTATCTCTGCAAGTCCTGACTCTCTGCAGAAGTGATGCAGGTGAAACAGCCCTCTGGAGTTGCTTTCCTACTTAGATAAGACTGCTATGTCACAATTCTATTTCAGCTTTTAGATCATGATCCTCTTGACATAGATTAGTTTCCTTTTCAGTATGTGCAGTGCCTGGTACCCTTTTAAGTATTTTATAGACACATTAATAATGACAATGAACTGGAGCATAGGAATTTCTGAAGTTATGAATTGACGCCAGTGCAGAAATACTCTTGAGGGACTAGCATAAAAGCAGGAGACTTAATCATTGCCATCTATGGCAAACAGTCACCAGATTTTTGTTAAATGTGAGTGTTTTCCAAAGTAAGCATATGGAGTCTGTGAATTATATCTAACTCCCTGTGTGCAATTTTTTAAAATAAAAAAAATATGCATCTGTAATAAATCCACTTAATTTTTGAGCGTCAACTGTGCTCTCCTTGCATTTCATCACACTTTATTATAAGCAAATATAAAAGCCTTACAGTAAGACATGATAATTATAATTTTCTGTAAACGGTGCAACAAAAACCACAGAATTCATTATAGGCACAATATTCATATCCTTGGAATCCTAGCACAAGTTTAAAAATATAAAGGAACAGTAACAAACAATAAGAACATTCTTTTTTGACACTTAATACTTTGTATAGCACTTTTTGAACACCATCATGGATTGTCTGAGGCTTAACTTCAAGTTGAATACAGTACTGTGCAATTAGGGATGGAGTGATAGTTCACTGTAGGGGTGCTCAACTTTGTAAGCATCCCCAGTTAAAGTGTTGCAGCACCTAGAGCACACATACCCTTCCTCAATACTGCTGGCATATTACAGCCCAGGTGTGACCCTTCAGGTAGAGAAGATGTCTCCACTGGTTTGCATAGGGGGTGACTTGAAGGACAATTCATGGTGGGAAATATTATTGAGATGCTGGTCACAAAGGAAGGAAGAAATCACCCATCCACAGACAAAACCTGGTGCATAAAGATTCCCGAAAGGGGATAATTTTCCAATCCATTATGTTGTCCCATAAGCTGTCTTTTAGTTTGGGTGAGGAAACAATTTTATTTGAGGAGAGAGGGACAATCATTTTGAGTGCTTACAAACGATTTCCACGTTTTGCCAGTGCATGATGGGAACAGAATGCTCACCAGAAGCAAAACAAAACCCAACATCCACCTGCCAAACTCCAGTATCTTTGAGCTGAACTTCATTCAGAGGTCTTCTTCTCTTTAGCAACATCACAGCCTTCAACTGCATTTTGTTGTGGGTCCCTCTCGTCTTCATAGCACTTAAAAAGTGATAGAAGTAAATATGGATGTTCTTGGGGGAAATGGCAATGCAAAAACTCATGATAAAAGGTGGTCATTTCAGAAAGGAACCTAGATGTGCTTAACACATAAAAACAGTTTTGAGAACAGCCGGACATAATACTGGGCCAAACCCAAAAAGCACACTCATTTCTATTCCTACTAGATCTTTTTATTACTATTACTACTATTCACCACCACACCTTTTATCTCACTTTCTAATAACCTCCAGCACCTCCTCTAGCCATTTTCCCTGAGAGGAGGGAGACCTTCTTTCCACATTTCTCTGTTTTCCATCCACCTGTACTCAGCATGCAAGGAGATGCTGGGGCTGGCATTGAGCCAATCAAAAGGCTATTGCCCAGCTGGAAGGCACAACAGGTAAGTGGGGATGAAATGGGCAGGCTATGGCACTGAGGTCCACCAGAGAAGGAACAGTGACCTAGAAGTTAACCTTCCATGCGCTATCATGGTGGAACTGGTGACTTCATATCTGGCTACCAGAAAATAATTGTCTGCAACCAAGTCCAGGCACAATTTGTTATGATTTATTTGTAACAATAAAATACACGCAGTCCCTGGTTTCATCAAAGTATTTCATAGGAAGAAGAAAATTGCTGTAAAGGGGATTAGAAACCCGATCAGCCTTATTTAGAGTGAAAATCTCTTTGTCATTAATTTCAGTGCTGGCTCCATCCTCTGCTTCTTTTCAAAGCCAATGCTTCCTGGTTATGATCCTGTTCCAGACATGTACTAATGATTTGGTTACAAAATATTTTGGTGCCTGCATGAAAACATCTAAACTCCAGACATAGCCTGCCTGCATCCTAGTGTGACTCAACAATATTTTGCAAAAACAAATAATCTCTACTCCAGTACTGTTCATCCCCGTTCTCCAAGTTAAACATTTGGTGCAGAGCTGACATTAAGATTTACAAACTGGACCCAAGCTAATGGAACTGGCTTGGGGCAATTTCAAGAAGTCTGAAAGCAGTGCCTGCTCCTTGATACACACCTGAACAGCTACTCCATTGACCCTACGCTTTCATTCTCAGTCCAAAATAGCTAAAAACAACAAGAAGCACACACCATATAATTACAATACCAATTATATCGCCATCATTTCATACAGTGAATGTTTATTGAAAAATGAGTTTTCGTTTGTCTATTGGCAAGTTGTTCTGAAGGCGTCTGACCCCACATTCCAGATGTGCCAAATGAAAAATGACACATTATGTCAAAATTAATTAATTTTAAAAATTAATTTGTTAATCTGCTTCCAGGGTTCCACCAACTTCATATGAAGAGGTGAGGATCTGGCAACCATGATATATGCCTTTATTTCCTCAAGGCAGAAATCCTCTCCATGTGCAGTTGCCTTCTGAAGACTCTCCCAGAGTTTCATCTGAGAGGGGAATACATTATCCCAATGCACCAAGGTCTGCACTAGCTTTCTGTTCCCTTCCAGTAATTATAATTCAAGGTGCAGGATTGTTATTTATTAAACTCTTGTTACGACTTTCTAACCCCATGTGAACATTTGGTCAAAATGTGAATAGATATACATAGTCAAAACAAAAATTGAAAAAAACCCAAATGGCACACAAGTCAGCAATTGTGATTTTGCTCTAGAATGCTCTCTGCACACCTTTACTCTAATTTCTGAAGAAACCTTACAGGCATAGGGTGGCCAATAACACATTGTCCAAAAAGAGGAACTGTGTCGCAAAAAAGAGGATGCAGATTTGCATTCAGTTTTCACATCCTGATTTGCACATGCACATTTAGAAATAATTACTATCCTATAAATAGAAATACAGTACATCTCAGCAAAATGAGGAAGACTGTGACCAGATAACAGGTGCTAACTGCTGATCAGGAGTAGCCAGCGTGGTGGTGCGGTACGGTAGAGATGTCTTTCTAACAGTGGTGTCACAACTTCTCGCCAGGACAGAGCAGGGTGACAGCTTGGTTGTGGCTGTGTGTGTGTACTGGCAGAGCCACTATGACACTCCTGAAAGTGCACCCACACAACCCTGACCTTGCCGCTTACTTACTCCATCTCCATCTCATCCCAGTAAGTATCCATGAAACTAGTGTTGGGAGGATAGCTCCATGGCACTGCCCCACTACGCCAGTCACTTAATGATGGGCAACTCTTCCATCTCAAGGTCCTTACCTTTAAACAAGACTAAACCACTGAGCCTCTGGGGATTGCCAATCAGAAGGTCACCGGTTCGAATCCCCGTGACGGGGTGAACTCCCATTGCTCTGTCCCAGTTCCTGCCAACCTAGCAGTTCGAAAGCACGTCAAGTGTAAGTAGATAAATAGGTACTGGTCTGGTGGGAAGGTAAACAGTGTTTCTATACGCTGCTCTGGTTTTGCCAAAAGCGGCTTACTTATGCTGGCCACATGACCCAGAAAAACTGTCTGCGGACAAATGCTGGCTCCCTCAGCCTTTAAAACGAAATGAGTGCCACAACCCCAGAGTCGTCTGTGACTGGACTTAACTGTCAGGGGTCCTTTACCTTTTTTAGACTACACAGTCCTTTAAATAGAGGACTGTCCTCTGCAATGTAGAGGCACTACAAATGCCTTTCCTGAAGGCAGTTTCAAGGGAAGGGGAAGGGAATATATTTCTGACAAATTTTCTCCACACACTCGAACCACAAGGAAGATTTGATTTGGGTGGCAGAGCCAATGAAGACCACCAAAATTTTCCCCAACTAAATGTAGCTTTTGGATGGGAAGGAACAGCATTCCTAGGGGCCATGATTGCTTTAAGGAAACAAAAAAAGGCAAGGTTTGGAAAAGCTGGCGTCACCCTTCCTCTTGCTCTGCCTGAGGTGATAGCCTCAGTGACGGGCAAAGGTGGGGAAAGGTCTGAACCCCTCTTTCTCTCCAGCCCATCAATCTCAACAAGCCCCTAGTTACCATTAGAAAAGTGGCCCTTCTGCTTCTATTTACACACATCTGCATCTCTGTTACACTTCACTAGTATAATTGAGTCCTTTAAAGCTTTTTATCCTAATCCACACAATAACTCTTCAGAGTTATTCTATCACAACAGGATCAGATTGGGTTGTTACACTTAAAAAAAAAGGTTGATTTTTAAAGGGCTCAAACCTTTTATATTTCTGAAGCAGAAAAGAATTATATGGCAAGATTTTGGTCTGTAAAATGACCATGTGTTATTCTTTAGGAAAAAAATCCCACTCATATGTATCTTTTTACACTCACTGGTTCACTTTTTAAAGGCCTTGTTACAGCATACACACATGGAAACATTTTATAGGATCTGGCTGTTAAACAAATTTTCCTGATAGGCCCATGAGTAGGATCCTACATTATTTGAAGTATAGATTGGGTTCTGGAAAAGCTATGCTGACAACATATTTTACATATTGTTTTAATATGTTGTTGTGATGGGACGATGAGCTGCTTGTGCGTAAAATGCAAGTCCCTCAGAGTTTGATCAGGTTTTCAAACCTCTGCCTGTGACGGAGCCCCTCCAGCATGGCTGCGTCAATCACTAGTAGAATCCGAAAGTGGCTGCTTTCGGAATCGTTTCCAACATAAAAGCTCTTTAACGGAAACACGTCGTCTGGCCTCTCGGCGTGACAGTTTCCGGCGAGGTGTGGGTGTCCCTATAGGAGGTCCTGAGACCTCCCCACTGTTTTCGCTGGAAGCGTCTCTGAGCCATCCCTCCGACTCACTTTCCCTTGGAGTTCTTGCTCGCCCTCTACTGGTTCCCTCTTCCGCTGCTACTCCTCTCTCAACCTCAGTGAGCCTTTGCGCCCCCGGCGCTTTAGATGGCAGTTCCCTGACATCCACCTCCCCTCCAGGGCCCCCTTCACCCCCTCCCGTCTCCTCCCCTACTGGCGGTGAGGAGGTAAAACCCCTGAAAGAACCTCCTTCGTCTTCCGACGTCGCGAACACTTCCCTCCACTTGTTGCTGTTCCTACTCTCTCGGTAATCTTCGTCATCGGAGTCCACTCCCTCTTCCAACTCCGACTCCGCGAACCCTTCCATTTCCTCTTCCTCATCGGTGGTGCCGAAATACTCCCTCCTAAACCTTGCTATCGGCTGAGGTTTCCTCGGGAACCTTTGGTGGAACGTTTCTGTTAAAACCTCGTCATTGACTTCCTCTGCATTCACCCAGGTGTTTTCTGACTCCGGTTCCCCTTCCCACGCCACCAAATACTCCACCTGATTTCCCTTCCACCTGGAATCGAGGATTTCCGCTACATGGTTGCGGCGTTCCCTCTCTTCCAAGGCTGGTCCCCTGACGTACTCCCCTTCACGTCCCCCCCTGTATGGTGACAGTAACGACCTGTGGAACACTGGGTGCAATTTCATGTGGTTGGGTAATCGGAGTTTGAAAGCTACCGGGTTGACCTGCTGAATGACCTCAAAGGGTCCCAATCTTCTGGGCCTCAATTTCTTACAACCCCCTTTGAACGGCAACCCTTGGGTTGACAACCACACTTGATCCCCCACCCTTATGGTTTCACCTTCCCTTCTGTTCTTGTCTGCCTGCTTCTTATATTGTGCCTTAGCCCTTTCTAAGTTGAGCTGGAGCTGATGATGGATCGCTTCCATCTCTTCTACAAAATGTTCAGCCGCTGGGACGCTCCATCTCTCCCCTCCTTCCCCTGGAAATGCCCTGGGGTGACACCCGTAATTAGCCAAAAAGGGACTCATCCCTGTGGACACATTCTCCGCATTATTGTAGGCAAATTCTGCCAACGCCAACTTTTCGACCCAATCGTTCTCTCTGTCATTGACATAACACCTCAGATATTGTTGAAGAATGCCATTTGCTCTTTCCGCCTGCCCGTTGGTTTCAGGGTGCCGGGCAGTTGAAAAATTGACTTCCACGTGCAGCAAGCTCATGAGCTTCCTCCAGAACCTGGAAGTAAATTGTTTGCCGCGATCTGAGATCACCCTCAAGGGAGCCCCGTGCAACCTAAAGATGTGTTCTACAAACAACTTCGCTGTTTCTTCCGCTGTGACTGCATGTGAGCATGCTACAAAGTGGCACATCTTAGTTAACAGGTCTACTACTACCATGATGGCTGTTTTCCCCTTGGACTTTGGCAGATCCGTCATAAAATCTATTGATATCGCTTCCCAAGGCCGTTCTGGTGTGGGTAATGGTTCTAATAACCCTGCCGGCGCCCTTCTTTCCCCTTTGGCTCGCTGACATTGGTCACACCCTCTTACATACTCCCTTACATCTTCCCTCACCTTAGGCCACCAAAATTCCCTGGTAACCAACCACATGGTCTTGTGTTGTCCAAAATGTCCCGCCGTGGGGCTATCATGCAACTGCTTGAGTACTCTCCCCCTCAATTCACCTTCGGGTATATACAGTGCCCCTTTGTAATACAATGCCCCATTTCTTTCCTCAAAACCTCCGGGGCTCTCGCCCTCCCCCCTGAGACCTCTGAGCTTATCCTGGGCATATTCATCATTTTCCGTTTCCTCTACCAGTTCTCGTTGCCCCACCAGCGCCGCCCCACACACCCAGCGGTCCTCAGGGATGACATGTCTCTCTTCGATCACCCCCTCCCCTTCCCAATACTCTGGTTTGCGTGAGAGCGCGTCCGCCCTGACGTTTTCTGGGCCTGGCACATAACAAATTTCAAAGTTGAATTTGGAGAATTCCTGTGCCCATCTCACTTGTCGTTGGTTGAGCACTCGAGCTGTTCTCCAATACTCTAAATTCTTGTGGTCGGTGCACACTTGCACCTTGTGTTGTGCCCCAATTAATAAATGTCTCCACCTCCGGAATGCTTCGTGAATGGCAAGTAGTTCCCTGTCATACACCGTGTAATTCCTCTCGGATTTATTCAGCTTCCGCGAGAAGAAGGCACACGGTCTCCACTCCGACGCACTCCTCCCCGGTTGAAGAAGGACCGCCCCAACCGCCCGGTCGGATGCATCGGTTTCCACTCTCATGGGTTTTCGTAAATCCACATGCAGAAGTTGTTCTTCCGAGGCGAAAGCCCTTTTCAGTTCTTCAAAGGCTCGATCCGCCTCTACCGTCCAAACAAATTTCTTCTTGCTGCTGAGGCATTCGGTGATGGGCGCCGTCAAGTGGGCAAAGTTCTTGATGAACTTCCGATAAAAGTTCCCAAACCCCAAGAATCTTTGCACGTCCTTCTTGGTCTTCGGTGTCTTCCATTCCAGTACCGCTTGGACCTTGCCTGGATCCATGGCCAATCCCTTGTCTGACAAGCGGTACCCCAGGAATTCCACCTCCTTGGTATGAAACTGGCACTTCTCCAGTTTCACCCACAGCTGGTTGGCTTGCAGCCTGCCCAACACTTCTCGAACGTCCCTCACATGCTGTTCCTCATCTTCCGAATACACCAACACGTCGTCTAAAAAGGCCACACAATTCTTGTAGAGCAAAGGTCCCAGAACGTGGTTTATAAAAGCTTGAAAACACGCGGAGCCCCCTTGTAGACCGAAGGGCATAACGAGGTATTCAAAGGCTCCCAAAGGGGTAAACATGGTGGTCTTCCATTCATCTCCCTTCCTTATGCGTATCAGATTGTACGCCCCCCGCAGGTCCAGCTTTGTAAAAATCTTTCCCTTCCTTACTCTGGTCAAAATGTCATCAATTCGGGACATAGGGAAAGCCAGGGGCTCCGACACTGCATTGAGGTCCCTAAAGTCACACACCAGTCTCGGTTTGTCTGTGTTCTTTTTGTCCACAAAAAACACTGGGCTGCCCCCCACCGCTCGGGACTCTCTGATGAAACCTCGCTTCAGGTTTTTGTCAATGAACTCCCTCAGCTCCTGCATCTCCCTGTCTGACATGGCGTACAGCTTGCCTACTGGGAGTTGGGCCCCAGGGAGTAGGTTGATTTGACAGTCAAAGGGTCTATGCGGTGGCAGTTTGTCTGCTTCCCTTTCGCTGAATACGTTGCTCAGATCTGCGTATTGCGGGGGCACCTTCCCTTTGTCCATTACTTCCATCCCGGCTAGGGTGACTCTGTCTCCTCCCGAAACCTTCCCCTCCTTGCAGTGTTCTAGGCAATGCGCTGACCCAAAGGAGACCACCCTCTGATGCCAGCCCACTAGCGGATCGTGTAGCGCCAGCCAGCTCATCCCCAAAATGATGGGCGCTCCTCCCAGGATGGCCACATTAAACGCTATCTGTTCGGTGTGCCTTGCCACCCTCATTATCATCGGGACAGTCTGTTGGCTAACTTCTCCCCCCAACAGCTCTCTGCCGTCAATCGTAGTCACCTGCAAGGGGTTACTTAAAGGGATGGTCTGTATCTGGTGCTCAGCTGCAAACTCCTTACTCATGAAATTACAGGAGCTGCCTGAATCCAAAAGCGCCTTGATCTTTAGTGGGTGTCCGTTTGGCAGTTCTAGTAACACCTCTATCACTAAAGCGGGTCTGGGAGGTTCCGGCATGGGCACTTTCACTGCTCTTTGGCCTGGCTGCTGTGCCCCGACGGTGGCAGCCAGGCGTTGGCTTTTACTTGCTCCTTGCCTTCCTCTTCCTTTCCCCCAACAGCTCCTGCCATCCCTTGCCATTCCTTTCTTTGTGGGCAGACTCTGGCAAAGTGCCCTGGCTGTTGGCAGAGATAACATCTCTTGGCGCTCCTTCCCTCCTTCTTCCGCCCTTCACTGGGATTTGAAACTGCGCGCGCCCGCGCTGTTCCAACTTCCATCGGCTCTGCCGGCGGGAAAGGTGGCTCTGGAATGTCTGGAATGCGGAACTCCCTCCAACGGTCTCCTTTCCCTTCCCGCTTTTCCAAAGCCCTCGCCTCCTGGCGCGCTCCTATGCACAGCGCAGATTTGGTTAACTGATCCATAGACTCCGCCCTGGGCCCCCGGGAAAGCTCATCTTTGACGGTTGAAGAAAGCCCCTCTTCGAAAAGCATTTGGATGGGCTCCGCCGATAGGTCCCACCCCAATTTATGAATCAGCATAGTAAACTCAGTCCAGTACTCACGGACAGATCTGCTTCCTTGCTGGCAAGCCATTAACTGCCTTCGCACCACCCCCTGCTCAATATCGCTGGAAAACATCAGGTCCATGGCACGAAAAAACTTCCTCGTGTCCTTTAGGATCTCATTATTCGCTGCCATCAGGGGTCTAACCCAATCCTTCGCCCCGGATTCGAGATGGCCAATCACAAAAGCCACTCGCGATTCCTCGTCGGGGAAGTCATCAAACTGCAAGTTTAGAGCGTATTGCATCTCTGTTCTAAAGGCATGATAGTTCCTGGGATCCCCCCCGAATTTCTGCACCAATCCTGGCACCTTTCTGGCGAGCGGGGTGGTTTTCTCCTTTCCCTTTTCTGCATCCTGAGCCCTCCTCTCCTCAAGCCTCGCCGTTTGCAGCGCCAACTGGATCTCCAACGCCCTGTACCTTTCTTCCAGGCTTGGACCCCCTCCAGCTGCTCCTGCTCCTCCGGTTCCGGCTGGGTTGCTCATGATGCTTCTCCCTGCACAAGCTGGCTTTCGGTGTCTTTCGGATTGCTGTGATGGGACGATGAGCTGCTTGTGCGTAAAATGCAAGTCCCTCAGAGTTTGATCAGGTTTTCAAACCTCTGCCTGTGACGGAGCCCCTCCAGCATGGCTGCGTCAATCACTAGTAGAATCCGAAAGTGGCTGCTTTCGGAATCGTTTCCAACATAAAAGCTCTTTAACGGAAACACGTCGTCTGGCCTCTCGGCGTGACAGTTTCCGGCGAGGTGTGGGTGTCCCTATAGGAGGTCCTGAGACCTCCCCACTGTTTTCGCTGGAAGCGTCTCTGAGCCATCCCTCCGACTCACTTTCCCTTGGAGTTCTTGCTCGCCCTCTACTGGTTCCCTCTTCCGCTGCTACTCCTCTCTCAACCTCAGTGAGCCTTTGCGCCCCCGGCGCTTTAGATGGCAGTTCCCTGACAGTTGTTGTGTGGAGTGCTCCTGTTTGGGGTTCCATCCAGCTACCTCTGGCCGTTTCCAGGATAGCCCATTCCATGCCCCCTCTCAAGCTTTTCCCCTAAGAGACACTCAGCATTCTGTGGATGCCTAGCATGCTCGGTCCTCCTCCTGTTCTTCTTGGAATTCACAACCCTTGCAGGTTGCTTCCTAAAACATTTCATTGTTCTGCAAACCTTGGGGTTCCCTCAAGTCTGCTGATATTGTCTTATGCGTGGTTAGTGCTGTTTCTGTCCTCAGAGATTGAGTATGCTATTAGTGTACAGGGTGGATTTTGATCTTCACCCTGAGTAAAATTGCTATTGTTGCCTCTTCCTCACGTTAAAGAATTTACTGTGTGTGTGTGTGTGTACATGCATGTGTGCCTCAAATTTCCCACAATGTCAGTATAAAGTGCTTCCCCAAAACAGTTAACTGTGAACCAATCTTACCTGGGGGATTTTGTACATCTTGTAGCAAGCTAGAAAAACTAGCATCAATAACCTGGAGTTCATGTACCAGATCCCATAAAGAAAAGTTCTTATTTCTTCTTTTTCTAGATAAAGTTTGCCTCTTTTCTGCACAGTTGTGGAATAGAAAACCAGGGAAGTAATGGGTTCACTGATGTTTAGACTAGTCGTGTATCCATCATTATAGAATAACAGAATTCGCTTAAGCAAAAGCCAGTTAAAGCAATAAACCTTTCAAAAAATAATACACCAATGTAAAACATATCAGTCAAAGCAGAGTCGTATTTAACAATCAATTTTCTGTGCCCGTATCCTGCAGTTTTAACACAGTCTCAAATCCAGCTAAAAGCAACCGAGTTGAACCTCCAGCACTGAGGGAACAAAGCAAAATAAAGTCTAATTGACAGGCAATTTGGAATTGACCTTGGGAACAAATGCAAAGGTGTTCTGCATTTTGCAGCTGATTCTTCAGCCATACTGCAGTTCAACTGGAGGCAGGGAGTCGCACTTGGAGAGGTGGCATGAAACAGGAGACATGGTTATCTGAATATTTCCCCCAGCTTTATCTATGACTATAGCTGATATCAGCATATGACCTCCTTCGGCAGCTACTAGGGTACCAATACTTTGGTAGGGCTATGTCAGGTGGCAGGGGAACAACCCCCATGGCAGGTTGCCAGGAACAGATAAGACAAGGAAAAGTTCTTACCATCTGCTTTTTATTCAATATTTACAGAGAGAGGCCTGGAAATGCAGCCTCTTGGAATAATGGTGCTGTCCCGAGTAAATCTCCACCCTGCTTTTCTTCCACTTCCTCATTCATCAACAGCACCCGCCCCTTACGCTGGCTGCTCAGGGCCATCTGTCTCTGAGCTCTTTGCTCTCCTACTTTTAAGGCTCACCAGGTTGTGGTAGATGGTGGGTCTGGAATGCTTTCTAGTGATAACATGTCAGCCAGCTGCTCCTGCTCTGCCTTCTCCTCCTCCTCCTCCTCCTCCTCCTCTCCCATTCTTTCTCAACTTTCCCCTTCATCTTCCTCTGAGCTGTGACCTCCCTCAAATCCCTGCTGTAATTCTAAATTGTCTTCTTCTCTGGAAGGGTCAGGCTGGGGAGGCGGTCTCTCCACCATTCCTCCTCTGCTCAGTCCCTGACAGGCTACCACTGTTATTTATCCTAGCCCTTCTCCTTTCAAAAAAATCACAACCTGGTACTCCAAGGTAGCTGGATCTAGGTTTTCCTCATAGTGCCTTGTTAGTGCTGCTACATTAGAGGAATTGTAGGAAATTAAAATGGTGGGTAGCCTTGCCACCTGGCAGGTGTATGGTCACTGCAGGCTGTCACCATAACAAGGTAAGCCTACTGGAAGAAGGGGCCTTCTGATGAAGGAGGGGTCCACTTTGGTGAGGACCCAATCAAACCTGGAGCTAACACTGTCAATGAATTATCACTGACCCTCTCCCCAATATTTGTAAGTCAGGAAGTTCCTCTTGATAAGGTACAGAGGGCATCAATGATTAAAGCATGTAGCAATGGGGACCATGTACCCTTCTATAGTGTTAGGGCTGCCAGAGTGTTCATATCAAAAAGATGGAGATAGATTCAACAAATGTGGACATGTCTTGCCGGACTTCCCAACTGCCACTTGGGACAGGTTTTGCAGTAGCAAAATGGGGCAGATGGGAAGTCTTGCAAGACATGTCCACATTTGTTGAATCTATCTTCATCTTTTTGATATGAACACTCTGGCAGCCCTAACACTATAGAAGAGTACATGTGAACACTCTGCATCCCATAAACATGGTCAGTGCTGCTGGTGTTTAACTGCCAACACAACTAGTTGTATTCCACAACCTGCTGCACCCTAGAGAACAATGTAGCAATCCTTTGTAGCTATGCTTCACAGAAGAAGATTGGTATGGGACGGAGAGCTGTCTTTCGGGCAGTCAGTCTATCATTACTAATCTCACTGCAGAACTCCAAAAGTTTCAAGGAAGCCTTGAGCACTCAAAAACACATCTAGCAATTACTGCAATAGATCATGACACCCTGAGCTGTTCTCACATCCATGAATATCTTTACAGAAATTCTGTGAGAGTAAACATGCCCAGAAGAGCCTTTCCATCCCACAACTCTATAATTTTAACTGCCCAGAGAACTCCAAGGAAATCTTACTCTACATCCATATTTTACCTGAACAAAGTTACTAAGTTTTTAACTGTCACTTTCCTACATTACATCACAAAATTCATCATCATCATTATTATTATCATTTGACTTGAATTCCGCAACTGCAGCTACACAAGTTCCTCAACTTCATTTGGCTGAGGTTGATGGCAGTCCGTGTCCATCAACATCCAGAGGCCCACCTCTGCCCTAAATACACTTATTAATAACACCCTGCTCTCATTAAGAGCAATTGACTTTCCCCTTAATAGAAGATGTGTCTAGATTGAAAACTTGGTTTATCCTAAAATAACTTGGAAGCAGAAGCTGATACTACTGCCTGCCTTGTTCAGTAGAATGGCTTTACTTGAGGGTGGTTGATAGTTTAAAAGAGGAGGCAGAGTCATAGGCAGGATGTGGTCTTGCGCCTGTCGGCAGGAGCCAAACCAATTATGTTTGATGAGTCCTATATCCCTTAATTAGGGCTATAAGTGTTTCAATGGGACTACTAAAAAATAAGTGGTTTAGAGCCTGTGGTCTAAGATGGTTATAAAGATCTCAGCACAAATAAAGAAAATATCAGATGTGTGTCAAGTGTACAAATTATGACACGCTAAGCATGTCCGGTGAGTTACTATAAACAATATTTCTTCTCCCTGGTGACTATAATAATAGCACAGTCAGGTAATAATTTCATGCCTGTACTTGAGACACTGGAAAATCTTTCTAATGGGGTGGAATGTGGCTTGTGGCTGAGGAAGAGCACACCCCAATCTTTGGAAGACCAGATGTGCAAGTAGTTAAAAGTGGGGAATGGAGAGATAAAGAAAGATAAGAAATGAACGTGCAGAAATGATCTTCTCAATGCAAAAAAGAGGGTTCAGGTTTCTACAGTTTCATACTTTGCTGGTGTCAGGGAACTGCCATCAGTGCCGGAGGGAGAGAGCAAAAGCCAGAGGGATTCCAGAGAGCGTCCAGGGATCGGGAGAAGCAGCCCATCTTCTGGGGAAGAGATTCGGCGTAGCACCAGTGGAGAAGGGGGGGCAGATGGGGGAAGCGGTGAGGCGGTCCCATGACTCCTTGCCTGGGACCAGCGGGGAGAGTAGGGGTCCTCCGCTGCCTACACCCTCCCTGCGCAGAAGGCTTCCACGCAGGGAGAGTAGGAGGAGACTAGGCGTCAAAGAGCTTCTTTGCTGGAAGAAGTTCAAGAAACGCCCACTGACGGATTCTGCCAGCGATTGAGTCAGCCACGGGTGAGTGGCTGTCCGGACAGAAAAAGTTCACTTTGGCAACCCAGCCAGGTGTTTGCACCCAGCCGGGGAGATAAGCACCGGCTTTCGCATGAGCAACCCCTAGAACCATTACAGCTGGTTACCAAAAAAGAGAAGAAAAGTGAAACATCACCACTTTGTCAACCCACAAAGGGAAGTGTGATTTAAAACCCACAGGGAGAACCTGTAGAGGCAGCAAAGAATGGTATTTGATCTGTTGAGCACTTTGACCTGTGCTCAAGGATCAGAGCTGGCTGCCAATTTGTTACTGGACCAAGTTCAAGGTGTGGCTGTTGGTAGATGGCTTGGGACCAGTTTGCATAAGCCACTGCGCTGCCACGCATTTCACTTTCAGTCCCAGAGTTTGCACTTTAACTAGTGCCACATTTATCCCACATCTGCAAGGAGTCATTCCATTAGTGTGGCAGCACCTCTGCTCTGGAACACCCGTCTTATAGACATTAGACAGGAACCTTCACTATACTGTTCTTAGATGCCTGCCGAAAACTTTCTTGTTTTGGCAAACCAGTCCAAACACATGATTCACTTAGATTTGTCTTAAATGTTCCATCACATCTATCATTGTTTTTAATGATCATGTTATACAGTCAGATGGGCAGGGTACAAATAATAACATTGTTGTTGCTGCTGCTGTTTTTCATTGTAAAGGTAAAGGTACCCCTGACCATTAGGCCCAGTTGTGACCAACTCTGGGGTTGCGGCGCTCATCTCACTTTATTGGCGGAGGGAGCTGGCGTACAGCTTCCAGGTCATGTGGCCAGCATGACAAAGCCACTTCTGGAGAACCAGAGCAGCGCACAGAAACGCCATTTACCTTCCCGCTGGAGCGGTTCCTATTTATCTACTTGCACTTTGACGTGCTTTTGAACTGCTATGTTGGCAGGAGCAGGGACCGAGCAACGGGAGCTCACCCCGTCACGGGGATTCGGACTGTCAACCTTCTGATCGGCAAGTCCGAGGCTCTGTGGTTTAGAACACAGTGCCACCCCCGTGTCCCTTTTTCATTGCATTTATGTATTTTAGTCTTATTTTGTATGTAATTCAACTTGTATGCCTCTTCAAGATTTTTTTTTTAAGCAAGTGGTCTACACATTTTCTAAATAAATAAATTTGTGCTGTCTTATGGTATGAAAACAGGTGTATAGGTGTGTGTGTATGTTTTCGTTAAGTTAGGTAGATAAGTTACACTGAAGTACACATGGCTCTGCAAACACTATTCTTATAATAAACCTGTCAAGCTTTGTGAAAATACTATGGCAGTACACTTGCTGCTGCCACACATATTGGGCTGAGGCTTTAAATGAAACCACACTGTCTGTGGCTATATCATACAATAAAAAGGAGGGAATGTTCCCAAGGCCCACAACAGACCAAAAAGCCCTCCATGGCACACACAGCTCCAACGTCAGTTCTTCTAAATGAACAGGTGTGCATTTTGTGTTTGTTCAGTGATGCAAAGCTGGTGAATTCCACATTGAGAGGGAGGCAGAAGGTGAGTGAATAATGCAGACTTGTCAACTGGCCTCCTGGCAGGATCTGATAAGAAAAAGGAAGGCAAGTCACCAGCCATGCCTTTGACCTCTCCACTGTTCACCACAGGTGGCTAGGAATTCCACGCAGGAGACCGCATGGGATTCCATCTCTAACCAAGAGAGAGAGAGTGGTTGGCTCTGTTTCCATGCTGGCTGTAGAAAGAGTGAAGCCCTTTCCCCTCTGGCCAACATAACAATGCAGCAGGCTGCTAGAGGAGGGACAGAAAGATTGAGCTGCCCCTTCTCCACCAGCTCACTTGGCTTCTTTTCTGGCTACAAAGTAAGAGGCTTCTTCCCCCCCTGGCTACCGCAGCCATGTGCTTTTACCAGAACCATGATCTGCAAACATGGCATGATAAACATTATTTTTA
The DNA here is from genome assembly GCF_964234715.1 of Podarcis melisellensis. Taxonomy (NCBI): domain Eukaryota; kingdom Metazoa; phylum Chordata; class Lepidosauria; order Squamata; family Lacertidae; genus Podarcis; species Podarcis melisellensis. The sequence goes on from NC_138530.1 coordinate 49,282,775, forward strand.
TACCATGGAAATCTTCATCTGTGTATTTCCTCAGCTTGAGCAGCCATCAAAATCACTGAGGCAGGTCATTTGAGATCTCTAGGCATTATTACATTTATGGGATTGCACTCTGCTGTCTATATAAATGAATGAATGATTCCAGCAACACAATCTCCCACAGAGATATGACAGCATTTGGAATAGATCTGGTGGAATTTCATCTCCTGGTTCATCAAAACACACATAAAATCAGATGAACTGGGGTTAGGAATGTGCTTCTATAGCAATCTTTAGGGAGGCCCTAAGGAACAATGGTGATCTGTACCCATTTGGACTGTAAACTGCTGCAACAGCAGCAGAATTTACTGAGGGTTGAAATTGGAAGGCTTGACTATTTGATCCCTGCTTAAAATATTGTTTTACCATCAGATCAATAGCTTGGAGTTAAACTGAAATGTTCACATTTTGTAATCTATCGGTTGTGAACAGAGGACTTCAATGTTCATTCCCCAACTAGTTGGATTAAACTGTCCACCCTAAACATATATTTATTAAAAAGTAAGTGCCACTTAGTTCATTGAATTTACTCCTAACTAGGTATGCACAGGATTGTAGCCCTAGTGGGGGGCCATGAGCAAACATGTTCCTTCTGCGTATTCATCACGTTCCTTCTCAGTTTCAGAAAGCTGTAGACAACATGTTTAAAATTGCAACAAGGGTATTAGTTACAAGAACAAGATTACTGAGTTTAAAGGAAGGATGGACTGAAATTCAACAAGCATTTTACCCCCTGGAATGTGTCCCACTTTACAGAGCACAGTCCTCTATTTGAGGGGGAGCTGTTCTGTCTAGGTTAAGGATAAAGAATCCTAAGAAAGTAGAGAAGGGGATTTGAAGCTTCCCATCTACTATCAGTAGCTGAACAGCAGATTCACACTGTGTCACACTGTGGTGACATGTATTATACTTCTTATTTATAGTAATCATCTCTAAATTTGCATATATTCATATCAATTTGTACAAGCAATTTCCCGCTGCAAATCTATGCTCGTTTTCGTACTTTTCCATATTGCATTTCCTTTTTTATGATAGGTAAGTGGCGACCCTACTTCCTTAGAAACAACTGTTGCTGAAGAACAATTTTTCACCAGCCCTACTATAAAGGGGGATTGGACCAATTCCCAGAGGGCTAGGTCTGTCAGGGGTCTGTTAGCCATGACAGCTAAATGGAACGTACATGTTTACTGGTAGTATACCTCTGCAATGAAAGTCACTGGGGAAAATAATCATAAAGGGGAGGTTGCTCCCTAGACGTATCAGGATGACCAATGTCTGGGAAAGAATAGGAACCTCAAGGTAGTTTTGGTCTAATCCTTCCAGAGAGGTTCATCTAGTGCCCTTCTTTTCTTACTAATCCAATGAGACTTATTGTGCCCATTTTGTAAACTGACAGGGTGTAATATATAACTGCTGAATTTCTCTTAGGTTTGCTGCAAGAATATCAACATACTGGTGATGTTGTTTCCGGGTATTCATTAGACATTTCTACCATTGCTATTCTAGGCTGCATCAACAGAAGTATGGTGTCCAGATCAAGGGAGTTAATAGTGCTGCTCTATTCTGCCTTGGTCAGACCACACCTGGAGTACTGTGTCCAGTTCTGGGCGCCACAATTTAAGACAGATATTGAAAAGGTGGAACATGAGCAGAGGAGAGGAGCCAAAATGATAAAGCAATGGGAAACCAAGCCTTATGAAGAACGGTTGAGGGAACTGAATATGTTTATCCTGGAGAAGAGGAGACTGAGAGGAGATATGATAGCCATCTTAAAATATCTAAAGGGCTGTCACATGGAAGATGGAGCAAGTTTGTATGCAGCTGTTCCATATGAGACTCGAACCTGCAACCTTGGCACCATGCTCTGGTAAACTATAAATGACAGTTTTGCAGGGTAAATGAACAACTCCTATCTACTGCCTACCCAGACACATTCATGTGTATGATCTGAATGATATAAAGAGCTCAGCTGATAATTATCCTGTGTATACAAACTACTATAATGAAGTGGAACAATTCATATCTACTGCTTCTAATTGGAAGCATTCTTTATTTGGAAATACGCAGCTACTGCTCTCTGGGTGATTATGTTGACGAAACGTTCCTTGCACATAAACATTTGACGGAGATCTGAGGATCTGGGGAATGAGCCAATCATCTCCTAAAGCAAATAAGGCTGTACAAATATAGGAGAGGAAAAGGTTATTTGGCAAAAGTTTGGGGACAGATGCATACAGCCACACTGACCAATGAAATGCTGGAATAGTAAGGATAGGCAGTTGCCCAGATAGTTGCTCATGATCATTAACACATCAGATATAAATTCCAATTACAGTCAAGGAGACTGTTTTGGATTAGGGAAGTAGCACATGCTGTCCATTCATGTATACGTGAGTGTGTGTTTGTTTGTATGTCCTGCAGTTGTTTGTCTAGAAATACTGGATACAAGATTTTACTATGGGTCCCTTAAGACTGGTGCTGCTTGGGTTTTTTGCAGGTGTTTTCTGCAACATGCCATAGATGCCATAATAGTGCATTAGTGGTGTGCTGGACGGTGTACACATCATTCAGCTTTATCAGATGATTGCCACCTGCTGGGGCACTCTTGCAATATCCCACAACCAAAGCAAGAGAACAACAACAAAACCCCTGATCCTACAATATTTGTGGTATTATAAAAACTTACAAGATTTCAGCAGGAGGTTACAGGACATGCACTGACTGGAAATGAAGCAGTATGTCTTCCCCAAAACCTTTTCAGGTACAAAATTGCTGAAAGCAGGATTGCACATAACAGCCTTGATGTCATGAGCACAAGTAATCATGAACACAGAATAAAGAGGATGTCTGGAGGGGCCCTAACATGGAATAACCAGGCAAAAACACACTGAGCCCTCTCTTGAATCTAGCCTTACTTAAACATCTGAGTCTATGAATGGTAGTTGGGCTTCAGTCCATCCTTGTTGGCTCCTGCCTTCTCAGTCAACAAGCACTGAACAGGACTGGTGAAGAGGAAAAACCAATCCCATGGAATGGGCCAGTGTGAGTCATCCATCTGTTGTTTTTGTCTTAACAAACCACTTGCCAAGAGCATCCTCCCCTCCCCTCTTTCATCCCAGTGCTAAGCAAAACACAGTGCCACCTGCCAGAAGCTGTGATTCAAATGATGCAAGATATCAAAGAATCCAATGGCATCTTAAAAGCTAACAAATGTATTGTGGCAAAAGGCCGTTTAAGCAAGAGTCCGCTTTGTAAGATATTTGAGACATAAAGTGGTTTGGAAATTATTAGGCACAAATACGTGTGTGCGTATCCACACACACAGTAGGAAAAACAGTTTTATATTTTATGGTAAAATAATTGCAAGCAATTATATTGTATGATACAATAAAGGTTGGATGTCCCAAGATAAATACACACATGAAATATCCTATTTCAGCTGCTTAATAGCGCCAAAATCTTTCCTTTCAAGGCATACTCATATTTTCTAATGCCAGTCAATGTCTAAAAACCTCCATCATCTGGTAACTCTTCAGTGGCCCACAGAATCCTGTTATTGACCTCAGCCTTCTTAATGTTCCAGTGAATAACCTTAAACTTTACAAATAATCCTCCTTCCAAGAAGTCACATCAGAAACCGAAGCACTAATGGTGCATGGTACATTGATTTTAATAAGAAATGGAAAGCACTTGTTGGTGTACTCACATTGCAAGCCCATCTAGGGGCCTTTTTTCTTATGGTTTATCCAGGCGATGGATGCATGCACAATCCCAATGGCTTTTAAGTAGGGGTGTGCATCAGATTCAGAGCCAGAGCTGGATGTTTCAGGGAGATTTGGGGCTTGACATAAGTGGAGTGAGGTCTTTACGAGAAAGCGTAAATCAAAGCAGGGACCCCTGAAACACTTAGTGTTGGCTTGGCAATTCAGACACCCAAAAATGCTGCAGACAGGCATCTGTTAAAAACAAAAGCAATGTCTCGATGGGATGAGGGAGAGCTTCATTGTGACTTACAAGCCAAGTTTGTTACCAGAAGGAACACAGGTGGCCCAGGCCACCTGAGGTGAAAAGAGGACGTGCTACCCCTCCTCCCATAAGGCCATGCCAGAAGATGCAGCTGCCAGTGGTGGCAGGGGCAGACAGGGCCCCACCCCACAGGAGTCCGCCATCCAAGATGGCTGCTTCAGTTTACCTCATGAGCAGCCCTGAGAAGGAATAGTTTCTACTCAGAAAGCAAATCCCTTTCCATTCTTCCCCTGTCTCAAATCAACTTGAAAGGAGACTGGCACAAAAGCCCCTGGCCCTATTTGAGACTTGGCAGCTTTCTTGCCTTTCTCTTGTCTGCAGTTTTCAGACCAATTGCCCACCACAAGACATATAGGGAGATTAATCTTTTATGAATGCCACCTAAAAGTGTAATGGCTGACCTTATGGGAAAACAACTGCACCTGTTGCTCTGAAATTTGGCAAGATCTGTGCCCTCAGAAGGGGCGACCTAAGCTGGCTAAAATCCCATAAAATTCTGCCCCCAAACTGTATACAGTGGTACCTCGGGTTAAGAACTCAATTCGTCCTGGAGGTCCGTACTTAACCTGAAACTGTTCTTAACCTGAAGCACCACTTTAGCTAATGGGGCCTCCCGCTGCCGCCGCGCTACCGCCGCACGATTTCTGTTCTCATCCTGAAGCAAAGTTCTTAACCTGAGGTACTATTTCTGGGTTAGCAGAGTCTGCAACCTGAAGCATCTGTAACCCGAGGTACTATTGTACATTAAAACAGTTATAGATGAACTCTCTCTCTCTCAAGCCTTTTGAAGACAAAGGGGGAGGTTTATGTGACTCATGGAGGGTCGGATATTGATCTTTTACCAGCTTTAATCACTCCTGATTTGATGGTTGCTGTATCAAATAGCTGTTGTAACCAGAGGAGAGGGAATGGATTTCCTCCCCCCACCATGCTTCGAATAGCCACAAAGTTTAAGTCTGCATCATTTGACGGCAATGCCTTGAAAAGTAAGAAGGTTTATGTTTTTATTAAACAGTAAAATAGTATTCTTCAGTCAACCTTCAAAAACACCTGGAGCCTTAATCAATCTGTTATCGATAGCATGTGTCCCACAGTTCATGGCCAATGTTCACTAGCCACAATCGCTGGGCACTGAAATAATAAACTCTACCTCATATGCAGATGGAAGATCCTATACCACAAAAACGTCACATTCATGCCAAGTAGAGAAACCCTTTGGATTCTCTGGCTGATGCAAGACTGTGGGGAGAACTTTGTTTCAGTTTTGGCTTCCAAGAAGTCACAAGCAATATAAAATAGAACCAACAACTCTAACCAGCTGGATTGTAGCTTATGCTTTAGGAACACATTGGACACACCACATCCTTATCTTTGTTCCCATCTGTAGCACATATGCATTTTTTATTAGGTATGTGACAGCTGATGGGATGGGTGAAATCAGAGATCGCAAACTCTTGGAGATGGAAAGATTTGGACGCCGGGTGATCATGATGCCACAGTTCATAGTGAAGGGTAGCAGAGAACAGGGAGCCAGGAGATGAGCTCTCTTTGTTCCTTGGACGTCATGCATGAGTCTGTATTTTCTTTCCAGTCATCAAGGGTTTCCTCTTTGCAGGAAATGCCACAAGTAGCATGCAGCTCCAACGAATGGCTGAAAAGGGGGGATACATCTGGGTATGTGGAAAGTGGCGGCATGTTCAACTTTTGGATTGCCAATGTTTACTGGCCCGGTTCCTGTGACAGACACACAGCAGAGGAAACATTACCCATGAACTTATTCCATGCCAGGAGAGGCTTCACTTGGCTTAGTTTCTAGATGTCAGTGGTTTTTGTTAAAGGTACAAAGCAAGACCCTATATGATTAACATAAGCAAGGTGACCAGAAACAAAGGAGGTCAGGGTTCCTGTACCTTTTACAATTGTGTATAAGAGGGCATTCCAGAAAGAACATATCTCCTCACCTCTGCACATCACATTTTACCTGCAAAAATTCCATCAGCCTTTTCATCTGGTGACCTTAACCACATATATGTGCTGTATATTCAAATACAGATGGCATTGCCTCCTATGTTCTGGGAGAGGTTCTCTTCACTTTTGTTTTTTAAACTGTTCCCTGCCATTCTCTCATCTATCTGTTGCTGCCTCTTTGCCACACATTTTTCTTTGTTAGGTCTCCTTTCCGGAGTAATCCCAGTCGATCAGAGAACTGGTGCTCCATGCTATGGACAATTTGAGATTGCCCCACCAAATAAATCTTTGCTACAAAGACTGCAGTTAGCGTTGGAATCAAGCAATATCTAGCAAAATAATCTGAGGGCTCTCATGGCTTTTCTCTTCATCTTACATGTTAAGACTCCAGGTGAAGAAGGAAGCAGGAAATACACATTTATAGCCCAGTAAAGAGATTCTAGCAAGAGTATTTCAAAAAGCTCATCAGAAGTTGTCCAGTAGTCATGCATGGCTAAATTTCATCTATCCTTTGTAGCATTCCAGAAACTAGACCATGCTTCTATTTTCTATCTTGTTTCTGCTTTTCAAGGCAGTCGGAAACTAGCCATAATGTGCACCAATAGCTATGCTCAGTTAAAAATCTCTTCCACATTAAATGTTCCTTAGAACAAAAGATTAACACAAAACAAAACTGAAGATAGTACTGTGGAAAATTGAGTACTTTCCCCTTAAGAAGTGGGATTTCCTTGTTTGATTTTGGTAGATAAACCTCCATGTCACATAAAGATGTTGTTGGCAAGAACACTGCTCAATGAGCGTCACCCTGAGGTTAACATAATTCAGTCTTTGACTCTATTATACATATTAGGTTTCCCTAGTGACTGGTTATGTATTTCCATGTATATGTTTCAAGATCTTGAGCTGCCTTCTTGCCCCACCATTTGTGGGCAGAAAATGTTTAATGCAGTTACAAATTGATTGTATTGTGCAAATCTTTTGTAAGCCGATTTGAGAGCCTCTTGGGGCTATCAAGTGGCAAAGAAGTATTTTAAATAACAAATAAAATTGTATAAGATGTATGTGTCTGTTTTCCCATTTAGCCTTAATTTTCCTCTTGAGGTTTTGCCTTCATGATTGCAGGATTAGATGTAAGATTCTAAGATATGCCTTCCAAGAAGCAAATGGATTCCCCTTTTCAAATTTAAATGAACATGAATGGTTCAACTGGTAATGTTAGTTTGTAATATACTACAATCATGGCTTTTGTCTGTCCTGTAAATTACCTGTCTTTGTAAACCATTTTGAGCACAATGCATTTGTAGAAAAGGATATATACAATAAATTGACTGACTGACTGTGAATTTGGAGGATGGCTCAAGAGCATGAGACTCTTAATCTCAGGGGTTCGAACCCCACATTGGGCAAAAGATTCCTGCATTGCAGGGGGTTGGACTAGATGACCTTGTGATCCCTTTCAACTCTAAAATTCTATGATTCTAAAACATGTTCTGGTAATAATCATGAACTAGTGACATCAATGAGACTATCCACAGGTAATGGTTTGAAGGCTGGTATGTCTTATAGTCATCCTTTTAAAAAAATAAATAAATTTCATTCTCTCATTTTACAAATATTTTAACAAAAAACCCAAAAACTTTACAAAATCATTCTTCATTTCCCTTAACTTCCCTCCCCTCCTTTCTGTGGTTACTTGGTTTATATATTTTTGTTATTGCATATCTAGTTCAAGCCTGTTTACTAGTTTCCCCTTCGTATTCCCTTTTAATTATTTCTTACTCCATGTGTGTCGTCAATCCTGCCAATGTTTTAAGTTGTTTACGTCTTCAATTAGTCAATAATTCCCCCCCCCCAATTCTGTTTTTAAAAGTCCCTCTTCTTTCTTTCCTATTCCTCCTGTAAGTTTCACCATTTCTGTGTATTCCATCAATTTTAATCGCCATTCCCCCTTCCTTGGAGCTGTTTCTTCTATTCATCTCTGGGCATAAATCATTTGGGCAGCTGTAGTAGTGCACATAAATCTTTTTTTCTGTTCTTTCGGTACCTCTCCACCAATTATACCCATAATAAAAGCTTCTAGTTTTATAACAAAAATTATCTTCAACATTTTTTTCATTATGAGTCATTTCCCAGATACCCTCCTTCTACTGGTATCTGATTCCAACTTATATATTTTTGCTAATTTACTGGGAGTCAAATACCATCGATACATCGTTTTCATATAATTTTCTGTTATCACATAATACGCTGTAAATTTCAAATCCACTTTCCACAATCATTCCCATGCTGCCATTTCAATATTATATCGTATATCCATTGGTCATGCTTTATAGTTATCCTTGATTTGCCTTTTCCTAATGCTGATGTCTTAAAGTTCTTCCAAGCATTACATCCTCCAATCTGCTGAGCAACAGATTACATATGGTCACCACAGCCTTTAAAACAAATGAATTTAGTGTTTCTGTGTACACCTTCCAGCAATCAGGCTCTTCTTTTTTGTTTGTCTCTCTGCAAAGGAAAGTGCCCCAGGGTGGACTTTTAAATTCTCTATTTGACACTGATTTAATTGCTGTCAAATAAAAATAAATGAAACTTTACTGTCCATATGATTAGGACATGGAAAGCTTTCAGTTACTCATTGCTCCTGCTGAACCAATAGCCAAGTGCTTTGGAACTGAGGCATACAAAGGAATTTCGCTTTGTGGATTTTGCCTCAGGGCGCCGGGATGAAAGACTCTAAAACTCTTGATGTGGATTTAATACTTGAAGAACCTGGTATTTGCTTCTCTTAGGTAGAAACATAAGCCTCAGGTCGAGTCTACACATTCAGTGAAATGGGATGGTGAAGTGGGCCCTGCCACTTCAAGCTGCCGGTAGAAGATGTATCAAAGATGTAAAATATATGCTTTAAAACACTGTCCCACTGCCCAAAGTGTTTTTATTGAAAGGGGGGGTGCTAGCACTGAGGTCCAGCTCCGAGGGCCTTTTGGCGGCTCCCTCAGTGCGAAAAGTGAGGTTACATGGAACTAGGCAGAGGGCCTTCTTGGTAGTGGCACCCGCCCTGTGGAATGCCCTCCCAGCAGATGTCAAGGCAAAACAACAACTATCTTACTTTTAAGAAGACATCTGAGGGCAGCCCTTTTTAGGGATTTTTTTAATGTTTTATGTTTTATTGTGTTTTTAATATTCTGTTGGGAGCTGCCCAGCGTGACTGGGGAAACCCAGCCAGATGGGCAGGATATAAATATAATAATAATAATAATAATAATAATAATAATAATAATAATAATAATAATAATAAATTACAGAACTGGGAGAAACGTTCTGGAATTGTTTTCTATTTATCATATGGTTTTCTGCTTATCATATACCTTGAAATACTAAAAAGCATTAAAATGTGGCACCCTCCCTCCAATCACAGTCTGGCATGGTAGTTCGTTCTACTTGAATGTAATAATACAGTCATACCTCTGGTTGTGAATGCAATCCGTGTGGGAGACACGTTCGCAACCCGCAGCGTTCGCAGCCTGAAGCGCAAGCGCTGAAACCTGGAAGTAACCCGTTCTGGTACTTTCGGGTTTGGCGCAGTCTGCAACCCGAAAACACGCAACCTGCAATGATCATAACCCGAGGTATGACTGTACCTCAGAATTCTACCATCGTCTACCAACCAGGGTTCCTCTTCATATGTAGGAGCTTTCACACGTACTTCTGCACACATGAAGAACATCAAATGGGCATTCACTGGGGAAGTGGTGCACAGGGGACAGAGAGGTGGCCTGGCCTGTGCAACCTCATGAGACCAATGCATATTTCTTCAGAGTGAGCGGTGTAGGCGTCATTCTGCTGTGTCTATAGACTAGGCAATACAACAGAATGCATTGCATAAAGAATTTCCCAAACTTATTGCCATCTAAGTTCAAGATTCCTCAAATTTAGTTTGCCAGACTTGAAGTAAGATATCTTGGCTATCTTGGGAGACATTGATAATGACATTTCCAGGCAGCCTTCTTTTTATAAAAAGCTTAGCTCACTTGGATGAATTTAAAGTGGAAATAGTTTAGTATCTTATCTAAATATGGTCATTGCTGTTTTTAAAATTTGTTCATTTACTTTTTTGGATTAGCCAGAATTTGTGATGTGTAGAAAATGTCTTCCACTTTTTCCCAACCATCCTCCATCAATTAATAGGGGCGGGGGGCGGGATGTTTTCATGGATTATCAAGGTTTTTGTGTGATTCTTTTTTATCTTTGTAATACTGTTCAATTCACATTAAAATCTATGTCTGTATCTATATATGATAGATTCTTATTTTTTTGCTGAAATTCGCATAGATGGGGTACAGGGTTTTTGCTGTGCTGTCCAATAGGTTTGCAAGTGTACTTCCTTTTGTTCCACAAATCAGTTCTCCAGTGATCTGCATTCTGCAGCCTTTGCAAATGTCCAGGCATAGGCAAACGTGGCCCTCCAACTGTTTTGAGACTACAATTCCCATCATCCCTGACCACTTGTCCTGTTGGCTAGGGATGATGGGAGTTGCAGTCCCAAAACATCTGGAGGGCTGAGTTTGCCTATGTCTGGTCCAGACCTTCCAGATAACCCCTCTTCAGCGGGGCTTTTCTGTAAGCAAGGGAAACCAGGAAAGCTGCTTAGCATGCACCCCACAGCTGTTATCTGGACTGCTGCAATGTACTATATGTGGGACTTCCCTTGAAGGTGGCCTAGAGGCTACTGCTGGTGCACAAAGTGGTTGCTAGGCTGGTAAGTGGAACAGCCCAATAAGGCTGTACGTTGCTGGTCCTGAAAGAACTGTGCTGACTGCCAGTGAGCTACTGGGCTCAACTGAGGTGTTAGTACTACCAGATAAAGTCCTCAATGGCTTGGGACCAAAGTACCTAAAAGAGCACATTCCCAAATACGCACCATCCCATGATCAGCAGGTCAGGCCTTGTTGGTGGTGTCAATCAGAATTTGAAAACATTCCAGTTAACCCAGGTGCATTTGGTGGCTGAATGACACTGTTCCTGGAAAGCCTAAGATCACTGGACGAGAGAATGTTTCTCAATGTTTTTAGAAGGCTTTTAAAGGCTTCTTCATTTTAATGAGTCTGCCACCTTTGGCTTGTTCAGGAGGAAGAGAGGGATATAAATTCAACTATTAAAAAATCAGCAAAGTCTTTTATTTTGGAAAAAATCAGTGTGGAATTATTTTTTAGATGGCAAAAGGATGAACTTCCCTTAAAAACAAAACCAAGATGTGCACCAAAGTGCTGGAAAAATGCGCCCACCATCCCCCAACCATGTTACAATGATAAGGAGCAGAGAAGGAAGAGCAATAACAGAAGCCTCTTTTACACAAGGAGGAAACTTGTGAGAAATTGGAATATAGTTTTTTCCTCCCGCAAGGCTACCTGAGACCGGGCCTTTACCCAGGGGTTGTTTAAATCTTGATTTTGGACCACCACACAGGTTGTTTGGATCTTGATTTCTGATCCCATGTTTTGGCAAGGAAAGAATATAGTCAGATCTTTACTGTGATTTATGACAAAACATGTCTGGCACTGTTTTGAAGCATTGCACAAACCAAAAAAATTACGTTTTTAATATTAGTTGCTGTCTAAGGATGACCAAATACTGATCACTGACTGAGTGGAGAATCAAACTCTCTGAAAATCAGGAAATGCCATAAGGGTCAGTGCGCAGGGCAAAGCAAAGTTCATGTTGCATTTAGATCACACGTACACCCTGGAAACACTTTAAAGAACCCTTGAGATAATGCATTCGAAATATTGTATCCGTCAAGCATCTGGAAATCTGGATATAGGAACCAAAAACATCAAGGCTGACTTAAAATATGATTCCTTGTTTTCGAAATCTGAGACCATGCTCCACTCGCATTTTCTGCTATTTTTTCTGGAACGTGAAAAGCTGCATGAAATATGATTTCTATTAAAGATGGGAACTGTTTAATACAATTGAGTATCTCCCAAACTAATGATATGAATACTCTGCTATACCAATGAGTCACTCAAAAGTACTTCACTCAAAACATTTTGAGCTGTTCTAATCGCCCCTAGGTGTGAATTGGCTAATTACAGCTGTATCTGTAATTGTGACAGGGTTTGTACATCTGAGAGCATATCTGGGGACAATGGGAAATGGATTGTTCACATGGCTAGAAAATGTTTTGCGTGAACTGGTCACAGCTCAGGGATATTCCCAGGCCTTCACATTCACAAACAAAACAGAGGTTTGCAATAACACTAATGAAAATACTGTGACCTTTTCTCAAAGATCCTATCCCAGCAACTATCCCTCATATCTAAACACGTCAATACAGTACACTAATTTGAAAGTGTTCTCAGAAGATAAAATTAATTTGGCTGCTGAGACCATATTAAGGCAGAGCTCCAGAATCTGAGGTGGCTTCCCATCACTTCATGCAAGGCTAGATCTGAACCAGGAAGAGGGTCAATATACACCAGGCAGCTTAGTTTGGTCAGAATCAAATACAGTGGTACCTCCGTTTTCGAACATCTCCGCTGACAAACATTTCGGTTTTCGAACGCTGTAAACCCAGAAGTAAATGCTTTGGTTTTCAAACATGCCTCAGACGTCAAACATGCCACATGGCTTGAATGTATTATGTCTGAAAACCAAGGTACCACTTTATACACTTCCAGAGTTGATGCTAAATACATTACTTCTGGTAAATGAGCCACCAGAGGGCCAAGAAAATTTGTGCCCCAGGCTTTTTAGACTTGTCTACCCATGTACTATCTGAAACCAAAGTGACGCATTGGTTACCAGATGTGAATCTTTTTACAGCTCTCCTAGCCCACTAGATAGGATTGGGGAAAGGGACTAAAGTGCAGTGTCACCAGTAAAGCTTTCAAAGGTAGCAACAGTGGTGGAGATGCCCAACTGTTCCTTGGCTTCTAGATCCACAAATGATTTGAGAAAGGGACCCAACAATACCCCATAAAAGTAGAATTAAATAAACAGGGGAAAGGGAGGCTTGAGCTCAGGTTGTAACTTGAAATATAGAACTGGGTCTTGAATGTGGACAGCAACTTACATTCGGTTATTACCTTCAAAGAAGGTGACATGGCATCTCCACATCTTTCCTACCTTGTCTGAAAATAGAAATGGGGATTGAGGTGAGTGCCATGCTTGAAATGAAATATGTCCTGAATGTGCACACTAAATATCATTGAAGATATGAGTTGATCTGGGGTTCATAATCTGGATTTATTTCACTAGGAAATTGAGGTTTGCAATTAACCTAATGAAAATATTGTGACTTTTTCTTCATAGAACCTGTGACCCAACAACTATCCTCTATATTTTAAAAAGCGGTCTAGGGAAAAAATACAATTGTACATTTTATTGTAGAAGTTTAAAGATTAGCACGTCAGTACATTTGTAGACCTCATCAAGTAGAACACCTACACCAAATTACAAGTTATTAGCTCAACAGGTACCATTTTAATTCTCCATAGAAGTTTGAGACTTATTGTAATGAAGACTTTTCTCTTTTTCTTTGGCTACTCTGCTTAACTAAAGAAATGGTCCCATACTTCTTTAACATACTCCCTCTCTCAAAACTCCATTGCTGAGAAATGTGATTTATGAAGAGAAAATGCATTATTTGAAGATCAGACTTCCTGTGCAGAGTTCATATTTGCAGCTAAAATTAAAGAAAAAAATATCATCTGGGTGGAATCCATCAAAATGACTGACAAGCTTGAACAGCTATTCCCGTGAGGCTACTGTTCAAAACAGAACTCTGTTAGGTTAATTCAAGGGGGGTAATAATCTGTCTTACTGGTTTATATCCCTGGGTAAATAAATACCTTCTTAGTTTTAGCCAAGCATGCATCTCTTAAGACTAGTTGATGATAATAATAAAAATAATTTTATTATTTATACCCCGCCCATCTGGCTGGATTTCCTCAGCCACTCTGGGTGGCTCACAGCAGAATAGTAAAAACATGATACTCTTACTGAAGCTAAACTCACCCCATGTCTCCCCCCACCCATTTCCATGTGCAGGCATGAAGCAAGATTCAGAAAATATGTTAACTTTTTTTCATTTTATTGCATACACACCCACCTATATGTGTGTGTGTGTAATAATATGTAATATGTAATAATATATTATGTAATAATATCCCATTTTTCTTTTGCCATGGAACCCAAAGCAGTGAAGATGATTCCCAGGCAGTCACATATTTATTCAAGTGCTGACCAGCACCTCCTTAGCTTTGGTAAGTTACCTGTGCCTTCCTACAAGATCCTTTCTACATTATCGTGCGTCCCTTCTTGAAAACAGGCTTGACAAAGGAGCCGCTCTCTGCTCACATGCCTAAGAAGAGGAATTCCCTCTCGCTAGAGATCCTGCAGGCTCCTTCTCTGGTGTAGTTTCTATTTCTTGGAAACTTGTCTCTCACATTCCAGCAAGCTTTCAAGCTGAACGGAGCCTAATCCTGTCAGGCTGCCTCTTGTTTAGTAACCTTTTGCTGTATTGAATTTGTTTTTTATTTCTGTTTCTTTCTTTTTTAAATAAATTCAGTCACCTTGGACTTCACTGCTGAAAAGGCAACATGGAAATGCCTTCACATATGAAAGAAAAAGGAATAAACAAACAGCAAAAGGTACAATTGTTGATCACTGTGAAACCTCTCTGGTACTTGAATACTTGGATTCTCTCTCAAATGCCTCCAGCTTTTTCCAGTGTGCTTTCTCTACCTTCTCCCAAGCTCTCACGACCTGAAACATTTTAGACTGATGATGCTCAGCATACCACCACATGCACAAATCCTGGTGGCATTGCCCAGGCATGTGTTCCCTCAGCCAGCCATGGAGGGAAGGGAGTAGATTTTTCCCAGGCATCTGCCAAGCCCACTGCTGCCTCTTGGGCTTTAGCTCTTCCTGGTCTTACTTTACTTCTCTGCTGCTTTTCCCAGCCTAGACAAATTCCAAGCCTTAGTTTTGGGCTTGTTTTGTGTCACCTGACTGTGCCACTGCACCGCTCTCCTTCCTTACAGGGTGACAACTGGTTTTGGGTGTTTCTAGTGTGAGCCTAGTTTAATGTGGGCGTACGAGAGTAGCCTAGGATGTCTGAGAAAACCACACGGGAGTTAGGGGCATCCAATGGACACAGAAGATTCCCCTATGATGTCTACCGCATTAGAGATGTTTGATCTGTGATGCTCCACCTCTGTGGATCTTTCAGGTATTTTGCTGCTCTTCTGCACAGCTGGATGTTTTCCAAAGTCTTCAGCAAAATTATGCTGGTGCCAACTGTTCTGTGGTTCTGGCAATAAAGAATTCCATTCCATTTTGTATTTCAGCTTCTTAGGTCACTGAGCTTTAGTTCAAAGTCTAGTGTTTGCCAGGTTTGGTGGTGGGTGACTGAGAATGGGATGCAGATGCTTGCAGACCCCACCTGTGAGTAGGAAATCATGTTGTTCTCGGGCTCCCTCCAGTGGCTGATTTAGGCAATATCGCAGATGTCAGTCACAATTCACACCCTTTCAGAAGTTGAATCAACAACATTTTACTGTCCTTACTAAACGGTGCTGTGAAAAACTGCTTAGAAATACTGAGTGAAGATGGACCTCGGACGTTCAAACCCCAAGAACAGTCCCATCACAAAACGTAGGAGAGGCAATGAAAAATAATGCAGATCACATGTAAAGAAATAGTCCTTCAACCATTAACAACAACACATTTGTTGTTGGACACATTCAAGTCCTTATTTTATGCATTCAACCTGGCATTGCATAGGGTTCATAGATAACTTTTATGATTATATATAAGCAACAAGATGTCTCCAACCCTGAAGCAAGGAAGGACACACTCAGGCCTTGGTCCAGGGAAAATCCAGCATTCTGGTGCAGTGTGCTGATAGTAATATGTGGATAATAAGCCACTCCAGACACCATTGCACAGATTAAACTACAGACTTCATTGCTGATAACCAACAGTCCTCAAATGGCCTTTTTATTTTTAGCAGACATGCTGAAGTCTATGCTCCAACATTAAAACTCCCATGAGGACAATTCCTCAATAGCCTTTTAATATTGTAATGAAGTTGTCTGCTTTAGGATAGAATGGTAAAATCCTGCTCTGTTTTCTCTGCAAAGCATTCTAGGCTTTTAAAGCTTAAGATGCAGAGGCCAGCAAAATCATTTGATTCAGGGGAGATCTTCATTTCACTTTCAGGTTTGAGGTGCACAGAAAAGTCAACACAGGAAATGCTCTCGCACTCGGTAAAACTTATCTTAGCTTTGTTGAAGCTACTTTGTCCAGATCCCACCAAGAAGTCCCAGCCAGAAGTATTTACTGCTCTGCATAATCCACACAAAGCACCTCTCCGCTTTCTGCTGCATCCTCAATAAAGTCTCCTTTCCTAAATTAGTGCAGGTTGTGTCAGCATCCCAGGAGCCCACTTTGTTCTTCTGAAAGCTTCTCCTTAAAAGTTAATCACTGCCATCTGCTTAGAAGGTGACTTTTACTGCCTCAGGTAGAGAGAGAGAGAGAGAGAGAGAGATGGAGAGAGAGAAGACTGCAAGGCAAGGCTAATGATTAAGAATGTGCGAACAAATTGAGATAAGGACCCATTCATCTTAGCTAGGCTTGTTGGCCGAATGGTCTTGTAGGTTTCAGGTTTTCCAAGCACTTCTGCTATTCCTGTCCTCAGATAGAACTGGAAGCAAGAAAAACCAAGAGACTAACAATGGTTGCTTCTGCGGTAGTTCTTTTCCGACCCAACCACTGGGAATATGAGGACATTCATGATGCAGCCAGATCCTAGGGAGATTTCCATCAATATTTCCAAACCAATGCAATTAAGATAAACTTTAAGTAAATATCTAACCTTCAAATTGAACCTGTCCCCCTGAGCCAAGTTCTAGCCAAACAGGACATAACATCATACTTTGCCACTGTTGAATAACAGTGGATATAATCTCAGATATCAACATGAGACAAATTTACTCAACAAAGGCTATCCATCGCCAACCCATGCCCTCTACTGTCGCTCACTCATTGACCGATATGCCTGCAGAAGCATTGTAAAGTGACTGTGCTCATTCACATGATCTCATTTCATGGATGAGGTCGACTTGTGCAGAACTGACTGTGTTGAGACAGTCTTGTAAATGTTTCAGCCTGCGTACAGATGTTGAGAGAACGTATCCCGAAAAGCCTTCAAAATATGGTTTGAGTTCAGATTTATTTTTTTTAATCATTTACAAAATGAGCTCAGCTCATGTAAATCCACTGGAAATTGGTTAGGTGAAATGGAGAATGGCCCAGGGAAGCAGGCTAGCTGGTTAGCTGGCTATGAAAAGATTCCCTCAACCAGTCATTTCAGAAATTGTGTGGTATTGGAAATAGAATATAGCTAGTAAAATATAAGCAGTTTATGGAGGTAGTAGCTGAGAATCTACACGTGGCTAAGAAGGTTTTCTAATGACCAAGGGCAAATGCAATGTGGAAGAATAACCAAAATGAAGCTCAAAATCATATTTATCATGATCATCAACACCACCACCTGTCATTTTCCAGCACTTCCCAGTGTTGATTACAACCATTAGAAATTCAGCATTAAAACAGTTAAAACAAATAAAAGGAGTAGAGTGGGTCCTGAAAACACAAGTGTCAAAGCCTGAGGTAAAGAGGTAGGTCTTCTGCATTCACCAGAAGCTGTATGATGAAGGTACCAGACATACCTCTGAACAAAGGGAATTCCACAACTTAGTGGTGGCCACAGAGAATGTCCTATCTTGGACCACCACCACCCTGAACTTCTGAGGGTGGTATACCTACCAAGAAATTAGTTGCAGCCCTACATAGAGTGCACTGCAATAATCCAATCTGGAAATTACTGAAGCATGGACTTCCGTGGCCAAGTCATCTCTGCCCTGAAGGGGCCAGAGCTGGCAAACCAAATGTAAGTGGAAATGGGCACTCCTAGCCACTGATGCCACCTGGGCCTCAAGTGACAGTGTTGGGTCCAGGAGAAACCCCAACCTGCTCATTCAAGGGGAATACAACCTCATGCGGAACAGGCCATCTTCCCACCTCCTGGATTCGAGAACCTGGAACACATAATACTTCTGTTTTTTTCAGGGTTCAGTTCCGATATTTCCTCAGAGTCCCTTGGAAAGAGGGGTTGGCCATTAAACCGCTGTGGGAATTGTAGCCTTGTGAAGGCAATAGGGGTCTCATAGCAATGTTCAGCACCCTTAAACTACAGTTTCAAGGATTCTTTGGGGAAGCCATGAATGTTAAAGTGGTATGATACAGCTTTAAATGTAAGCTGTGGCCTAAAACATAGTCAAAGCATTAAGAGAGCAATTTGCACTTGGCACTGGAGATTTTTCAAAATTCAGTTTCAGTTTCAAAATTCTCCATATCACATCAAGATTGTCCTTCTCATATTAGTGCAAACTATTTATTATCTGCAGATGACTGTTTAGCTGTAGTGGAAAAGTCAACTGGATTCCTTAATAGCAAACCACAATGCTTCCCCCCCCCCCAAAAAAATGAAATGTTTCTTGAAAGTTCAACACCAAAAAGCCTCATTGTGAATGTTTCATTTTCAAGGCCTAAGTGCCCTTGGTCACACCAGTGCCTATTTGTTCTAAGAATCCTGTTGATTCAAGGATCTGGAGCCACTTAGGGCTTTATTTATGGCCTTGGTTTGAATCACAATTAAAGTGAGCTTTTCTGAATGTTTGGGTTTGTAGGCGCCATCCAAATGTGTCCCTCAAGTTGCAAGGCTTTGATTGTGCTTTGTTTTCCTCTGTTCAGCTACCTCAGTGGTCCATCTTAACTGTTGTGTGTTATGGAACCCATCCAAGGTATTAAAAGGGACACAAAAGTTATGTGCTAGGGGTGGGAATGAACACACAGACACAGTAAGGCTCCCCAAAATGTTCAGTAGCTAGCAGCAGAAATGCCTAACGGAGAAAGAGGTGCTCATTTAATTTCTTCAGCTGTGAAAGAGAACTTTCCCCTTTTTGCTAGGGTCACCAGTCCATCATCTTAGAGGAAACCAGAACAAAAAGCAAAGTCATATAAACAGCATCTGATTTTTTAACTTCTTTTCGTGGTTGAAAAATCTCCACTGCCAAGTGCAAATTGCTCTTACACAGTGCAAGCAAAATAAAGAGGCAGGCAGGGTGGAAGAGGACATTTAAGCACCCAAGGCAGTTTAAAAATAAAGCAATTCCATGAGGGACCATTTGCCCCCCTTCAGGAAAGCTTCAGGTCTTCCACATCTCACTCTACCTAATGGAGAAGATGGCCCATACCCCACAAGTGTCCCAGAAAAAAAAGGGGTATCCCATTTTTCTCATGCAAGAGCACGGTGGCCATTTTGGGTACCACAATTTTGCGACAAGTTCTTGCCCTGAAAATAGCACTTTTTGGGGCCACAATCTTGCATGACACCTCAAAACACACATTTTTCTAGAAAAAGGTGCCAGAATTCACAATAAATGCTTCCCTCATTCTCTTATAATGGCAATGGCACCCACATGAAAGGTTCTGGAAGTCTGCTGAGTTTCAGCTGAAAATAAAGTCCTGAGAGTAGTAGCAGCAGCAGTTGTAGCAGTAGTAGTAAAAATAGGCCATTGGTTATACCAAGTCAAATGGTTGGCCCTTCTACCTCAGTATTATTTCCACTGTTTGGCAGCAGCTCTCTGCAGTTTCCGATAAGGTTTTTACCAGCCCTGACTAGAGATGGTAGGGATTGAACCCAGGGCGTTCTCTGAGCAAAATATGTGCTAGGGCCCTTTTCCAAATTCATGCCATGAACTACAAATATTTACATACGGAAGCTGGCTGCAGAAGCTGCAATACATGTGGAAGTCTATGCATCCTCCTCTGAAGAATTGGATAACTAATATATTGAGGTGGGGGGGGGCAAGGTAAAGTAAGCTTAGAAGAGGACCCTAAGTTGAAGTGTTTGGAAAGCGCTGCCTTACATTCTCAAGCTGGTTCTAATCTCCCGTTTGAAAGACAAAGGCAGAATTCTTGGCAGGCGAAAGGGCATTGCAAGCATGTTTGAAGAGATGTGAAAATGTAATGTTGTAGTTAGAGAACTCAGGGCTGCCTTTGAAACAAGGACAAGAGTTTGGTCTTGCCCTCCGTGTGCTGTCTCTCTAAAGCTGATACAAATGTTGTTATGTGCATCTTGCTTCCCACTCCCAGCTCCCAAGAATGCACCCGTATCTCCCGCCTTGCAATGTGAACAACAGCCCTCAGCTTTCACTTCTTAAAATGTTCCAGGTCTCTGCGGTTGCACAGAAAGTTGAGGAACAGATGATTCTGCGTATTTGTAATATTTATTTGTGCTTATTTATAATATTTAGGGATTTACTTGTGCTGTTTATGAGTTGTCTCTGACAGAGAAACAGCCAACATCTGTTTCTCAACAGACCACATCAAGCCCCCTATAAACCAGGGATGTGGAGCATGTGGTCCCCTAGATGTCATTTGACTACAGCTCTCATCATCCTTGATCATTGGCCATGCTGGCTGGGCTTCATGGGAGTTGGAGTCCAGCAACATCTGGAGGACCACGGGTTCATCATTCCTGTCCTAAACATCTCTGAACAGCTACTTGGCCTGTTTTTTGTCCTTGATCCTTCTTTACTTCTCCCACTGTCACCACCTTCTCTTCACAATACTGCACATGTATGCTGTTGTTGGTTTAAGCCATCACACAAAAGTAAACAAAATGGTGAAGACCATGGGCTTCCACAGACATTGCCTAGCTTTGTTTTGTTTCAGATATGATGGCCATTTAAAAACAAAATGTGTTACCTGTTCACGAAGGAAGAGCCACAGCTCCAGGACAGAGCATGTTCTTTGCAAGCAAAAGGTCCCAAGTTCAGCCCATGATCTTGGGAAAGATCTGTGATTTGAAACCCCTTGTCTCGGTGGAGTCTATACTGAGCTACATGGACCAAAGCATCGAGTCAATATAACACAGCTTCCTGTGCTCTGCACTGTGATGTGTCCAGAACTGAGCAGTAGCAACCCAATGTAACAGACCCAACAGCTTAGGCTGCAATCCTTTACCTACTTACCTAACAGTAGGCCCCAATGAACTCAAGAGAACTTGCCAGGAGAAGGGCCACAGCTCAACAGTAGAAACCCCAGAGAGCTGCAGCCAGCACAGGCTAGCATTCCTCAAACTTGGATCACCTGCTGTGGTCAGGGATGATGGAAGTTGTAGTCCAACAACAGCCAGTGACCCAAGTTTGAAAAACACTGGTATAGGCAATACTGAGCGAGACAGAGTAATAGCCTGATTTGCTATGAAGCAGCCTCTTATACTCCTATGCTTCAGAAAGCGAAGAAAAATAACTCAAAACGTCTTGCTTTCCCCATCTTGTCATTCTTGAGCTAATCACATGAGTCTGAGAAGCCAATCCATGCTTTTAAAGAATGCTGAGTCAGCAGGATTAAGCATCCTGCCTGTTTAGAAGATGAGTGGTTCACTGTGAAGTAGCTGAGATCTCACAAAACTAATCAGGATTCAAGCCTTGAAAGATGACTCTTGATTTGAATTTTTTAGTCTGGTGTTCATTACGTGAATGCGCCTAATTTTCAAATTGCAATGGCCACATTATATATAAAATGTGAACATTTGCTACGGCCCCTCCAGGTACTGTTAGGCCTTGACAGCAACCCCTGCTGCTAACAGTGTAGCCCTAGCTTCTATCGCCAGCTCTATCTTTATCTCTAGTGAATATGTCATTGCCTTGACTGGAAGGAGGCCAGTTGAACGCCGTCCCTACACTTACAAAGAATTATACACAGCAGATTTGTAATGCTAAAAAAGTATCCTATGCCATAACAAAGTAATACAGCATGAAAATATTCCAACCATTTGTGCCAAGAGTTATAGAATATTATATCTCATACTATGAGGTTGCTTCCAGGGCTGTGAATGGACTTGTAAGAGACCTTGGCAAATTTCTTTCTGAAGTTAAGATCTTGTGGTGAGTGTGTGTGTGTGTGCATGCGCAAATGTTTTGACATGGAGAAGAGGAAGAAAAACCAATTGGAAGATAAACAGCTAGGGTATCTTCAAATCTAGAGGCTCCTTATCTGGACAGACTTTTGAGATAAAGTAAGTCTGTGATAGGTCCAGCTTCATTTCCCCTCCAAATACAAATTATGCTGCCAAGGTTTCTTCCCAAGCTTTCCTGTGGCCCAGCAGTCTTCTGGGAATTCCCTTTAGTTTTAGATCTCTCCCCTCTCCCTCTTTCCCTCTCTCAGATAGGTTGCTCATTCTGCAGTGAAAGACTATGCCAAGATAAAGTTAGAAAAGTACTCTTTAAGTTAAGAAAGCCAGACTGGGTAAAAACATGAAGCTGTTAAATAGTGTGATTTTTCCACCAGGGTGTTTTCACTGAGGCTGTGGGCTGCAGAGGGAAGATGCAGCTAGAGTAAAAAGAAGACAGTGGTAGAGAACCAGAAACATAGTTTCATTCAGGGATGGGGGAGATATTCAATCTAGTTCACATTTAAATGTAAAGGTAAAGGTAAAGGGACCCCTGACCATTAGGTCCAGTTGTGACCAACTCTGGGGTTGCAGCGCTCATCTCGCTTTATTGGCCGAGGGAGCCGGCGTACAGCTTCCAGGTCATGTGGCCAACATGACTAAGCCACTTCTGGCGAACCAAAGCAGTGCACGGAAATGCTGTTTACCTTCCCGCCGGAGCGGTACCTATTTATCTACTTGCACTTTGATGTGCTTTCGAACTGCTAGGTTGGCAGGAGCAGGGACCGAGCAACGGGAGCTCACCCCATCGCATGGAGATTCGAACCGCCGACCTTCTGATCAGCAAGTCCTAGGCTCTGTGGTTTAACCCCTGCAGTTTCCAAAACAGGACATGAACTGAACCACAGCAGTCCTTCCAAATACACGCTTCTCCAAATTTTACACTGCTGTTGTCCGGCCAAGTAATATGCATAAAAATGCATGTAGCAGTGAAATGCAAAAATGCTTTACAAAAGGGGAAATTGCTTTGCAAAAGTGTGTACACTAGCAAAAATTGCAAACAAAAATGTGTATTGTCAGGAGAAAATTGTGCTGAAATGCCGATGAATTTTCATAAGGTCTTATCATGGGGAAAAGATCATAAATTCATGTGGAGAACTGAAGACTGGAAAAAATGAGAAACTGAGGGAAACTGACAGATTCATCCATCCCTATCGATAACTGCCCTTTATCATTAACCCTGGCAACAGCAGACCCTACACATTGCTTTCCATAACTGCATGTTCCTCCACCTTCTTCACACAAGTCGGTGGAGCAGTATTTGCCTTTTCTAGAAAAAGGGAAAAGGTGGAGAGAAACCGCATCTGCATTCAAGAGGCATGTTCTGTGGCTTCAGCTTGAGAACCATTGTTCTGTGCTGAACTCGATATTGAGTCCTAATAGGCCACACACTGTTTTCTGACTGTACGTAAAGAAGTACAACACAGTCATATCCATAGAGCAGGATTCCTAGAATGGGCCTTGGGTCGCCCCTGATTTGCCATACATGCTCAAAGAAAGCTTTGGAATTGGATCAATTGGAAGTGATCGATCCTACTTCATTTTTAAAAAGCTGTAAAATCAGTGCTTAAAGCTCATTCAACAGAGGTTCAAGAGGAACAGTCTACAGCCACTTCTACATTTCCAATTCTATCAGAGCCATCGAAATGATTTCCATTAGAAGATTAGGTGTGTGCATAAACTAGGGAAAGGTTTCAGGCCAGTCATAGGAAATGCCCTTACTGGATGGGCCAGAACCAATCTCCCATAGGAACCTGCATGTTTTCCAACAAGACTTTGGAATGCCAACAAAAGACTGCTAAATATAACTCAAATGAAATATCGTGCCACTCTGAATATGATGGACTGATGCAGTACTGGCTGGTGGTGAGCTAATCTGACCCTCCCATCACTGTGTTTTAAGATGTGCCCACCCCATGCTGAGCTCATTCTACACCAGTGTGGTGTAGTGGTTAAGAGCGATAGTCTCGTAATCTGGGGAACCGGGTTCGCATCTCCGCTCCTCCACATGCAGCTGCTGGGTGACCTTGGGCCAGTCACACTTCTCTGAAGTCTCTCAGCCCCACTCACCTCACAGAGTGTTTGTTGTGGGGGAGGAAGGGAAAGGAGAATGTTAGCCGCTTTGAGACTCCTTCGAGTAGTGATAAAGTGGGATATCAAATCCAAGCTATTATTATTATTATTATTATTATTATTATTATTATTATTATTATTATTATTTGCCCTTGCCCACCCCTCTTGGTAAGCAAAGCAATGTGCCACATTTTGAAAATGGGAGAGAAGCTCAGCCTCACCAGCTCCTACTGAACTAAGCTTCTTTCTCCCTTTCCCCCTACCTGCAGTATCCATTAACAGCAAAGCAGAGCATAAGTTGTTTTAATCCATCTTATTTCCTCCATAAAGCACTGGGAAGTCAGAGGAAGGATTAGTAGAGAGGGGATATCTATCCTTCTCCTACACACTCTAATCTTGCAGAAAATTAATTATTAGGGAGAAGGGGGTCATAATCATCAATATGAGTCCTGTTTGTCATCATACGTCATTTTCTAGCGTTCAAAAGGAATGTGTTGAAATAAATTTGGGAAACAAAGCTGTTTCATGGCACCAAAAATCCAAGCACTAAGATCTATGTTTCAGTGAGAAAATGTTGAGCTTTCCCCAAATAATGTATTCTTCTGTTATTAAATGGTTGTTTTATAAACACACACACACACACAATTTCAAAATGCTAAGTGTAGCTTCATACTGTACAAAGGAATATCCACTCCAGCTAAGCAGTGACATCTATAAAAGCACCTCCTATGTAAGAATTCCATTGTCAGGTGACTGGAGACTGCACACACACATGTATATTTAGACAGGAAGTGTCTGATGTGGTCCCCTTTCCCAACCAGTAGTATACATAGCAACACATATTACCATCTACACCAGGCTTCCCAACCCGGTGCCCTCCAGATGTATTAAACTACAACTCTCATCAGTCCCAGAAAGCATCTAGGTACACTATAGGTGCACAATGAATATTCAGAGTGTCCCATAAAATGCAAGCCAAATATAATTTTCATCATGTGTGCAGATAGCATACATGCTGCAAGAAGAACCAGAAAAGGCCCTACCTCCATCACACAGGCATAGAGGTGAAATGAAACAAACCCAGCACATAATGGGGAACATGCAAAGTGTGTACATGAGGATACCATAATATGTCTGGTTCATATGTAGTGCATGCACTCTAGCAGAGCATGAGAAGTGTCTTCTACATTTAACTTTAGAAGAATTCCATCATCACTCTACCGCCTTCACCATCATGAGAAGTTAACCAAGCTCTGGTGAGTGAGACAAGATTGAGGATTCCCTTCTGTGACTGCTGGAGCCACAGAAGGGAGAGGCAGTGGTGGACCTTGGGGTCTCAAATCTCAGTGGTGCCCCATGCAATGCCAAAGTTCAGCTCTCTTGCCTCTCACCTTCCATTCTGCATCATAGTTGTGGCACCCAGTGCACACACCCAAAGCTACACATTGGCTGCACTGCCCTAAGTCCGCCTGTGGGAGAGGAATGATCCTTGCACCTTCCCCAGAAAAGCTTGTCTCTGGGTCTCCTTGCATTTAGAACTCCAAGCACACAGCAGACAGGAAAGACCACGTGCCTTCACTGCCCCTCTAAGCAGGAAGGGAGCAGCGGTGATGGGTTTGCTTGCCTCTTCACCTGCTAGAACACTGGAGCTCAGATACCAAGGCAGAGAGCGCCCACCCTCCTACCACACACTTCAGTGGCTCTGTACCTGTGTGGATCATAACTTCAAGCTGCATTTCAAAGAGGCAACAAGAGGTCACAAACAAGGTAAAGGTAAAGGACCCCTGGACAGTTAAGTCCAGTTAAAGGCGACTATGGGGTGCAGTGCTCATCTCGCTTTCAGGTCATTTGTCCACATCTTTCCGAGTCATGTGGCCAGCATAACTAAACCGCTGCTGGCACACAGAGGACCATGACAGAATCCATAGAGCACAGAAACACTGTTTACCTTCCCACCATAGCGGTAGCTATTTATCTACCTGCACTAGTGTGCTTTCAAACTGCTAGGTTGGCAGAAGCTGGGATAGAGCAATGGGAGCTCACAATGTCATGCGGATTCAAACTGCCAACCTTCAGATCAGCAAGCCCAAGAAGCTCGGTGGTTTAGACCACAGCACCACCCGCTCCCTCATCCCTTAAGGTCAATTCCTAGTGATGACACATTTTTTGTTGGCCATCAAACCCATCCAAAAAGTGTTGACCCAGAACCTTCAAGCTCAAACCCACAAAGCTGAGCATTTCTTCCAGCTAGTGCTCTTTCCAACTGCATGTTCCGCAACTGATTAGTAAACAATCTTATTTATAGCAATTGATGTATGCTGAACTTCTATTGTGCAACATGCTTCATTCACCACCCTTTTTTTTACTTGATTTTGTATCACAGCAGGCCTGGCGTGCAAGGTCACTATGTATCCCTTTATTGTTTTCTTTTGCAAAATGATGTTTTGTTCTCAATCCTTGGCCAATACGTCTCCCCTGCCCCACAGTTATTACCAAACATCATGTTTGCTGCTATCCCCCTTGCCAGAAGAAGCTGGATTCAAAGTTTGTTAGATATAGATAGATATGGATAGCTGTAAAATGGTCCGGACCGTTTGGAAAGTAAGGTGTTAGGAGCTGTAAGATGATATGGCTAGCATAAAACAGCTAAATATTGATTAATGACAGTGTTTTTGTGTGTGTGTGTGTGTGTGTGTGTGTGTGTGTGTGTCAGAAAGTAACACAGAAAGTTAAAAGAAACTACTAAAGTAATGTAGTAGTGAAAAATGACTGTGGTATGACTGCAAGAGCAAGTAGATAATTCAGGGAGAGAATTAAGCTTGTGCTAGAAACATTATTATTATTATTATTATTATTATTATTATTATTATTATTATTAGCACCTCTGCTTTAAAGCTGAGCTTTAAAGGTGGTGTTACAGCTTGCTAGGGATAAAATACACTTGACTTAATGTGATCTGCACTTGCAGAAGTCACACACTATAAAAGTTCTTGGAAGTGAATGGTTTCTTTTAAAGTTTTCAATTAGTAGCTTTTAATCAGCAAATTATTTCCAGGAAACGGCACAGGGGGGACAGGACCCCTTCTGAAGAATGTCAGGTATGAGTGACCCAGCCGGTCTCACTTTCACCCCCACCAAACTTATCGCAGAGGGAACATTTACTATGCCATAGAAATGTTCATTTGCTGAACGGCTAAGATAAATATGTCCCACTTTACTGCTTCCATAAGCTGCATGTGTGTCATAAAGCTCGACCTAAGAGCACAACCCTCCACCTCAAATACTTCAAACAAACCAGCACTGAGGGGCCTCGTGAGAGTTTTAGCTATTGCTTAAACCTAGCTGCAAGGAAAATGTTTGAGTCTTCAATTATCATTTTCAAATCATTCAAAGTCACCGAGAAGACTGTGCTGAACTTTTCCATTGCAAGATTTGGCTAGGAAAGTGGTTATGGCTTATTTGGTTTTCCTAATGAATGGGCTCAGCTGCCCTTCATACACAGAACCCAATGTGTGGATCTCTGGCCTGTGAAATGTAAACAAGGGTCACTGCTTGATCTTATTTATTTGTGTATTTACTTAAGACATTTATATCCTGCTGTTCTGCAAGCGTTAGGCAATTCACAACAAAACCACATGAATTAAAACAAAACCCAGTAAACACACACTATATTGCCTCCCGCAGATCCCTTTATCCACGTGTACAACATGCATTACTGACCAAATGACCTCCCTGTTTTTACTTCTGGGCAGCTGCCCTTCTGCGTTTCTCCAGCGGCTGGGAATTGCTTGAAGAGGTAGACAAGAATCTGCTGAGGAGCAAGTACAGTTCTCCTCTGCCGCAGGGATGGGGAAGCTGCTATGACACTCCAGATGCTATTGGACTACAAGTCCCATCAGTCCCAGCCAGCATGGCAAATGCTCAGGGATGATAGGAGTTGAGTTGTAGTCCAGCAATCTCTGGAGGGCCCCAGTTTCCCATTCCTGTTTCAGGGCTTGTTCACACTTCTGCTCACCTAGAAAGCATGGGTCCAAGCAGTTTTCCATATTCTGTTTGCCCTGCTGCTTTCCCCAGGAAAACTCGCTCTTTAGTGCTGAATCAGAGCAAACATCCATCTGTGGTACACCCAACTGACATTTCATAGAATTGGAAGGGACTGTGAAAGTCATCTGCAATGCAGGAATCTTTTGTCCGACATGGGGCTCAAACCCACAACCCTGGGATTAAGAGACTCATGCTTTACTGACTGAGCCGCAAGTCAATCCAATTCAGCAGTAAAGATTGGGTTTTCCTGGGGGGGAAGTCTGAATGAGTGTACTATGGGGGCAAGACTATAAATGTGTAAAATAAAAGTGAAATATAACAAAAGCACTGAGGGATACTCATTATTATAGACATTAGTCACTCTTTGACAAAATAAACTGGTGGTGTGTTTTTATTATTATTATTATTTCACTATAATATACACACTCTTTGGAGTGGGATAAGGATTCAGGGAAGCTTCTCCTGAAGGAAGGAAGACCTGACTCATGTTCTGAGAAACTTATTGCTACACCCCTCAAAAAGAGCCATCTGCACTTTGCTATTCTTCCAGCACTTTAATATGATTTAAGAGGTAAATGAGATCAGGTAGATTGTTCAAGATATATTTGCTTAATTCAACCCCACAAAAGCACAGGCTCTTTACACTGAGGGAAAAGGAAAACATGAGTCAGGCTATGATGTAAAAGAAATAAACTAGCACACTTAATATCAAGTACAGCAGTACATGCACTCCTATGTACATTCACTCAGAAGCAAGTCCCACTAAATTCAATGGGATTTATTTCCATGTAGATGGGCAGAGCATTGTAGCCATAGAATGAAATTTCCTTACGACAGAGAAGCACAACTAAAGTTGGTTTCGTTTTCTCTTTTTGGTCATGAAACAGTAACAATGCGCAAATAGGTAAGCTACCAAAATAAATTGTGGCTGCTTCCATCAGACTTCACTGAGATTATATTTTAATCAGGTTCATATACCTTATCCAAGCAACAAGGCTGGTGCCAGGGAGCCAAATTTAGAAATGGGGTGAGTATTTGTAAGGGGGAGAACCTCAGGAGGAACTGTCTCCCTTGACTGAATAGACTGGTCTATTTTTTTCAGTTTCATCCAGCCTATTTTGAGCTGGCTCCAAAGTCAAATGGGGATCAAAAGGCCACTCCATGCACCATTTCCTGTCAAATATGGTGTCCAGCAGGAAATGATGTCATCACCTATTGCCCTCTTTCCCAAGGTAAGGCTTCTTCCTTGGAAAATGTGGGTTGGTGATAGAGGGCAGAGCAGCAGAAGCTAGAAAGCTTGGAGAAGGGGAGCAGCTTGCATTTTTTTATGAATTCATGCTGGGCGGGAGAACTCCTCAAGGGTCCCAGCCACACCATATATTTAATAGTACATGGTTTCCCCCAAAGAACCTTGGGAATCCTTACAGAGCTACAATTCCCAGTGCTTTTAACAAAACTACAGTCCCCATGATTATTTGGGGAAGCCATGTACTCTAAATGCGCTTTAAATGTATAGCACTGGGCATTAGTGATTATTGACATGAGGAGAAAGACCATCATGACCAAGATTTGTTCTAGTGTTTGACCTGAACACTTGAACTAGGGAAGCATAGTCAGTTCTG
This sequence comes from Podarcis melisellensis, assembly GCF_964234715.1. Lineage (NCBI taxonomy): Eukaryota > Metazoa > Chordata > Lepidosauria > Squamata > Lacertidae > Podarcis > Podarcis melisellensis. The sequence continues at coordinate 49,312,637 of NC_138530.1, forward strand.
GAGGCAAGTTGGAAGTGTGTCAATCATCCCTCCCTACAACACATTCATGCTGTTCGTATGAAGAGCTAACCAAGTAGTTTAAGCCAATTGTAAAACCAAGGAAGGCTTTCATTATAGGAAATGTTGGCCAACAAAGGACAGCTGGGTGCCTACAAAATTCTGTTTCCTGGTGGCACAGCTACTGCCCACTTAAAGAAGGAATTGGGCCTAAAACATCACTGAAAAGTCATTTGAGAAAATGCAGCAATCAGGAGTGAGTCTATGCTCTCTTAAGGGCACCTACTTGGGAAAACCAAGGTTTCTGCCTACAGTCCTGGTCAAAAGGGCAACTCTTCAGACCATTTGTTGAATTCCAGGACCAGTGAATTCAATGAAACTAGGTAAAATGTTTGGAGAGTTGGCATTTAAAGGAATGAAGCAGAGAAAATGAGGCTGAAGGGGTCATAAATAACACACTGGATGCAATCCAGAGAAAGTTAGGCACAAATTGCTTTAGTCACATTAAATTCAGTAGGAACTGAGCTCACCGTTAATGCTTAAGTTCCATTGATTTGAATGGAATATGTTTAAGTGTCACCAGACTTCATTGGATATTGCCCACTGGCAGTGATCCAACTGTTCTGAAACTCTTAGTGTTGTATGCAGGTTTACTTGTTCTCTTTCGTGGGCAGGGAAACACACACTGCAAGAAACTGGGGATTCCTATACATGCATAGAGAACTTCCTCTAGTAGAATCAATCGGGACTTCAGATAGACCTCCAAACTGAAAGTGAGTCCCATTCATTTGTGTGAACTTTACTTCCAAATAGTTCTGTACATTCACATTTGCTGTTAGGCTGAAATTCCAAGCTCACTTAGAGGGGAGTAAACTGCATCAGAATCTCTCAGACTGGCTTCTGTTTCAAGTAAGCCTTATTTAGGATCAATGTGCAAAACTCTTAACACAGTGGCTCACACTCTCCCTTTTCCTGAAAGCATTTAGGAGTCTAATCCGCCACTGACTGCCAGCAATTCGTAGGCTGCCAAACACAAACCACTTAAACCACCAAACTTGCATTCAAACTTGCTCAGCCCAAGCACCCTCAGCAGACCAAAACTGGATCAAGTGAAGATTTGGTAACTCAGGTATTTGGTGCATACAGCTGTAACCTGCATTGGCTTCAGTTACTTCATGTGCCCTAGGGCATGTACACACACAGGACAAAACGTTACTCCAAATTCATTAATGGAATTAGTCAATCCAGTGAGAGCTCTTCTCACTATCAGTCTATAATTGTCACTGTGAATAAAATATTTCATTGTGCACAGCTATGCCTACAACAATTTCTGCTTGATTGTATCAACAAAAAAATGCTGTGCGAGCTCAGCTGTACCAATTTTGTGGCGACTGTCATCTTACCTGGTCTTCAAATATGCACTCACACATTTGAAAATAAATCCTTCCGGGTAGGAGACCCACACACTCCAACTCCAGACAAGTTCTCATGGATTTTTGCATTAAAACTATAGGAAGTCTCAAGCAAGACATACACCGTAGGCTGTTTCAGAAACGCGGCTAAGGAGGATGGAGACTTGACTGCACATATTTAGTGCAATACTGAGGACTAGAAGATTGCCTCGCTTTTAAAAAAAAAGCAAAAGTAGCATTTCCTCGCTTTTACTTGAGGGCTTAGAAATTTCGCCCCGTCAACATTTCATCAAGGTGCGTGCGTGTGTTTGTGACACGTGTGTCTGCGAGGGTAGTAGGGGTGGGTGGGAATCTACCTAGGTCTGGAACCTCGCTTTGCCAGGTCAAGACACCTCTTATCCCCTAGAATACAACGAGGCCAACTTTTTGCTCGTTCCTGGCTGCACAGCACGCTCAGCAAGTGCCTTTGTGGGTGGGAAGACAATGGCAAGCGGAGACGAGCGGCCTCGGGGAAGAGACGCAGGAGGGCGCTTTGCTGCCCCGGCGCGGCGACGCTGGGGAAGGGAAGAAGAAGGAGCCGCGCCTGCCTTACCGTGAGCGCAGAGAACTTCTGAGCCGGCGCGAGGAGCGCCAGCTCCGGCAGCAGCAGCCACAGCGGCAGCAGCAGCATCCTCGGGCGCCGCCGGATCGGGCCTTCGTGCGGTGTCCGTCTGTCAGTCCCTAGTGGGGCTCAAGCCCTCCTTCCTGCGGAGGATTTCCCCTGGTGGGTCTTCTTCCGCGCCAATTCCCTCCTCAGGTTTGGAGAGGGGAGCGCGCACGGGAGACGAAGCCGCTCTCCGCTGCGCCCCTGGGGCTGCACGAGCTGGGGACCCCCCTCCGCAGGCTCGCGGGTCCCGAACTCGCCGCTCGCTCCACTCCGGCTCTCCGCCTGTGGAGCGACGATGCCTTTCTCGTTGTACAGGAGCTGCCTGCTGCGGATCCCCGAATCAGATACTGTCTGCTGGTGGCCAAGCAGCTTGCTTTGCCCTCCCTCGGTGTGGAGCTGTCATCTGATGCTCGCCCGGGGAGCGAGCGAGCGAGAGAGCGCACGGGAGGGGGGACTTTAAATAATAGCAATTAAAGAGCGGGGGACTTCCCTAATCCTCTCTTCTGTCGTCGTGCACCAGGCAGCAGCCTTGTCTCTGGCTCTGCAGGAATTCGGGATGGTTTGGAAGGAGGCAGCCGGAGAGATGGGGAAGGTGCAGTATGAACCTCCCAATGTCTTATATACACACCCCTCTCTGCGCTTCCCTCTGAGCCCGGCCTCCAATGCCTCCTCCCAGACCTGCAGATCCTCCGCTGATTGATTGATTAACCCTCCTGACACCAGTTTTTGCTCGCCCCCTTCGCTGAGATTCCTAGCAGATTCTTTTGGAAAGCAGAATAGCCAGCAAGAGTGAGAGAGCGCGAGAGACCCAAAAAAGGGGGCAAACTGGACCATTTGAGGCGGTCACCAGCGTGCCGCCTGCAACCGTTTGCAAGAGGTCAGCGTGCGCAAAGAGCCAAGCGTGCGTTTGCTTCTAGTCCCGCTGCTGGGGGTTGTTGCAGATTGCGTTGCAAAAGAGGGTTTAAAAGGTGAGCGCCGGGCAGTTGGTGTGTTCCCTCGGCGTTGTTCGCCTTCCAGCTCTGGTGACATTTTGGGGCAGTTGCTCGGTAACTCTAGCTTTGAAGGATAAGCAAGAGGATTTGGTGCGTGCGTGTGCCTTGACGCTAAAGAGTGTCTTTTCGCTCTCTCTTTCAAACGCGGCATTGTTGGAATATTTCAGCCTTGGCCGGTCACTTGGCACAACGCTGCTGACACAAAACTGAAGGATTACAATATTTCTGAAAGCAAAGCAGACTCAGATGAATTTATCAAGGGTCGGGAAGCGCCAGAGAAATAAGAGTCTGCCTTGAGAATTAGCTTTGGATTAATTTGTCGAATCAAGTGCAACTAGTAAATCCTAGTATTCCAAAAACCTTGTTTTGCATCACACAGGATTCTGCCTTACACTGAAGGCATGTTCGTGTTACTGCCTATTCTGCATTCACTGCCCTTCCACTGCTAATTTTCCAGCTAGATTCACACTAACTTAGGCTGTGTACATATATATACTATATATATATATGTATATACATACTATATAAACTGCCTCAGTCCTGTATACCTGAAGGAGTGTTTCCAGCCCCATCGTTCAGCCCCAACACTGAGGTCCAACTCTGAGGGCCTTCTGGCGGTTCCCTCACTGCAGGAAATGAGGTTACAGGGAATCAGGCAGAGGGCCTTCTTGGTAGTGGCGCCCACCCTGTGGAACGCCCTCCCATCAGATGTCAAGGAAATAAGCAACTGTCCTACTTTTAAAAGGCAGCCCTGTCTAGGGAAGTTTTTAATGTTTAATGCTGTACTGTAGTGTATATGCAGCCAGGGCCACAAGCCATTATGGACCCTGAGGTTTCTTGACAAACAGTGGCATAGTGTGGGGGGCGCAGGGGGGGCCGGCCGCACCGGGCGCAACATCTGGGGCTTAGGGTTAGGTGGTGCAAATTACTTGCCTTGCCCCGGGTGCTGACAACCCACGCTACGCCACTGTTGACAAATATTGTGGTTGGATGTGTTTCTTTGTCAAACCAGCTTCAATCAAACCAGAAAGCTGAATGTGAAGCGGTAAAATGAAGATACCCTAACAGCCATTGAGCATGCACAAATTACAGCTTCACAAGTTTGGGGCGGGGGTTGCAACAGCAGGGAAACCAAAAAGGTCCTGCAGGTTATCCCTGCCCACTTTCTGGCATGAACAACAACACACTGGAAACACAGCTTGAAACATAGCAGGAGCAGCGGTTGACCTTGCTACATTTTAGGCCACTAATATGAACATGCCCCAAATCAGACCATTGGTTCTTCTAACTCAGTGTTTTCTACACTGAGTGGATGTGGCTGTCCAGGATTTCACAGAATTGTAGAGTTGGAAGGGATCCCAAGGGACATCTAGTCCAATCCCCTTCCCTGCAATGCAGGAATCTCAACCAGACCATGCATGGCAGGTGGCCATCCAACCTCTGCTTAAAAACCTCCAAGGAAGGAGAATCCACCACCTCTCATGGGAATCTGTTCCACTGCTGAACAGCTCTTACTGTCAGAAAGTTCTTCCTGACAGAATCTCCTTTCTTGCAACTTGAGGCCATTGGTTCGAGTCCTTCCCTCCAGAGCAGGAGAAAACAAGCTTGTTCCATCCTCCATGTGGAAGCCCTTTAGATAATTGAAGATGGCTATCATATCTCCTCTCAGTCTCCTCTTTTCCAGGTTAAACCTACCCAACTCCCTCAACTGTTCCTCATTAGGTTTGGTTTCCAGACCCTTGATCATCTTTGTCTCCTTCCTTCTGCACATGTTCCGGCTTGTCAATATTCTTCGTTCAGGTGGAATTTTCTCCCCGCCTTACCTGGAGATGTGAAGGTTTAACCCTGGAACCTCCTGGATGCAGAATATATGCTGTATCACCAAGGTGTAGCCTTTCACATAAACAATGGCATTGGCATCTTTGCACCTGCTCCCTCCAAAAGAGGGAGCAGGTTGAAGCTGGGATTTGAACTTCAGTTGGAGAATTCAGACATCAACATACATACCAAGTCTTGTGCTGATACCTCAGTCTTCATGGCAGATACTGCATTACAGTGTCTTTTACATCTTTCCTGACCTTGAAAACAAGTAGAGGGATTCAGCTGTTATTTGAACTTGAAACTTAGAATTGAATCCTGAATATGCATATCATATTTTATTCTGATATCAATGTGCTGGAGGAAAAGATGGTGTTACCAGCTTACAAACAATACCAAACCGATGAGTTAAACCAAGGTCTGAATTTGCTCAGCTAGTATAATACTTAGCATGGTCATTTAGACTGTTCTATGTGTGTTGATCTTAATAATCTTTGGAATAACCATATAAATAGGTCCATATTTTTATCCCCATATTTTGGATGAAGGAACTGAGGCTGAGAAGGAGCAATTTGCTTAAGGCTCAGTTTGGGAACCTCCAGATGTTGCTCCCATCATTCTTGACCACTGGTCATGCTGGCTTGAACTGATGGGCCTTGAACTCCAACAACATGTGGAGGCCACAGGTTTCCCAACATGTATGCACAACCAGAGCTCTGTCCTGACCAATAGCGGTGGTTGGAAGAGGGAGGAAGAGCCTTAGAGAGTGGTGGGAGGCGGAGACCAACTGCCTCATTGGAGCAAGACTTCTTGGGAAGAGCAGCCATGATCACTATGCCTGAGCTGCTTTGGGGGTTTTTTGAATAAAGAGTTAACTTCATTGACACTCCTTATTGCTGACCTGCTCCTGACTCCGGCTCCTGATGCTTATTGAGATGGAGCCAACCAGGGCTGCACATAATATTGGAAATGCATCCGCACCGTAGATTTATATAAAGATATTGGGATGTATCTAAGGAAATTGTACCCAGAGCAGATCTACTAAAATTAATGGATGTAAATTAGCCATGTCCATTAATTTCAATTTGGATATGAGCCATTTTGTATGTTGGGTCCATCTGCTGCCTCCGCCTTCTCCTACTTCTCATCATCTGCTTGACCAATATCCAGACCTTAAGCCAAGCTAGGGATGTTTCGCTGGAGTGGCATTTGACCTATTTTGATGGATTCCATAAAGCAACCCCGGCTCAAATTAAGGTCCAGATGCAACATATCAGCTGAGTCTGCTGCTGGTGAATATCTGAAACCTATATGGCTAATCCACCCCAGCAGAAATAGTATCCCACATTATCACATCTTTTAATTAAAAGGCACTAAAAGTAATGAAGTATTAGCAATGATTACTCTGCATACCTAAACCAAGGCAGATCATTTCATAAATGTGTGGATTATCTATATGTGTGAGGAGTGCATAAGAAAATGCAATATGACTGCAAGGTGTTTTTTTCTTTTCTTTTTTACCACATTTCTTTTCATTATTTTTCTGGCTCTCTGAATTTGCCTCGTGTGCCAAGCTGCTCGTAGCAACTTGATTGTACCTTCTTCCCCAATTTTTCTAAAAGAGAGAGAAATTGCTAAGGACACATCTGAGCACAGCAACAATGCGATTTATTCAGAGCAAAGGGTTAAAGCCTCTTGGAAATGAAGGTATTCCTTTTCAGCTTGGCAGGAAACTATTTGGGTTTGGAATGTTTCAAAGGGCTCCCCCCCCCATCCCCTCCTTTTATCACAGGTGCTTTTAAACCATTCCGTGGCTGATTTTCAAGGTCTGGGGCCAATGGTAAACCACAGAGAATTTAATTCTTTTTCATGAATAGCTGTTTTACTTACTAAATTCCCTTGAAGGCTTTCTTAATGTCACCAACAACAATCCACAAATAGGCCCAAACCTATTGAGGATAGCTTTGTTTAGAAAATAAATTTTAGCTTATAGTTGCTTGTACATTTGATTTCTTTTTCTTTTGGCATGAGGCGAGGAAGAAACCCTGCAAAAAAGCAACTGTATTCTGCTACACATCATTGACACAATAATAGTGCAGTAGTGGTGGATTTGCAGTATACTGGATCATACCACTTTGTGAGCTGATTCCCCAATATTGCTGCATTATTGCTGTCTGGAGGGGCACTCTTGCCCTATGTCACAATGAAGGTGGTTCTGAAAGAATCAACGGGAAGGTTTGTGGTATTAAAAATACAAGAACGCAAGACTAGCCCTGCTGGATCAGGCCAATGGCTCATTCAGTCCAGCATCCTGTTCCCACAATGACCAACCCGAAGGACCTCTTGCTGGTGTATTTGGGAGGCATCCCATTTTATCCCTTACAATAACCTGAGAGATAGGGGCTACTACCCAAAGTTACTAATTGTGGGTGAGCCGGGCTTGATCTCAGGTCTTCCAAGTCCTGAGGGAGTGGGAACCCGTGTCACTCAAGGGATTGTTATAATCCTCATCATCTCTGAGCACTGGTTATGCTCTCTGGTGGTGATGGAAATTGGAATCCAACAGCAACTGGAGGCAATAGGTTCCCTCTCTCTACACCCATTTGGTTCTTGCCAATGTATCTTGCCTCATGGCAATTCAAGGAGTCAATAAAAGGAGCTGGAGCAACAGAGAAGTGGGGAGTAAAGAGAGTTGACGATACATCTTTCATCTTGTGACTTAATAACCAGCTTAAATACATTCCCTGGACAAAGATCTAGATCTAGATACATCAGTTGGTAACATTTCACAGACTTAAGCATCTGGCATAGAAGTCCTTACTTCTTGTTTCACAGTTTCTCATTGTACTTCCTGGACGTTCCTGGTACTTTACATGAGTGGATCATTTCATCCTCCGGCACTATCAGTCTAGCATGAGACCATTTCAATGATTAAGGAATAATAATAGTGAAGTGGATATGGCTCCAAGCTGTCATTTTTCAAACCACAACAGGACCATGACACGATGTCAAAATAATTTAGGATGGTAATGTTTTGCCACACGAGACCAAGGCCTTCGTTGAATTCTTCTTTTACAGTCAAGCAAATCTAGGAAGTGCTCATGTGTTTTGGCACACACAACTGCTTTTTTTCTTGCCTTCTCCCATTGGGTGCATTTGTGGCGAGGAAGAGATGGCTGTCTGCTTTTCTGTGGCATACCATCAAAAAGTGTAGGAAAAGGAGGCACAGGGCAGAATTTATGGTTAACAGCAAGTGGAAACAAAGTCAGGAACAATTGAATGGCGAATTGTCTGCTAAGATAAACAACCTGCCAAGATTTCCTCTCTGGCAAGGTTGACGCTAGACGAAAGGTTGGTTTTGCACAGCTAAAGAAAACCTTCATCTTTGTGGGTTTAAATCTCTGACAGGTTATATAAACACTAATCCATAAGGCGTTTAAAACTCTTCTCCCATGGCAAGGGTTTGTGTGGGATCTGTGGATTCTATTTATTTCTTTGGAGGGTCTTGAGCAAGGAGAAGAGAGATTCTTGCTGTTAAAAGTGTAAACTCAAGTTCATTTGAAGGAGCGAGATGTGTGTTATCCTAAATATTTGGCAAATGGTTGGTTTGCATGAGGCACCCCAACTTGGGGCACTCTTAAAGGTCAGCAAAATGCCAAGTATGTACGTCATTGTGAGATTTTCCTCACACTTTGTGTGGTTGGGGGACCATTTAGATTTTCTGCCTCAGGCACCAACATGTCTTGAGTGATTTCTAACTCCAAAAGCACTTCCAACCTATTGCTCTTTTTTGGGTGGGATTCAGTTACACACCACCAAATTTAGGTCGCACAAATATACTTGATTGATGAAAACCCACTTTCCCTAAGATCAGACTGTTTGCAATAAGGAAAGTGATGAGAATGTGCACCAGAAAGTGTGGGATAACATTTGCTTTGGAGCAACATCATATAACCTCCCCAGCAACAAATCCGAATAGATGCGCAACAAACAGATCATCTGGAAGTGCCATAAGAGATATGAGAGAATACATGACTGCAGTGGTTTAAGTGAAACCAGGGAAATATTAGCCTTATTCAAGGGTTTAAAGAAAAAATGCATGGGGGCTTAATCTGAGGAGGGGGGCAGGTGGTGCATGGCACCCCCAATCTTCCTGAGTGTGCCATGTGCACCTGCTCCTCCACACTCAATTCCAGAAGCTATGAAGAGAGCTTATATTCATATTGTGCTAAATGCTCCTACAAGTCCCCTTGTGACTGGGAAGTCTGATCAGAGTCCTGACTCTGCTCACTGTGGTAAGGTTGAGGGTGCAGGGGCTCTCAGTGTTGGTGCACCTGCTCCTCTTCCTCAGCTTAAGCCCTTGCACATGCTTCAAGTGCTTGAATAGAGCTTCTGTTCTGCTTACATGTTGGATCCGGTCGTTACAGTTTCTCAGTCTGAATCTGTGCATATAGGCAACTCCCAGGGGTTACATTCCAAGGCAGGGACGTGGGTGGCGCTGTGGTCTTAACAACTGAGCCTCTTGGGCTTGCCGATCAGAAAGTCGGTGGTTTGAATCCCCACAATGGGATGAGCTCCCATTGCTCTGTCCCAGCTCCTGCCAACCTAGCAGTTCGAAAGCACACCAGCACAAGTAGACAAATAGGTACCACTGCAGCGGGAAGGTAAACGGTGCTTCCGTGCACTCTGGCTTCCATCATGGTGTCCCAGTGCTGGCTCCCTTGGCCTGAAAAGTGAGATGAGTGCCACAACCCCATATTCGCCTTTGACTGGACTTAACTGTCCAGGGGTCCTTTACCTTTACCTTTTACCTATATTCTGAGGCACTGCATGTGTCAGTAAAATAGAGTATATTTTGAACACCGTTGGGAAAGCCTGCAAATGCCCTCTAAACCTCTGGAAACTCTTGAAAAACCCTTTTTTAAAAAACCAGCAGCCCTTACCAGACAGGCATAAATGGTGGCAATCATGGCTCTCAGTCTTCCTCATAGCTGGAGGACAATTTGCAAAGAACAACAAACGGGGTAGACCAGTACTCCGAAGTGCTTGGCTGTGAGTTAGATTCACTTACTGCCAATGGTGTAGGGCTGGTGGTGTCTTGCAGAGGAACATGGTAGTGGGCAGCTGGTGCTTATGATAGGTCCTGCATTGCATTTTGCAATTGATTTTTCCTATTTCCCCCCAATTGATGAACTAATTCTATGCTATTCTGTTTTTGAATTGCTCCCTCTGAAGCATCACATAGCAATGTAATGATAAAAGCAACAACAATACAAACATATGTAAAACAATTTTCCATACCAAAACAATCTCAAATACAATACAGATGGGGTAAAGCTTTCCACTGAAAAGCCTTGTTCATTTGATGGTTTTATGACGGGCATATTAATGTATGTAAATATATAAATATCCCCCTCCCCCAGAATTTATTTATTAATAAACAGGGGGGAGGGGGAATCCAAAAAATAAAGAGCACAAAGAAATACTCAGAAAGTCAGAGCAAGCTGAAAGCAGCATATGGTTGAACACTATAATTAAACTTATTGTTCCAAAACATTACCAAAAATGCCCATTTTTCCAGCCTAACAAGAAGAAATACATTTTAAAAGGAAGGGGGTGGGGAAATGGTTCAAAAAATGCTTTTCCTTTTCCAGTAATGTATATGCAGTTTTCCCCATCACAGCCCCACATACATTGCAGGTCAGAGAGTAAACAGATTTTGGAGCAGGGAGAGGAGTCTGGGTCTGGCTTCAACCCCTTTCATTCTCTATCAACAAAGGTGATTCTTTAATTAGGGCAGTGCAGGTGTTTTCCTCCACCCACCACCCACCTTGTCCCAATGCCTTGCAGAAAATGCACACATTCAAGCTTCCAGAGACTTCTAAAACCCTCTGGCTAACTCTAACATCTCTTGAAAAGCCTGACTTAAAAACAACAACAACAATCTGGAATGGGGGGAGTTTGGTGTGTTGGAGAAGTGATCATCCAAATTGCACACATGTATCTGCCCTTTGAGTATAGAGAAGAATCACAAACTTTGCTTATAACTAGCTTTACGTACAAATATATATCTGTCTCTTTTATGGAACTCCCTGGCATGCCTCTAGGAACTGGTGCATGTTTAATGTCTAACATGAAATGTTGGCTCCTAATGTAGGAAGGCACTGGAATATGAAATGCTTCTATTAAACGAGGAGCAAATTAATTTCTTGGCATGTCTAAGCAAGCCCTTTTATACCGTCAAGCCAAATAAATTGTATATTTTAAAGCCCCTTGTGGACTACCCAGTTGAAAACATGGTTTCGATCGCAGGAAGACCTTTCCACACTGACTGCTTATGAGGGGATTTGCTGCAATTTAAAATTCTGCTTCAATTAAGTGATGATATCATGGAAAGGAGCTGAATAGGAGTCATTATATAATAGCTAAGAAATCCTAGGCTCAAAATGAAGATAATAAATCAACAAGTGGTTGAAAAACACATGAGCTGGAGATGGACCAAGAATGGTTTCACCAGGTGCCGATCCAATGGAAAGAAATGATTTTGGGAGTTGTGGAATTCTTGACAGAGTTTCAAGCTCTCATTGTTTGGGAGACATAACTGTCCACTGTCTCTCAGCTGCTTTTTCCTCACCACTACCCTGGTCCAATGTCTTCAATGAATTCCAGTAACAAGGATACACTAATACTCAAGAGATTCTCCTTCTGCAGCGAAAATCAAATTTAAGTTTACTTAGGATTCTAGGGTGGAAACAAACAAGGGGCAAACATAACCTGTGTATATTATGATCACTGTTTTAGTAACTATTCCTGTTAGCAACCATCCCAATGGCTGCATTCACATATTAATCTAAGCCATGGTTTGTTGTAAACATGATTTGTTGAACACAACCATGAGACATCTCACAGATGAACAAGAAAGTCACAGTTCTTTTTTTTTAAAAAAATTATTTGATTTTTCAAATTAAAATTTTACAGAGATATATCAAACATAAATAATAAAAACAAGATTCCAAGGAATCTCCTGGACTTCCATCCTCCCCTTTATGACCCAAAATTTATGTAAAAGAATTCACCCTTAAACTACAAGCGATATTCCAATCCTACTAACAATTATAACTATTGACAATGTTCTTTAAGATAAGTTATAAATTTTCCCCATTCCTTATTACAATTTTGGTCTTCCTGATTTCTGATTTTTTCTGGTCATTTTGGTCATTTCAGCATAATACATCAACTTCACCTGCCATTCTTCTCTGGTAGGAACTATATCTTCTTTCCATCTTTGGGCCAATAACATCTGTGCAGCCACAGTTGAGTTTGGCTTGTTTTCCAGCTGTTCTTGCCTCTGTGGTTTGCCAAGTGTCTGGGGCTGCATGGCCAAAAAAAACCAAACTATGGTTAAACAAGGCTGTTAGATCCAGACCTAATGACAAACCATTGTTAAAACAAGCCAAGATTTGTAGGCTAACAGCAATGTGACTTCACATGGTGCTTTCTAGCCAAGAAATAAACCATGGTTAGTTTGCTGGACAGTCCAACAAACCCAATTTCAGCTAAATGAACTTAGTGTTAAGTGCAAATCAGACCACCGTGTGGCATTCTAAAAACTGTGTGCAATGTGGCACTGAATCAGCTATCTGAGAATCTTGGCTTTTTTTTCTTTCTTCTTTTTGAAGCATGTTTTTATTGATTGGTTTGAGGATTTATCAACTAATCACTTAACAACTTAATGAGTTCTTGATGCAGGCAACAATATTTTAACCAAAAGATATACAAAAACATTCAAGGAAGAAATGCCAAATGAATCAGCAGTGTTGTCTTAACAGCAGTGGTGAGTGGATAATATATACCAAACTAAACTAAGAGGTTAACAGTCTGCTTTAAAACAGAGGGGAATGCCTGTCTAAATGGGCCAAGCTCTCAAATCTGGCAAATTTCAAGCAGTAATGAATTCTCTAACTGTGGGGCAGCAATAGACAAGTCTGTTTATGGTTGGAGGCAGGCTAGCCTCCAAAGACTTGGCACCCTCAGCAGAGATTTATTACCATGCCTTTGTGATCAGGGAGGTACATTTGGCAGTAGCCACTCTCACAAGTATTCCAGGCTTAGAGCACATAGGGCTTTCAAGATCAAAATGTCACCTTGAACTCAGCAGAGAAGCAAATAGGTATGCAATGCAGCATTGGAGTAAAATGTTCTTGGTAGCTAAACTCAATCACCAATCTGGTTGCCAAATTCTCCACCAATGTATTCATGGCCAGCCCCATATATAGTGCAATATAGTGGTCTGGTCAAGAGGTTACCAGTGCATGTATACAATGGAAAGAAGTTGTATCCATGCACCTACCCTTTTCTGCAAAGCAGAGCACACACAATGAAGCTTGATTTATGCCTACACTTTGTCCTTGCTGCATACGAGTGATTTGATTTAAGCTTATTTCATCTCATGGAGGCGAGGGGCATCAACTCAACAAATCTTCATATGTTTGGCTTGGTTTGCTGATTTGTAGATCAGCTTTCTCCAGGCATTTTTGGTGATCCCCAGAATGTAAATCCCCATCCCTTTCCCACATTATTATAGTGAGATAGCTACCCAATTAAAATGAAGACGGCATCATGAATGCTTGTTTAAATAAAAGCTATCTAGTGTCACTAACTAAATGCAGGTTTGGCCTGATTTTTTCAAGGGGGAAATAAGATTCGCAAACTTTGTGCACTGAGGAGAGACTAGACCAAGTTTATAACCATCAAAATAGATGTATAGTCACGAGAAAGCAAACAATAGCCCAAAGTGGAAATAGCAATATTATAGTGGTTTGCCTAAGGCTTATTAGTGAGTCTGCTGAGGAAGTTTCATTTGTCAGAGGTTTTGCTGAGACACCAGGAAGATTTGTTTGCTGACATGCAACAGAATCCTTTGCTTATTTCCCAAGAAGTCCAATGGTGTTCACTGGCCTTTATTTCCAGGTAAGTGTAGATGGGATTGCAACCCTATTATTGCTTTTAATTTATTTGTATTTAACATTGTGGTTTTAATGCTGTTGATTGCTTTATTTCTTAAAAGTCAAGAAAGAAAGAAAGAAAGAAAGAAAGAAAGAAAGAAAGAAAGAAAGAAAGAAGCAGACCACCTCAATAGTCTACTCCGCCACTTACACCCTCCCCTTCCCCAAATCACTATGGTTGGAGTGCACTGGGAAATAACTCATTTGTGCATTTACTGTGCATTTAATTCAATGGGGGGGGGGAATGAGCCAAGGAGGTTGGTCACTCCCTGATCTGCCTCAGCATGCCTTCATAATGGTAAGATCTGACTTGGTGATGTGAAAGACTATCTCAAATCACCCCAATTCACCTCATTAGTTGGGGTACACACAAAGCCAATGCCCAATGGGCTTCAGCAGACGCCTCTACCTTTTCTTCCAGCAATCATCCTACAGAAATGCTATGTTACAACGCAGCATCGTTCAAACAGAGTCGTTATAAGAAAACAAGGTGGCCCACTGGGCTGCAATTGCAGCTCCATCACCACTGCCTACAAAAAATTGTCTGATCCCAAGAGAATTGGCTGAAAGCACCGCTCCACTTTTTCTGCCTGCAAACAGAGCTGTGCAAACACACTATGAATCTACTCTCATCCCATGACGCTCCCTATTCTCCGTTACCCACCTTTTCCCTGTCTTTGGGCTGTTTTCTTTTCTCCTCCCTCCCTGTTGCTCCTGTCTTGTTTTCTTGTCATTAACATGGGTTTATTTTTGAGCACCTGTTGAGCAAGCCGGGAAGATGCGATTTGGCAAAATGAAATAAGGCTAGGGTCTGATGCCTCATAAATAGAGCTCTTTGTTGCTCTTTCATATCAAATAATTGCCCAGAAGTCTCAAAAGGTGCAACAGAATGTTCGATGGATGTGGTTATCCAAATATGACCTAAGTAGCAGCTCTCTCCATTTCTGAAAACACACCCTTGGAGATGTTTTCTTTGTTTCCTGCCCTACTTGCCTCAGGCACAAGATGCAGCCATCTGTTTAATGCTGAGCTTGTTGCTAGCCAAAAGAAATCCATTCGACAAAACAAACATGAAAAGGTTCAGCGCTCATAAAGACCAAAATCTGGAGTGTGGGGGAGTGCGAAGATGAAGTGAGTAACTTTTAAAGGGGATGCAATATTGGTCAATTAACAAAATTCATTGATCATTTAAAAAAATCAACTCAAAATGTTGCATTTGAATGTATATATATATATATATATTCATGTATTTACAGAGTTAATGAGAAGAATAACAGAGAGCAAGATTCCCCTTTTACCACCTACAATCTACATTTTGGTATCTCTTCAATTACATTCTTCTAGACAATTGAGACACAACCTAGAGCTTGACCTTATCGAAGGTGATAACATCTAATGCCGATAAGGAAGAGCATAACAAACTACTCCAAAGCTCTTACTCTTAACACTTCAGGCAAAGGCCAGGTGCTGGGTCACATTATCTAGTCACTTCTTTGATTCAGATCCCTGGGGAAATGTGACCACTGCCTAACCCATTTCTTCAGGGGATGCAGCAGAGGGGGTATTTATCACCACAATAGATAAACCCAATTCAAAAAAGGAGGTGTGTGCTTAATTTTGGGCAGGAAAGTAGTGCTCCGCCTGCAATAATTTAGCACAGTCAGTGGAATCTAAAGTGACCCTTCCACATGCTTCACAATGGGTTGGATTCTACAAAGAGGTTCTCCCAGATTTTCAGTGAGGCGAGGTGAAGCAGTTTGCCTCAGATGTAGTTCTGACACCCTCACCACCTTCACCTTGTTGAAGCACTGGTATTGGGCCCAGGTGGTATTAAGGATGAGATGTACCTAGTTTCAGGTATGGTTGATTCACCCTCCATGGCCAGTCCTGGGTCGGAATAATCTGGCCACAATAATCCATGCATTTGATTAGGTTATTGCAATGCACTCTATGTGGGGAAACAGTACGAAAGCTGAGTGTCTTGTGCTTGCCGATCAGACGGTCGTCAGTTTGAAAACACGTGATAGAGTGAGCTCCCATTGCTCTGTCTCAGCTTCTGCCAACCTAGCAATTCAAAAGCATACCAGTGCAAGTAGATAAATAGGTACTGCTGCAGCGGGAAGGTAAACAGTGTTTCTGTGTGCTCTGGCACATGGCACATGGTGTCCCGTTGAGCCAGTAGCAGTTTAGTCATGCTGGCCACATGATGCAGAAAGCTGTCTGTTGGCAAACACCGGCTCCCTCGGCCTGAAAAGTGATATGAGTGCCCTACCCCATAGTCACCTTTGAGTGGACTTAACTGTCCAGGGGTCCTTTACCTTACCTTATATCAGCCTGCCCAAGCTGTAAAATGTGCATGGCCTTCTTCTCAACTTGTCAAGGAGTATATCCCACTGTGTGGTGACTCAAGATAGGGCCTTCTGTGTGGTGGCCCCTCATTTGTGGAATTCCCTCCCCTTGAAGGTTCATACAGTGCTGTTGTTTTCTGACTTTCAGTGCTTCTTAAAATGCCCCTCTTTGGGGGAAACTGATATAGCTATTATGGATGTTGTCTGCTTGCTGTGTTTACTGTTGTTTGGGGTTTAAATAATTGTTTTTAATATGAGAATGTTTTTATTTCATTGTGGTAAACCACTCTGGGGTTTTTTAAACTGATGAAGACCAGTTTAGAAATTGGCAAAATAAATGAATAGCTTTTACCTCATTTAGCCTCCCAAGAACCCTGTGAAGTAGGTTACAAGGAGAGGGAGAGGGGGCTCATTCACACATTTCAGCTGGAATGTTGAGTCCATGAGGCATTTTAAGCCAAGGGATAGACATTCCCAAGGACACCCACAGAGGTTTAAGACTGAATGGCAATTTGATGCCAGCTGAAACTCTTCTGTTGATAGCCATTACTTGCTTTGCTGCACTATACTGGGGAAAATTAGAGGGAAGGGGCAGAGCAGTCTGAGCAATCTCTTACCACACCTATGATAGAAATGAGTTTGTATAAGCTTTCTGCATTTTAATACAGTTTTGTCCCTCCTATCCTCCATATTTCAGGTGATAGCACACAAAAGGCTTCCCTGCTGCCACGCTGGGGTGATGTAGATCCCTCACCCTTGGGTTTTAACAAGGCCTGGAATGATATAATCCATAATTCTTCCAGTTTAGAATCAAGGGCTGTGAAGCCTCCCCATCTTTTCAGCCTCAACCTAGACAAGGAGCACCTCACTTGTTGGGCACTGATGTGCTTAAGTGCTGAACTTGCAAATGTGTTGAGTGGTCAGTAAGTGCTGAGTGCTTTGGAAATATCAGCTGTCATGATGCTGAGGAAAGAACTCAGTCCTTGTGAAAATCTGGCTCTTTCCTCCTCCAATAGTTTCGGAAGCAATAGCTCTTTGAAGAGATTGTCTTGGGCAGCAAGCCTTTATGTACTGACCTGGGATTAAGCCCCACTAAACATCTGAGGAGACATATATAGGATTCTGCTGTTATCCACCTGTTGAGAAAAGTTCTCATTCAGCTAAAATTCTGACCAGCTTTTTACGATCTAATAATCTGTCGTAACAGGAGTTTTAAAAGAGCTTCAGGACTGATTCGTATGATGGATTTATGCAACAGGACTTAACTGTTTTCTGCATGATAAGCTTCAGCTGTTAAACGTACTTCACATCCTAGGGCTGGAGGAAAAATAATCAGTGAAATGTTCTGAATGCGTACTTTAACAAAATAGGAAGCAAGTCTTCAAAGAAAAGAGAATTTCTTATGAGCTTGGTTTGCACATAAGACTAATATTTGATGATATTATGTAGGCTAATGTGGTTCTGTGCTAGTAAATTGAAACATCACAATCCATGTATTGTCCCTTCCTACATGGCTGCCATATTCACATAGGTTTCATCAGGGTTGGGAAGCAATGATATAGTAGTTAAAGTGTTGAATTAGAAATGGAAAGGCATATGATCAAATCTGCACTTGGCCATGAAGTTCACTAGATGAACTTGGGGCCAGTCACTATAATTCAGCCTCACAGTGTTGTTGTGAGGGAAAAGGTCTTTGGAAGAAAGGCAGGCTGTAATATAATAAATTAATAAATCAGTGCCTTCCTCCCCTTTGGTGCCTCTAAGGATGTAATTCAGAAAACGCCATGCCGAAGTCAAATTGCAAGGCTCAGACACATGTTCACGGAATCCAATATTATGATGTTGGATTATTATGATGTTAAGGGAGCTGGGCATGTTTAGCCTGGAGAAGAGGAAGTTAAGGGGTGATATGATAGCCATGTTCAAATATATAAAAGGATGTCACATAGAGGAGGGAGAAAGGTTGTTTTCTCCTGCTCCAGAGAAGCGGACACGGAGCAATGGATCCAAACTACAAGAAAGAAGATTCCACCTAAACATTAGGAAGAACTTCCTGACAGTAAGAGCTGTTCAACAGTGGAATTTGCTGCCAAGGAGTGTGGTGGAGTCTCCTTCTTTGGAGGTCTTTAAGCAGAGGCTTGACAACCATATGTCAGGAGTGCTCTGATGGTGTTTCCTGCTTGGCAGGGGGTTGGACTCGATGGCCCTGTCGTTATTTCAACCCAACACTTGTGGTCTCTTCCAACTCTATGATTCTATGATTCTATGTATAGTCAAGTAAATAATCTTGTCATGCTTATGTAGCAACGTTGCCAAGTAGGCACCATTGCATTCAATCTATTAGTGAGAAGCTAGTGTCAGCAAGAGATCTCTCACCCTTTGTGGGGGTTTTTATGGGTGACATCAAACAAGCCACAAATCTATTACCTTCCAAATGTAAGTTAAAATAAAAGTTTTTCACAAAAAATGATTGCACTATCCCTATCTAGTTAAAACTTGTGTGACTGTATTTGTTTTCATCCAGAATTTCTCTTGATTTCAATACTGTCAAGAGTTTACCTTTGCGTAAACTGAGGTGTTTCTTTGCTCAAATAATCAAATAATGGGATGAATTGCTATTTAAAAGACATGGTGGGCTGGCTGTGTTTGTCTCACTGAGGAAGGTTGTACTAATAAAGAACCCTGATGAATGGACAAAATGAGTGAATGAATAAATGTTTTAGTGTACAAGCTGTTAGGGTATGACAGTTCTGACAATACAACATACATAGGGATACATTGCAAGCTATAAAGGCAGAAGAAAGCATACTAGCAGTCATGAGATGGAAAATGTGAAACTGGTGAGTGATGTTACTATTTTATTCACAAACTTGCATTCTTCCAACAGAGGCACGATCCTTCTTGCCATTTATATTTCCTCTTCTCTGCTTAGGGAATAGTTAAAATGTGTGAAAGGAAGATGTTTTGTGAAACTAGCCCCATATTCTGATTATGTTCCTGGCCGCTGCTGCAAATATGCCTTATCCAGTTCTGAGACAATCTGGCATCTCATCGAATCTGTGTGTTCCCCCGAGCCAGCCCAAGACATTTTTCTGCCCGAGGCAGAGCAGCAAATGGCACCACACCAGAAATGAAGACCTGCCAAGATATTTTGGCTTCTGAGGCAGAAAAGTCCTTAAGAACCACCCCTTTTGCTGGCAGGAAAAATACAGCAATAATAGACAGTTTGCTGCCTTTTCATGACATGCATCAAAAATCAACTTCCTGAGATGGCCTTCTCACACTGTCCAATGGTAGGACTGGCCCAGGCCCGGAATGACATACCAGCTTCTGTTATGAGGCCAATTTCATATCCCAGCTTTGTACGTGTGTGTGTGTTTGCGTATCATAGCTGTCAACTTTTCCCTTTTCTTGGGAGGAATCCTATTCAGAATAAGGGAATTTCCCTTTAAAAAAAAAGGAAAACGTTGACAGCTATGATGTGTATTCTCTCACACAACTCAAACTTGGAGTGTTGGGCTATGTACACAGCCAATTTCACTGTACTATATCTTTTGAGAAAGCTGCTTAGTAATATTGGTACCTCTGTAAGTGAAAGAGTCCCAGACGTCTTTTCAGAAAGATGAATGGACTGATCTGTTACGAGCTCACCAAAATTCATCTCTTTCACTCCACAATGGTGTGCTGTCAGAAGGGGCTATGGTGAATTGCTGTGGCTAGAAGACCGTTAAGATTCCGGTACCACTCACAGACCGATAAAGGGGTCAAAAGGGGAGTCTGGCTGATGATAGTAGAAAGAAATATTCCAGAAGAGGTCTTGGAAAAGGCTGTGAACTGTGGAAGTTCACTCTCCCACTGTCACCAGCTATTAAAGAGGCCATTAATTAAAGAGCATCAGGCTCTATTGGATTCTGTGGCATGCAGATCCCATTAAGTATTTTCTAGCACCAGTAATGGAATCTTCAAAGGAAGGGATGATGTCACTGTCTTTCCCTTCGGGAACCTGGAGGAATACACCCGACATTTAAAGCATTCCCAAAGATTCCTGGGAAGGGTAGCACCCTTAACAAACTACAGCTCCCAGGATTCTTTGGGGGAAGTCATGTGCTTTAAATGTATGATATAAACACAACCAATGTGTTTGTTGACATTGCACATTTTGATATTACACATGTGCATGTGTTTGTGTGAAAGGGTGTACACTTGTTGGTTTGCATAGCTCAGCCACAGGGACACCAACTGTAAGCTCACTGATCATTACATATGAATAACTGTAAGAGTGTATAGCTCAGCTGTTTACACAGGTACACAGATTGCATACTGGCTGAATGTAGTATGTGAACACCCATTTAGGCCTGTGCTGGACTGTTGTATGCAATCATTTCTGAGGTGAAGTGAGGGGTGTACATTGGTCTGGTACTCCCCACACGTTTTTTTTATTTTGATGTTGTTTCTGGTAGCTCAAAGATGAAGATTCTCCATCTCTGCTGCTTCTTGGTGTCATTTTTTGAGGTGTCTCCCCTCACTATTCGATTTATTTTCACATTCTTTTGACATGTATTGCCTGCCCATTAACAATGTTCCATGGGTGACTCACGCAAGATTCAAAACAATCAAGTGCATAGCAGTTAAAACAAAACCACCACCAAATATAAGATTGCATCATTATCATTATTAATTTATTTATTTTACAATCAATACAAATATTCAACATAATCTATCACATAGAGAGCTTGATGACCAGGGACAATACAAAGGATTACACTGCCTGAGGGGCCTCACTCTACACCCCCAGGTGCTTACAAACAACAACAGCATTAACTGCTAATTAATTCTACTGTGGAAGTAGTTCTCTCCCTTTTCTTTCCTATTTTACAACATACATGCTAATTTATGTGGTTCTGGTTGAAGTGAATGCTTGTTTTGGTTTGGTCATGTTTGAAATGGGCCCTGTACATACAAAATGACTCCTCTCTTTCAGTTTGCCACAGTGTAAGTGCAGGGCATTTTGACTCACAGGCCTAGACTGTGCACATATATAGCCTGATGGTCAGTAGACAGCTGTCAGGTCTGAAATGTGCTTCCTTCTATGGTCTGACAAAATCCACATTTGTTGACCTTATGGGCACAGCAATGGCTCATCTGTTTACTCATGCTTTGGCCTGCGGAGGCGGCCGTGGATAATGTCTACTTTATACCAGAGCAGTTGTTGTTTTTTCTTTCTGAAGAACTCGCAAAGACAAATATACTGAGGGGATGATCCCTCCCCGGGTGACACAGCACCTGCGCACAACGGTATCCCTGCGAGGCCATCAGAATCCTGTCTCTCTTCACCTTTGAGTACATGCATGGGCAGCATGCCAGCGGTCCTTAGTGTGCCACCAGTGAGGGGGAATCAGAAACAGGGAGGGTCCCTCTGCACACGGATATTGCACCTGTGCAGGGAAGGATTTTACCCATGACATTCTGGAAGTATTGATTTTAGGCATCATCTTCATTTACTTTGTGTCACAGACATGAGTCCTTTTAAAACCAAACGTGCTGTGGAGTCCATTGGGAATCTAAAACGTGTAGAGGGGAAACAGCTATGAGGCAGCAAAAACGAGAATGATATTTTCAAAACGTGTACAGTGGTACCTCGGGTTACATACGCTTCAGGTTACATACACTTCAGGTTACAGACTCCGCTAATCCAGAAATAGTACCTCAGGTTAAGAACTTTGCTTCAGGATGAGGCAGCAGGAGGACCCATTAGGTAAAGTGGTAAAGTTAAGAACGGACCTCCGGAACGAATTAAGTACTTAACCCGAGGTACCACTGTACATATTTTTTTATTTAAAATAGTGACACTTCTTAGAGACAATGTCATTTAGCAGCTAAGAACCGAATCCTACAGAGATGGATATAATGCACTGAGAATACTTTCTCACACACCATGTGCAGTGCAGGTTAAAATAATTATTGTGACCCGACAAGTAAAGGTTAAGGAGAATGGTTAAACTGAAAAGGTTTCTGGAAAGAGGAAAATGGGAAGATGTTCGCTGGACTTCCTCCCTTCATGTTGCGATATATAATCAAGTGCCCACTGAACTAAACACAAAATGCCTTCACTAGCAATTATTTGGGCCAATTCACAGGGACTTCTGAGTACTCCAGCACAGGCCTCTGCTTCATAGGACTAATGGCAACTAGTCATGATGGCTATGTGCTATTTTCTAGGTACAGAGATGGCAAGCCTCGGAATACCAGCTGCTGAGAAACAATTACCCTCCTATTCTGCTCATGGGTTTCCCAAAGACATTTGGCTGGCCACCATGATCCTGGGTATATGGGTCTTTGGTTTGATACAGCAGATCTCTTCTTGTTTTCTTAAATTCCTGTGCCTCTGATCTCAAATTGTCTTTTCTAAGTGAAGCAGTAAACTGGATCAATAGGTGAAGCTCAAAGACAACCATTTTAACATCGATATGGTGTATCTTAGCTGAAACAAAAAGCATGCCATGGATGAAAAGTGCCCCAGTAGTGGTAACATGAATCAATAAATTCATGTCACCATAATAAGCGCTGATAAATTCAACCTGCACTGCAATGCAAACTCTGTGTGTGAAAGCATCCTTTATACAGCTGGAGAAGTCACGAGTTGACTCATGGAAGGGTTCCCAAGAGGAGCGAATCCCACTGAGCCTATTTCTGAGTAGAAATGCATAAAAGTTCACTGTTTATGCTATGCGTCTCCCAATACCATGACCAAATAAGCTACCATCTTCTCTAATGTTTATTTTTGAATGCAAAACTGCTTTTCCAGCTAAGCAAGACAAAGTTGGTAAGAGAGAGAATATTCATAGGAGCAATTGCCATTGGTGAATGTAGAAATTGACTGAGCTCGACATTCCTCTTGTAGGAATGGTGGTTTCCTTAAATCTGTCTCAACAAAATTAAACCATTATGTGTCATACATATAACAGAGATATTTGTGTTGTCTCACAGTGACATCTAGTGATTGCTCCCATGATGAAGAAGCCATGCACTTTCCTGGGTGTTGTACTTGTCTTCCTTCCTTACTTGCTCACTTACTCTCTTGTTTACCTTCTTTAAATCTGTGTTACATTCACATCATAACACTAACAATGAAAAAACAACATGACTTTCTCCATTTGACACAGAATTCTTTTACCAAACCTGACTGCAAAATTCATTGTAAGTCCCCACCCCCAATGGATTGTATCCATTGAAGTGGTCCCACTCAGGTAAGGACTTCTACTTGGGCAGCAGAAGTTCCCCTCCCTCTTCTCTTCCTGCCCTCCATGCCTTCCCCCAAATCTTCTTCTGAAAGTTGGATAAAACCCCAGAACAGGTTGGGGGGGGAGTGAAGGAGAAGGAAGGGAAGTTCTGCTGCGCAATTGCAAGATATGACATTCTGTGTTAAAACAAAGACTTCAGGAAAACCCTGTGACTCTTCTGTTACACATTGCCAGAGAAATTCTGGCACAATATACTTTTTGTCCCAAGAGAAACCTGTAAAAACAGTTATCAAAGCTGTATAAAAGAAAGACACATGAAAGAGAAATGAATGCAATGAAACTGGGTTGTGTAGCATTTGATAGTTAAAATTGCCTACCTACCATAATTTATTTTATTTCTTTTTCAGCACATAGGTACCTAGAACTACTACCGCCTTTCTTAGCACAATCTCTCGGGGAGAAGTATTTCCCATAATCCAGTGTTTATCTTCTTGCTTTTGTATTCAGGATCTTTTTCCCCCTAAAAAAAAATCATGTGGGCTATTCTTCTCTTCCTAAAGAAAGACTCATTTGTTCACTTTGGGAGGTACCATCTGGTTTGAGTTTAGCTAGGAGTGGGGGGCAAAAGCTTTCAAACTGACAGCACAAAAGAAGCCCACAGCAACAGAGCTGTGGAAAGTGTGTTTGCCCAAACTGGCCCTAGCATTTTATTTCAGCCTAATCCAAAACACCTGCTACGGGGCTTGCACCTGGGCAGAGGGCACTTGAACAGCTCGACCTCCTGATGTCTTGCCGGTTTTTGAGATCTCTGCAGAATGGAATGTTTGCCCTCTGGTGGCAGTCAAAAGGAAACACTGTGGATTTGCTGAGCGAAGGAAGACATACCTATGTAGTAGAGATATGGTGAAATGCGTTCTTTAAATATAAATCAGGCCTAATGAATGGCCAGGATGAAATTCCACTTTCCACATTTAATATTATAACAGCAGAATCTTATACATGTCTGCTTATAAACAAGTTCCACTGAGCTCCAAGTTCCAATGGGCTTACTCCTAGGAAAGTCAGTAAGTATACAATTGCAGCTTATTTTAATTGAGCATGGATCTTGCTGAAATCTTAAGAGCAAGTTCACCATGACTGAAGTCACATTGATTTCAGGGGAAACCAAGTGCTGCTAACTTTGAATGGATCCAAGCCAGTCTCTCCAAGGTGTGCTACAGAGAAGCCAGGGATGTGTGCATGTTCTTTTGATAACATTTTCAATTATAGATGCCATTTGTGTCTACAAGCAGAGTCTTGTAGAGCAGCGTCTTGGCCAGCTGCTGCTTAAAACAATTCCCTTTAAAAGTATCAACAAGACTTAAGATTTCGTTGTCTAAACATGCTTCACAAAACTGAAATTTTAAACATCAACTTCCCAAGCTGCATTATTCCAGATTCTTAAAATTTACAATATTTGGAATTGGATTTTAGTACAAGACACTCCTTTGCATATGGTGCAAAATTTTACAATCTTTCAAATACAAAGCCCTATGGGGTGGGTTTTTTAAGTCCAGTAGTGTGAAATGTAGGTAACAGATGAATGCCAGTGAATTGGTCAAACAGTGAAATTTCTCTGCACTAAATTGTGTGTTTAGTTTACCTATGAAAGGGGGGGGGAATACCACACACATAGCAAAATGTGATTTCCCTCTTCAGTCTGGAGTGTAGCCATCAGTCACCTGGGACCATCTGTTCAAATCTAATACTTTTCTCCTGTTACTGTTTTCATCCTGCTACTACTTGAGGGAAATACGGGAAGAATAGCATTCCTTTGGGGGGAAAGGAATCTGTTGGTGGCACTACATCCTAGCAGAAGACTGTCTCTTTGTCCTGTGAGGCAAGAGGGCTACCAGAGAACAGGTCACTTCTACTCAAACAGATGAGGACAATCTTGCGGAAAATCTGATATATGTTTGTGGGTGACTCTTAAGCAACAGCAACTGTAAAAGTCCGTACGCATATGGATTCATTCAGCATACCACACAGCTTTCTTTAGATTGCTTAGGGAGGGCTTCCCAAATTTTGATGCATGAGGCTCCAATCTTACACTCTGAATAAAAGGCATATATTTTTTTAATCAGTTCCTCAAACATGGTCCTGCCTCAGGTCAGGTGTCAGTAATTGGCATCCTTGGGGAGTTGCCAGGGCTCCAGTGCCCCAATAGTGGATATAGTGCAAGTATATGTCCCCAGCCAAGGCCTGCCCTGGGCCTCCCTTTAAAAATAAAATAAAACCCAGCACCCAGCACCGTTTTAATTTCCCTCAATATACAGAAACAATGCTCCAAGGCATTGTGGGAAAATAAAATGGTTGCCCCAGGATTCAGGATTTCAGTTTACATTTCCCACCATGTCCTGAGGCATCGAGGGCATTGTGGGGAAAGTTAAATCTGGCCATCATTGAAATGGACCTGGAAGACATCCATGTTGTAACTGCAGAACATATTGTCTAGCCTTCTCTCTGTTCCATCAGTTAAGGCTCTGGGATGGTTCTCTGATATTTGGGTGGTGCTTCAAGGCTTCTTCCATGCCTTTCAACAGGTTGAAATCCCAGAACAACCTTATTCCTTCCCTTGATTTGCTGTCAAATGTGATTCCGTCTTCATCCACCCCAGAACTGTGGAAGCCACCCTTGCACGAAAACCTCTGCAGCTATTCCTCTGGAGCAGGCATAGGCAAACTTGACCTTCCAGGTGTTTTGGGACTACAACTCCCATCATCCCTAGCTAACAGGACCAGTGGTCAGGGATGATGGGAGCTGTAGTCCCAAAACATCTGGAGGGCCAAGTTTGCCTGTATGTGCTCTGGAGTATGCTGCTCAGGTAAAGCCATCATCTGTCCTTTGCCACATACCTTTGTTCCTGACACCTGTACAACACCTCTGGGCTCCTGGGTGTTTCTGTGAGCTCAGTTCCTCTTCTGGTTTGTAATAAAGCTAGCAAGTTAGCTTTCTTGTTTTGGTTCTATTTGATAATTCCTAAATAGATTTCTTAACTCTACTTCTTCCTTGTATTTCTCACTGGTATTGAGGTTCTCTTTCTTAATGCTATTTTTGAAAATCAATACAGTGGTACCTCGGGTTAAGTACTTAATTCGTTCCGGAGGTCTGTTCTTAACCTGAAATTGTTCTTAACCTGAAGCACCACTTTAGCTAATGGGGCCTCCTACTGCTGCCGCGCAGCCGGAGCACGATTTCTGTTCTCACCCTGAAGCAAAGTTCTTAACCCGAGGTACTATTTCTGGATTAGCAGTGTCTGTAAACTGAAGCATATGTAACCTGAGGTACCACTGTAAATCCACCTCATCTATTTTTGTCATCTTTATTTGGCTAAAGCCTGGGGTGCTGAATCTAGTTCCTAACATATTGGTTCCTGCTACTGACTAACTTGGTGGCATTGAGGATCAGAGAACAAAGAGCCTGATGACATCCACTCAGGTTCTGGGAGTCTCCTGGCCCAGACTGATTGGAGTGGTGGCAGTGGTCTACCTTGCAGGGTTGATTTTTGACTTTGGTCATTTGGGTGCTGCTAAACCAACAAGGGCTTTCTTCCAGGATGTTGGGAGAAGAAGAAGAAGAGTTTGGATTTGATATCCCGCCTTTCACTCCCCTTCAGGAGTCTCAAAGCGGCTAACAATCTCCTTTACCTTCCTCCCTCACAACAAACACTCTGTGAGGTGAGTGGGGCTGAGAGACTTCAAAGAAGTGTGACTGGCCCAAGGTCACCCAACAGCTGCATGTGGAGGAGCGGAGACGCAAACCCGGTTCCCCAGATTACGAGACTACCGCTCTTAACCACTACACCACACTGGCTCTCATTGGGAGCTGTTCCTTGACACCATGTTCGACATGTGCAAGATGAATGGAACTGTGGTCTCACTTTATTCTGAGCTGAAGGAAGCCCCACTCCTCCTTCTTCACTCACACAGCTGTGAGGGTGTATCTGCATGTATCTGCTTAGGTGACAGATTGTGGGCTCTGGTCCTATACATGCCATTTGTCTAAGGTCTGCTCCTGGGCTGGAGATGGGATTGAGGGACTGAAAACTGGAAATAATGGCACGAGCCACATCCTCCAACCACTTTACATGCTGAAGCCCTTGGTGGCAGGGAATGCCAAATGCAAAGCAGCTGCCTGCATAGTATTCAGAGCATTTGCCAAAAATTCCCATTGTGGGTGGCTTGTTTCAAAACAAAGAATCCTTCCTTGGGAGGTCCATTAAAAAAAAAAAATCAGATTACAGTAGAAGGGAGCTGCTAGTGACCAGAGAATTTCTCCCCCCTCTATCTTCAGCTCCCATAAAGAATGCAAATAGTTATGACAGATTTGTACCAGCCAATGTATACATGGTCTTTTTCCTACCATGAGACCACATTCCTCCCCCTATCAGTCTATTTTTCTTTTGCCAGCTTCAGTCCTCCAAGCAACTTGGAACACTCTTTTCTCCACCAAACCGTGGCAAGCTGTGCTTTAAAAGTACAATAGGACTAATCAGGAGCAACTTAGCTTTCCAAGTTATTTGGAGATTACAAACACACGCATCCACCTACATGCACACACAAGTGTGAGATACAGAAGAAATTCAGTTTGGTCTGCATGCTGATGAGAACCAACCCAGAATAATACACACGGTATACTTCCCCATTTACACTTCTCTGGATTTTGTGATGTAGGTCTTCAATCAAATCCCCCCCCAAAGTGTACAGTAGGGAGAAGCGTGCATTAAAATGCATATATTTGTGGAAATTACATACAAAAATGCACAATACCGGGGAGAAATGCATGCAGAAATATCTGTATATTAGGCAAAATCCCAACCCAAAATGTGATTATGAGTGCTAAAATGCTGGAGAATGTTTTCGAGGATTTGAAAGAAAAACTGCAAACTGATGATACAATGATGAATAAAATTTAAGTGGGAAAATGAAAAACTGAGAAAAACTTAAAGGGAACAGCTTAGTCCATATCAAACACACTTACTTGCACACACAATCAGCATTGCAGAAGGAGCAAAATTATTCCTGTCGGCATTTTAAAGGCATTTATTGCAGAGGCTTCGAGAGACCCTGGTTTCCTTGTGAATTTGGACGCTGCCTAAAAGCAGTGGAAGGGGCTTCCTTGTCCCAATTACTATAATGCTGTTCCTCCAGCAAGACCAATGCTGTTCTGTTTTCCCTTTTTGCTGCATTCCATTGCACTGGCAGAATAGCAATAGAGAGTTTGTGTGCCCATCATATGATGCTGGGCAATTCTTGACAGGAGTCAAAATTATTTCAAATTGTTTTCACTCTTCCTATTAGCGGCCTACAGAAAAGGTAGACTAATTTTAGCTTCTAGACATGTCCCTGGAGTTTTGGGGAGGGGTTGCGTCTTTAAAACAAAATGAAACACCCAAATCATTAATTCGTTGGCTTTTACAGAAAAAGAAGTTTGAAAGGACACCCATTACTCATATACAGTGTAAAAGGGCGACACCTGGTGGCTTTGTTTATTATTTTATTCCATATTCCCCCTGGTGGACTGACAGTCAGTGTAGAGTCAATACTGATTTTTTGAATATTTTTTTCTGTTGTTATTTTAATTTGTTTCTTGTTTGCAACTGTTATATTAAGGGGCCAGAACTTAATGCTGGACTACAGATTTGCATTCAGAAGGTCCCATTTTCATTCCCTTGCATCTCCCGGAAGGCCTGGAAAAGAGTCTGTTGATTCCAGGGGGTTTAAAAAGATGGGTATTTTAATCAGTTTATTTCTGGTTCTCTTTTTCTTCTTCTTCTTTGTCTTCTTCATTTATTTATTTAGACTCCACATTTTCCCCTGATAGGAACTCAGGGTGGCTTTCTGATAAAATAGCAACAACTAAAAACATGGGAGTGCAGAAAGCAATCATAAAAAAAATTAATAGAATTAAATCATAAACAAATTTAAACAATCTATTAAATAACATAAAGATAATTACAATAAAACAGCATGGTTCTTGTCACTTTTGCATGTGTTTATTCCTAAGGAAATAGACAAGACCAAGAGGGAACTGAGCCATTGTGAGCATCTCCTGGAAGCTTGTATTTTGGCATTGTCCTGGTAAATTTGGCTGACCATGTCAGGCAAACTAGGCCAAAATGCAGAATCTATGAATTCTGGCCCTGTTACTATGAATGTGTCTTCTTTTTAAATTTTATGTCATATTTTTTTTTGCAACCTGACCAGAGGTGAAATGACCATTAGGAGGCACACAGAGAGGGGAAACGCCATGGTGACACCCTACCTGCCTGCGGACTGTCTCACCAGAGTGGTGCATGCTCTGGTTATCTCTTGCCTGGACTACTGCAATGTGCTCTGTGTGGGGCTGCCTTTGAAGTTGACCCAGAAACTACAACTAATCCAGAACGCAGCAGCTAGACTGGTGACTGGGAGTGGCCGCCGAGACCACAGAACACCGGTGCTGAAAGACCTACGTTGGCTCCCAGTATATTTCCGAGCACAATATAAAGTGTTAGTGCTGACCTTTAAAATAAGGTTGCCAGATGTCCCTGGTTCCCAGGGACAGTCCCCGGATTTGCAAATCTGTCCCTGGACAAATTCCATTCCCGGAATGTCCCCAGATTTGCAAATCTGTCCCTGGAAACATGGCAGTGGCAGCCTCAGCAGCTCAGAGCTATCCTGTTAGCGCAGTTGGCTCTGGCTGGCTCCAGGAGCTGCTTGCTGCCATGGCGCCCACCATTTTTCCTGTGCCATGGCAGTGAGCAGCTCCTGATCCAGCCAGAGCCAACTGCACTACCAGGCTGGCCCCTCCTGGGCAACCGCTGCCCGCCCGTGACTCCCGAGCCTCCCCTGATCTGTCAAAACAAAGGGGGAGTGGGAAGGAGATCAGGGAAGGTTTGGGAGTCATGGGCGGGCAGCGCGCCATTGCCCAGTTTTTTAAAAAGCTCTGCATATTTATGTTTCACAGGGTGCGAAAGAAAGGCTTTGCACCTTTATACAATATGCATGTGTGCTTGGGCCCAGGGTCTTCTGCCTCATCATCCCCACTACTGACTCCCTGTTGCTACTCAGCTTCAAAAAAAGGGGGGGTCCCTGGATTCATTGAAAAAAATCTGGTAACCATACTTTAAAACCCTAAATGGCCTCAGCCCAGTATATCTGAAGGAGCATCTCCACCCCCACCGTTCTGCCCCCAACTGAGGTCAGCTCTGAGAGCCTTCTGGTGGTTCTCTCCCTGTAAGAAGTGAGGTTACAGGGAACCAGGCAGAGGGCCTTCTCAATAGTGGTGCCCACCCTGTGGAATGCACTCCCAGTAAATGTCAAGGAAATAAACAACTATCTGAATTTTAGAAGACATCTGAAGGCAGCCCTGTTTAGGGACGCTTTTTATATTTGATGAATTATTGTATTTTAATATTTTGCTGGAAGACGCCCAGAGTGGCTGGGGAAACCCAGCCAGATGCACGGGATATAAATAAATTGTTGTTGTTGTTATGGTGCACCTGTAGCAGCAAAACTTGACGCCTTCATCTGCCCAACCCGCAACAAAACATGTCTCCTCCATATTGGTCTCTACAGCCACAGAAAACGCTGTCACTCTCCAATGGTTTGACTTTAACCCTGAAAGCGCACCCTTCAGTTGTTTTCCGAGACAGATGGATGAGCTTCCAATTGCTTTCCAGTTCTGCATTGTGATTTATTTCACAACTAATGTGGACTTTTTAAAGTACACCTTCGATTCTGGCCCCTGATAGATCTGGAATGTACAAAGCTTGTATGTCTCCCAGGGTAACAGAAGTTTTTAAAGTCGTCTTCATCCTTGTCAGAACTTATTTCCAAAAGGGTGCAACTTTTGAGCAATTCCAGAGTAAGTGACTGCTGCAGCTGGTTGTCCAAGGTGAGAACAGAATGATGGATTAGAGAGGCCCTTGGCCTGATCCAGGAGGGTCTTCTAGCATTATCTATATTGAAATGGCACTAGATCATCAGTATCTATCCGGGCCCATTCAGGTGCATTAGAGTCCAATTCTGATCTCCAGAACATAGCCTGGGAAATCAAGTACGCTTTGTAATACATAAATTGGGGAGAGTAGATCTTCTTTGCGCAACTGTGAGCTTAATTTAGAAAAAGCAATATGCGGCTTTATGCCTGCGTCCAAATAAACTTCCCAAACAGCTTGCCTAAAGGGAGGGTTTGAGGGGAAGACCTCTTAAAATATACATTGTATTTCTTCTTAACATGTGCATTCTAAGTGCATTTCTTCTTAAAATATGCATTCTGTCAGGTGGCAGAGAAACCAACCCCCACAGCAGGTTGCCAGGAACGGACAAGACAAGGAAAAGTCCTTTACATCTGCTTTTATTCAATATTTACAGAGAGAGGCTTGGGAATGTAGCCTTTCGGAATAATGGCATCGTCCTGAGTAAATCTCCACCCCCTCCGTCTCTCCCACTTCCTCATTTGTCAATCTCATAGTCTCTCCTTGAGGTGCTGAAAAGTGCCCTCTGCCTTTGAGCTCTTTGCTCTACTACTTTCAAATCTCACCGGATTCTGGGAAGGGGAATCCAGAATGCTTTCTAAAGAAACTGGGTCCGTCAGCTGTTGCTCCCCTTGTTGTTGTTGTTGTTGTTGTTGTTGTTGTTGTTGTTCTTCTTCTTCTTCTTCTTCTTCCTCCTCCTCCTCCTCCTCCTCCTCCTCCTCCTCCTCCTCCTCCTCCTCCTCCTCTCCCATTATTTCCCAGCTTTTCCCCTCATCTGCCTCTGAGCTGTGACCTCCCTCAAACCCCTGCTGTAATTCTGAACTGTCTTCCTCTTCTCTGGAAGGGTCAGGCTGGGGAAGCGGTCTCCACCATTCCTCCTCTGCCCTGTCCCTGACACGTTATAATACATAGTTTCAACTGGAAGCTGCTTTGCAATGTTCAGGGAAAAGCAAAATCTGAAGGATAACTATGTTCTGATTCATATAATAGTCCATGAGCAGAGATCAAGTCAGTTTGAATTAAGATCCACAAAGAAAAAATTCCTCAAGCATCCATAATTTAAACAGGCCATCCTACTTAAATATCAAAACTGCTGAAATTGCAAGACACAGGAAACATTATGGCTCCATCAATGTATTGATACACAGAGTGGCTGGGGAAACCCAGCCAGGGAGGGTGGGGGTATAAATATATTATTATTATTATTATTATTATTATTATTATTATTATTATTATTATTATTATTATTGAAAGTGACAAAGCTAATTGTATTCCAAGAGACAATGCAGGAGGCAGGCAGCCCTTCAAATATAGGTTGCCTACTCAGATCTTGCAGTAAACCTCATACTTCATCTTTGCTCCGAGTTTGCTTTTGGCTAAACACTCTTCAAACTTTCTGTCCATTTCTTGGTTCTGAGATTCAGAGAACAGGCTTTTCCAGTCACCGACAGATCCTGCAAATGTTTAAGATAAATGAATAGTTGTAACATATATTCAGAAGGTATTTGATTAAGCTGGAGTCTCTTCAGTGGGGTGGATTTGCAGCAATGGCTTCGCAGACGCAGTGTCACTGCGACTTGCTTGAAAAGGGAGCAGATGGCCAAGAGGGGCAGCAAAATTATGGCAGTGTGATGGCAGTCTTTTACAAAGGAACTTTTCATTGCAG
Source organism: Podarcis melisellensis (assembly GCF_964234715.1). NCBI lineage: Eukaryota > Metazoa > Chordata > Lepidosauria > Squamata > Lacertidae > Podarcis > Podarcis melisellensis. Next base: position 49,345,761 of record NC_138530.1, read on the forward strand.
CTAAGTCAAATTTAACTTTAAAAGAGGATAGTGGATTGGTTCTTGCTTCACAATAGGGTAGACAACTATGCAATGTCAAAAAAGTGGATTTGCATATATTTGAATAGAATACATCTCCCCAGACTGCGGAATACCCCAAGTGACTTGCCAACCTTGGACTGGACAGCCCTCAAACAGAGGACGCCTTTAGCTAGAGAACGACTAGGAACAGCTCTTAAAAATAGATCACTGTCTTCTGTAAAGAAGGACTCATGGGCATCCTATTCCACAATCTCCAACCAGCTCTTGTGGGATGTATGTCCAAGTGATATTTGAAAAATCACCACCTGTTTCTCTTTTAAAATGTATTATCCAATTCAACTACTTCTGACACCAAAGTAGGAGACACAAAAGAAGGACTGCCTGATGGTGTGAGGGGGACCTTGGTATAGTTCCTTCTGATGGATCTCTCCCATGCCAAGTCCCCCATATACCATGGGTGCCCTCTTAGCTCTTGGAAACAGGGGGCAGAATCAAATCATTGTGGGAAATCTAAGTGGCGGCTTCCAGTTGCTTTGCGCTGTCCACTACTGGGGAAAAAATATGTGAACAGGAGAGTCCAGAGCAGGCATTAGAAGGGGGTCCCAATGGGGCATCAGCAAGTTCCCCAGGATGCTGCATGTTGATACCAGAGACATGGTGATGGGAGCTATTTCTCCATCACAAACCTCAACAACTGATTTTATTCAGTCAAACATGGATTTCTATTCCTTTACCCTGTGTTGTTGAATGATAACACAGAATGATAACTTGCCTTGAAATCACAGGTCTGGACTGAAAATTAAACCTTGCAACCCTTTGTGGCATCCCTACTTTACAAAAGCATACACAAAAAATAACTTGATAAGTAACTGTAGATAGTTGTGATCACTTAGCAGGCAACTATTGGTGAACAATCTTATTAACTCCCACCATACCCTAGAAATTTACCTTTGCGGAAAAGAACATCTCCAAATGCTCCATGAGTTTCAGCAGATTTCTGCTTCATAGCTTTGAAACTGCCTTTTTCAGCAACACTTTTAATTTCTTCTTCAGTCAGGGAAAACCCAAAGAATTTAGCTATTTTTTGCAATCCTGAATGTAGATCCTTTTGTTTTTTCATAAACAAGAGAGAGCATATTGCATATGTCAAAAACATTACATCTATAGTGGAGCAAAAGTAATGTGTCTGTTAAATTAACCCAACATCATCTACTACTCAGTAGTCCAAAGATTTCACTATCTTTTTGTCAATCTCATTTAAATACCTATTTAGGCATATGGACATATGAAGCTATATGTTTAAATTAGGAATGATGGATTATTATTTTTGTATGTCAGCTGGCAATGTTTTTTCCCTTTCTTTTTGTTATATTTTAAAATAACATTTTAAAGCTCTGGAGCCAAGTGAGAATTCCCAGGTAAGATCCTCCCTTTATTGTGTGGGAAGGTAATCCCTCCACTACCTGGGATTGGACAACTGACTGAGGTAGGCGGAGACCTCCAGGTATCCCACCTGAGGGAAGGCAAAGCCAAGCCTATGCTGTTGGAGCCGCTCCAGATCTAGGGGCTGCACACGTCCACGCAAAGGGCGCCCCCCGTTTTAAGTGGGGAGCGGTCATTACTTAAAAATATAAAAATAAAAATGGTGTTTTAACTCTACACTGAAGGTGGAGACCAATGTCATATAAAAAGAAACTCACTCAAGTGGGTTCTTCAGCTGTGATATCAGCCCTGCTTCCTCCTGGCCTTGTAATAGTGACAGGTGTAGAGTGACCTAGGTATCCGTTGAGAGGTATTCTAGCCTAATACATGCTTTTGCTTTCAAAACTCTGGCCAGAAGAAACCATCTCTTTGGCTTAGCTGCCAGCGTAGGCCACAAGCCTACACAACAACGGTGTTATGAGCATTTCAGGAAACAGTCAGGCATGAAATGGCATGTCTGTGTTCGGATTCCTGCTCCGTGTTTGTAGTCATGGGATTGTTGTCCATCACGTGACGGTGTATGTTTTCATTCCATAGAGTGGGAAGCGACGGAGACAGAATGTTTTGGTATTACTGTGTTCCGGGAAGTGGGACTATTGTCCTTGTTCTTTCTCTCTTTGCTATCTGATGAGGAAGAGGAAGGAGCTAAGTCAGAATGCTCCGAGTGTATTATATGTAAATAAACGTAGATTAGCCAAAATGCTGTGCTACTGAGTTCTGTTACGCAAACTGCGAATACTCTGTGGATCCCTAAGTGTGCTGATGCTTCTTGGTAACAGTCGCTGTGATGAAGGAGCTAAGTCAGAATGCTCCGAGTGTATTATATGTAAATAAACGTAGATTAGCCAAAATGCTGTGCTACTGAGTTCTGTTACGCAAACTGCGAATACTCTGTGGATCCCTAAGTGTGCTGATGCTTCTTGGTAACAGTCGCTGTGATGTTTGGGCTGAAGAAAGCTTTGGAAGCTCCCAAATGACAGACCAGGAGGGAGAGAACTTGCCAGTTGGGCATATGTCTCTGCCAGGGTCCTACATGAGAATAGGACGATCCTAACAGTCTGTGTGCACTCATCATAAAGTGTCCTTGTGCATTTATCTCTTCGACAGCAGTTCACAAAGAAACCTAGTTTTGATACCCCTTGGGGGGCTAATGTTATCCTCACCTCCTTTAGTTCTTCATAACATATGCCCATGACATTTTCATCATCAATGTACTTGTCCCATTCTGAGACATGGTCAAAGTAGGAGCCCCAACATACTGGATAAAAAGGAGAAAAGAGCTGCATGATATCAACATTTTAAGGCTTATCATTATAAGCAAATTCAGCTATACAAATTAGAATTGCTGGGGGAAGCAGCACTGTTTTCCACAACAAACACATTGAAGTAGAAACTATACAAATTAGATGAGCATTTCATCAGTTTTTCCTTTCTGTGTGGGGGTTTAAGAGGTTCCTAGCAGTTTCCTTTTGGTGTGCAGAAGCTAGTAGCTTTATTCTTCAACTTTTCCCCCAAATAACCCAGACACAGCATTTTATGTCATTCTGAGTGGAAAGAATGTGTGACCCACCAGTACCCTACCAGAGTAAGCTCGCCAAAACATCTTCACCGTTTTTTTGGCATCATCCCTGGTTTCTTCCATGCCCAGAGCCCCCTAGAATTCACACATACACCTTAGATCCTTAACGCAAAAACTATCTGAGAACTTTAAGCTCACCGCTAGCATACACACATAAACTCATGTGCATACAAACATGTAGGAACTCTCATTGGACTGGCATTCCCATTCATGGGGATATAGATGTTTTAAGAAGGCATGTACATGATGGCTGTCATGGTCTGGCTGGATGCACAGGAGTGGTGAGAGACACCAGCTGGGGAATCCCAAAGGGAACCTCCAAGTGATGACAGCTCAGAGCCAGGGGATTGGTGGTGGGACAATGATGAGTTGTCAGAGGGTGAAGAGGGAGCAGGCTGGGAAGAGGGGGTGTCAGGAGCTGAAGAGGGGAAAGGGTTTAGCAAGAAGAGGCTGAGGCAGAGAGCGTCCAGAATCAGAGACAGAAGTGGAGACTGGAGAGAAGAGGCGTCAAGAGGCAAAGATCAGGCAGGCTGATGAAGAATCCAGGGGGTCTTCACCTCCTGCTGCAACTAGGTACCCCCCTGGTCTCCCAGAACCCACAGGGGTATGAAGAGGGCAGAGTAGAGGCAGGCAAGGTGATGGAGCCTCAGATTGCTTGGAAAGGAATTGGGGGAGGAGGAGTCTTACGCAGATGTGGGAGGCGGGGGGACCTTTAGTCCTTGCAACTGCCTCATTGGGGCAAGATCTAATGGGAGGAGTTGCTGTGCTCACTAGACCTGAGCTGTTTTGTCTCTTTGAATAAAGAGTTAACTTCACCGACACATTGTGAGTTATTGCTGACCTGCTCCCGATAACCGCCCTGACAATATAGGATTTTAAAAATTGAAACCAGCACATTGAAATTAGCTTAGATACGAACTGGCAAAACAGCGCAGCTCATGAAGGTCTAGGGTCCGGACACTGAGGTCCAGCGCTGAGGGCCTTCGAGAAGCGAAGTTACAGGGAACCAGGCAGAGGGCTTTCTCCGTTGTGGCGCCCACCCTGTGGAACACCCTCCCATCAGATGTCAAAGAAATAAACAACTATCTGACTTTTAGAAGACATCTGAAGGCAGCCCTGTTTAGGGATGCTTTTAATATTTGATGAATTATTGTATTTTAATATTTTGCTGGAAGACGCCCAGAGCGGCTGGGGAAACCCAGCCAGATGGGCAGGGTATAAATAAATAAATTATTATTATTATTATTATTATTATTATTATTATTATTATTATTATGTTACATGCGGCCAAAGGTTAGCATCCAACAGAAGTTATGCCGCTAGATTCTGGAGTGATTGATGTTGCCGGCCCTTCTTCAAAGGCAAAACCAGGTAAAAGCACACTAGAGTAGTCACGTCAAGCTGTTATCATACATTGGAGCCAACTCCTAAAGGCCGGGGTCCCTTTGCCCTGCCCCCCCATAAAATATTTGAGCTCCCACCCAAAGTTGATGGACATTTCCATTCAAATTGTGTCAGTGTGCTACGTCCTGAGATTGAATATGCGGGGCAGGGCTTACCTGCCCCTCCCGATATTTTATTCAAGTTGGCTCCCTTCTTTCCATAGCATTCTTGACTGAGTCTAGGTCCTAAGTCTCTGGAAAGGATGAAGCTGGCATATAAACCAGAGCGGACAGTACACACTCTTGGCTTCTGCTGCCACCTAGATATCAAAATGGGGTGCTGGATCCATAACCTCTTCCCATACCATGAACTACTCTTGCATATATTATTTTTGACAATTGCTGTAAAATAAAAAGGATACCTTGTCCATTCATAAAATTTGTGAAATATGCATCCCATGTTGCATTAGGAAAGCCAGGAAAATTATTGTTGAAATGAAAATAAGACATCACTGTATCTTTGGGATTCCGAGTCAGCACCAGTATCTGAAACACAAATATATAAATCACGCTTTAAGATTGTGCCCTTAATGCTCTGAAATAACATTTAAGTGAATGCCGCAGTAACAAAGTCTTAGCTGAAAGACTATAAGATGCATGTACTCACCTTGGCTTTACTTTTGAAAATAGATTTGGGTAGTAAATGAGGAGGGAGATGAGTTACTATGATCCTTCTGGAAGGTAATTTCGTCATCCTCTTAAATAAGATAGGAAATAAAGACTGTGGTCAATTTTGAATTTAATCAGTTCATTTCTTCATTACATTGTAGTATGGATTGCAATGGAAACATTTCCTTCCAGATTTTTCACTAGATCTATTTTTATTTTATTTATTTAATCCCTAGCCTGCTTGGTTCCTATAAGTCTACATAACACACAAAGCGCTCTTCCCAATTCTGATTTTCAAGCACAGCTACCACTTTTCTGGGAAACATTTTTTGAATATGTGTCATGTAAATACACCTTTTTGATTGTGTGCACAGTTATCAGTATTTTACAGTTAATTTTTTTAAAAACCTGGTCTTAAAGAATGATGGATAAACTGCCAGCTGACCAGGAAAAAGGAAAAAGCAACATGATTATGAGCTAGATTTCTGGAACCGGCAGATTTCTCAGCGTACATAACAGTTTATTTGTGCTGTTGTTAATACAAATGACACAGTGAAATCAACATCTGCAAGGGAAAGTGCATCTCCAATCTAAACCAAACAAAAATTGCAAACCCTCTTCCATGACTTCAGGTGAGGTTGCACCTCCCTGGTTATTATTATGCCCCATGTCTTCAATCTACTCTTAGGCTAAAAAGAATAACAGTCAGAGATGGGAATACATGCGACTGTACCATGAAATGACATGAAACAAGTTCAGAAAATAAATACATAAATAAACTTGCCTCAGAGACACTGTGTCCATCAGGCCATGGATACTTTGGCTTGGCCATCTATGCCCCTCAGGATGACGCTACATAATCACCTGGCAACTGCTAACAAGCCGCAGCTTCTTATACAGTGGTACCTCAGGATGCGAATGGGATCTGTTCCGGAGCCCCGTTCGCATCCCAAACAGAATGCAAGATGCGACAGCGCGTCTGTGCGTGTGCGGGTCACGTTTCGCCGCTTCCACACATGCACGTGACGGCATTTTGACCGGAAGTAACACGCTCCATTACTTCCGGGTCACAGCATAGTGCAACTTGAAAACACTCAACCCGAAGCATATCTATCCTGAGGTATCATGTATGGAGAAAGGCCAATGTTATTTCCCTCTAGCACAGGAATCCAAATGTCTGCTCCTTGGGTGACAGAAATCTGCACACCATTCAAGGGGGTCTGATGCTTCCTAAACTCATTTTTAAAAGAGTGGTTCTCCTAGGCAATGAGCACTATCTGTCTGCTTTTCAGAGACTAATTAATGTCAGTGATGTGCTGATTGCTGATGAACTAACCTTGATGGCGTCTGGATTCTCAAACTCAAGACGTGGAGGCATTGCCAATTCCTCTTCAATTGCCATTCTTCTTTTATATTCCTCTTCTGTATATTTCCCAGCCCTGAATTCCAAGTCACGTAGCATGGTTTCAAGCCAGTTTGTACCTGGATGAGATGCAAAATGTCTGGGGCATGTGCTTCATGCTTCTTTTTAATAACTTGCTCATGGAAATCCCTGCTGCTCAAGGGCACTGTCCTCCAATAAAGAATTTGTCCAAAATGTATAAGTTATGATTAAATTGGCATTTAAAAGACGAAATTGTTAAGGATGTAAGGATATAATGGTAAAATGGGCCCAAGACTTCAGATATACAATAGAATTGGAGAAATGAGAAAATCTTTGGAAATATGATATCAAAGTTGCAGCCTGCTATTTAAAGAAATAAAACTTTTTAAAAATGATGTATAGGTGGTACCTCACTCCATCAAAATTGGTGAAAATGAACAAAAAAAATCAGAAGTAAGTATTGGAGATGTAACTATAAGAATGGGAATCTATTCCACACGTGTCTTTAGAAACCATTCCAGACACACACACCCCCTCAGAACCTGGTGAGCCTTGAAAGTAGGAGAGCGGAAGGCTCAGAAGCAAAGAGCCCTCAGCACCACCCGTAGAATAGATGACGAATGAGGAAGTGGGAGAGAAGGAGAGGAGAGATTTACTCGGGGCAACGCCATTATTCCAAGAGGCTGCGTTTCCAAGCCTCTCTCTGTAAATGTTGAATAAAAGGCAGATGCTAAGAACTTTTCCTTGTCTTATCCATTCCTGACAACCTGCCACAGGGGTTGGTTCCTCTGCCTCCTGGCAGTAATGGAATTATTAATGGTCAGACATGAATGTGTAGTCTGGGGGTGAAGCCAAATCAGACAGTTCTCCATTTTTTAGTATATCAATAGGGAGAGTCATATAAGTACTTCTCCTATGACTCTTTCCTCATCATGGTTGGGCTATTGATATTCCTTGGCTATATGTAACTGCACCTTTATAAATTGTTTTTTATACTGAATATGTTCCATGTATGGTTATGTTCTTCATATGCTGCCTTTCATAAGACATTTTTGTTAGGGTGGAAAAGATGGCTACTCACCTGTTTTAGGATATCCTACCAGGATCACATCATCCGTTCTGGCTTCAAAGGTTTCAAGAGCTTGGAAATTTTCTAGCTTGCAAACAGCAAGAGGATACAAAATCCCTTTATAGGTAAATAGCTTATCTTCTGGAGCTAGCTTCTCACCATCAGCCAACATCTTGTCCAGAATTTCAATACGTTTCATGTTCGTGTTCATCTTTGTATCTGATGGGATGGACACTTGATGAAGACTGAGATTTGAGCTATTCTGCCTGAACAGATTAATACTTATGCTGATCAGAAAAAGTTAATATATTACCAAGATTACGATTCATATCTGGTGATGCAGTTCACAGTGTAAAGTTACTGTTTAACCAAGATGCCTGTAAAGTACCTCTAGCCTTACATTTCCCATTCCATGTTCACAGCTGTCCTTGACATTTAGGCTTCTGATTCTTTCAGAAGTCATCAGCATCAAGAATAGTTTTGCTGGATCAGTTCAAAAGCCATCTTACCTAGCATCAGGTTCTCACAGAAATTGGTTTAGTGTCTTCAGAAAACAGTCATTGTGTGTGTGAAGCAGGCGAGAGAGACTCATTAGTAAGTGTGGTAAACAATGAAAAGTGTCTGTAAGTTGTACAACAGCCATAATACCATGTATATGTCCATTGATTGAAATTATAGCAATGCAAATAAATGATTTTAGACCACCACTTCCAATGGTTTGTAAAATAGTGTTATTTTCCAACAGCATTTTACAAGAAGATAAACAATGAGCCACACGCAGTTGATAACCTTCATCCCATATCAGCTAGTTTCTTCTGCTTTTGTCTTAAGAGAGCTATTTATTTCTCTGGCTACGTTTTCTTAAACTATTGCACACAGTAGTATGAACTACTGAGGCCACACCCTTACATAAAAGTTTTGCTTTAAATGCCTTATCTTGGCGTTCTGAGACCAAATGCCACCCTTCAAAGTTTAGCACCTCAGGCTCTGAGAATGAGGAAGTGAGTGAGGAAGGAGTTAGCACCAATTAAACTGAGCTGACTGCAGCTTCTGGGAGCTTATGACCAGAGCCTGTGACCAGGACTCATAAACAGGCGACTTTGTGAGAATGTTGAGCAGGGAAGGCCCTTGGTGCTGTCTCATGGTATGCATAGACTCAAGAGACATGGGAGATGAGGAAGCTGCTCCAGTGACCTGCAACACCTGTACCATGTTTGTCTTCCTCCCAGAGAACATGCAAAAGTACACTTGTGGCAACTGGAAACTGGTTGCCTTGTTGGAAGAGAAGGTATAGCAACTTGAGGCCCACCTAGCCCTACTTTGAGCTACAGAGCAAGAATTTTTGAATAGAGATGAGTGGACCATGCTGGACTAGTAACACAGGTGGGGTGCCCTAGAGAGGAAGAAGATTGCCCACTGCAAGTGATGAACCCCTGGAGGAACATGACACACAGAAGAAGGGCTGTCAGGAGCCATGCTGCATCGCTGGAGCTGCAAAATGGATTCCACACGCTCACCTCACAGTTTCAACTGGGAGCTGCTTTGCAAAATTCAGTTAAATGCGAAATCTGAAGGATAACCAATTTTTATACAATAGTCCATGCACAGAGATCAAGTCAGTTTGAATTAAGATCCACAAAGAACAAATTCCTCAAGCACCCATTATTTAATCAGGTCAACCTGATTAAATATCAAAACTGCTGGAATTGCAAGACACAGGAAACTTTATGGCTTCCTCAATGTTCAAGTACACAGAAAGTGACAAAGCTAATAGTATTTCAGGAGAGCATGGAGGAGGCAGGCCGGCTTTTGAATCTAGGTTGCGTCATCACCTCTTGCAGTAAACCTCATACTTCATCTTTGCTCCGAGTTTGCTTTTGGCTAAACACTCCTTAAATCTTCTATCAACTTCTTGGCTCTGAGATTCAGAGAACAGGCTTTTCCAGTCACCAACAGATCCTGCAAACATTTAAGATAAATGACTAGTTTTAACATATATTCAGAAGGTATTTTATTAAACTGGGGTCTCTTCAGTGGGGTGGATTTGCAGTGTCATGGCCACTTGCTGGAAAGGGAATGCCAAGACAGCAATGAAGTCAATACTGTGTGATGGCAGCAATAGGTGTTCTGCTGTTGCTCCTGTGCAGCCCCACCCTTGCCACTTGCTTAGCCTTCCCTTCCCCTGAATAGCAGCAGTGGCTCCACTGTTGGAAGGCTGTGGTTTCACCTCTGTTCCACTGAGCCTGCTGCTCCTGTTGACTCCTTTGGAATTTGTTAGCTAAAGGAGGTAACTGACCTTGACAGAAAGGAACCATAATTGTTTGCTCCTCAGCCAAACATCACACAGCTGCTGTTAGGATTTACTATGAAACATGCACTCACCGTGCATAAGTCTCTCACACAGGAGCTGTTAATTACAACTAAGTCAAAATTAACTTTAAAAGAGGTCAGTGCATTGGTTCTCTCTTGACAATAGGGTAGACAGTTATGCAATGTCAAAAAAAAGTGGATTTGCATACATTTAAATAAAAATACATATCACCAGATTGGGAAATATACCAAGTGACTTGTGTGCTTTTAAAACAAACCTTGGACTGGACAGCCCTCAAACAGAGGACACCTTTAGCTAGGGAACAACTAGAAACAGCTCTTAAAAATAGAGCTGTCTTCTGTAAGGTAGGACTCATGGGCATCCTATTCCACAATCTCCAACCAGCTCTTGTGGGATGTATGTCCAAGTGATATTTGAAAAATCACCACCTGTTTCTCTTTTAAAATGTATTATCCAATTTATCCACTTCTGACACCAAAGTAGGAGACACAAAAGACAGGACTGCCTGATGGTGTGAGGGGGACCTTGGTATAGTTCCTTCTGATGGATCCCTCCCATGCCAAGTCCCCCATATACCATGGGTGCCCTCTTAGCTCTTGGAAACAGGGGGCAGAATCAAATCATTGTGGGAAATCTAAGTGGCGGCTCCCAGTTGCTTTGCGCTGTCTACTACTGGGGGGGAAATATGTGGACAGGAAAGTCCAGAGCAGGCATTAGAAGGGGGTCCCAATGGGGCAGCAGCAAGTTCCCCAAGATGCTGCATGTTGGATGCCTTGAAATCACAGGTCTGGACTGACAATTAAACCCTTTGTGGCATCCCTACCTTTAAGAAGGTTACGCAAAAAATAGCTTGATAAGTAACTATACATAGTTGTGATCACTTAGCAGGCAACTATTGGTGAATAACCTTATCAACCCCCACCCCAACCTAGAAATTTACCTTTGCGGAAAAGAACATCTCCAAATGTTCCATGAGTTTCAGTGGATTTTTGCTTCATAGCTTTGAAACTGCAACTTTCTACAACACTTTTAATTTCTTCTTCGTTCACGGAAAACCCGAAGAATTTAGCGATTTTTTGCAATCCTAAATTTGGATCCTTTCCCCCCGAAAACAAGAGATAACATGTCAAAACAGTATATTCAGTCCTTTCATTTTAGCTGTATGCAACAGTGCGTAGTACTGCCACCCTTGGGGAGGGGGAGATGGCACAAGGGCTCTTGGAAGCATTTGTCCAGCTTAGGACAAGGAAGCACAATGCTCTGACAGGATCCTGGAGGACAGGTTCTGCTGTCTCCTTCCCAAAGTCAGGCAGGGGAGGCTTCTTCACCCAAGCAGCAGCACCCTGGTTGGTAGGTGGGTGGGTGGATGAGGGAGCATCAAGCAGCTACTCCACCCTCACCGCCCAGACTTGGCATCAGGCCACGCCCCCACACTGGCTCCTCCCCCTGCTTGCTGGTGAGTACTGACACTTTTTTCAATAAAAAAGCACTGATTGCATCTATAGTGGGACAAAAGTAATGTGTCTGTTAAATTAACTTAGTACCATCTACTACTACAGGTCTGATGGGTGGAGTATAAATAAATTATTATTATTATTATTATTATTATTATTATTATTATTATTATTACTACTACTACCACTACTACTACAATTTTGTCAATCTGATTTAAATACCTATTTAGGCATATGGACATATACAGCTATATGCTTGAATTAGGATTGATGGGTTAATTTTTATTGAGCATGTTGGCTGGCTCCCCCCCCCCTTTCTTTTTGTTATATGCCCATAAAATAATTTAAAAATATAAAAGTTCTAACTCTACACTGAAGGTGGAGACCACCCCAAAGAATTCAGCTTTCTTCTTCTTCTTCTTTTTGCAATCCTGAATGTTGATCTCCCCCCCCAAAAAAAAAAAATCCAAGAGATAACATATTGCATATGTCAAAACATTACATCTATAGTGGGGCAAAATTAATGTGTCTCAACATCATCTACTACTCAGTAGTCCAAAGATTTCACTACCCTTTTGTCAATCTCATTTAAATACCTATTTAGGCATATGGACATATGAAGCTATATGTTTAAATATTTTTGTGTGTCAGCTGGCAATGTTTTTTCCCTTTCTTTTTGTTATATTTTGAAATAACATTACTCAAAACTCTGGCCAGAAGAAACCATCTCTTTGGCTTAGCTGCCAGCGTAGGCCACAAGCCTACACAACACTGTGTTATGAGCATTTCAGGAAACGGTCAGGCAGGAAATGGCAGGTCCATGTTCGGATTCCTGCTATGTGTTTGCAGTCATGGGATTGTTGTCTATCACGTGACGGTGTATGTTTTCATTCCACAGAGTGGGAAATGAAGGAGACATGATGTTTTGGTATTACTGTGTTCCAGAAAGTGGGACTATTGTCCTTTGTTCTTTCTCTCTTTGCTATCTGATATCTGATGAGAAAGAGGTAGGAGCTAAGTCAGAATGCTCCGAGTGTATTATATGTAAATAAACGTAGATTAGCCAAAGTGCTGTGCTACTGAGTTCTGTTAAGCAAACTGCAAATACTCTGCAGATCCCTAAGTGTGCTGATGCTTCTTGGTATCAGTCACTGTGATGTTCAGGCTAAAGAAAGCTTTGGAAGCTCCCGAAGGACAGACCAGGAGGGAGAGAACATGCCAGTTGGGCATGTGTCTCTACCAGGGTCCTACACGAGAGTAGGACGGTCCTAACAGTCCGTACGCACTCATCACAGACAGGACATTCACGTATAAAGTGTCCTTGTGCATTTATCTCTTTGACAGCATTTCACAAAGAAACCTAGTTTTGATATCCCTGGGGCTAATGTTAACCTCACCTCCTTAAGTTCTTCGTAACATATGCCCATGACATTTTCATCATCAATGTACTTGTCCCATTCTAAGACATGGTCAAAGTAGGAGCCCCAACACACTGGATAAAAAGGAGAAGAAAGCTGCATTATATCAACATGTTAACACTTAACAGACTCTCTGTTAGCGTACTCACATAAACTCACCTGCATACACACATGTGGAAACGCTCATTGTATCTGCTTTCCCATGCATGTGGACACTGGTGTTTTAAGAATGCATGTGCCTGCATGCAGGTTTTTAAATGTTGAAACCAGCACTTTGAAATTAGCCTAGATACAAATTGGGAAACAGCACAGCTGTTATATGACAGTCGTGCTGCTAGATTCTGGACGGATGGACGATACTGGCCCATCTTCAAAGGCAACCCCAGCTAAAACACATTACAGTAGTCAAGTCAACAGGTTGCCATAGCATTCATGACAGTGTCTAGGTCCAAAGTCCCTAGGAAAGGATTCAGTGGGCATATTAACCAAAGGTTAACACTCCCAGCTTCTGCTGCCACCTGGACATCAGAATGGGGGGGGGGGCAGATGCAGGACCTCTTCCCATCCTGTGAACTACACTTGCATGGTTTTTTTTTCAAAATAAGGATACCTTTTCCATTCATAAAATCTGTGAAATATGCATCCCATGTTGAATTAGGAAGGACAGAAAGGTTATTGTTAAAATGAAAATAAGACACCATTGTATCCTTTGGATTCCGAATCAGCACCAGTATCTGAAACACAAAGATAAATCACGCTTTAAGAATGTGCACATAATACTCTGAAATAACATTTAAGTGAATGCTGCTGTAAAGGAATCATAGCTGAAAGAATATAAGATGCATGTACTCACCTTGGCTTTACTTTTGAAAATAGATTTGGGTATCAAATGAGGAGGGAGATGAGTTACTATGATCCTTCTCGAAGGTAATTTCGCCATCCTCTTAAATAAGATAGGAAATAAGCACTGTGGTCAATCCATTCCTTTCTTCACTACCTTGTAAATTGCATGTAACAGAAACATTTCATTCTAGATCTTTCATTGGAGTATTTTTATTCTATTTATTTAATTCCTTGCCTGCTCAGTTCCTATGTGTTGACAACATACAAAGGGCCCTTCACAAATTATCGCTTTCAGGCATAGCTACCATTTCTCTGGAGAAAACTGAATATGCGTCATGTGATAAATACAACTCTTTTATTGTGTGCACAGTCACCCACATGTTTTTATATTTCCTGTAAGGTGCCCAGAGTACCTGAGGAATCCTAGCATGATGGGTGAATAATAATAATAATAATAATAATAATAATAATAATAAAAAATGATAATAGGTTTTTTTAAAAAAAAACCAACTGTGCTTAAAATGCTTTTCAGAGATGAAATAAAGTCAGTGATGTGCTAATTGCTGATGAACTAACCTTGAATGCATCTAGATTTCCAAACTCAAGGCGGGAAGGCACTGATAATTCCTCTCCAGTAGCCTTTCTTCTTTCCTTTTCCTCTTCTGTATATTTCCCAGCTCTGATTTCCAAGCCGCTGAGCATGGTTTCAAGCCAATTTGTACCTGAAGCAGATGACTTATGTCTTATGTATGTACTTGAGACTGGCACACATGACCACTCTGGCTTCGTGCTGCTTTTAAATATTTTGCTCTTGAAAATCCCTGGTGCTCAAGGACACTGCCCACAAATGTCCCCTGGTATCCTTTACTGGTGACTTCTCACCAATGAGAACTGCATGGGCAGAAAACCTCAGGGGATTGTGGTTATACAGGTAATATCCGTGTGTCGCCCCTACAGACTGACACATGGGGACTACAGCACTATGACTTAGGGATGGGTGAATTGGTCGGTTTTGGTTTCTCTCAAAGCTTGAGATCTTTCTGAACTTTTGGAGTTCTGGATTAATTGGACTTGTTGAGATGCCAGAATGTTGAAGTAATTGTTTTTATTTATGAAGGAACCAATGCATTAGGAATTCAGCAATGTTCTCATTTTTTTCTTTTCTGAATATTGCAGATATGTGCTTCAGTTCATTGGTCATCCTGCTCCCTTCACATTACATGATAATTGATACTGATAAGTTGATATATGAATAAATTGACATTGAGGACATCTCAAAAAAGCAAACTTGATGTAATTGCACATACAATTCTGTCAAGACTCTTTTTGAATGGACATATGGGCACAGTAACAGCCCCACAGAAAATAAATTGTGCTGTAGTTGCATGTACAAGCCAGTGGCGTAGCGTGGGGGTGCAGGGGGGCCGGCCGCACCGGGCGCAACATCTGGGGGGGCGTGCTCGCACTAACTAATCTAGTGGAAGAGACTCGAGTGCTAAAATCCACGGGTTAGGGGGCACAAATTACTTGCCTTGCCCCGGGTGCTGACAACCCACCCTACGCCACTGGTACAAGCACAACAACTTTGCTTTTGTTGTAGTGTTTTATCAAACTACATGTGCACATTGCTGTCATCAGCGTGTGGGAGAGGGGAGAAGTAAATGATCTAAAGATGTGGAGAACAGAGTCGTGATGTCCATGCATCAATTCTGAATTTTGGACATTCTATTATAAATGAACTTTTAATCTTGACTTTATTTTGACTAGATCAATAATGGAATTATCAATGATCAAACATGAATGTGTAATCTGGGGTGAAGTCAAATCAGACAGTTCTCCATTTTTTTGAGTATATAAACAGGGAGAGTCATATAGGTACTCCTCGCATGACTCCTTCCTCATCGTGGTTGGGCTATATAGATTCATCGCAAAATCCTGGCTATATGTAACTGCACCTTTATAAATTGTTTTTTATACTGAATATGTTCCATGTATGGTTATGTTCTTCATATGCTGCCTTTCATAAGACATTTTTGTTAGGGTAGAAAATATGGCTACTCACCTGTTTTAGGATATCCTACCAAGATCACATCTTCCATTCTGGCATCAAAGGTTTCAAGAGCTTGGAAATTTTCTAGCTTGCAAACAGTAAGAGGATACAAAATCCCTTTATAGGTATATAGCTTATCTTCTGGAGCTAGCTTCTCACCATCAGCCAACAACTTGTCCAGAATTTCAATCCCACGTTTACCTCTCATGGCCATCTTTGTGTCTGATGGGACGGGCACTTCAAGAAAACTAATATTTTCTGTATTCTGCCCAAACAGAACAAAGTTAATAGATTACCACAGTTGCAATTTGTATCTGCTGAGGCATTCAGAATGTAAAGTTACTCTTTAACCAAGATTGCTGGAAGATGTCTAGAAAACATCTCTAGTTTTTGCATTCCCATTGCATGTTAACGTAAGGTTACCAGACGTCCCTGTTTCCTGGGGACAGTCCCCGGGTTTAAAAATCAGTCCCCATATAAAATCCATTTTGTTGCTCAACCCCCTTTACAACTGTGCTTTGGGGCCCTGCAGATTTCTGTTCTTTCTCTTGAGCTACTTAATATTGACATTGCTGTTGGGAAACCTTTGCAGCTCGAGGGTCACATTCCTGCAAGATTCCAGGAGCCACATGCCTGTGCTGGGCAGGATGAGAGGCCAAAGTAGACAGAGCAATGAATGCAAATTTTTACCTTTCTATAGTAGGTACACCCACACGTAGCCCACTTCAGCATTTATCCAGGTAAGCCAGAGTCATTATCAGAATCCAGCCAGATAGAAACCCTCATGGAGAGCATGAAACATGGCCTGTGAGGGGGGTCGTTTGAGGAGAGGAGTATGTTGCTTGGGAGGGATATGTCCTGGAGAGATTCCCAAGGGCCAGATAAAGAGGCTTCAGGGCCATATTTGGCCTGTGGGCCTGAGGTTCCCCACCCCTGATCTGCGGGAACTCCCAGGAGAGGTCATCTAGAGATGTGGGTGGAGATATCACCAGTATATGGGTGACACTCAGCTTTCCCTCTCTTTTCTGTCAGATGCAGGGGAGGCTGTGGGTGTCCTGAATCAATGCTTGGGCATGGCAATGGGCTGGATGAAGGTGAATAGACTCAATCCGGGCAAGATGACAGTGCTATAGGTGGGTGATTCATACACCCAGCTGTATGGGGTTCAACCTGTTCTGAACAGGGTTGGCATTCCATCTAAAGAATCAGGTTCACATCCTGGGGTCAGTTACTGATCCAGCTTTGTCATTAGTGGTTAAAGGGACCTCTGTGGTTTCTTTCTATCAGCTTCAGCTGAAATGCCAGCAGCAACCGTACCTAGGTTGAGATAGCTTGGCCACTGTCACCTCCTATTCAGATTATTGTGACATGGTATATGGCAGGTGGCTTTAAGGACAGCCCAGATTCTGCAGAATAACTAATAGAACTGGGCAGCTGGATCATATTGCACTACTGCTTTGGTCGGGCAATTTAAGGTGATGGTTATTATCCTTTTAACCTGACTTGGGACCATGTTACTTGAAAGATCAGCTTCTACCATATATATACCCCCCTACCAGTCATGGCATGGCTATACATTATCTCCTGTAAGAGAGGCAGCATACCTCAGAAAAGCAGTTGCTGGGAAACAAAAATACCTAACAAGTTGTTCTCTCTACAGGGCAGTAGGAACACTAGTGAAATTGTATTGTGAGTACAAGCAACTGGAGTGTTGTTTTCTAGCAGCGTTTTACAAGAAGATAAACCATAAGACAGCACAAAGAGTAATATGAAGTTGAAGACTTTTATTCCATATCAGGTGGTGTCTTCTGCTGCTGTCTCAAGAGAGCTATCTATTTATCTGACGAGGTTTGCTTAAACTTTTACACACTAGGAAGGTATGAACTTTTGGTTCCACACCCTTACACAAAAACTTTGTTTTAAATGCTTTAACTTGGTTTTCCCGGAACTTAAACCCCACCCTTTGACGTTTGGCGCCCCAGGGCCTATGAAACATAAGAGCTCTTGCCTCTCTAGTCTGGTGTGTGGTTTCCCACAGAAGCCTCTGAAGTCCCTATGGGAAGCCCACCAGCAACCACAGGAAGGCAACAGCCCTCTTCTGCTCTCGTTTGCCAGCAAATGGGATTCAAATGCTGCCCCTGACCGTGAAGGTAGAGTGGTAGTCATTTTGACTAGTAGCCTTATTCTCTATGAATTTGTCTAATAGCCTGAATTCTTGCCATCTCCACATCTGGTTAGTGTGAGAATGTTGAGGAAGGTAGGAGAGGATATATTGATTAAATATTATTCCTCCTCACTCACGCTACTTAAGCAAACAGCAGAGCACATTCCATTGCAGATTGCTGGAAGCAAGTTGATGATTTGTTAGAATCCTTTAAATTAAGCAATGTGGTCTGGCTTGTCTGGTCTGGCTTGTTCCTGGTAACTTTCCCCTTTATTTCCCTTTTAAAATAACAACAACAACAACAACAACAACAACAACAACAACACAACAATCTTCTTTAAAAGTAAGAGTAAAGTTGACTTACATTCAGTTCACAGCAGTAATCTAAAGGTAGACTTTATCTTGTGCTTACATTTACATTTGTGGAGAAAAGAAGTCTGAGCTGGGCTGCAGACTTTCTGTCCTCTGAAAGGAAGAGCCAGAAGAGGAGGCCCATGCCCATCTACCTGGTCACACACAAGGGGAGGAGGCTCCAGAGCAGGTATGACAGGAACTGGAGCCACATTCCCCTGTGTCCACTCTAGGCAAAAGGAAAATGTTGCATTTGGCTGCTTCAGTGATGATACATCCCACAGTTAGGTACTGTGCAGATTCCAGCAAACTGCTTTCACCAAGACTTCTGGGACAAAGCGATAGAACCTCCATTTCTGAATATGTGAAATCCAGTAGTTATTCATATCTGTCTCTAGTCCAGATACATCTATCACTCTATTTTTTAACTTTTAAATTTGTCATATGCAAAACATAATCTGCTCAAAAAAGTAGTCTTCAAAATCATTATACCAAATTTAAAAATGGAAATTAAAATTCTTAAACATTTTCCAGCTTAGGAAGTCTTTCTTCTTTTTGTTCTAGTAATTAGGTCAGACACCCCAAATGTTTGAGGCCCTCCAGAGGTTTTTGGGACTACAACTCCCATCATCCCTAGCTAACAGGACCAATGGTCAGGGATGATGGGAATTGTAGTCCCAAAACAACTGGAGGGTCGAGTTTGGGGGTGCCTGAATTAGGTGAATGATACCACACAAGTCTGGTCAACCCTCTTTGTCCGGCAGCGTTACAGGATGGCAGAGGCTTCACAGGGGCCCCGACAAGGGAACCGAAACAGTGGTGCCCTACTTGGTAGACGGTGGGGGCTTAAGCCCCCTCCGCCTATCAGGAACTGGATCCTAGCCTGCACCCGGCTTTGGTGAATGGGAATGCAGGCTGGGGACTTGGGCTGAGCCAGGGGGCAGAGCCGACAGAGCAGGTAGGCTTCCCTCGGATCCACCCATTGGCCATTTAAGCAGCCCGCACCTGGGGCACTACCTGTTTGTTCCTTCACCGGGTTTTCTTCCCTGCCCACCCACCCTCAGTTTCAGCTGATAGTCAATGACTTTGCTGTGGCTATGGTAGTCGCTGTTCTTTATGGGGCCGGGTAGGAATTTGCCCACCGGGCTAATTGGCACCGACCTGGTAGTTTTGCTTACCTCATAGCAATTGTCACAACCAGTTTGGCATTGGGTCAATCCTTTGTTTTGGATGGAGGGGAGGTTGTAGTCTCTGCCTGCCCCTCCAAATGCTGGGGTATCCCGTTAAAGGGATCCAGGGGGAGTGGCCATGTCTGTGTGCCCAGGCAGGGTCAGGGCTGAAGGCACTCCCCCAGACGGCGGTCCCCATGGGTGTCACCCTTGTTGGGAATTCCATTCCACCCTTTGCTGCAGACATGTGGATTGTTACATGTCACATGTCTGTTTACATTCCAGCACAGATTGCTGGCATGAGTGGAACTTCTGCTCTATATTGCTTTTGTTTTTCTCTCTCTCTGAGAAGACGGCAAAGAGAGAGGCCATGTTTTCCTTTGTCCTGATTTATGTGGAATAAATGTGTAGTTTAGTATTGTATCCATGCATCAAGCCTGATCCGTTGTGCAGTTTACACTGCTGAGTAATGTGTACTCAAGCGTACACTGCAGCTTGAGTCACAGACACATGTTGGAGGAGGATGACTGATGGATCTCCATAGCGGCAAGGCTGAGAGGGGAGCCACTCTGGCTGGGGCCAAGCCTGCTGGCTTTTCAACCCCCAATTCTGACAACCCTATTTGATGTAAGTCTTAGGAACCCCCATCTGGATTGACCACGTCTCACTTCCGGCCAGCGGGCCGGAAGTATTCTGATTGTCCCATGCCCAAACCAAACCTCTTTCATTTGTATTCAATAATGTTGTGGCCTGTTTTGACCCCCCAAAAAAACCAGCCTCATTGGACTCTTATTTGCATGGGTTGGGGGATGGGAACCTGACGCCTGGTCCTGCAAGTACAGTTTCAGTTCAGAAATAATAAAAACTGTTGGAAATAGTTGACACTTTGAAAAAAGAAATTTTAATAAATGTTACTATGAAAAATTTATCCATTTTATTATGGGCATGGAGGGGGGCATATACCAGAAAGATGTGCCTTTAACAAAACCAACCCGAACATGTCTTCCTTTATGGACAAAACTGAAGGCATGAGAGAACTGTAGCACCATTGCCCTCCTTAGCTCTTGCAATATAGGTCGTACTTCAGCATCTTTCCAAGCTTAGTTTTTCCTGCAGTCTCCTCAAATTTTCTATCCATTTCTTCATTCTGGCTCTCAGAGAAGACACTCTTCCAGTCACCTACTATGCCTGCAAATATAAAGCATAATAAAGATTATAGTACAAGAGAGAGATTTTTATTGTGCCATGAGCTTTTGGTGACTGGAGTCACTTTATCAGACACATGGAGGTGTTATCTTAAATGAAACCCCGCTTTTAATTCTCCACAACTACCGCCAGATGGGCCCCCAAAACTGGACCTTTTCAGGTGCCTAAAACGTAAAGCAGCTCCCCAAGTCAGGTTCACTTGGCCCCTTTGCTGCATGTTACATCAAAAGCCCTCTTCTGATGTCCAAGACACACACACATGGGCTAAAAGTCAGGAGAGGACGAGGGTGCACAGGAAAACAAAGTCCCTGGTGTCCCCACCTGTAGCAGGGAAAATTTGAAGGGGGATTGTTAATATGTTTTGGTAAACACACTTAGCATCTTCCTTGGGACTGGGATCCCCTGTGAAGTTGGGCAGGAATACTGCATTGGAGAGTGCATGCATGCTCCTGTCTCCTGCCAATTTTCAGCCCACACACATCTGGGTGAATGCCTGAATAGGGCTGTAGAATATTTCATTTCAGTGAGCTTTTGTGGGTTGCCATCTTGCAATATGTGCTTACTTATTTTAGAGCTCCAAAGAACGTTGCACTGAGTGGTATGAAACTGAGTGGTAAGAATGAATACAACAATTACAGTCTGGGATTGTTTCAGACTGATTATGGTTTTATGGACACCTCGTTGTTGGTAGTGATGGTTTGCTCTTGTTGTTGTTTTGCTGAAATCCACCATTAATGTTTTGTTGAGAGGGTGCCCTTCAGAGGCAAAAATATAATATGATAAATATATTTGACTCAGGACCGCAATACCTCAAGAACCACCTCTCCTTACATGAACCAACCCAGACCCTGCACTCATCATCTAAGGCCCTTCTTTGTGTGCCCTCTCCATGAAAAGTCTGTGGAGTGGCAACACTAGAACAAGCCTTTTCTGCAGTGGTTCTCCACAGGGAGGTTCAGCTGGCACCTTCATTATATACCTTTAGGCGCTAGGCAAAAACTTTCCACTTAAACCAGACCTTGAGCTGATTGACATCCAATGCCCTTTTAAATGTGTTGTGGGTGGGAGGATTCTTATTTTTATTCCCATTTTCATTATGTATTTTGTGTTTTTTATATTGTAAATCTATGGATGAAGGGCAGTGTACAAATTTAATAAATTATTGTTATCATTATGGTTATGATCATTAAAATGCTATAGCACTTAACATAATAAAAATATCTAAACAGCTTATATTGTAAATGATGAAAACAGAACAACCAACATTCACTAAATATGTGGATGAATTCATGTGGAAAAACTGTAAGCAAAGCCCTGAAATCCAAGAGGAAATAGGTTTGTGGCATATTCATGAAAACAACAGATTCTAGGCTACTTTCTACCTGATGTAACTGAAGCATTACAGAGGTGTGGTTTCTCTCCCTCAATAGAGCATCACTGAAACATACAGTCCCGATCTACATACTAGAGTGGTACAATCCATTCATAAGACTGTGCTACATTTATAGATTTACTCTAAAACATTCCACTTATAGGCTTACTTCTCATACTGCACAATGTTTCTGGAAGAAAACGTACTAGAGAAGCAAGGTATGTACTGTTGATGATAGTAATTTAACATATTGGAACAGGGATCGGCAAACCACGGTCTGCGGGTTGGATTCGGCCCAAGGGGGTCATTAAACTGGCCCTCGGCCCTTGCCACACACTCAGTCAGTCCCTGCGTGGAGCTAAATCGGGGCAGTGCACTGTTTAGCTCCACACGGGGACTGACTTCCGGGACGCAGCCATGGCTTCCTATTGGCTGCAGGAAACTCCTACAGCCAATAGGAAGCCATAGACACCTCCTCGTCCTCCCCCGCCATGGCTCCAAAAGCCAGCGAGGAAAGAGCAGCAGGCATGTGTGCATGTGAACGAGTGCACACGCTCCTGTGCGCAGGCAATCTGGCCCACTGGCGGAAAAGTTTGCTGACCCCTGTATAAGAATGTTACCTTTACGGAAAAGAGTGTTGCCCATTTTCCCATGGGTTTCATGGGATTTTTCTTTCATGCTGTTGAAACTGGTCTTCTCCATAATGGACTGAATATCTTGTTCCGTCACAGAGAAATTAAAGAATTCAGCTATTTTTTTTATTCCCAGAGTTGTGTTCTGGATAAAGAAAACAAGGGTGTCACAAGTGAAAAATACTGTGACCTCATGAAACTTTTCCAGATCCCCAGTTCCTGTTTTCGTTCTGCGTTCCACACAAGAGTTGCAGCCAGCACATAACTTTCTTCAATCCTGCTCAGTTGTTCTTTGACTACTAAACAATATGTTTTGTAACAGAAAAATATGTGGCCTTATTATTGTTTCGAGATGTGTCTTTCCTTGCAAGCTGTAATTGTTTGGAACTTTCTATGAAGAAATAGTCCTCAGTGACTTCCAGAAATCCAGTCAAAATAAGATTTAACAAATCCAGAAGTTGTATTTTGAAAGAAAACATTCATGAGCTGTTTACCAGTCAAAGAGGGTAGAGATGAGCAGAAACCATGATTTAAATCCTGTTTCAATTTCCTTCACACACTCTCCATTAGAAATGCTTTAAAAATAAATTTTTAAAAGTGTTATTTACCTCTTTTAGTTCCTCATAGGTAATAAACATAATATTTTTGTCATCCAGATACTTGTTCCATTCAACGATATGATTAAAATAAAGGCCGTAGGGAACTAGTAAGAAGAAAGCAGAACATTTTATTCATGTAACAAATCTCTGATAAGACAATGATAAAGGCTTTTATGTAAAATCTGAATTCATTTCCCACAAGTAACATTTGCTTATGCAAGCTAATGTTTGGAAAGGTAGCATGTGAAAATGTTTTTCAAAATGTATTCCATGGATCTTGTTGCTGATGGTCCTATGTTATGTCCTTTACGCCAAATCCGTAATTCTACCGAGGGAAGACTAGCCTCTAGGCCAGTGGTAGCCAAACTTGGCCCTCCAGCTGTTTTTGGGCTGCAACTCCCATCATCCCTAGCTAACAGGACCAATGGTCAGGGATGTTGGGAACTGTAGTCCCAAAACAGCTGGAGGGCCAAGTTTGACCACCACTACTCTAGGCGTTTGGTATACAGGGTGGTACAGAGAAAATTTGCCTTAAAAACTTTGATTGGACAGCTTCCGTAGATCCAAGGTCCAAATTTGAGCCCCATATAATAACTGTGTGAGGGGTTTAGCTTGGAACACTTCCAGGACCGATGGTATATGTTTACCACCTTTTGTGTAGAACAAACATGTCAGAATTTTGGCATTTTGGGACGCTTTTTCTTTTGCACATTTCTGGTGTGCTCCCCATGACCCCATAAATTGGAAAATAAGGCCAAGATATTTGAAGACTTTGACCTGTTCAATTAGCTGGTTGTCCATGCGCCATCTATGGGCCTTATGTAGTTTCTTGAGAAAACCATGACTTGTAAATCACAGCCAGCTGTTCTCTCTGTTATGTCTTTTACAATGATTCATGAGGTTAATTAAGTAATAATAGTTTTCAAATGCTCTTCACTTATGTGCCTGTGCATTGTGTGCACCAATATTTATTATATGCGCTAGTTCAAATGTAATTCTTTTCACTTTATTCACTTTTCTGGAAAGTATAGACCACCATACATAGCTTAGACCACTTTGGCTTTCTGCCTGTGGTGACTGCTTGCACACAAATCACAGGTTGTCTGGACTTGTTCTCCAAAACTTAAATTCTGTATGTAAGCCAGTCAGCAAAGGTATGTTGTATAAAAATTCTTTTATTGTTTATGATGCCATGCAAGATTTCTGGTGCTTTTTAAAAAAATGTATTTGCAAAGTTGAAAATCTAAAACTGCTCTACTGAAGATTTGTGAAACTCCAAACAGTTTACAGCAGTGTTTCCCAACCAGGCGCTATATGGCCCCCTGCTCCCCCCCCCCAGGATATTCCAAGGGGGGCACAGGTGGAAATTACGTAATGAGGGTGCACAGAGGGAAGTGAAAAAGAAATGTTTGTGTGTGTGTATCCTGATTGGCTGGCTGGCTATCTGCTTGCCCAATCACAAGCAGGAAAGCGGGCAGTCCACCAGGGGGCCACCTAGTACTTCTTTTTGCCCCATGCATTTTCTTGGAGCAGTCCTGGTTTGTTTACAGAAGGAGAGGACAATCACGATTGCACCTGTTCTGACCCCTGCTTGTAGCTGCCACCGGTATTGGGCCAGGTGGCAGCCTGGGCCTGACTCAGGGTGTGTTCCACCTCAGCGCCAAGCAGATTAGTGCCTTCAGATGTTGCCAAGGGGCACAGGGCCCGTTGACAGCATCAGCCTGCCTCTGCAGCCCCAGCGCCCCAGTGCCTAGCCTCATCTGGTGCTGCTGACTTGCTAGTAAATAAGTGTCTTCTTAGAAGAAAGCCGCACTGAGTTCAGTGGGCCTTACTCCCAGGTAAAAGTGTTTGTGTGGAGGGGTTATAGTGTTTTATCTAGACAGCCAGGGCTCTTCTGGATGACAAGATCTTTTTGCACCAGGTCAGTAAGGACCGCTTGCTTTTTAAAATTCTCCCATATATACAGAACTCCCTGTGAGCCTTTTGCAGACCCTCCAAGTGTCCCAGTTTCTGATTTGATGCTGGAATGCCCCGCTTTTCCTTAGGACGTCCCTATTTTCACCAAATGTTGAAGGGTATGGAGTTATTCAACTCTTGAGCCATCTGAAGGCAGCCCTGTATAGGGAGGGTTGGTTTTTTTTTAATGTTTAACATTTTATTATGTTTTTATATATGTTGGAAGCCACCCAGTGTGATCAGGGCAACCCAGACAGATGGGCGGTGTATAAATAGTAAAATTATTATTATGGAAGAGGGCGTCCCTATTTTCATTGGAGAAATGTTGGAGGGTATGCTCACAGATGTTTCCCCCCTCTGTATCAAATAACTGGGGTCCAATAAGTGTTGTTTACATTTTATAATACATGGAAGACGGATCTCCCTTGGGAGGATCTGGACTTTCCTTCCTTAGAGGTTTCTAAGCAGAGGTTGGATGGCCATCTGTCATGGATGCTTTAGCTGCGTTTCCTACATTGCAGGGGGTTGGAGTAGAAAGATGACCCTTGGAGTCCCTTCCAGCTCTATGATTTTCCCCCTTCAGTAAAATTTCATTAAGTTCCTTTCATTTTATGTAATTGTATTTTGTATAAATTTAAAATAAAACATGTTCTATTTAGAAACGAAACATTTCCACAGGAAGGAAACCAGGTTGGAAGGGGGCCACGGTCAGAGAAAAGTTGGGAAACACTGATTTAGAGCAACATGACCTTTTCTTCTTCTTACAAATTCATATTTCTGTTGTACCTAGTCTAGAATTTAATAGGCTGAATGGAAGAGGCACATACCTATTCCATTCATAAATTCTGAGAAGAACTCATCCCAGGTTTTCTGATCAGGGACGATGCTCATGCCTTTGGAAAAATGGAAGTAGGATACAGCCGTGTCTTTCGGGTTTCGAAACAAAACCAGGATCTTCAAAACAGAAAGAGGCAGAACAGGTATGCAAAACTAGGGGGACAAAGCTCATATCCATAACACCAAAAACATAAATCATCTAAACTTTTTCTTTAATCCATAGTATGAAAATATTCATGTATTTGGCCATGAATTAATATGACGAAGTTTAGAGAAAGAGTATAGAACAAGGGGACAACCCCCTTAAAAATAATAATAATGAGATGAGCTCCTAGCTCATTGTTAGAAATTGTTTGCTGAACATGGAAGTCAATTCCTCAGAATCCCAGGTAAAAATTGTACAGGATTACAGCATCAGGGTGGAATCCAGTGTAGCCCCAAAGCCACTGTTCCATCAGCTCAAGGATTTCTGCTTGTGCAACAGAAGGCCTCACCCTCTCCTTTCCTTGTACTCCCCCTTAAACTACTCTGGAGTTTCCCCCCAACCCTTTGGAGCAGATTTGGAGAGGACATGGGGCATGTACAGAGTCAGGCAAAGACTTTTTGAACAAGTGTAAATCCTTTGGCTGATGGGACTCCTTAGCAGAAAGCCATCCTTAGGATGGCAAAAGCCTCTGCTTGAGACCCTGATAAACTTCTGCCATGCAGAATGCAACCATTCAGTGGCTGGGCATGATGCTAATGTATTCTTTAGCATTATTTTTTTAAAGCTGCAGCAAACCTTAGACCCATGGGCTGCACCTCTGCTCTCTCCTCCCTCTTATACAAGGAGACTGAAAACTTCTGCCCTTGGTTTTGAATAAAACAGTTTTCCATTGTAAAAATGAAAGAAACAAACCTAAAGTTTATTCTGACCAGAATCTGAAACAAGAGTTTGTTCATTGCCATATTTTGGTATGTAAGCCAATTTGATGAATTTTTCATGAAAAGTGGTATATAAATATTCTAAATGGATGGATGGATGGATGGATGGATGAAACTTTAAGCCGTGAACTTACCTTTGCCTTCTTTTGGAAGATAGATTTGGGAATCTTTTGAGGAATGAGATGTGTTTTTATCACTCTTCTGGAAGGTAACTTCTTCAACCTCTTTAGTAACATGTTAGAAAAAAAGAGAAATGTTAACATTCCTTTGTGTGAAAAATAGCATGGTGGTTTGATTGTACTATAGGAATAATCCACAGCAAGTTTGACACATTGAGAGCGGCTTCACATAACTCTGAATGTAACCATTTCTCTGCAGAAGTAAGTCTTATTGAATTCATTGGAGTTCACTCCCTGGTAAATTGGGTTAGGATTGCAGCCTTAAATATTAGGAAGCCAGACAAGGCACAGCTGAAGTCACTGGTTTTTGTCTCTGGCTTGTACAAGCTCATCCAAACAAAAATGCCCAGAAGAGGTTCTGAGTTGAGCTTTGGCACTGAGTTGAGCTTCGGCGCGGAGAAACTGAATTCAAAGCAGGGAAGCAAGCCACACCAATGTGTTCTCTCTACCCACCCCAATGGCACTAACTCATCAAACTGACTGCATATTTCTGGAGGGCAGTAGGTTGGAGAAGACCATGTGGTATCTCTCATGTCATTCAAATGCATCAAGCTATGCACTATTCTCGCCAATACTGACCTCAAACTTCCCGGGATCTCCAAATTCAAGGTATGGCAGTAATTTTAATTCTTTCTCTATTTGCTGCCTCCGCTTCATTTCTTCTTCATCGTATTTTCCAGATGCGGCTTCCAAGTCTTTTAAAATCTGACCAACCCAGTTAGTACCTGAAGTAATGCCAAAGGACTGTTAGAAATCACAGAAAGTGACTCCTCATACCTACTGTAACATAGGCCTTGCATCACTATTGCACAGCCAAAGGATCTTCAGAAACGAGATTCATAACCATGGAATTTGAATGTAGTTGCGGTGTTAAAGAATAGTAAAGGTTAAGGGACCCCTGACCATTAGGTCCAGTCCCGGACAACTCTGGGGTTGCAGCGCTCATCTCACTTTATTGGCCGAGGGAGCCGGCATACAGCTTCCGGGTCATGTGGCCAGCATGACTAAGCCACTTCTGGCAAACCAGAGCAGCGCTCGGAAACGCCGTTTACCTTCCCGCCGGTACGGTATCTATTCATCTACTTGCACTTTGACGTGCTTTCAAACTGCTAGGTTGGTAGGAGCAGGGACCAAGCAATGGGAGCTCACCCCGTCATGGGGATTCGAACTGCCGACCTTCTGATCTGCAAGCCCTAGGCTCTGTGGTTTAACCCACAGTGCCACCCACGTACAATCAAATTGAATGTTACGGGAGACTCCAAAAGGGGAAGGTTGTTTTGTTTTGCAGATGAATACAACATAGCAGGTGGCGCTATGGGGATGTGTGTGGCACTGTGATCTAAATCACTGAGCCTCTTGGGCTTGCCAATCAGAAGGTCAGCTGTTCGAATCCCTGCAGTGGGGTGAGCTGCTGTTGCTCAGTCCCAGCTCCTGCCAAGCACTCCAAAAAGTGCAAGTAGACAAGTAGGTACTGCTCCAGCAGGAAGGTAAATGGAGTTTCCGTGTGCTGCTCTGGTTTCGGTATTCCATTGTGGTAGAAGCGGCTTAGTTATGCTGGCCACATGACCCAGAAAAACTGTCGGCTCCCTCGGCCTGTAAAGCAAGATGAGCACCGCAATCCCAGAGTCGTATGCGATTGGACTTAACTGTCAGAGGTCCTTTACCTTTACCTTTTACAACATAGATAAGATCATATGTGTGCGGTGGTTTGCATTTTTATTTTATTTTTTGCAGGGCTGATAATGAGGCTGACTTGTTCTTTCCCCTAGACCTAACTTAAGAATGATGTCCATTAACCTCTCCCAATTCAGATCAGGGTCCCCTCTGTAATAAACAAAATCTGCTCTTATTCCCTTATGGGGGACACAAAAGGCCTTATAGAGTCCGTTGTAGGTTCTCCATCAGTAGGAGAAAATAACAGAGGCCAACCAGAGAATATTGAGAAGCAAAGCAGCTAGTAAGCCTGATCTTTATTGAACTGTTGCAACAGAGTGCCTTCCTCACACGCAGGTAAGGAGGAGGAGCCAGAACCAAGGTGTGCCTGCCCTTATATAGACATTTTAAATTGCCTTCCTTGGAGCTCAAGACCACCCCTCCATACTTCATACATACATCACAGAAAAGGTGGTCTAATGGTGTTGTTTTTCCTGTCTGCCAGGTTATCTGATAATGCCTTATCTGATTGCCTTTCCTGGTAGTCTGGCCATTCCTTTGAGATGGTGATTACCCACTTCCTGAGACAATGGGAAGGTTCCCTCACCCCCTCTCTCCTTGCAGAGAAAACATTTGGTCAGTTTGGGAGTCAAAATGGTTTCAGGGTGGTCTTCCTGTGCTGCTCCAGACATGTGGTCCTCATATCTATGTATGTGCTTGGTTGGTACATTTATGAACATTTTTTTATTTTAATCCCCCCTTTGGGGCTTAATTTTTTATTTCACCACTGTCACTCTGTTCCTTTGAATTCTGCCTTTATAGATCTACTGTATTTTTTAATCCTATAGGGCGCACCGGCCCATAGGATGTACCTCTTTTTTGGGGGGGAAATGAATAAAAAAAAATTATTCCCCCCCAAGCCGCGGCTGCCGCCCCAAGCCTTGCGCACACCTGCCCAAAGCACGGGGCACCCTCCGGAGGGCTCCGTGTGCTTCGGGCTGCAGGCTGCCGCCCCAAGCCTCGCGCGCCCGGCAGGACCTCCCGCCGGGCGCGCAAGGCTTGCGGACACTCGCCGGGGCTGCAGGTTGCTGCCCGCAAGCCTTGTGAGCCCGCAGGACCTCCCACCGGGCTTGCAAGGCTTGAGGATAGCTTCCTGAAGCCTGGAGAGCGAGAGGGGTTGGTGCGCATCGATGTCTCTCGCTCTCCAGGCTTCAGCGAAAGCCTGCATTCGCCCCATAGGACGCACACACATTTCCCCTTCATTTTTGGAGGGGAAAAAGAGCCTCCTATGAGGCAAAAAATACGGTATATTTTCTCATATATCTCTGTTTCTCTAGGTCCATGGGCTTTGCAAGAAGTAAAGTTCTGATGGAGCTGAGCAGGTCAGAATGATTTTATTGTATTGAACCCTTCAGGATTTTGTCTATACACCAATAAAAGGTTTGAGATTGAGATTGAAAAACAAAACAATGTTACACTTGCCAATAGTGTGATGCCCGTGAGAGGACACCCCATTTGTGGAACAGTCTCCCCTCACATATCTTGTTGATGCCAACTCTGAGGGGTTTTAGGTGCCTTGTAAAATATATTTTTATTTATTTAGGCATTTTGTTAGCCTACTGTGAGGAGGGGTGTAATGAAGCAGGGTGGATTTGATTTAAATCACTAGTCAGTAAGACTTGATTTAAATCATTTTTATTTATTTTTACAGAAAGACTCATTCTTGCTGGTATAATCTTAATATTTACAACCAGATGAAGGTTTCATTTTTGGAATAATAAATTTTCAGAGTAGTTTTTACAGTTATATCAAAAATTACTGATTTGGTTGTACTATTAGAAATACATAGACGGTTAATTATGAAATTATTGTGAGGTTTAATAAGTTAACTGTTTATATTTGGACAACATTTCTGCTGTACTTTAAGGGAAGAAGAAAAACAATCATTTCCTTAATAACAATTTAAACAATTTATTTAACTAAAGCAATAACATGATAGCATATGTATCCATGTTTGTTAACTGATGTGGGGATAAACTTTTTTAAAAAAGAAAAACTTAGACTGAGTTTTAGCACACATGAAAAACTTAAATCTTTTTTTCCCGATGAATAGCCTTTGGACTATAACGTAACTTAAATAGAAAACTATTTTTAGAAAGATTTTTCCTCCAAAAGCATTTTACAGTCATACCTTGGGATAGTTACAGATAGGTAGCCGTGTTGGTCTGCCATAGTCAAAACAAAAAAAATTCCTTCCAGTAGCACCTTAAAGACCAACTAAGTTAGTTCTTGGTATGAGCTTTCGTGTGCATGCACACTTCTTCAGATACCCTTCTATATAGTGAGAAGGTGGGGAGGGGTATTACTCAGAAGGGTGGTGGGAATGGGTGATTGGCAGATAGCTGTGATGAGCCTGTTGATGACTCTTAACGACTGCAATAGGTCTTACAGGAAAAAGCAAGGGGTGAGAAGGTGAAAAATGGCTTTGTCATGTATAATGAGATAAGAATCCAATGTCTTTGTTCAGACCAGGTCTCTCCATGGTTTTAAGTTTTAAGCTATCTGCCAATCACCCATTCCCACCACCCTTCTGAGTAATACCCCTCCCCACCTTCTCACTATATAGAAGGGTCTGGTGACTTCTGTTTCAGTGTATCTGAAGAAGTGTGCATGCACACGAAAGCTCATACCAAGAACTAACTTAGTTGGTCTTTAAGGTGCTACTGGAAGGATTTTTTTTTGTTTTTATACCTTGGGATAAATACACTTCAGGATAAGTATTTTCGGGTTGCACTCCACGGCAACCTGGAAGTAACGGAGTGTGCTACTTCCGGGTTTTGCTGCTCACGCATGCGCAGACGGTCAAAATGACGCCACACGCATGCGCGGAAGTGGCAAAACATGACCCACGCACGCGCAGAGGTGCAGTCACGTCTTACATTCTGTTCAGGATGCGAACGGGGCTCCGGAACGGATCCCGTTCACATCCTGAGGTACCACTGTATTTTAAAAATCCAATTTAAATTTAAAAATCCAATTTAAATATAAAAACATCCAATTAAAATTTTAAAAAATCCAATTTAAATAAAAAAATCTATTTTTTTAAAAAAAACCATTGATTTTTATCCACCCTGTAATGAAATGTAACAGGGTGTAACACGGGGCGAGGTTCTGCATGCTCTGCCAACATGTGAGAGGGCTAGGAACAGAACCCCCACGCAAAATGGTCGCTGCCTATATATGTGTAAATAAACCATATACCCTCCTGACACCACTCCACATTCTCTGCTGTGCCTCATTCCAAAACAAACACGAACCCTGGGTAAGCGCCTGGAACCCCTGGAATCTCGCACTGCTCAGAGATTGCGGTGCAACAGTATGTGTGCAAGGACATGATTGGAATGGATAATGCCCCCCCACACACACACACGCCTGTGCTGCATCTCATTGTAATGCTTATAGAACTTGGCATTTTTATTTCCATGCTTATTAATGCGTATCCTTTAACATGTAGGAGGTTTTAAAAATCATAAATAGCTAAATCTCATTTTGCAAGCCCTGTATTTCTCCCCACCCCCCACCCCTTCTCTTAAATCATGGGTAGGCAAACTAAGGCCCGGGGCCAGATGTGACCCAATCGCCTTCTCAATCCGGCCCATGGACAGTCCAGGAATCAGCGTGTTTTTACATGAGCAGAATGTATCCCTTTATTTAAAATGCATCTCTGGGTTATTTGTGGGGCATAGGAATTTGTTCTCCCCCCCCAAAAAAAAAAGCCCGCCCCCCACAAGGTCTGAGGGACAGTGGACCAGCCCCCTGCTGAAAAAGTTTGCTGGCCGCTGTCTTAATACAAGTGTTTTGTCATTTTCTTTTGAGGCATGTGGTGTTAATTATAATGAGAACCTTAATATTATAATATAAATGCTTTATTATTATTATTATTATTATTATTATTATTCTCTCTCTCACACACACTCCAAGTATTTCTTGCAAGACGAGCATACTCACCAGTTTTGGCGTATCCCACTAATACCACATCATCACTCCGAGCTTCAAACGTGTCAAGAATTTTCATTGTGTCGGGACAACAGACTATGCTAGGATATAAACTCCCATCATGCATAAACAACTGGTCTTCAGGAGCAGCCTTTCCAGCTTCTTCCAACTTCTTGTCCATAATTTCCTTCAATCCTTCCTGAGACATGATTGTGCAGGATAGGAGACTAGTGCACAGGTAGACTGAGATCTCAGCCAATAGTGAAATAAAAAAATATAATTATAGAGCCATCGTCTAGTCACGTGCTAAAGAATAAGTTGCCGTGCCTTCCCTGAAGAAGAGAACTGGTTACAGATTAACTGAGTTGGTGTTTGGAGCGCAAGAAAGGACTCTGACCTTTTTCTTCCAGCCTGCACGGCATTTAGTGAGGGTGCGGCCAATTTGTGCTGAGCCAGGACACTAAGAAATGTTTGTTTCTGAGATAGAAAATTGGCCAGAGGGAGAGGGAGGAGGGGTGCATTCCCTGGAAACACGCAAATAGAAGAAGGCAGTTTTCCTTGCTTCCACCCACAAGGAGGAGTTAGAAATCAACTTCTAAGCTGAGATTTCAACATCTGGAACTCCAAATTGGACAGAAGCACGCACATTACTGGGAGTGGAACTGCTTACAGTAAACTTGTACTCACGCAATCCATTGATTTTAATGATGCTGTGCAGAATCCTGCCCTTAACTTTCTGGATAATGCAAGAGGAGCTGTTTCCCCTCCCCCTGCCTTTTTCTCAGGATGCTTTTTTTCTCAGGATGATGATGAAATTTCAGCAGAAATTTACTTTACTTAAGGGGTGTGTGAGAGTGAATGTCTTCTTCCATTATACTGTTCTAGATTAGGGACACCCACACACCCACACCCAAAACCCTAGAAATTAATAAATGCTAGGATTTTGAATATTTGGGATGTGAAGGGAGAAATACCGGTACCAGTTGCAGAGGAATTCCACATGGAAGGCCACATTTGGCCTATGGGCTTGAGGTTCCCCACCCCTGATCTACAGGGAACTCCCAGGAGAGGTCATCTGGAGATGTGGGTGGAGGTATCACCATTATGTGGGCTACTCTTGGCTTTCCCTCTGTTTTCCATCAGCTGCAGGGGAGGCTGTGGGTGTGCTGAAGCAATGCTTGAGCATGGCAATGGGCTGGATAAGGGTGAATAGACTTGATCCAGATAAGATGAAGGTGCTTTCAGTAGGTTACTCTTAGACCCAAGTTCTCCATAGAGGTTGCGCTCCTTCTAAAGGATCAGATTCACAGTCTGGGGTCAGTTATTGATCCAGCATTGTCACTGGAGGTTCAAGAGGCCTTTGCAGTTTCTTTCTATCAAGTTCAGCAACCATACCTGGATGGAGATAGTTGGGTCATAGTCACCCATTCTCTGGAAACCTCCCATTCAGACTATTGCAATATTTTGCTGTGTGTCGAAACAGCCCAGATTTTGCTGTTGATCCAAAATAGGGCCACAAGATAACTTACTGCAACTATGCAGTTGGATCATATTACAGTGGTACCTCGGGTTTAAAACTTAATTCGTTCTGGAGGTCTGTTCTTAACCTGAAACTGTTCTTAACCTGAGAAACCGCTTTAGCTAATGGGGCCTCCCCCTGCCGCCGCGCAATTTCTGTTCTCATCCTGAAGCAAAGTTCTTAACCCAAGGTACTATTTCTAGGTTAGCGGAGTCAGTAACTTGAAGAGTCTGTATCCTGAAGTGTCTGTAACCTGAGGTACCACTGTACACCACTCCTTTGTCAGGTAGACTGGCTCCTTGTCCATATATTTGTATTTTTATGTTGCGAATTGCCCTGTGATCTTCGGATGAATAGTGGTATACAAATTTAATGAATAAATAAGGACCCAGTTAAAGGGTTAGGACCCTTTAAGGCAGGGGTTGGCAAAGTTTACCTCGCCTGGGCCAGTTCACTCCCACGGAGATTGCTCTGTGGGCCAGAACGCGTCTGCGCAGATGCGATTTTTGGCATCTATGCATGTGCAGACACGATTTCTGGCGCCACGGAAGCAAGTCCCCGCTCTGCACTGCACCAGTTTAGTGCAGCGCGTGGGGACTCGCCAAGCAGGCAGCTCGGTTCGGGGGTGGCTCGTGGTCCATGGGCTGCAGGTTGCCAACACCTGCTTTAAGGTCTTTGTGGCCTGTGATCATGTTACTTGAAAGATCACTTTCTTTCATGTATGGCTACTAGTCATGAATGGCCACAGTGGTACCTTAGTTCCCGAACAGCTTAGTTGTCAAACAAATCAGCTCCCGTACGCCACAAACCCAGAAGTAAGTGTTTTGGTTTGGTTTGCGAATGTTTTTCGGATGTTCTGGAAGCACCTGCAGCCAATCAGAAGCTGCACCTTGGTTTTCAAATGGTTTCAGGAGTCGAATGGAGTCCTGGAATGGATTAAGTTCAAGAACCAAGGTCCCACTGTATATTATATCCAGTAAGAGAGGTAGCATACTGTAACTCAAAATAGCAATTGCTGGGAAACAGTACTACCTGACCATTTTCTCCCCTTAGAGGGTGGTAGAAACATAGGTCAAAGTGTTGCTGTGAGCACAGGTAACTGGGGCAATATGTCCCGAGAGCATTTTACAAGAGGGTAAACAATGAGAGTGCAAAGGGTAGCACGGAATAAGGCAATTGATGACCTTCACCCCATAAGCAAGCTTGTTTCAGAGCTATCTGATTGCCTTCACTGGATTTTTCTTAAACTATGGCATACTAGGAGTGTATGAACGGCTTTGACCAGACCCTTACATAAAGGCATGCTTTAATTATGCTGGAAGCTGCCCAGTGAGGGTGAGGCCAGAGAACTGTGCTTAAACTTTTACACACTAGGAGGGTATGAACTTCTGGGACCACACCCTTACAGAAAAGCTTTGCTTTAAATGCTTTAACTTGGTTTTCCTGGAACTCAAACCCTACCCTTTGACATTTGGAGCCCCAGGGCCTATGAAATATAAGAAGAGCTCTTGTCTCTCTAGTCCGGCATGTGGTTTCCCACAATGGCCTCTGAAGCCCCCATGGGAAGCCCAGCAGCAGCCCTCCTCTGCTCTTGTTCTCCAGCAAATGGGATTCCAGTGTTGCCCCTGATCCTGGTAACCATTGTGACTAAGAGCTTTGTTCTCTATGAACTTGTCTGATGTCCTTTTAAAGCCAACTGAATTATTGCCATCAGCACAACTTGTGGTAGGACATTCCATAGCTGGACAATGCGCAATGCAAAGAGGTGGGAGCTGGATGGGACTAACCTGATTCAGCTCTGCCTGCCTGGATGCTCTCGGCAACACCAATCCAGGTCAGAGGGTCAGGAGAAGGCATTGTCATAGTTCATAGAACTAGTTCTCACACTAAGAGCCACACTAAAGGACTTGCCTGGTGCCGTGGAGACAGGCTGGAGATGCTTTTGGTATATCACCCACCCTCCTGCCCAGTGAGCTCCCTGATGGAGGCTGTCTCTGGTGCCGTGTTGGAAGAACCCAAGACTGTGCTATGAATGACTCAGGGTTACCTCAGAAGTTCAAAGCCTCCTGTGGTCATTATGGGACTGTCTCAGAGCAGAACATACCACTGACTGTGATCTGAAAAGCACAATGTGATTGTTTAAGAGGCACTGTAGGCTTAGAATAATAAAAGGTATTCCCTGATCAGTAATGTTGCCTGCACACAGAACTAATGGATTGGCTTGCACATGCAGTAATGTTTTACTGTTTTCAGATAGATCTACTGTCTTTTGCCATTCTTTTGCAATGTTCTGTTCTGTACTGCTTTTGATTTTTTTTGAAATCTAAAACAGTATATAAATATTTTTAATTAAATAAAATGAATAAGTGAAACAAAAGATCCTGGAGTAGTTCTTTGAATATTAGGGGTTGTGATCTCCAGGGATCTCCAGGATCTTCCATGCAAAAGGTTCACAGGATCAGAGCAGGGCAGGCTTTACAGGCTATCCCCCTTGCAACTTCTGATGATGGGATTTTGACAAGTGTGTGTGTGAGAGAGGCAACTCACCTGTCAATCATGTGATACTGCAATGCCATCATGTGACTTGCAAGTAGATTGCCCCACCCACATCACAAAGCTATCCCAGAAGGTGAGAACCAAACAGATTCTTCAACTGTGGTCTAAGGGGGGGGAGGGGTGTTTGGCAAAGTCTAGTTTTGTGGAGGTTGGCAAAAGGTGGGCAGAGTTTGGCAAGTGGATAGGTGGGGTTGGTGAGCAACACAAGCAGAGCCACAACCCCTAGTATAAACATTTTTTGATAATACATCTATTTGACAGTTTAGTGTAATAATCTAAAATGCATAACCAGGCTAGTCTACCTGAGGAAAAATTAGTGAAATGGAAAAAGTGTGTTTCTACACTAACAAAAGACTAATCAAATAAAATATATCATTTTACAAAGTTTATATCTTTGAAAGAACAATCTGACATCGATCTGATTAGGATTAATTATAGGATGAGTACATGTACGGTATATATTGAAAGTTTTCACCAAAAAAGCTGGTATAATTTCTCTTGCCCTTTCGTATAGATATAATGTTGATTCATTCCAAAAACCTGGATTTCTTGCTGTCCTTGAAATTCAGAGGATCATTTATGAATCCTCTCCTAGTAGTTACATCTGTTATTCAGTCTTCATTATTTACAATAGACATCGTATTTTATATTTGATCCCACCTTGGTCCCTGCTAATCTTTCTTTAAATATTCTGTCCATTTCCTGACTATTTTCTTGACTGAAAAGTGTCTTCCAGTCACTTACACCACCTGAAAACGAGGAAATATAAAATTATATATATATACTTCCACAAGCAACCATGATTTTCTATTTGTGGTCCAGAAATCACACATTTGCAGTTGCAGGTAAGCATTAGTAAGTCCAAAGCATTACTGGAACTACTAAAGCATATTAACTACTTTTGTGAATAAGCAATTTTATTATTTTTACCCCACCCTTCTGGCTGGGCCTCCCCAGCCACTCTGGGTGCCTTCCATTACACATAAAAACATTATAAAATGTCAAACATTAAAAATGATGAGTAACACAATTCCTACCCTTCGTGGTGCTGCCATTTTATTACTTTTTCAATTATTATTATTTTTAGACATTTCACTATCTTTTTCTGCATTCTAAATAAAATACAGATCCCCTGAAGAATTTTGGGGTGCTTCCCCTGAAATCTTGTTTTTATGCAATGCATAAAAGCTACCGTATTTATTCGTAGCCTTGGGTGATTTTTCCAAAGCTGGAAGAAGAGTATAGGTTGCTTTATAGCATTTACCTTTACGGAAAAGAACATCACCAAATTCTCCATGGGTTGATTTGGAATTGCTTTTCATAGCTTTGAAAGTGCTCCTTTCTGCAACACCAAGACAGTCTTCATCACTTAGGTTCAGTTCAAAGAATTCAGCTATTTTTTTGGCTCCTGCAGCTGTGTTCTGCAAAGGGAAAAAGGAAAAGCAATGTGTGTGATACTCTGATTGGATGTTTGATGAAGTAAGTTAATCAAACTTACTTATATAAATTTATACATCCAACAAATAAATCCAGCTTGCTTAGGGAAAGTCACAATGCAACACACTTTACTTCCATTTGCAGTAAAGGACCCCTGGACGGTTAAGTCCAGTCAAAGGAGACTATGGTGTTGCGGCGCTCATCTCGCCTTCAGGCTGAGGGAGCTGGCGTTTGTCCACAGACAGCTTTCTGGGTCATGTGACCAGCTGGACTAAACTGCTTCCGGCACAAGAGAACACTGTGAAGAAACCCAGAGCTCATGGAAACACCGTTTACCTTCCTGATGCAGCGGTACCTATTTATCTACTTGCACTGGTGTGCTTTCAAATTGCTAGGTTGGCAGGAGCTGGGACAGAGCAATGAGAACTCACCCTGTCACGAGGATTTGAACCGCTGACCTTCCGATCAGCAAGCCCAAGAGGCTCAGTGGTTTAGACCACAACGCCACTCGCATCCATTTGCAGTATACCTATGTTGATTACAGGGGCATGCAAAGCCATCTTCTTATAAAGTCAGACCCTTCATCCATCTAGCTTCCACCATTTGCTAGGAATCACAGGAAGGGAGAGTGTTTTTGTCCTTGGGTCCTGCTTGCAGCTTTCCCACAATCATGTTTGGCTACTGTGAGAACAGAATGCTGGACTAGATGGGCCACTGGCCTAATCCCATAGGGCTCATCTTATGTTCTTAGCTCATTACTATCTATACTGTCTAAGCTCACCTAATGGTCTTTCTGGGGATAGAGCCTGGGGCCGTCTACAAGCAAAGCAGACATTTTATCACTAAACAATGGCCTTTCCCCATACATACAGTTCATGTATTTTCATGTATTTGTATTACAGAAGTGCCTGCTGGGGTTCTTGTTCTTTATAGCCTGGTGTGGCGACTCAAATCCAAGTTCTCCAGTTATATATCAAAACACTGCCTGTAACATCTTCTACAGGTATGAACCTCAGTTCAGTTGAACTAGGTTCAGCTCAAAGGGGCCTCTTCCAACCTGAAATGGGATCATGCAAGAGATATTTGAGGACTCTGCTTATTTCACTTATGGAAGCAAACACTTGTGTGCTGCTTGGAAAATAGTTGTCCTTCTGCTTTTGCATTGCTCTGAATTTTGTGATGCAGTTTTTGGCTTTAATAATGTACATTAGGCCGTCAAAAATGGGTGGAAATGTTAGGAAAAATTCGAACATATGGCAACCCATGTAGGAAGTGTAGTTTTGGTGAATTTCCTTAAAAATAGCTCAAAAACTCAACAGCTTTGGCCAAAAGAAAAGGGGGGAAAGCTCAACAGCTTTGCTAGGGTTTCCATATTTCACTTTTTGAAATATGGCAACCCTCTTTTAGCTGAACACTTGCCTGAACTACAAGGTATATCTGAACATGATTAACCTTACCTCTTTCAGCTCTTCATATGTTATTGGCATGACATTTTCTTTATCAATGAATTTGTTCCACACGCAAAGATATTCAATATAGGAACCCCAGGGCACTGGCAAAAATCAGATCATACAGCAATGGTGAGAGCAAGATTTATACACAATAATATTGTAGTAAGTCCCATTGAACCCAATGGGGCATACTAGGCATGCATAGGGTTGAACTTACACTCTTACTGTTAAGAATAAGTATAGAATTCGTATAACCATCTTCATTTTCCACAAACACCATGGCTAAGCTCAGGAATAAATGTTAGACTTACTCTATGCCCCTCAAATTGGGAATGTGCTGTGCAGGATTGTTCCACACACCATCACGAGGGAGAGAAGAGGATACACTGGGATGTAGCCTTCACAATGGCTGACTGTCATGGACAGTAGTGGTGGGGTTGCTGGTGCTTACCTGGCCTCCCACCAGCTGAGTTGCTGCTGCTTACTGGGAGGGAGTGGGATGAGATGGTGCAAAAGCAAAAGATTGCCTTCATCCGTATGTTTGCACCAGACTGAGCTTACTGCAGCCTTGACCTTCTCCTCTCCCACCTGTAAGCAGCAGTGGTGACTTAGCCAGCAGAAGGTCAAGAGAATACCTGAGGACTACCGTTGCCCAGTATGTTCCTATCCAGAAGTCCTGATTAACTGGTGGAAAGGGAAGTTTGGCACTAGGAAGCAGCCGTGCGAAGGTGGGCACAACATTGGGGGGGCGGTCACATGTGCATGACATCACATGCGATCGTGGGAGGGGGAGCGGGAATGGCGAAAACATCCTCCAAGCCTCCTGCCCCACGGGAGGCAGGGGATGGTGGCCCCCTCGATATTGGGAGGGGTGAGTCCCAGGCCTCAAAATATTGAGGGGGCTGAAGCCCTTTGTGCCCCATATACCCCATATACACGGCACTCCTGCTAGAAAGCAATATTAATCCTTCAGCTGCAAGGAGCATGCCTGCCCAATGTTCTGTGAACTGATCATGAAAATACAAATATGTATTTTTGATGTGGAATGAAATGTGCCTCCCTTTTGCGTCAACTCTCACCCCCAAACCCTGGGCCTTAATACTATCAAAAGTCTGAGAAGCACTGGAATCAACATATGGTAATGTTGGTGCTCCATGGTTCTCATTTAACTGAATCTCAAAAAACAAATTTATGATGGTATAGTAAATCAGGATTTTGAGCATGGGAATTAGGACTGTCCAGCTGATGGACTTCTCAAGGAGGCATTCAATCTGAACTTCCTGTACAAGTCAATGCAATGACAATAAAGATTCTTATGCAAATCAGATCTCTAGATATCTAAGCAGCAAGTCTGACACTTCCTAAGAAGTGTACATGTAACACCATAGTTTAGTGTTACATACAGGAGCTTTTGACTCATATGTTTCCCCTTCCTACTACTCTTCAGTTCTCAAGGAGATGGGAAACATCTGCTTCCATTTTCAACTAAATGTCATTTGTTGTTATGTTCAATTTGGGAATTGTGATTGGTGTTAACTATTTTTATTGGATGAAGCTAGGATCATTATCCACTGTCAGATGATGCTTGAATGAAATGAAATGTTTTTTTTTAAAAAAATGGCTTTACAATATAATCCCTTCAAATTCAACATTGGACGACTTTAGAGAAGACATAAAATCAATAGGTTGTATCCAACAAAGTCATCCAATTTGTGCAAGGACTTCCTCTCCCTTTCCTCTTCCTACATACCCCACACTCCCCAAATCTGCTTGGGAGGGTTGGGGATCTCCCAGAACAGATTTAGAGGATGGCACACGAACAACTTTGTTAGATGCAAACCATTGTGCTGTTCATATTATATGCATTATTATAGTTGGCATAGATAGGAAAAGGGAATGTCTACTTTGTCCTTCCATTAAAGCTCGGAAGTAATCTTCAAATTTATCATAAGGGGGATATGGAGCGAAGGTGTTCGAGAAATGGAAAAAAGATGCAGCGACATCCTTTGGATTCCGAATGAGCAGCAATATCTAGAAAACGAAAACATGAGAATGATAAGTATGAGATGATGGAATTGCACTATCTACAATGCACCATATTTCTCATAAATCAATGTCAGGGACTGGACTGAGGAGGAAGAGTGGTGGAGACCACTCCCCAACCTGACCCTCCCAGGGAGGAGGAAGAGGAAGACGGTATAGCTTTACAACAGTGATTTGCGGGAGGTCACTGCTCAGAGGCAGAAGAGAGGAAAAGTTGGGAAATAATTGGCCATGAGGAGCAGGCAGAACCAGAGAAGCAGCTGGCAGACACGTTGTCACTAGAAAGCATTACAGGCCCACCATCTCCTAGAACCTGGCGAGCTTTAAAAGTAGGAGAGCAAAGAGCTCAAAGACAGAGGGCACTTAGCAGCATCCACAGAGGAGGTGATGATGGTGATGAATGAGGAAGTGGGAGAGACGGGGAGGGTGGAGATTCATTCGGGACAACTCCCTTATCCAAGAGGCTGAGTTCTATAGCTTCTCTCTGTAATGTTTGAAATAAAAAAGGGCGGTAAGAAACTTTTCCTTGTCTTTATACTTCCCTGGGTAACCAGCCGGGAGCCGCTGACATTACCTTGACAATCAATTAACACTCCACATGTTATCACTGCAATCTAATGCACTGGGAGTGAGACCCATTGCAGTCATTGTGATGTCTGAATACAAATTGATAGAACTGGGCTGCATAGCACATAATTGACAAGAATGTAGGAAGGACACTGTAGGATCCCACAATGGCCCATCTAGTCCCATATGCTGTTGTTACAGCGGCCAACCAAATGCCTATGGGAGGGCCACAAACTGGACATGGGTGCAACATTCTTGTGTTCCTCAGCAACTAGTGCTCAGAGGCATAACACTCTCACAGCCATCATGACTAGTAGCCATGACTCATCTCATCTTCCATGAATTTGTCTAATCTCTTTAGACGAGAAGCTTTCACCCCCCAGGACTGGCTGTCATCCACATTCAATTTATCTGGTAAAAGCTACCTTCTTTCCTGCTGCTTTTAGCTACCGATTTACAAGTACAAACATGTCCTGTTGCTACTATAGGATTTCCTATGCGGTGCAAATTGGACCATGTCACGCTACACAAAAGGCGGCCAGAAAACACACCTTCAAATCTCACACTGTGGGACAATTGTTGCATTATACTTAAGGGACGCGGGTGGCGCTGTGGGTTAAACCACACAGCCTAGGACTTGCCGATCAGAAGGTCGTCGGTTTGAATCCCCGTGGCGGGGTGAGCTCCCGTTGCTCGGTCCCTACTCCTGCCAACCTAGCAGTTCGAAAGCACGTCAAAGTGCAAGTAGATAAATAGGTACCTCTCCAGCGGGAAGGGACAGCGTATCCATGCGCTGCTCTGGTTCGCCAGAAGCGGCTTAGTCATGCTGGCCACATGACTTGGAAGCTGTACGCTGGCTCCCTCGGCCAATAAAGCAAGATGAGCACTGCAACCCCAGAGTCATCCGCAACTGGACCTAATGGTCAGGCGTCCCTTTACTTTTATCTTTACTTAAGCGGAACAAGGGACAGAGTAGAATGTCAGCACCAGGATTAAAGCAATAAACCAGCCCATTGCAGTTCTGGCAGGACTTATTTCACCAGCTTTGATGGGCCATTGTTGATGGGAACAGGCCTGGGTCTATTTCCCACACCAGCCTGGGAGCTGGCATAGCAAAATTAGAATTTGAACTTTCTCCCATACC
This sequence comes from Podarcis melisellensis, assembly GCF_964234715.1. Taxonomy (NCBI): domain Eukaryota; kingdom Metazoa; phylum Chordata; class Lepidosauria; order Squamata; family Lacertidae; genus Podarcis; species Podarcis melisellensis. Next base: position 49,389,199 of record NC_138530.1, read on the forward strand.
ACTTTTCTGCTCCGGCTGGTGCAAGTAACAGGATTGTAGATGCAGTTGTGGCTATGATGCTCTGTTATATCTGAATTTGTTCAATTTTTTTAAAGTGCTTGTTTGTATATTGGATTCTTACAACATATAATGACATCGTGCACTACACTTCTATAAAACAAGAAAATCCTTAATAAAAAATATTTTTAAAAAATAAATGACATCGTGCACACATATAGTAAAATATCCCTCCCTAACCCAGAAGACAGAGTCTAGGCATACATGCATAAAAGAGAGTTAAGTTCCTATCCTAGACAACCATTTGTATAGAAAACAGTAAACAAATCAGGTTAACCAAAGATTACATAATGTGAGGAGAGTCCTCTGTTTTCATCTGAGCTATATGCATAATAAAGCTATACCAATCAGTTACAAAAGAGTCTTTGTGCTTCACCCTTGTGCCAATGTTATTTTATTAGTGAAATTTTCCACAACTGCTATTCTACATGCTTTACTGTACCAATTTGTCAGAAAAGCACCCTCTAAGTTCTTCCAGTCTTTCAAGCGTGGCTACTGGTGAAAAAGAAAGCTTATTAGAGGTTTGAGCTGTAAGTTAACATCTACCTTGAAAAGCACTTGACTTGTTTGCTTACAGTTATGAGCTGGTTCAAGGCTGATCTACATACGAGTACCACTTAAAATATTTTTGTGATAACAGTACTTACTTTGGCTTTATTCTCGAAGACAGATTTTGGAAGCTTATCAGGGCGGAGATGAGTAAACATCACTCTCCTGGAGGGATAGCCGTTCATCCTCTTCCAGAGGCCAAATAAATAGGCATGAAATGGAAAACAGATGATTCGTTTTTTAAAAAAGCCAACTTAAAAAAATATAATCAGTTCTACTATTTGCCATCAGCAAAACTGATTGGGCAATCCAAGCTTTGCGCATGACTCTTGAAAACACTTCCAAGAATTTCAACATAGAAATTGAAGCTGAGCTGAAAATTTGCATAGAACCCTTCCTTTGGGCAGCTTCTTTTAAAACTTGTTGTTGTTCCTGCTGCCACATCCAAAGTAGTAGCAGCAATGGAACTCTCCTTAGCAACCACTAAGCCACTAGATGGTGGCTGCCATTTTGACTCCCAGAATGCCCCAAAATGCATGCTATTCTGGGGCATTTTTGGAGGGGGAGCCTCCCATTGGGGGCCACAATGCCATGCCCCTTCAAAAGGCATCTGGGTTTTTAAAAAAACACAAGCTTCTTGGGAGGGGTAAGTTTTCCCCACCCCTAAATTTGTCCTTAGCTGCACTGGTGTCAGTGCAATGAGTCAATGCCCTTTTCATGGAAGTGAAGGTTTTCAGGGAAACCTTTGCCCAGGACTCTCCTTAGGAAGGTCCACTTTAAACTTTAAGAACTATTCTACCAGGGTAGTGGCACTAATGGTGGCATTGGTGACAAATGTGACAATGGGAGGGGGGGTTATGTCTGGGCAAACCAATGATGTCTTAGCAATCCTGGTTTCATTACAAACAAATAGTACTAACCTGATACTTTTCAAGATCTCCAATTTCAAGATACGGAAATTCCGCAAGTAGCAATTTTTCATTCAGTTTCTCCGGTTCGTGTTTCTTTGCAGATGTGACTACTAAATCTGTAACTACTTGGCCAAGCCAGTTGGTACCTAGGAAAACACAGAGCTGGGAATGAGATGCTTTTTTTCAGACTGCCAACAAATGCATAATAATCGGAGAACTGATTAATTCATGCACAAGAAGATTAGTGAGTTTCAAGAAACTCTGATAGAAGACTTTCTTTCCCAATTTTTTTTATCATAATTGTTTTCTGTCCTCAAAAAGCAAAATTACTTTGCCAGAAAACAAAGGAAAAGGGAGATCTTTAAAGCCTGCAATAGAATGTTCACTAACATACAATCATACTTAAGGTGTGTGTGTGTATAAACAGAAAGACTTATTCACATATATTTGTGAGTGTCACCTAGCTGTTTATTTACCTTCCTGTTTATTTCATTAGTCTACGAAAACAGAGCAACCTTGATGATAAAGTTTTAAAATATTGTTTTAAAATATTGTTTAAAATAGGCCTTAAATCAAATTTAACAACAAATCAAGACAGAAGACAACAGCAGAAAACTAATCTGAGTGACGCTAACATTAAGTCTTATCCCATCAACTGCCTGGGAGAAGAGGAAATGTCGCACCAAGATCTCAGTTTCCCCACCAGATTGCCAGAGCTCACTAGACGAGAGGCATATACTGTGTCAAACAGTAGAAATACATTTATCTTATTATATTTTTGTTTTACATTTAGACCTCCCTACATCTAATCAGGATCCCTTGGTGGTTATATCAGCTAAAGACGAGTGTCCTATCAAAACAACCTGTCTCTTTTGAACTCTCTCCCCACATTAATATGTCTACATTTGTAGCATATTCCTTGGTCATCAAAGTTCTGCAGCCAAAAATCTTCAGAAGATTAGAATTGAGGTTTGTTGCTGTTCTTGAGAACCATAATTTTTTCCCCCTGTCTTTAGGTCTTTGCAAATTATGGTATTATACTGCCATTTATTCAAGAACATTTTTCTCTCTTTTTGCTTTTTTTTTTTTTTTGCATACTATCTGTTATGTAGTGAAGTTTCACCCTGGGGCCAGCAGGGGGATACTGTAGATAGTTTTCACTCAGGTCTGTAGATAGTTTTCACTCAGGTCCACATCAGTTATTTTAGGCGGGAAACTCTGGGTTGTTGTTGCTACAATGTTGACAGCCGGCTGCCTATAAAAGCAGGCCGACTGAGCTGTTTGCTGTTCAATTCTGTCCAGCTTACAAGTAAAGAGCTGCTCTGGAGAAATCACTGTGTCGTCTGCTATGTTCGCCCACAACTTAACACTATCATTCCAGTCTCCACTATCACTTTGACTTTAGTCAATGTTAAGATGGCCACACACTCACCGGATTTGCAGTATCCTGCTAGAATCACATCATCACTTCTTGCCTCAAAAGATTCAAGAGCTTTGAACTGCTCTGGGCTGCAAAGAGCTGTGGGGTACACAACTCCGTCATAAGTAAATAGCATCTCCTCTCGAGTCATCTTTGCACCATTTTCCATTGCTTTTTCCAGAATGTCAATGAACCTCTGTCTAACGTAAGGCATTTTTCAAAGGTCTCTTCTTCTTTCTCTTCTGGAAACGGAGTGACTGTAAGAGAAGGCAGAGACTTTGGCTTACCCACTTGAGTTACTATAAAGGTAAAGGTAAAGGTACCCCTGACCATTAGGTCCAGTCGTGACCGACTCTGGGGTTTCGGTGCTCATCTCACTTTACTGGCCGAGGGAGCTGGCATACAGCTTCTAGGTCATGTGGCCAGCATGACTAAGCCGCTTCTGGCGAACCAGAGCAGCGCACGGAAACGTCGTTTACCTTCCCACCGGAGCGGTACCTATTTATCTACTTGCACTTTGACGTGCTTTCGTACCACTAGGTTGGCAGGAGCAGAGACCAAGCAATGGGAGCTCATCCCGTCACAGGGATTCAAACCGCCGACCTTAGGCTCTGTGGTTTAACCCACAGCGCCACCCACGTCCCTTGAGTTACTATAGGTGTTGCTTTTTTTTAGGACAGCTTGCAAAAAGTAATCAAAGCCATCATTTTTTTAACAAAGCATATAAAACAAACAAAAATAAAAGCAGGACCAGTTAAATATTAAGTTTTGTCTTTTGTGTTGAAAAAGAAGACCCTCAACCCTCAGCATTTTTAACAGAATATAGATTGAAATAATGTAATTGTTTTAGTCATTTAAAAGTTAGCAAAAGCATCGCCAAAGTTGCTTCTTTGGGGGGGGGCGTCTCTTACCTGACCCCCGGTTTTTTCCGTCTGTGATCTCAGGAGCTCCGGTTAGGTTGAGCTGTGGACCAAACTGAGCAAATATCTCCTTCCCGATCCCATGAAGCCTTTATACTCCTCTCAAGTCTCTCCCTCGTCCTGCCCTCCTTTTCATCCCACCCTCCTTTATTCATGTATTTCTGGGTTGTTATGCAATCGCTGCAGATTTTGCAGTATGATCAAGTCCAAAGTACAGGTCCATCCAGGTTGTGGGAGAATGTCCAGTTTTCATCAAATATTACTCAAGGGGTCAACTGGCCACAGTAATCAGGCTTACTTGTTGCCTTGCTTCTTCAAGATGTTGCAGCCTACAGAGAGCCCAAGAAAAAATGAGAAAGCAGCATGATCAGCCTCGAAAATGTGCCCAAACCAGTTATACTCATTTGGCTCTGCTCTCCTTCCCCTTTTATTTTTGCATTCCACAATGCTTGCCTCCTCTTTTTCTTTTAGGATTTTTTGACCTTTACTTTTCCCATTTTCTTTAACTTTTTTCACTGAGTGTGTTTCTCAGATAGCTACTGCTAGAGATTCATTCCTTTCTTTTTCCACCACGTGACCACAAGCGCCTCTTCTATATTTGTGGAATTTTTTTGAGCTATGGTTACTAAATACAATCAGAAAGCCACTCTGCACATGCTTTGGTACCTCAGATTTGCAAAATCACCCACCGACTTTCCTTGGACCCTATTCTTCATTTGCCATGGTCTGCACCCCTTTTAGCAGGAGAAACCATCTGATATTCAAGAAGTAGAGGACATTCAGTAATGAGGATCATCTCATAGATTGCTCATAGAATGGTGCATAGATATTGCTTGTGCTTACAATTTCCTGCCACCAAATAGTATTTGTTGTTGTTTAGTTGTTTAGTCGTGTCCAACTCTTCATGACCCCTCCTGTCTTCCACTGCCTCCTGCAGTTTGGTCAAACTCATGTTGGTAGCTTCGAAAACACTGTCCAAGTATCTCGTCCTCTGTCGTCCCCTTCTCCTTGTGCCCTCCATCTTTCCCAACATCAGGGTCTTTTCCAGGGAGTCTTCTCATGAGGTGGCCAAAGTATTGGAGCCTCAGCTTCACAATCTGTCCTTCCAGTGAGCACTCAGGGCTGGTTTCCTTCAGAATGGATAGGTTTGATCTTCTTGCAGTCCATGGGCCTCTCAAGAAGTCTCCTCCAGCACCATAATTCAAAAGCATCAATTCTTCGACGATCAGCCTTCTTTATGGTCCAGCTCTCACTTCCATACATCACTACTGGGAAAACCATAGCTTTAACTATACGGACCTTTGCTGGCAAGGTGATGTCTTTGCTTTTTAAGATGCTGTCTAGGTTTGTCATTGCTTTTCTCCCAAGAAGCAGGCGTCTTTTAATTTCGTGACTGCTGTCACCATCTGCAGTGATCATGGAGCCCAAGAAAGTAAAATCTCTCACTGCCTCCATTTCTTTCCCTTCTATTTGCCAGGAGGTGATGGGACCAGTGGCCATGATCTTAGATTTTTTGATGTTGAGCTTCAGACCATATTTTGCACTCTCCTCTTTCACCCTCATTAAAAGGTTCCTTAATTCCTCCTCACTTTCTGCCATCAAGGTTGTGTCATCTGCATATCTGAGGTTGTTTATATTTCTTCCGGCAATCTTAACTCCAGTTTGGTTTTCATCCAGTCCAGCCTTTCGCATGATGAATTCTGCATATAAGTTAAATAAGCAGGGAGACAAAATACAGCCTTGTCGTACTCCTTTCCCAATTTTGAACCAATCAGTTGTTCCATATCCAGTTCTAACTGTAGCTTCTTGTCCCACATAGAGATTTCTCAGGAGACAGATGAGGGGATCAGGCACTCCCATTTCTTTAAGAACTTGCTATAGTTTGCTGTGGTCAACACGGTCAAATGCTTTTGCATAGTCAATGAAACAGAAGTAGATGTTTTTCTGGAACTCTCTCGCTTTCTCCATAATCCAGCATATGTTCGCAATTTGGTTCCTCTGCCCCTTCGAAATCCAGCTTGCACTTCTGGGAACCAAATAATATATCCATCCACAAAGCCAGGCCAACACAGATCAACCTTTCACACAACCCAGATTCCAACAGTGGCATATGGAGAAAGCAAGCACTTGTTGTTGTTGTTGTTGTTGTTTAGTCGTTTAGTCGTGTCCGACTCTTCGTGACCCCATGGACCAGAGAACGCCAGGCACCTCTGTCCTCCACTGCCTCCCGCAGTTTGGACAAACTCATGCTGGTAACCTCGAAAACACTATCCAACCATCTCATCCTCTGTCGCCCCCTTCTCCTTGTGCCCTCCATCTTTCCCAACATCAGGGTCTTCTCCAGGGAGTCTTCTCTTCTCATGAGGTGGCCAAAGTACTGGAGCCTCAGCTTCACAATCTGTCCTTCCAGTGAGCACTCAGGGTTGATTTCCTTCAGTATGGAGAGGTTTGATCTTCTTGCAGTCCATGGGACTCTCAAGAGTCTCCTCCAGCACCATAATTCAAAAGCATCAATTCTTCGGCGATCAGCCTTCTTGATGGTCCAGCTCTCACTTCCATACATCACTACTGGGAAAACCATAGCTTTAACTATGCGAACCTTTGTTGGCAAGGTGATGTCTCTACTTCTCAAGATGCTGTCTAGGCCTGTCATTGCCCTTCTCCCAAGAAGCAGGCGTCTTTTAATTTCGTGGCTGCTGTCACCATCTGCAGTGATCATTGAGCCCAAGAAAGTAAAATCTCTCACTACCTCCATTTCTTCCCCTTCTATTTGCCAGGAGGTGATGGGACCAGTGGCCATGATCTTCGTTTTCTTGATGTTGAGCTTCAGACCATATTTTACGCTCTCCTCTTTCACCCTCATTAAAAGGTTCTTTAATTCCTCTTCACTTTCTGCCATCAAAGTTGTGTCATCTGCATATCTGAGGTTGTTGATATCTCTTCCGGCAATCTTAATTCCGGCTAGGGATTCATCCAGCCCAGCCTTTCGCATGATGAATTCTGCATATAAGTTAAATAAGCAGGGAGACAAAATACAGCCTTGTCGTACTCCTTTCCCAATTTTGAACCAATCAGTTGTTCCATATCCAGTTCTAACTGTAGCTTCTTGTCCCACATAGAGATTTCTCAGGAGACAGATGAGGTGATCTGGCACTCCCATTTCTTTAAGAACTTGCCATAGTTTGCCATGGTCGACACAGTCAAAGGCTTTTGCATAGTCAATGAAGCAGAAGTAGATGTCTTTCTGGAACTCTCTAGCTTTCTCCATAATCCAGCGCATGTTTGCAATTTGGTCTCTGGTTCCTCTGCCTCTTCTAAATCCAGCTTGCACTTCTGGGAGTTCTCGGTCCACATACTGCTTGAGCCTTCCTTGTAGAATTTTAAGCATAACCTTGCTAGCGTGTGAAATGAGTGCAATTGTGCGGTAGTTGGAGCATTCTTTGGCACTGCCCTTCTTTGGGATTGGGATGTAGACTGATCTTCTCCAATCTTCTGGCCACTGCTGAGTTTTCCAAACTTGCTGGCATATTGAGTGTAGCACCTTAACAGCATCATCTTTTAGAATTTTAAATAGTTCAGCTGGAATATCATCACTTCCACTGGCCTTGTTATTAGCAGTGCTTTCTAAGGCCCATTTGACTTCACTCTCCAGGATGTCTGGCTCAAGGTCAGCAACCACATCTGGGGTATACGAGACATCCATTTCTTTCTGGTACAGTTCCTCTGTGTATTCTTGCCACCTCTTCTTGATGTCTTCTGCTTCTGTTAGGTCCTTTCCACTTTTGTCCTTTATTATGGAAATCTTTGTACGGAATGTTCCTTTCATATCTCCAATTTTCTTGAACAGATCTCTGGTTCTTCCCATTCTATTGCTTTCCTCTATTTCTTTGCATTGCTCGTTTAAGAAGGTCTTCTTGTCTCTCCTTGCTATTCTTTGGAAATCTGCATTCAGTTTCCTGTATCTTTCACCATCTCCCTCGCATTTTGCTTGCCTTCTCTCCCCCGCTATTTGTAAGGCCTCATTGGACAGCCACTTTACTTTCTTGCATTTACTTTTCATTGGGATGGTTTTCGTTGCTGCCTCCTGTATAATGTTACGAGCCTCCATCCATAGTTCTTCAGGCACTCTGTCCACCAAATCTAAATCCTTAAACCTGTTCCTCACTTCCACTGTGTATTCATAAGGGATTTGACTTAGATTGTATCTTACCGGCCCAGTGGTTTTTCCTATTTTCTTCAGTTTAAGCTTGAATTTTGCTATAAGAAGCTGATGATCTGAGCCACAGTCAGCTCCAGGTCTTGTTTTTGCTGACTGTATAGAGCTTCTCCATCTTTGGCTGCAGAGAATATAATCAATCTGATTTCGATGCTGCCCATCTGGTGATGTCCATGTGTAGAGTCGTCTCTTGTGTTGTTGGAAAAGCGTGTTTGTGATGACCAGCTTGTTCTCTTGACAGAACTCTATTAGCCTTTGCCCTGCTTCGTTTTGATCTCCAAGGCCAAACTTGCCAGTTGTTCCTTTTATCTCTTGACTCCCTACTTTAGCATTCCAATCCCCTATGATGAGAAGAACATCCTTCTTTGGTGTCACTTCAATAAGGTGTTGTAAGTCTTCATAGAATTGGTCAATTTCAGTTTCTTCAGCACCAGTAGTTGGTGCATAAACTTGGATTACTGTGATGTTAAAAGGTCTGCCTTGGATTCGTATCGAGATCATTCTATCATTTTTGAGATTGCATCCCAGTACAGCTTTCGCCACTCTTTTGTTGACTATGAGGGCCACTCCATTTCTTTTACGGGTTTCTTGTCCACAGTAGTAGATATGATGGTCATCCGAACTGAATTCACCCATTCCCGTCCATTTTAGTTCACTGATGCCCAGGATGTCAATATTTATTCTTGCCATCTCATTTTTGACCACCTCCAACTTACCCAGGTTCATGGTTCTTACATTCCAGGTTCCTATGCAATATTTTTATTTACAGCATTGGGCTTTCCTTTTGCTTCCAGGCATATCCGCATCTGAGCGTCCTTTCGTCTTTGGCCCAGCCGCTTCATCAGCTCTGGATCTACTTGTACTTGCCCTCCGCTCTTCCCCAGTAGCATGTTGGACGCCTTCCGACCTGAGGGGCTCATCTTCCAGCGTCATAACTTTTATATGCCTGTTGTCTTTGTCCATGGAGTTTTCTTGGCAGGGATACTGGAGTGGCTTGCCGGTTCCTCCTCCAGGTGGATCACGTTTGGTCAAAACTCTCCACTATGACCTGTTCATCTTGGGTGCCCTGCTCGGCATAGTTCATAGCTTCTCTGAGTTCTTCAAGCCCCTTCGCCACGGCAAGGCAGTGATCCATGAAGGGGAAGCAAGCACTAAAAGTGTATAAATCAAGTAGCTGGTCTCAATGGCAGCCTACATATCAAGTCACACGAGTAGCATACATATATGCAGGAAAGTACAGTCGTACCTTGGTTTTCAAACAGCTTAGTTCCTGAATGTTTTGGCTCCCGAATGATCAAAACCCGGAAGTGAGAATTCTGGTTTTCGAACTATTTTTGGAAGCCAAATGTCCGACAGGGCTTCCGCAGCTTCCGATTGGCTGCTGGAGCTTCCTTCAGCCAATCAGAAACCGTGCATTGGTTTCGGAAGTCGAACGGACTTTCGGAACACATTCTGTTCAAAAACCAAGGTACAACTGTATTAGGAAAGGAAGTTTTTATAAGTGGTTTAGGCTGCAGACCTATAAGCACTTACCTGATGGAAATAAGCCCCAATGAAAACAACTGGGTTGACTTTTAAGTGGGCATGTATAGCAGGGGTAGTCAAGATGGTGCCCTCCAGTTGTTGTTGGGCAATTGTCCTTGCTGGCTGGGCTGATGCAAATTGGAGCCTAACAAGATCTGGGTGGCTCCATGTTGGCAACTGTGAAAAGGGCACGTTCTGTGCTAGAGATCATTAGGAAAGGAATTGAAAATAAAACTGCCAACATCATAATGCCATTATAGAAATCTATGGTGCAACCGCATTTGTATTACTGTTTGTATAGTTCTGGTTGCCTCAGTTAAAAAAGGATTATTGTGGAGTTGTGATAGGTGCAGAAAACAACCACAAGCGATTCCCTATGAATAAAGGTTGCAGTGCTTGGAACTTTTTAGTTTAGAGAAAATATGAGTAAGAAATGACATGATGGAAGTTTATAAACCTATGCATGGAGAGCACCACAGTAATACTCATGTTGAGATACATCTAAGACCCTTCTAATTCTGTTTCTCATTTTACAAATGGGAAGCACAGAGGTGGAAAGTCTTTAGTCTAGCAGCTCCTGCACACTGGGTCGACATCTTCATCCAGCTACCTACTATGACCCCAAGGTCTTGCTTCTGGTCCATCACCCCTAGTTCATACCCCATGAGTGCAAGGGTGAAATTAAGGTCTTTTGTTCCAACATGCGTCACTTTACACTTGTTTACGTTGAACTGCATTTGGCGTTCTACTGCCCTTTCACTCAGTTTGGTGAGGTCCTTTCAGAGCTCTTGATAATCTCTTTTTGTTTTAACAACCTTGAACAATTCAGTGTCATCAGCAAACTTGACGTTTTCCCACTCTTTGGGGGAGGGGAACAGAAAGCATTCAGAAAGGTCACTCTGAACTCTGCTTGCAGGAATCTATTCCTGTCTCAGCAATATTTTGCTGTAGTGGTGGCACTTTTCAACAATGGCAGAGGCAGTATGTGCAAGACAAGGAGAATTTGAGCAGCCTGCACCAAAGGAGATGTAGGGGCACCGCACATCTCCCACAAGGCATAGGTAGCTCACCTCTGCATCATATCAATGCACAATGCTGAAAGAGGCTGAGGTTTGAGTGTGCACTGCAAATCCCATGAAGTAGAGCATAGCCATGGATGCCACGTTGGACTCACTGGAGGAAAAATTGAGCTTTAATTACAATAAATAAATATTCACACCAGCAACAGGTTCAAACGACAAAGTCAGCAGAAGCTTTTGTGCTCTGAGTGGTTACTGGAAAACTCAACACAGGCACATAATTTCTTAAGTAAACAACTTTATTTTTAAAAATGTAGATTTTTCTAAGCCTCTGAGGTTTCACAACATTCAAGCAGTATATAAATCTTGCGAAACAACTAACCAAATAAACATTGAGTGCAGAGAAGGAAGGGATTAAGTGGCTGGCTTAGAAGAAAACATGATTTTAAAGGGGAAGTTTCACCCCTTGAACAAAACCCTGGGCGTTCCCTGTCCAACTGCTATGCCTGATATGTCTTTTCACCACCTGTAAATGAAGGGAGGGACTGTTATTCTGGAGATAATGAGGGTAGGGCAAATACTATAAATTATGTTAATCCCATTGTTTGCTCTTGCATTCATTGGGGTTTTATCTTCTTTCAGAAATAGTCATGTGTGGTAGTTTTGAGTCAGACAGCATGAGAGATGGGAACTTTTGTCTATTTGCCCCCACTCCAAACCCATGGTCCTGATCTGACCCCCCCCCCCCCGCACCTGCAATGTCTATGGATGGTTGAAAGTTGCCACTGAAGTGAATGGGAAAACTTTTTCTCATGCAAATTGCAGGTGCAAAGGAGCTGATCTGGATCAGGACCGTAGCAAGGGCAAAGGGGGAAAACTCTGGCTAACTCTGAAACTGCTCCCCCAAGGAATAGCCTCATATATTCTGAGCGACCAGTTTCACACTCTTCAGAAACTGGGCCTTGCTCCCCAAACTCTCATAACTGGGCCTGGACCAACCATGGTTAGGCAAAGAATCATGGACACAGAGAGACAACAGGACTGTACAAGGGTCCCAGATTATAAAATCATAGAAAACGGGAGATACATAGCTGCTCCAGCAACATATCTCTATTTCCTCACATCCAGAAACACAAGAAGGGCTTTCACCCTTGCTAGAAGCTCAGCTTTGCCCTCACTGGTTCTGGCAGGCTCCTATGGAAGAGTCCTGTACGCACAGAGACTTTGCACCTTCCCATTAGGGGAAATAGGAAGCCCCAAACATATATTTTTTAGATGTCCTTTTTATGTTGAGATTCGTAGAGACACCATTGATCCTTTGCTGAAGAGGCTTGCGATCTTTCAGACAAGTCTAAACTTAATTCTCTCCTCTTAGGCAAAGATCACAAGACAACCTGGCTGGTAGCCAGATTCTGTGCCCAGATTTGTAGGCACAGATCATCCTCTAGAATAAATAGGGAAATGCTGAAGTCTCCCTTTGGGGTGCCTCGGGGTCAATTTTTATGGAAGCCCAAATCTTAGTTGTACGAGTGTATGTATGTATCTCAATTTTAACTCATGAGCTATTGCTGCAATCTGCTCCGATTGTATATTTTATCTTTATGAACGCTGTTTTTATTGTGTTATGCGGGCTGGTCTTTGACGGTAATAAATTATCTAAATTATCCCTACCACCATCCCCAAACCAGGGCCCCAATCCAAATGAGGGCCCCTATGCTGGTGTCAGGGACAGAACTGCAGAGGAATGGTGGAGGCTGCCCCCCACCCCACCCCCGTAGCCCAACAGCTGGCTATTTGGGAGAGAGAAATCATGCACTGCAAGTGACGCCATTAAGAACATGTGCAGCTTGGCCTTTAGTCTCCAATGGCAGAGCTCAGTCCTCCTAAGGTGCTATGGAATTCCCTCCACTCAGACAAGGGAGCCCCTAGAAATAAAGACACTGGAGCCATAAATCACATTTCTATTAAACATATCAGCATTTTGGGTTATATCCAATGCTATTTTTCTAGAAAAAAAGGTGCCGGATCTCACCATGAGCGCCTCCCTTGTTCTCTTATAATGGCAATGACTCAAACGTGAGAGGTGCCAGAACTGAGTTCCAGTGAGTTTCAGCTGGAAAAAAAGCCCTGGTTAAATTGTAATTTGGAGAGTTGGATCCAAATGAGTAAATACGTGCACCTTGGTTTCCTTGACTTCATTTTGTCATTTATTATTTTACTTCTTGTATTTATATATTGTTCTTCCCTCTAAAGGAGCCTAAGACACGATGCAATAAAAACAGCACAATTTACAACACACCACAAGCACAGCTGGATTCAAAACAGGTTTATCTCCTTAAAGTTCAGGGGAACAAATTTCAAGGAATGGCTAGATGAGGAAGAGTGATGGGAGCCGCCCACCCAAGAGCCCGCCAGGGAGGACACAAAAGACAACGACTTAGATCCCGGATCCTGGTGGTGGAACACTAAAGATCAGTTTGCAGAAGGGACTAGCTGGGAGGTGCTAGAAGCAGGGAGTTTGAGCGATCAAGGGGGGGGACAGAAGGAGGGCCTTCCAGGGCAGGCTTAGAGGCTGAGAGTCACAGTGTGAGTGCAGACTCAGAAAGAGAAGAATCAGAGGCTACACAGCATCAGGACAGTCCCAGTCTGCTGGTTCTCCTCCCCCTCTGACACCCCGCTTAAGGAGAATCCTGCAAGTTGCAGAGCAACAGACCAGGCAGCCTCCTCGCTCACCCCCTTGACGCAGCCTTCGTCTGCTTGTGAGGGATCCAGAATGAAAGGCTAGAGGGGGAATGGCGGAGCTAGTGGTCAGTTTCAGCAACGTCTCAGCTGGATTAAGACAAACCAGAGGACTCTACTGTGTTGTTATTTTCTATGGATAAAAAGTTAATTGCATTCCCCGTCTCCCATGTATGTGCCTGCCCTGTGGTTGACCTGGCTTGCTTGACAGCTCCTTGACAGCAAATATGTTTTCAGTAGGCATGCTTAATCATGGGTCGAGTTACAACCTAATATCCAAAATCAACAAAAGTTCTATGGTAATTCCGCTGCATTGTACACCGTCATGGGTATATAGTTTTGCCTGTAAATGCAGTTTGCTTTGGAGGTTTTTACACAAATTGCCAGCACTGGAGAGGAGAGGCAATCCCATTCAGAAGCCAAGTGTGGACTGCTTGAATTCATTACACATATACCAGGCTTCCTCAACCTCGGCCCTCCAGATGTTTTGAGACTACAATTCCCAGCATCCCTGACCACTGGTCCTGCTAGCTAGGGATCATGGGAGTTGTAGGCCAAAATCATCTGGAGGGCCAAGGAAGCCTGACATACACTATGTTGTGGGTCTGAGCTGCATTAAACCCTCTCCCTGCACTCTCGCCCTCATATTTGGCAACTTGCATTTGTTAAAACAACTTTGATCCATTTTAATGGGATTTTGTTTCCTTTGCAAATTGCGGGTGTGGCTCTCCCAATTTGGGTCAGTGTACAGTGAAAGGAAGGGATGCGGGTGGCACTGTGGGTTAAACCACAGAGCCTAGGACTTGCCAATCAGAAGGTAGGCGGTTCGAATCCCCGTGATGGAGTAAGCTCCCGTTGCTCGGTCCCAGCTCCTGCCAACCTAGCAGTTCGAAAGCATGTCAAAGTGCAAGTAGATAGGTACTTGCAGTGACAATTTGTGTAATTAAAAAACAACAACACATCAAACAAATCTGTAATTACTGCACAGTATTGACATCTAGTTCACCTCTCAGTGAGCTTTTATTTGAGATACTGGGTCATTTAATTTGTTTGCCAGTCCTAGAATGACCAAATCAAACATGTTTGATCTTTGCACCTGCTGCATCACTGTTAAACGATTTGGAAGATTAATGGATCTGTGAGCATATAATAAATGATTAAATAGCTCTTCAGTAGAGGAAAGTACACTTTATGGGCCAATGCCTATAATAAAACCTTGACAACGGATTCTATATATCAAAATGAAAGCACAGTCATAGGCCTTTAAATACCCCTATGTTCTAAGAGATAAGGGCACCATAGTTTCTCTTGCCCGTTCCTGCCCCCAGTTCTGTCATCCATCAAGTCTCCAACTTGCTGCAATTGACCAGGACTCCAAGTATGCCATACAGCACAGGGATACCATGGAGGTGTGGAAAAAAGTAAGACCCAGATAGGAATGCTTGAATCTGTCAGTTCCCATTTCTTTCAGTTTCCCATTTTTCCAATCTTCAAATCAAGTCATTTCAGTACATAATTACTACTTTTTAAAATTCCTCTTAAAAATTAATCAGCAGTTTTGTGTGCATCTATCCAAACATACACATTTTTGTATGCACTTTTGACTTTGTACACATTTTTGCAAGGAATTTCCCCTAATATAATGCATTTCCATTTGATATTTTAACCAGTCTCTTCATGTTTATGCACACTTTTCCCCAACAGACAGCTTTGTGTTTTGGCTACATGTTTTTGGGAGACTGAATTTTGTATAGGTTAAACCGTGAAAGTAAGATGGATCCTAAAAACATGTACCTCAAGGGTCAAAAGCCAGGGTAAAGAGTTGCATCTGCAGCATTCTCTGAAAGCTGTCTAATGAAGATGCCAGATGCATGCCTGGAGAGATTTTCCTCAAGGGCACCTCAACATTCCTTGTGTGTTTCATACAAACCAGCAGAAGGTCTAGCAGGAGAAATATTTTAAAATGTTTCAACTGTAAAGTGCCTGGCATGAAAACAAAACAAAACCCTTGGTCCTATTTGACTGAAATTTTGATGCCCTGCCCTCAATCCCTGCAGATTTCATACAGTTATGTTCAGAACTGTAAACACTATAGGCTCCCTGGGACTTTGCCAGAGCCATAGCTAGGTGATCTTGTATCCCTAGCAGAACCATCCAGATTGAGCCCCACAGACAAATTACCATAGTTCTTCTTTCTGCCTCTCCTCCAACCCCCCTCCATTTATGAGGCAATAATCAATATTTATTTATTTATAAATATTTATGCACATATTTTTAAGTCAATTTGGGGGGGCTCGCCTGCGCCCCCGGTGGTGGCCCTCCTCACCACTCCCTAGCGATGGCCCTGGACTTTACCATTCAAATCACTGGAAAACACAAGCAAATCTTCATTCATTCATGAAATGACCTCATAAAGCAGGAATGAAACGAAACAACATATGCTCACAAAGTAACAAAAGACAGTTCACACATTACACTTAAAAGGTTACGCCTCACATGTACAAGTGTTTGTGTGAAAGAGTGCACACTTCTTGACTGGTATAGCAGTGTTACAAAAGCAGTGGCAAGAGTCCATGGGGTCCCTGCACACACATAGGGTCTGTGGCCCTTTGGAGAATAGAAGACACGGTGGAGACTTTTGTGCTTTAAGAAATATGGTTTATTCACCTATTTACACCTTCAGTCTACATGGAGAGAGTCCAGATCTTACGGCATAGTCATTCCAAGACACAGCAGCATAAGCTGCCAGCAGCCAGCGCACTCCAAAGACGGATCTCAGCCCTTTCTTCCTCCTTCTTTCTCCCAGCAACCCTTGCTCAAAAACTCTCTCTTCTGTCCCCTCAAACACACCCCATCACCTTGGTAACAGCTCACTCCCCAGGCTAAAGGATTCTTCTCCTCAATGGTCCATCAACTAGGTTTGTTTGCGTAAGCCAGCCCAGGAATTCCTTTGCAGCTTGCATTCCCCTTTCATATCACAAATAACCAAAACCCTTCCATTTATTAACTTCCAGGGTTTACCCTAAATCTATAACAATATGTTCACAAAGTAACAAAAGACAGTTCACACATTACGCTGAAAAAGGTACAGCCTCGCATGTACAAATGTTTGTGTGAAAGAGTGCACACTTCTTGATTTGTATAGCTGAACTATTGTGTACACAGGTACAAAGACTGGACACTGTTGAATGCAACTTGTAAATGCCTCTATACAAATAGATGGGAGTTGCACATCTCTACTAGATACAGACATAACATGGCACTCCCCTCATTATGCTCAGTTTAAACAAGCTTAGCTCTAGGATTGAGGGAGTCCTGGGTCAAGACTTCAAGCCTTGCAGTACACCCCATATTTTAACTTTCTTCCCAATTCTGTTCCACCCAAGCGTTCTTCAAATGTTGCATCCATTTTTTGGTTGTGCTCTTCACTGAAATGATTCTTCCAGTCACTAACACCACCTGAACAGAGTAGAATATCATTAATAATAATATCCTCAACAATACGTTTTGATCAATTGACAACTTCTCCTGCAATTCCAGATTCAGGGTGCTCTAATGACATTTCCCCCCTATCCACTGGTGTGCTATTGCTTTCAAAAACCAAATCTGCTCACTGGTGTGTCTTCCTCAAAGAAAGGGAAGAGAAGACTGGGCAATACTCTGAACTAAAGAGAAAATATCTTCTGAGAAAGCCCAGATGGGGCTAGACTAATGATCTAATCTGAGCCCTCATCTGCACTATATATTGAATGCAATATTAAACAGGCATGGCTCCCCTCAAATAATTCTTGCAACTGTAGTTTGTTAAAGTTCATGAGAGTTGTTGGGAGACCCCTACTCCCCTCACAGAGCTTCAAATCCCAGAGTTTCCTGAAGAGAGGGGTTGAACGTTAAACCACTCTGAGACCTATAGCTCTGCGAGGTGAAAAGGCTCTCCTAACAACTTCCAGTGCCCTTTACAAACCACAGCTCCCATAATTCTTTGGGGAAGCCAAATAATGGCTTAAATATGTGTTGCTGATGGAGCCTCAATAAATGACTACCACTCCTAATGTCACAATGAGGCCACCAAGCCATTCTGTTCCTTGGATCAGGAGATATGCTCTTAGTGATGCTTCCAGAGGCCACACTTCCTTAGTTTCACATATGAAACTCATCAACCAACCTTTCATCACCAACTTGCCTTCAACATAAGGGGAATGTTGTGGTCCTCAAAATTCTTCTCCGGCTTGGATTTTAAGCTGAGTCATAGAACTCCTCCCTCTTTCCCACCCTCTTTCTTATCAGACTGCCACAGCAGTTCCAGTGTTGACAGGAAGAAAGGCCTTCTCTCCCTGACTCTGTCTTTGACTGAAATGCAGCTATATCAACAATCCAGGCACCCAGAGCCCCTGGACATGCAATTGTATGGTTGCAGCTATTTTTAAACTCTAGCAGAACATTAACATTGTCTTTGAAGTTTACCTTTGCGGAAAAGAATATCACCAAATGCGCCATGGGTTTTTCCAGCATTTTCCTTCATAGCTTTGAAACTGCTTCTGTCCACAACCCCTTGAATCTTGTCATCAGTTAGTTGCAAGTCAAAGAATTCACTTATCCGTTTCACTCCCAAAGGTCTATTCTGAAGTAAGGAAAGTAAAATATGCAACATTAAGTATTAATTGTTTCTGGAGGAATTGTCAAAAATGCAATCATTGTGGGATGTACAAGCATGGAGGGTACAGTTCTGCGGTTTCTTGGAAGGCTTTGCCAAGAACCATAGGATGTAAGAACTACCAAGGCACTTTGTGGAAGGATGGATAGAAGGAAAGAAGGGCCAAGAGCTCAACAGCAGAGAATCTGTCCCAAGTTCAATCCTGGGAATCACCAGGTAGGGCTGAGAAATGCTCCTTGGCTGAAACCCTGGAGAGGCACTGTCAGTGAGCATTTTTAGGGTGGGGTGACTGGTGTGGTCACACTGGGTGCCACGCTGCAGGGGGCACCACAACAATGGGGTAGAATGATTGGATTTAAAAAGTGCTGCAGAATGAAGAGTGAGAAGCGGGGTCACCAAATTTTGGTATCACGCAAGGCACCGCTGGAATTTGAGAGCCCAAAGTCTGCCACTGAACAATCATCCGACGCAATATAAGGCAGCTTGCTGTGATTCTAAGGCCTTTACTAGTCATTCGATCACATATCACTCAAAGATTATAATTACTTTATGCTAGACACATCTCTATAAAGAAAGACACATGCATTTTGATGGTTCGTGTACAGTGGAACTTCGGGTTACATACCACCCACCTTATGAACGCTTTGGGTAACAAGCCTCGCTAACCCGGAAGTAGGTGCTTGTGGTAGTGAACTTTGCACTGGGATGCAAGCGGATGTTGTGCAGCGGCAGTGCAGCAGCAGTGGGAGGCCCCATTAGTGAAAGCACAGCTCATGTTAAGAACGGTTTCAGGTTAAGAATGGACCTCCAGAACAGATTAAGTTTGTAACCGGAGGTACCACTGTATTCCAGTTGAGCTGACCACTAAGCATCCTTGTCTTGACTATTTATGGCCAGGATTCAGCAATGCCCTTTGCCAAAAGTGCAGGGCATCCTCCACACAGCAAAGCACTTACCTCCTTCAGCTCCTCATACGTGATTGGCATGACATTTGCATCGTCAGCGTGCTTATTCCATTCAAAAACAAAGTCAAAATAAGAACCCCAGACCACTGCAAGAAAAATAGAAATACAAGGCTGGTTAGCTGAGGATCAAAACATTCCTGCGCATTCTGAATATAGTGAGGCTTTGCTAGTCAGGTGTAGATGTTATATCATTAAAGGTAAAGGACTCCTGAACGTTAGGTCCAGTTGAGGACAACTCTGGGGTTGCACACTCATCTCGCTCTATAGGCCGAGGGAGCCGGCATTTGTCTGCAGACTTAGCTCCATACACAGAGGAAAGTGCACCCTTTTTTGCCGTCTGAGGTAAAAAGGGAATGTGTTGCAATGCTACCCTTCCCCTGTGCCACCATGGGAAGCCAAAAAGGCAATGCCCCCAATGGTGGCAGAGAAGACACTGGTTTCTGGTGAGCTCTTATGAAATCTCACTTGAAATCAGTGCCACTTCTCCAGAGGCACCGTGGTGATTGGGGTACCTTTTTGGCTCCTGTTTCACCCTGTCTCATGGTGGGGCGGGGTCAGCCCTGTCCTGTCCATACACCTTTTTTCTTCTATTTACCCCCGCCCAGAGACAGCATGCAATTTGAAACCATGGACAAACTAGGTTTTCCCCTAGATGCTCCTTAATATATGTGGAGAATCTGCAGGCCTGGCATTTCCTAACCAAGGGCCATGAGAGAGAGATGCCCTCTTACCCTGGTCTGGAAGGAGGGACATCATTTAGATCAGCCTGTATATCTGGCCCTCTGAACCTTTCAAACACCACACTTTTCTAGAGCCGCACACCTTTCTCCTCAAGCTATATACCCCTCTCTGGTCCTGCTTCACACCCTCCTTGAATGTCATTGTCTGACTGGAATATGTACACCAGTTCGGCCCACACATTTCTACTTGTCTGGATAGAGAACAAAGGGGTATGTTTGTATAGCGATCAGTTTACTGTACAAAGGTAGAATTTACATTTCTCACTCTGGCCTCTGGTCTCTCCAAACACTGGCTTGTGACCCCTGTAAGGCTGACCTTGAGATAAAAAAGATTCCCAGCCTCTACTTTCTGAACTTCTGGAATTAAAGACAACGACTGGTGGCTGTAATGGGCATGGGGTCAAACGAAGTATGAATCCTATCCCTGTTTCTTTCCTTTAAAAAAATACTGTGACATAATGAGCATGACTAATAACCCAAAGGTGCAGTAGCAGAGTATTACATACCCTCCAACATTTCTCCGATGAAAATGGGGACGTACCTTTCCATAATGATAATTTTACTATTTATACCCCACACATCTTACTGAGTAGCCCCAGCTGAGTAGCCCCAGCCACTCTGGGCAGCTTCCAACATATATAAAAACATAATAAAACACTAAACATTTTTTAAAAGCTTCCCTATACAGGATTGCCTTCAGATGGCTCATGGGTCAGATAATTTCATACCCTTCAACATTTCTCCAATGAAATAGGCACGTCCTAAAGAAAAATAGGACATTCCAGGATAAAATCAGAAACTGGGACAGCTTCTCTAAATCAGAGATGTCCCTGGAAAACAGAGACACTTGGAGAGTCTGATATTGATAGAAAATGTTCCTTTTCAACCAGGCCTTTGGCTGATTAACATCTTATACCCCTTTTAAATGTGTCTGTGGGAAGTGGTGGTGGGGAGGGAGGTTTAGTATGTTTATTGGTTTGTGTTTTTTTGTTTATGTGTTTTTATATTGTATTTTTATGTTGTGAACTGCCCTGAAATCTACAGATGATGGGTGATATACAAATTTAACAATAACAATAATAATAATCACCATATATAATAATCACCATATACAAAGCAAGCAAGTACACAGACAATAAGAGGAAGAAGTGGTAACACACCAATATGAATCAAGACATCCATATTCATATTTCCTGAGGGGGCATTGATGGTGAATAGTGGTCATCTAAGTTCAAAGCATAAGAAATAAAACCCAACCCAATGATGCAAAAGTGTTCTGGATTTTGTGGGCCAAATTTGGCCTGCCAAGTCTTTATTTTTCACCTCTGAGGCCATTTTATTCAAGCCATGCCCTGTTGACTTAAGGGCAGGTAAAGGTGAGGTTTAGCCAAAAGGGACTTCGCATTTCCAAGTCCCACAACAACCGATTGTGACATCAGATGGCTAAGTAGGTGTCCCGCTCACTTGCCCAACCTGGTCCACAGGGTGTTGTGGGCCAGGTTTAGCATCCAGGTTGTGGTCCAGGTTGTGGACCAGAGTTGTCCCACCAGGTCAAAAAGTTCCCTTACCCCTGGACTAAATTGATCAAACTGTGATATTGATCCAAATTAATGCAGTCATTCTGATGGGCCTACAGTGCTTTTCTTTGCATAGTTATCTACAGATAAATCTCAATGCATTCAGTTGGGATATGAGGGAACATACTTTGTCCATTCATAAAAGCTGTAAAGAAGTCATCCCAGGTATTGTAAGAGGGAAGAGGAGATAACCGATTGACAAAATGGTAAAACGAGGTGGCCACATCTTTTGGATTTCTAATGAGCAGCAGTATCTATAAGTAAAAAACAATATTTATAATGTTTACAAAGCTGGTTTTAACAAAACTGTTGTAATAAAAATATTATTTGCTTGCTTATTTGTTGGCATATGCATGCTGCCCCATAACTCTTACAAGACATATTGTGGCTTATAATACATAATACGAAGGAGAAGGAGAAGACCTAATGTAAATACAAAATAAATAAAGCCATAAATAAAAATCTACATGTATACAACAAAAGCAAACCTCGTTCAAAATTAGAAATAAACACTTAAAAAACAAAAGCCCAGGTTACCTAAGTTATTAAATGAAGTCCTGGGTGAATGGAAAGGTTTTCACCTAGCACTGAAAAGGTCAAGAAGTTGGTGCCAAGTGAGGCTCCTTGCAAAGCAACAACAGCAGACCAAAACTGGCTGTCACAAGAACACCTCATGACATGCCATTGAAACTCTAAAATGGACAATGAGCCGCTAGAGAGCTTAGTAAATCTAGGGTTGTCATATTTCAAAAAGTGAATCTCCAGACAGAAAAAATTGCAAAATCACAAAGAAATTGGACGTTTCCCCCCCAGACATTTTGCCAATTTCCATGCAGATACTGCTTGCTGCTGCAGTGTTCCAGATATGTCCGTGAATTTCCTGATTTACTACATAAAAAAATTCCTTCCAGTAGCACCTTAGAGGCCAACTAAATCTGTTATTGGTATGAGCTTTCGTGTGCATGGTATCTGGAGAAGTGTGCATACACATGAAAGCTCATACGAATAACAAACTTAGTTGGCCTCTAAGGTGCTACTGGAAGGAATTTTTTTATTTTGTTTCAACTACAGTGGTACCTCAGGTTAAGTACTTAATTTGTTCTGGAGGTCCATTCTTAAGCTGAAACTGTTCTTAACCTGAAGCACCACTTTAGCTAATGGGGCCTCCTGCTGCTGCCGCGCCGCCGGAGCCCGATTTCTGTTCTCATCCTGAAGCAGAGTTCTTAACCTGAAGCACTATTCCTGGGTTAGCCGAGTCTGTAACCTGAAGCGTATGTAACCTGAGGTACCACTGTATGGCAGACCAACACGGCTACCTACCTATAACTGATTTACTAAATCAGTCCAAGTTCTCCACACCATGAAGACTCACTCACCTTGGCTTTTTTCTTGAAGACCGATGCAGGAAGATTTTGAGGAGTGAGGTGAGTAAATATGACTCTTCGAGAGGGTAAATCCGCCATTCTCTTTGGTAAATTGTATGGTGTAGAGAGACAGTAAATAAAGTTTAGCATTTCAAACAGAAAGTTAAACAGAGCTTTGAAAATCAACAATGAAGTGCAACCCTATATACTGTATATACTCAGGAGTGAGCCACATTGAGTTCAGAGGTGTGTACAGGATTGCTACCTAAAAGGTGCTGATAGAGAAGATGATCAAGAAAAATAATTTAAGGGCATTTGGGATAGCTTTTCTCAACAGCTGTGTGAAGAAAAGGTTTGAAAATGGTACAGAGTAGAGTTGCAAATGGTTCAGCATCTTTCTGGAATGAAAGAACATCTTTCTAGATTGATATATAAAGTTCATCCCCTGGTACAATGCCATCTTTATCATGTTATATATGCCATACAAGCTGTCACTAATAAAAGAGAATTCACTGGAATAAATCAGAGTCCCTTTCCACAGTCTTAGTAAACACATTTTTATCCACCTGGTACTTCTCTGGATCTCCAACTTCAAGGTAAGGAAATTCTTCCAGTTCTTCATTATGCAGGTTACTTGTCTCTTCATTATTTGCAGATGTTAGTACTAAATCTGTTAGGATCTGACCAACCCAGTTTGTACCTGAAAAGTGGAGAGAGGGAATGTGCCGTTTTTACCTCACAGCTACAATGATTAAACAGTTATCAGTGCTAATGTACCAGGGAACTTTTTCTTTTTATGAAAAGTACATAAATATAATGAATGAATTAATAAAATAATTGTAAAAATGGAAACAGTACACATATCACACATGTCTTATTACCACCTCTCAAAATAAACCTTTATCGTTTTGACACCAGGCAAAGACTTTATAAACAAAAACCCCTGGTGGCATGGATGGATGTGCACTGCAGGTGCAGTAGTGGATATTGTGGTTGTGATTTCCTATGATTATGATCTTTTTGTCTTAAAAAAAACTGCCATGGCTGTGGCAGTATCAGATTAGTATTGTCACACTGAAGGAGTGAAGTCCAGTGGCCCTTTATGCATGAAATCTCCTCATCTACTATTAGTCCTGATCAAAAATAGATATATTGCAGGTACCAGCGTAAATAGGGGAAGAGCAAGGTGGGTTTTTTGGAGGGAGGGTGACAATTGATGGTTGCCATCAATTTTGATTTTAATTCATTTTTATAATGTTTTATAATGTTGTACTGTTTTAGTGTTGTTAGCCGCCCTGAGCCCGGCTTCGGCTGGGGAGGGCGGGATATAAATAAAATTTATTATTATTATTATTATTATTATTATTATTATTATTATTATTATCCTGAAAATGTTGTTGAGGAAGAAGCTAAACCACCCCTTACCAGCACTGCAGTCTAGTTGCCTCTTCCCTCATGGTTACTTTGACATCTGATGGGCGGGGAAACGCCCTCCCATCAGATGTCAAAGAGATAAACAAGTACCTGACATTCAGAAGACATCTTAAGGCAGCCCTGTTCAGGGAAGTTTTTAATGTGTGAGATCTTAGTGTATTTTTGGTCTTTGTGGAAGCCACCCAGAGTGGCTGGGGAAACCCAGCCAGATGGGCGGGGTACAAATAATAAAATTATTATTATTATTATTATTATTATTATTATTATTATTAGATTCCAAATACAAATCATTTGTCCTGATAGCTGTGACATATTTTGGCCCTGATATCTCTGACATATCAGGGATGGGTCCTTGGACATTTCATTTTAACAGTGTGAGCTATGCCCCCTCCCACCCCTACCAAATCACCGTTCAGAATTATTCTGAACATGACATCTGTTTATAGCAAGCAAATTATATTTACCAGACTTGGGGTATCCTGCTAGGAACACATCGTCACTCCTTGCTTCAAAGGACTCAAGAGCTTTGAAGGTCTCAAGGCTGCAAACAGTACTTGGAAACAAAAGCCCCTTGTAAGAAAACACTAGCTCTTCGCGTGCCATCGTTTCAGCATCAGCCATTGCCTTATCTACTAAGGCAATAAACTTCTTCCTGTGTGTGGTCATTTTCTCCTCTTACTTGCCCACAAGTCACTGTGAGTGGAAAGCACTGTGGAGAGGCTGAAAGCCAAAGCCTTCCTTTTAATAAGATCTGTGATCAGAGAGAATCGGATGAAGAACCCTTGCTCTGTCACACAGCTGTATATAGGGATGTGGCTCTGTACAAAGAACTTCCAGTCAGAGTAATTGAAAGTAATCTCATAAACATTGTGTTGGATTAGGCCCAAAAGGGGTTGGGGGGAATTGAAGAACTGAATACCTTTTTTTTAGCCAAAAGACCTATCTGATTTCAAAATGTCACACTTTCAAAAATAAGGTGCCATGGAATTACCCCCTGGTACACTTGCATAATACATAACCCGAAAACAACACAACTGCACTCTGAAGGGGTATGCCTGTAATTTCACATTTCATACAGATGTTCTGTTATTCAAGACAGCATCACTGAGGGGAGAAAGAAGTATTTATGCCAGGAAAATAGAGAGGCATCATTCTTATGTGTAGGGCTTTGCGTTTATCCTATATATTGGGCAGTCAAGGTTGGCCTTCAGGGAATAATATTTGTTCTTTCTAGCAGGAGTTTGTCTCAGGACTGCTACTGACTGTGGGTTATGTTTTGTGTGAACAACACCAACTAATCCTCTGTTTGAATTGTGTGATGGAGTTTGTGGTCAGATCCACAGGGTATCCCCACCCCTGAGGAGTTTGGCAGCTGCCCTGTAAGATGTTGTCCTCTTCTTAAAGATAACTGTTTGGAAACCTATTTTGAATCAAGAATTGAAGACTTCACATTATCTGATGCTCTTCTGCATGCTGTTTCTGATTCATTATGGGAGAGTTTTCTAACACAATTATAGCTATAGAAAACAAATAAGCAAAAGGGTGAATAATTTTGGCAGAAAAGAAGACATTTAATACATCCCAGGAACATTTGAGCCTTGTTACATCATTGTGGTATCAAATTATTTCCTGAGAACCATGAGAGGATGGTGTCATGTTTTGCCAAAGTTCTAGAAGCTGTGTGGAACAGAAATGTGATAGTTAATGGACCAGTATTTCAAAAACATCACAACTTAGGTTCAAAATCAGCCCTCTTGTGAAGCGATTTGGAGGCTGTGCACAATTTGAGGATGATAGGCTTTGTCCAAGAAAGTTCTTCCTTTGATTTTTAGTTCACTTGGCCCAGTGAACTATGCCTCACCTGGCATAAATATTTTGTGCCCGCTCCCTGGGGTGGTTTATCAAAAGTGAAACAATAAGCTTCATGTAAGACATTTGCTGAAGAACAACTTTTAGGAGCAATTGATTGATCTAATGGATGACTTTACACCAACATGTGGTAAGAGATGGTTGGAACAAGAGCAAGAAAACTCTGCAGCATTGCCCTGCAGACACAATGAAACACAACCATTCAAATGTCCATTAAACAAAAGGGTGCCCTTGAGAAGCCTGCTATATGGAGTCATGTTTATGGAAACTGACAGAAATTGACAGATATATGGGAGAAGAAATCACCCTCATCTTAACATTTGTGATTATACGATTAACGCTATAGAAATAAACAAAAGAGCAAAGCATTTCTGACACAAAAGCGGCATTTAAAGATCCCATCAACATTTGAGCCTTGTTACATCACCATGGTGTTTAATCCTTTGCTGAGAACTGTGAGAAGGTGGTGTCATGCTTATGAAACCGTTACATAACCCATGCGGAAAGGTGATATGTACAGCATGTGCTAAAACATAAAAGAGATGGGCATGGTGTTTGTTATTAACTCTTCTGCTTTTAACTTGCTTTTAATTTTTTATGATTTTACCGTATGTTTTTATATTGTTATAAATCACTGTGATATATTTCTATGATACTGTGGTATATAAATATTTTTTTATCAATTAATTAAATAAATAAAATAAAATACTCCAAGCAAACATAAACCTTCTGGCCTGTTTTTAAAGGAGCACATTCTAGCTCCATCTTGACAGCAGTTTAAAGGCACAATCTTCTGCATGCTTATTCAGAATGCACTCCCACTTCATTAAATAGAGGGGAATTGTGCATAGGATCACAGCTAGGGATGTGCTGACAGGCGGAACATATGTAATAATGCAACGTTGAATGTGTTTGCTACAAAGTTTTTTTTCCAATGAAGACCAATTTATTTGTTTTTTCCTATATGCAGAGAGACCTTGGTCATTTTAAAAGCCCTCATCCAGTGTCATTGTATCACATACTGTCTGTTGTTGAATCAGATTTCTCCTTGCAGATTTCTCCCACTTTACACTAACCATGGTTGCCATCCGAACCATGTCTACTTGGAAATAAGTCTCATTGAATTCAGTAGGGTTTTTTGCCAGGTAAGTGTGGCTAGGATTGCAGCCTAAATATGAACATCATGGGGAATGAAGTTATAGAAATTGGCAGTCACCCCACACTGAAAATACTCTCAAAGTGACAACAATGAGCACCATTGTCTGTCGCTCAGGTGCTGCCACCAACAGGACGGAAAGACCAAAAGCCTCCTCTTCAAAACAATGTTTATTTTTCCCACAATTTTGTTCGGCTTCTGTCAACACAGTGCGGGTTGTTTCACATTTTTAAGTTGCTTAAACAAAACTAGTGAGACTGGTTTCTAGACTTTAGACTTGCTGGGAATGGAGTTGCCTCACAAAAGGCAGATTGTCTTGGCAGATTGTCTTAGCAGACTTTCTACTTCCATATCTGTTGCATTTGGCAACATTGTAGTGAGTGTTCCTAAGCAGTTTGACAACACTTACGTCAGACATCAGATTCTGGCCACCATTCAGGATTAGGTCCAAGGTCGCCTCCCTGCTTGTCAGTTCTATGGTTAAGAGCAGTGCTATTTTTCTAGGGAAATAAGGTGCTGGAGCTCACCATGAACTTTCCCCTTGTTCTCTTGGAATGGCAATGGCGTTCACCTGAGACGTGCCAGAGCTGAGCTCTGGTGAGCTTCAGCTGAAAAAAAAGCCCTGGTTAAGAGTAACATACCGTATTTTTCGCTCTATAAGACACACTTTTTCCCCTCCTAAAAAGTAAGGGGAAATGTGTGTGTGTGTGTGTGTTATAGAGCGAATGCAGGCTGCGCAGCTTTCGCTGAAGCCAGGAGAGCAAGAGGGCTCGGTGCGCACCAATCCCTCTTGCTCTCCTGGCTTCACTTTGCTGGAGAGGCGCTACGCAACTTTCCCTCTCTGTGCAGCGCCCCTTCAGCGAAGTGGGAGGAGAAACAGAGCCCCTTCCGTTTCTCCTCCCGCTTTGCTGGAGAGGCACTGTGCAGAGAGGGAGAGAACATTTTTTTTTCCTGTTCTCTTCCTCTAAAACTAGGTGTGTCTTATGGTCGGGTGCGTCTTACAGAGCGAAAAATACGGTAATCCCCCCTGCCCACCTACCCATATGCTGCTCTGGGGATTCTCCTGACTCCCCAAACCAATTTGGGGGGGCACAGGGAGTGTGGGGCAGGCAGGAGAGGAGGAAAACCCCATTGCACAAGTGGAAGCCCTAGTGCAGGGTTTCGACTCATGAGGGTCATTGGCTGAATCCTGCCTGCCTTGTTTATTATGGTATCTAGGTCTTTGTGTCACGAGTTGAATGCACATTTTCTCCATCGACCTGAAGGCAGTTGAAACAACCCAACTTCCTTCATGAAATGTAACACCCTCGAGTTTCATCAATGAAAAGTAAATTTCAAGTGCAAGATTTTAATATTGGGTTGTGAGAATACATATTAAGCATGGTGTGTTGCATGGATTATTATCTGATCACGTCTTGAACCGACATAGTTAGCCTTCATTCTGCCAAGGAGTCCAGGGCATATATTTTTCTTCCCGGTCAGATGTATAATCAGAGAACTCTTTGGATATGGCAAGTTTGCCAGAGACTCCTTTTTTCCTAAACGATTGCATTAATGGACTCTAAGTGAAAGGCACATTATGGATCACATAAAAATTTGATGGCTCTCTATACAACAACAATGCCAGGAATATTTAGACCAACTCTTTGCCCAAACTCCAGAAACCATATCATTTAATAATAATAATAATAAATTATTTATATCCTGCCCTCCCCAGCCAAAGCCAGGCTCAGGGCAGCTAACAACAATAAAATAATACAACATTCTAAGATCATTTAATTATAAAATTAATTCGAATCAAATTGATGGCAACCACTGGGCTAGAGTTCTGTGAAGATTGCCAAAGGAGGGAGTCAGGCTGTGCCCTGGCCAAAGGCTTGATGGAACAGTTCTGTCTTGCAGGCCCTGCAGAAAGATGTCAAGTCCCGCAGGGCCCTAGTCTCTTGTGACAGAGTGTTCCACCAGATCGGAGCCACAGCTGAAAAAGCCCTGGCTCTGGTTGAGGCCAGCCTAACCTCTCTGTGGCCTGGGACTTCCAATATGTTTTTGTTTGAAGATCGTAAGTTCCTCTGTGGGACATACCAGGAGAGGCGGTCCCATAGGTACGAGGGTCCTAGGCAGTATAGGGCTTTAAAGATTAAAACCAGCACCTTAAACCTGATCCTGTACTCCACCAGGAGCCAGTGCATTACAAATTATTCATTTTAGGGGAAGGGGAGACATTTAAAACAAAAGTCTTAACGTAGGACATCCCTAGTTAGAACTTTGGGGAAACTTCCAAATGACAACAAACTGGTTTCAGAAATATCTTAACTATCCAGCCATATCTAATGTTCCCTGCTGAGTATGGTGAGGAAAGCCTCAACAGATTACAGTCATTCACTGACAGGGTCTATCCCAAGTCACAGTGCAGCTTTAGAGCTCAGAGGTCATCAACAGTCGGCATGATTTTTTCACTGCGTCAGCTGCAGGAGAAATACCAAGAGCAGAAGACGCCTCTTGTACATCACTTTCATAGACCTGACAAAGGCCTTTGACCTCGTCAGTCGAAAAGGGCTCTTCAAACTGCTCAGCGAGATGGGACCTAAAGTGTAGTATGTTATCGTACCACTGGGTGTCACTCTAAACCAAAGAAAGGTGCTCAGATCGCATTTTGAATATGAGCACTATCATCTGTCCAAAGGTAGATTAAAATGTCTAAAACAAGCACCAGAGGAATGCTCAGAAACCTGTGCATACATTCTTTGCCATTAGGATAGCCAACCACATTTTCAGGAGGCCAAAGTATTTTATACACAGAACCCCTGACTCCTGTACCAATGTATGTTATAGATGGAGACTGCAAAAAACCAAGAGGAAGACTAGAGGTCCCCTCATCACTTGGAGTTGATCTGAGCAGTAGAAAGAAATCAATTTATCTTATTCATGCAAACTTTTTAGGAATGAAGCCACTAGCAAAATGCAAAAAAAAAAAAAAAAAAAAAATCTGGAAATGTATAACATTGATGTGTAACTTTTACAAATGTACACATGCAGGGGATCATTTTTAAAGCATGTTGGTTGAATGCCAGTTATATATAACACCAGGCTTTTATAATGGTAGAACTGCTCTGGGCTCAGAAACTGTCTTCAGGGCAAGGGGGGAGGAAAAAATGAAGGAACCTTGCCAGGACTGTTTATCTGCAGGTGTAATTAGCTGCTATCATGCCGACTTCCTTGGCTCCCTTTAATTTGATTTGCATCTTCTTTTTGTTTCTGCCAGACCTTGAAGCATATAGAAAAATGTTTCATATTGAAAAATGTGGAACAGCAGCTTGCAGTTGATCTGGAACAGAGCTTGTCATAAGGAATGAAAAGTGTTGTCTCAGCTTTTTCTTTTTCTGATGTGCGTAACAAAATCCTGTGTGTCTTCTTTAAAAAAAACCAACAGAATCAGGTTGCCACAGTTAGTCTAATATGACATTTTCCCTCCTGTTGTAGGACTCCTCCAGATTTACTGAGCATTCATTATGCAATTTTTTATGGCAAGGAGGGTCTACGACAGTCAGCATTTTCCTTGCACTGTGTTTATGTCTTGCTGCTAATCATTTATTCACCCCACACCTTTCAGTGTATTTCCCCATCTCTTTACAAACCACAAGAGAGATGTATGGTGTCATTGTTTTTTAAAAGGATTTGTTGTGCCAAGGTAACAGAGAGTTTTTTGAAAAGGTGAAGGACCCCTGACAGTTAAGTCCAGTGGTGAACGACTCTGGGGTTGCGGCGCTCATCTCGCTTTACTGGCCGAGGGAGCTGACAGTTTTTCTGGGTCATGTGGCCAGCATGACTAAACCGCTTCTGGTGAAACCTGAGCAGTGCACGGAAACGCCGTTTACCTTCCCGCCGGAGCGGTACCTATTTATCTACTTGCACTTTGACGTGCTTTCGAACTGCTAGGTTGGCAGGAGCTGGGACTGAGCAACAGGAGCTCACCCCATTGCAGGGATTAGAACCACCGACCTTCCGATCGGCAAGCCCTAGGCTCAGTGGTTTAGACCACAGTGCTACCGCGTCCCATTTTAACAGTTTTAATCCACTTTAATTGCACAAACCTAGATTTCTGATATGTACCTGAATCTCTTCCACAAAATACTGATGTCTTGGTGGTGACTAGTGAAATGGTTTGATTTGTAGAATCAGCTGTGTTCTGGAGGTCCACTGTTGAAACCTCACTTCAGTCTCACCTGGCCATGGGACCATCTCAAGGTTTTGTTATCCTTGCTGAAAAAGATTGGCCCATTGGGAGAAGTGCTAAAATAAATACGGAATCATATTTTGTTGTGTTTATAAAGATCATTACCTATGCCAATTAAATCAAAGTACGATGTCTTAATGTGCCTTGACTATATATCACTGATATCACCTATGAATTCCAGCTTCCTTTTTTATTTAACTAGAGAGAGGAAACACAACCTTGTTGCTTCTGGTTGCTTTAGAAGCACTATAATGCTTCTCTCTTTGATGACTGGAAGCTGGCCATCTTTAAAGTTACCTTGTAATCCAATCAAGTTTATTGTTATAATATTTTACTTTTTTAAGGAGAATGTCTGATGTGCCACAGCATGACTGAACTGGATTGGGCCTTCTGCCTGCTTATAATAAACCCTAAAGAGAGGATTATAAAGAATAAAGGTCATCAGATCCATTCTGCAATATCTGATTAGTCTCCTCCAGTCTGAGGTGGTCCCCCCCCCAATTTTTCTGCAATATCTCCTATCATCTCTGGCCACTGGCCAGGTTGGCTGAGGCTGATGGAAGTTGGAGGCCAACAACCTCAGGATGGTCACAGTTTCCCCACCGCTGTTCTGCATAAATGCTTGGTTTTGGTTCTTCTTGTCCAGCATTTGAAAGGGTATAAACATGAACCGTTGCATTTCATGATGATCAAAAGCTTTCTGGCTAGAAACAGAATGATCTCTAAATTAGAGAACAATAAGGGCAAGAATCAAAGTCTTGGCCAGCCCCTACCCCAGGGTAGCCAGTGTGATTGTGGGCATCCATTGGGAGACAGTGGAGGAACACACCTTCGGGGGTGGAGTCAAACCATTGGAGAGTTACAACGCCTACTGTGGCTGCAGAGACCAATACTGGACAGACATGTTTCATTGCACTTAGGGCAGATGAAGGTGTCTGGTTGTGCTACTGCAGATCCACCATGGCATTTCTTCTCTCTGCGCTCCTTCCAGCATTCATTCCTCCTCTGGTCACAGCTGCATGACCTGACTGTCTCTAGTCATCATCTGCAAGGGATTCCCACATGGCAGGGTTAATGTTGCCAGTCTTCGTGTCCTATTTGCAGACATTTTTGTAATGCAATACCCATCATCCGTGACCATTGGCTATGCTGGCCAGGGTTGATGAGACTTGTAGCTTAATAACATCTGGAGGTGTCAGTTTGCATTTCTTAGTGCAGAAAGTATTGATCTGTTGTTTGGAGATCTTTCCTATTCTAATTAATTCAAGAGGGTTCTGGAAGCTTCTCTGTGTGAAAGAAACAAGCAGGGGGTTCATGATACAGTGGACGCTTGGGTTGCGAACATGATCTGTGCAGGAGGCACGTTCGCAACCTGCAGCATTCACAACCCGCAGTGCCGCTTCTGCACACACATGGGTTACAATTCGGCATTTCTGTGCATGCGCAAAGAGCGATTTAGCACTTCTGCACATGCGCAAGCGCCGAAACCCAGAAGTAACCCCTTCCGGTACTTCCAGGTTCAACACGGTGCGCAACCCGAAACCACGTAACCTGAAGTGTCTGTAACCACTGTATTTGGGTTATACCTTCAGAGAAGCTGAGTACAGATGGCTTAAACGGGTTCTGTTATCTTTTTCAGTCAAGGTCATGCTGACCATAAAAGTAGGCCCAGAAGGAGCCTGGGTTTCACTTTCCCTTTCCCTTCTGGTGTGGTGTTCTGTACATAGTATGCTTAGTGTTAAGGTTTAGACTTATTATAAGTTATTGTAAGTTTAAGTTACGTCTGCTGCAACTAGATATCTTATGGACAGTGCCAATCCTGAATGTATTGGATTTGTAACCATTATGCTCATTTGCCTTCAGTAGCAGTAAAGCTCTGCTGGATGAAATACAATTGCCACTGGTCTATTTTTGGGGAATCCTGCAACATGTTTAAATGTTATACATTGGAATCTGCTCTGGATCAATACTGAGTGGAATTCCATGACAGGAGGGCACTATGTTCTCAGCTGCCTCAGCCCTATACAGTGGTACCTCTGGTTAAGAACTTAATTCGTTCTGGAGGTCCGTTCTTAACCTGAAACTGTTCTTAACCTGAGGTACCACTTTAGCTAATGGGGCCTCCTGCTGCTGCCACACAATTTCTGTTCTCATCCTGAAGCAAAGTTCTTAACTTGAGGTACTATTTCTGGGTTAGCGGAGTCTGTAACCTGAAGCATCTGTAACCTGAAGCATCTGTAACCTAAGGTACCACTGTACAGTACTGAGTAAGGTGGTGGGGGGGGAGGGGGAGAAGTACAACATCAGAAAAAGAAAGAAAGCAGTTCTGTTTCCACTACAATATGCAGATGGATAAGATATTCCTGGTTTCCAGCCAGGAAAGGCTTAAATACAAAATGCATATTATCAAGTCATCAGGGTAAACCCAGCATGTACAACTGTGGCTGAGAAAGAATTATGCAAGGTTTCCACAAGAATCTACTTGCTGACAAGAATTGCTCTGCACTTCCATTTGTTTTTGCGAAAGATCCATTATGACAAGATCCTTCAGACATGCATATTTTTGCAAGTGTGTCCATGTCTGCTCTTAAACTTCACTGTTGATACTTAGTACAACAGCATCATTGTGTAAGAACTGAAATATCCATCTAAGCAGGTCCCATGTAAGCAGGGAGTCAGGCCAGCTGAAGGAAATGGACTTACTTCTGACTCCCAACTATCACCTTGAACCTAAATATGTTTACTCTAACATATTTAGGTTCAAGGTGATAGTTGGGGGGGAGGGGAACAAAAAAACAAACAAAAACCCCAAGCTGATAGTTGGGCTAGAGAAACAGAGAGATAGCGAGATAGGCAGATAGATATTAAGCCCCTGAAACACTGACATTGGAGCAGAGTAAATTTCCATGCTATCTTTTGGATGGATTAGTAGATAATAACAAAAAATGGAATTCTGACATCTGTGGTGTTCATCTTTTACATTTCCTGTGAGAGTAAAATAGCTCAGGGAAAGGTGTGGGCACAGTCTGACTCCCTCCTTCAGTAATCCTCACAGAACTCTAGCCCAATGGTTGCCATTAATTTGATTTTGAATTGATTTTAGAATGAATTGATTTTAGAATGCATTTCAATTAATTGATTGTGATTTTATGTAAACTGTTACTTTTATTGCTGTTAGCCGCTCTGAGCCCAGCTTCGGCTGGGGAGGGTGGGATATAAATTATTATTATTATTATTATTATTATTATTATTATTATTATTATTATTTTCTTGGAAAGAGGAGGAAATATTTGCAGAGACATCCTCCTAGGGATGATGACAATGAATTAATCCCTACTATGGGGGCAACAGGACAGAACTTCCTCTGATGAGTGGGTTGGCTACTAAGTTTTCAAGATGTGTGTAACATTTGAGATTACAAATAGGTCATATTCCATGGTTCATGAATCATTTTTATTAATTCGTTCTTTTAGGGATTTATAACTTATTCTTCAATAGCATTCCTAAGGCAGCTTCACAAAAATTCAAAGCACAATAAAACAAATTTAAAACATACATTATATATATAGATCCAAAGGCTCCCTTGCAGTGGTCTGCGCATACACTGGGCCCATATCCTGCCCTTTGTGTCCCCCAAAAGTGGCTGAGAAGGGTCAGGGAGCTTCTGGAGCAGCATTCAGTGCAGCACTAGGGCTGCAGCTGGAAGAGGAAAGTCTCTGTGTCCCGATATACATGCGGAAGGAGTGGGAGCAGGTAGCGCTATGGTCTAAACCAATGAGTCTCTTGGGCTTGATGATCAAAAGTTTGGTGGTTTGAATCCGTGCAATGGGGTGAGCTCCCATTGCTGTGCCCCAGCTCCTGCCAACCTAGTCGTTCGAAAGCACACCAGTCCAAGTAGATAAATAGGTACCACTGCAATGGGAAAGTAAACGGCATTGTGCTCTGGTACTTGTTATGGTGTCACGTTGAGCCAGAAGCGGTTTAGTCATGCTGGCCACATGACCCAGAAAGCTGTCTGCGGACAAACACCAGCTCCCTGGGCCTGAAGCGAGATGAGCACTGCAACCCCATAGTCAAGTTTGACTGTACTTAACCGTCCACGGGTTCTTTACTTACTTCCATGTGCGGAAGTGCGGAAGTGCTTTGTGTTATTTGCACAAACCTCTTTGGATCCCAGCAGTGATCCTCTTCAGATGTTACTTCTGCAAAGGGGGGAAAGCATGGGCAAAAGTGGCAGCAGGGTGATGAGCTTAACCCTGCTCGACCAAACCATGCAGCTTGTTTTGCACCTGCTATTGCCATGTTAGGGCATAACCTTTGAAGCAAGGACCCTGCATTACATGGAAAGAATTCCCATGTAGTTTAGAACCTTGGCTGCTCAGGGTTCTATATTGCACATGGAGCCATCACACATGGAGCCGTTCCACCCACATTCAGAATTTTTGCGTGATTGGTGCAGAGAGAACCACATAATATTGGTGCTGTAGCTAAATGTGCATCCCCACTGCCCCTTTCACCATACTCGTCTTCTTCCCTTAACACCTGAAAAGGGCTTACTTTTTTAAAAAAAAAGGGGAAAGGGAAATAGCACCCTTTTTTGCACCAACAAGTTGTTTGAACATTTTGCAAGCTCCCAAGGGATTAGGTTCCTCCTCAGGCATAAATGTTCAAAGCAAACATTAAATAATTAGCTAAATGAATTAATATCTTATAATCTCACTTTAAACATTATCCCAGTGATGTGGGAAGTCATTTATCGATGGGCAAGTTCCTGTGTGGCTGGGAGAGGAGCACTTTTAAATGGCACAGAGAGAATTTGGGTCTTTCCCAGCAGTGTCTTTGTGAAAGACCCACTTGATCTGGCCCTGCCCATTGAGTTCAGTTATTTAACTGTTCTCCCAGCCACTGAGAAGCTGCTGATGGATGTGGCTCCCGCTCAGATGGTGAATTCTTTTAATGTAATTATAAAAAGTGTGCCATAATCTCCAACTGACAGCACACGTCAGACAGTAAGCAAAACAACCAAGTCAATAGCGCAGATGATGTTCAAATTAACATGTAATGGTACTTTACAAAAAGCTGTTGATAGACTTTATTTCCTTCAGACGTCTTCCCTCCTGCCTTCTAAGCACCTTTATGCAAAAATGATTTACAATTCCTCTGTCTGTCAGTAATCAGGGCTTCTCATCTGCAAAGTAAAATGCCTTCATCTTTAATCTGATTGAGATGATGCCACAACTGAGGTGAGGAAATCCAAAGTCATTAACCTAAGGCACTCAACATGCTTCACCTTCTGTTTAATTTGTGTCTTGTTTTGCCACATAACCTGGGGGCAAAAAGGATGGAATCAAGGACTTTTTTGGGGAAATGGGCATTACAGAGTCATAGAATTGTAGAGTTGGAAGGTATCCCAAGGGTCATCTATTCCAACCCTCTGCAATGCAGGAATCTCAACTAAATCATACATGACATGTGGCCATCCAACCTCTGCTTAAAAACCACCAAGGAAGGAAAGTCCACCACCTCCCAAGGGAGTCCGTTCCACTGTCCAACAGTTCTTACCATCAGAAAGTTCTTTCTGATGTTTAGTCAGAATCTCCTTGCTTGTGACATTTCTCCAGAGCAGGAGAAAACAAGCTTGCTCCTTCTTCCAGGTGACAGCTCTTTAGACATTTGAAGTGGCCACCATATCTCCTTCAAGACTTCTCTTCCCCTCAACTCCCTCAACCTTTCCTCATATTTCAATGTCTAAAAGCACTGATTCATCTAAACCAGCCTTTCTCAACCTGTGGGTCCCCAGATGTTGTTGGACTACAACTCCCATCACCCCTAGCTAGCAAGGCCAGAGCTCAAAGATGATGGGAGTTATAATCCAACAACATCTGGGGACCCACAAGTTGAAAACCGCTGAAACATTGCAAGCCACTCAAATCGCTTTGCAACCATTGTAATGAAGTCTGCATGGGGCAGCCGTTGGAAATGGTCCAGAAATTTCCATTAGCTCAAAATTTCTCCACTCAACTGTGTTTTGGCAGGCTGGCTGGAGCATATTTCTCCAGTCCTATTTAATTTTTACTGGTCAGCCATTCATTTCCAGGATCAATCCAAGGTACTGGTTTTTACCTTTAAAGCTCTAACCAGTTTGGAACTTTAATGGGGACCCTTTGTCTATATACTTCCTCTTGTTTGTTCTGGTCCAATAGCATCAAAGTCCTGCTCTGGGCTCCCCTGCCAACTGATGTAGTGGGTAAGAGGCAGTAATAATACAACAATAATAAATTAAATAACAAGCCATTTGATGCCCTTTCACAAAGCCCCAGATCAACTGCCTGAGGCAGCCACCTCACTCTACCTAATAGTAGGGCCAGCTCTGTGCCCAGAGACCATGAGAGAAGAAAGCAGGTGCATTCTCACATTGTGCCAGAACTTGCTGAAATCAAGAGTGTGCCTCACTGCAAAGAGAGTGTCATTCTCTCTGGCCTCTGAGTTGCTCTTGGTATAGCATATGTCTGTCTATACCAATTACTAGTACTGACCATGCTTATATCAATTATGCTTCTGCTGTTTGGGGAGTGTGGAGTGGTGGGCTGTAGAGGTGTTAGATTTTTTATTTCATCTGCAACCATAAACAAACTTTCCTGGGAATGAGCCCCCATTGGACCCTGTGAGGTTTCCTTCTGAGTGAGTGTATGCAGGCTTAAGAACATAAGGAGAGCCTGTTGGATCTGGCTAATGGTCAATCTAGTCTAGCCACCTGCTCTCACAGTGGTCAACCAGATGATTATGGGAAACCTGAAAGCAGGGCTTGCACCCAACATTACTCTTCCCACTTGTGATTCCCAGCATTAAGAGGCATCCTGCTTCTGACTGTCATGGGCCACAATTCAGCGTTGCCCGCTGAACAGCAGCCTGAAGGGGGAGAAGGCAGCGTGACTCCACCTGCAGCTGCTCAACCTTCAATGACACAGAGGAGAAGGCACTGATGGGAACCAGCTGGCTTCAGTCTTCTTAAACAGAGCTCTCAGCAGCAGTCAGATGCTGGAAACAACGTCTGTGGTTCCTGGCCCTACCTTGCTGCTTCCCGCTCTCCATCTTATGGCTCTGTGATCATCTAGATTCCCTAACCTCTGGGCTGTCTGACTTCATATGGGGATTCTGCTCTCAGGCAAGAGTTCCTCGGAGACTCCTAGCCCCTGCTCACTTGGCAACATGACTCGGATGGGGCTACAACACCAGTGAAGGTATTGTTTATATCCCTTCCATCTCTGTGGTTTGGTTATTCTTTTGACCCCGCAAGGGTGGCAATGTTTCCAGTGCAGGATGGAAGGGAAGTCAATTCCTAGGGAAATTTACATTATTAAAGTCAGATGGAACACTTCAGCAAATAAAAGCCTCTCTGCATATTTCAAGGACATTTGGAGCAGGTACTAGTGAACAACAAGCTGTGCGAAGTCATAGAGCACATTGTGTTAATAATAGCTCTTCACTTGGTTAAATAATATTCAGCATGTTTAACAATGCATAAATACACCTCATTCCGACTGAGGACTCCCAGGTAAGTTCCACCCTCTATTGTGTGGGCAGGGCAGTCCCACCCTACCTGGCCAACTCCCCTGGCAAGCCCCGCCCCCTCCTCGCTGGGATTGGTTAACTGTCTGAGGTTAGGCGGTAACCTCCAGGGAGGGGGCAAAGCCAGGTTGTATTTTAGAGAGCCGCATAGGATCGGGGGGGGGGGTGCTGCACGCGACCACACAAAAAACGCCTCCCATTTGATGTGGGGAGCAGTCATTCAAGTCAGGTGAAATACTTCAGCAAATAAAAGCGTCTTTGCATATTTCATGGACATTTGGAGCAGATACTAGTAAACAACAAGCTGTATGAAGTCATAGAGCACATTATGTTACTAATAGCTGTTCACTTGGTTAAATAATATTCAACATGTCTAACAATGCATAAATGCACCTCATTCTTATACTCTAATGGTGTTACAAAGAGACAGATTGAGATATTAAGGCGGGTCTAAATTGAGCAGTTAATATGCATAACAACTGGACATTTTGGAGAATGTGTACATCCATCCATGAAGAGGGAAGTGTGCACATTTCCTGGTCAATATAAATGTGCTTATCTCAACAGAATTTTGTACATTCTCTGGGCAATATGCACATTTTCCAGACAGTATGCAGTCACCAATAAAGAAGTCTTTTTTTCCTCCTATCTCTAGTTCAGAAGTGTGTAGCCTGCACACGGCCACATCCAGGCTGCTTCAGGTCCACAGTTTAATCTTACATGGCCCACAATATGTCATTCCACTGATAAACCAAGCAGCAGGAATAAGGGCTGGAGAGCCAGACAAACCTTTTCTGCAGCCCACGCACCCTGAGTCACCTGAGCAGCACAAGGGGAATCACAGGGAGAGGAAGGTTTTAAGGTTCAAATCTTCATTCGGCCATGAAGCTGACTGGATGACCTTGGGCCAGTCATTGCCTCTCAGCCTATCCTGCCTCATAGGGTTCTTGTGGGAATTAAATGAGGGGAACCATGTATGCCACATTGAGCTCCTCAAATGAAAAAGTGGGATGTAAATGCAATAAATAAAACCTTACATTTCCATTCTGCACACCCTTGCAATATATTCACCAAACTCTTTAGCATGTGGTGGGAGTGGCCCAAAATCCAACTATTCTGGACAACAGCCATATGAGAAATATGTAAAATAACTAAGCAAGTATTAGACATCACCCCAGAATTGGCCCTACTAAACATCTTCCAAGACAATAATGCCCATTTACACCACAAAGAACTCATAACCCACCTACTTTCAACAGCCAGAAACACCATAACCAGACACTGGAGAGACCTGTCAGGAGTAAGCATGGACCAATGGTACCAAATAGTATGGGAAACAGCCTTACTAGAAAAATTAACCAGTAAACTGAAACTGACACGGGGACAAACAGAAGAAGACACCTTCACCCCAGTATGGCTCCCCTTTATCACATACACAGCCCAACAAGACAATGACAATAATCCACCAACAGCATACGAATCAATATGGCTAACCTGATCCAAAACACCCACCCACCCCACTCACACATGAAAAGAAAGACCACCACAGCCAATCACAAACAAACAACCATACCCTAGGCCAACCCCAACCTCTCACCACCAAAGGAACACAAGTGAACAACACAAGAAACACTGACACCAAACCCTACATACATTAAGCAGAATAGAAACATCGCCACCCGACCCCACCCATCTTCCCTCCCTCCCTCCACCCCCCTTTTTTTATCTCTCCCTAATGTCTCAACAAATGAAACGGATTTGTAAAAATGTTACATGGAAAAAATATGAGGCATTACACTTACTTCTGTAAAACAAGAAAATCTTTAATAATAATAAAAAAAATGATCCCCCCCAAAAATGACCAAACTCTGTGGCCAGCTTCCCCCCCCCCCACACACACACACAGACATTAACCACTCAGCTTACATTTCCCTTCATATATATATTTGTTTCTCAGCTTGAAAGCCTCTGTTGATAATAGACACACTGTGCTGCACTGGCCACCATGGTTTTTATTGATTCACTGGTTCAATAAGAGCAGAAAATCCATGGTAAGTAGCACATGAATATCTTTCTGCATTAAGATAGCAATAGCTCAAACACTCTCTAATGAACGTTTTCAGATCTTTAGGAGGAGTGCCAAAAACAGCCCCTTCTGACCTCCAAGCCGCCCACATCTCATCAAGCCAAG
Source organism: Podarcis melisellensis (assembly GCF_964234715.1). NCBI lineage: Eukaryota > Metazoa > Chordata > Lepidosauria > Squamata > Lacertidae > Podarcis > Podarcis melisellensis. The sequence goes on from NC_138530.1 coordinate 49,430,307, forward strand.
CAATATAACGTGCGATGATATTGATCAAAAATGTGAATGAAAAAAGGAGATGTCATTAAGCAAACAAGCATACTTTCAAACATAAGTAATAAGAAAACCAAAATTTAAATCTACAAGGGCAACATTTATTTAAAAGCTCAGTTCTTTAGCTGGCTAAACCCACTGCATTTCTATCTTCAGTAGGCAAAGGAAAATACTCAGATATATCTACACTTGCAATGGGCCGTATTATAAACAAATATGCAATGCTTTGTTCCCCATGTGTGCATAGCACTGTTGTCTGTAGTTTGCACACTTGCTGTTTTTCTACTGGGAATTGGCGGGGGGGGGGGTGTTTCATATTTATCTGGCTCCTTCATTCTTCTTGGATTTTACCAGGTTCTATTCCCAAATCCACCAAATGGATTTAATGTGGTTCATATTTGCCTTTATATCACTTGATTACTTAGCACTTGATAACTTACAGGTTAAAATGAGAAGTAGATGTATTGGAAAGCGTGTCATTTGAGGGTGTTCAAGGTGATATGCAAGTTTTCTTTCTGATGTTTGATCTGTGGTTGTTCAGCCATGAGTTATTATTTATTTGACTTAGGAATTGCTTCCCCTGAGGCATCCTGAAGCATCCATGAATATAATGCAATTACAACAGTTTAAACAATTGCATATAGAATCATAGAATCATAGAGTTGGAAGAGACCACAAGGGCCATCGAGTCCAACCCCCTGCCAAGCAGGAAACACCATTAGAGCACTCCTGACATATGGTTGTCAAGCCTCTGCTTAAAGACCTCCAAAGATATAAATAACAGCAATTTAAAAAATAATATAGATATAAAAACAGATGAAGGCAACAGCACGTAGATGAAATAAATTAAAATCCAAGACAGATACCAGTTGGAATTAAGGTACAGTATTCAAAGGCTTGTTGAAAGAGGAACATGCAAGTTTTTATTCTATCCTGCAGTCACTGAGGCTGTGTTCAGATTCCTGTTTACTGTGTCCTCCTTGCATTTCCAGGGCTAGGTTTTTAATCCATGATCATGCACAACGTTATGCAAAATGTCTGGGCTTCCAGGGCTTTATTATAAAATACTGCTTTTTAAGGTGTTCACACCCATTGGCTTCCATAAACCATTCATAATTCATCTTTAACCAAGGTGTAAACACCTTTTAAAGACATCCTGGGTTGACAGAAACAAACACTCCCTTATTGATGGATAGGCAAGTATGAACCAGCACTTTCATTATTCTTTCTATTGATTTAATTTTGGATTGTTGAAATCCTGCCCTCCCTGCAGAAACTCAGGGCAGGTAACAGAACTATTAAAAACAATATAGTCAAACTATAAAACACTAATAAACAAACCCCAATAGCACATTAGAGCAGTGCTTTTTTCTGGGGGGATGCAGGGGTACGCATACCCCTAAACATTTTGTGAATCTTTGCACTTTCGTCCATTTACTGTATAGTGGTACCTTGGGTTACAGACGCTCTAGGTTACAGACTCCGCCACCCCAGAAATAGCACCTCGGGTTAAGAACTTTGCTTCAGGATGAGAACAGAAATCACGTGGCGGCGGCAGGAGGAGGCCCCATTAGCTAAAGTGGTACCTCAGGTTAAGAATAGTTTCAGGTTAAGAACGGACCTCCAGAACGAATAAAGTTCTTAACCCGAGGTATCACTGTATTTAGTTTTCCCAATTTGAACTATCCCATTGTGATTTTCTTGAGTCAAAATGAGAGTACTCCTAGACATTTTTTAAGAGGGGGCGCGGAAGCACTGCATTAGAGTATAAAAGCAGAAATCAGGAGCTAGCCGACCTGGGTAGACCTTAAACCATCTTGAGTAAATAGAAATGAATGCAGTTGACATTTGAAAGCTATCGGGATGGTTTAATGATAATAATACACTTTAAACAGGAAACATATTAGATCCAAGTTAGACCCGGGTTTTGTTAAATGCTTCTATTTAATGTTGTTATACAACCAAAAAGCAGTAAAATCTTTCAACTGCTCCTTTATTATATTTAAAATAAACCCACCAGGACTTGTTTTGAAGTAATGTTTCTGATTACTGCTACTGCTTCTCAGATGCATGTTTACATTGCAGTGGTGGAGGGGAAAGGTTAAAAGGAATACTGTCAGGCTAACTAAATCACAGCTGCATTGGAAACCTCTCCCATATGTTTGTTCTGCAAGAAAATGATCAAACTGTAGCCCTGTGAAAAATAAACTGAAAATGTCAGAAAAGCAGATGGGCATCCTTCTAATCCCCACCAGTCAAGGGGAGGATTTTGCTCATGTTTTTAGAAGAGTCTTCTGTCCAAATACTCTTATCGAGTAAAATATGTTTTCCTAACAGAAGCTAGAGCTGTGTCAACTATTTGCGGATTTCCTCATTTCTTGTCCATGATTATAGCATATAAGCTTTGCTCAAAACGTCCCCTTTGCAGCTTCAGGGGACATTCAGAATGAGAGTGCATGTTATTCCCTTATCTCTAGCCGGGAGGAAGTATGCGAGGCCCCAGACTTTCAAAGGAAGGGCTTTAAAATGCTTTCATTGCATCACAATGTTTTCCTACAAAGTGATTTGCATGCAAGAGGTACATCACTTTTGCACATAGTCAGGCATTTCCCCTTGTGGCGGAACATTTGCTTCAGTGATCTATTTGTACATTACTGAAGCCGCAACATTCAGTCATTGGGAGAAACATGACCAACCCACCTCCAAGCTGGAGCTTGTGGCAGTTGTTCTTTGGCAGGTGGTCAGGATCTGCTGAACAGACTGGATGACCCAGGGTTCTTTCAGAGAGTGATAAGGCAGATGAGAAACTGTTATCAGGGCAGCTAATTCAGCATTGTCAGGAGTGGGAAACCACCTAGGCAAATTTCCAAGGGTCACATGTCAGTTGTGGTTGGAGCAACAGAGGCAATTGTGTCAGGAGCTCAGCCTACACTTGAGTAGGACCCTGGTAGAGACACATGCCTGACTGGCATGTTCCCTCCCTCCTGGTCCATCGTTCAGGAGCTTCAAAAACTTTCTTCAGCCCGAACATCACAGCGGCCAATGCCAACAGACACCGGCATACTTAAGGATCCGCAGAGTTTGTGCATCTTGCATGACAGACCTCAGCAACTCAGCATTTTGGCTAATCTACTTTATTTACATATAAACACACACGGAGCACTGCAACATGGCTCCCTCTCTCTAGCATCAGACAGCAAAGAGAAAAAGAACAAAGGACAATAGTCCCACTTCACGGAACACAGTAACACAAACATCCTGTCTCCATCACATCCCACTCTGTGGAGTCAAAACATATACCGTCATGTGACAGACAACAATCCCATGACTGCAATCACGGAGCAGAAATTGCTATTTCATACATTTATTTTTTTCTTTTTCTTTTGTATAACTTTTTTTTCAAGTTTTTCAAGACTCAAAAGAATTAAAAATTAATTAAGGGCCACAATGTCTCAAGACAGGTTGTCCGCACTGAGCATTCTGTACATTGACAGTGACAAACTTAGACAATCAAATTTCAATGAAGTTTTCTGATGTCCTTTAGAGGAGAAATTGCAGGATTTTAAATACCCGTCATCATCCTTGGCTTCACTCAGTTTTGTTTATAACACTCTTCCATTTTCTTCTGGGGGACTGGGAGGGGCCTCACAAGTGGAGTAGCCTAGGGCCTCTCTTCATCTAAATCTGGCCCTGCATAAATCCCTGCATATTTTATATAAACTAAACCATTCAGTATTCCATTATTACATCCATCAAAACTTATTTACACTGATGAATTTATCTTAATGCTGCCAACATTTTCAAATATACACAATTGTCCTCCATATTTTCAACAAGCGTTTTCCAATCTTCTCTAAGCGTGCGTTCTTCTTGTTCTCTTATTCTAAATGTTAGGTCCGCAAGCTGCACATATTCCATCAGTTTTAGTTGCCGTTCTTCTTTAGTAGGGATTCGGCTTGTTTTCCATTTTGCGGCTAACGAAACACGAGCCGCAGTAGTGGCATACATAAATAACCACATTTTAACCAATTTCTATGCACACCCACATATCCCCCTGTGTGCTCCATCCATGCAAGCAAGAAACATTAATCAGAGTTTGAGGACAAATCCTAGCCAAGCAGAAATACCTGGGAGTAGTAAGCAGGACCACCAAGGGGTGTGGCTTATGGAGAGAGGGTGTGGCCTGTGGAGAGGGGTGTGGCTTGTGAAAAGTTCCAAGGGCCAGAAAGAGGCTTGAAGAGCATTTGCCCCCCTCAAGGGGGCTAAGGCTCTCCATCCATGGTGTAAGCAAGTGGCTTAAGGGCAGACAGCAGCACCTATCATGGTCATAGCTGATGACACCTGTGGCCCATACCAGATGCTGCTGTCTACCCAACATCACAGCACTGAAATAACAGCCCCGGCGTCTCCACCACTGCCAGAATGGGCATTGGGTTCCATTCAGAGGCAGTCAGAAGTGGAAGCTGGAAACTCACCAGTCAACCATAGCATGCGCCACCACTAACATGAGGCATACGCACATAGCTAGCATGTCTGCTGCTATTGTGCTGTGTGCAGCACCAGGATTGCAAAGCTCTTTCTGAATAGAGGCTATTCAGAAAGCAGCACTTTTATTCTTGGGAATAGGATGCTATTCTGACATCTCAGGACGAACGAGAAGGATTTTCAAGCTATTTCCATTGCACAACGCAGGCACAAAGCCATGGAACCGAAACTGCAATTGAGTGCTCAAAAGAAACGATGTCTATCCACTATTTATTTAAATTGGCAATTTTTTCATAAGCTGCTTAAGTCTGCAAGCTCTGTTGTGAACCCAGCAGTATTCAAGCATTTGCAGAAGCTGGAACACATGCATGAACGTACAGATCAGCTTGACAACAACTTGAAACTTGCTTTTTCATTTCATCCTATGCTTGTTTCAAGGTCATTTTTATTTTTGCACCGGACACAGTACATTTAACAGCTGTGTGTAGATGGACACTTGTCATCTTTGCATCAGTGACTTTTTCTAATAGCCCATTCCTTTATATTTATTACCTAAAGAAGCACCATCTACATTTTTCTCCTTGGAATTCCTTTCTACAGTTTAAAATCATCCCAGTTGACCTAATAACTATATAAAGCCCTGTATTTGTAAACTCACAGGCTGATAAAACTATAGATCTGATAAACGCCATCACATCCAGTCCCTTACTGGAGAATATTCTATACCCAAACAGTCAAAGGAACAGATAGCCAAGAAAATTAGATGCAATATATAATTATGTTTACAGTATATGGCAAAGAAAATGTAGCAAAACCTGCCCAGAAGCCTCTGGCATATCCCTGTGGAAGGAAACTTATCATCCAACACCAATTTTGGCAACTAGTAGATCATGAGCCTGTTTTACGAACTAAAGTAAACACTAGGGAAATATACTACATGCCTGCTTGGGGTTGGAGACAATGGTTAAGATACACTGCAGGGCAGAGATGATGGACATGTGTACAATAATGTAGACAGGTCTATGAGATGTGTTAACATAATGTACAGTACTTTTGTTGTTGCTATACACAAACCTTAGAGCTTATTATACATCTGTTTCATCAAGTCTTGCTCACTTTCTAAACAGCATCTGTGCTGGTTGTTGCTCACATCCATGGTCCTCATTAATTCATTCACCTGCTGCTGTTTCCAGGTCTGTTAATTGAAATAGTATTTGACACCTTTGTTAGTAAGAGGTATTTTGGTTGAGAAGCATGCAGAGAGGTCTGAGGTGGGAGTAGGGATTGGAAGAAGGGTTGCTGATGTCACATAGAAACTAGTAATTCCCTAGATGAGTGGTTCCCAAATGGTCCGTGGACCCCAGGGGATCCACGGAACCCACCCGGGGGGGTGTCTGTCTGTGGCACCATTCACGTAACAAAAACTATTATAGATATCAACATTTTCAAAAGTAGGGAGTCCATGGCTTGGCTTCTGAAAAACAAGGGTTCCACAATACTTAACTAATTTGGAACCACTGTCCTAAATGATGGGAGATTAGTACTATTCCCCTGTGCAATAGGGGAAAAGTTCATTTGGGGATTTCTTTCAAATATGAAAATTTGAAGACTCTCCAAACTTTGTTCATTACCTCCCTGCTGGCACCTGCATTAGCAGAACAGAGAGTCATGAGAAGGTCCACAGAGTCACGTTTAAAACACATTCAATGCACAATTAAGGCACATGATTTCCTGCAAAGAATCCTGGGAATTGTTTAAGGGTATTGATAATTGTTAGAACAGTGTTTCCCAACCTTGGGTCTCCAGCTATTCTGGGACTACAACTCCCATCATTCCTAGCTAGCAGGACTAGTGGTCAGGGATGATGGGAACTGTAGTCTGAAAACAGCTGGAGACCCAAGGTTGGGAAACACTGTGTTAGAAGACCCCTATCCCCACCATTCTCAGAGTGGTTAAATAATCAATCCCTCTTCCCAGAGGATTCTGGGAGTTATAGCTCTGTGAGGGGAATAGAGGTCTCCTAACAACTCCCAGCAACCAAACTACAAATTACAGTTCACAGGGTTCTTTGGCGGAAGCCATGCCTGTTTAAAGTGGTATGACACTGCTTTAAAGGTATAGTGTAGAAGAGGCCATATTATGTTTCTATTTAAATTACAGCAATCATTTTTCAGTATGCCATGAGCCCTGTGGAGATGTCCTGGGTGGGATGGCCAGATCAGGAGCAAGGGTGGGAAAAGATTGAAAAGCTAGAGCAGGGGTCATCAAACTTTTTCAGCAGGGGGCCGGTCCACTGTCCCTCATACCTTGTGGGGGGCCGGACTATATTTTTTTGGGGGGGGGGAATGAATGAATTCCTATGCCCCACAAATAACCCAGAGATGCACTTTAAATAAAAGCACACATTCTACTCATGTAAAAACACTAGGCAGGCCCCACAAATAACCCAGAGGTGCATTTTAAATAAAAGCACACATTCTACTCATGTAAAAACACGCTGATTCCCAGACCGTCTGTGGGCCGGATTTAGAAGGTGATTGGGCTGGATCTGGCCCCCGGGCTATAGTTTGCCTACCCATGAGCTAAAGTCTCGTGATTACAAGGCACGTCCCAGCACGTTGGAACAGACCTTATCCAGTCCCCAGGAGGTCTAGAAGTTGGCCAAGGAAACTATAGGCACAGAGTCAGATATGGAGAGGGGGCCAAGCATGTTTTCTGGGGAAGAAACCTATTCTCATGTGACTTCCTAACTTGTTTCAGTCACCAACACTCAGCCTAACCTACCTCACATGGCTATTGTGAAGATATAGAAGAAGGCATAAAATAGGACTTAGTATTTGTATCATTAGCATCCAGTTTTGGTTCCCAACTCCTAAGCACAAGGTAAGAGAGAAGGTTAATATAAATGATGTCTAGCCCTGTATTGTGATGAGGCTGTTTCTGCAGTTCACTCCAAAATTATATTCTTTAACCCAGCTTGAGCAAAAGCATAGTCTCCCTTGGACTTGATTTTTTTTCTTGGATATAACTGTTGTTAAATAAAAATGACCCACTGATTCTACTGCTGTGCTTTATGTTAGTGTTTTATTTTAAGCTGCTCTCCAGATTCTCATCCCAGAAAATATTGGCTTATCTAAAAAGCTGCAACCATCAAATTGAAAACATATGAAGCTCATAGATCACTGGCTCTCCCTCCCTGCTTTCCCCCACTGCTTCCGTACTGCAGGCTTTTACTGTATTTTAAATGAAAACTCCCTGAGATTAAAGCTGCTGTGAAGCCTCCTGTAATCACTTTTTCTGCTGGATTTATTCAGCCTAGACATGTTCCTTTTGTGAAAAAGTAATAAACTTCCTCCCTCCCTCTCCCCCTCCCCTCCAGGAGATGGGGAAAGAAAAGGAGATTGGTTAAGGCTGCCAGATCAACATTTCAGAAGGAAGAGACACTAGAGTGCTCATCTTCTGGAGAGCTGTGTAAGGTTGGCTGCAATGATTTCAGCATAGCTTTGGGGTTTGGGGGTGGGTGGAACAAATCAGTGGCAGAAGCCTGTAAACTCTCTTATTATGAAGAGTGCTTACTTAGAGACTGCAGTATCAAGGCTTCATTTGCTTGGGCAAAAGAGCAGACCATCACCTTAGACCAGGGATGAGGAATCTGTGACCCTCCAGATGTTATTGAACTCCAACTCCTATCAGTCCAAACCTACATGGGCCACTGGACCAGCAATATCTAGAGGAAACGTGGAGAACCTTGGATCCTCCAGATGTTCTGAACTACAATTCCAATCATCCCCGGCTATTGGCCATGCTTGCTTTGGCTGACAGAAGTTGTCGTTCAGCAACATCAAGAGGACCAAAGGTTCCCCAACTCTCATCTAGAGGGACATAGGTTCCTCATCTTTGCCCAGACTGAGCCACAGCCGTCTTTCCTATTGGGCTTACTGGTGCATTGCACCAGGGCACTGGCCTCTCAGGGACACCCCAGTGAGTGGGGAAGCTGCGTGGCTTTGCAGGTGGCCTCCCCTTTCCCTGCACGCCCGCCAGCTGTGCCCCATCAACCGTATGGCTTGCGGACGTGCAGCTTGCCTCCTTAGCCTCCATGGGAGGAGAGCGATCCCCGCAGAGGCTTACGATGGAAGCTGCCCCCACTAACTATATGGCTGGCGGGAGTGCAGCTTCCTTCCCAAGCCTCTGGGGGGGATCACTGGGAAATGGGGGGGTGCCGGAGGGATCTTTGCACTACGGCGCTGGATATGCTTAAGACGGCCCTGGACTGAGCTTTCCTATTACTGCAGCTTAAACATATACAGTGGTACCTCGGGTTACATACGCTTCAGGTTACAGACTCCACTAACCCAGAAATAGTGCTTCAGGTTAAGAACTTTGCTTCAGGATGAGAACAGAAATTGTGCTCTGGCGGCGCAGCAGCAGCAGGAGGCCCCATTAGCTAAAGTGCTGCTTCAGGTTAAGAACAGTTTCAGGTTAAGTACGGACCTCCGGAACGAATTAAGTACCGTATTTTTTGCACCATAACACTCACTTTTTTCCTCCTAAAAAGTAAGGGGAAATGTCTGTGCGTGTTATGGAGGGAATGCCTACGGGTGGCATGTCTACAGATTTTCCTCCTCTAAAAACTACGTGCGTGTTATGGTCGGGTGCGTGTTATAGAGCGAAAAATACGGTACTTAACCCGAGGTACCACTGTATTTTTCAATGGAATCAATCCACACATTCCACTGCAAGTCTTCAGTTGATAAATCAAGTGATTCCTATTTATGTGTGAATCCTTCCTCAGCCTAAGACCCACCTCATGTCAAATACTTCCTTTATCAAAGTTTTTTCAGTGTGGGAAAGTACTCGAATCATGCTTCTACATAAAACAGAATCATACATAGGTACATCACATATGGAAGAGATTTCATTGGTGTAGGAAATCAGTCCTGTGCAAGCTCATTAGGTGCTCAAGTTCCGATCTTGACATATGTGGCATTCAGAAGACCTATTTATTTGGTTAAATTCTAATCCCTTGTTCAAAAGTTGACTTTCAATGATTTCACCAAAATCCAAAATGCCTTGTTTCTTGCTGTCTTTCTGCTGGGTGAGGGAGATCAAGACATTGGGATTTACATCTGAACCAGTTGTATGGTGACAACCTTACACATTTTTTAACTTTCAGAAATCCCGCTTTTCAGCTACAGCTTCCCACCCTCCTCTGTCTCTAATGAGACAGATCTAGATTAGAGATTGACAAATGCCACACTGTCTCACCCCTGCAAATTTCATTCTTGCTCAATAATGTCTGTGTGTGAGAGGGAGGGATTAAGGCCACACTATTACTCAACTACCCTAATTTGTTTGTTTGTTTTTTAAAAAAAGTCTGCTCTTTTAAAAAGTGCACAATTTTAAAGGAGAGAGCTGTGCCATATTTCAAAAAGTAAAATTTCTAACACCCACAAAGTTGTTGAGCATTTTAAAAAGGAAATTGTTGACTTTTGCGGGGACACCTCCCCTAAAAATAGTGGTTTTAAGCTTTTGGAAATGTTTCCACTGCTTTTTCCATCGCGTTGCCATACATCCGGGTTTTCCCTGACATTTTGCCAATTCGGCAAAGGTGAAAAAGGGAAGGTAAAGGACCCCTGGACAGTAAAGTCCAATCAAATGTGATTAGGGGGTTGTGGCGCTCATCTTGCTTTCAGGCTGAGGGAGCTGGCATTTGTCCATAGAAAGCTTTCCGGGTCATTTGGCCAGCATGACGAAACTGCTTCTGGCACAACGGGACACTGTGATGGAAGTCAGAGTGCACGGAAACACCGTTTACCTTCCCGCCGCAGCAGTACCTATTTACCTACTTGCACTGGCGTGCTTTCGGGCTGCTAGGTTGGCAGGAGATGGGACAGAGCAACGGGAGCTCAGGCCGTCACAGGGATTCAAACCGGATCGGCAAGTCCAAGATGCTCAGTGCTAGACCACAGTGCCACTTGCAATTTTTAACCCCTGAGGCCATTTTTACACTCGAAAACCAGGACACGTCAGGAATTTCCCTGACCTACGGCAAGCCTGAGCATGCCTACTTGGAAGGAAGCCCCCACGGAGTCCAGCAACGCATCCTTCCAAGCACGTGTCATTGACTCAGGATCGCAGCCTGAAATCACTGGCCACGTGGTGGTGATGGTGGGGCGGGGGAGGGGATTGCGCATGTATGCCCATGCATGGGGAAAGCGGCGATCCACATGCTGTCTAGACCCCGGGTTGAACCTTCCCAGCCTAGGGGGCGGGGCTTGCGGGAGGGATGAATGAGCTCGAGCCGCGATTGGCTGCTCCGTCGGCTCGGCTCGCTCGGCGTCTGCCCCGCGCCGGGGAGGGCGCTGAACTGCAGCTTGGCCGCGCGCGCCCCCCTCGGCCGCCGCAGCGCCTGCTCGGCTGCATTCGCTTGGCTGGCGGCGGAGGGAGAGGTTAGCGCCTGCCTGGGCTCCGCCTCGCTCGCTCCGGCGTGGCCTTTTGGCTCGGACGGCGTCGGAAGATGCTCCTAGGGAGGCCAGCGCAGCAGCAGCAGCAGCGGCCGGGCGGCTGGGACCGCTGCCGGGTAGGCGAGAGGCTGCAAGCCGCCCTGGCCGGCCTCCAGGAGCTGCAGGTGCTGCGGGAGAAGCAGCGGGCGCTGGTGAGCGGGGCGCTGGCCGAGCAGCCGACCGCCGACGGCAGGCAGGCGCGCAGCAAGGAGCGGCGCCTCGAAGCCACCCTGAGCGCCTTGAAGGAGCAACTGGTAAGGGGTCTCCCGCCGGCGAGGGGGTCTGGCCGCTGCGCCACAACTGCGGCGGGGGGCCAGGGGAGAGCGGGGATCCTCCAGGGGTACCTCCTTTGCATGCAGAAGCGCCCCCTCCTCCTCTTTCCAGGTAGGACCGGGACAGGATCCTGCCTGGAACTGCGGGGAGCTTCTGCCAGTCAGAGTAAGCCGTGCTAGGTTAGAATCCTAAAAGTTGGGAGGGACCTCGAGGATCATCTAATGCCGTGGTTCCCAACGTGGGGCGATTTGATTTTTAAGGGGGGCAATTCGAGAATGAGTTATCAACAGTGAATGGCCTTTTAGGCATCCTCCACGTGAATCGGAGTTCACTTTTTGAATAATAAGAATTATATGTCGTGGGATTTTAGAGATTAGGATTTTAGAGATGCTTTGGGGCATGGCCAAAAAAAAAAAAGGTTTGGATCCACTGATCTAGTCCAACCGCCTGCAATGCAGCTGGCTCATGCAGGGAATCGAACCCGCGACCTTGGCATTATCAGCATCACGCTCTAACCAACTGAACTATGAACCACGTTAATTGGACCGGTGGTCATACTCTGGCCAGGCTACCAGTCTCAGATTTATTCTATTTAAATCCTGTGGTGAGTGAATTTATTCTCACTAAATGGTTCCATTGCAGTTATAGAGCCATCAACAAGTCTATTATTTGCTGGCTGCATGATAGCAGAATTATTTCATTCACGCTTAGGCAAACTGTGCTTTAGGGGCTTTTTAGGGACAGCCTACATTGGCAAAGTAAATCTGTCCTGGAGCAGAGCCTCATTATGATCTGCCTTCCCCCTGACTATACACACACCCTAGTTGCACAATTTTAGAGCTGATCCCCTAATTTAGGTTTTATCTATTTAATCTTTCATTTCCACTAGACAATCTATGGAGGATGGTGGTTTGAAGGGTGATGACTGAGAGTGCACAAGTTAATTGAAGAGATCCATAAAAAAGGTTCAAAGACTGTTGGGTACATTGTAAAATAGTAATGAATAGTTTGGTTTTTAAAAATGCAACATTCAGGGCTGTGCTGTTGCAAGGTCCGAGAAAGGGTATTTCTGTATGTATGTGTTTGATGTAAAGAATAACCATTCTATGAAACAGGGATGTATGATAAGGAATAATTACTTAATTAAGGAATCAATCTCTTAAAATTACGGGATTAACAACCCTGAACCAGTCCGTGTTATCTTCTGCTTTAAATCTAAGAGGTGTTTCAGATGCTGCACTTTCCCAGTTACATTTGTAGCATTTGTATTGACACAGTCTCCATAGGCAATTGTCACATTTGACAAACTTTCTTGCTTTTTCGGATGTAACAGCTGAAGCTGCTCTAAATCCGTGTAATAATACATTTCCACTAGTGGCTACATGTTTTGACTAGGCTCTTGTTGTCAGTGAGAAACTTCTTATGGGTAAGTGCACTTGGAGGCTGAATTGCCTTTGATCTGCTCCACCCATTACCTGATGTCTTATTATTTTGTTTTTTAAGCCCCAGCCTCTCGATCCATGGAAGTAAGTCCTATTGATTTATTTTATTGGAACTTGCTTCTGAGTGAACACATTTCAGATCATCCTGCACAGTCCTAAAAAAAAATATTTTGCCATATCAGTTGCAAGGTCTCAATGAATAAATTCACTGAAATGTCATGGAATCTGTGAAGAACTTAAATTTCTAGTTTAGTGCACTAAATTTCTGGAGGGTGGGAATTTTCTTTTGATGTCATTCTTTAAACACGGCTGAAATAATAAATGTGTGTGACCCTGTGTATATAAAATACCATTGACTTGGGGACCTTTGGTTTTGGGGTTTGGCTTGGATTTTTTTAAAAAAAAATAAAGCATATTCCTGAGTGTCTTAAGATTGGTATTTGAATAAATTCAAGAACTTGTTTTGCTATTAACTGGAAATGTAGAGAGAAATTCACATCATACAGAAATAGCAGATCTTCAATGCCTGTGAATGGCATCTTTCATCTTACCTTTGGAAGAAAAGGGGTGCAAAAACTCTGCCACTAGAAGTATCATTTGACAGGCTGATTGGATGCTGCTCGTTTAATATATTTTAGTCCATTTGGAAATATTACAAAATAATAAAAAGGCAGCCATGATATGCAAAGAGCAGGAAGGGGATTAGTAGTGATCTGGACCAACTTCCTAGATTGTGGATGGAATAATATATGGGGAACCTTTGTCCCTCCAGCTGTTGCTAAACTACAGTCCTCATCATCCGAGGACAGGCTTATTGGAGCTCAAGAAGTTGTAGTTTAGCAACATCTGAAGGGACTAAGGTTCTCCACACCTGATCTAGGGCCCATCCTTCTATACCATTGGCTGTGTTGGCTGGGAATGTTGGAGTTGGAGTCCAACAACATCCAGAGGACCACACATTCTGCATCCCAGGCACAGGATGACCAACTTATTCAAAGGAAGAAGCAAAAACAACACAAAGCGATTGCTATTTACTTTTCATTCAGTTTAAGCAATGCACATTTCAACTGTGCTGTCTAACGGGGAATAGTGCAGAGAGAGTGGATAAATATCATTTTTATCTTTCAAAAGTTGGTTGGCAGTAGGCTCAGGAGAGACAAGCGCAAATGTACGTACTTCTTCACTCCATGTGTAATTACTTCATGGAATTGACTGTCACAAGATGTGGTGATGGCCGTTGGCTTAGAGATGACTTTCAAAACCCATCACCTGTTCTGATTACAACCAGCACAAACAACCGGTGTTGTAATAACAAAGACTAGAACAGCTCAGGAAATTTCTTCAGCATGATGATTCAGTGAAATATAGTGGCTAGAGCAGACTTTGGCAGCCAGGTGCCCTCAGCTGTTTTGAACTATAGCTCCCATCCAAAATATCCTAGATTGGTGAAGGCTGGGGTAGAGTGTTGAGTTTAGATGCAGGCAACCCAACTTTTCTCTCTGGTCTGCTCCACACATTATTTTGATACAGGTTTATGCCTAGGTACGGCAAAAGTGTACACCAAAAATGGTAAATGGTGGATATGGCCAAATCTGTTGCAAACTATGCATCACACAAGTACATTTGCTGAAGAGTTGTAATCGACTGCAGTCAAGTAAACACCCAGTGGTAAATGTAGGCCTGTGCTTGCAGCCATTTGAGAATTTTAATCAAAGTATCTTATTTCTCAGCCTTATTCTGAGGTGAAAAAAGCCTTGGGAAGGAAAGGACAGAATACAAATGTAGCACAGATAAGTAAAACAATATGATGCACCTTATGAAGGGTTCCCCCCCCCCGCCAAAAAAAAGTTCCACAGTGTAAAAGCTCTGACAGAAATCAAGTTTGCTTTGAGGCAAGCTTTCTGTCCAGACTCAAATGCAACAGTGAGTCAGACCAGAAGTATCTGAAGAAGTGTGCATGCACACGAAAGCTCATACCAAGAACTAACTTAGTTGGTCTTTAAGGTGCTACTGGAAGGAATTTTTTTTGTTTTGACTATGGCAGACCAACACAGCTACCTATCTGTAACCAGAAGTATGAAAGCAAGCCCACCCATTTACAAGAGGACTTTCAAGTTTACTAGCTCCTGTATGGTTCTTGGCTTTTTCCTTCAAGTCTACCCTGTCTGAAGTCCCACCTGCATAACTGAGCTTCACATACCGCAGACCTAAAAATCTGAACGGCTTATTCATTGGTGAAGAGGCTAATAGTCGTTAACTGGCACTACCTATTAAATTATTTAAATTTATATCCAACCCTTCCTCCCATAGGAATGTAAAAGTACATTAGAGGCTTTCTGGCACACTAATTTCTTGCCACACTACATTGTGCTGGGTTTCAAATATATCTCTCTATACCATGGGTAGGCAACCTAAGGCCCGGGGGCTGAATCCGGCCCTATCGCATTCTAAATCCAGCCCAGTCCAGGAATCAGTGTGTTTTTACATGAGTAGAATGTGTCCTTTTATTTAAAATGCATCTCTGGGTTATTTGTGGGGCATAGGAATTCGTTCATTATTTTTTTGAAAAATATAGTCCAGCCCCCCCACAAGGTCTGAGGGACAGTGGACCAGCCCCCTGCTGAGAAAGCTGACCCCTGCTATATTTCTGGAAGAAAATTTGTTGTCATGCTGCAGTTTGCACAGCTGCCAACAGGTGGCCACACCAACTACGGCCTGAGAACAGAACAGCAAGCTGCTGAGGAAGGAATACTGTTTGAAGAAGGCACTTTTCTGAAGCCTCACCCCGCCCCCTCCATTAAATATCACTGGAGCGATATTTAAAGGAGGCTGGCAAGTGCTTCAGAGAGTGGTTTGGCAAAGCTGCGCTCTAAAGTGCCTCCCCCATCGAGTATCACTGTTTAGAGGAGGGAGGGAGGAGCTTTAGAGAGCCTTTGGGTATATGTATTCTGTGTGAAATACTTTTCTGTGTTAGAATTCTGTGTTAGAAAACTTCCAGCAGTCATGTGGGTCCTTTGGGTAAGCCACAAGTAAACACCTTGCTAGAAACCAGTCTGAACGATTGCTGGAAGAGCCGCCATGTTTTTCACCTCATGCAAAAAGGACTCACATCGCACCAAAACATGGCAACAGCTTAATTGTCTGCAAAACACCTCCTCCATGCCACCATAAACTATTACAAAGTGCACACGTGGTTCCCTGCCCCCCAGATCATCTGTTTCTCTTCGCCCACACTTTGCACTTTGTTTTGCTTTGGTTTTGCTCAATATCCAGCTTGATGCATTGTTCTTCTTAATAAGTCCAAAGCTTGCTTCCATCTTTGTGACTTTTCAGTCAGCCCTAATATAGTTTAGCAATGTTTATTTTTGCATCCGTTGCCCTCCAAATTAAAACAAGCATGTGAGGGGGGAGAATTTTTTGCTACTCCTACATCCAGTGTTGAAATAGATGACATGATCAAAAGAGGAAAGTGATTGAATTTGTGTGACATCAACTTCTTTTTTTAAACCCCTGTGCTTTTTGTGTGTGTGAAGTAACAAATATATATTAGGACTGGAATTCATTTCTGGGGTGGGGGAATAATGCAATCAAAATGTTATAGACTTTAATCTCTCCAGTACTGGCAATTACACACTTCAGTAAACTCTTGAGTTAATTCTGATCTCCCCTGCCCCCTCCTCCTTATTGGTGTTAGACTTGGCCATCAGTTATCAATCAGGTGTGAAAACACAAAGGGTATTCACTAACTGTAGGCAGCTTTATCAGAAGGCATCTCAGAGTGAAAATTGGCTTTAACCTTCAGGGGCTGCTTAAGCCCCACTTGTGAAACATTGCGGCAAGCATATCTTGATTAGAGTCAAAATGGCAGCACAAGTCTACTGCCAACCACTTGATTACCTGTCATTGATAATGTTAACTAATGACTCCGCTTTATTTTATGGAAGCCCAAAGAGAATATGATTTAAAACATTTATGGCTTGCTCAAGGCCAGCAGGTTAATAGGAACACCCAGTGACCTCTGACCAAAGCAATCCATTCCTATTTGACACACCTGCTTTGTGCTGTAAGAGCTCATTTGTATGTGTGTTTTGTTCCCAGTAAGACTTGAAAATGGAGGATTAGCTTATCAAGATATGGCAGACACTTGACCGGGGTTTAAAACAGGGTAAAAAAAAGAGAGTCCATGGTGTTCCCCTTTTATTAGGAGAGACAGAGCTTTCTCTCCATTGGTCATAAGGAATGGGTTGAGTCATTTTATCATAGGAATAGTAGCATGTGGTGTTTGGGGAGGAAACTGCTGCATTCTTGGCTATCCAAACCAATTTTGACATAGCTAGCAACATCTGGAACTCTGGATGTGTAAATGGTATCTTTTCACTAATGTGCATTCAGCCCATCCAGAGTGCTTGTTTACTCAGAAGTAAGTTCCACTAAGCTCAGTGGCACTTCCTTCAACAGGATCTAGAGCAGTTTGGGGACTACAATTCCCATCATCCCTGACCACTGGTCCTGTTAGCTAAGGATGATGGGAGTTGTAGTCCCCAAACAGCTGGAGGGCCGAGTTTGGGGGTGCCTGATCTAAAGTACCCAGTCTTCATATCACCTACTGCTTCTTGTTCTGCCCTAGCCTGGATAGGTCTGTTGGTTAGAGCGTGGTGCTGATAATGCCAAGGCTGTACATGAGAGACTGGGCCCAGAATCAAATAGGCAACCAGCACAGTTATCTCAGAAATAGGTGCTACATTGGTCAATTGTGCCTCTCAGCAATTTTGCAGCTGTATTCTGCATTAGTTGAAGCTTCTGAACAACCTTCGAGGGAAGCCCCACATACAGCATGTCACCCCAAGATGGAAGGTTACCAGAATGTAGATCGTTGTCACCAAGTCTCTTCTTTCCAGGAAGGGCTGTAGGTAGCAAACCAGTTGCAGCTAGAAAGAGGCACTCCTTGCCACTGAGGCCACCTAGGCTGGACTAAGCTGAGCCTGAGTTAAGGGCCTGCCCTTTCAAAGGGAGTGTGACCTTATCCAAGTCAGGCCATCTCCTCACCTCCCAGACTTGAAAACTTAATGCATGCAGTGCCTCCCATCTTTTTATGGATTCTGTTTTGGTTTATTGGCCCTCATCGGATTCCAGCCCATTGCTGCCTCCAAGTATCTGTCAAGAGCCTGAGTGGCCTCTTCTGATTCAGATGAAAAGCAGAGCTAAAGCTGAGGTCATCAGTGTACTGATGATACCCCACTACAAATCCCCTGATGACAGTTCCCAGCTGCACACAGGGTCTCGCTACACATCACCAGGAACTCATCTGCTTCCTCAATGGCATGATGGAGATAGTCTTCATCTTTTTTTCCTCTTTGCTGCCCTTCAAAACATTCTAGGACCAATCCACTAAATCCTCCACCCCAAGCTGCAAAACATAGTCATACCATAAGATTTTATCTATGATATCATCAGAATAGTGATTACACCGCACTCCAAATGCCCCTTCCAGTGAGCACTCAGGGCTGATTTCCTTAAGAAATGGATAGGTTTGATCTTCTTGCAGTCCATGGGACTCCCAAGAGTCTCCTCCAGCACCATAATTCAAAAGCATCGATTCTTCAGAGATCAGCTTTTTTTATGGTCCAGCAACATAACATATAACAATACAAATCAGAAAATGAATGAACTGCAGCTAAAATAATATGTTCATTTTTCACATGGTCTAGTCCTTTCCCTGCCCATCCCCACCCCCTAATATTTAATAACAGTTGTTCAACACTTCTGTGTAGAAGGAGATCTTCTAAAGAAAGCAAATGGCAATTTCCCCTTCAAAGCAAATGGCACTTTCCCCTTCTCACTACAAGACATTAGTCTGGCTTGTGCTGATGGAACAATTGCCATAGTGCTACGATGAATTCCTCCCATGATCTGTGGTGATTCCCTTATGGCAGGCATGTCCAACTCCCAAGAGACTGTTCTCTACTCCCACTATAAAAAACTGGCAGTGGTCTACCCTTTGGATTGACCAAAGTTGTTGGACTTTTGGGGGGGAGCCTTCACCAAAGTTGTTGAGCTATTATTATCATCATCATCATCATCATCATTGGGCAATCAATCTGGATCACACAATCGAGCAGGATCAAGCAGGGATGCCCCACGATCAACCGGTAGATCGCAATCAACTGGTTGAACATGCCTGCCTTATGAGATTTCCAAAATATTTGATCAGTTCCTCTGATATTGGCCTACGTGTTGCATAAGAGTCCCACAGATTTTGCACTTTGACTGTTTAAGTGTACCAGCTAATGCAATTTGCACAAATTTCTCCTTAGCAAAATTCCACAGAGAGCTAGCAGACTCCAGGATCATCGTAAAGAATATCAAAGACCCAGATGAGTGATTGTAAGCAAACTTTGGTCTTTAGCAGTTGGGAGTTAATGGGAAGCATTGAGTCTCCCAGCAACATGAGACCCACCTCACTCCCCATAGTAGGAGACAATGGGAAAAGAGGAAAGGGTTAACCAGGCAAATATAAATCATTTTCTGTTGGTTAAAGTGCTGTAAAATTACAAACAGATCCTGGAGGTGCAATAAATTATCTTTGAATACCTGAGAGCCTTGTTGAACGCTTTGTGGCCTCTTTGCCATTAATCAGAAACCACAAAGGGAGGGATTGGCTGGCAAAACATTAATCATTAAGCAATTAATTCCAGCCATGAAAACAAAACTCTGACTTCCTGAACGGGTGAGGCTAAGGGAAGCATAAAGTGTTTCCTCCACCACCCTCCATGCAGGAAATTCAGAAAGGTAATGCACAAATATTAAATTGGCATCTTTCTATTTCAAGTGTGAATGATAACTGTCCCGTGTTTGAAATTTAATGAATCCGAACATTTTTGGAACACGTTTTGTAGTGGACACAATACCTTGTAGTAAGGACACTTTGGGAAGCTGTGCCTCGTGTACAACTGTCTGTGAGTACTGAGAGAAGTATAGCATAACTTCATATTATATTGGTAAAACTAAGATTGAAGTCCACCAGATATGTGGCAAAGTCCTCTTTGCTTCTTGTGGTTTGGGACAGATGAACAAACCAATGGGGCCTCTCCCTGAGGGATGGAATCTCAAGCTCTGTATAGATGCTACCACTATGTGAAGTTGGGCTGCTTGCACTGGACTCTCCTCCAAGTTCCCCGTCCATGCTGACTCCTCTCTCAGGCCTTCTGGTCTGGGCTCACACCAGCCAGCACAATGATGGGGCTTCACATCACTCCTCCTTTTCATCAGCTTATTTGTATGGGGGGGGGGATCTGCATCCATTGCACTGGTGGATGGTCTAGGGCAGGTATGGCCAAACCTGGCCCTCCAGATGTTTTGGAACTACAACTCCCATCATCCCTAGCTAACAGGTCAGGCATGATGGGTATTGTATCCCAAAACATCTGGAGGGCCAAGTCTGGCCATGCCTGGTCTAGGACGTAGGCAGAGAGATTGCAGCCTTTCTTATCAGCACCACCTCAGTAATTTGTTATTTTTTTAATTGCTGCTACAACAGCCAAATTGCTGGGGTTCACCGGAAAACACTTGAGGGAGGATGGGGTCCATGGCCTTTAAGTTAGCTGTCTCCACCAACATACGCACACTAGGTCTTAGTCATAAGAACGGAAATATAAGACAATCCTGCTGGATCAGGCCAGTGACCCATCTAGTCCAGCATCCTGTTCTCACAGTGGCCAACCAGATGCCTGTGGAAGGCTCACAAACACAGGCTCTGGGCACAGCAGGCTCTTTGGGATAGCAGCATGCTACTGAAATGGCAACGCTTTTAACAATTCTATTCCTGAACTGTAAATCAAGAATGTGTCCATGTTTGAATGTACTTTGGGCGTCAAAAGACACTTTAAAACTTACTTGTTTTTCAAAGAGTCAGTACGTGAACAGTGTTATTTTGTGTTACGAAGTCTTTTATCTAGAAATTTATTAAGTCAGTGTAACTGGACGTAGTGCCATTTTGGCCCGTTGGCTTTATGAGCCTGCTCTATACCTCTTTTGAAGTTGCCGAAAATCACCCAGTTGCATTTTGCTGGGAATTAAAATGGCTCCAAGGTGTTCAGATGAGGAAAAGACAAGTTAATCCATGGGTCTGAAATTAACAGAATGTTTAGTGAGGCAAATAATAGGTTGCTGGTTTTTGCACATACTGTGCTTTAGGCTCACTCTCTCCAGCCTAAGCTGAGATCCAAAATACTTGTTAACAATGCAGCCAGGACTTTGCCCTTCCCCTTTCAAACCCCCAGGCTTTTATGCTGCCCCAGACATTGCTGCCTGGAGTGGCTTGATAGAGGGCCCTCCAGACGTAACATGGAATGGGGTGCTTCACAGGAACTTAGGAAGCTGCCATATACTGAGTCAGACCAATGGTCCCTCTAGCTCAATATTGTCTGCACTGATTGACAACAGCTCTCCTGGGTTTCAGCCAGGGAGTCTTTCCTATCCCTACTGGGGTTTAAACTTGAATGCTTCCCGTAGGCATCTGGTGGATTTTGCATGATAGTTTCTCCCCAGGGAGGCTCACCTGGCACCTTCTGCACTGCATATCTTTAGGCGCCAGGCTTCTCTATAACCAGACCTTTGGCTAGTTCAACAATCTATGAACTTTTAGGTGTGTTTGTAGGAAGGGAGTTTATTGGTTTGTTATTTTTTGGTATATATTTTGTGCTCTCATTTTGTATTTTTATCTTGTGAACTGCCCTGGGTTCTTCAGATGAAGGAAAGTGTACACAGTTAATGACTAAATAAAACAAATAAGTAGTTCGACTTATGATGTGATAGGGTGCAGATCAGAAGTGGTGGGACTGATCCATTTTTGGTGGAAGTCTCTTAAAATCTAATTTGGAATTCAGAAGCCCCCTGTACACATGTAGAAGCTGCTCTTAGAGTGTTCTGGGAGCTCACACCAGACCAGTGTTTTCAAAGTGATCTTTTAGAGGAAATGTGGGACATGCACTCATTGGTCAGAATTTAAACAAATAACAGTGCAATCACGTGTTTGTGTGTTTAAAAGTAAGTCTCTTCGAGTTCAGTGAGACTTATTCTCAGGAAAGTGCATGTAGAATTGAAGCCTAATAAGCTGTTTTAATGGACTGTTGTATTTTTTAAAATAATGCTTTTGTTTCTACCAGTTTTAAAATATCACTTACCCCCAAATCTTTGCAATATGATGGAATACAACTTTAAATAGTATACATTTACATAAATATATAAAATACAATTTGCTTCCATATCTGCAAAGATTATGCAGTTCTGTCAACCAAGTTGGTTTCTCACTCCATTCACAAGTGTTCTAATCCTTTCATTCTAGTATGATTACCTTTGCATTGCTTACTCTAGTGCAGGTGTAGCCAATGTTCTACTCGCCAGATGTTGATGAACTACAGCTCCCATCATCCCTGATCATTAGCCTGGGTTGTTGGGAGTTGCTGTCCAACAGCATGTGGAAAGCACCACATTGGCTTTCCTTGCTCTAGTGTAGTGCTTCCAAAACTTGGGTCCCCAGCTGTTTCTGGACTACAGTTCCCTTAATCCATGACCACTGGTCCTGCTAGCTAGGGATGATGGGAGTTGTAGTCCAAAAACAGTGGGAGACCCAAGTTTCGGAAACACTGCTCTAGTGTGTCTAGCTTGTTTGAGGTATGAGATCTTCCATGTGGCCATTCTGTGTGTATTGTTCCTCTGAAGGCGGGCTTAACCCTGACACAATTTGGGCTGGTCCCTTAGAACTTGTCTGAAAGTGTCTCGTTTTCACTCTCCCATTGCTAACAGTCACGTCTGAGGAGACAAGATGTTGGGTTGAAAGGCCACCTGGATCAGCTGGACCAACAAATTAGTGAACTGAAGTTGGATGTTGGCAAGACCTCCATTGAGTATCTTGACAGTGACAGCAGACCCAGCTCAGGTAATGTGAGAATTGACTGTTGAAGGACATCTATGTAGTTATTATTTAAACAACACTCTAGATTTTCCACAGAAGACTGATCCTTCTGTAAAAAGAAAAACATGGGGAGTGCTTCGCTTGGGTTCAGGGTAATGCTGTACATGTGTTCTCTGTAATCCGGAAAATGTCCTCTTTATCTCCTCACAGGCTTTTATGATCTGAGTGATGGCGGCTCCTGCTCCCTGTCCAATTCCTGTACATCAGTCTTCAGTGAATCCATCTCTTCTTCTCATGCCAGCCTCTTGCCAAGTTCCCAGCACCCCAAGACCCGTCTCAGCATCTTCGATTACCGCCCCAAATCTGCAGATGAAACCACGGTACACAACCAGTTCCAACAGCAGGGAGCCTACATCGGTGATGAATGCCGAATCAAAGCTTGCCCTGATATTTCAGGGACTCCTACCAGGTCCAGGCCAAGGCCTGTTTCCACAGGTGACTACACAAACATTCCATTAAAGCTTTCATATCACCTTGCATCTCCTCAGGCATGATGGTGCTTTCCAGTTCAGTTGCATCACACATTTATATGGGAGGCATCAAGAGTTAATAGGACAAGTAATGTAAAGCATGAGCGAAACCATCCCTTAGCTGGTCTAAATTCTTTTAACCCATCTTAATCATTCCTGTAGAAAAATGAAAACTCATTTTCTGGTGTGTGCATAGATGTGTACACACATACAGAGAGTAAAAAAGAAAGATGGGAGTCTAATATTGTGTTTCATTTTTTTCTGAAAGAACTTATTGGTGAGGACCATAATGGTGGGTGTAAGATGTAATGAGCTCTTGGGCATGTGTATCTTTCTACCAGTGGGGTGCCTGAGGCCCTATTTAGATGTTTTATTAAGGACTCAGGAATCAGCTTTATAGCAAAGGAAGTGTTCAAGAAGTGAAATAAAGTTCAGCACTGCGAAGTTTGGGTGCAATAAGATTTTGAGAGCTCCTCTCATTGCCCATTAAAAATACTCCAGAGAAAAATGAGAAAATGAGAAAAATTTAGTCTTTGGTGTCTTGAGACACACCTTCATTTTTACGTTGTTGACTACCTTTTTATAATTCTGTCCTCTTACCAGGTGACCTTGAAAGACTCGCCCTGGCAGATGCAGGATATCCTAAAGTAACTGACCCCAAATCCTTTCCTCTGCTTTCCCCCGGAGGGGAAATCCAGTTCTTCAGTGTGGACCCCAAATACCAGAGTGACTTGGTCTCCAAAAGCGGGAACGAAGTGTATCCTTACCCTAGTCCTCTTCACGCTGTGGCTTTACAAAGTCCACTTTTTTCCCTGGCTGGGCCCCCGTCAGAAAAAGAGGCTCACCCCTTGCCTAACAAAGTTGCCCCTCACGCTGTTGGGCCCAGTTTGATTAGGACACTGCCCGTTGCAGAGTCCAGGCCAGGAGGTTACATCAACAAACTGCTCCAGCTGACACGCTCGAGAGGAAACAATCAGGCGGACGCCGGTGAGAGGTGTCCAACAAAGAGCCAGCCATTCACAATGCTCCAGAGGCTCATTATAATCCCCAGCCCTGGCGGAGTGAAAATTAACAGCAGTGGCAGCCAGATGGAAAAACAAGGGAGCTCGCTGCATGGTAACAAAGCAGAGGGGAAGCTGCGGAGGGGAATGCCTGAAGGGGAATGTGCCAAACAGCAGGGGACTCAGCACAGTGCAAATGTTGAGCAGGCAGCTGCCCTGGCCCATGCAGAGTCTCCGCTGGCTGCGAATGGCTGCTACTCTGCCAGTTCGTCAGCAAGGGATTCTCCTCTGACCGAAGCCGGAGAAAGCAGCCTGGAACGCAGCTCTTCCAGCTCCCAGCTCGGAACGGAGGATTCTAGCCTGAGCCCCGCAAACACGAATGTCGCGCCAACCAAGAAATCTCACAAGAAACCTGTCAAGGCAGGAGGCCATGACCTGGTGCCTCAGGGTGGCTTTGTTCATGCCAAGTTTGTCCCCGCAGAATCCCACCAAGTCAGAGTCAGGTTTGCCAACTCTAAAACGAAGCCTGTGAAGGTGAAGAGGAGAAGCAGCGAGAAGGTGCCGAGGCCTGGGAAGCAGGCTTTCTTTGTGGAGAAGCCAAGGGGACTCCACAATGTTGCTGCCAGGCTGCCCGTTGAGTGGAGTCTGCCTCAGAGGCAGCTGAGAGGAAGGAACCTCATGAGGAGGCCTACTTTTGCTGGGGAAGCTACAGGGAGGTCCTGTTCGGAGTCCAGCCTGTACCCTGTGCCATTCAGACTCCCTCAAGTACCCTCTGGGCCTGAACTCTACCAGGCCAACGCCCTGTATTCTCTCGAAGCGGCCTACATAGACACCACCAACAAGAAAAAGCAGCGTAAGTGGCAGTCTACGGTGGAAATCTCGACAAAAACCCAAGTGGCCAGCCTTTCAAGCGGCTTTGCCTTGGGGCCACCAAGGCAGTCGGCGCGGAGAGCAGGGATTACCCGCTCTGTCACAATGAGGGCCCGTTCCAAGAACCGCCACCCCTTTCGCCCTGGTGCCTATGCCAGAAGTGAGTCCGATCACTCTGAATACTCTGCAGAGTGTGCCTCCCTTTTCCACTCCACCATTGCGGAGACCAGTGAAGGGGAAGTCAGTGACTATACAGCCAACCGCTTTGGGGACAGCGAGTCCAGCGAAAGCGACTCAGAGGGCAGCAGCAATGGCAGCAGCCTGACTCTTGACTACGACGATGAGCATGAACTGGTCTGGCCAGATTCTTCTCCCAGGCAGCCAGCAGCTGTTCCGACTTCGTCCAAGTCTCTTCCGCCAATGCCCAAGCTCTGTCGCATCAAAGCTTCAAAGGCCCTCAAGAAGAAGATTAGGAGATTCCAACCGGCCTCTCTGAAAGTGATGACCATGGTTTGAAGTGAGAGGGAGCATCTGTTTTGGCAGCTGCCTCTGTTTGCAAAACAAAGGAGGGGATTGAGACTTAAAAGGATTCTGTTAAATGAAATGTGATGAAATCCCTAGATCGCTGGGCAAAGGACCTTTTCTTATGTGCTAATGCCTTTATGAATGACACTGCTACTCTTTACCTCTTTCTGGTTTTTTTCTTGTGTGTGTGTGCGTATGTGACTTGATACCCCGCCCCATTCTGATAGAGATGAAGGGTTTAGATGAGATGCCCCCCTCAAACGGATCCTGTCTGATAGATATTTTGGGAAGATGTCCGCCTGCAACACATGGAAGATTTCCCAAAGTTGCCAGGGGAGAGAGCATTGCAGTGGTACCTCTAGTTATGAACTTAATTCATTCTTTAGGTCTGCTCTTAACCTGAAACTGTTCTTAACTAGAGGCGTGCTTTCTCTATTGCAGCCTCTTGCTGCTGCTGCGCCGTCGGCACACAATTTCCATTCTCATCCTGAGGCAAAGTTCTCAACTCGATGTAACTCTTCCAGGTTAGCGGAGTTTGTAACCTGAAGCATTTGTATCTCGAGGTACCACTGTATTACTAAAGATGGCACTGCAGCTTCCTCTTCTTTTTGCTGAAGATAAATTTTTATTTTCAAGGGGATCTCCTAACAGTTCAGAAGCGCTCACTATACTGGCCTTCCCCAGCCTTGGATGCCCACCAGATGTTTCAAACTTCAACTCCCAGCATCCCTTATCATTGGCCATGCTTGCTTCAGCTGATGGGAGTTGTAGTCCAAAACATCAGGAGGGCAACAGGTTGGGGAAGTCTGCATTACATGGTCCCAGCTCTTTCCCCATAGCCATCCATTGCTAATATTGCTTACCCAGTAGCTCATCCATTTTCCTTTGAGATATACCTGTGGTAGCCAATCTGGTGCCCTTGGACTACAAATCCCATCATCCCTGACCATTGCCTAGGCAGATGTGAGTTGTAATCCAGCATGTAAGACACCATGTTGGCTATCATTTAAACATGGGGGTTAGGGTCAGAAAAAAAGTATGTTGGTCAGAGGAATGTGCCAGTATTGCTATGTCCCATTTACAAATTCAACAGATTCAGCAAAATATAACCCTGACCATAACAGCTGTAATCTTTTTCTATTAAGATGTTTGTGTGAGTGTTTTTAAAAAGTATATCTATGTGGGTCAACTGCATTACGAACACTGTGTCACACACAGCACGTTAATAGCTGCTGTGGCTGAGAGCATAGCATCTCTCCTCTGATTTATTGCAGGCTCAATAAATGCTATGATGATCCACTACTCTAAACAGCTGTCTGGTTTCCTTGTGTTTAAAAGGTAGGGGTGTCATTTAACTATTTAAAAAAAAAAACATATTCTGAAAGGAAAAGCGTACTTGAGAGTTATTTTTCTTCTTCGTGCACAGAACCCCTGACGATGGCTGCGATTGTGAACACACTTGCCTGGGGGGGTATGTCTCACTGAACTCAGTGGGACTTACTTCCGAGTAGACATGTCTAGGATCGCATTGTAAGTGACTGGAGAAAAACTACCCCATGTTGACTACAACTTCATTCACCTATTGCATAGCTGAAGCAGTGTGGCCAAGTTATTAAATGAGTTGAGGGCTGTATGGCAAGGCACACCTCTTGGTCCATAACTAGCTGGTGCCATTAGTGCCCCTGCTGCCCCTACCAGCTTCTTTTTATGAAGGATGGGGAAGAGCCATAGCTCAGTGGTAGAGCATCTGCTTTGCATGTCAAAGGTCCTGGGTTCAATCCCAGGCATCTCCCAAGTAGGCCTGGGGTAGAATCCTGTGTGAAATTCTGGAGAGCCACTATTGTGTAGAGTAGACGATACTGAGGTAGATGAACCAATCGTCTTAAGTATAAGGCAGTTTCCTATGCCCCCAGAAGCAGCTTGGGCAGAAGACACAATTCCTTCTGCATGCAGAACTCCCTGTGACAGGAGGTTGTCATGGCAATCAAGCTGGGTTGGTCTTAAATGAGGATTAGGTAAATTCATGGAGGAGGAGAGGGTTGTGGATGACCATAAGCTAGGATGGCTGTGCTGTCTGGGAACCACAGAAGGGGAGAGTCCTCCAGTGCTCAAATCCTGCTTGCTGGTTTCCCACAGGCGTCTGGTGGGCCACTGTGATAAGTCTAGGGCAGCAGCTGGCCTGCTGTCCCCCACTGACATGTGCTCCTGGTCCTCAGTACCCTGCCCCATAGCCCTCCATCTGGGGACAATGGAGGGTGACCCCTTCCTCCTCTGGTTTCTAGGGTGGCTAGTTGCCCCAGCTTACATCTGCCATGCAGAAAAAGACCAGCACGGAATTGGGGTGCTGAAGTGTTCTAATACGTAGCCAGTGTGGTGCAGCCATTAAAAGTGTCAGACTGGGACCTGCAAGAGACCAAGGTTTGAATCCCCACTCAGCCAGGAACTCACTGGGCAACCTTGGGCCTGGGCTAGTCATTCAATCCCTGCCTAATCTACCACACTGTAGCCATGGTGGAAAACCCTTTTCACCCGACGGGCAATATCTCTGGAGAAACATTTCAGGAGCCGCGTGCCCAAAGTGCTATGGCTGAGCAGAAGTGGCCAAGGCAATAAATTATTTTTTTCCTGCTTACAGTAGGCTAGTTTCCACACACACCTCACTGTCCTCCATCTAGTCAACAAAGAAGCATGATCAGAGTTCAAGGACGCACACAAAAAGAAAGAATTGCTACATTTAATAATATAAAATACCTTTTTAATATTTCATAAAATGGACAGTAGGAATGGCCAAGTTTGCCATAGGTGACTGTGGAATATGCTGTTGTAGCAGCAGAAGAAGAGTTGATGTGGTGAAATGAAAGGCCTTCTTTGCACAGAAATATACCCGGCTCTTGCCAGAAGCAGAGAAGAAAGGTCTTTGGACCCTTCTGGGAGAAGGTCAGAAAACTGGAATGGTTATGGTTCTTTGGTTCTTCATCAGTGCAAAACTACATGTTACACAGTAGATCTGTGCTGGGGCAAGGGATCACTTTCTTCCCATCCTAATTTCCAAATCAAACTTGGCTCACTCTGGGCTAGGCTGCAACTATTTGGTTAGGGAAACTGAGAGGAGGAAAGGCTACGCAAACATGATTCCCAATCCAGCCCTGCTCCTATAGATTAGTTAACATCTGCTCCATGTAAATTGATGGAAAGCATTATTAAAGGGAGAATGTGTATGTATAAACAAGGATGTCTTCCAGATGTTATTGTATCCTAAACACCTTTCTGGGAACTGACTCTCCTAGATCAGTGGGTCCACATAACCCACTCAGGGGGTCCATGGCACCAACCACATAACAAAAACTACCATAGAAATATCAAAACTTTCAAAAGTAAGGGGGTCCATGGCTTGGGCTTTTGAAAAATGGGGGGTCCACAGTACTAAGAAATTTGGGGGTCACAGTCCTAGATTTCAGATGGGTAGCTATGTTTGTTTGCTACAGTCAAAAGATCGAAAGGACTTCTACACCTTAAAAGACTGACACATTTCTTGGCTTAAGATTTTGTAGACTACTATCCACTTCATCAGATTCATGAAATGTTATGCTGAGTTACAGGTATATATAATAGACGTAGACATAGGCTGCATTCACAGGGCAGTTTATTATATTTTCACCACTTCCCCAACTGTTTAAATCCTGCATTATATCTGAGCATCCATGTAATGTAAAAGCCATTTTTGGAACTACAGTGGGATATAGTGCACGCTTAGTGATCTTTTCCACATTATTTCCTTCCAGAGAAAAAAGCTACTTTCAGATAACATGGAAATGAGCAACAAACTTGTGCTATATTCCACTATAGTTCTGGAAGTGGTGTTTGCATCATGTGGAAGCTCAAATATAATGTGGAAGTCAACAGTTAGGGAAATATGAAAATGGAATAAACTGTAATGTGAATGCAGCCAGATTTTGATGAAGGGGAAATTAAACAGTGAGGTCAGAATGAAATGTTTACAATCTCTTCCCTGCCCTGTGTATTTATGTACACACAGAGACAGACAGACAGACTTACAACTTGAACTAACCCTTTATTCATCTGATGGTGTTATGTGTATTCCATGAAAGCTAATTTTTTAGCCTTTAAAGTGCCACAAGACTTACTGTTTTTTCTCTTATATTTCAGCATAGCATCCATAAAACCAATTTCGCTCAGGAAGTTCTGAAACTGACCTAGGGTTAAATTTCCACTCTGCCTTGGACTCATTAGATGATCTTATAAGTAAAGTAATTTATTTTAATGAAATGATCTCTGTGGGCATAAATGCACTCACAAACAGCTTTTAATCAGACAGAATGGAAAGGCAGTTTAATTGCCAGCCAATCCTCTATAGACTTCCAAGAGGACCTAGCTTCTATCCATTTGAATATTTTAAAAGGATGTTTAGAAAATGCAGCCAGTAATTAGCAATTCACTTATCTGTCTCACACCTAGCCAGCTGCATGTTAGAGGTGAGAAATGTGCCACTTCTCCAGCCATTTCATTAACAAGTATATAGTTCAAATGCCCACGGAAGGCGTAGCTGTTATCTTGCAGTTTCATTGCAAAGGATAACATCTATTGATCTAGCAGGCAGCACTGAAGGTCATCTATCAGTTCAGTGTATCAACTAGTTAAGTGCTTCCTTTGCCTGGCGAGGCCTGCAATACCCTCTGAAATAAATACACAAACACAAGTATATTGGGTTAATGGGATAAATAAAGCCACAACTTTATTGGTTATGGATGTGAGCGGTTTGGCTTAGGCAACTGGGTGAAGTAAGACTATATCCTGACCAGAAAAGCAAACTCCTAACCATCAAGAAGGAAAGGAGAAGTAAAAGCAAATTAAGGAGGAATCTACCAAGTGGAATGCACTATGACAACTGACAGCTTTGGAAATATATTTAGGGCCACAATCATGGAAGTGGATAATAAAAGGCACTCTTGAAATAAAAGGTTAGACAAAAAAAACTGTTTCTTGTCAACATATATCTCAGCACTAATGGAAGAAGTATATTGGATACCCCACTTTATTTGTATCTATTACTAGCAGAGAGTGTCTGGTGCTGCCCTGGAATTTTTAGAAACCCAAACCTTTTCCTGGTTTTTTTAGACATCGTTATTTGTGAGTTCAGACCTGTCACATACAAAAAGGGGTGAAGTCACACCAAAGTCATGCTTTTGATCTGCCACCTTGATTCAAAATGGCACCCGGCATTCAAATGTCAATGAAGATCACCCCCCAACCTTGGAAGCCCTCATGCCAAGTTTGGTGGCAAGGTCATCTTGTCAGTAGAGCACGAGACTCTTAATCTTGGGGTCATGTGTTTGAGCCCCAACTTGAGCAAAAAAAAAAAAAAAAGCTTGCATTGTGGGGGTGAACTAGATGGTCCTCAGGGTCCCTTCCAAATCTACAATTCTATGTTTCTATGGAAACAGCATCTGGCATCTAAACATAACAACCAAAAGTGCTGCCCTCCCATGAGGAACCCTTGCTCTAAGTTTGGTGATGGTATTTTGAGAGACAGCTATGCCCATAGAGAACAAACACACAAATGGACAAGCCACTTTAAATATATAGTGGATACAATAACATGAGACACTAGTCATAATCTGAATAAAGTGCAATTTCATTTTTATATTAAAAAAATAACTTCTTCTTTTTTTTTGCTTTAAAACCGTTGCTCTTGTATTTGGTTTGCTGTTACAGTATTTTATTTAGTAGACCAAATGTTGGAGGATCTTGGACAACATATTTATATGTTTGCCAGCAGAACTCAATACCCCCTCAAGTCTGAACTTGATACAATTTGTTTTAGATGTCATATATCTTCTACTTTTTTCTGTTGGTTGCTACTTGCTCAGCATTTGTTTTCAAGGATACAATCACCCTGGGCATAAATCTATTGAAGTCTGATGGTGCTGAAATTGCTTACTAGTTGCTAGCTCTTTATTTGCACGAAAGTTTGAAACATTCAGATAACTTGGCAAATAAAGGGTGGTAGTCAACGAAGTATAACCCAGAGTAGACTTACTGAAATTCATTGGCCTAAGTTAGACACGTTCATTAATTTCAATGGGTCTGCTCTGGATAAAACTTAGTTGAGTATCACGCAAAGTTCAAGTGTCCCTGGAGCTCAATATAAGCTTTGATACAGTCCATTCAGGGGTCAGCAGACTTTTTCAGCAGGGGTCCGATCCACCGTCCCTCAGACCTTGTGGGGGGGGGCAGACTATATTTTTTGGGGGGTGGGAATGAATGAATTACTATGCCCCACAAATAACCCAGAGATGCATTTTAAATAAAAGGACACATTCTGCTCATGTAAAAACACCAGGCAGGCCCCACAAATAACCCAGAGATGCATTTTAAAGAAAAGGACACATTCTACTCATGTAAAAACACGCTGATTCCCGGACCATCCACGAGCTGGATTTAGAAGGTGATTGGGCCAGATCCGGGCCCCGGGCCCCGGGCCTTAGTTTGCCTACCCATGGTCCATATCATATATGTTCACGAGCAGGGGCTCGCTCTTTTGAGATCCATATTAGTTTTGTCCAGTCAAAACAGTTGTGTGTGAGGACTTCAAATAACAAAATAAAATAAATAACCCCATAGAAAGCTTTGAGCCACCCCAAAACATACAGTCACATTTTCAGTATTGTGTCCTCTACAAAAAATGGCATCTGCCCCAACACTTTACTTGAGCAAAAGCCAGTGTTATATGTGGCACCTTTGTACACAATCATAGTCAAAACAGGTAGAAATGATTAAGGAACTGGGGGTGTAAGCTTTGAACCACCACAAATCATACACACACACACCCCAGAGTCATCTACAAGATGGTGTTGAATTGTGTCCAGTCCAGAACTTTCATTAGACTCGAACACACTGCCAGATGTGATGACTCAAGCCATTTTGGCTCGTCAAGAAATGCTATATATGAACTTCTCATTGCCACATCATCCTTGAAGAGCAACCAAGGCATAGCTGTGTCACTTTCATTATGCAAAGCTCGGCATGATATGCTTAGCCTTGAGCTCTCAGTGAATAACTTACTTCCTTTTCTCAAGCTAAATAATGTGAAGTTTTGCTGGAACTTAAACAAGGAAGGTCACCTTGTTTATTGACCCTGTGTTGATGTTCATGAACACTGACTCTGACTCCTAACATGTGAGTCCAAAATTAGGATCCTTTTTGTAAAAAATAAAATAAAAAACTGCCCTCACCATGAAGAAAGGAACAAAGTTTAATTGCTCAGGCCTAAGTCTTCCCTACCAAGTACACTAGAATTAAAGGGATCCCTGCTCTTACTTTGGCCATAAACATGTTTTACTGCAGCGGACTAATTAAATGGAATTTGGAGGTGAAATTCCTTTTATACTACAAAAGAGCAATTTCTTGATATGCGTGTTTAGTTAACCCCTTGCCTATCTTGGGTCTGTGTGACTGATTGCTCTTCTAAAAGCAGGCTCCCCATTGTTAAAACTTTAATAAGACAGACGGTTGCTATCTGGACAGGTTCAAAAACAGCACAATCAATACTGAAACCATCACTTCTTTTTTTAAGATACATTGCTAGTCAATGAACGGTTTTAAATGGATATGCATTAGGATTTTTGAACCACCATATACCCAGGAGGCTCTGTGCATTGATTGTCTTCTTTGTCTTTTTCTTTCTTTCTTTTTAGATGTGGTTGTCCTGATAACTCTACACCATATTTATTGAGTTGTCTTCTCTAGGCCAGAAAGGCAAGACTTGGTTTTTATTTTTTATTACATTTCTATACTGCCCTTCATCTGAGGAGCACAGGGCGATTTACAATATCTAAACACAAAAATATATAACATAGTAACAAACAAAAACAATAATCTACCCCCACCGTTTAAAAGGACATATAGATTTTTTAATCAACCAAAGGCCTGGGAGATGTGAATTGTTTTCACCTGGTGCCTAAAGGAAGGCCCCAGGCAAGCCTCCCTGGGCAGAGCATTCTGCAAGCAGGGAGCCACTACAGAAAAGGCTGCTGAATTCTGTACAAGCTGAAGTTTCCAGTCTTCAGAGGTAGTCCCCCATATGATGCATCACACCTAGAGGTCACCAGAGCATAGATGACATAAATTAGGCAATCCCTCTCCAGATAGGGGTGCAGTTAGGCCACAGGCCAAAGCTGATGAAAGGCACTCTGCGCCACTCTGAGCCTCAAGCAATAGCAATAGTTGCGTGTTCAGACCCAGAGACCTCCCCCCTAAATAAACACACATTTGACTCAAATATTAGTTTTGGTTTTTGGCAGGATTTAGGCCACAGCTTTATTGATTACAGAAAGTGAGTGGTTGCATAGGCTCTGGTTTGACTAGCTCCCTGCACCCTTGCAGGCAGCACTGACCATCCTCCTCATGTTTGGGCCTGGTTCATGGAACACACTCCAAGAGCCCACTTTCAGATGACTGTAGTGGTTACTACCAGGCACAGGTAAGAAAGTACAGTGGTACCTCGGGTTACATATGCTTCAGGTTACATACGCTTCAGGTTACATACTCCGCTAACCCAGAAATAGTGCTTCAGGTTAAGAACTTTGCTTCAGGATGAGAACAGAAATCATACTCTGGCGTCGTGGCGGCAGCGGGAGGCCCCATTAGCTAAAGTGGTGCTTCAGGTTAAGAACAGTTTCAGGTTAAGTACAGACCTCCAGAACGCATTAAGTACTTAACCCGAGGTACCACTGTAGGTGAAGAAATATGCAGGACCCAAATAGCTTAGGACTTCATTAGTTAAAGCCTGCACTTGGAATAATAGGGTAAGGAGGCTAATGGCGCAAACCTTTACCCAATTTACTTGCGAGTAATTGCCATTGACCTCTGTGGGACTTACTGTTGATTATTTGTATACAGTATATGATTGCAGTGTAAGACGATGAAGAAAGTATGACTCTCCCTAATCTATCACGAGTCAACACATCTTCAAAACGTAGCTGGGGAATGATGACTGTCCACTGAAAGATGCCATAACCAAGGTGACAATAATTTGAGTGTGATAGTGCTAGTTAGGGTACCAGGTGGAAAGTATCTAGGCAGGTATGCAGAGAAGATTAAAGAAAAGTCTTCTTTTGTCTTGCTTTAAGGGGTTAATCATTCTCGGCCAACATGGCCCTGTGTAAACACCGACAGGCTCCCAAATGAAGTGCCATCAGTGTTGCTGTCAGAGAGGCATGTGTGTAGCATAAACACAAAGGGATTGCAAGTGAAGTATTTGGAGTTACAGCATGACAGATGTGTTTGCATCTTCAGCAGTCAAGGGATTCTTTCCCTGCTCTACCTATGGTGACAGCTGCTCAAGGGATTAGGCCTTTTCCATCCCTGGCGTCCCCCCACCTTAACACTCTTCCTGGGTACACATTCAATCACTTCTCAGCCGGAGTTTCTTTACAGCTGAAATGTTTTCATGATTGGCAAAGAGATCGTCTCAGGAGGAATTTCGCTTCTTCTCCGGAGACCCGGACAAACCGTAAAGATTAACCTTGGTGTGTGCACAAAATGGTAATAACTGGATGTTTGTGCACCTTTCTGCCCTGGCCGACCTTTCGAAATGCAGCTATTGGTGTCACTGCAATAAAGGAGGGTTAAAATCCCAAGCATAGGAGCATAGGTGTCAACCTCTCCCAATTCCAGGGCGGGAAGCAATTATTGAATTAAATAAACATTTGTGGTGCTCTCACAGGAGACACAGAGAGATAAGAGTAAAGATATCTGCTTTTTTTGTGAATCACTACTGTTAATTGCATAATTATCGCTGTCTGTACTTTCATTTCCTTCCGATCCTGCTGTTTACAATTCCCACCCCACCCAGGAGGACTCCAAGTGTTTAAATAAACTATAACTCAGGATATTTCAGGATAACTGTAATTTGTTTTAGTGTGTTAGCCTTTTAGGTGCCACATGACACTTTGTGTTTCTGCTTTCTTTTATGTCATAGAACATGCCAAGAGTATATTACTTTAGTCAGTACTTTTTTATATATAAAAGAAATGAGGTGCTGATACTCATATCTTGATATGGGTGCTATGAGCAGCAAAAGAAAGAAGTTGACAATACACAATTTCCGCCCTCCCTTCCCCACAAGTGGGCGGGGTCTGAGGCACTGAGCTGGGGCTTGCCTGGACGGTAAGATGGTTGCTGTATTCTGAACCAGGAAAGAATTTTCCCTGCATTGGCAGGTTTCGCCTTCCCTGTAGAATTTCATCACAACTTTGGCGGTTTTAGGCCTTGGCAAGGTATCCTTTAGTCTGTCATTCATCATCGAGTCTGGGGGATGCATTCATGCTCCCATCCCATGCGGTGGCACTTGCAGGGCCCGTTAAAGGGCAAAACTTGGAGTCCCTGGCCCTAGAGTGGCGGCATGTAGGTCAAACTCCCGGTACGAGGTTAGCTGTGTATGTTTGTGCTTTACAGTCCCCTCCCACTGGACCTCATCAGCCTGCATATCCTCAGCCAGACGGGCTGAGAGGGTTACATGCCAAGGCCTGTGCCAAGTTTCCAACTTCTGAGGCTTAATAAAGTTGTGGCCAATTTGAACCCATACTCTGGTCTCTTGTCTCATTCTTTGGGGGAAAGGCTAGGCCCCACAGACAGGGTTTAGCATGTGTGCCCGCAATAAGAGATGACCAACATCACAAAAAGTGTATATGGTATACGGTTTCTACAATGATTCAGCACACCAGAGGTTTGCAAACAGTATGCATGTTTTGCCTCAGCTGGTAAAAACAAGCACCTATTTTAATATCCTTCAGTAGTGAGTAAACCTAGAAGTCCATCATTGCATCCTGCTGTTGGAAATAGCTTGGTTCACATTTTTTTTTACATTCTAGCATCAAGTTAAAACCTGGATTATTTCTGCCCAAATACTGGGATATTATTCCCCTGCTAGGTTGTACAATGTAATTTTAATTTTTGCTTTGTTACCTGCTATTTATTTAATTGGGTGTACTATTTCGGTTTCTAAAGACTGCAACGCACCCAGAGATCTTTAGGAGTATGACAGGCTAAAAATATTATCAAATACATAAATAAAAATAATAAATCAGGCTGCAATCCTAAATGAGTGTTGAGAGTAAGCCCTATGCAACAGGACTTACTTGGGAGCAAAACAGTCATAGGAATCTGGTGTTCATCTCTTAGGCTTGAAGTTATCGTAATATCAACAAATGCCGTTTGTTGACGTTTTTCCATTGAGTTCAGCCAGTGAGAGAGGTCAGAGGACTTTAGCCTGCACTGTCAACTCTCACTAGCAACAAATCAAGCAACCAGCAAATCTCAAAGGACAGCAGGCAGAGAGATAGTAGCCATGTCTGAAACTTGAGATCCTTGGCAGAAAAAACTAGGGATTGAATCTGGTGCCTCATATCTGCCAAATCTCCACTTTACAAGGAATGTGATTTGCTAGGGACTCTGCAAGCCCCATAGAACCTTCACAGGAACTTTTTGATAGAAAATGAATAATGATCCTATGAATACAAACTGGATGAAAATGTCCTTTAAAGAAAATAACAGATTTTTTAACATGGAAAGGCATGTGTTGAATTTCATCCTTCAAAAAAAAAATCTGTTTTCTTATCTCAGTTTTGCCTCTCATAGGCCCCATCTGCTCTATATAATTAAAAGCAGTATCACACCACTTAAAGCTGTTGTGGCTCCCCCCCCCAAAGAATCCTGGGATCTGTAGTTTGTTCAGGATGCAGAGAGTTCTTAGGAGACCCCTGTTCCTCTCACAGAGCTACGATTTCCATAGCTTACTGAGAAGAGTGATTGTTAAACCACTCTGAGAATTGTGGGGATGGTTTGAGCTGAGAGTAAATCCCCAATAAACCTTTGTTTTTATTGACTGGAGGGATGAGGACTTATTAGCAACTGAGAGGAAAGCAGAAATGTGCAAACTTGCAAATATGCAGTAAACACATTAACTTTGGGAAGCTTTGCAACTTATGTGTAAGAATGAGGAACCTGTGGTCCTCCAGTTGTTGGACTACAATTCCCTTGGTAGTTGGCATTCAAACAGCATTGGGAAAGTCACCAATTCCCCATACCTGGTGTGAAGTTTTACGTTTTGGTGAATTTCTTGCCTCTTCTCTGCATGTAATCTACTACTATGCCAAGTAATCCCCAACATCTCAAGGCTCTGTAATGCAGAAGAAACTAAGTGAATTTGTCTCTCAAAGCTATGAACCCCTATCTAACTGCATCAAATTTCTTTCTGATGTAAGTTTGGGGCAGGGTGTTGCATGTCATTGTCATTATCACCCAATGTGATTTCAATGCAGGCCCTATTTATAGAATTTGCAAAGATTCATGACTTCCACATACCATCACCCCAAAGGCATAGTACAGGCTGTACCTATCAGAAAATTTTACATGAAAGAATACTCCCCATTGTTTGTTTATTCCAAAAAGAACACTTTCCGGTTCAACAAATAAACATAACTATAAAATGTGCCAAACAATTAACATATGGAGATATTGCTTTTTCATCATCCTTAGATTGAATTCTTCTCTTTCCTTATTTTGCCATGCATATGTTACGACTTTTCATACAGCAATAGTTTTTGCATTTGTATGTTGCCCTTTTCCCGAGGACCTCTTAGCACCAAAAACTTCACAACAATCCTGTGCAGTAGGTTAGGTCTGAAGGTAGTGACTATAAAATAAATCACTGGTTATCAATTAATTAAGTAGCTCTTTTTCATTATTTGGAAAGAGTTGGTCTTCAAGTCCTTTTGATAACAACCAGGTTGTGTATTAGGCAACTGTAGAAGACACTCAAATCTCCAGCTATAACAATGTGGTTAAGGAACAGTTTGAGAAGTTGCTCTACTGACTAACCTTACATGTTACTTTAGGGACTCACAGAATATGCAGCAAAAAGAGAGAGGGAGAGATGGTCTTTATTCATTAGCTACTGGAGTAATAAGGAACAAGACGACATGCAACCACAAATTGTCTTTTCCTTTTCTTCTCTATAATCTTTTTATTTTCATTCCTCACTTAGTCAAAAAAAGAGATTAGATTAGAACTTCTTGGTCTGCCACTAGTAATTATATCTCTTGTATTAATAACCTTTTCCCTTGTATATAATGATTATGACTCCTAAGTCATTCAAACTGCTTGGCATTTTCACATCTATATTATGGCCATTTTGTTACCTTACCTTGTTTCTAGAATGTGTGTGTGGTTCAGATGTGTCAGCCAGCTATTCAAGTTACAAGAATGGGGATGATGATGATGATTATTATTATTATTTAAAGGTGGCAACTCTTATCCCTTCAGCATCACCATTTCCCATGTAGGAACTGGCCCATCTAGCATGTTCTCTTCCTGGGCTAAGGAGGACTAATACACATTATTTAACCACTAGTGCATCTGTAGCAGATAGCTGAAAAGCTGTGAAACACATCTGTAGCTAAGACTGCTGTTACATTCCAGCACCCAGAATTACTTTCCCTGTCAAGTCCACAGTAGGTTCCTTTTGCTCTTACTGTACATAAGAATGGGGAGATCTGACAGATCCTAATCCTCCTACATGACAATAGATGGGGATGCCTTTTGATGGGAGGTCATTCCGCTGCAGGGGGCCACTGGACAAAACTGTACCTTAGTGAATAGAAAACTTCCTCTGTGTCTTAATGAAAGCTTCCCATCAGGAGGCCCAGAATGTATTCTCTCCAGTCTTCCCATTTTGTTTAGCAGACTGTATTTGGATGCCCAGTTCAAATGCACCTGTTTCCACTGGAGTGGGGGAAGGAAAGTTCTCTTTGTTCAACACAGATTCCAGGAAGACATTAGAAACTTCCACTTCTCCTGGTCAAAAGGTCACTTAATGCAGGCAAGTATCTGATCAATGTTGCTTGCAGTCACTTTCCCCCTGGGGCACAGTATTTATCTGATATGTGATAGATGGTAAAATATGATTGTATCCACTGATACTTCCATATCAAGGAAAACAATTGTGTATTGGGCAACCTCTCCCATGCCTACCAGAGTCTGCATTCTGCAACTGATTTTCAAAGGAGGCTAGTTTCACTCCCATGTTGTTTGTTGCTCAAATTCCTTCTTCCTTTCCCTTAT
This sequence comes from Podarcis melisellensis, assembly GCF_964234715.1. Taxonomy (NCBI): domain Eukaryota; kingdom Metazoa; phylum Chordata; class Lepidosauria; order Squamata; family Lacertidae; genus Podarcis; species Podarcis melisellensis. The sequence continues at coordinate 49,470,015 of NC_138530.1, forward strand.
ATTACCTAGTAATTCTGATTACATATCATGGCTTTCCAACATCCACTGGATGAAGGCTTGACTGAATTCACGCTGACTCTTCCATTCAGTTGGCTCAAGCACTTTAGTTTGTTTTATTCAGTCTGCAGACCACAAACATCAGATACAGTATATAGAGTTATCAAGACATCCACGGCAGAGAGAAAAATGCAAATATGTATGCTCATGGGTTTTGCCTACAGGTAGGTAGCCATGTTGGTCTGCCATAGTCGAAACAAAATTAAAAAGATTCCTTCCAGTAGCACCTTAGAGACCAAAGCTCATACCAATAACAAACTACCCGGAAGCTGTACACTGGCTCACTCGGCCAATAAAGCGAGATGAGTGCCACAACCCCAAAGTCGTTCATGACTGGACCTAACGGTCAGGGGTCCCTTTACCTTTAAGGTGCTACTGGAAGGATTTTTTTTATTAGGGGTTTTGCCATTTAAAATAAAGACTATAGTAAAATTCACAATCAAAAATAGTTTTTTTAAAACCTTTTCTTTTAACTCAGAACTTGTCTTCCTTTAAGCAACTGTGTCCTAATTTTGATGACTACATTTCCTGTTCTCTTTTTTATATACAGTGGTACCTCAGGTTACATAAGCTTCAGGTTACATACGCTTCAGGTTACAGACTCCGCTAACCCAGAAATAGTGCTTCAGGTTAAGAACTTTGCTTCAGGATGAGAACAGAAATCGTGCTCTGGCAGCGCAGCAGCAGCAGGAGGCCCCACTAGCTAAAGTGGTACTTCAGGTTAACAACAGTTTCAGGTTAAGTACGGACCTCCGGAACGACTTAAGTACTTAACCTGAGGTACCACTATATATAATAATTTTTATTAGTTTTTACATATAATCACATAGCGTAACATCATAGCTTCTTCTTATATCTCTTTGGCTCTACTGCGCCTGGTGACTTCCCGCCCGCTCGCCTATCGGTTTACAAAATTAAATTTTGCATCTTTGCATTTCACTTCCTTTTCTATTCTTGTTACATCATTACCTAAAATAAAAAATTAAATCAGCTTGAATAGGTCGCAATTTCATCTTACCAATCTTCAGATAACCCTGCTAGTGATGTTAATTGCTTACAGTTGTCTTTCAAATATAATATGAATTTATTCCAGTCTTTTTGGAATGCTTGATCAAGCTGGTTCTGGATCCTTCCCATCAGTTTTGCCAGTTCTGTTCTCTTATTCTGCCACTATGATTTACTCATAACATTCATCTGAGTTCCCCAAGTGTAAAGAAAGCACAGGGGAAATATATCAGGGTCTTATATTCCTATTAAAAAACACCATATAGAAGAACATGGCCTGGCATTTCAACTGAGCCACTTTCACAAGGACAAACTCTCAGACACAAAGGCTGCATGGTGAATCGATTTTCCACAGCTGCCAGTGGCAAAGCATTTAACCTAACCGTTGAAAATGGTCTCCTGTATCTAGGAATATTTAACATTGCTAAATACCTGGTGGGTTGATAATCACTACTAGGCTGCCTGAGCTGGGAGTGAGTGATATGCAGTGGTCCAAACTAGGCATACCGTAATTTGGAATATTTGAAGATTTTCTGTGTTGTTGTTCTTTCCACAGGGGAACTGATCCTTTTTGGACACCCCTTTAGCTATTGACTTGGAGGGCTACAGGGCAAGCCTGATTTGGCAAGAACTAGGAGATGTCATGAGTCAAGCTTGCCAATTTTATTAGGAGTCCCCTAATTTGAGCTCTGTTTTGTTATAAAATCTCACAATATCAGCCTTAAATTTTACTTGATTTGATTACTTAAATGGCTTACTTAAGAAATGGTTACTTAAATGAGTGTTTGTATCTGTGACTCTCTCTGTGTGTCTGTGTGTGTAGAAACATTGGCTTTCTTCCCAGTAGATCTTGTTTTTAAATATTGAGTATAAAGTGTGATATTAACTAACAGATGGTGTCTTTTGCGTCTGCACATTAAAAAAATCTCTGGAGTAAGTAAGATACATCTTTCAGGTAGAAATGAAACACCCTAACATGTAGATAATGGGAATAAACACAGTGGAATGAATTAAAGTATATTATATTACAGTACAATGTGGTTCTTCCCTTTAAAAACCACCACTGTGCAGCCACTTTGTTTTTAGATCTTCTTTTAACACAGAAAACATCTCCTCCCCCCCCCCCCCCGCCCACAAACTGTGGGTTTAGGTTTCAGCCAGGACATCATTGTACAGTGACAAAAGCCTTCCACTGCTAATTGTAAAAACAGGACAGTCTCCAACAGAGAGCTGCTTGGCTGATGACTGATGCCTTGACAGATAACAGACAATCAATATGACCCTCCAAAGTCCTGAGCTGAAGACCCTCCCCCACCCCCAGAAAAGGATTTAATTGGAAAACAATAGCCAAACACCAATTTAGGGTTAGCCGTTATTGCACTGAAAGCTACCCCGTGAAACTGCAAGATAAGTCAATGAAAATAAAAAATGTATTTCTTGAACATGTGACTGAACACCAAGGAAAGCGCTATTTTTATGGCACAGCTTTTCAATACGACTTTGGACTCTGTCTTAGTGAAGGTGGAAGTGTTTGAACACAACATGAGCAGAGAAGGCACACAAAGAGAGCCAGTGTAGCATAAGGGTTAGAGTGCTGGACTGAAAAACCAGGGTTCAAATCCCTACTCAGCTGTGAAGCTCATTGAGGGACCTTGGACCAATCGCTGCCTCTCAGCTTAAACTGCCTCACAAGGCTGTTGTGAGGATAAAATGGGGAAGAACCATGAATGCCACATCCAGCTGCTTGGAGGAAGGGTGGGGTATAAACATAATAATGAAAAACAAATTTAAGCAATAGCCAGGCAAAAGTGCAGAGCTAAGGCCTAAATGTATGGCATGTATCCCAAGGATAGACTTGTGGTGCAGATTCAGAGAGCTTCCCTTGTCCCTTGAAAAGCTCTGAAACAGCAAGAGAAGGCTTGCAGCTGCTGGGCCTCACTCTGCTCTGCTCCCCTGAGGTGAACACAAGACAATTGTCTCTTATCTGTCAAGGCATCAGTCAGTAGCCCAACAGGTTTAATGTACAGCGTATATGAAATTTGACAAACACCAGTTTGTGGGGTGTGACTCATAGAGTGAAAATGGGACTAGACATTCTGCCTCCACCTCCTGTCCTCAGAGCCTCCCTGAAGAGAGCAGGGGCACAGCAGTATCTAATCTGGCATCTTTTTCTCACAGTGGCCAACCAGATTCCTGTGGGAAGCCAGCCCACAAGGAGGACCTGAGCACAAGAGCCCTCTCCCCTCCTGTGGCTTCCAGCAACTAGCCTTCGGAAGCATTACTGCCTCTGACCATGGAGGAAGAGCACAGCTATCTTGGCTAGTAGCAGTTGATAGCGTTATCCTTCATGAATTTGTCCAATCCTCCTTTAAAGCCATCTGTGTTGATGCCCATCACTGCTTCCTTAATTCCTGAGGTCCATAATTTAATTACGGGCTGCATGGAAAAAGTAGCTTCTTCTTATCTGTCCTGAATTATCCAACATTCACTTTCAACGTCCACATCTTCTAGTGTTATGCGAGAGGGTGAAAAACTTTTCTCTATCCACTTTGTGAAGTGTAGGTGGGTTCCCACGAGGCAAGACAGTGATAACAGCAATAACTTTCATTGAACTAACATAACTGGACAACAGGGGCAAAACAACTGCTTATATACATTTCTGAAGGCCTGCTTGGCTGTCTAAACCCTGATTGGCTGTCTAAACTTCCAAGCTGCAAATCGTGACTCAGAATTTAAGGGCCAATGGCAGAGGCCCAAACCCTGAAATGTTCTGAGATTGGATATCATGTATCGAATCAGAACACAGGGCCTCAGGATCCTTAGTCCAGACTCAAGCTCAGGCAAACACAGACCACTGGATACATAGCACTTTCTGCATGCCATTCATAGTTATCTAAACTTCTATCATGTCATATCTTACTTGGCTTTTCTCAAAAAAGTCCCTAGTTTTGCAACCTTGCTTCACAGGGAATTATAGCATAGGCATGAGGGACCCTTCTTTTTGACCCCCAGTTTTTCAATTTTATTTTATTTTTTATTAAAGATTTTCTTGTTTTACAGAAGTATGTGTAATGTCTCTCGTATTTTTTCCATGTAACATTTTTACAAATCCGTTTCATTTGTTGAGACATTAGGGGGAGGGGGAAAAGGGGGGAGGGGGGAAGATGGGTGGGGATGGGGTCGGGTGGCGATGTTTCTATTATGCTTAATGTATGTAGGGTTTGGTGTCAGCGTTGCTTATGCTGTTCATTTGTGTTCCTTTGGTGGTGAGAGGTTGGGGTTGGCCTAGGGCGTGGTTGTTTGTTTGTGGTTGGCTGTGGTGGTCTTTCTTTTCATGTGTGAGTGGGGTGGGTGGGTGTTTTGGATCAGGTTAGCCATATTTGATTTGTATGCTGTTGGTGGATTATTGCCATTGTCTTGTTGGGCTGTGTATGTGATAAAGGGGAGCCATACCGGGGTGAAGGCGTCTTCTTCTGTTTGTCCCCGTGTCAGTTTCAGTTTATTGGTTCATTTTTCTAGTAAGGCTGTTTCCCATACTATTTGGTACCGTTGGTCCATGCTTACTCCTGACAGGTCTCTCCAGTGTCTGGTTATGGTGTTTCTGGCTGCTGAAAGTAGGTGGGTTATGAGTTCTTTGTGGTGTAAATGGGCTTGACCCCCAGTTTTCTTCCCTGCAATCCCTCCCCGCTACATTTCCCCCCAAATGCAGGATCCAGATCTATAGATTTACTTTCGAAATACAGATCTGAAATTCTTCACTGGAGTGGGGTGGGGAGCATGGTTAGAGAGAGAGGAAGTGCTGAGCCAGAAAAGGAGAAAGTGCTCTCCTACCACCAGACACGTCTCCATAGGAAATGGAGTGCACCAAGCTCCACATTGCAAAGGAAACGTGACAGTCAAGGTTTGAGAACAGGAGGCAGAGAGGCCAAAAGTGTTGTTATCCTTGTGCAGCTCCACCGACCAGAGAACTTGGGTTGGCTGTGGTCCCACAGTTCCTGTACCCTTGGCAGCAAACCTGGGACAGCTGAATATATGAAGAAGCCCTCAGGATAGGGAACTTACACGCCTCTTGAAAATCCCAGTCGAAACAAACAAGGTGTATTGCTTTGGGAGACAAAAATCTCACTTGCTTTTTGTTTTCCATTTCTTCTGAAACGATGGACAGGAAGTGTTCCTACTGGCATTAAATTCTGCAAGGCTAGCCTTCACGCTAAGTATTTCAGGACAGGAAAGGGTACATTTGCATATCTTCATTTAACACTGACTGCTTTTTAAAAGAAAAAAAATTAAAAATCTCCAGATATGGAGAATGGTCGGATCTGTAGCCTCCTTTTGCTACTGATTGCAAATGGTGAATGCAATATTTGTTTTGTTTTTTTTCCTTTCTCTCTCCCCGCTTTTGCAAGCATAATTTCAGTTAACATCTATGCAATCCAGATTGATCTCCTGCAGCTTCTATAAAAAAAAAATCTATGTATGCAAGAGTAAAGATAAGATTTTGTTCTCTTAATTAGTATCTTTAGTCCTGAGAAGAAAATGTTTTAAAAATATAATTAAATAGTGCATTAATTGCCATTATCAATTCTGTAGAGATTCCATAGTTTCTTGACCCTGTCTAGATCCTTTTGGGAATCTTTTCCAGATGGGAGTTTGGTCTCGCTAAGATGCCCATAATCCATTCCAAAATTAATGTGACCTCTGCTATTTTGATTGACAGGAGCCACATTTATGATGCATGCATTGCTATGTACAAATGGAGGGGAAATGTCCTCACAACTCCAGATATGGCAGCCAATTGAAACTTGATGGTCAAAACCAACATATGTCCAAGCTTCTTCAAAATATACTTTTTAAAAGTTCTTGAAGAGCCTGGCTTCAGCATTAGTTCAGATGTCACAACTCAAGATTTGTACCTCTCTCAGAAAAAAAATGAAAGCAGAACAAATAGTTGATTCCCCCCTCCCCTTATTTAAGTTTAGGGTGCCTCCAGAATACCTGTTTATTGAGTATCCATCCTGATAGTCTAATCTGGCTTTAAGCATATCTTGGCTATTTAATAAGCATTCATACTGATTTGTTTGTGGATAGGTGAATGTGTTAGAATGCATTCTCCCACACTTTCCAATGCATTTCCCCATCGTTTTCCTTATTGCAAAAAGTACAATCTTTTTTGGGGGGAGTGAGTTTCCACAAGGCCAACCTATCAGCTGTAATTGTACAACCTGAATTTGCCAGAATGTGACTGAAACTCACCAGATGAAAAGTGATCACCAGGAAATGCCCTTAAGCTCACTCTGCAATTCTCATTCCCCATAAAGCTTTCTACAAGTGATCCATATTAATTATTCAGTCTGCTGTTTTGGTCATTGCATTTGTATATGCAATAGACCAAGGCACTGTTTGATTCTGCAATAATCCATATTGTATTGTCCCAGTCTGCAGATGTTAGGTGCCCAGGTGGAGCAATGGTGCTGCGTGTATCTGGTCTTTCCGATCTAGTTTATTTTTCCAAAGCTGGCCCTCGAGTCCGTCAACTTTGGAGATGAATGTGCTGAATAATAAGAGGCGAGCCTCCTGAAGATTTAATCACCCCCAAGTGTAAAGCACAGTATAGTTGGGAAGCAAGGTCAGCGAAGGTCAAGAGGATCCATGGAGAAAAGTGCCTTTCATGAGGAATGGCAAATGTTTACTTTCAAATAAGTCTTTAGAAAGTCACAATCTTGAAAGAAGCCATATGCTTCGATTTTGAGACCAATTAGTCTGCCTCATCCACAATTTATTCCGTGGACTTTTGGCCTTTTGCTTTTGTTAAAGGCAAGGAGTCAAGCACTAATGCTCCGCCATGAACTTTAATAGAGCGGAAATATGCAGGCAAGGGAATGAAAGGACTTGGGCAGGTGATCTCTGAAAGACTTGCTGCAAAATTACCTCAATGGAGAATAAACAACACGGTGACTTACATTGACTGGTTAGAATATGGTACCACTCTGTATACACAGCAGGGTAGCGCACAATTCTTTCTAGGCTGTTTGTATGGCTTTTCAAAAAGCATAACTTAGTAGCCAGCCATTCCACCGGGTTTTGTTCTGAACTCCTTGTCTTCTCAATGATTGCTTGAAACAAGTGAGCTACCTTTAAAGAAAGCATAAACTGGATTCCATGGATCAACACTAAAATCCCAATTCCTTGAAAGCTGGACAAAAGCAACATGAATCTTACAGGCTTGGCAGAAAATCCTGACGCCATCTTTTTCTTTATCTGAGGCTGGTGACACAAGAGAGAAGGAAGCCGTGTGTGGAGAGCAGCTACTTGCCAGTTAGATGGTCAAAGGAGAACCCAAAGTTCTCATGTTTTTTTTTTGCATATATTCATCCTCTAGGCCAGGGATGGGAAACTGTGGCCCTCCAGATGTTGTTGGATTACAACTCCCATCCCCTCTGAATATTGGCCATCCTGGCTGAGGCTGATGGGAGCTGGAGTCCAACAAAACCTGAAGGGCTACAGGGTCCCTAATTCCTGCTTGAGTCTGTTTTTGGATATTGTTGCCCTCTCAAAAGAAAAATCAGGGTAGTGGTCCTGCCTGCAATCTTTCAACAGGATCATGATTAAAGGTGCAACTATAATATTTTCATATTAGATGTTTGTTTATTCTTGTTCCTACCAACCACAAATCAAATTACTGTATTTTTTGCGCTATAATACTCACTTTTTCCCTCCTAAAAAGTAAGGGGAAATGTGTGTGTGTCTTATGGAGCGAATGCAGGCTGTGCAGCTATCCCAGAAGCCACAACAGCAAGAGGGATCACTGCTTTCACTGCGCAGCGATCCCTCTTGCTGTTCTGGCTTCTGAGATTCAGAATATTTTTTTCCTTGTTTTCCCTCCTCCAAAAACTAGGTGCGTCTTGTGGTCTGCTGCATCTTATAGAGCGAAAAATACAGCATTTCAAGTAGAAATTTGCCTAAATATTAAAAAAGGATATCATCTCTAGAACAAGAAGTGACTTTTCAACTTCCTGGCTGTCTTGATTTCACTGTAGAAAACAAATGTCTACGAGCCGGTGTGACCCTGTGTGAAAAAGCACTTAGAATGTAACCTGAGCAGTATATCCCTATTGCTTTGTAGGAGGTTATATATTGACCAATTTCACATTGCACATTTGCACTTTAATATAGTGATACTCCCTTGTCTGTGGGTGGAATAGTTTGGGGGATGCATCACTTAAAGGATCCCCTTTGAGTGCATACTTCCAGCTGAAAATTAATTGAAGTATGCCATAAAAATGAGGGAGCATCACAGATCAACAGAGAAGGCTACAAGATCATTTTCTTCAACATGTTTAAAGTGTTGTTCATGCAGAAGAGGACAATGTAGCAAAGCCTATGCTGTCCCTAAGAAGTTACTGTATCTGACATGATACAGATATGACTCAACAGCACCTTTCTATAAACGTTTTACTCTGGACTGAGCCCTAGGTTTGCAACTCCTTACACAGTTACAAAGATTCTTTCGGGAAGCTGTGAACACTGGATTGCAGCATAGTTTTAGGTTGCAGGCACCAGAGTTACGTACGTCTGGGAACCCTTTTATAGGACTGGCTGTAGGGATGATCCTAAGACTTGTTGTTTAGTCGTTCAGTCGTGTCCGACTCTTCGTGACCCCATGGACCAGAGCACACCAGGCACTTCTGTCTTCCACTGCCTCCCGCAGTTTAGTCAAACTCATGCTGGTAGCTTCGAGAACACTATCCAACCATCTCATCCTCTGTTGTCCCCTTCTCCTTGTGTCCTCCATCTTTCACAGCATCAGGGTCTTTTCCAGGGAGTCTTCTCTTCTCATGAGGTGGCCAAAGTATTGGAGCCTCAGCTTTACGATCTGTCCTTCCAGTGAGCACTCAGGGATAATTTCCTTAAGAATGGATGCGTTTGATCTTCTTGCAGTCCATGGGACTCTCAAGAGTCTCCTCCAGCACCATAATTCAAAAGCATCAATTCTTTGGCAATCAGCCTTCTTTATGGTCCAGCTTTCACTTCCATAGATAACTACTGGGAAAACCATGGCTTTTACTATACGGACCTTTGTTGGCAAGGTGATGTCTCTTCTTTTTAAGATGCTGTCTAGGTTTGTCACTGCTTTTCTCCCAAGAAGCAGGCGTCTTTTAATTCCGTGGCTGCTGTCACCATCTGCAGTGATCATGGAGCCCAAGAAAGTAAAATCTCTCACTGCCTCCATTTCCTCCCCTTCTATTTGCTAGGAGGTGATGGGACCAGTGGCCATGATCTTCTTCTTTTTTATGTTGAGCTTCAGACCATATTAAGACTATGTGCTAGCAATTTAGTGCTTTCGATGAAAATGGGCCAACGCCTCCAAATGAAACAAGCAAACATAATTGCTGGTGTTTGAGGAATGCTCCACTTCATTTAAAAAATGTTTAGGACGAGGCATAAATTGTGGCTAGACATTTTGCTTCATTTTTGAATGTAAATAATGTCATGCAAACCAGCCCTTGGTTCTTTGCTTATTCTAGTTCACCCTGAGGCAGAAATTTGTCAGCTATTATAGAGGCTGCTTAGAAATCAATACACCTTTGAATGAATGAGAACGGACTCCCATTCTTAGTGTCTCATGGGCAGGCTGTGAATGTAAATAAGTCTCTGTATCACAGAAATGTGAAATAATCATCTTTCAAATAAGCTCTGCAGCAGCAGGAAGAAGAATGAGCCTGGTCCATTCATAGCTTGCCTATGGATAAAGGGATAGTTCAAAGCCAGTCTCAAGAGCCCACTTATGTTGGGGTGACGGCAGGTTTTAAGTATGTGTTTGCTCTTTTCTTTAAAAAAAATATTCCCCCCTTCCCAAGACCAAAACATGTCTGAGTATTGAGAAGCGCTTGCTTGATCTTTCTGAGCAAAATAAATTCCAAATACAGAAGGTCTAAGGAAATACTGTTGACAGATGTCATTCCTTCCTCCCTGGCTCACCACAATTTGTTTCGCTGAGCTGGAATCATTTATGAATCAGACACATTTGAATAAATCCGGCTACATTTTAAAGACACACAACAAATGGTTGTTCTAAAACAAAAAGCAATATGTTGACCTTGTTCACATGCCACAGTTACACCAGCCTTTGCCAACCTAGTGTCATAACAACAACAACAATTTCATTATTTATACCCTGCCCATCTGGCTGGATTGCCCCAGCTACTCTGTATTTTGATGTTTTGGATTACAATTCCCACCAGCGCAGTTCCATTCTGAAGCATTAGGAGGCCTCTAGCTTTGCTCCATGGTTTACCAAGAACAAGGAGTGTAAGCTGCCCAGTCGCTCCCCTAGCGTGAGCAGACCAACAAGCCACAAACTTGGGTTTACTGGGCTTTGTTCATGCCATGGTGGCCATGGCTTGTTTAGGGAGAAAGAAACCATGGCTAGGATGCTGCTTGTTCATGGGACTGCTTGTGATGTAACTGTTTCCAATATATTTAAACCAAGCCTTTCTGCAACAGAGGTCAACTGTCAAAATGGCTGCTTCTGCAAACGAGGGGAGGATGTAGTCACAACCCTGCCTGGAATGAACAGATTGGCCTCATTCGGGACTAAGTAGCTTTTGACTGCAGCTACAGGCAGAGGAGATGGCTAAGCCCCTTCCACCTGCCAGCTTCTGACCAGCCCCAGTGACCTCTATTTTATATTTGATTCCATTCCTGCTGAACAGTCTATAGAGCCTCCAGGAGCCATAACAGACAAGATGTGGAAAATAAATGCATGTATACATTTGTGGCTGTTCAAAGGCAGAAAATGTGGGACCCTGAGAAAATGCAGACCAATAGGCTGCGTTAGAATCTGACTAGGATAAGCAATACCCTAATGTATCTGCCTTAAAAGCCTGACCTGCCAAACGCTAAAAGCATATATCGATGTCTGTGACATTAATATAGCATGGCACACTCTCTTTCCAGTAAGCCACATGTTCTGGCTCATTGCCAGGCTTAGACCGAGTAATGTTTGTATTGTGTCTAAAGCCAGGAGATGGCAAATGTATTCCCCAAGGCTTGTTATCAAGCATAGCTTTGGCTCTGCCTTTGCCAACCTCGCACTCTCCTGGGTTAGGGCTTTTAGACTACAGCTCCCATCAGCCCCAGTCAACACAGAGACCTGAAAAAGCTAAAAGAGGGCCTATATACACAATATTACACAGTTCCAGGCTTTGAATGAATAAATACTGGGGGAAACACTGGTTCAGCCTGGACACCAAGGTCCGCCTCCAAAGGCCTTCTGGCGGTTCCCTCACTGTGAGAAATGAAGCTACAGGGAACCAGGCAGAGGGCCTTCTCAGCAGTGGTGCCCTCCCTGAGGAACACCCTCCCATCAGCTGTCAAGGAGATAAAGGACCACCCAGCTTTTACAAGACATCTGAAGGCAGCCCTGTATTGGGACGTTTTTAAGGTTTGATGTTTTATTATGTTTTTATAGGTGTTGGAAGCCACCCAGAGTGGCTCGGGCAACCAAGCCAGATGGACGGGGTATATTATTATTATTATTATTATCAGGCATTGTGGTAGAATGGTGAAGAGCCAATGCAGGTAGAGAAGCAAAGTGTGTGTGCATGGAGGAGTGTATATTGGCATATGTATGGATATGAGCATTGAAGATCATGAGAAGAAGTGGTGGAGTGATAAAGAGTTGAGACAGGGCATGTGACCCCATCACTGGTCAGGGTCAGGCAACATCGTCCCCCCCCCCCAGATGTTGTTGGGCTACAACTTCCACCATTTCTGATCTCTGGCCATGCTGGCTGGGGTTGATTGGGCTTGAAGTCCAACAGCTTTCAGAGGGCACCAGATCAGCTAGCCCTGCTTTAAGCCCTGTGGTGTACCTGCTGCGACTTTCTGGATGGACTTTTGTGAGTTTTCCCTCTCTTTGAAACAGAAAATTGTCTTGCTAATATTCTATTTGCAGGTAGCTTCAAGCATAAAACTATTTTTATGCTGCTGCTGCTGCTGCCTTTTGAGAGCTATGACTTCTTTTTGCTGTAGTGTAGAAGGTTGAACCCATGTGACCTCCAGCAGCAATTTGGGAGGTTAATTCACTCAACAATGAAGGAGGGAAGAATATTTTGCCCCCCCTTCCTTCAAAAGAAAACAAAGCTCTTGCAGGCTTTGCTTGCTGACCAGCTGGACTTGGATTAAGCCTCTCCCAAGACAGTCCCTGAACATAAACAGAAACCTAACCTCAATGATGCAGGGGTAACTTTGCCAGATTCTTCGACAGCTACTTAATGGATTGAACCAAGGAGATGTTTACAGGAGCGGCACCATTCTCTATTTCTTGCCATGTATGATTTAGTACTTTCTTTACATTTGATCGGCAGGGATTGGGGGGGATGAGCAGTTTGGCTGGCAATGAGTCGTATTGGGATAGAGGAGAATTATGTAGTGAAGTATATACAGGAAGGCTGGGGAGCATTCAGCTCATTGCCTGTTCTAATTCCACAATGAAAACTTTAAAAACTTGTGGCTCCCCTCAAAGAATCCCGGGAACTGTGTCTGGTTAAGGGTTCTGAGAGTTGTTAGGAGACCCTCCCCATTTTCCTTGGAGAGCTTCAGGGAACTCTGAAAATTGTAGCTCTATGATGGGAATAGGAGTCTCCTAAACATTGTCAGCACCTTTAAGAACTTACGCTTCCTGGGATTCTCTGAGGGAAGCAGTGCCTTTTTCAGGGCTTGCTGATCAGAAGGTCGGCGGTTCGAATCCCCGCGAGGGGGTAAGCTCCCGTTGCTCAGTCCCAGCTCCTGCCAATCTAGCAGTTCGAAAGCATGTCAGAGTGCAAGTAGATAAATAGGTAGCGCTCTGGCGGGAAGGTAAAGGGCATTTCCGTGCACTGCTCTGGTTCACCAGAAGCGGCTTAGTCATGCTGGCCACATGACCCAGAAGCTGTACGCCGGCTCCTTCGGCCAATAAAGCGAGATGAGCGCTGCAACCCCAGAGTCATCCGCGACTGGACTTAACCGTCAGGGGTCCTTTACCTTTACTTTACTCAAGGGTACACAGTATTGGCACCTCTTTTTGTTGTTAAAAAGTATGGCACTTACTGCAACAGCTTCACGGTGAGTACCGACACCTATTTTTCTAAGCAAAAAAAGCACTGAGGAGAAGGCATAACTGTTTAAAGTGGTATGAGATTGTTTTAAATGTATAGTGCAGATGGGGCCATAATCTAGAAATACCCTAATGCTCAACTAAAATAACTACTTTGTCAGATTTATTAAACGGTGTGATTGGGGGAGGGGGAGGAATACATTTTCCTCAAAGTATAATAATGGCCTCAGGGGAATGGGTGCCATTGTGCCATGTCTATTTCCCAGGCTGCTCCATTAACATCAGAAGCCTCAGGTCATGTGGGAGGAGACCAAGATGCAGCATGCATGTGTGGTCTGCAGGTGTGGATGTTATTGTGCATGAGCACATGCCAAGGCTGGCTCACCTTGAATGCAACCCTCTTGCCAAAAGGGTTCAGCCACCCCTCTCCTGAAGGCTTTTCACCATAAAATACATCTCAGAATCCTCTTAAAATCCTGTCAAGCCAATGATAAGATAAAATGTCTTGTGAACACATTAAGATTTGTGGTCTAGCCTACCCTCTCTGGAGACCATTAACATTAACAGCCAAGTAGCCTCTTAGCACATCATTGGCACATGAAGAAAAACATCTGAGTTCTCACTTTGCCTGATAGAGCCTCTCTTTGCCGCCTGGCTCCTGAAGGTGTCTCCAAGTGAGGTGTCTCTCCATTCAGACCTCAAGCACTATCTCGTTGTCTCCTGAGAAATCACAGGAGAAAAGGATAGCTATGAAAGCTTTCAAGTGGGGGGGGGGAAACAAATATGAGAGTGAAAGCACGCACATGTATAAAATATGCTCCAGCATGAACATTATAAATTAACATAACGAAAAAGAGGGTAAAAATTAAGCAAACATCATTAATGTCACTCTTGGGTTATTAATCTCTTGTCAAGCTTTATATCGTGTGCCAAATTTTTATGTCTTCTCCTCCCTCCCTCATTTTTGCCAGATTTTCACACTCTCCTCAGATACTGCTACTCTTCCCTTCAATGTAGGTCGACTGATTTTATGGATGGTATCCAACCTTCTCTGAATGACATTGCACTTCCCCTGAAAGAGCAAGTTCACAGATGGGAGAGTGTCGTGGCTTTTTGCTCCCACAAGCCAAAGAAAATGGCAAAATCTTACATGATACTCTCATATTTCTGTCTCCTTTGACATGAACCTTGCGCTTGGCATGATGGCCCTTAACAGAATAATGCTACAGAGTCCTAGGGCTCATGATTCAGGGCCTCTTAATATCTTCCCTACTATCACAAGGGTCTTTGGCACTGCCAACTAATGGCAATACTTTGTATGGGGTCAAAGGCTAGGTACACACTATACCATGGACTTTGAAGACACTTGAACTCAGAACAAAAGGGAGAAACGAGCTAAGAGAAAGGCACGTTTGGCAAACCCGCACCATGATCAACTCTCACCTGGAAAATGTGTGGATGCAGAATTGGCCTCCACAGTCACCTACGGACACACTGCTAAGACCGTGTTCATGGAAGACAATCTTACTCGACTACGAGTGATTACCAAATAATAATAATAATAATAAGACACACTATACATTTAAAATAATAGTAGCAGTCGTCGTAACAACAACAACAACAACAACAAAAACAACAACAATAATAATAATAATAACATATATTGTTTATAAAGTACGTTCTAAGCACATTATTTCCCTCAAAAATTCTGCTCACTATAGTTTGTTAAGGCTTGCTGTGAATTGTAATGGTGCGTGGTAAAGTCCAGAATTTTTTGAGGGAAAGAATGTGATCTCACAACATAGTGTGTACATAGCCCTTGTGAACAGTTTCACTACACGACTTTTACAAGCTGCCGTTTACATGGCAAAAAAGTGCATGTTAAAATAAATCTGATTTTGCAGATGTTATTCAAATAACAGAACGCTGGTGAAGTGTGGGAGGTTCTAATATACATTATGGTTATACACATTTTGGATCCTTGGAAATGACTTAATCCTTTGCTAATGATTTCAAGGGGAATAAAATTGTTGCTGCATTTCTTATAGATCACTAGACCAGAGAACTTGCCTAGCACTATGAGGGGGTCTTTCTTTATTTTCAACTATATTTGAACCAGCTAATGATTTGCCAAACCAGCTTTTCTCCGAGTTTGCCTTGTCTGCGCCCTCCAGCATACCCTGACTCCAAGGGGAGCCTGGTTTTCTAATAACAGCTGGGGGAGACTACAGCAATAACTGGCGAGTGTCAGCTGGCCTGGAGCTGAAGGCACAGCCTTTAATTGGCAGTGAGGTCTGAATGGATTTTTCACACTTTCGGAGATAGCATGATGACAGCTTGAGCCCTTCTGTTTTAATAAACAGGGGCTCCCAAACTAGGAAATAAATAAATAGCTTCAAATCTTCTATCATTCTGTATGGAGCCAAGAGAGAGGTAACCAGTGTTTCTCCACTAAAAACATATATAGTTCTTTACATTGAATGATACAATAGCTCACTGGCCAGAGATGATCCCAGGACTTGGAAAGAATTCTGGAAGGGGAAACACCAGTCTTTATGCAGCACAGCTAAAGCCTGATACCCCATCCCCTGATATCAAGAGACCCGACCCAGAGTGATCCAGGGCTTTCTCTGCCCAATTTGGCTGAAGCACAGATTCCTCTAAATCAACCCAATTCATTTTGGGCTCCAGGCTTCAAATTAATCTGGTAGGCAGCCCTAGCTTTTAGCATTTCCACAGAAGTCAAGCAATTCTAAGAAAGCAAATTCTACCCTATACTGCCCCGAGATAGATATGAATCTATTGGCCCAGCCTTCAGACTCTCTAGAATAAGTGCATAGGAAGGGACATACTAACTGCTGCTTGCACAACCATGCACACTAACGCAAATCTACAAGATTAAGCTGTGTTCATTGTTGTGACTAGCCTCTTTCCAAATCTCTCTGTGGTTTTCCTTGTTGAATATAGATTGGCTTTGCTGTCCATTAGAGCCCCACCCGCTGCAAAGCACCCTTGAAACGTGAAAAAATCTACATCACCTTGAAGCTTGTTGACCGCACTCATGAAGGTGACACTCTGAACCGAAGTGGTGTACCACTCTCCTGAGATGGAATGCCTATCTGTATTTTCACAGAGCATTCATGTATTAAAAGAGTGTTGATTTTTTTACATTTTAAAAGTCTTCTTAGCTAAGCTGAAAATAGCAAATCAATAAAGAGTAAAGGAGTACAAAGCAGTGTTACAAAACTTTTAAGTTAAACAAACATGGAAGATCAATACAACTAACCTTCAAAGAAAATAAATCCCCTCAAGTATTATAGGCTGATGGACAAAATGTTTGAATTTAGCAGAATATTGTGTTGCATATATATTGAGCTGTGTGTCTTCCATGCCTATAAGGTTGACATAATGCAACATTACTAAGTATCCATTTATTATTATTAAACACTCCTGTCCTTTAAGGGTCATAACTGACTCCAAAGTGCATATAAAAAAATGTAAAACTTCCCTCCCCTAACCAATATCATTCCATATTGCTACATTAAAATCATCAATCATTCTGTAGTATCTCACCTCAACACCTTGTGTATTGAGTTTAAAAGTTCTATTAAAGGGGTAGCAGAGTCAGTTAGACGCAAATAAAGTGAATGGTGGAAAATGAAATACAGTCATACCTTGGGTCCTGAACGCCTTGTGAGTCGAATGTTTTGGATCCCGAACGCCGCAAACCCGTGTGTGTTCCAGTTTGTGAACATGCTTTGGAACCCAAACGTCAGATGTGGCTTCTGTGGCTTCCAGTCGGAAGCTGTGCCTTGGTTTCCAAATATTTTGGAAGTCGAACGGACTTCTGGAACGGATTCTGTTTTACTTCACAGGTACGACTGTACAGCATATTCAAGGTACTTCCATCATCATCAACAACAACTGTACCAATATGGTGTTGTGGTCAAATGTAGTGTACTATACAAATAAAATACCTACCAGAAGCTATTAAGCCCAACAACATTTTCAAATCTAAAAAACCCCATGCCATTATTGTAAAAAATATATATATAGTTGTAAGTAATCAGGAGGAACAAAGCACGTTGTTGCTGTTATTTTCCTGAGTATTGACTACAGAGATATTATCTTCCCCTTTTATTTGTGTTAACATTGAAAAGCCCTTCCAGTTGTAAGGCTGCCACTGTTGATGTCTCAGGCAAGCCGATTCTGCGTCTGCACTCAGCCCAAGTTTGATCAACTCTAGACCTGCTCCAGAGGGGAGAACACGAACCAATGGATTCAAATGGCAAGAAATGAGATTCCAGCTAAACATTAGGAAGAACTCTCTGATAGTAAGAATCAGTGGAACAGATTGCCTTGGAAGATGGTGGTCTCTCCTTCACTGGAGGTTTGTAAGTAGAGGTTGGATGGCCATCTGTCAGGGATTTAGTTGTGATTCCTGCATTTTAGAGGGTTGGACTAGATGACCCTTGGGACCCAATTCTAAGGTCATTTCTATGTCTGATTTAACTCTCAATTGGACCTTATTGTGCATCTGTCCTTGCCATACCTCTATTGAATTTTGTCATCCCCTTTGAAAGCAATACTGAAACATCCCAAATTATTAAAACGTAAGTATCATAAAGAGAGAAGCATGTTTCTGTAGTCAAGCAAATGACTCACCTTTTCCCCCTCTTCGCTTCAAGGTAAAGGTAGATATAATCGCTGAAGAGTAATAAGCACCACTCTCTTTGATGAAATTTCACACAGCTGTTGTCACCCCCCATTATATTTTCCAGCCCTTGCCAGTTGCCAGTCTTAGCAACACATTGCTTTGAAAATGACAGGGTGGTTGGTAACGAAATTGGAGTGAACAGATGGCAGGTTTTTGATTGCTGTGCGGGTACATATAACAATGGCAACCCAGGTTGCTCTTAAACAAAACCACTCCCCTTATTAGTTCACTAAGTGCCAAAATGGACCAAATGGGCGTAGGATGGGTCTTTGCAGCCTGATGAGAACTCTCCCCCTTGCCATCCCAAACCATTTAAGGACGCACAGTGGATTCTTTCAGCCAAACTCCCTATCTCCCCCTGAGAGGGCTGAAAATGACTTGAAAGGCGTACAAAAGGAATGGAAAGCCAGAGACAGCTACAAGTGACAGTGACGCAGGGCCATGCCCTCCAACATGTCAAAACCAAGATGTGCATCTTCTGGGACCTGCTCCCACGCAAGTCATGTGACACACGCAAGAGCAGCAGCCCCAAAACAAATATCCCTGAAGCTCACTGGGCGACCTTGGGCCACTCGCCATCTCTTAGCCTGACCTAACTCACAGGGCTGTTGTGAGGATGAGATGGGGAGGAGAACTATTTACACCACCTTGACATCCTTGGAAGATAAAGGTGACATATAAATGTAATAAATAATAATAATTAATAATACCATGTTGTTCAAACCAGGCCACTGGCTAATTAAGAAGTGGCTTTCACTTTGTAAAGAAAATCATCCAAAAAGAATGCCAACTTTTGAACCCATTTCATTTCTTTGAACAAAACTGTCTGAAAATTCAAGCCTGCAGCCTGTAGAGGAAATAACAATTAGGCCATGGCACTTTTGTTACCAGAGAGTAACATTACGTATAGAGCTGATGTCTAAACTAAGAAGACTTTAGCTATTTTATTAATGTTCAGGGCTAGGTGGTTTTAATGAAGAATTCATTGTGGTACAACATAACTGCAAGGCTTTTTTCATTAGATCAGATGGAGCTATTCCAATCAACTGCATTTTGCTAATTAGTGTAGTGTGCATCTGGAAAGTGGATGTGCATTTATAACGCTAATGCAGCTAATCCTACAGGACTACAATTTAATTGTAAATGGAGAATAAAAAAGCAGTGTTTTCGTCTATACAAAAAAAGTTGGAAGTCTGATAGCTGTGATGAACAAGCTAACTGAAGTACTTCATTATTGAGTGTGGTTTTTATTACATGATGCAAGCTGGTAGCCAGCTTGATATCTGAGGAAGATTCAGCAGATTTTAGAGTAGATAAATAAATATTACACCAACTGAAAGAAAAGAAGACCTTTTAAATCAGAGATATAACAGGGGCATTGGGCACCAGGGGACATCTATAAACTCTGTAATAATATTTTCCATGAAGCTGAAAAGCAATGACAAACCTAGACAGCATCTTAAAAAGTAGAGACATCACCTTGCCAAAAAAGATGCTTTTGAATTATGGTGCTGGAGGAGACTCTTGAGAGTCCCATGGACTGCAATTGCCTGAGTAGTCACTGGAAGGGCAGATCGTGAAGCTGAGACTCCAATACTTTGGCCACCTCATGAGAAGAGAAGACTCCCTGGAAAAGACCCTGATGTTAGGAAAGATGGAGGGCACAAGGAGAAGGGAACGACAGAGGACGAGATGGTTGGACCAACATAAGTCTGACCAAACTGCGGGAGGCAGTAGAAGACAGAAGTGCCTGGCGTGCTCTGGTCCATGGGGTTACGAAGAGTTGAACACGACTAAACAACAACAACAACAATATGGTGTTCAAAGACTTTCCCCAGCAACAGGCATTCAGAGGTTTGATACTGGAGGCAGCATGTAGACATCTTGACTTGAAGCCATTGAGGACAGTAGATGATGCTGAGGTGAGATGCGTAGGAAATACTCTTAAAGGGGACATTAATGTGCCTTCAGCCACTGGCGCAGGCAGGACTTCATTTTGTCATGTTTTACAGCTCTGATCTCTACTCTAAAGTAATATTTTTGGTCTTTGACAGCGTCACGAGCCCCACCTTTGTTCAGGCAGGATTATTCAGAGCATTCCCTCAGAAGCCTTGCTGTCAATCATTCCCTGTACCAGCAGAGACTACAAGCCATTTGGCATTTAGTAGATTTAAAAGCAATGAAGCTGAAAATGAAACCGAGAAACTGCCTGTGAAAATAGCACAATGTGAATTTTTGCAAATGATGGGAGAAATTGGAAAGTTTATGCGTCAAATTTCGAGACTTTGAGCGGTGCAAGGGGCTTGTGTATCAGGCATCCACCTTCAAATATCCCTTTTGTACCTGGGGTTTTGATCAGTTAAAAGCAAATCAGACTTTTAAAAAGACAAAACAAACCATGACCCTTCCAAAAGCATGGAAAAATTGTTACAGTGGTACCTCGAGTTAAGCACTTAATTCGTTCCGGAGGTCCGTTGTTAACCTGAAACTGTTCTTAACCTGAAGCACCACTTTAGCTAATGGGGCCTCCTGCTGCCGTCATGCCACCACAGCATGATTTCTGTTCTCATCCTGAAGCAAAGTTCTTAACCCGAGGTACTATTTCTGGGTTAGCGGAGTCTGTAACCTGAAGCGTCTGTAACCTGAAGCATATGTAACCCGAGGTACCACTGTACTCTGTTGCTTGCTAGCCCTAAATTCTGACTGCTCTGTGATTCTTCAACAAAGGCAGAGTTGAAACACACGCACACAAACTCCTGCAATTCAGTGTACAAAAGGAATGGAAAGCCAGAGAATATCAGAGACAATTATCATCAGGCAGCCCTTACAGTTCAGGACCTAGCAGTGGGTAAGGTCAGACAAAAGATGAAACAACAGGCAGCAGCAACCTGCCTGCTTCCACCACTGTTTCTTGCCCTGGGTGATATGTGGCTGTTTGATCAGCTGGTCATTGTGTTACCCCATGTCAAGGGACTTTGCCCCCCCCCTCTTTATCTCCTCTTCTATTTGATTGACCTGTTGAACTGCAGCAGCCCTCAGGCATTGCTGTTTACAAGAAACTTGAAAAGGAAGCTTCAGATGTCCCTAGAACCCGCCAAGAAGGCAGCAGACAGGCAAACAAAGACTCTTGGTCTATAAAGTAAGAATTCGGCCTCCATCATAATGAAGGAGCCACGGAACAAGCAAATTAGTTCCTCATTCAGCTGGAAGATGGCAGACCTCTGCATTTCATGCATGCACCACACATGAGAAATCTGTGATGAAGTAGTTTATGAATTTGAGGCATGGCTTTGTGGTAGTAATCTGTTGTCTTTTTCCCAGGTAAAAGTTGCTTGTTGGGTTTGTTTTGGGGAAATTTTTTTGGGCAATTTGTCTTCAGTGCAGTGACATCTCTATTATTTAGCAGACCTCAACAGCAGCTTGCTTAATTGCTAAATACTACGAGTTAGATGAAAAGGCATACTGGCAAACAACACATACAGAAAGCCTAAAGCTGGTGTTAAGGATTAAAAGACCCATTTAAAGTTCACATGATGTAAAAGCAATTAAGCAGCCTTATCTGGCAAATCAGTCATTAAGTTTAATTACATTTGCCTTTTGCAGCTTGAAAAATGGCATCCATTTCACCCCCCAAAAAAGAAAGGATTCCAAAAAAAGGAAGCAGATTGCACCTGGTAAGAATGCAGCAAACACAAATGTAAAATGTTTACAGTGTGAAAGAGACTAATGAAAAGAGATTAAAGGAACTGTAAAGCTATAGGCTGGCTAAATAACAAATTGAGCACATATTAAATCTTCTCGACACCTAGGAGTCAATTCTGTAGCACTTAGAATAATTTTGTCCAATTCCCATGTAAACAAAACAAGCTGCCCACATTTTGTGGAACAGCTTCTCTGTTGAGCTACGACCAAATAAATAATTAAATAAATAAATATACCCCGCCCATTTGGCTGGGTCTCCCCAGCCACTCTGGGCAGCTCCCAACAAAACACTAAAAACATAATAAAACTTCAAATGGTTAAAACTTCCCTAAAAGTCAGATACTTTTTAATTTCCTTGACATCTGAAGGGAGGGTGTTCCACAGGGCGGGTGCCGCTACTGAGAAGGCCTTCTGTCTGGTTCCCTGTAACCTCACTTCTCGCAATGAGGGAACCACCAGAAGGCCCTTGGAGCTGGACCCCAGTGTTCGGGCTGAACAATGGAGGTGGAGACGCTCCTTCAGGTACACAGGGTTGAGGCTGTTGAGGGCTTTAAAGGTCAGCACCAAAACTTTGAATTGGGCTCAGAAACATACTGGGAGCCAATGTAGGTCTTTATGGCACTCACTATCTGTATTCCAGACACAAATGAAGGCATTTTTCTGTTTAAAAATAATACAAAATGTGCACCTATTAGTAGATTTTTGGTACTGTTTTAAAGACTCTAAAGTAGAGGAGAAGGTGTGTCAGGCTTTGACTCTACGCCAGCCTGACCTTTCTCTCCCTCATCTCCTGGCTGTTACAGGATCCCTCAGATCACGGATTCCTTCTTTCAAGTCAGTCTCTCCAATGCGCCTTCTACTGCTGCCCACACCTCAGCATCCAGCCAGGCCCTGACACATTACAACCTTTTAACAAACAGCACTTTAAAAAGACCAGCAGTATTGCCAATTTTAAGAAATAGATATGTAGATTTTTCCCCACCCACCGCTGCCCCTTGGCACTTTATTAGATTCTGAAAAACTTGCTGCTGGCATACTTACAATATTTTAACCATTTTGTCATACCCTCCAACATTTCTCCAATGAAAATAGGGACGTCCCATTCCATAATGATAATTTTACTATTTAAACTGCACACATCTTATAGGGTTGCCCCAGCACTCTGGGAAGCTTCCAACATACATAAAAACATAATTAAGCATTAAACATTAAACATTAAAAAAAAAACCTTCCCTATAAAGGATTCACTTCAGATGGCTCGAGGTAACTCCATATCCTCCAAAATTTCTACAATGAAAATAGGGACATCCTAAGGAAAAGTGGGACATTCTGGGATCAAATCAGAAACTGGGAAGTCCCTGGAAAATAGGGATACTTGGAGGGTCTGTTTTGTTTCAAGCCTTCTGACAAATTAAGAAAGATGTTGTCAGATTCCACATAAACTAATAACAGCTGGATTACTTTTTATTTCGTATCGTAGATAACGGTCTAAAATTACAGCCTTTTGGCTGTCTACACCTAATGGCAGGGCAAACCATCTCACCTTTCAGAGCCAAAGTACATGATTAGCTCTCCATGAAGATTAATTGTGCCTGCAGAGTTGATAAAAACCACAGAACTAAAGCTGTGAACACAGAGCATTGATTAAGCAGGGAAGTTATTCTGAGCTGCCTATCTTTATCTGATCAGCTGCTAGTCACTCGCTGAAATAAACCCACAAAAATAAACAGATGGGAATGACTCAACTGAGTATTTAGAGTTGTTGCAGACACAGTCTGTGCAAAGTTTTGGTTCTGCCACTAATATGCACACCCACATGTACTTAAGGCAGAGCAGGGTATATGTGTGAAGGGGACAGTCTGCTGAACCCTCTGGTGTTTTTCAGTTCACAATCGCCCTTCCCAAGCTGCTTTTTTACCAATAGGAGAGAATATATCCTAATGTGAGAAAATAAAACAAAGTTTGGGTGCCTCATAAATTTTAATCATTAATGCTGAGAAGAAAAATTAAAATATATTGTTGTATCCTTTTTCCTGAAGAGGGAACAGCACATAGAGCATATTCTTAGAAATTATTGCAACACAACCCTATAAGTTATCCATATATATCCTAAAACCTCCGATTTAGTTCATGGCTAGGACTTTGAACATAGCTTCTACTCATAACTGCTATGTTATCAGCTTTTCCATTTGACAAGCCATAAAATATGCAGAAATATTACAGGTTTATAACTGTGCTTATAAAGGAGTCCAATGTAAGATCTGTGAAACTATTGCCCCCATGATTACTATTATAGTAATGGCAAAGAGAGCCCCACAGGTGGAAATAAGAGCCTAAATTCAACACAGATATAGGCAGACTATTGGGTTTAACTATGTTGGATTTGGGCCATAGGATATACATTTTAAAATTGAATAAAAATATGGTAAGGAATACAATTCAGTCATTTAGCCTCATACAAATGCACACAGACACAGAACATCGTAAAGTTTGTAGAATGCACTGCAGTACCGTTTCTGTGACATGCTATCAGATTTAATGCAACGGCTTCCATTTGACAAAAGTCTGGTAACTCACAAGTGCCAGCCTTAATTGCTAGCTGCTTCTGTGCACCACTGCCAGTGTCTCTAACTTCTTCATGCTCCCCTCCCTTCCTCCCGGCAATGCCTTTTATCCTATTTGATGCCTTATGTGATCTTCCTCCTTGCGTGCGTCACTAGGCAGCCTCCTTCATTCTTTGGCTAGGTCTCCTGTGCGTTGTTGCTCCTTCCCTGCTGATGTCACCATGGCAAGCCTTGGTGACCTCAGCTGGGAGCTCCCTCGAGTCTTTCCCATCAATTCAGTCTTTCATCTTTGATACCCTTGGTTTATGAACTTTCATGTTGCCCTTTTAAAGGTGTTTTGTTTGGGGTTTTTTGTTCTCTGTCATCAGCACCTGGATCTGGAGGGTTGGTATCTTAGCCAACCCACAGGGTGTTGCTGGGACAGGGGCTCTATGAGCCAGACTCTGCAGGAGCGCCATTGCAGACACCTAGATTTGTTTGAAGCCCATTAAGATTCCACTTCATATGCATTGCTTGATTCACCCTCTGCCAGAGTGAAGAGCTGTTGAAAAAATGTTGGAAACTGTCCCTAATCTAAGCATCAGCTCAGTCAAGGACTTAAATTCAACCCAATTTTCAGGAGTGATGCATTATTCCTTCTTGGTCTGTACATGTTTGATGTTTAGATTACACACACACATACACATACAGACACACACACACACACACACACACACCAATCTCTCAGCTGTGCAAGATTCTAGGGGTTCTAGATGCTCAACCAGGGTTCATGCTTCCTTTTGGGAATGAGGCACAGCAGAGACTGTGGTATCTATATGATAGATGGTTTATTTACACATATATACAACTTAGTTGCCAAGTATCTAATTGGCAGCCAATGTAGAAAGCAGAAGAAGTGGCTGAGGAGAACATTTACACATATATACTACGTCATAATCAGAGCACACCCACTGAAATCATTCAGTGATGCCTAACATAAATCCATTGATTTCAATAGGTCAAGTTGACGTGGTCAGTTACAACCATCTGAATATGTTTCTAGGTGATGCTGCAAAGATGATGCAAAGCTGCTCTCTGGAGTGTGGATCTAATAGGAGCTACAGAGAATTGTCCAATTGTCCAACAAGGAGCTACAGTGGTGGATTTGGCAAAAATGGCTTCCCTCCTCATTCCACGGATACTTTTCTATACAGTCGTACCTCTGAAGTTGAACGGAATCCGTTCCGGAAGTCCGTTCGACTTCCAAAACGTTCGAAAACCAAATCACAGCTTTTGATTGGCTGCAGGAAGCTCCTGCAGCCAATCAGAAGCCGTGGAAGCCCCGTCAGACATTCGGCTTCCAAAAATAGTTCGCAAACTGGAACAGTTACTTCTGGGTTTGCAACGTTCGGGAGCCAAAACATTCGGGAAATAAGCTGTTTGAAAACCAAGGTATGACTGTATATGACTGGATAGCTCAGCTGGTTAGAGCATGGTGCTGATAACGCCAAGGTTGCAGGTTCAGACCCCATATGGGACAGCTGTGTATTCCTACATTGCAGGGGGTTGGACCAGATGATCCTCAGAGTCCCTTCCAACTGTACAATTCTATGATGAGATAGATGTCTGAAAAGGCAGACAAAAGTAGCCCTGGAACTTAATCCACTTCTGCTTCATCACACAACTTTCCCTAGATTAAATAGCAGAGCTACTTATTTCTCTGCTGCCATAATTTTATTTGTATCATTGCACTACTACAAGAACCAATTGACTTGGTAGGTATTGATTCTCAGAGCTCATGCATATGGAGCTTGATGGCTAATTGAAGAGATATATAAATTCACTCAGCTGTGAAAGATTTGCAGCACTAGGGTAAAGCTCTTTAAAGGGAAAATGTCTAGCTGATAAATTACCTCCCTGGATAGCTAAAAAGTTTTTCGCTTTCCCCAACAACCAAACTGAAACAGAGAATTGTTTGAATGTGGATTTGCCTTGTCGGCCAATCCTATGCATGTTTTACTCTGAATTAAGTACTACTGGTTTTAGTGTTTCTCATTCATTTTAAATAACATAGGATTGCTGTCTTCAGCCTTTTTCATAAGTTTGTAAGGAGAGTTCTGCTGGATCAGACCAGAGGCCTGCGTAGTCTCATGTTCTGTTCTGACAGTGGCCAACCAGATGCCTATGTCATGAACCCCGACAACTGGCCAGAAAGATTGTGGACTAAATTCATGGAACGTGAAGCAGGATGACACCTACTTTCTCTACTCTAGACCTTCAGACATTCAAGGTCTCTGTAAGCACAAAACCTATGCACCCACACATGGACATAGCACATTGATAATAAGCTTTCTACTCCATTTTAGAATAGGTGTTTTACTAACTGGGGACAAAAATTGGCACTGGAGTAGTGATATCTTGATTTTTCAAACTGGAAACAAAATTCATTCCATAGAGATCTCTATAACAAGGAAACGGCCTGAATGTCACCTGGTGATATACAGTGGTACCTCGGGTTAAGTACTTAATTCATTCCGGAGGTTCGTACTTAACCTGAAACTGTTCTTAACCTGAAGCACCACTTTAGCTAATGGGGCCTCCTGCTGCTGCCTCACCACCGGAGCCCAATTTCTGTTCTCATCCTGAAGCAAATTTCTTAACCTGAAGCACTATTTCTGGGTTAGCGTAGTCTGTAACTTGAAGCGTATGTAACCTGAAGTGT
This sequence comes from Podarcis melisellensis, assembly GCF_964234715.1. NCBI lineage: Eukaryota > Metazoa > Chordata > Lepidosauria > Squamata > Lacertidae > Podarcis > Podarcis melisellensis. The sequence continues at coordinate 49,496,858 of NC_138530.1, forward strand.
ATGTAACCCGAGGCACGACTGTAAAGAAAAAGTAATGGGAACAGACCCTTCCCTTCCCTTATAATCATAATATCTGCAATTAGCATTTGTTCTGGTTACTCGGGCATTGATTTGATCTTCAGTGTATGAAGCAGTTGCTGAGAAAAGATGGAATTTGCTGCTTGTAGCTTTGAAGTTGCTTTGTAATAATGTGACCATTCTGCTTTAAGAAATGATGCTGTTAGGAAGAATGGGCTCAGGGTGCAATGGACTGGGAAATTCTCCAGCACAAGCCACATGAGATGGCTGTAATTAATTAATCAACTGCTATAGGATTAAAGGCTTGGAGGTTACCTGGTACCTCCTTTGTAACTTAGTGCTGAGGGCCTTTTTCTGACATGGGAATAAGGAAGTGAGAAAAGGAGAATGTGGTTGAGAAATTATTTCTAAGCTGCGTTGTTACCAAATCTGCTCATGGGCACACACATATACATCTAAAATAATTTCTTCACAGAAGTATCACTTCAGTCAGATAGCCTTATCTGGAGAGGATTGCACACCACAGAGGCTATTGCAAAGGACATGGCCACTTTAGAAAATACAGTTGTACCTTGTTTGGAATCCATTCCATAAGTCCGTTCGACTTCCAAAAATGTTCGACAACCAAGGAGCGGCTTCCAATTGCCTGCAGGAACTTCCTGCACTCAATCGGAAGCTGCGGAAACCGTGTCAGATGTTCAGTTTCCAAAGAACGCTTGCAAATCGGAACACTCACTTCCGGGTTTATGGCATTTGGGAGCCAAAACATTCAAGTTGCAAGGCGTTCAGGATCCAAGGTAAGACTGTACCAGTATTGGCTTGCTTGCTTGGGAGAAATTAGCAACAAATGCCAGAAATATGAATGAAGATAACAAAATTTATTTACACAAAGTGGAAGACGGTGACTAAAATGGTTTTGCAGTTTGAAGTACTAATATATAAATATGAACAGCAAGATAGAACCATGCAATTGTAGAATTGGAAGGGACCACAAGGGTCATCTAGTCCAACCCCCTGCAATGCAGGAACCTTCTGGCCAGTGTGGGATTAAGAGTCTCATGCTCTACGAACTGAGCAAGTTACCCAGGCTACTCAAACCCATGTTGTCTGGACTACAAGCCTAAACAGTACCCACTACAGGGTTAGAGAGAGAGGGAGATTGCCAAATATGGAGTGACGGTGGGAGCTGAAGAATCAAGCCTAAACACAGCAGGGTGGAAAACTTAGATGCATAGGACTAGGATTTGGATTGATACCAGGTCTCAGGGACAGTACAAGGAGGAGGTCACTTACTTATGAAGCATGAGCTGTACAAAATCACTATCCTACAATAAAAGATGCCACAATTTAAGCATTAGTATTTTCAAACTTTTCCTTGCGTGATCAGTTAGAAAAGCCATAACTCCCATGGCAATTTAAAAAACAATAACTGAGATTGCAGTCCAACCAACCAAAGAGAAGACTTTGGTGGTTCAGCTATAAAACTGTAGGGTTGATGCTCCCCAGGCTCCATCCTCATAGTACCGTATCACAGTATATCAACCCAAGTGACAGGCCAGGTGAAATATATAGGCTTCAATCTCTTTCCATTAGCCTATTTCCTGTATCTCTCCAAGAAGTCTCATACAATATGGGTTAGATTACTTAAGGGATTCTGCTCCCCTTGGAAAGAACAAGGGGGCATGGGGAGTTCAGGTGGATGTTTTATGGTCACACATAAAAATTCCTTCAAATCATAGCACACCTTTCATGTGTCCACTAACCGTGACACAAGCTTCCCATATAAGCCTCAGTATCTTCGTCATAGTGAAAATAATACCCATGTAATAAATCAGTATTACTGGGATCAGAACTCGTGGAAGGCAAGTATCTCTCCCAGGAAGCAGCACCAATTTTTTATTGGCAAAATGTTTCAGTTTTTATCTTTCAACTGGAAAAATCTCTGTTTATTGGAATTTGGAGTATATTTATGAAGTTCAGCTTTCGAGAAAGTACAACTAAGTGATGCATAGGGTAAAAGGTTTTTTTGGGCTGGTTACTAAGCCCCGCCTTGCCCCACCACTCCATCTTGCAACAATATTTTTTGAACTTTCCCCCCTGGCACATTCAAACAATGTACAAAGCAAATCATACAATGTCTGAGGAATGGTGAACTTTTCTTTTCCCTGCCCTATTCCAGTTTATTCAGATATGACCTCCTTACATGTTAGGGATGTTGGGAAAGATGAGCAACATTTTCCTTATGGGTACATAGGAAGTCTTATAACCAGGTAAGACACTTTGTCTCTCTAGTCTATTATATAAAACCAAAAACAAGTAATTAAGAGCATTTAAAAATTAATTAGAATTAACAGTAAACTGAAAAGAAATCAAGAAATGTCAGCATCTATATGTCTGAATAGGCTAGCTTAAACAGTATGTGATATGCCACACCCCCACAGCAGCTATTTTGTAACAGGCTCCCAGAGCACTTTCTCAACTTCCCCTAACCCACTCGTCTGCAGGGGGTTGGGAACTCATGGGCAAAGGGGCCTGCCACCCCAGGCCTAGTATTGTAGGGCATTCTAGAACAGGATAGCCATTTTGCCTAGTTGGCTGCATTTTCCCCAGATTCTAAGCATGCCACCCAGAACCACTTGCAACTTACAGAGATTCCTAGGTTTTATTTAGAAGGAAAAAGCCAAAGCCTATCCCTTGTACAACCCAATATTTGAGGGAAAATGTTCAGGTACATTTTTATTCTTCGGTATCTCTGCCTTGTCCAATGGATTAATGTGCTTGGGTTATGTCAGTCACATCTCCATAGTGATGTGGCTTAAGACTAAACTGAACTGGGAATCCTTTGCTTTCATATCATGCATCCTGTTTGATTCTTGGTAACCACAATGGAATAATAAGGAGGAAGATGTATGGCAGCTGTCCAACTGAAACAATTTTTCCATTCAGAATGAGCTGGTTTTTTAAAAAAGCAGAAAGCTCTTGATGATTGAAGCATGCTGTGGAAAATGAATAGCAAATGAGTAATTTCATTCTGAGTTAAGTTTTCAGATCCTTCCCTTCTCTCCTTCTGTAATACCCTTTAAATCCAAATTATATATAATCAACAGCAGAAGCAACATGATTCTTCTTGTAGCTGACAAATTCATGGGTTCATCTTGCATACCTTCCCATGCACGCTGGCTGCTTGCAGAAAAACTTTTACATTTGGTAATTATAACTCCTCCCAATTAAGTGTTCTTGAAACATGTTCAAGCTGTTGTATTTCCATGAGATGTGCCTGGATAGCCAGGAGGCATAATTGGGATCAGACATTAGGTCAAACTCAGTTAGGCCAGCACGACTGAATGCATGGAGGTATCTCACCACCTTTAGATCATTGTTGCATCATTTTTATTTTTATTTCAAAATCCAGGAAGAAACTTCTTCTTTGAGGTCATATGAGTCACACCAACAGTCCATCCATATAAGCAGTGACCAGTTTGGCTAGCAGTAACTTTTTAAGATCTCTGAGAACAGAACTAGGCACTGCTCTTGACACAGCACCACAATCCAAAATGTCCCAAAGTCCAGGCCATGTTAGCATTTCTGCATACTTACTCAAATCATTATGTCATCATGTGATGTATTTTGTCAGCCATCCATACTCCACACACATACTCCTTTAAATTGCTCACCAGGATAGAAGATGGAGACAGGGAAAAGGCACCCATTCTGGAATTCAGTTGCTTCGTGCTACTTCAGCTTTGTCCTAATGAAAGCATAGCCAACGTGGTGTTGCCCAAATAGTGTGGACTAGAACACCATCATTCTTTACCGCTAGCCATGCTGGCTGGAGTTGATGGGAGTTGCGGACCATAACATCTGGACTGCACCATATTGACTATCCCTGTCCAAATGTGTTGTTAGTTAAACAGAGAGAGGGAAAACTGGATTGATGAAAAGAATATGTGTTGGTTTCAGATAGAGCTCCCAGTAGAGACCTCCATGGCCACATGGAGACCACGTGTTGAGTTTCCTGTATTATGGAGGGTTGAATTAGATGACCCTCAAGGTCCCGTCCAACTGTACAATTCTATGATTCTATGATTTGAGAATGCCCACTTAAACTTCCTTACATGACAAACACAATCTTTTTTTTAAAAAAAAAAAAATACAAACAGGACCTCTGCTTAGGAAGGCATTGTATCATAAAAATAAACCTTCAGAGTTCAAATGCTACTTGTCAGTCAGTTTCCAGTGACGCAAGTGCTCATCGACGCAATTACAGCTCACCAGTGCTTAATCCAGATCAGTTTAAAATACATTTTTATTTAGATTCTAATGGGGTAAAATCCACTTAGGCAGATCAAATCAGTGCTAGGTATCTATAATACGAAGCTTTGCTTTCTGATATGGGCTTCCAAATATCCAGATTAAAGAGATAAATGGAAGACAGTTGCTGAAGCAGCTCTTGGGGGCCTGTTCCTGCTGCTTCAAAGTCCCTCTTAATTGTTGAAGACGAATAACCACAGCCAGGCAGAACTTCTGCTTGCTGCATTTGGCACAACAAATCCAGTAATCAGAGCAATAATTAATACCTAGCATTTATCACAGATCTTCTTCATATTCATCATGCTGTGCAAACAGGAACGAGTTCTCACAGCGCCCGGGCCAGGTGGCTAAGTGCTATTGCCCTATTTTTTACAGATAGAGGAACTCAGCCAAAGAAATGGAAAACAATTTATCAAAGCTGTGTGCTGATGTACCTGTGGCAGATGTACTGCAATAAAAGCTTGTGCAGTTTGGTTAACTGGTTACTCAGGAGCAAGGCTTGCCAGAATCTGGTTTTGGAAAGAATTACAAAGCAGTGAGGAAATTGAATGGTGCCTAAATAGGACCATTTTTGGTCCTATCATCACTGGCCCAAAACAATTACATTGACCGGGGAGGACAACCTGCAGACCCCAGGGCATCTAGTGTTAGTACTCCATTCCCCCGCTATGCAGATATGTGGGATTGTAATATCACATGTCTGTGTATTAACATTCCAGCACTGGTTGTTGGAGTCATGGGAGTGGAAGTTTGTTTTACACTGTTCCACTCCCTATTGCTTTTGAAGTTCTCTTCTCTCACAGAGAGAAAGAAGGAGAGGAGCCATGTTTTCCCTTTGTCTGATTTGTACATAATAAAGTTAGCTTAGTACTCACACCTCCAGCTTAGCTTTGCTGTTATTGACTCTGCTAAGTCAAAGTGTGCTGATGTCCAAAAGCCATGAGTCACGGAAGCACGTCAGGGAAGAAGATTGATGGATCTCCCAAGCGGCACACAGAAGGGAGAGACGGGCCAGCTTGTATATGTCGTTTGCCTGGGGGTCTGTCCTGCCTCCCCGCGACCCACCCCCCCAACATCTAGAACAGGCTAATACCAAGCCATAGTGTCAGGATTCAACTTCAGTTTGTTGGTCCTCATCTGAATTGAATCAAAGCAATTGCCTAGCCTCCACTAAATATGACAAAGTAGAGCTGAGTATCATCAGCATACTGAAGAAATCTCAATCCAGACCCTTTTTATGACCTTTCCCAATGACTTCATGCAGAGGTTAAAGAGGTTAAAGAGCACAAGGAATATGAAGACCCCGCAGCACTACTGCCATAGGGCTGAGCAAAAGCCACCATATCCTCATGTCCCCAACTCCCATCCCACAAAGTAGGTCCAGCTAGATACCATAATCCATGTCTCAAAAACTGCTGCAAAAATGTTGAGGGCTCTTTTCCCCTGCTTTAAGTGATAATTGCTGGCATGTTAAAATTCCAGAACGGTAGCTTTGTTCGTCTGCAGCAGCACAAGGATAAAAGCTTGCTGTCCCACATTAGAGACTGTGTAGTCTGTTTGCAAAGAGTCATCTTAGGTCACAGGCCCTTTCATCAGTTAGAGCAGATGGAGTTGGCTCTTGCTTCTGAGAGCTCCTGCCGCCGCCACTGCTAAGCCAGTCAGTCTAGAGGGTGCCGCAGCGCTTTGGAGAGCTACCATGACGTCCTGCGCTCCTCAGATGATTTTACCCACAGTGTGTTCTGCAGATGTGGGTGTATGGGTAGATTTAGCTAGATTTTAGCATAAATAATGGAAGCTGCTAGCTGCTAACAGAGCCGCTCAAGGCATAACATCTGAAACAGGCTCCTTTTCCAAAGAATAATATATAATTAACGTTTGTGGCACATTTTAAATTAAATCTGTCATCAACGGGAATCCCTAGCCATTTGCATGTTTGTGAAATAAAAGATCCGAGAAGGTGATGTTTTGACTTTCTTGTCACATCCCTGTCAGCTTCTTCAGTTCAACCAGTTGCCTAGGCATGTCTACCAAGCTTGTTCCTTGGAGAATGCTTCACATTTGGGACATTTCCATCTGTTGATTAACATATTTACTGACTGACATAACTCATCTTTATTCTGGTGGGTTTAGGAGCCTAGCCTGACTGAGGCCATTGAAAGCAGTTTTCTCTGACCTGGTGTCCTCAAGATGTTTTTTGGCTGGGGTTGATGGGGGTTGTAGTCCAATAACATCTGGAGTGCACTGGGTTGGGGAAAGCCAATTTAAAGTGAGAGCATTCTCTTTGCTGTGGCCAGATGATGATGATGATGATGATGATTTATTTATTTATTATTTATACCCCGCCCATCTGGCTGGGTTTCCCCAGCCACTCTGGGCGGCTTCTAACAAAATATTAAAATACAGTGGTCAGATGGATTATAGATCCAAATTCTCTGCCAGGTTTAAATAATGCTACAAAAGTTGGGTGCCTGTCCCTCTCTCTCTCTCCTGAGCGGTGGCAAGAGCCTATGGAGTTTCAGGCACTTACGCAGGGCCTGTGTTCCTTTAGAGAACTGAGACATGGTGCAGACTGTTGTAGCTTTAAGAAATATGGTTCCGTCAGTCTGCATGTAGGGAGTCCAGCTCTTACAGCATGGTCATTTCAGGAGGGGCTTGTGCAGCCAGCCTGCCCAAGATGTATCCCAGTCATTCTTCTTCCCCCTCTTCTTTCCAGCAACCCTTGCTCAAGACTATCTTCCTATCACCTCACAGTTATCCTGGCAACCATCCAAACCCCCATTCTCTTTTTACACCTAAAGGAAGGGGGGAAGGACAGTTCTCTTGCACTGCCAATGCCTTCAATGGCCCTGTATTGTTTCTTAAAGGCCCTAGCTTGGCCAGGTCGTTTTGCATAGGCTAACCCAGGAATTCTTTTGCAGCTTGTATTTCTTCCTTCACATTCCAAATCATCAAAATTCTATCTTTTATTAATTTCTAGGGTTTGTCCTCCCCCCCATCTGTAAAAATAATATCTGAACAACACGACTGCTGCCATCCTGTAAAGGTAAAGGTAAAGGGACCCCTGACCATTAGGTCCAGTCGCGGATGACTCTGGGGTTGCAACACTCATCTCGCTTTATTGGCTGAAGGAGCCGGCGTACAGCTTCTGGGTCATGTGGCCAGCATGAATAAGCCAGAGCAGTGCACGGAAATGCCGTTTACCTTCCCGCCGGAGCGGTACCTATTTATCTACTTGCACTTTGTGTGCTTTCAAACTGCTAGGTTGGCAGGAGCAGGGACTGAGCAACGGGAGCTCACCCCATCACAGGGATTCGAACCGCCGACCTTCTGATCGGCAAGTCCTAGCCTCTATGGTTTAACCCACAGCGCCACCCATAGTTGATTCCAATTTCCACCTTGTGTGGTTAGGGCAGACTTCAGGGTTACTGGGAATCAGCAGTTATAACAAGCATGTTGTGCAACTACAAACTGCATTGGACAAATATTTACTGAGCAAATGTACATACAGATAATGACAAACGGAACCCCAAAAATCTTGATGCAATTCTTGATTGTGCTTTAGAACAATAAGACTGCAATCCTAACTCCAATTACCTGGGACTTGGCACCATTGAATTCAATAGGACTTACTTCTGCGTAGGCATGGATATTGCCAAAAGTGGAAAATAAGCTCTGCAAGGCACATGTAAGTTGACAATAAGGGAAGTGAAAAAAAGAACTTGAGATGCTACAAGCACTGAGACCTTCTTTGAACATCTCAGAAACCGGAAACCTGTTAGATTGTTAAGCAATGGTACTAAAGGAGACAGCCAAATTCTTTGTGCAGGGAAGACACTAGATATAAATTTGATTCTGCTGGATTCTGGGATGGAACCTGAAGAACTGAGTCGAACAGACGTGAAAAGTTATGAAGTACTAGGTCTTGTTAATGCATTAAAAATGGACAAATCTCTGGGTTTGGGCAGCAGTCACCTGGGAGGTCTAAAAGAACCAAAATGTCAAACTTCTGACCTTCTAGCAAAAATATATAACTTGCTCCTAAAATCAGCCTCCATAACAGTGGATTGGAAAGTAGCCAATTTAAAAAAAGAGGGACCCCAGGAAATTAAAGGCCAGTTATCTTAACATCTGTTCTTGGTAAATTGATGCTAATTTAGGCAATGCACGTAAGGCTTGAATCGTTCAAATTCAGAGGCGGAACAGGTGAGAGCTAACCAGCCTAGGATTTATTAGGAAATTTGGACAAAGCATGGATTGTGGCTGGATTGTGCCCACACAAATGTGTGCATATTTTATTGCATCCATCTTTCTGCTGTGACAGATTCCTGACATATTTTGTTGCATTGTACTAATGCAATCATTGACATGTGGTTTATTTTCCATTATGACATACACCAGATAAATAGTAACTTAGTGTAAACAGTGGCATCTGACACCAGACCATCTGTTAGAGCATATTTCTCCCATCTGGGATTCTGTGTCTGAAGATCAAGAGAATGAAAGGCTTGTAGCATTTGGAACTTGATGTCATGGTTAATTTTTTAATAGTAGATGATTGGTTTAAAAGATGGGGGGTGTAGGATAAAAATATTCAGCAACAAAAATAGTTGATGGAGGCTGCCTTCTGTATCTGTCATAAATTGTTTGCTAAATATGGACCTTCAGGAACCCCACATGTTATTAATATTATTTTAAAAGCCTTTTACACATAGACAGCTGTTTAGGGAAGCTTTGGTTTGTTCATAAATATAATCCTAGTGGTGGTTGCATCTGCAGCTAATGCACATAATGGAAAGAGCTAGGGAATACTACTAGGACTGTAATTTCTTTCCATAATGCAATTCAGTTTCTGTACGAGGAAAAAGACAACACTATCTGAATTTATTATTCCACCCTGCAGCCCTTCACCATAAAGTCCCAGGGAAGGTGACAAGAATGTAAAAATACAATTTTAAAATAAGCTAAACAATTTACAACCAAAAGAATAAGGTGGAGCCTAAAAACATATCTCTCAGGTGTCAAAGGCCACCAAGAAGGTGAAGATGTAGTAGATTTCCACTGGATTTTGCAACAGAATATGGCGTTTAATAGAGCACATGCAAACATCTATCCAGAACAGTTTGAATTATTTGAGTAAGCCGTATGCAAGTGATCAGTTGAAACTGCTGGAAAGGAAGGGGCAAAAACCAGCGAGGGGGGGTGGGACACAGGCAGATTGATGGAAGGCAGCAAAGCCCCTCAGCAAGCAATTAGTTCAGACCTCTGGCTTCATTCAGAGAGATGGGAATAACACAGCCAGCAACGGAGGTATATCATTACCTATCTTCAGGTATTATGAAGAGGGTATATGTGAGGGGGCAGTGTGGATGAGCTTAGCCCCCATCACAGTTTCTTATGCCTTCCGGGGACTCAGCTACATTAGTAAATATAAAGCATTATAAATGTGTTATAACCCCGTGATGGCGTTGCAGAGCTGAAATCGGAATTCTATGAAATTTTCCATTGTGAGCCTTAAAGTGCTTTCTTTCAGAGCTTTTTTATTTATAGATGTGTAGTTGCAGCCCAAATCGTGGAAGGCGATGGATGTGGGGATACTTTTTGTATCCATGGAGGCTCCCTGTCTGTAGAGGCCTGGAAGTCCTTGCCACTCACACGAAATGGGGCAAAGGTTCACATGTGGACTTGGTGCTGCAAGTTCCCCACCTTGAGCTAAGAAGTATCACTGCGGCCTGTGGATGGTTTGCCAGCTTCCATACAGTTGGCTCTGTTACCAGGAATCACCTCTTTTGACCACAGCTTAGTGATGGCACACTACTTGAATTTCCAGGTCTGAAGCTGTTGGACTATGGCAAAACTGACAGGAAAGCTCAGGAACCAAGAAGACAAAAACTTCAAGAAAAAATGGGGGGGGGGATTATATTTTATTTAGGAGACCACTGTAAGCAGATGAAAACTTTAGCAGGATTCTAATAACACTCGGAATGTAACAAACACCATGCGCAATATGGACAGATACAAAATATAGGTTATGAAATAATATGCAGTTGAAAATGTTGACAATAGGACCCATGAAGGGGATGGTGGGAAGTCTGGAGATTCAGAGAAATCTCTATATACAGATATGTGTTTGGTATTGTTATAACTTTACATTTGTAAAAGCAAATAAAAATGATTTCAAAAAGAAAAGGAAAAAACAATTTCCAAGTCCGACATCCCATCATTTAGCACCAGCTGTGTACTCATGAATATCCATATATGATGCTGGAAAGGAGGTATTCCTACCATTGGAAGTTCTTGTCCGGCTCTCCAAAGAGCATATATAAGTGGATTTATTAGACAGAAATTCACTTTAAGACCTTACTCATTTGGATAAGGAACCAATATTCATGGCTCAGTGGCTGTGATCCAGAGCTTAGGGGAGCTTGTAAAGCAGTTTTGATAAGGGAGAAGCTACTGAGGTAAAAAATGAATGAAAACATCAAATGCCTAAATGTTGCATAACCAAACAGCGTGCGTAAGTAGCTTTGCTGCATCATGCTCAATGTTATGTACATTATGTATGTTTGTGTATTAAAATCATGGGGCGGCTTCTTTGACTCTGCTACCAATGATGCACTTTTCGGTTGTTAACAGCCTGAGCTGACACTTTCCTTTCATGCCTGATGTGTTAATTACATTTCGAAAACCTGTCCTTGCAACCCTCATTTAAATCCATGTGCAACTCACATGAGTAATACTTGTTAACCTATGATCCTCCCTAGCCATCCTGCAGTTTTTGAAAACTAACAGCAAATGAGTCTACATCTGGGTTCCTCAGCAAGGTAATTTAATTTGATTAGAAATTTCATAGCTGTGAAGAGAAGTGAAAGTCCCACTTCCATAGACTCAAGGCTCAAACACACACAGAGACACATTCTTACTCAATTTTCTTTCAAACCCATTTCCTTTCAAAATATGTTATATAAAATAAAACAAGAAATCTAAATGTGCCATTATTGCCAATATGCATGGTTTTTTAAATCTCGGAATTCATAAATCTAGTCCCAATAAAATGTATGGAATAAGAGGTTGATCTCAACTGTCTTGTGGGTTTCAACATACCCTTTCCAATCCAAATCAGGATATCAACAGATAATATATGAGAGATGATTGATAGATAGATGGATATAGAACTAGATTGAACCAATCATGTGGGTAGACTCTCCTGCCCCGTAAACCCACATATTTATTTACTACTAAAATGATTTTACTAAATGAAGCAAATGACTTAACGTTTTGCCCTGAAGACTAAATTCTATAGAAAGGTTCATATGCTTTGAGGGACACAGAGGACTGAATGTCCAAATTACAATTCACTCCAGTAAATAATCTGAGTAATATTGTACATGATAGCAGAGATCTGTCATTTTTGCAAGGGGACAGCAGAAGAGTGACAGTTAAAGAATCCACAAATTACAAATTATGTACTAGTTCAGTTTTGGCTCAGTACTACCATGGAGGCAGAGCACACAACATACATTTAAATCACACGCACTCTCTAGCTCTGTGAGGGTTCCCAGGATTCTTTGAGGGAAGAATGTACTTTAAATGTCTGGTGTGTGGCCACCAGTTCAATATGAGAGGTTTCCCCCTTCCAGCCCTTCCCATTATAGAAGCTGTTGATGTCCCAGCTTAGATTATTAGATGAAGCTAAACACATTTGATCTTAAAGCTACCACAAGAAGACCCCCCTCCTCTCTGGATTGTCCTGCCCCATAACGTGTGTTAGCCAAACACTCAAGAAGCTGCTTAAAGCAAGTCTGATCCTGGCGAGTGCGTCATTGGATCCCTTTAGAAAACTGGCATTGTTAGACGCCATCTCCACACCCCAGCTGCTTCATCTGCTATTGGCTTAATAATTAACTGCCTTCATAGGCACTGCAATAACATGAATCATAGGCTCACTTTTTTAGGTGTTAATGAGGATATACTATGTAATTTTGTAGGAATTCTACCATATGGGCCAAGTGAAGTACATGGATTACGTGCGGGGTTCTGCTGCTAGCAGAGAGCTCTGTACAGAACTGTCTTTAGTCCACAAGGAAGCCATTTCTGAAAGGATTTGTGATGTAGCAGAAGAAATGCACATGGGTCTGTGCACCACACACATGGAGGCGTCTTTCTCTCTCTCTCTCTCTCTCTCTCTCTCTCTCTCTCTCTCTCTCTCTCTCTCTTTCTTTCTTTCTTTCTTTCTTTCTTTCTTTCTTTCTTTCTGCAAGAGGACATTCCATGCAGGCGAGAGACAATACTTGTGATGACCCAGAGCACCTGTGCAGGACTTTCCCTATAACCTAGGGAAAAGGCTGATTAAGCAGAAAGCGGTCACTTCTGTGTTTCCTTGCTGCTGCTGCACTTCCCAGTGGCAAGAAGCAAGAGGAGGAACTCAAAGATCTCTTCTCAATCCATCTGAGAAATAAATGCTCTCATCAAGTGACTTGTCACCCCATAAAGATACCCTAGCTTGAGTAGAATGCTAGGAGAATATAAAAATGGTGGGCACGGGAGGGATCCAATGTTTCATCTTGAGTCCTTCCCAGAAGACAACAGCAGTCCACTGCAGACTGAGGGGTGCTAATGCTGCATTGCGTTCTGGTACAGCGAATTCACAGTGCAATCTCAAACAATACATCTAAGAAATCTAGACTCCACCTCCTTCCTGTGGTCTAATAGAAGACATCATGCAGGAGGGCGAGTTGAGAGCTCTGCCAGGGAGATGTATAACAAACCAGTTCAGTGACCTGGAGCACAAATTCAGTGATCAAGATTCACCAGGTGGCAGAATGTGGCCTGGGAGCTTGGCAACAGCGTTCCATTGCTTTAATCAGTTCACCTGCTTCTTATACATCAAAAAACAGAGGAGATGCATGACCAAAAAAGAGTGCGCACGTTTCCATCGTATCTCCATATGCTAATTTGTAGGGGTACATATTTATAAACAATTACCGCAATTTAAATAGAAACACATCTCACCATTGTGGGGAAGACTGTGAGCAGATGGCCTATGCCACATCTGCTCATTCTGCTGCCCAGATGCTAATAGTTGATGGGCAACTTCAAGGCCGCTGATGTCACTTCATAGGGTACTTTATCTTTAACCTGGACTTACCCCCAACAGCCTTTCAGACAGAGGACTCCCCTCTGGCAGCACTTCACATAGAAGACTGCCATCTGTAAAACAGGGCACATGGTCACTCTCAAGTTAGCCCAGGGATTGATTGACAGCCTAAATTGTTGATGACACCTCACTCCTGACATAATCATCCCCTTCACTGAAATATTTATATGTCACTTTTACATTGTTCAGAGTGACTTACAAAGCAATAACAGAAAACATTAATCACAAATTAAACAAGAAGAGCATCAACAACATCTGAAGTTCATTTAGGTGCAGATAGAGTGGTTACAGTCACAAATTAACCTAAGAAAAATAGGCGTTGCGGCCATTGTGGAAAGAAAGCAGAGAGAGCTTATCAAACTGGGAGGGCTCCCACACCTTTGGAGAGGCCTGTGGAAATGCCCTGTACTGAGTGACAGCCTGCCTCAATAGTGCCACAGCACTGGCACCTCCCTCCCAGTCAAAATCAGTTTTATTTACCCCCTGTCACACACACACACACACACACAGAGAGAGAGAGAGAGAGAGAGAGAGAGAGATATCTCCCAACGTATATCCTGCACTTTCCTCAAAAGGAGCCCAGGGCCGGTAATCACCAATCACCACTCTGAGACCTGCATTTCCAGAGGGTGAGCAGTGTTAGCCTGTTGCAGGTCTTTGTTGTTGTTTAGTTGATTAGTCAGAGCATGCCAGGCACTCCTGTCTTCCACTGCCTCCTGCAGTTTCATCAAATTCATGTTGGTAGCTTCGAGAACATTGTCCAACCATCTCATCCTCTGTTGTCCCCTTCTCCTTGTGCCCTCCATCTTTCCCAACATCAGGGTCTTTTCCAGGGAGTCTTCTCTTCACATGAGGTGGCCAAAGTATTGGAGCCTCAGCTTCATGATCTGTCCTTCCAGTGAGCACTCAGGGTTGATTTCCTTCAGAATGGATAGGTTTGATCTTCTTGCAGTCCATGGGACTCTCAAGGGTCTCCACCACCACAATTGAAAAGCATCAGTTTTCCAGTGACCAGCCTTCTTTGTGGTCAAGCTCTCACTTCCATCCATCGCTTCTGGTAATGTATTACTCTTACAGTATCTTAAAGTCTAACACTGTCATTAAGGCATGAGCCATCCTGGACTACAGTCCACTTCCTCAGGCACATGTAGTGTTATCACAAGTTACAGGTTATATATGCACATGGGAGGGGTTGTAAACAGAGGGAAATGAGTGGAGTCGCCCAAGAACAGCCCCCTGGCACTGCAATTAGGTTACCATCCCCTTGTTAATACGCTGACACCCTGAACACTAAAGAACACAGCTCTAAGAAAAAGTTGTTAGTTTCAGTTAGTGGTGCATAAGAGTTCCAAAATAAATTCCCTTGCGGACTACAATATCTGTCAGGAGCAGGTGAACTGAGTGTCTGCAGTAACAAGCTGCTGGGGAATAGGAAACTGAAAAACCCACCCACCCCAACAGTTAAGTCAACCAGAATCTTCTTGTTTTTGCATTGGGTGTCTCACACATTTTAGGAGTTCCTTGGATGTGTCTGAAAGAGTGCAGTTTGCCCTCTCAATGTTCTTCCACTTTCATGTTTCATTAAAGAGAGAGAGAGAGAGAGATGGTTTGAAATCTAATCACATCCCATATAACCCTGCCCCATAAACTGAATCACTTAGTCATTCATCCAGATTAATTATATCTCTCAATTTCCCTGCTGCTATTTGGCCTGTTCATGTGGTTATAAAGAAAACATTATTTAAGAGTCCTTCTGGTTAATTGTTCTTCAGATATCCAGACACTGGCCTTTAAGTGGTACTGAATGAGTATTTCTAATTATAGGATGTTTAGAAGAAAGAAAGAAAGAAAGAAAGAAAGAAAGAAAGAAAGAAAGAAAGAAAGAAAGATAGAATGAATTGTGTTAGTTTATGTAGCTTTCTTATAAACTATCACACATTTACGTGGAGTTTTAAAAATGCTTAAACTAGCAAATAAAAAAGCAAATATCTAACCATTATTTAAAAGTAAATAACAGCAAAAGCCCTGGCACAAAGACACCAATCGGGTCCCACCTTATGTTTGAGGCTGTGGTTCAACGTTTGGTGAAGCAAAGTGGTCAGTGTTCACCAAGAAGTGACCCCCCACTGAACATCTGAATGGCTGTCATTCCTCTATTTGAAGGGCTGTCCAGTCCAAGTTCAGATTAAAGCTCTAAAGACCCCTAAGAAGAGAGAGCAGAGGCCCTGAAGTTGACCATCAAGTTAGTGCCTGGGCAGCAGACTGAGGAGGCACACAGACCACCTGGTCACAGTCTTCCCCACTAGGGAGTGATGTCTAAATGTCTAAATGATGTCTAAATGTTCCTCTCTACATGCAAATTAGCATATGCATTCATTTATTTTTGCAAACCTGTGTTCTCATTTGTCCTCTTTTTCTTTCTTTGTAATGTGGAAGTAGCCACCCTATGTATGAGGTCAGAAGTGGGGAGAAAGAGCGGCTAGTAATATTGGGGTGGGGGGAGGGAGAGCTGCTATGCTGCTTGTGTGTGGTTTGTCTCAATTGTTCAGACATCTGGACTGTGACTATCACTTCTTTGAATTATGTGAGCCCCTCTGGCACCGAGTTCCCTACTGCAATCAGAAGGAAAGAGGTTTAAGGCTCTCTAATTCTCTAAAATCCAGCTCATTACTTCCCTTTATTTCCTCCATACTAACTCTAAATAACATGTTTCCATTCACTGCTTTTAAGAGTTTGAAAGCTTCCTGCTTAATGTTTTTCATCTAGGTACCTGCATTAGATGACTTGAGGAACGTTCACCGCAAGAAATAAATTATTCCAAATGTGGCTCTGCATGTGTGTTACTACTGTGGAATAACTCAGTACTTTAAAACTAGCTGCAGGAGAGCTGCATAAATCCTCAGACCAATAGATGGGTATCTTCAGCAGCAAAAGCACCTCCTTCAGACAAAAGGCACTCCCTGCCTTTCTTGCCCTGGCTTTTCTGTCATGAGAGCAAGAAGAGAGGAAGTCTTAGAGTGGTTACACACCCAGCCTCCTGGAACTCTGGATGAAAATAGCTTCCAAATTGGATAGAATTCTGAGCTGAAGCTGCCAAATTAATTAAACAGTCTGTGTAACTATAAAATTAAACAAGCATAACATCAAATGTGAAAAGGACCCAAGGGAACTGACTAAGGAGTGAAAACAGCTTCCATTGTTTACAACCTTGCTGCACATGTTTTATAGGTTACAGAAACATTTCTATCCATAATATGAAAAATTGTTGCCTCCCCCCCCCTCCAATAAACTGGGTATCGGCTTCTCTTAGACCATATCAGATTTCAGACCCTTTAGAGTTTGTGCCCAATCTGAAATGAATCCATATCAGTCTCCTGGGCAATACAAGATGCAAGATGATCTTTATGATAGCATCATCTTTGGCCAAGGTCTACAAATCTCAGACCCTACAGTTGTCCTCACACAATTCAGATCCGTCTTACTGCCTGCACTAATCTAGGACCAAACTAGATGTGAAAACAATTAATGTGTGCTTTTAAAGAAGTTCTTAAAAAGTCTCTGTAGAGAGGGAGGTAATAAAGAATGGGACTACAGCAAGTGGGGAAGGGGGTTAGCATTTGTGCCATGGCCCCAATGAAAATTCTTCCCTGGGGCAAAGGCTTCTATTGGTGCCAGTAAGAGATTCCTTCTCAGCTCCAATAGCAGCTTCAGGGGGGCAATTTTTGTCTAGACCTTGTCAGAGAAGGAAAAGGTTTAGTCCCATCCCTCTCCAGTCACAATCTTACTTAAACCCCTATATGTTTGCTATTTACAGGGTGTGTGTTTTGCAATTGCATGTTAACGGCTTTGATGCAATTAATGTGATGTTTGATTTGGCTCTTGCCAAAGGTGGAAGGGAAGGCTAGCAGGGCATCAGTATTCCCATGGATGCCCTTTGCATTCACAGTACAATTAAAACTGGGTGGTCTGGAAATAGCCTGGGAAGTTGATCTCAGTAAGCCTGTTTAAAGACTGATGAAACTTCCCTTCAGAGCCAGTGGGTTCTGCATCATCTTTGGAACTCCTGCCAGCCTCCATGTGATGAACAAAAAGATGTCTCTGCTATAGTGATGGGGGGTGAGGCTCATGAGACTTATTTGCACGCATGGTTGGGATGTGAAAATGTATCAAGATTCTGGGGAGAAGATACCTTGGATTACCAAGCAAACAATTGAGTCTAATCCTAAATTTGTGCTGCTAGTGCTATTTGCTGACGAGCATAAAAATTGTATTCATAAATACCTGATAATCTTCTTGACGGTTGCAATCTTGCTTAAAGATTACACAACGCTGGAAAGACTATGAGGTCAGCAATTTCTTATTTTATTTTATTTTGAAAGGTGGTACCAGGGTATAAGATGTTCTGTTATTGGAAAAATGAATCCTAGTTGTCACAAAATGTGATCAACCCTGATCATTTCTGTACAACATATCTCATTGTTTCCCATGTGAATCTTTGCATTACTCAGATACTCCAGGGGAACAGTTCCAAGGATTTCATGACTAAACAACTCAGTAATCTCTCCTCCTGTATGTATCTCTGAATTTTGTTCACATGCACGCACCCCGTCCAGCCTTACCCTGGTTTCATTGTAGCCCCTGAAAGCTTGTCTGAAGAGAAATCGGTCATGCAGTGCAATTATTCACATGTCTACTCAAAGTCAGTGGGTTCAATGGGATGTTCTCCAGATAAGTGTATATAGCAAGCATGGGGAACCAAGATGTTGTTGGTCTCTAGCTCCAATCAGATACAGCAGTTGGTCCTGTGGTCATAGATGATGGAGCTGTGGTCCAACAACATCTGGAGAACCATAGGTTCCTTATCCATGGTGGACACACAATTACCTAGGAGTGAATCCCATTGCATTGAATGGGAATTACTGTACCACAGATGCTTCTGGAGCTCAGGCTTTGATGACTCAGCAAATGGATAAAAGTTTGTAGATGAGCCTCAGCTACCGAGACTGTTTCTCAGAGTAGCTTTCCTGTCCTGGCTTGACACACTGGGTAATGGTAAACTCATGGGGGCCCACTGAGAAGATCATAAGAGATTATGGTGGAATGTATCAGGCAAGGTGGTCCATAAATAGGTTGGACCCTGTGGAGTTTGGATAGAATCCAGAAAACAATAAGGAGCTCGTCCTGACAGTCAAGTTAACAATAAATATCCAAATTGGGGGTTTAGAGTAGTGAGTCTCATTGGTCCATTGACTAGCAGGGCTAGAAAGCAGGATTCTTCCATGGACTGTAAAACACATGCAGCACTTTCAAAGCCTTTGTCTGCAACTCCTTAAGCATTAAGCTCTCTGTAACAAATGATATATTCATAAAGTGAAACTGTTACATGAGACAAGGAAAGAGCCATAATCTTTCCATGAGTATCTCTGTGGCTGCTGCCTGAAAGGAAACACAAAAGGAGGGATTTATCTGAAATCTTTTAAATATTCACTGTGTGGTTCCACCTTATTAAGAGAAAACAACTGGAAACAAATGGCCCTTTTCACTTAGTGGCTGAGGATCTGGAAGACAATATGAGTGAAACAGCAAAACATTTGTGGTTTTCTCATTACATTTTAAGTTGTGCTGTTAAAAATCCTTAATGTTCAACCCATGAAATTAGCATTTAGGGGACGTGGTGACATATGCTCTTTAGCACTAGAGTTTAGGTGCTTGCAGGCCGAGATTACTTTGGAGATTGCAAGACTATGTAAGGGTGAGTGTCCCGAGTCTGGAGGCATCATTGGGCTCAGGCATGAAGTGATGGGCTCAGGTGGATGAGGGGAACAAGAGGGTGGCACGGGGTGGGGGCTGAGGTAATGGAACAGAGACTAGAGGAAGTGGATAGTTTTCTTACCCAACATATGGCAGCCCTGGATGGTGAAACAGGGTGCCTAACTTCCTACTTCTCTCTCGGGAAGAGGAGCACAGCAATGGAAACCAGGGAGGCCATCAAGCAACCACTGGAGTTGGAGAAACCTGAGTCAGAAAGGGGCACAGCTCTGTAGCCCAGAACCTGGTGGTGGTGCTTCTGCTGCTGGAAAGAGAAACTCCCTCAATGCAGTGAGCATCTACATGCTTAACAGTCTTGCAAAGGCACAAGAGTCTCTCAGATAAGCTCTTTAAAAGCCTGACTGATGGGTGGACCAACCTGTTGGGACAATTCCACTGCTTTCATGCAGTTCTGAACTCCTTGACCCAATCTTGGGCTCCATAAAAAACTGGCACTGCTGCTTCTAGCCCAACTAGCCTTGCCTCTCCTGTCACTTTGTTTCATCCTTCAACCTTTCTAGTGATATCTAGATCTCAAATGCATCAATAAGGTAACCAAATACAGGTATTAGCACATGCGCGTGCACACACACACACACTGCCTTTCTGCATACCATTTTTAGAGTCTAAAACATATAAATTATATAAAATGTAAAGTTGGTCCTGTGAGGAAAGCAGAGGGGACAGTCCAACAGGCGCTGACCCTAGCGCTGTCTTTGCCTGTCTCTCCCACTCACTTCTTCCTTCCCATGTTCAAATGAAAGAATCAAGCTCTTTGCTATAGTATATTTCTGGAGCATAACTTTATAAGTACACTAATATATACATATTTTGATGCAATGATACACGTTGTTGTATCTATCTGTTTATGTGCAGGTTGCTTTAGGAAACCTGGAGCGGATATGTGTTTAATATTATATGTATAACAATGTGAGTAAGAATACACATTGTGCATAATAATGCATATAACATGTGCAAATTGTTTATATTGCTTCTCATTTTGATTAATGAGTGAGACAGGAATTGGGGGGGAGGAACGTGTGGATAAGCTCAACATGGAGATTTTCAGAAAACTCCTTCTGCAGGGGAGAGTCTATGGCACAACCTTAGACAGCAAGTGTGCACATCACCTCCTCCAAATATTTGCTTCTGTCTCAGCTTTTCTCCTTTCTTTCCTCCAAGGATCTGAAGGTGGGATAAATTAGTCTCTGCATTTCATCCTCACAATAACTCTGTGAGGTAAGTTAGGCTGTGACTGGCCCAGCGTCACCTCATGAGTTTCATGTCTGAGTGGGGATTTGAACCCTTGTCTCCCGGATCTTGGTCCAGTGCTCTAACCACTACACCAGCCTGGCTCATTACCCTTTACTTACTTACTTATCAAACCTTTATTAGGCATTATGCGAATAAAACCATAGAAGAGAAAATAGCATATAAAGGCCTTGAAATATATGTAAAAGGGCAGCAGTTGGCTACATACATATATATATATATATACATATAGAATCAATGGTTTTCTTTGTTAACCTGCTCCTTGGAGGACTGCTACCAAAAACTCGGCTACCCCCGCCGTTACCCTTTGGTCAACGTCGGATAGGTAGAGTCCCACACATTCACCTTGCTGGGGTTCCAGACCACCCAAGAGAGGGGACAGCACGCGTTGACGGAGCGTACTGTACAATGGGCAATGAAAGAGAATATGCTCTACAGTGTCCGGGACATTCATAGAACATCTGCAGAATCTCTTATTTCTAGGAATGTTTTGATATCTTCCCCTGACAAATGCTGAGGGAAAAACATTCAAACGGGCCAGCATAAAAGCCCTACGTTGGGCTGGGATTATTAATTTAGTGACGTAATTGGCTCTGCTATCTAAGATATTTAAATCATAGAATATGGGGGAGCAAATTTTGTTTACAGCTGCCATAATATTTTGTCTCTCGACATCCTTTAGTCTAGTTAGGATATTATGGAAAATGTATTGCTCATTAGAATTGTACAGGGGCTCCAGCTCGATGCCTAAAGATTCAATCTTTTTTTCGAGGTGCTGATACCATCTTGATTTATAGGAGTCATTGAGCAAATCAGCGAGCAGACTTGATGGAGGGCAGCGAAAATGGCAGCGTAACCAGTACTTTATTGAGGTGGACCATGCCCAATATTCCATTGTGTGTATGCCTATTTCTGCACACATTGTTTCATATTTGATCATAGCTGGGAGTCCAAGGATACGTCTCAGAAAGCTGGAGTGGATCTTTTTTAGATCACTGTTATATGCTTGGACCCATAGCGGGATTCCATAGAGTATCTGGGATTGCACTTTTGTTTGAAATATCTGATTGGCCGCAGGAATAAATTGATTACCTTTCTGATAATAAAAACGGGCAACTGCTGATGAAGTGCACTTTGCCTGTTTTATGGCATTTGTGCGGTGGGTTGCCCACCCTAAATTGCTCTGGAATAAAATTCCCAGATACCTATAGATTTTCACTTGTTGGATTTCTTGCCCTCTTATTTTCCATTTCTCTAATTTCCAACCATTCGAGAAGACCAAATTTTTTGTCTTCTCATAATTTATAGAGAGTTTGTTGCATTCGCAGTAAAGGATCAGTGAAGATATAAGACGTTTCAGACCCAAGCTCGTTAATGATAGTAGGACAGCATCGTCTGCGTATAATAAGAGAGGAACTGGTTTCTGATTAAGTTTAGGGGCATGTGATTCTATTTTTTGAAGGTAATCTGGCAAGTCTGATAAAAATAAATTAAATAGGAAGGGGGCAAGAATACACCCTTGTTTTACCCCTTTCGAGTTAGGGATGTCTGATGAAAGGTGACCTTTGGTGTTAAGTTTGACTTGACAGGTATTAGAAGAGTGCAGATTTTGCATTAGAATCAATAAGCGCTGATCAATTTTTAATTCTGCGAGTTTCCTCCACAACTTTGGGCGGTCAATTGAGTCGAATGCACCACGAAAATCTACAAAAGCAGCATATATCTTAGATTGCCTTTGGGATCTGTATTTTTCAACCAAATGCATAAGTATAAGACAGTGGTCTAGTGTAGAGCAACCTTTGGAGAAACCTATTTGTTCTTTCCCTGGTAAATTTAGATTTTTCATCCAGGTAAGGAGTTTAGATAAGAGGTGCTTGGCGTAGATTTTCCCTATCACTGATAATAGGCTTATCGGTCTATAATTCCTTGGTTCTTTTGGGTCGCCATTTTTAAAGATTGGAATAATTATTGATCTTAACCATATCTCAGGTATGATCCCATATTTATCTATGAGAGTAAACAGTTGAGCTAAGGGTTCTGCCCACCAATCTATATAGGTCTTAAATAATTCTATTGGTAGACCGTCCGGCCCAGGAGATTTCCCCGATTTGAAATTTTTAACTATCTCTCTAATTTCCTCTTCCTTTACCCTTGGCCACTCCTGGAGTTTATTAATTTTATTTTTAGTGGTTTCATTTCCTTTAAGTTCACTGTGTAGATTGTTAAATACAGATGTAAAATATTGGGACCATTTGGATTCTGCAATTGGTGGTAGAGTTAGTTGATTTTCGGCTTTCAATCCTCCATACACTAAGTTCCAGAACGCTTTGTTGTTTTTACTCTGAATTGAGTCGAATAATTGTAGCCATTTTTGGGTTGCGTATTTCTGTTTCTTTTCGGCCAGAATGTAATGATATTTTCTTTTTTCATCAAGATAAGAGGGCTCTAGTTTAGTGCGATTATTTTTAAATGTTTGGCGCAGTTTTCTTTTTAGCTGGAAACATTCATCATCAAACCAAGGGCTAGCGCTATGTTTAAGTACCCAAACTTTAGGTGGAGTACTAAGCTCTACGAACATTTGGAAGATTTCATTATAAATTTTTGGTATATCACTGTAGAAATTAGTGGTCTTTAAGTTGGATAATACTTGTTTTCTCAGGTTGGCTGTAAGTTTTTGCCCCACTGCTGCACTCATTTCCTGGGACCATTTTAATTGGGTCATTTGTTTGTATTGAGAAGGTTCTATGATATTGTGCTTAGTTATTTTGGTTTCGTCCTTTAAGTTTATAGACAACGATAATGGCTGATGGTCGCTTTCAGTGCGCGTTCCAATTTTGAGGTCCATGATCGAATTTATGATATTATAAGGGACAAGAATATAGTCGATGACACTGCATCCTCGGGGGGAGAAGTATGTAAACTCCCCACTTCTATCGCCTTTTGTTGAACCATTCACAATCTGCAGATTAAAGTTGTTACATAATTCAAGTAGGCGTAGGCCTTCGTTGTTTACAACCCTGTCTCTGGAGGATCGTCCTATTTTCAGGGCATGTGCGATATCATTATCAGTATTCCAATTTAGTTTGCTACATAGTTGTTCATTGTTGGTTCCCACTCTGGCATTGAAATCACCTGCTATTATCAGTGAGGCATTTGGGTATTTATCGGTCAAATTTTCTATATAAAAGGTTAGTTGTGACCAATTTTCACTGCTGCTGTTGTTTTTGGTTGGGGGGATATAGACATTTACAAGTAGCAAAGTATCATTTTTTTGGGTTAAAAGTAGAGCTTGTGCAAGTGGTAAGCATTTTTCTAGTTGCTTGATTTCAAACCCTAAGTTGTCTTTGATCATACAACAGAACCCTGCTTTCGGCCGACCCTTCGCGTTTGTTTTCAATGCGGGTTTCGTATAGGAGGTGAATCCATTGATTTTAATATCTCTAGTTGACCATGTTTCTTGTAGAAGTATTAATTCAAAGTCTTTAAGGAAGTTCATTAGGTCTGGGTCTCCGTCTTTGTTTCCCCACCCTGCGATATTCCAGGACAGCAAGCGTAGGATCCGTTTTTGAGTTGGTGGCTGGTTGACAGCATTTAGTCATTCTAGTTCTGTCATTGAGTCCAGCGAGGGATTTTGTCTTGTGCAGATACAGCCATTTGTCGCTGCTGTTCCTTGTTCCTGAGAAATTTCTGTGGTTGATGGACTGTTATGGACAGTAGGACTGTTTTCAGTCTCTACTTCCATTTCTTTGGCCTCATTTGGTGTTGAACTCAATGTGTCAGGTCTATTGGAGGTCATCTTTTGTTCAGCAATGTTAGAGTCCTTTGTAGTACTTAAATAAGGGGTACCTATTTCGTTTGGAGCTAGTATTTGATATCTCAGCCAGGAATTTGTGGTCTCATTACTGGAGTTTTTCCTTGCCATTTCATATTCTAAAGGCGGCTGGATTTGAAGCTCTGCATCTATACATTTGAAAGTTCCATTAGTAGCTCTCTTTTTGACTATGCATTTTGGGGAAAGGGCTGGTAAGTGTAAAGTTTGATTGTGTATTGTTTCTACTGCATTTTGTTGACCCTGTTGGTGAATTTCGGTCAATCTGGCCTGTAACTTCGTCAATTTACTGAGTATATTTATTTGTTCTTTATCTGGTAACTTGGTAAAGTTACTCAGCAGATCTTCTTCTTCTGGGACTGTCCAGTCTATTGTGTCAAGGGCGAGGTTGTTATTTGATGCTACAGTCGCATGGTTTGGGAACTTGGATTTTTCTTGGGTGATTTCCCGGATAGCTGGCTGCGGTTTCTCCCATCTACTGGGCTCTTCCACGGGAGTAGGGCAGATGTCGGCTTCTGGTGGAATGGCCTTGTTCATCTTGTTCTGTCTTTTAGATGCAATCAACGGTCTGGGTGGTATATCTTCAAAGTTACCCTTTACATTTGCCAGACCACTTTGAAGAGATGCACTCCATCCCCTCCCCACAGGACACACTCATTTTTCTTAAATCTATTTTAGGCTATAGTCCTCCTATAT
Organism: Podarcis melisellensis; assembly: GCF_964234715.1. NCBI lineage: Eukaryota > Metazoa > Chordata > Lepidosauria > Squamata > Lacertidae > Podarcis > Podarcis melisellensis. Next base: position 49,521,946 of record NC_138530.1, read on the forward strand.
ACACTTATGACTGAGCAAAATGGGAAGAACTTCCAAATACGCAGCCATCGGACAGGATTGTAAATCGAATTTTATATGATTTTATGGAACTATTATATGAATTGGTTGTGGTAGGACTCTGTATAAACACAATTATTCGTTATTATACGTTTGCTACAGCCATGCAGGGACTGGTTGGGAAACTGGCCAAAATTTAAGGCATGACACAGTCTGAGGGAATCTTTTTTGTTTTATGGCACCCACAGTCCTCTCTCCCTTTGTTCAGCTCCTGCTATCGGTCATACAGCGCAGCAATTTAGCACAGCCTTCCACAGAGACAATTATGTCTAACGTTGCCCTAGACGCAGGCCTGTATATTCAAAGACAGGGTGTCATAAAAAGCACCAGCTATAAAGCATGCGAAGCACGCAGGAATGAATGTTCAGCTCATCATAAACCTTGTAAGAACCACAGCATTTAGGGTGCTAATACCAGCAATCCCTCTCACAAAAGGAGATGTTGCTGAATGGTCTTGGTAGGGGGCCATCCCAGCAGCTGGCTTAGCACTGCTCTGAGGTCAGGCGAGAGGAAAATTCCACCAGGATTGTTAGTTTGTGTTGATCATCAACACTTCTCTTCCACAAATCGTGACAACAGGCAGCGCTGAAGGAGGAAAAATCCTGCAGCAAAGAGGAAGCTCCTAGAATGGCTCCAAAAATGTTATTGGCTCCAAAAATGGCTCCAAAAAGGTTATTTGTGTTTGGTAAATGTATATCTGACATGAGTCTGACCAAACTGCGGGAGGCAGTGGAAGACAGGAGTGCCTGGCGTGCTCTGGTCCATGGGGTCACGAAGAGTCAGACACGACTAAACAACTAAACAACAACAACAAAATGTATATCAGTGGTGTGCAGAAAGTGCTAGTCTGGTAAGACTGCTGGTTGAAAGGATTTGCTGCCCCTGTGGATACTGCCACCCAAGGCGGTCATCTCACCTTACCTCATAGGTGGGAAAGATCTGGCTGCATGGGTTCTAAATGCGGAAGAAACAATTTGTGAGATTGCAGGATGAATTTACACAGGCGCTTAGGGAATATAATGAATGGAAAGTTATATGGCTGCCGAGACCATATAACACGGGTCCTGAGAGACCTGCATTGGCTGCCAGTATGTTTCCGAGCACAATTCCTTGTTTCGGCGCTGACCTTTAAAGTCCTAAACAGCCTTGGCCCAGTATACCTGAAGGAGCGTCTTCACCCCCATCGTTCAGCCCAGACACTGAGGTCCAGCTTCAAGGGCCTTCTGGCGGTTCCCTCACTGTGAAATGTGAGGTTACAGGGAACCAGGCAGAGGGCCTTCTCTGTAGTGGTGCCTGCCCTGTGGAACACCCTCCCATCAGATGTCAAGGCAATAAGCAACTATCTTACTTAGAAAAGACATCTGAAGGCAGCCCTGTTTAGAGAAGTTTTTAATGTTTAATGCTATGTTGTGTTTTTAATATTCAGTTGGGAGCCACCCAGAGTGGCTGGGGAATCCCAGCCAGATGGGCGGGGTATAAATAATCTATTATTATTATTGTTATTATATTCTAAACCAAGATCTAAATATGAGAAATAAAGCCAGCGGAGAAGGAAACCTAACTGGAATATATAACCCAGTTTCACTGGAGTACATACAATGACTGCATTGCCACCTGAGTCAGAAGGACTTGAATAACCAGGCAGCAGTATTCAAAATTCCAAATGGCCTGAATTCAGGAGTTGGGTGATATATGATAGGTGAACTCTGGGCAACCAACTCATTCTATCTGCGGTGATTTAAATAATTTAGTACAATCCTGATTGATCATCTCTTGCCTATGAATATATATCATCTGCTTCATTTTTACTATAGGAGTTCTAGGGAGTCAGTCCGTGTGTAAAAAGAACCTGCAGAGGGACTCAGGTCATTTAGAATTGCAGCGCTATCCTGCCATCTATTGGCAGACAGTGATCTTTCATTTTTACAATTTGAAAACTTACAATCTCTCTCTCTCCCCCCCCCCTCTCCCTCTCTCTCTCCCTCTTAAAATGTAATTACAAACATGGCAAAGTCTAAAAGGTGTTCCCTATGTCACTTGCAATGCTATGTATGTTTTTTTGGATGTCGGTCCCATTATGTTCAACTCCCAGGTTAAGTGTGCATAAGAATGCAGCCTTCATGAACCACCTTTTTCTGCATTGTGTCTGCTTCTTTATCTCTTACATTTTATAGTAGCGTAACTTTTTAATTTTAAGAGTCAGCGTCCTGCAGTCCTCTCAACCATGCAACCCCTATCTTCCATTTCAGCATTTAGTTATGAAGGGTGTCTTGAGGGAACATCGAAAAGCGTCTGGAAGCAGAAACTCACGAAGCTTTCCATTTCTGAACCAAAAGGCAAAACTGGATACTGAGTCCCAAAGCAGAATAATTGGTCAGTGGTGCATTTAGGTAATTTTAAACTCTGGAATAATGGCCATATGTGAAGGGGAGGGGGACTCCTGAGAAGGTAATGCACATTGCTTCACATACTTCACATGTGTTAAGCCATCTCTGCTGGCTTTGCCCCTCCCCCCCAGCCCCCCCAGTGCCCATGATATTCTTGCAGAGAAGCTGGTAAAATGTGGACTGGATGAGGTAACTGTTAGGTGGATTTGTAGGTGGTTGACTGACTGAACCCAAAGAGTACTCATTAATGGTTCCTCATCATTCTGGAAAAAGTGACAAGTGGGGTGCCGCAGGGCCCTTTGTTGTTCGACGTCTTTATAAGTGACTTGGGTGACGGAATTGAGGGGATGCTCATCAAATTTGCAGATGACGCCAAACTGGGAGGGGTAGCCAATTCTGCAGAATACAGAATTGGTGTTCAAGATGAGCTTAACAGATGAAAAGAGTGGTCCAAAACTAACAAAATGAATTTCAATAGGGACAAATGTAAGGTTCTACATTAGGCAGGAAGAACCAGCTGCACAAATATAAGATGGCAGGCACCTGGCTTGCCAGTAGTACATGTATAAAGGACCTAGGCATCTTAGTAAACCGCAAGCTTAACATGAGTCAACAGTGTGATGCAGCAGCAAAAAAAGGCTAATGTTATTGTAGGCTGCATCAACAGAAATCTAGTATTCCAATCAAGGGAAGTAATTGCACCACTCCATTGTGCCTTAGTCAGACCGCTGTGTCCAGTTCTGTCGACACTGACCCCAAGATTTCAGAAAAGATCCCTCCCAACCCTGACTGGAGGTGCCAGGAATTGAATCTGGGACCTTCTGCATGCAAAGCAGATGTTCTGCCCCTGACCTATATGCGCTGTAACTGATTTCTGTGAGGGTTTAGCATTGACTCTACAAGAGACACAATTCTAGTTTTCCTTGCCTCGTTTCTAAAAGGACAAAGAATAGCAATTCAGCAGCCTCCTTAACTAACACAAAACACAACACATTTCAATCGCAGAGTCCATATGGCCAAAGCTTTTACAAGTGCTTTCTGTGAAGCTTTACAAGTGGATTTTTGTGTGCAGAGGGATCAAACAGAGCGTCTCAAGTGCGCCTCAGGCCAGCAATTTGGAGATGAGCCCCAGCTTTTGTTCGGAGCACACTTCAAACCTCAGCGCCACAAGGAGCAGTGACAAGTGGCACAAAGGAGACGGAGGTTACGTTTAACTGGAGCTGAAGTACAAACGACGGCTACATTGATGGCTCCTCGGTTTCAGACAGTCAGTTCTTTCCTTGAGGGGAAAAAGACTGTGAGGAGATGAGCCAAAGAACCAAGAAAGGGCACTATTTAGCCTCTGTATCCACAAGGCAGGGTGGGGGGATGGCCCCTTTGGTGCACAGAGAATGTCTTCATTCACAGGCTCCCATACCATCCTCTTTAAAAAGGATAAAGCTGGCCTTTGAAGCAAAAAACTCATCTCAATGGGAGCAAATAGGAACTGATACTTAATCGTGTAATGGCTCTTTGGATTACATGCCCATTAACTACGGGGTATTTTGCCGGCTGTTTGGCTCTCGCTTTAGCTGTTAGTCAGGCTCCAGTGCACAATATTTAACATCCAGGCAAAGGCAAACTCTACTTCTTTTTTGAGACACGGTATCAAACGTGGCTGCTTCAGCTAATGTGCAAGTCAGTCCGTTTTGTTACTCTGCAGGACCAATTAAACATCTGTCGGGCAGCATGGTACCAATGTTTTGTTTTGCTTTTGAACACCTGATCTTGAAAGGCAAATTGTGCACACATCTAAATGCGGGACATAAAAGAAACAACTTGTAAGTGTATTGAATTTCAGATCAGAACCACCTTGGGGCAGGGTCCTGTTGCTGTTGTAAAGCATAGGCACTCTAGCAGTGCTGCATGAAAAAAGAAAGCACACTTCTCATGGCATTTCCTTGCAAATGGCATAATTTCTGTTATGCTTGTAAGCAATCTGGACCTCCTCTGGGCAAACAAGATTGGGGAATGATGTGATAGGTCTCTCAGATTTCAGCAAAGGACCCCTGACAGTTAAATCCAGTCGCAGACAACTCTGGGGTTGCGGCACTTATCTCGCTTTACAGGCCAAGGGAGCCGGCGTTTGTCCGCAGACAGTTTTTCTGGATCATGTGGCCAGCATGACTAAGCCGCTTCTGGTGCCGAAACCAGAGCAGCGCACAGAAATGCCATTTACCTTCCCGCTGGAGTGGTACCTATTTATCTACTTGTACTTTTTGGCATGCTTTCGAACTGCTAGGTTGGCAGGAGCTGGGACTGAGCAACGGAAGTTCACTCCGTCACGGGGATTCGAACCGCTGACCTTCTGATCAGCAAGCCCAAGAGGCTCAGTGGTTTAGACCACAGAGCCACCCGCTTCCCCCAGATTTCAGTAGTAGGGCTATCTAGTTGCACCAAGGCTGGCCGAGTCATAGACTTGGCAAAACAAAAGAGGGACTATTGATACTCCTATGGTGTGCTTCTATTTTCACCTAAGTATCTCCCTTTCTCTAGACTTAGTGTTGGTCTGACGCAGTCAGGGGGGATTGTCCAGTAGCAGCTTAGAGACCAACTAAGTTTGTTCTTTTTTTTTATATAAAATTTTTTATTCATTTTAAACAGTATAGAAAACAAAATAGACAACAAAAAAGAAAAAGAAAAAGAAAAACATACAAACAAACATACATGACTTCCCCAAACCTTCCCATCACTGCACCCTTATTTTTTAAATTAGCTTTAAGCAATCCTTCTTTCAATTTTAAAAGAACAACTTTCTTTAAATTTTCTTAAGTTTAGATTTTAACAGCTATAAATTCTCTAATTTCATAGCCCTTGACATCTTCTCATTCCAAAATTTTACAAAAATTCTTAAGATACACTTTAAATTTTTTCCAGTCCTCTTCCACCGTCTCTCTCCTCTGGTCGCGGATTCTGCCGGTCATCTCTGCTAGTCCCATATATTCAATCACCTTGATCTGCCATTCTTCCAGAGTAGGTAGCTCTTGAGTCTTCCAATACTTTGCTAGAAGAATTCTTGCTGCCGTGGTTGCATACATGAAAAAAGTTCTATCTTTCTTTGGAATCGTTTGATCGACCATGCCCAGGAGAAAGGCCTCCGGCTTCTTTGCAAATGTCCACTTTAGGACCTTCTTAATTTCATTATAGATCATTTCCCAGTAGGCCTTAATTCTTGGACAGGTCCACCAAAGATGATAAAAGGTTCCTTCACATTCATTACACTTCCAGCACTTGTTATTGGGCAGATGATATATCTTTGCAAGCTTGACTGGGGTCATGTACCACCTATAGATCATTTTCATTATGTTCTCTTTTAAGGCACTACATGCCGTAAATTTGATGCCTGTGGTCCATAACTGTTCCCAGTCTGCAAACATAATATCATGTCCGATATCCTGTGCCCACTTAATCATTGCTGACTTTACTGTTTCATCTTGAGTGTTCCATTTCAGCAACAAATTATACATTTTAGACAAATTCTTAGTATTGGATTCCAATAGCTCTGTTTCTAACTTTGACCTCTCCTTCTGAAATCCTAGTCTCCTGTCTTGCTTAAATGTCTCATTAATCTGATGATAGTGTAACCAGTCTCGAACTTTAGATTTTAGTTTCTCAAAGCTCTGTAATTTAGGCTTTTCACCATCGTATTCTATAATTTCATAATATTTTGGCCAATCTGATTCCATATTAAGTTTTTTTACCGCCTTGGCTTCCATGGGTGACAACCACCTGGGGGTTTTATTTTCCAACAAATCCTTATAACGAATCCATACATTATATAATGCTTTTCTGACAATGTGGTTTTTAAAGCCTCTATGAACCTTTACCTTGTCATACCACAAGTATGCATGCCAGCCGAAGTTATTATCATATCCCTCCAAATCCAAGACATCTGTATTCTCAAGAAGTAGCCATTGTTTCAGCCAGCAAAATGCTGCTGCCTCATAGTAAAGTCTTAAGTCCGGCAGAGCAAAGCCCCCTCTATCCTTTGAGTCAGTTAAAATCTTAAATTTTATTCTGGGTTTTTTGCCCTGCCAGACAAATTTAGATATATCTTTCTGCCACTTCTTGAAACAGTCCATCTTGTCCAAAATTTGTAGTGTCTGGAACAAAAACAACACTCTCGGCAATACGTTCATCTTAATAACAGCAATTCGGCCTAACAAGGAGAGTCTTAGTCTAGACCAAATGTCAAGATCTTTCTTCACTTCCAACCAACATTTCTCATAATTGTCCTTAAACAGATTCATATTCTTAGATGTTAAATTCACCCCCAGATATTTCACTTTTTTTGTTATTTCCAAACCCGTTTCCCTTTGGAAGCTATCTTTTTCCTCCATTGTTAAATTTTTCCCCAACACCTTTGTCTTCTGTTTGTTTAATTTAAAACCTGCCACTTGACCAAATTTTTCAATAAGTTCCAATACCCTTTTTGTACTGGCTTCTGGTTTTTGCAAAGTCAAAACTAAGTCATCTGCAAATGCTCTTAACTTATAATGTTTAGCTCCGAGCTGTATCCCTTCCACCAGCTGGTCTCTTCTAATCATGTTTAACAGTACCTCCAGGACCGATATAAACAATAGGGGGGATATTGGGCATCCCTGTCGTGTCCCTTTTTCTATCGGGATCTCATCCATCACCATACCATTCACAATTAATTTAGCCTTTTGCTCAGAGTATATTGCACCTATACCATTTTCAAATTTTTGGCCTACCCCCATCCCTTGCAGATTCTTCTTCATAAAACTCCAACTAACGTTGTCAAAGGCTTTCTCCGCGTCCACAAAGATCAAAACTGCTTTTCTGTTTATGTTCATCTCTAAAAGCTCCAAAATGTCTATAATGTTCCTCACATTGTCTGACATATGTCTCCCTGGGAGAAAGCCTGTTTGGTCTTTATGAATCTCATCCAATAACACTTTTTTCAATCTTTTTGCTAAAATGTCTGCAAAGATTTTATAATCCACATTTAATAGTGAGATGGGGCGGTAGTTCTTAACTTGGTGCTTCTCAGTTTCTGTTTTCGGTATGAGTGAGATAAATGCTTGCTTCCACGATTCAGGAGCCTTTTTCCCCTCCATGATTTGATTACACACTTCTTTCAACGGTTGTATTAGCCATTCCTTAAGTGCTTTGTAGTACCTCGCGGTCAATCCATCTGGTCCTGGTGATTTCCCCAATTGCATACCCTGAATGGCACCCTCTATTTCTTGGTCTGTAATTTTCTCATTCAAAATCCTTTTATTATTTTCACTAATCTTTGAAAGTCCATATTTTTTAATAAAATCTTCTATCTCTTGTTCATTCTTTGGCCCTTGTGCATATAATTTCTTAAAAAAACTTTGAAAACAATTACTGATCTCATTTGGTTTACTGATGAGTTTCCCCTCTACCTCGAGGGATGTTACCGTGTTCAGCTTTTGCCTCTTTTTCAATTGCCATGACAGCAGTTTCCCAATCAACTAAGTTTGTTCTGGATATAAGCTTTCATGTGAAGGCACACTTCTTCAGATACACTTCTTCAGAAGTGTGCATGCACATGAAAGCTTATACCTAGAACAAACTTAGTTGGTCTCTAAGGTGCTACTGGACAATCCCCCCCCCTTTCTCTGTTCAGCTTACTTGGCCAGTTTCTTTCCATTCCTAGTGTCACTGGAAGATGATGTCATCATCCCTGCTGTTGAAAAAGTAGTGGGGCTTTCCCCCTCCCTGCCCACTGTTCCATTCACTACTAATTAACTTAGGTCATGTACAGGGTCTTGGGAAATTTCTGTTCTGAACATTCATACCAAATCCACCACAGTCCCTGCGATCTATCCTTCACACATTCATCTTGGAGCAGGTTCCCCCACCCCAACGCTGTGGCACTTTTGTGATATTCACTGTCCAAGATGTTGTGCAAACCATTTTGCAGTGTCTTGTGCAAACAGAAGCACATCTTTGGATTTCAGTTATCTTTTCTCATTTAAGGCTCTTGTGCTAAACAAAACAAAACAAAAGCCATCTGTTCTACCTGCTGAAGAAGCCTCTGAATCCAGCTCATTGGTTCGTGTTCAGCTAAGTTTTACTCACAGTAGAGCCACTGAAATGAATGAACATGACTAAGTTAGCCTTATTAATTTCAGTGGTAGACATATACCACACATTTTGTCTATTTCTGCCAGCTAGAAGTCCTTCAAGTTAAATAGAGAATTCCAGTCCTTTCCACAATCCCACTCACCAATGACTAGCATGCTCTGCTTTCCTCTTCCCCCATTCGTATCTAGTACTTGAAGTGTTTCTGTTGGTGGCTATTGGATCACATAGCATCAGCAGTAGTTAGCCAGTTTTGTCCCTGCAACAACATTGCCTCCAGTTGCAGAACTTTACTTTCCCTCCAAACCATGATTGACATGTACCCTCTTATGCAGGGGATATGAAAAAGGTACCTCTGGAGATAAACCTGTTCACTGCCTCTGATGGCTCTAACCTTTAACAATCACTCTAGCTTCCAATATAAATAGTCCCATTCTGGGATTACGGTATGTCTGATGGTCATGCACAAGTATGGTAACTGTCATATCCTAAACCGTTGTATTCCTTTTTCAAACAGATAATAACATACAAAGAAACTGACTTTAATTTCTGATTGAATTTCAGACCTCACCACACCGAGCCGGGGTGAGGAAACTGTGGTCCACCAGATATTGATGGACTACAATTCCCATCATCCCTGACCATTGGCTGTGCTGGCTGGAGCTGATGGGAACTGGAGTCCAAGAACATCCAGAGGATCACAGATTTCCCACCCCTGTCACAGAGGTGTATTCTGAAGAGATGTTCATCACTTCAGAAAATAAAAAAACAATCTCAGGATAATTTCCCCCAGCTCAGCAATGAACATGTGACTCAGTCCTTTGTTCCGTGTTGGAAGGCTATCCAGAGGCCCAGCCTCTCAGTGTCTTGACTAAGGGGCATTTGTTGTGGCAAACTTTGATGGGTTCCTTAAGGAAGCCTCACAGCCTTTAAGGAAGCTTCTCTGTTTTTTTTCCGAGAGTGGCCCAATTCCTGCTCAAGCATGTTGTCAATCACTCAGCCTTGGTCCCCACACTGCAAGAGCCAGAGCATGAGCAACCAAAAAAAGACATCTGGGAAAACACTGAAGTGGAGAGTTCGGAGACAGCGAGAGAGGCATACCAACTCACCATGCAATAAACAGCAGCTGGGGCATATCCTGTGATGCCCACAAGGCCCAGCAGATTTGAAGGAAGAAGGTTATAATACGTCTTGGGGAAATTTAATCCCATTGGAATCCCCCACCCTTTGCTGCGACCCCCATGTGACCTTTCACCCCTGTTTTCTTGTGACTTGCTCACCCAACACCCTCCGCTCTGCCTGTGATCTTGTCTTGCGCCACCTCCATTTTAGCTTGGAGTCAAAATAACAGCACAGAACTAAAACAATGGACAGGAACACCTTCCTATATTAGATATTGTCTTTGTGGTGCTTGTGGGGGAATCATGTCTGTTGGTGGAGTGCAATTCATTGCTAGAAACCAACACCAGGACCCAGATTAAAGATTTACTGTTCAGCACTTCAATGCCTTATATCTGCCATCAGGTGTCACTAGTGCAAACCTACTTCCTTAACCCTTTCCAATTTTATTCACCACTTCACCATTTGCTTCTGTTCTGGGAATTTTTATTCTGCTCCATCTGTCTGCAGTTCATGGAATGCAAGACAACTGGCTATTGTATTTCCAGGGTTTCATCATATTGCTTTTTGTTATTACTAGATGATGTCACACATTGCTGCTTTAAATGCCTTATGATGAGCACATACAGGAGCGAAAGAACAGGAGTAAAAGAAGTAAGGAAAGCTTCTGCAAGTTGAAAGAGTAGGAAAGGGCTTTGGGCTTGTTGGCACGCTATAGTGTGTGTTGTTTGAAAGCTACGGGTGTGTGTGTCATTGCTGCCTCACAACAGCTTCCCTTAGTAATGCACAAGCATTACCTTTTCACGTTTCCATCAGTTAATGGAAAAGTTGATTTTAGCTTCAAATAAACTGACATATAGCCAGGTTAATAAAAATGTCACGTGGTTCCTGTGAAAATAATAATAATGAAGGACCACATAACCGTCAAGGTGGATTTTGAGACAGTGTGGATGAGCCCCAATAAGTTAGAAATGTAAAATGATTTAGGCAGATTTCCATGAACTAGAAGGGTTCAAAACCCACCTACTTAACTGTAACAGTTTGGATGTACTGTATGTGGAACAGTTTGCTCAAACGTATCCTTGGTGTTCTCATACTGTGGCAGTTTAGAGTTAGAGCAGGGGTCGGCAAGGTTTACCGGCCATGGGCCAGATCACTCCCATGGAGATCGTCTGTGGGCTGGACTGGTGCAGTGCGACGCTGGAAATCACGTCTGTGCATGTCTGTGGCGCCAGAAATCGCTTCTGCACATGCCCAGATGCCAAAAATCACACCTGCACAGAAGCAATTTCTGGCATCTGGACATGCACAGATGCAATTTCCAGTATCTGCACGTGCGTAGATGTGATTTCCAGCACCGCTCGGCCAGTCCCCACACCACACTGCATTGGTTTAGCGCAGCATGCAGGGGACTCGCCGAGCGGGCAGCTCAGTTCGGGGGCAGCTTGGGGGCCAGTAAAACGGTCTTCACGGGGCGCATTCAGTCCATGGGCCGCACGTTGCTGACCCAAGTTACAGCCTAATTCTATTATAGGTAGCTTAGCTGTGACACAGAGTGAAAAGGAAAGGGTTGTACCCATTCAAGGACTTAATAACAATACTGACAGGCTATTCGTAATTATTATTGCGATGATATATGTGGTGAATTAATTATCATCATCATCTTTGATATGCTAGACAACCATGTCCCTTTAGCACCCAAGAGATAATAAATATGCATCTTACCAAGATCTGCTACAAGATAAGGGAAATCTAGCCCGTCAAATTGATTCATAGCACTTTGTAGTCATTTTCTATTTCCCAGGCTGAAACATGACATGAAGAGTTATCTATAACTCCTTGTTTTCAGTGAAATCTCTTTACTTCATCTTATGGTATTGAATGAATACCAAGACAAAGTAGAAAAATAAAAGGACACTAGGGAGCGCTGTTGTTCTGCAGAAAAATGAATTTCCCATCAGTTTGTGCTGCAACCAAGAGGGCTAATTCAATAAATTGATAATGGTTTTTGATAAATATTTGCACTAACTTCATTAACTAAGTGTTTCCAACTGTTTTATTTCATTATTGCAGACGGCGTTTTTAAAAATCACTTTGCAATTTTGGGATGTGAAAAACACACTTGTCCCCGTTCATTTAACACACTGTATCTACATTAACAGCCAAGCAAAAAGAACAAAAAAAAGAGTGTCCCTTGTGGCATTTTATTTTGGGATCCGTTAGCTTCAGTGTTCGAATTCTCCTTTTGTGTGTTGTTGTTTAGTCGTTTAGTCGTGTCCGACTCTTCGTGACCCCATGGACCAGAGAACGCCAGGCACCTCTGTCCTCCACTGCCTCCCGCAGTTTGGTCAAACTCATGCTGGTAACCTCGAAAACACTATCCAACCATCTCGTCCTCTGCCGTCCCCTTCTCCTTGTGCCCTCCATCTTTCCCAACATCAGGGTCTTCTCCAGGGAGTCTTCTCTTCTCATGAGGTGGCCAAAGTACTGGAGCCTCAGCTTCACAATCTGTCCTTCCAGTGAGCACTCAGGGTTGATTTCCTTCAGTATGAAGAGGTTTGATCTTCTTGCAGTCCATGGGACTCTCAAGAGTCTCCTCCAGCACCATAATTCAAAAGCATCAATTCTTCGGCGATCAGCCTTCTTTATGGTCCAACTCTCACTTCCATACATCACTACTGGGAAAACCATAGCTTTAACTATACGAACCTTTGTTGGCAAGGTGATGTCTCTACTTCTCAAGATGCTGTCTAGGCCTGTCATTGCCCTTCTCCCAAGAAGCAGGCGTCTTTTAATTTCGTGGCTGCTGTCACCATCTGCAGTGATCATTGAGCCCAAGAAAGTAAAATCTCTCACTACCTCCATTTCTTCCCCTTCTATTTGCCAGGAGGTGATGGGACCAGTGGCCATGATCTTCATTTTTTTGATGTTGAGCTTCAGACCATATTTTGCGCTCTCCTCTTTCACCCTCATTAAAAGGTTCTTTAATTCCTCCTCACTTTCTGCCATCAAGGTTGTGTCATCTGCATATCTGAGGTTGTTGATATTTCTTCCAGCAATCTTAATTCCAGCTAGGGATTCATCCAGCCCAGCCTTTCGCATGATGAATTCTGCATATAAGTTAAATAAGCAGGGAGACAAAATACAGCCTTGTCGTACTCCTTTCCCAATTTTGAACCAATCAGTTGTTCCATATCCAGTTCTAACTGTAGCTTCTTGTCCCACATAGAGATTTCTCAGGAGACAGATGAGGTGATCTGGCACTCCCATTTCTTTAAGAACTTGCCATAGTTTGCCGTGGTCGACACAGTCAAAGGCTTTTGCATAGTCAATGAAGCAGAAGTAGATGTCTTTCTGGAACTCTCTAGCTTTCTCCATAATCCAGCGCATGTTTGCAATTTGGTCTCTGGTTCCTCTGCCTCTTCTAAATCCAGCTTGCACTTCTGGGAGTTCTCGGTCCACATACTGCTTGAGCCTTCCTTGTAGAATTTTAAGCATAACCTTGCTAGCGTGTGAAATGAGTGCAATTGTGCGGTAGTTGGAGCATTCTTTGGCACTGCCCTTCTTTGGGATTGGGATGTAGACTGATCTTCTCCAATCTTCTGGCCACTGCTGAGTTTTCCAAACTTGCTGGCATATTGAGTGTAGCACCTTAACAGCATCATCTTTTAAAATTTTAAATAGTTCAGCTGGAATACCATCACTTCCACTGGCCTTGTTATTTGCAGTGCTTTCTAAGGCCCATTTGACTTCACTTTCCAGGATGTCTGGCTCAAGGTCAGCAACCACACGACCTGGGGTATACGAGACATCCATTTCTTTCTGGTATAATTCCTCTGTGTATTCTTGCCACCTCTTCTTGATGTCTTCTGCTTCTGTTAGGTCCTTTCCACTTTTGTCCTTTATTATGGAAATCTTTGTACGAAATGTTCCTTTCATATCTCCAATTTTCTTGAACAGATCTCTGGTTCTTCCCATTCTATTGCTTTCCTCTATTTTCTTTGCATTGCTCGTTTAAGAAGGTCTTCTTATCTCACCTTGCTATTCTTTGGAAATCTGCATTCAATTTCCTGTATCTTTCACCATCTCCCTCGCATTTTGCTTGCCTTCTCTCCCCCGCTATTTGTAAGGCCTCATTGGACAGCCACTTTGCTTTCTTGCATTTCCTTTTCATTGGGATGGTTTTCGTTGCTGCCTCCTGTATAATGTTACGAGCCTCCATCCATAGTTCTTCAGGCATTCTGTCCACCAAATCTAAATCCTTAAACCTGTTCCTCACTTCCACTGTTCTCCTTTTGTACAACTCTGCAAATTTCATGAAACAAAGCCATTCTTCTCCAATTCATTTCGCGGAAGCTCCCGACACTATTTATTTGGATTTATATTCAAGCTATACATTTCCAACTCAGTTTAGTGACATGTGAGTTACACATGACACAGAATTGAAGGGCATTTTAGAGGCGTGCATCCCAACTTCCTGTTCAATGCAGCTGACTAGGAATGCAGGATGCTCCTGCAGCATCCCTGACAGATGGCTGACCAGCCTCAACTTAAATACCTGAAGCAACTTAGAGCTGACAAGTGCCTGAGGTAGTCTGTCCTGCTGTCAATCAGCTTTTCCTGTCAGGATGTTTCCCCTTGTATTTAGCTGAAATCTGCTTCCCTGCAATCTCTACCTACTGGAGCAGCAGAGAACATGTCTGTTGCATCTTCTTAGATCGCAACTGTCTCAATTTGCCAGAGAGTCCCTATTTTAGGTACCAGTCCCTCAAAGATCCCTATTTTGTCTACCACCACCTTTGGGGGGGTTTTGCTTTGTTAAAATGTTGCTAGTGGGAATTGTTAGAGTTATCCTTCTTTCCTCGAAGTTACATTTCTGAGATGTGTATCTTGTGGGTGGACCTTTTCCCCAGTGCAGAGGTGAGACGGCTGCCTCAGGTGGCAAGAACCACAGAGGCAACAAATCTCAATTCATTCAGCAGATCCTGATGTCAATCTTCCTCCCTCCCTTGTTTCTGATGTAGATCTTTTCTCACTCCTTCTCCCCTGGTGGAGAGGTGGGGAATTTTGAAGTCTGCCTCAAGTGCCAAAATGTCTTGGGCTGGCCCTGCCCTAATGCACAGGCCCAGGCAGATCTCAACATCTTTTCTTACTTCCTAATGCTGCATAAAGGTATTAGCATGAAAGACTCTCTTTTGGATTGAGGTTTACTCTTCTGGGAGTGAGCGTGGCATTTTCATGCCAACCCTAATGTAGGAGAACCTGCCCGTATAGCCTGCGGAATTCAGCTGTTCCCACCAAATTGGCTAAGTCTGATGGTGCCACCTAGAGTCAGCCAATCAGCAAGGGAAACTTCTCCAAATTTTACCTAAGACACCTATGAAGAAATTGGGCAATCATAATCAGTTTAAGGATCTTATCTGCTGCTATTACTCCCCCCCCCCCCCGCAAATGCCTGCTCACTTTTAAGTCTAGCATCCCAGTTTGTCTGGGGGACCCTGCAGAGATGGTGACTTATGGACTAAATTTAGCAGACAGGTTTTTGACTTAGGCCAATTCCCACAGTCATTTGGTCTATGGCAGAGGCTTTAAACCAGGGGTGGGGAACTGGCTCCAGAAATCGCCCCCTTTCTGCAGGGTATTTTTGACAGGTGGGCACTTGATGCAATATAATGACAGGTGATTCATAGAATCAGAATTGTAGTGACGGACGGGACACCAAGGGTCATCTAGCTCAACTACACAGCTAAAACAACAACGGCAGAGGACCATCCAACCTCTGCTTATAAACCTCCAATGAAGAAAAGCCCTCAACCTGCAAAGGAAGTTTGACTTCAAAGGAAGGATAAGAAGCACACTCTGAGCATGCTCCAGAGTCTTCCTTCCTTCCTTTGCACCCCTGCCTTGCATTCAAGGTCTGGCTGCAAAGATTCTTCTCACGTTGGGCAGGGATGGGCTCCAACTAGGACAGCAAATCAGCAGCTCCTGAGTGGAACCAATCCTAGCAGGGCTTGTATTAGGTGAATTATTTTTTTTAAGTGCCAAAAGCAAGCCCCACTAGCAGAGAAGTGATTAGGAGTGCACTCTAAGGTTCCTGGTTGTTTCTTTACAGCCATTATTTTACCTGCCATACACAATGAGCATCCAGGCTTCCTCCTGGGCCGTGTTCAGAAAGTGGGGGGGGGATGAGTGTTCAGACCCCTGGGCTCTCACTTGTGGGGTTCCTCAGGGTTCTGTCCTCTCTCCCATGCTTTTCAACATCTACATGCAGCCGCTGGGAGAGGTCATCAGGGGGTTTGGGCTGGGTGTTCATCAGTATGCGGATGATACCCAGCTCTACCTCTCTTTCAAATCAGAACCAGTGAAGGTGGTGAAGGTCCTGTGTGAGTGTCTGGAGGCGGTTGGAGGATGGATGGCAGCTAACAGATTGAGATTGAATCCTGACAAGACAGAAGTACTGTTTCTGGGGGACAGGAGGCGGGCAGGTGTGGAGGATTCCCTGGTCCTGAATGAGGTAACTGTGCCCCTGAAGGACCAGGTGCGCAGCCTGGGAGGCATTTTGGACTCACAGCTGTCCATGGAGGCACAGGTTAAATCCGTGTCCAGGGCAGCTGTGTACCAGCTCCATCTGGTACGCAGGCTGAGACCCTATCTGCCTGCGGACTGCCTCGCCAGAGTGGTGCATGCTCTGGTTATCTCCCGCTTGGACTACTGCAATGCGCTCTATGTGGGGCTACCTTTGAAGGTGACCCGGAAACTACAACTAATCCAGAACGCAGCAGCCAGACTGGTGACTGGGAGCCGAGACCATATAACACTGGTCTTGAAAGACCTACATTGGCTCCCAGTACGTTTCCGAGCACAATTCAAAGTGTTGGTGTTGACCTTTAAAGCCCTAAACGGCCTCGGTCCAGTATACCTGAAGGAGCGTCTCCACTCCCATCGTTCTGCCCGGATGCTGAGGTCCAGCGCCGAGGGCCTTCTGGCGGTTCCCTCACTGCGAGAAGCCAAGTTACAGGGAACCAGGCAGAGGGCCTTCTCAGTAGTGGCGCCCTCCCTGTGGAACGCCCTCCCACCAGATGTCAAAGAGAACAAGAACTACCAGACTTTTAGAAGACATCTGAAGGCAGCACTGTTTAGGGAAGCTTTTAATGTTTGATGTATCACAGTGTTTTAATATTCTTTTGGAAGCCACCCCACCCAGAGTGGCTGGGGAAGCCCAGTCAGATGGGCGGGGTATAAATAATAAATTATTATTATTATTAAGACATCAGGTGTGAGGTAAGTGGAGCTGTGGAGGACACAACCTGCTGGGACACATTAGGACCCCTGGAGAGGTCTGGTTTGGCTTTCAGTTCCTCCCATTCAGGTTTTAAACCTTTGCACAGCTGGTCAATCAACCAAATGCAGCAGCCCTAATGTTTTTGTCCCATTTCTTCTCTAAGGAAGGACTATGGTCTTCACAGGCCTTTTATGATGCCACACTAAAAGATTAATTGTGGGTGTAGTGATGGCTACACATGCCTCAAGAACCGATTGTCAGCAAATGACTTGTGTTTGGAGTACCGTAATTTCTAGGGCCACCAATAAGCCCTGTTGTGAACTGACATCCAGCCACACCCTTGCTCTATTGTTATTATTGCTATTATTTTAGCCAGGCACAATGATCCTTCATAAGAAATCAAACTCAAATTTCTAAGAATATCTTGTTTTCTATGCCATCTTTATGTCATTAACAAAAGCAATAAAACACAACAGTGGTGAACCCACAGTACTGACTAACTACCTGATTATCACTCCCAGCAAAATCAAAGAGGTTTACTGAGTCTCTGATGGGTCATCTTATGTGTCTGATAAACTGCATTAAGCTTGGTGGGTCACAAGTTTAATCAAGTGTCCCTTCAGACAGTCTCCAGCTGCTGTCTGAGTGACTGGATTTGCTAGAGTCTCCATCATGAAGAAGGTCCACCTAGATCTTACTCCTGCACCTCAAACTCCTGCAAACACCCCTTATCCCTGAATCCTTTCTATCACTATCCTACAAAGGAAGAGAACAATCACACAGGCATGGCTATGCACCCTTTATATATTATCATTTATCAAAATCAACAACAGCTGAATTTGCAATTTCCTGATAGGTTGATCTTCTCCCCAACAATACAAAACATGAAGTCTTTGATTCTTTTTTTAAAGGCTGAAAAGTAGACACAACGCCCCTTTTTTTGTTTTGCTGTGTCAGTCAGGTCAGATCTCAACAGCTTTACAACTAACTCTCAAATCTTATCTCAGAATAGCTGAACTCTTGCCAGGAGTTCTGTTTTGATAAAGAAGGTATGTTCTTATCTTAATCGACAGAAGTAATTATTTGGGTGAGGATGTCTCACTGAAGAAATACATGCTTTTTAGCACTTCAGGGGGTGGGGCATTGAGCACAAACTGAGGGGCAAGCAACAAGCATTAAAGTGGGAAGAGACGTCAATTTATGAGCCAAGGAAAGAGAGATCTGCTGAAGTTGGTAGGTTTTGTTCTTCTCAAAAAGGATATATAAAGCCCCTCAGTTTTGTGAGAAATTCTTGGAATGTTTGACCTTTTGCCTCCAAACAGTCCTCTAGTCTCTAGCTGTGGAGGGCACCCACTTCCAATATACCAATATGTTTAGGTCTCTACTATCAGCTTCCACTACATTTTGGCAATACTAATTGCTTTCTTGACATCAAACCATCATTAGATCAAACTGCTTTACCTAAAACAGTGGTGAATGTGGATCATCTAGGCTTCTGCAGGTTTTTATTGACTGGCACATCCTAGTATTATTTGCTTTTGTAGATAAAACCTACATGTTATCCTTAGTTTGTTTCCATAGAACCAGGATAAACAAGAGAGATTAAATAAATGCACAGTCGGAACGAACTCTCATCGTTATTCCCATGGTTTTCATTCCCTTTCTTGAGGGAACAAGCAATCTGGCACAATATTCTTGCAGTTCTTGTCACACCCCGCCCCCCCCATGGGCTCCACCATAAGGTCTTATTAGCTGTCAGTAAGTTATCTCCATGATAGCTATTGCTACCCCCCCCACCCACCCCCAAAAAGGGCATGTATAATTTCTAATGGCAATGTAAAATTGATGGGAAACAGCTCTCAGTTGATTGCTCTCTGTTTCTTACATATAAGTTTCTAACATTTATTTATCTTCTGTGACCTGATGGTGGAAGGCTTACAGGACACATTCATCCAGAAACTAGGTAGAGACTCTCCCCAGAAACATCAGAAGAGCAACAGACACAGGAAATGCCTGACTCTGCCCAAACACAAGTCCAATGCCATCTAGTGACTATACTATACAATGACATTATCCATACATGCCCCAAACAGATGTGCACACAACAACAGAGTTTGAAAAAAAAAGCAAACAGAAATATTATATTATGTTGAAAGTTCACCGTTACCAAAACTGGAATTTCTCCAAGACGCTGTGGCTAGAGAATTGCCACTCTTGCAAAAGTTGTCCTCCTTGGAATGTTTCATTAGCTAGGCTTTAGTCCAGATCCACAGCTGGTGAACATCAGCTTGACGCTGGGTATTTCAGGGGAGTTTTGCTGACTAATGGAAATGCAGTATTGACTTCAAGAAGCTGTATCCCGAGTCGCTTAAATAAGGTCTTTGCATACCTGTAAAATCTAAATTTGCATGCTCTCATTCTGGGTCTGAACTCTCCACCTATTGACCCAGACTGAAAATAAAGTTAATAAAAATAGCATTTTAATTCACATGCAGTCTGGAATGCATGATGTTACAGGGACAATGTTATATAAGAAAAATAAAAAGAAAAGAAAATGCAGCCAGATGGCATATTTTATCATACAGACCAAAAAATGGAAATAAAATAAAAAGCTGTAAGCATACACACACTAAACTGCTTGAATAAGCACCATTAAACAAAGTTGACTTGCTTCTGAGTAACATGCATAGGAATGTGCTGCTTAAAGGGATTTCTTTCTACCTTGTTTGCAAGTTCTAACCTTAAACAACATGAAAAAGGCTTCTGGCAAAGCTAAGCCTGGAGGTAGCAACTGTTTGGTTTCTCCCCAGAGAGCTGAATACAGTTTAAAACAGAATCACTGCTTGGAGTATATACGCTTATTCCACTTTCACATCTGGTTTTGCCTCAGCCTTTGAAGTGATAAAAGCCTTTTCCTTTGACTTGATAAACAGAGAGAAACTGGGGTTCACATTTCTTAATACGAGTGTTGACAAGAGATTACTGATTTATATTAGAAACCTTTATTCACAAACTGGTATTAGCGTGTGTTTAAATGGGCATCTTACCAATGTGATTCCAACCTCAAGGGCTTTAGGACCAGGCTATTTACTAGTTCCTTTCTTGTTTCATTTCAATATAAATAGAATCCAGGATCTCCAAGGATCCAGGATGTCCAAAAGACACAGTATTTTTTGGCCTACAGATGGTAAGCCTATGTTGTTCTATGCACATGGTGTACCTCTTCTTTCTACAACTATGAGAGGTAAAAAGCATCTTCTCAGAGACCTGGTTTGTTTTGTAAAAAAGGAATTTCTTACCATGAATTTATGCTGAAACTAAGATAAAATATAGCATATAAATACAGATAAGGATTTTAAGTATCTAGGAATTAAATTCAACCAGAATTGTACTTGGGCGAGGCATTTGAAACCTACAAGCCTCTCAGCCTCACAACTAACTAAGGCCATTTTAAACTTAATAGCCCTTGCATTTAAGTGGGGGGTTTTAGGGGGGGGCGGTGAATCCCACAAGTAGTTATGTTGCAGATTTATGGGGCTGGAGAAATACTATTAGACTGAAATCCCTCCATAATTTATTTTTGAGCTCACTCTTGGGTGTCCCATGTTACTCTCCCACAGTCACAATAAGATCTGAGGTTGGGTTATTTTCCATATCATCCAGAGTTCATGTCGCTTTGCATCTGTCTTGGCTGAATTTAGAGCCTGACACAAGATTGCCCCCCAAAATGTTATTTGGAGCAAATTTCTAATAGATCTGTACAAAGCTGGGCCATCAAATGTGAAATCTTTCTAATCAAGTATGGTCTGATTTTCGGTGCCCTCAAGATGGCAAAGCAGTGTGTTAAAAACTGAGTTGGGACCTTCCGATACCTAGATGTTATGTCCAAATTATGCAGTTTTCACAATTGTATTACTCTGTGAAATCTGAGTGATTGTGGTCAGTCCTTTTTTTCAAGGGGAATGCAGGGGTACGCATACCCCTAAACATTTTGTGAATCCAATGACAGCTTCATTTCCTTTCCCAGTGATTTTCTTGAGTGAAATTGAGAGTACCCCTAAACAATTTTTTAAAGAAAAAAAGCACTGATTATAGTCTTTCAGATTACTTTTGTGAATTATCAGTTGAAGCAATGGGGAAGGGATTTACAAACTATGTCCGCAGCATATTTAGATGAGAGGTATACCAGAATACCTGTAAATTGTTGTTTATGTATCTGCAGCCACAGAGAAGTGGAAAATATTATTCATCACATACTGTAGTTCACCTCATATAATTCTCCTAGGGATATATTTCTCAAAGGAATTTCATCAGAGAGGTTCTTTCTTGAATAGCAGGGAGAAATTTTGCTCTGTACTGATGGGTCAGGATAGCAGGATAACTAGCTTAAAAAGCACCATCATAGTGAGGGGGGCTGGTCTAAGTCAGAACTAGAATGTTCCAAATATTTATTGAAATTCCTCCCCTGGAGTAAAAAATGGCAGAAGTAAGTTAAGGGTAATGAGAATATAATAGTGACCTGCATTATTAAAGTTTGGGATAGCTTAAAATCTAGAGCCCGAGGATTCCACCTGTAGAATCTTTCAAAACAGATGAAATAGTATCCCTGACTGAGCCTTTATGGAAAACATATGGTCTGGCGCAGGTGAAGCATGCTGGAGAGAACAGATCGGAATAAACCTTTTAGCAATTTATATAGGGGCCCTAAATGTACTGGGACCTATGCTAAATTTAGTGTGAAGAGTTATTGTTTAGGAGCCCCAAGATTCATTATTTTGAGAATGGTGCCAGAATGGTTAAATAATGGAACAGGTGGATATGTGTACAGCTGGAATAAAGTTTTGAGGATATATCTGGAACAAAAATATAAAGTTGTCACCTTGTGCCACGTCTGCTGAAAATCAGTACTTCCATCTCACAAGCATTTGACTCCATGGAAGTATAAACAGGTGGATAAATGGGAAAAAGCTGGTCGCTGAAGGTGAAGGATTCCTGTACACTGGAAGGCCAGGTCAAATAATTGAAAACTTTTGGAAATGAGTAAATAACTAACTATGACAGGAGAGGAAAAGGCCCTGTGGGGGGAAACTCAGTGAAAAGGAACAAGCTGAAACAATCCTTTTCTCCAAGGCCTTTGTCCAATTAAACTGTCTATGGCCTTTTAAACTGGTGTGGGGGCATTGTTTTGGTTGTTAGTATAGTATGTATTTTTGAGTTTTTATATTGTAAACCACCTCATGATCTGCAGATGATGGGTGGTATAGAAATAATATATTGGTTTTATTTTTATTTTCTGCCCTACTTTCAGGGTATCCACCTTCACAAGACTGCCTGCATAAATACAATAACAAATTGTACTTTGACAAAGCTTCCAAATTCTTAAAATAACAATAACATAGCACGCAGTATCAACTTTAAAATGTTTAAATAACAAAAAAATTACAGCAGCAGACAAATATTTGTTAAAACACTTCTCCATAATGCACACTGATAACCAAATGGGACATGTAGTTTGCTTGATATTTGTATTGGAAATCTTTGTGAAGAAATTTCTAAGTATTCTGCAAATATATAAACTATTAACTCCAGCCTAGTTGTGTAAATTTAGTTTGCTTGTAGATGAGCTGCGTTCTTGAAAGATTGGTTGATGACAATGTCTAAAAATAATTAACTCAAACTATGAAAGGGCAGATATGACTTCATAGTACTGGGGAGAAACATCTGTTCTCATATCTACTAAAAAAGATATGGTAGGTGTGTGCTTTTTATAATTATAGAGGCCCCAAACGGAAGCCAGTTGAGATGCTTCCAGAAAGTCCATATCAGGGAATAAGCTGGGGTAGAATTCTTTTCTCTCTCATCTACAGCCTTTTCTATGCGTATAAAATTGGATTTGTGTGGAGAAGTCGTCAGGGCACAGTACACCTCCATGTCTAAATCACCACTTTTTTATATACTCCAGAGCTTTCCCTATGAAAACCTGCTTTTATTTAAAGCTCAATCGGCACAAACAGCAGTCCTCAGAAACCCTGAACTGATGTTTGCTCCTATTGAGCACTCAAGAGCAGATTTTCATGGGGAGAGCTCTGAGACAAAAAGAAAACCCACAAAGCACTCGGTCATGGAGCTTTTTCTAAAAAAATTAATCTTTATTGCTTTAAAATCAACACACACACAACAAAAGCTTGAAAAAAGTAAAAAAGAAAACGAAAACCTAACAAAAGAATCACAATACAAACAAAAAACAACAACAATAGAACAATACATCAAAAATTCACAAAAATGTTCCATCAACTTCCAACTTCCTCGATATGGGTTCTTTGTTTTCTTAATTACCTGCCTTAATTACTTTTCCAATAAACTTTATCCTTGTTAAATCTTGTTTGACTTCATTATATCTTAGTCAGCTCCAAGAGCTATTCAAAACATTCTAAAGTTTTTATATGGGGACACTGTTCTTTTAAATATTCTCTATAGATTTCCCATTCCCTTTTGAACTTTTGGGTTGAACAATCTAAGATCCTTTCCATCATATATGCTAGTTCCATGTATTCAAGAGTTGGAAGGTCTTTTTAGCATGGAGCTGAGCCTGCAAAGAGTGGGGCAAAAGGTAAATGTGGAAAAACCCTCTGCCATGTAAGCAAATGGAATTGGTGCAGCCTAGGCCGTGGTTATTCCCTCAATGATGAGGATTAGGCCTTGACTTCAGCAAAGAAGGCCCCTCCCCTCCCCAGGGGGGCGAGGTTGCAGGCACGCCATGTGCACTCCCCGGGTACAGCAGGGGCGTGGTGACGCCGCCCACATCACTGGGAGTCTCGGCCGCATCACGGACCACGGCTAACCAATCCAGTCGAACGGGGGCATGGCTTACCCCAATTTAAACCTCCGCGCAGCCGGGGTGCTCCTTCCACTTACCTTCTCCTTCATCGGATCTCCCACCCTCCCACCCTATTTTCATGCATTCGCCATCTTGGCCTTTCTATAGACCACAGTTGGTCGCCTGTTGAGGGGGCCAGGTAGGAATTTCCCCACTTGGCAAATTGGCAGCAGCCATTTGGTTTTTGCCTGCCTTGTAGCAATCGTCACAACTTTGTAAGGTTTGGCGGTTAGGCATTGGTAAACCTGGTTTATGGGAAGGGAGGTTGTGGTCTTCACCTGCCCCTCCACTTTAAGTGTATTCCGTTAAAGGGATCTGGGGGTGTGGATCTTGTCCGAAGCCTGGGCTAAGGCCATGCCACGACCCCATCGGGGACCCTGGGGGAGCTCTCAGTTGATGTACATCTACAGGACTTCCCCTACTGGTGGCCCACCCTTATGAGACTACCTGCATGTGGGCAGGAGTCAGATATAGTCGATTCAGTTCCAGTGCCTAAGCCAGTACCACTCACATCTGTAACCAATAAAGTTGTGGCCTTAATTCTCCCATTAACCCAAAATATTGGTGTCCGTGTGTTTTATTACCCATGAAATGGGGAGGGCTTGGGGCCTTGCCATGCAGTTCCTTCCTTCCTGGTAAGATGCTGCTATTGTGGTTCAGAGACTTTGTCATAATGTGACTAGTGACTTCCCCCATTGTGGTATCCGGGGACACAATGCCAAGAGGTTTGTTTTTCTTATCATTCCTGAGAGGATTTGGGATAGGAAGCAAACCATCTGCATCAACCAAGTGTTAATTGCAAGGAGGAGGCTTGAATACCTGAAGAAGTTATTGGTGTAAAAAGGCAATTTAAAAGGGGCTGGGTGAGGGAAGAAAAGAAAAACCCACAAAGCGTTGTGTAGCAAAACACTGGAGAAAATAAAATAGATTTTCTGGCTCTCTCCCACACGTACATTCACCTTTCCTAAGAAGAAGCTGCAGGACACATCTAGTTTGTGGCTTATTTCCAAGTCTTTGTGGCTTGTTCCAAGTCTTTTTTTCTGTGAGACAACAGACGGCATTGTTTCACATTTATGACTGCAACTATTCTTTATTGCATCAATGTTAGTAATACAAATAAGCTCCCACTACTATTTTTCCAATAACTGTCCTTTGTATTCTACCACAGTGCTTCGAGCTTTTTAGATTTAACAGCTATGACACTTCAGAGAAAGGTAAATATTTGTGAAACAGTTGTTCATTTAAAAAGCATTGTGAAATAGTCCTTTGCTTCAAAACATTGATTATAGTCCCACGTCTTGGCAAAGGCAGGGCAATCTGTTCAACAGAGGTGGAGCGGGGAGAGAAACATTCCAGGTTTATGAGCAAATTCAGAATGTAGGAAATGACAAGGATATAAAGATGGCCACGTTGATGCAAAAATAGATCAACATTCACAATAATGTGGATTTGGTCTCTGACAGTGGGCAGCATGAGATGCTATAGAAGATGATATAGAATAATGCAATTACAGTAGCAGTCCAGGCTGACAAAGTTTCCGTGAATTCCCCCTGTATCGGCAGGACTGTTCACAGTTTGTTTTTAAAATAAAAATTATAAGTATGTATTAAGGTGACACACATTTTCTGCTAAGAAAATTGTGAGTCTGTGGCACGTAAAATGCATCTACGTTTGCAAATAATTGCTAATTTTGCACTGTCTGCAAGGTTTCTGCAAGTCTAGAAAGAGGCCAAGGGCAACATCAGCATTAGCACCCATTCTGTGGCTTTATAAATGCTTGTCAGTCCTCAGGAGGTACAGATCAGTCATTTGCTTGTTCATGTCAGCTCTGCATGAGTCTATTCATAAATATGTTCTTGAGATCTTGAGGTGAGGGGTGAAATCAAGGAAGCATCCAAAAGAAGAAATGTTGTAGCTATGGATGGCTTCAACTAACCTCACACAGACTGGCTACTTATGCATTCCAGTCAGGACAAAGAGGTAACATTTCTAGATGCCTTAAATAATTGCTCCCCAGAACAGTTAGTCATGGAACTGACTAGAGGGGTGGCAACCCTGGACCTAATATTGAGTGGCACCCAGGACCTGGCTATGGGTGTAAGTGCTGTTGAGCCAGTTGGGATCAGTGACCTCCTCAGGTGTTAGGATCAGCAAACAGACGTTCTGGTCATTCCACCACTCTCAGAAGCTCAGGAGGCGGTGACCCAGAAGAGGGCATTTCCCATGACAGCCCCTAAATTGTGGAATTCCCTCCTCACATAGGTGCATCTGGCACCTTCACTGTACAGCTTTCACCATATGCTGAAGAAGCACCTCTATACCATCACCTTACACACCCAAGAGAGATATTTTAAGGACCCACTCTAGTTGTGATTATAATTTGTTTGCAACTGCTCTTAATGCTGTATTTTATATTGCTGTCACTGGCCTTCTAGTGAAGGCCAGCTGGCGATGATGATGGTGGTGATACCACCTCATGTTTGGTTTCCTTGGAATGAAGGTTATTGGGGACTCTGTTGTTGTTTAGATATATAGTTTTATTTACACACACACACACACACACACACACACACACAAGCTGAGCTTAATAAGGAATCACAGCACTAATACTGCAACAAAACTCTTCAGTTAAATTTCGGGGTGGAGGGGAGTCCTAAAGTCATAGCTTTGGGTTCAGCATAGAGGGGAAGACTCTACCCAGCTCTGGATGAAATTTGGCAAAGACTGACCCCTGGCCTATTATTCTCCCACACTTAGGATGACGTTACCTGCAGTTAGGTGAGGGGAGGAAAGCCTGCCCCTTCCTTCTGGAAGCATCACTAGCTACTTTTTTCTATGACAATGCAGTCAACTCCTTAGTCAACTTTTAATAAAAAGGATGCTTATCAGGTTTGGCTAGCACCATTAAATGAACAAAGCAGTGTCTATAACAAAATGAAGCCCGTTCACTCAATAGCAGAGGAGTCCCATGGACTCACAAGAATATAGACTAGGACAAAAATATCAAGCTGCCCCTAAATCTCAGCAATTATTATCCTGCCTGTCTTATCCTGCTGCACCTCTGTTTAAACAATGCAAATACTAACAAAACTAACATTGCAATCTCCATCTTTTTAGTGCATAACAAATCAATATGTAGCTGCCCTCCTGTACACACTCCAGAGCCAAGATCATTTAGTGGTTTAGAAATTACAGTTCCTCCTTCTATTTTTAATAGTGTGGCCATGGAAGTCCAGCCAGCTTTACATCCCCAAAAGGAATGCACTTTAATTTCAACCCGACACTGATATTTAGAGCTTGGCTTAACCCTTACATGTATTTTTATGTCCCTCCTTGTTTGACAGGCACAGATCTGAATTGTGCTTCTTAGCCATTTGACCCCAACTTGTCCAAGCATTTCTCTCGACTCCAGCCACACCCTGCGGCTGCAGGCAAGACATACAATTACATGCAGCACAGAAGTTTATATCCTGTTGTGGTTTTGGATTTGTGGCCTCCAGTTTAACTGTGTATCCCTTTCTACAACTGTTCTGACTCCACCTTTCCACGCGTACCTTGATTTTCGGGTGCAGTTGTATGCATGCAGTTTGCTGCATGTGGGGATAGGTCTATGGGGAAATCTCCCGGCTCCAAGCTTCTGCCAGGGTGGTGATGCCTCTTCAATGGAGACAACTGTAATGCCAGATTGGAGCCAGGGTAGAAACACTTGGTTTGCAATGGAGAATGGTCCATTAGGGTTACAGGGCCACTGCCCCACTAACCTCAAGCAGCCCTCACTTTCCTACCTCCTTACTTAAAACCATTTCAGCTTGGATGGGGACAAAGGAAGAATAATTTGGCTCTGCCTTTCATTAGCTACAGAGCCACGTAGAAGAGGACACTGTTAAATAGAGAGTTCTCCTCTGCAAAGTAGAGAACATGGCTAACCTGCCACAGTCTGAACATCTGAAATGGAAAGCTCACAGAGTACAGTGGAACCTCGGCTTACCTACCGTCCTCCTTACAAACACTTTTGTTTATGAGCTCCGCTAACCTGAAAGTAGGTGTTCCGGGTAGCGAACTTTGTCCCAGGATGTGAGCAGAAGTCACACGGCGGCGGCAGCAGGAGGCCCCATTAGCAAAAGCGTGCCTCAGGTTAAGAACAGTTTCGGGTTAAGAACGGACCTCTGGAACGAATTAAGTTCTTAACCCGAGGTACCACTGTACACTGCCTGCTGTTCACAAGAACAATACACTTGAGATCAAGATATGGGGGATTTGAATGGAGGTGTTCCCCACAACAAATCCCGTGAATTTCAAAGTGCCATTGTCTTGATTCTGGCCTTTGAAGACCTCTTGCCTTGCAATGTTACTATTTGCTGTCTCACACTCGCTTTAACTAAAGGTTAGGCTCTCTTCTTTTTTTCTTGAACTGAAGCAAACAATAGCAAGAAGGGGTGTGTGTGTGTGTGTGTGTGTGTGTGGAACCTAGCTATTTCCCCAGTTTGTTTGTTTTGTCTGTTTGTGTAAAGAGCCAAAAGCTGGAGGAGACATGCATATACACACATACTCACATCGCTGCCTGGTATCGTTAAAAAAAAAAATACAACCAATTTTCCACAACAGCAAGTGTTGCTTAAGATATGCCATATGTTCTGTGCCTTCTCTGTCAGTAAATAGATGGGTTTAGAGTGAAATGGGGCCTTCTAAGCCAGAGGATGCTGTGCTATTCCTAGTTAAGATGCTGAGCTGCCCACAGAGATAGGAGAGGAAGGAGAAAAAAACCTCATAGTTCCCGTTCTGAAGGGTTTCAGAGCTTTGCTCATCTCAGGTGTTTGTTAAGTATTAACCTTTTGACAAAGGTGCTTTCAGTGACAGCTATCTTTGAGCATTGGTCAGAACGACATGCAAGAACAACTGTTCTAACCCACTTCTGTCTGTGTTCATGTTTTGTATAGATACCAAAAATAGCACATTGTATTGAAATATTGCACGGGCAGAACTAGCAGGAGAGGAACCCTGTGATCTTTGGCCCTCCTCTCCCCAACTTGAAGGCCTGGCACTTTTGCAGAGGCTCTATTGTGCACTGTGTGTTGTTTTGGAGAAAGCAGGCTTGCTTTCAGTCTCCTAAAGTATGCATGAATTTTCCCATGGCCTGCTTCTGGCCTACTCCAAACAGCATGCTCCAGGCATAAGCAGCTGACGCTGGAATGAAGCATTCCCTTGGCAACTATTAACCCCAAATTGAGAACGGACAACCCCTTCCCATTGTGTGGAGCTTGAGTGATAGATGCTTTGTGAGGTGATGTAATGCCATGTATGCAAACTAAGCGAGGGGCTCAAATGGCACTTGGAAATTGTTCAGTGACTTTGAGCAGGGGGCTGTGGGTGGCTCACAACAATAGCCTCGAGTGGTGAGGCAATAACTACCAAAGCATGGAGGGGCTTCATGGGGATGTGTGTGTTTTCTAGAAATCATCCATCATAGTTGAATTCCTGGTGGTAAGAAGGGTGAGAATTTTAGCACAAGATTACACTGGAAAAAATGTGAGCTGTAAAATACCATGTTGGGTTCTGAGTAGGTGGATCAGACATGCAGGTGCTCCCATTTTAAAAAATATTTTAAATATATACTGCTAATTACTGTTATCTTTAAATGTTTGTGATTGTTTTTAACTGGTTTTATTTATAATTTTAGTATTTCGTGGAAATTGCTTAGGTTTTTCTACAATCAAGTTGCCATATGAATTTTGTTAAATAAATTGTTCTGTCTGGCTCTCTATAGTCTTCCCTGGAAACTATTCAGCACAACTTTTGCTTCAATCCCCCCCCCCCAACTCATAAGGTATTTAGCCAATCAGCTTTTCATTTCTTCTGAAGCATATGCCCTGGGAATGATTCATACATGATGTTGCAATGCACCTCAGCATTAAAAAAATATGACACTGATATTTGTTCTAAAAAATGCATTCATAAACACGGAGTATGAAAAAGGCTTTGTCCTACCTCAGATACAGGTCAACAGTATGGTCATGGTTGTTACAATGACTGGGCAATCTTCCTCTGTAAAGGAGGAGAACATTACCTGTCAGCTGAAGTCACCTTGAAGATGCCATATCTGTGTCTGAAGATCTGATGTTTGAAAGCAGATCTGTTGCATGGCACGATCACACACAAGCTTCTACTTGTATATTTTCAGATAAACCACATATTAAAGGTAAAGGTACAGGGACCCCTGACCGTTAGGTCCAGTCAAGGACGACTCTGGGGTTGCGGCACTCATCTCGCTTTATTGGCCGAGGGAGCCGGCATACAGCTTCCGGGTCATGTGGCCAGCATGACTAAGCCGCTTCTGGCGAACCAGAGCAGTGCATGGAAACGCCGTTTACCTTCCCACAGGAGCGGTACCTATTTATCTACTTGCACTTCATGCTTTTGAACTGCTAGGTTGGCTGGAGCAGGGACCAAGCAATGGGAGCTCACCCCGTCGCAGGGAGTCGAACCGCCGACCTTCTGATCGGCAAGCCCCTAACATGGTTGTTTTCAGTCTAGTGTGACCTCTGTTGATGGTGCAATTTGTTTATTTAATGATAATGATACTTTTATACTGCCTCTCTACCAAGGCACTCAAGGTGGCTTATGATTTTACAATATAGTGGTACCTCAGGTTAAGAACTTAATTCGTTCCAGAGGTCCGTTCTTAGCCTGAAACTGTTCTTAACCTGAGGTACCACTTTAGCTAATGGGGCCTCCTGCTGCCACAGCCACGCAATTTCTGTTCTCATCCTGAAGCAAAGTTCTTAACCTGAGGTACTATTTAAGAACTTAATTCGTTCCAGAGGTCCATACTTAACCTGAAACTGTTCTTAACCTGAAGCACCACTTTAGCTAATGGGGCCTCTTGCTGCCGCCGCGCCGCCGGAGCACGATTTTTGTTCCTGAAGCAAAGTTCTTAACCCGAGGTACTATTTCTGTAACCTGAAGCATCTGTAACCTGAAGTGTTTGTAACCCGAGGTACCACTGTACTAAAAGAAACAGCTGGTCTAAAGAGCAGAGTCCTCTCAGGGGCTTCCTCTCAGAAGCTGAGGGCATGAGCTGAGGGCACACATTCCCTGGCCTTCCACACTTCCCTTGGGGCAAACAGGTTTTAAGTAGACCCTGGGAAGGTGCAGGGGAGGAGCTGCCCCAACAGGTCTCTCAGGCCCCTTCTGAAGCCGGTGGTTATATGCTTTTCTGGCCTAGATGACTTCTCTTCTGTTTTCCCTCAACCAAACATGTGATAAATTGCTTACTGAGCGGCATAAGCAAAAGCCCCTCTCCAGTGGGATTTACAATCTAAATGTAAACAGTGGGGAGACAATAGAAAGAGCAAGGCGAAAGGGAGGCGAGTACAATAAACAAAGGATGCAGGCAGATTTCTTTTGAGACACATCCAAACTTTGAGTTTCTTGTCACATGCCAGTTTTCTACTTGACGAGGTGGCTTGTGGAGCCAAGGGAATGTTAGCATAGTGAACTGTTTTTGGGAATATTTCAAAAATCTGTCACAGACACATGCACACATGCCTGTAGCGGTTGCCAGGGAAGATTACCGAGAAAGGCATGCACAGGTGTGGATTTTGCATATAAAGACATTGGGAGTTCAGTTTACGTATAGGGAGTGCCATGAGTTTCTAGAACGCAGTCCCAAATTCCCCCGAAAGTCACCAAAGTCAGAAAAATCCAGCTCCTGCCCCCATGGAACACACAAAACCTCCTGTTAGAACTGTTTATTCTAAAAGAGCTTTGAAATGTCAGCATGACACTTGATAGCTGTACAGCACCATTTGGGGGTGGGGTTCAGAGCTAGTTTTGTACATTATTTCAGTAATTCTTAGGAACACAGGGAGCTGCCTCCTCAAACTATTTAACCCATCTAACCCATAAACATCTACTCTGACTGGCAGTGGTTGTTCAGGGCCTCAGACAGAGCTGCTTCCCATCACCAGCTAACCGGATCTTTTTAATTGGAGATATCAGGCACTGAACTTGCAAGCAAAGCACAGACTTTAGAAATCCCAGCATCTTAACCTACACAAAATGGGCAAGGAAAATGGGCGGTCCTGGGTATTTACTCAGGAGCAAGCTTCTTCGATCTCACTGGGACTTTATTCTCTGGGCATGGTTTCAGTTTAAGACACCTTGTGCAGTAGCTTTGCTGAATTTCAGCAAGGCTGAGCCTGGTCAATATGTGGATGCGATAGACTGTATAAATAAATAGCTAAAATAAAAATATTTCCAAATAAACAAGTATAGGCTGGTTTGTCTGAAAAGTGTGTCTGCAAGGTGTTCCACTCCAGCAACTTTAAATTGAACACTCACAGCACTGGGGGGGGGGGGGGAGAGAAGCAACAACAAAGATCTGCCAAATGGCCCCGTTCCTCCTCCCCCTCCCCACTTTTGTGCAATTTCTTTCAGAAAACTAGTCATCTGCTTTGTGGTGGATGGGCTTCCCATTTCCTCTCAAAGAATCATGCTGTTAATAATTAAGCTCCCCATAAATTCCTACAGGTGGTGCTACAGAAAACCAGCAATCCTGAGAGAGGCGAGGGAAATAAGGAAACAGAACAGGGTTTTAATAAAGAAGACAGGCGGCCACCTCATAGCATAACAGACTTGACGGGCTGGTCTAAACTCACTGTTCTGAGTTCTCTGCCTTTGTTTTTCTCTGCTTCTGCAAACCTTGGGGTTCCCTCAAGCCTCCTGGTACCTCTTTCTTCTCCATGGATGGTGCCATTTTGGTTGCATAAGGATCTGCACTTGGAGAATTGGTTCAGTGTTAGGCTAAAGGATGAAAAAAGTAGTAGGAAAATCTTCTTTGATTGCTTAAGTCATGAGTAGGCAAATAAGGCCCGGGGGCCGGATCCGGCCCAATCACCTTCTAAATCCGGCCCGTGGACAGTCTGGGAATCAGCGTGTTTTTACATGAGTAGAATGTGTCCTTTTATTTAAAATGCATCTCTGGGTTATTTGTGGGGCCTGCCAGATGTTTTTACATGAGTAGAATGTGTCCTTTTAATTAAAATGCATCTCTGGGTTATTTGTGGGGCATAGGAATTCATTCATTTCTCCCCAAAAAATATAGTCCAGCCCCCCACAAGGTCTGAGGGACAGTGGACAGCCCCCTGCTGAAAACGTTTGCTGACCCCTGGCTTAAGGGATCCTGAAAAATAACAACCTGTTGATACAACTTTGGTGACCCTAACTGAGCTCTTTCTGATATATCAGTATGATAAATTACAGGGTAGCAAGAGAGTTAACCTTGCATTCCCTTCAAAGTTGATGGGATTATTTATGTTGTAGTGAAGACAGTTTGAAACACTCAACCACCGACAAATACTTAAGCACGCAAGTTCACATTTTATTACACAAAGCTTTCTTGTTGCCCTGCCTGCACTTTTCTGGGCTCGATGAGTCGATGTGCTTCATTCCATTTTGGAGATGAAAAGCAACAAGCTGATCCCCTGCAGAGATTAGATTTTTAGAGCCACATTCCTAATTTGCAAGAGTATTGGTGGTCCGGTCCATTTTTTGGTGTTTAAAAAATAGCTGCCATCATTATTTTTCTCCCTTTACAAGCAGACATAAAATTTTATAACTTAACAAGGTGAGTTAATCCTCTGAAACCCTTTAAAGTGAAAAGCACCACTAGCTGATATGTCAACACATTCAAGCAGTGAGTTGCAGGCTGGGAACAGTGTGACCCTTTGCCTTGACAGCTCAGTTTTAATTAAGGCAATTAGGGGTAGATTCACACAACCTATTTTCCTCCACTGTGCAATCATTTGTACTATTGCATCCTGGTAAGATCCACATGTAATTTGGTCTTCCAACACCATTTTCAGAAGCACTAAGCAGTGTTAATGGGAGATAGAAACGATCAAACCAATGGGGGTACATGATCTACATGCTAAACGAGAGCTTGAGTTGGGGGAGAAATGTGTTTTATCTCACAGTTAAAGGCAAATCTATCAAATTCTTAGTTTTTGAAACAATGAGAACTGAAACATAGCCATCCTTTGAAATTCTTACCCTTCTGAATTCTGCGATGAGGTTCTTCAAACATACAATGTTTATTAAAATGCTTATATTAATATAGCGTGATAGGAATTTCAATAGTAGTGAAAATAATATACAAAAATAAGATGCATCCATTGGGGGGAATTGTTTGCAAAAATGTGTACATTAGTCAAAACTGCATACAAATGTATGTTCATTGGGAGAAATTTCCACTAAAATGTTGATGAATTTTCATTAAGTATTTTTAAATAAAAAAATCACAATAGATGCAGAAATGTAAAGAACTGAATTTAAGATTGGAAAAGTGAGGAACCAAAAGATCTGAAACCAACTGATCCCCATAGCCTTAGCCACAGCACAGGTCCACCACATGTGTTAGTTAGGGTCTTCAGTTCTAAGTGGACAAATAGCCTATTGTTTATTACTTTGGACACTTATATTTTACATGTTCATTGTCCTTGTGTGTTTTCCCTGATCTGCTTCCATTCTTTTTTCTTGCTGCAGGAAGAGCCATGAGTTTTGCACTAGGAGCAATCTGTCTAGAGGCAGCTTTTATCTTGTTTGCAATAAAAAAAAAACCTCCACCTTTCTAATAAAATACTCAAGGGCAGAACATTTAGAACAAAACAATAGCACCACAGAAAATCAACCACATGTAGATCAACAAAGAAAACCACACTAGATCAGGCCTGCACAGCTTGTGTGGGTAACCAGAGCTTTAATTTCTCCCTCTTGTCTGCTCCACACAAAAATAAAAACACCTCTCACCTGCTCAAGCATCCCAGGTGCATAAAGAGAAAAGGCTCCAGCCTACTAGGTGGTAACCAGGACAGGAGCTCCAAGCCAGACTCTCATTTTTTCCAGCTGGAGGAGAAGACGGCAAAAGAGGAGGGAGACAAACAGTAGCAGTCAGTGGGGTAGCAGAGAGACTGTTTGGACAGCAAAATAGAAGATTTGCTGAATTTGAAGGCAAAGTATGGAGAAATCTTTTCATGAGTATTGTGGAATTGGAGAGTTGGAAGGAACAAGTTGGTTTTCTAGTCTAACCTTTTGTTGATGGAGAGCCATGTTTACAGCATCCATAGGTGGCCGTCCAACCTCTATTTTAAAACTTCTAATGGAGAATCCACCACTTCCTGAGGCAGCTTGTTCCACTGTTGAGCAGCTCGTGCCATCAGGAACTTCTTCCTATTGTTTAGTTGCCCCCTTCCATGTAATCCGGACCTGTTGTTTCAGGTTCACCCCTGAGCCCCATCATCTGTGTGGCAGCCCTCCAACCTAGACGCAAATCTAAACTACAGCTTGCTGCCAAAAATGAAATTAACCAGGAACGTCTCCTACCTTTGCCTTGGAACCAGGCAGGTTTCCCTTCCCCCAGAACTTCCTTCTTCCATCCTGACTAATGATGTTTAGGTCACAGTATGGTACAAGCAGGGAGGGGTTGAGAATTCTTGGATTCCTTGTCAGTCAAGAAACCACGCACTATTTCAATGGCTCTCTTGATCAGGCAAAGAACCACTTGACTCCATTAGCAACTGCGCATGATTGGCCT
The DNA here is from genome assembly GCF_964234715.1 of Podarcis melisellensis. Classification (NCBI taxonomy): domain Eukaryota; kingdom Metazoa; phylum Chordata; class Lepidosauria; order Squamata; family Lacertidae; genus Podarcis; species Podarcis melisellensis. The sequence continues at coordinate 49,557,372 of NC_138530.1, forward strand.
GAGCAGAGTGTTTGGCTTCATGGATTTCAGTGCTGAAAACCCGGATCCAAATCCCCAGTCAGTTGCAAAGCTGTGGGGCCTTGTTGAAGTCACTCCCTGTCAGCCTAACCTACCCCACATAGTTGCTTTGAAGCTAAAACACTGCTCTGGTTTCCTTGGCGGAATGATAAAATACTGTTATGAAGGTTGCGCACCACTCCCAATCTCTGCTGAGCTTTAGCAAGATTCTAGGGGGTTCCAGGCGCTTAGCCAGGGTTGTGCTATTGCAAAAATCGAGATACGGTAGAACCTAATGCCTTTAAGAAATTTGATTTATCTTACATATATTTACAGCTAAAGCTTTCAATGGAGGGAACATAAAACATTACACCTTAAGGGTGTCCCCTTTGCTCCTCTCATTTAGCAAGCTCGGATCCAAAGCAGCAATCAGTTATTATTTTTTTAATGTATTTTTATTAAAGATTTTCTTAATTTACAAAAGTATGTGCAATGTTTCTCTCTCTTATTTTTTCCCCTCCATGTAACATTTTTTACAAATCAATTTCATTTGTTGAGACATTAGGAAGAAAGTGGGGAAAGAGGTGGAGGGGGGAGATGGGGGGGTCGGGTGGCAATGTTTCTATTTTACTTAATATATGTGGGGTTTTGTGTCAGCATTGCTTGTGCGGGTTCTCTGCTGTTCACTTGTGTTCCTTTGGTGGTGAGAGAGGTTGGGGTTAGCCTAGGATGTGGTTGTTTGTTTGTGGTTGGCTGTGGTGGTCTTTCTTTTCATGTGTGAGTGGGGTGGGTGGGTGTTTTGGATCAGGTTAGCCATATCGATTTGTATACTGTTGGTGGATTTTTGTCATTGTTTGTTGGGCTGTGTATGTGATAAAGGGGAGCCATACTGGAGTGAAGGTGTCTTCTTCTACTTGTACCCGTGTCAGTTTCAGTTTATTGGTTACTTTTTCTAGTAAGGCCGTTTCCCATACTATTTGGTACCATTAGTCCATGCTTACTCCTGACAGGTCTCTCCAGTGTCTGGTTATGATATTTGTGGCTGCTGAAAGTAGGTGGGTTATGAGTTCTTTGTGGTGTAAGTGGGCATTATTGTCTTGGAAGATGTTTAGTAGGGCCAATTCTGGGGTGATTTCTAATACTTGCTTGGTTATAGCAGCAATCAGTTATGGCTCCTGGTCTCTCAGGGCTGCCTCCTCCAGCCAACGCCACATGGCCTTGTTCCCAGCACACCTTTAGATTTCAAAAAGGACACATTTTTCCTGTGACATCATGCTCCCCCATCACCTTGGCAACCTTCCAAATCTCATGTCAACTTGAGTAGGGGAGAATAGCTTTTTGCATTGCCAGTTGGCTTTTATGGTCCAATACCTGACTCCCCATTGTTCCTTAATGGCTCTGCACTTAGCTAGCCTAGCCAGGCTGGTTTGCACAAACTAACCCAGGAATTTCATGGCCAGGCCAGTTCTGCAGCTTGTATTTTCCCTTCCTAACCCAAATATTATCCAAATACTACCATCTATTAATTTCTGCCATTCATTAACAGACTCTGGTAACAGACTCTATGACAATACAAATGAAAAATGTAACTAAAATGTAGAATAGTTTGAGTTCTGGCAAACTGGAAAAGGGCTGTTAAATCATAGCTTAAGAATCAGCTCTCAGTCTCACCATAAAATTCTTCTGGGCACAGGACCAAACTGTTTCACACTTCATTTTTATTTCATTTCCCATTGATGGACTCCAGCGAGCAATGAAGCAGGCAGAATCAGACATCAGTACCTTTAAAACATTCTTAATTGGGCCGATGGGTTTTACACAAGGAACAAAATACATCCCTTCTGTAATTAAAGTCAACTCCCCAGCATTGTGGAATGATTCTTGGGAAGGATTTATGCAAATGCATGCAGGTTTTTATATTAATTACATTTTTATATGGTGGGAAAATGCCAAATTGTGACGCTGTTTTTGTTGTTTTTAAGACTTTTCCTCTGTTGTGTGCAGTAACCCCTCCCCTTGCTTTTCAGGAAGAAAACTTTCATGTCATTTGCCTCTAAGCAACATTTTTTTAAAAGGCTGGGACCTGAAGACTTGATCCCATCTCACTCTGGCTTGCCGAGAAACAGAGAAATGAAGAGGAATTTGTAAATGGCAGTTTCTGCTGAGACAATTGCTTCCAGCCGATTGCTTTTGTTTCAAGGATTTGCCCATGTAGAGCTGGTTTTAGTCCCGTCTGCCTCCCGATGTGCTCTCTCAATTCCTCCGCTCTGAGCACCAACTCTCTTCTTTCAGCTTAAATAGGCAAGGGACTAGTAAGCAAGGCTACTTCCCAAGATTGTATCTTCCAGGGCCTCTATTCTATTCTGCTCCCAGAATGGTAATCTGAATAAATTCTGCTGGGTGGGGATGGGGAGAGCAGACAATCAAGAGCAACAAATTGAAATGCGTTTACTAAATTAAGAACCTAGTGCTTCTTCAATTCCCGCTTTAATCAAGGTAAAAGGTAAATGTAAGCGACCCCTGGACAGTTAAGTCCAGTCAAAGGCGACTATGGGGTTGCAGTGCTCATCTCGCTTTCAGGCTGAGGGAGCCGGCGTTTGTCCACAGGCAGCTTTCCGGGTCATGTGGCCAGCATGACTAAACCGCTTCTGGCACAACAGTACACTGTGACAGAAACCAGAGTGCACGGAAACACCGTTTACCTTCCCGCCACAGCGGTACCTATTTATCTACTTGCACTGGTATGCTTTCGAACTGCTAGGTTGGCAGGAGCTGGGACAGAGCAACGGGAGCTCACTCCGTCGCGGGGATTCGAACTGCCAACTTTCTGATTGGCAAGCCCAAGAGGCTCAGTGGTTTAGACCACTGTGTTACCTTTACCCACTTTAATCAAACTCATTTGGAACACTGCTTTCTCAAGTTTGAACACACAGGCATAGGCGTAGGCGGGATTTGTGTCAGATGTGGGCAGGACACCCACCTGTTATTTTATTTAAATCTGCATTTAACAATATAAAATGAAGATTAAAAATGCCTTTTTGCATGATTTGCAGGATGCCTCTTTGAGTTTATTCCACACATGTACCCACCTCGTGATAAATTTCTTTTTAAAAAAGCCCTCACGTACAATGTGCTCCTTTAGCGGGAATTCATTATTCAGTTCAGATCCTGTTAGTGTTTCAACGCTAACATACTCCGCATAACCCTGGATTAAACTGTTCAAGCCATGTGATTCAAATATCACAAGCATGGAGAGAAATGTAGAATTATGTCTGTTCAAATCACATTATGGAGATTTACAGCAGCATGACGAAAAATCTGTTTTTTGCACATGACAAATTGGTATTTAGATGACCGTATTTACTTCATGAATTGTTGATTTTTGGCTGAAATGAAGCAAGTGGATGGCATTCCGAAAAGTGGGAATGTGAATTAGCTCCGAGTTTAGGCCAACACATCCAGGAGGCATTCCCTATAAACTGAAGCCATAATTTCAGCATGATTTCAGAAGCTCATCAGTGTAATTCCATATATTGCTCTACAATTAAAACTCTTAGTCTGAGAGAGGTATTTTGGTGCCTTCCAGCTCATTACGGCAGTGTCAGTCACAAACCAGTAATAGGCAATTTGGCCACTACTCGAGGCCATGCTCTATAAACAAGTCTCAGGACAAAAACAAGGTCATGTTTAACTGGAATATTTTAATTCAATACAGTTAACCTCTTCTGCATTCCCTTTCTTTGAATTTCCCATGTAAATTGCAATTGATGGATAGGGGCTTTGATGGCATACAGCCTAGACTTGTTATTTGTTGTTTTAATTTAACGTGCTTTCCCCCTTCCTACTTTTCTTCAGGAAAAAGTTCAAAACAGCTCTCAGTCATAAAAGAATGTCAGACAAATAGGAGGGAAAAACCCAACAACAGCAAAAACCAAAAAATCACACATTGGTTTGGGTCCTACCTTACCGAGCAGAAGACAACAACATCTTCCACGTGACATCCCTTCAGATATTTGAAAATGGCTTTCAGTCTTCTCTTCTCCAGGCTCTTATCCAGGTCGGATACCTAGCTCTCTCAGCTACAGGTATTGCTCATATGTCTTGTTTGGGGACCACTGATTTAATTGCAGGATCCCCCTGCCAAAAAATAAGACAGTAAGCATTCATTCATTCATCACTGCAACCAGAACATCATTAGGTCACTTCCCGGTGACCTGTTTATTAAGCATTCATTCTGATTTGTTTGCAGGCAGCTTAGATAAATCTGTGTCAAATAAATGTAATCCCACACTTTCCAGTGGATTTTGCCATTGTTTTCCTTATTCCAAAAAGTTCAACTTTGGGAGGAAGTGGGTTTTTCCCAGAAGAACTCCAAATCAACTGTAATTGCACAACCTAAATTTGTGGGTGTATGATTGAATCCCACTGTAAAATAGCAACTGCCTAGATGTGTCCTTAGTCTCAAATTTAAAATATAGATTTTTTTAATACGCTTTGTGTACTGTAAATTGCTTTCATTGCTTATGGCATTTCTGTAAACACACTATTTACTTATTTTGATTAACAAAATTCATTGCTGATGTACTTTACAAGAATAAATTATTCATCTGTTTTAAACTTACCAAGAGAACTTATTATTTTTATTATTAACCTAGGTCAGACCCATTGAAATTAATGAATGTGACTATGTTAAGTAAATTAATTTCATTAGGTCAACTCTGTGTAAAAGTTGAATCCCACCAGGTGAAATTCTTTTCCAATTCTGAGCATCGTCATGCAGTTTGACGGTAATGATAGTCCATATAACCAGTGAATAATATTTTAAAGTGGGAAATTATTTTCAGCTATGTCAGCTATTAAGGCTACACACTATCCTGTGCAAACTTACCTGGGAGTAAGACCCATTGAAAGCAATGAGACTTTCTTCTGAGTAAGCATGTATCGGATTGTGCTGTCTGTGCCCTTTTCTATCCCTATCAAGATTAAGAGTTTCTCGAATGAATGACCTATTATTCCTTTTGAGTTATTTTTTCCTATTGATTCCCACGGCATACCTCCTGTTGGTCCTCTGTTTACAAAATTTGTGGGGGACAAATACCCCAGATTTCTTACTTCTGAGTCATCCTGTCTTGGCTGGAACAGGCCAGAGCTTTCAGAAACCTCAGCAGGGAAATTCTTATTGTTTCTACTGAATAGGTGTTAGCAGTTGGCAAAAGATTATAGTTAAGAAGCTATTTTATGGGCTATGACACCATCAAGGGAGAAGTCTGCCATCACCAGCAATAGTTCTATGTTAGAAACAAAAACTTTATATGTATCTTCAAACAGCTATGGTTGGTAGCCACAGACCCTCCAAGTGTCCCTATTTTCCAGGGACGTCCCTGAATTAGAGAAGCCGTCCCAGTTTCTGATTTGATCCCGGAATGTCCCACTTTTCCCTAGGACGTCCCTATTTTCATTGGATAAATGTTGGAGGGTATGGAGTTTTCTGATCCCCGAGCCATCCGAAGGCAATCCTGTATGAGGAAGTTTTGTTTTAATGTTTAAAGTTTTGTTATGTTTTTATATCTGTTGGAAGCTGCTCAGAGTGGCTGGGCAACCCAGTTAGATGTGTAGGGTATAAATAGTAGAATTATGGAATGGGACACCCCTCTTTTCAATAGATAAATGTTGGAGGGTATGTAGACAGTGAGGGTGGTAGGCCTGCCCTGGTGCAAAAGAATAATTTACAGCAATGGGCACAGGGGTTGCTTTTTAAGGACAGCCCTGCTGTATCAGACAAAAATCCCACCTAGGCCACTGTTCTGTTCTCACAGTGCCAACCAGATGCCTATGGGAAACCCACAAGCAGGCCATGTACAGTGGTACATCAGATTACAGACACTTCAGGTTACAGACTCCGCTAACCCAGAAATAGTACCTCAGGTTAAGAACTTTGCTTCAGGATGAGAACAGAAATCGTGCGGCGGCGGGGCAGTGGCAGCGGGAGGCCCCATTAGCTAAAGTGGTACCTTAGGTTAAGAACGGACCTCCAGAATGAATTAACCCGTGGTACCACTGTAGCACTCTCCTGCATGTGATCCTCAGCAACAGGCATTCAGAGGCGTACCACTTCTGATAAAGATTCACACTATACATTTAAAGCAGGCTTCTTCACTCGGCCCTTCAGGTGTTTTTGAGACTACAATTCCCATCATCCCTGACCACTGGTCCTGCTAGCTAGGGATCATGGGAGTTGTAGCCCAAAAATGTTAAGTTGTGGGTGAACATATCAGACGACACAGTGATTCTTCAAACAGCTCTTGTTTATTCACAGGCCAGAACAGAACTGAACTGAAGGGTTCAGTCAGCCTGCTTATACAGAGCTCCAGTACAACATAACTGTAACAATTTTCTAAAACTATCCAATCAGTGAACGTCACTTTCGATCACTTATTTGCATAACTATCTACAGTATCCCCCTGCTGGCCCAGGGTGAGAACTTCAGTACATAACAAAAAACATCTGGAGGGCCGAGTTTGAGGAAGCCTGATTTAAAGCATATTCAGAACATATTCAAAGCATAGGACTCCCCCCCCCCAAAAAAAACCTGAGATCTTTAATCACCCCCCTGCAGAGCTACCATTTCCAGCATCCTTAACAAACTACAGTGCCCAGGATTCTTGGGGGGAAGTCATGGGTTTTTAATGTGTGTCTGCTTTTAATATCTGGAGCTATAGAGCTGTGCTCGCCACCATCTGTCTGATGTGCAGCATGAAAAGAAGCAGGGGTCCCTTTTTGTATCTCTTTCAGCTTAGTGACATGCTGCTCAAACTTTTTAAACTTAGCCCCTGTTCTGAAGTTACCTTACTCTATCCTGCCTCCACCCTGCACCAATAATCTGTTCTGCAAGTACAATTTCTTCTTGGGGAGAAGAAAAGGCTAAGGAGCAAACCCTACACCAATCCAGAGCGGAGTCCCTAAGACGGTTGGATGGTGCTTTGTACGCCTCCTTCCGGCAACTCCTGCAGCCAAGCTGGTGCCAAACATATTGCTCTGCTTTCCTTTGGACCACACCAGTGATGCGTCTGGGCAGCCCAGGACCTCCATACACAATGCCCAGGCTTGTGCCCCAGGAGGTCACTTTGGTGCTGCTAGTGCAACAGTTTGATTTCACCCCCGGAGGCCCGCTCCATTATCTTTCAATGCCAAAAACATGTAAAATGTAAACATTTTCTCTAAATCTGATGATGATAATGTACTTCTCTAAATAATAATACAAATACGATATATACTTCTTTAATCTCACTTATCATCACATGAGTTGAACTAGATTTGGAGCACCACAAAATGGGAGGCAGACAGATCTGACCCAAACAGCACCACCCACCGGGATGTTCTCCTGCATAAGCTCTGTTGAAATGAAGGGGAACTGTTCAAGACCATAACCATGCTGGGCATGATTCCAAGATAAATCACACTTGCTGAAATATGGTTATAATTCATGGTATGACTCCATAGGCAATAGTGGCCATGTTTTTCAAAAGTATAGAAGACCAATATTGCCTATGTAATTCAGGCTAACTGGCAACACTGTTCAATATGATGACTTTTTTCATCAGTGCTTTAATTACAGTTTGTTTTAATTGCAATTTCACAATGGCTAGCCCTTGAATGACACCTGTAATAATAATAACATCTTCCAATTGAGATGAAGAAATGGCAAGCCATAGAAAAATTGGTGTCCATTGCTAAGAGAGCATATGTAAAAGGTAAAGGACTCCTGAATAGTTAGGTCCAGTCGAATTCCACTGAGGAAGCTGGCGTTTCGTCGCATGGATTAGAACTGCCAACCTTATGATTGGAAAGCCCAAGAGGCTTGGTGGTTTAGACCAAAGCACCACCTGCGTTCCTAAGAGCCCATATATTACAGTGCAGATCTCCTACTAAGACAGTTGTCACTATAGCAAGATAGACTACACCTCTTCCCCAAGGTGTGGTTAGATTAACACATGATTCATTTGTGAAATTCCCGGATGCCGCAGGAAATGAATTATATCCTCTGGTTGCTAAACACAGTAAATGTAGAAAAGGAGCCTTTGGAAGAAAATGACTGAGGTCCACCAGATCTAAACAGGTATAAATTACAGATGTGCATTGTGTGACTCCTTGAATTTATAGCATTTCAAGCTCATGATACAAACTCTTTTTAATCTCATATAATCCAGGAAAGCCAAGATCCACTGCATCTCCCAAAGTGTTTCATGCTACCAATTCCCAGTTTGTCTGGTTTGGAAAAGTACTGTCCACTGCCCGTCATATTTCGATGTTCCATGTCTAGCAGGTTTATTGTGTAAGAGCACCAATTCCAGATTAACAATTGATTGATGGGATGTCATAAGGCCTCCCCAAAAACTTTCTGAAAGCAATATCTCAACAAATTCTTAGGCCACTGCCATACGACCTGTTCCTCGAGCTGATATGTTGGCACAAAAATTACAGAGGCAGCCTAGATGACATTGGCTGTCTACTGAGCATTCATTATAGGAGGTTATATAACATTGAATCAAGAAAAACGTTCCAGAGCTTGGAAGAAGTATAGCAGTGTTTCCCAAACTTTGGTCTCCAGCTGTTTTTGGATTACAGCTCCCATTATCCATGACCACTTTCCTTTGTCTTGAGGCACCAGGAGGCAAAGTTACAACATTTGAGGCTTTTTGGTTTCAAGAAAAGGTGAGTAAGAGGTGCAAAGCATGGGAGAAAGCAGACAGGGCAGAGTTTTTCTCCCTCTGCCATAACTCATGGTTATCCAATGACGCTCAATGTTGGGAGATTCAGGACGGGTAAAACAATGTATCTTAACAAAGTCGCTGTGGTCAAAACAAAAAAAATTCCTTCCAGTAGCACTGTGGTTAAACTATGGCATTTGTTCCCATAAGAGGCAGTGATGGTCACCAACTTGGATATTAAGTGGGAGAGCTAAGGGGGCGCCGCCCCAGTGAAGGAGCACTACCTGAGTGTGCCACCGATCTGTGAAAAGGGCGTCTCCTGGTTCGGCCAATCGCATCGCAGCGATGGGAAATGGGAGGCTGCTCCGTTTCCGCCGCCCCCGCCGGGTTCCTCCTACGCGCTCGGCGCCCCGCCTCTCCACGTGGGCTTCCATTGAGAAGGCGACAAAGCGTCTCTCTCGCACTGTTTACAAGCAGCCGCGCTGGGAAGGATCCGAAAGCGACCTCAGGGGGCGGGATCGTGGGAGGAGGCGCTGGGGATTGGCGGGCTCTTCGCAAGGCAGGGCTCGGCTGCCCCGCTGCCCCTTCTTCCCAGGGGGCGAGTTCTTCGAAAGGCAACCTCCGGGTTCCTAATTTCCGTCTTCTGTTAGGCGCCTCTTTCTGGCGTGGTGGTGGAGGGAGGCTGATGAATCTGACTGAGCTGTGAAGGAGCCGCGCTGCACTTGTCAGGATCCGGACCCAACAGTCTTTCCTCCTCACGTTTGCTGCTTGCTGCAAGCAGAACCTGGCTGTAAGTACTACTTGGCGATAAACTGTATTTAGTTGACCAATAAAATATGAAGTACTGCTTGTTATGTCGGATCTGCACATCTAACCTCTCCTCACCACCTCCACACCTGACACAAGTTTCTTTATCCGCCGATGGCGACAGGCTGGAGTTATGCTGTTGAGATGGATCATTAATTTGCTTGCGCGATTATCTGCTGTTTTGGCGCCTTCTCTTGCATTTGCTTCGCTTTATGTCCCCAGATGTTTATTGCGCGGTGCTAATTTTCAGAGCAGCGTAACGAGCAACAGGTTTAACAGGCGCCGGACTCCATAGGAGTATTCTTGCATTTTCACTTCTTGGATACCCCGCTGCGCAGCCTAGAATCATTATTGCCTTTCCTACAGATGACGCTTTTCTAGCACTCCTTAGCTCTGCACACACGAAAAGATCAGCTGGGTAGGAGAGTCCCTTCGGGCTCCCTTTCCGAAGAGTATTGTTTAATTTCGCGTGCAGACTTTGATCTGATTTCTAGGCTTAATGAATCCGCCTGAGCGTTCTGATCCAATTAATTTAGATGTCGACTGTATCACTAATGTGAATGAATGAATTTCAAACACAGCCTTGGAGTAATTCCTCCCCCTTCTCCCCCCACTCTCTGTTTTTCTGTCTTTGTTTTTTTGTGTGTGTGGTCGAATATAGGTCACTTTAGACAGTTCTTGCAACAGTTCTTGTCTGTTCGTTTTGGTTCAATCTAAATATTTAAACTTTTTAATTATGCCAAACCTCCTCACTTGTTCAGATCAATATAGGAAGTGACTTTTTTAATGAAAGAAAAAAAAACTATTTAGAATTTCAGATGTTCCAGGAAATCATACTTTTCAAGGGAATTGGTTTCAAATCAAAGACGGGTGTTTTCAACAGAGGTCCTCTTTGCAGTTCTGAAACTGTCAGGGCCTGTATTTGCAGACTGCATCGCACACATTTTTCCTACATGATATGGGGCAATGGTATGTGAGGAGTGCTTGTTTTGCCACCTGTACACCTTCCTGGAAGCAGCATCTTCCTAACAGGTCCAGGTAGCACAGTAAACACACAAAGGTTTATGTATTTTCTGCCATGACCCATGTAGGAAAATTCTTGATTGTGATATGAAATAGTTCTGACTCATCTGCTCAACTATTCTTCCATCGCTAATATCATCGACAGAGGTTTGGGCAGTCTGAAATAAGGGCCACAATGGAAACATGCAACAAAATGTTGCAACGGGGAGTTCTCTTGTTCTAGATTCCAGCCAGCCATGCCCTCTTCCATCCTACTGTGTTTGTGTTCTCCCACATCAGCCAATCAGCATTGACTGAGCATTGAGTACGTTCAGTGGTGATTGGGCTGTTTTTGGTTCTCACCCCCCCACATTCCCACTCTAAAGTTTTTTGTACTTCCTGAAAAAGTTGGGGTTCCTCAGCTGATACCCCGCACTTGTGCATGGATGGTCCCCTTTTTGCCTTATACAGATCAGCACTCTGAGAATGAGTTTGCTATTCGTATTTATGACTGTACCCATTATGCCAAATGAGGTGGGAGGGAGACAGAGGTGATGGGATTCTGGACTATACTATTTTAGACTTCAGATGGGGTGTCATTCTCTCGAACGTTGACCCATATTTCCTTTTGAAAGCCCTGAATAGGGCTACGAAAAACTTTTCTGGATTTCTGGTACACTACATGTTGTTGTTGTTTTGCAAAGGAAAACATTCAGAAATGATATCCCCACCTGGTATGGCCCAGTAATCCACTATCTCAACAAGTCATTAGTTTATTTTTTTATATATTCTGCTTTTTCACAGTGAACTGTGCCCAAAGTGATTTGCAACTAACATCCAGTTATCAAAATGAAAAGTGTGTGTGTGTGTGTGTGTGTGTGTGTGTGTAAGAGAAAGAGAGACAGAGACCAGTACAGTGGTACCTTGGGTTACATACACTTCAGGTTACATATGCTTCAGGTTACAGACTCCGCTAACCCAGAAATAGTACCTCGGGTTAAGAACTTTGCTTCAGGATGTGAACAAAAATCATGCTCCGGCGGCGCGGCAGCAGCAAGAGGCCCCATTAGCTAAAGTGGTGCTTCAGGTTAAGAACAGTTTCAGGTTAAGTATGGACCTCCGGAACGAATTAAGTACTTAACCTGAGGTACCACTGTACAGTATACAAAACAGCAATAAATTCAAATACAGCCAAATCAATGAATGTAGATTAAACCAATATTACCAGGATATAATCTGAGTTTAATATATAAATACAGAGCAAAATGAAAGTCATACAGTGCAGAGGGAGTGGGATAGGTCTTCTCACCAGGCTAGGTGATTTACAATTGGCTCTCTCAACTACCCTCAGGTAAAGGTGAGTGCTGGGGAGAGCAAAGATGGCGAGTGCTCTTTCCCAGCCTCCTGGCAACTCCAGCACCTGGTGCTGGTCTTGTTGCACTGAGCTCACAAATGCCAAAGTGTAGAAGAGGGCAGGGGTGCACATATAACTGTGCTTCATTTCTAGTGATGCGAAAATTTCTTGGTTCACTTCCTCCCGCAGTTTAGGAAACTGGGCCGCAGCTATGCAAAAGAGAGATAATCTTCACCATAATTTTATCTCATTAAAAAACAACAACAACCAAAGACTTGGAACCTTCCCTTGGGATCTGGCTCCAGATACCTGCACAGAAGCTGACAGACTGTGTTTAGTCTCATCCTCGGCATAATCTGTCTGGCGATCAGTCTCGGTTTTCTTAGAATATTTTCAGCGACACTTTTATCTGTGCTAAAATACATCTCTCTTGAGGCAGATAAGCTGAACTGCACATGCGGCACATTTTTCTTCTGTTCTCATCTGAATGTTGACAGAGATTTGCATTTTGCCTGTGAGACTAGCAGCAAAGTCAAATGGGGAAAAGTGTGACAGTGGAAGAAGGGGATTTGGACTTGGTGAGTAGGGAAACCCCCTTCTGTACCCAACCAGACTGCTCATCTGCTACTCCTATTTTTCTGGGGTTGGGTGAAAGTCCTTCCCAACACACCTGTTGTGGCCCTGAGAATCATGGAACCATAGAATTGTAGAGTTGGAAGGGACCATGTGGTTCATCTAGTTCAACCCCCTGCAATGCAGGAATCTTTTGCCCAACGTGGGGCTCAAACCCACAACTCTGAGGATAAGAGTCTCCTGCTGTACAAGCTGAGCTATCCCAGGGAATGGTGGATCATAGCTTGATAGGAAAGGAGGTGTCCATTGTCCTGCTGAGCACCAGAATCTTCTAGGCATTCCAAGTTCTACTAGTGCATGCTTCTCAGATTGCAGCCCTTGCCCCACTTGCTCAAAGTGCATCACATACATTAACTCAATTATCCTTCTAACACCTTGTGAGGTAGGCCGGTATTATTGCCCCCATGTATTTGATGGGTGGGAAAGCTGGTTGAAAATTAAAGCCCCATTCATGTGTTACTTGTGTGTAGGGCAGCCTTGTGTGTTGGGTGCCCAGATGTTGTTGGACTAGATAATTTTATTTGTTTGTTTATACTTACGTACATACATACCCTGCCCATCTGGTTGGGTGTCCCCAGCCACTCTGGGCGGCTCCCAACAGTATATTAAAAACACAATAAAACATCAGACATTAAAAACTCCCCTAAACAGGGCTGCCTTCAGATGTCGTCTAAAAGTCAGTTGTTTATTTCCATCTGATGGAAGGGCGTTCCACAGGGTGGGCGCCACTATCAAGAAGGCCCTCTGCCTGGTTCTCTGGAACCTAGAACTCCCATAATCCCTAGCTACCAGAACCAGTGGTCAGGGATGATGTGGGCCTAACATATGTGGACCCAAGTTTGAGAAAGGCTGGTGTAGGGCAATTGTGTGTTGACCTAAAAGTGAGACTGCACATTTAGCCCTGCTCACAACATCACACCTGCTTCTCTGTAATAAAATCCCCAAGCCACAAATCCCTGCTGACACATACAGTAGGGGCTCTACACAATTGGGTCACCCGATTGTGCAGGTATCCTGAATGTGTGATGCTCTTACATACAGCAGAAGCTTACGTGTTGTGTGTTTCATACAGACGACAGCTCACGGTGTGTGACTGTTCCAGGAAGTGGATGTGAAGTTGCAGGTGGGGCTGCTTCCCAGTCAACCCACCATTGCCTCACATGGAAATAAAGGCATGGAAAGGGCTGAGGAGACAAAGCGACTTCTGTAAAGCACAGGAGACAATTATGACTGAACTAACAAAGCAGCAAAGAGAGGAGAGTAACAGAGAAGAATTTACAGAGTTGCTCAAGGTGTTTTGATAACATCTTCCATTTTGTAGTTATTACCCTGATAAAGTTTTAATTGGAATGCTGTGGGCAATTCATTATTTTCTCCTCTTGGCACTTGTTTGAGGTTTACCTCGCTCTTCACCTTTTGTAGGCGTAAGGGTATGTCTTTGTGAGTTCATGGTTGAACTGGGGTTTAAACTAGGGGTGCCTCTATCATAGCTTATGATCTTAATCGCTGAGCAACACCAGCTTAGAGCTCAGAAGATCTGTAGGCCCCATTGCTGTTGACATTTCATTCATATACCTTTATTGTTCTGCAGAATAACATAAAAGGTAGTCCCCTGGTGTGAAGCACATACCGTATATTTTGCTCTATAAGACACTCTTTTTCCCTCCTAAAAAGTAAGGGGAAATGTGTGTGCATCTTATGGAGCGAATGGAGGCTGTGAAGCAAGAGGGATCACTGCTTTCACTGCGCAGCGATCCCTCTTGCTGTTCTGGCTTCTGAGATTCAGAATATTTTTTTTCATGTTTTCCTCCTCCACAAACTAGGTGTGTCTTGTGGTCTGGTGCGTCTTATAGAGCGAAAATTACGGTACATTTCAAATTTAGACATGGGCCAGGAGGATGAGGACACAAGAAAGTGAGGTGGGTGGGGGGCAAGGGTAACAAAAGGATGAATGTATGTAGCCTTTATTATGGTTGGGGATGAAGACTCAATGATTTCTGTGAAAAGCAACACAAAAACATCAAGAGTAGCACTGCTGGATCAGATTGAAGGTCCATCTAGTTCAGCATTCTGTTTCTCCAAAGTGGCCAATCTAACTAGTATTGTCCCCCAGAGACTGGAATTTGTCCAAGATAATTCTAGACATTGCCTTCTTTACTAAGTAGCTTTAAGCTTTTTCTTTCTTTTATTTTCTTTTTTTGCATTTGGAAAGCTTGCTCTGGCTGTGGTGTAATAATTTTGTTCCTTGGCATTCATAAAGGGATGCTGAGCAATCTTCTGAAAACATTTTTCCAGCCTCTTTGAAAGCCAAGTTTTCTGAGTACAAATGCTGCTGCCACTGTATGTCCAGAGCATCTTATGTAAAATGGATTATAGGTTAGCATCTGTTCATTGGGCCTGTTATTGGTCTTCCTACTAATTTTTATTGGTCAATTGAACCACTTGATTATAATCTGCATTGTTTTTTCTCCCTGCTGTGCTAGCGCTTAAGGGGGGCAGAGGAGGAAAAGGGGGTGGAATTCAGCATAGCCAAAAAGCACATTTCCAACACTTAATGAATCTAGACCAGCTTTCACCAACCTAGTGCTTTCCAGGGGTTTTGGACCACAACTCCCATCAGCCTTGTGCTGGGACTGATGGGAGTTTCAGCCCCAAACCTCTAGAGGGCAACAAGTTGGCAAAGGCCCCTCTATACAGCATCTCCACTTCCTCTCTCCGTCTCTGATACTCAACCATTCCCACACATTGTTGAGTTTTCCCTTTTCTACCCTTTATGACACATTCAGACATACCTCAGTCATAAGAGTGAAGTCAAAATACAGTGGTACCTTGGGTTAAGAACTTAATTCATTCCGTAGGTCTGTTCTTAACCTGAAACTGTTCTTAACCTGAAGCACCACTTTAGCTAATGGGGCCTCCCGCTGACTCCGCACCACCGTTGTCCGATTTTTGTTCTCAACCTGAAGCAAAGTTCTTAACCTGAGGTACTATTTCTGGGTTAGCGGAGTCTGTAACCTGAAGCATCTGTAACCTGAAGCGTGTGTAACCTGAGGTACCACTGTATTCTGGAAAAGATACACAGTAGTGGCATGCAGGTGAGGGAGGCTATTTGCCATCACATTAAAAAAAAAGCTTGCACAGGGAATACAAACATGAGGAGGAGAGGTTGTCGCCTGACATTCTCCCTGACTTGCTAGCTTTCTAGCTTATGTATCTAGCATTAGGCTCAGGCCAAATACCAGGATTCCTTGTCATTTTTATCCTTGCGATTAGGCAGTACAGTAAAACCAGGAAACTGCGAAGTGGCTTAGCTCTGAAGGTTTAATTGGAAGGTTTGATTTCTTCCCCTCCCCCCTTGCTCAAGCCTATTGTGGAGGCAGGTTATCTGAGCAAACAAGCAGGAAGACCTGCCAGGTCACAGTGCACTCTTTTTCCAAAGCAAGTTGGCATTCATGCCTTTGCTCTTAGCAGAGCAGATGAAATGTGTGGAAGTTCCCTCTCTGTGGCAGCCCCCGCCCCAGTCACCATTGTGTTTTGACAGGAGCACCAGGTATTCTTCAGCTTTTCACAGACTTTAGCAAAGAATGCTTGCTTGGGCTGTCTTTGTGGGGAGCTGAGGAAGAACCTTCCTCGCCATCCAAGCTGTTCCCAAATGAGCCACCTGTGCAATGGCTCAGTGGTGGGACTTTTCATGTAGCGAAAATGATACCTTCCACTCCAGATGTTGTGGACCACAGTTTTGATCTTAACTGACCATTGACTGTTGACTGGGGGCCGATGGGAGTTCTAGTCCACAACTTCCAGAGGATACTACATTGTTTATCTTTTGCGTAGAATTTATTGGCTTCAGTCCCTGGCATCTGGTAAACACCGCTGCCTGGAAACAGCTGGAGACAGGCTGGAGTCACTACTGAGCCATGTGGACCAATGGTCTGAAGCAGGGAAAATTTCCTGCCATTGTGTTTTCCACAAAGATTGCCCAAGATTGTGAAAGCAATATGGTTATTGCCTCCTAGGCCATTGCTAGAGCAAGTTATAAGTATTGAATCAACTGTACTATCTACCTTTTACCTTTGTTCTGTCTGCTTCTCTTCAGCAGATCTCATGACTTTTGAAATCCACAGCACCAAAACAAAGATTCTGTCATAACAAAGGGATTATTCACAATTATTGCACTTGATTAAATGCTCAAATTTTCAAGAAGTAATCCTTAACCCTTTGCTTTTAACATACCACAGCTACTCAACATTGTTTAGAATTGGAAGCTATCTATTTAGGGCTTTGCACAATTGGTGCCATCTCCTCTTGTACCATTCTTGTCATCTGATCATTTATTTCTGGACTTCCAATGCCACCATGGGTCTTTGTTACTTTGGAAAGTGCTTGGCTACAATGCGCTCAAGTGCTTTTAAGTTACATTGCACTCACCTATATTAGCAAAGTGGTCTGCCAAACAGACTTAAACTGGCTGCTTACGGGTAAGATATGATTATACAGAACAGTGAGACAGGAAATGAGAGGCTTCACATTCCACTTCTTCCATACTATAGGTGATCACTTTCTGTACCAGATAATTCCCTGCTGGAACTGGTCAGTTCTTACAGCTCAGCAATCTCCAGTCTTTTTATGACAGTGAGCAGATTTGGACTTTTGAGTAAGTTATATGGATGCCATCCCTCTCGTCACTTTTCTCTCCCCTCCCTGGAGAAACAAAAAAATAGAATGTGCATGCACACACACTTTGTTTTTCCCAAGTACCTCTGGTTAAAAGAGAGATCCGGTAGACTCGACCTGAGTCTTGAAAAATCCATAGAGTTGGAAGAGGAAGTGGGAAAGAGTGCCATTCTTTCAGCTTCCTCTTTCAGCTCCATGTACTTTTCAAGAAAGAAGAAGGTAACCACTCTCACCAACTCAAGATCAAAGGCACAGTGTGTGGGGAGGCTCAGAGAATTCATAGGTATCAGGGAAGACCTTAAGGGTGCTATTGAACCCACAGCTGCTGTGTTGGCAACCACTGTTACACCTGCAATAGCTTCAGATGAATAAGAAGAGGACACAGTGCAGTGATGTGGCATGCATACTTTGCATCCAAATGGTCCCAGGTTAAATCCTTGGGATCTCCAGGGAAAGATTCCTGTCTGAATCCTGGGAGAGTTGTTGCTAGTCAAAATGGGCAATACTGACCTAGATGAACTAATTTTCTGGCTGGAAGAGAGCTTCTTGTGGTACATGCAACCTTATAAATCATACTGATGTTCATGATCCATATTTATTGGCTAGCAATGACATATCCAGGTGCCTCACAGAAACAAACCAGTGAATTTTACTGGGAATCTATTGCCATGTGAGGAATCCAGTTCATTATGTGACAAAGTGAATTGCAGCCAAAAGGTCAGAGCAGGAGGTGAGGCAATCGGTCCATTGTTCCGTAGGTAAATATGTATAGTAATGAGAGTTAAACAAGGCAGAATTTTTCTAGAAAGATATGTCCTGGAGGTTTAGCCTTCATCTTCTGTAAAGCTTTTTAATCAATGCTGCTGTGGCAAATATTTGCCAAGCAGTACTTAAAAGTAAGGATGTTTGGCTTATTTCACAATAAGGACTGTAATGGAAACAGACCACAGATGATGAATCTTCTATTGTAGTCCAAGGCAAATGAAACAATTTGTATCTTATTTGTGTTAACAGGAATGCCATACCTACTTATCTTTTGGTGCTGGACCGTTTTAATACATACTGTCGTCATATGTTTTAAGTGTATGTCTGAAGATAGAAATGTCCTTTCAAAAAAGAGCAAAGATGGTTGGGAATCTCAGGATTCCAACAAAAGCCTGTAGGTAAGTGCAGTAGGACCAGAATTTAGCCTTCAAGCTCTTTGTGGATGAATCATATACTAGTAGTAAACTCATCATTTGTCATGGGTTCCGTTGGCCTCCCATAAATTGGTCACTGTGAGAAAAGGGATACTGTACTAGATCGGTGTTTTGTCTGGTCCAATAAGGCTCTTCTTGTCCTTTGATTCAAAATACGAGAGCCAGAATGTCCACTGCCTATTTCTATTTCCTGATGGCATCCAAAAAAGTAAAATGGGAAAGCACCTAAAATCTCTCTCTCAAATCCCTGCTTCTTCTGAAATGAAATTTCTAATAACGCCCTGGCTCTAGATATTTTCCTAAAGACAATCCCATGCCCTTTGAGGAGTGGCAGTGGGCTTGAGTCTGTTCAGAACAGATCTGCAAGTGCCAAACTCTGACCCTGAAACTACCTACCTCTTTGGATTGACTGTGCTGATTCCGAGTTGCCATTCCAGAGACTGCCCAGAACAGACATTCTAATCCATCATTTGGGATTCACTGTTATAATGTAGGCAGGTTTGGGCTAGCAATTGTGGATAGCCTTATGTATCTGGAAACCAAGTGGCACCCATCAACATTATCTCTGCTCTCTGACCTGACCTGACCAGCACACTGGTAGGGAAGGTCCAGCAGGCGGTTGGTAGATTAGGTGTGCTCAGGGGTCATCTGCTGGTCATTCACACATTTTCTTTCTGTAAAAAACCACGACTGACATATTTTGATAAAATGGTCTCAACTCCAAATGCTGCTGCTCGAATTCTACAGAACTGGTTGTGTAGAATTTATTGGTTTCAGTCCCTGGCATCTGGTAAACACCGCTGCCTGGAAACAGCTGGAGACCATGAAAAGTTAAAAGTGTGGCTTAAATTCACGACCTTACAAATATTGGCTTTTACAATATCACTGCCGAGACAGACATACGGTAAAACTGAACGGGTGTGAGTGCCTGCTGATTTTTTTTTTAAAAAAGTTTTAGACATCTTTATTGGTTTTTCAATTAGTTTACAGCCATCCTTTTTATACATGTCAATATTTACAATAAACAATTGGACACAATGAACATTCCAGCATTTGACATGTATGCATAAACTAAAGAGAAAATAAATATTATGTTACTTATCTATTTATTTTGTTGTTACTTTGTTTGCACCTGCTGAATTTTAAGGGAACAGCTTATATTCAGGTGCTGCTTATATTCAGGCCAATATGGTACATAGAGAATTATAATCGGCCATTGGTGGCAATTTATGAGTGTTCTGGTCACCTTTGGGTATAATACTGACTTCTCATGTTGTTCCATGCTGGAATCTGGACACTTAACAGAGTTGGAGTATGTGGGAAACTATCCACTGGAAACATTATTCTGGGTAGGAATTGACTGTTTTGGAAGCCATGATGGAAATGATATTTCCTATTTCTATCTCACGTGTGATGCCATTTGTGTGTCATTTGTTTTCACCGGCAGTGCTTTGAGGCATTGAGTTGAAATGAAATGTCCAGTGGAAGACTGTGAAGGAGGAAGAGTGGAAATAGTTTGATTTTTATCAATAAAATTTAAACTTATTAACATCAATAAAGTCGTACCAGACTAAGCATTAATTCAAGTTGTTGTGATTGCAGCTTTAGTTTTCAGTAAGCAATTGTGGTGTCTTTGAACACATCCAGATATATAGGTAACATTCCTTAAGCACACTTACCTGAGAGTAAGCTCCAGGTTTGAGTAAACATGCATAGGATTACACAGCACAAGAAAGTCAGACATAGTTCCATTTAAAAATGTTAAGATTTGCCTATATATCTTTAAAAAGTAGGATTATCCAAATCATTATTTAACAATAAATCACACTCCTGAGGCTACAGTGTCAAGAAGAAGCAACAATTGTGTCTTGTAGAGCTGTTGGAATAAAAGACAAAAGGCTCTGCCTTTTTGCTGCCCTTTTATTTTATCGACAAAGTCATAATAAAAAGAAGAAACCAGTAACAACAACAACAAAAATAACATCACAAAATCAGTAACGAAAGAAAGCCTGGTTTTAAATATGTGCTACTGTAGCCAAGTTGACTTGCTTAAATAAGTCACTCCATATTCGATAGCAGAGCAGTTTGATTTTAATTTCTAAATGTTTGTACATGTCTGTTACATTGTATTGTTCAAAATACTTAATGAAAATGCTTTTGTTAAAAGGTATCATATATTAGAGTGCAACTGAAATCCAAAAAGTTAAAAAGCCAAGAATCTAACATTAAATATATTTCCTTAACAATGCCAATGATAAACTAACTCAGTAGCTCAGTAACAAATTAAAAAAATTCTGGACTTTCTTTACATTTGGTGCCTCCCTCTGAACATTTTCTTAATTAGTTTTCTACTCCAGTTCTGGTATGCTATGTCAGCATTTCAAAGTGTCATTTTCCCCCTTCTTTTTATTAAGTCCCCCCCCCCCCAAGGATCTTTTAGCAAGTGATTTTTATACATTAAAATCTTACACCCTGCCATGAATATTTTTGCTTGTTGTACATATCTAAAGCATTTGTATACCACCCCTTCATCCTTTTTAGGATTTCAGAGATGTATCACTACAACAATTTAAAAAAAGCCTAAAAATTATTAGAATAACTGAAATCTCAACTTAGAATGCCTGGATACAGGACCAGCCCAAGACATTTTGGCACCTGAGGTAAAAAACAAAATGGCACCTTGCCACAACCAGAGAAGAAGGGATGAATGAAGATCTACACCAGCTAACAAGGGTGAAATAAAGATCTACACCAGGAAATGAGGGTTGGAGGAGCTCACACATGGGAAACAATCAGCCATGGAAAACAGCTGTAGCTTTATTATTATTATTATTATTATTATTATTATTATTATTATTATTATTACCATATTTTTCCATGTATAAGACGACCCCATGTATAAGACAACCCCTATTTTTTTTGGACTGCAACAAAAAAGGGGGGATGATTGCCCAGATTTGTTGAGCTTATACATTGAAAAATATGGTGGTGGTGGTAGTAGTAGTAGTAGTACCCTGCCCATCCGACTGGGTTCCCCCAGCCACTCTTAGCAGCTTCCAATATATATAAAAGCATAATAAAACATGAATGCTTTCCTATACAGGGCTGCCTTTAGATGTCTTCGAAAGATTGTATAGTTACTCATCTCCTTGACATCTGATAGGAGGGTGTTCCACAGCACGAATGCCACTACCAAGAAGGCCCTCTGCCTGGTTCCCTGTAACCTCACTTTTCGAAGTGAGGGAACCGGTAGAAGGCCCTCGGAGCTGGACCTCAGTGTCCGGGCTGAACGATGGGGGTGGAGACGCTCTTTCAGGTATACAAGGCCGAGGCTGTTTAGATCTTTAAAGGTCAGCACCAACACTTTGAATTGTGCAGAGCATCTGCTTTGTATGCAGAAGGACTTGGGATCGATCCCCAGCGCTAGCATAAGACTCCTGCCTTAAAATGCTGGAAAGTCCCTCCCGGTCATTGTGGAGCTGGATGGACCCAAGGCAACTTCATACGTAATAATTTACCTATCATTTTCCAGTCCTGTATTTCTGCTGACTTGCCTCCAGAAAATAGGCATACCTGTTGTGGGGTGGCCAGGAATGTGTTCCTTTTGTTGATGATGATGGTGAGTCATTTGTCGTTCGGCACTTTGCTGAAATGGATTTTGGCAGCACATTTGGTATCCCGCTCATGAAATGCTGAAGCACACAATATTTCTGGGCTTTTTAACTGAAGCAGACTTAGTCACTGGATTCAATAGAACTTACTTATGAGTAGACATAGTTAGGTGTTCAGCCTTTGTCTGGATCTAGCTTGATCTCAGTGGGTCTACTCCAAGGATGGCTAGATGTGGGTCTGACCCACTGAATGGTGCAAACCCATACCTGTTTTCTTAGACGTAAGCCCCATGTTATTCAGTAGTTCTTCCCTGCTTGTAAGTGTGCATAGGATTGCAACCTTAACATCTAACATGCTTGCCTGTGTCATGCGCTGCCCATTCATTTCCTGTCAGTCATTGTTTTAATGAAAGTTCTCGGTCACCATGCAATTTCTAGAATACACAATAAAACATGTGCTCTTCCTGTGTTAGCAATGAGCAGGCCTGTCAGAATTGAATTCCAGAAATGCTGGTATTTTCCCTTAGGTTTTAATTGTACCTTTTTGAGATGTCTTTAAATGGGAGGAGTATTTCCTCTCCCAGGCTTGCTCAGCAGCGAAAATGTATTATTATGGACCTTTCTCCCATACTTACTTATAATTTCCTTTAAAACTTGTCGAAAAATGACCAGGGGAAGAAATATGGGGCTCAGTTGAGTAAAGTGGGAGTGTCTGCCCCTTGAAACTTCAATTTACAAGGCTAAAAGCAGTTTGTCAAAAAGAATCCAGGGAGCCATCTTTAAAAATAAAATAAAATCATATTTCTGTCCCACTATTTCTTCAAAGAGCTTAGAGTGCACCCCAGAACAGAGCTTTGTTGTCCTGAAGAATGTGCAGCCCTAAAGTTAAAGACGCTTCATGGACCAGGAATGCCTAATAAGTTACTTCCCTCTGGGACCATCGTTAAATTGCCGCATGTCCCTGTGCAGAAGATTTAGCAGCCTGCTTTGAATTGACATTTAAGACCGATTGCTTTGTAGGCCTTAGGGCAGTTCAGTGCATAGTTGGCAAAAGACCACTTAGTCATGCAGCAGCCGTTCACATGCTGAAACATGGCGTTCTGTCTCTCAGACGATCGCCTGCCAGCCTGCTATTGTTGCACCTTGTGAACTGCTCTGAGATCTAAATAAACAATATTCCTCATTCCTAGGTACTATGACATCACAAAATGGGATGCGTAGACTTAATGTGCAAAGTTTAGGTTGCCAGCTGCTAGACTAGTGTGACCTCTCTGCCCTCAGCGAAAGAATTCCCCTAAGAATAACACGTTTCCAGAGTAATCTTCTCCTGCATCAAGCTTTCTACAGGGGGCGCAAGTAGGCTTTATTTCTCCCGGGTCAAAGACCCAGTTTGACAACCCCCCCTTCACCTGGGGCAAAAAACCTGGCTAGCCCCCCCCCCGGCTACCGCTCTGGTTTCTAGCATCCAGATAAATAGTGGCCCTCAAAAATCCATGCAGCTGTTCATATGGATACTAGGAATGTCTGTGCATGTCAGAACTTTTGCATGGATAAGACCTATGAGGGATAATTGTACAACTTGCTTTATGATGGGAGAAGGTGGTCCTCTAAATACTTTAAACCAGAGGTGTTTAAAGTGCAATAGTAGTCTTAGGTCCCTCAAGCCTCAGTGAGGTTACTTAAAGTTCCCCTTAGGTGAGTGCAAACATTCACATACAAGTACCAGTTCCCCTGCTTATCTCCCCCCCACCCCAATCAACCTTACTGACCTTTGCACCGCATCAAAGCAGTTTCCAGAATTCCTGGGAGTTTGGGGAGTGCCTTACTTATCAAGTTACTGAAGAGAAATTCCAAAGCCCCTCAGTATAACCTAAAACTGGTATTCAACTATGTCTTCCTCAGAGTAGACCCATTGAAATTACCATAATAAACACTGCTAAGTTAGCTCCATTAGTTTCAGTAGGTCTGCTCTACACAAACCATAGCTGAATACCACTCTCATAAGGCAGTTGTTTAGCCCCCAAGTCCATGAACCAAATCTCAATTTTAGCACAGTTTATTGCTTTATAAAAAGAGCATTTTCTTTTACCAAAGCAGAAAGTATTGAACATTTCAGGAGAAAAAAACCATTAACTGTTCAATTCTGTATGTGTCTACTTTGAGCTGTTCCCTGGTTCATGGTCATAGGCCTGAAACAGTTCACAGTCAGTGGCAAGTTAGATTCGCTGTGGAAAGGGAAATTGCTTTTCTGCCCATGCGAGGGCAAACCTTAAATAAATTTCTGGGAGCGTAACATTTGGATGTGATACTCTTCAGCTCCAGGAGCCAAATATTATTGTGCAGAGTGAAGCATTACCTTGAGGATTATCGGGAAATATTGCACATTTTAAATAATGCACATAAAGCTACTGAAAGTGAATTGTACCCAACATCTTGTATTGATGAAAACAGAAGGAAATTTGTTGGTATTGTTGTTATTTCACATCAGGAAAAATTCTGCCCTGCTTTTCCTCCGCTAGGGAGCTCAAAGCAGCTAACAGCACAGGAATACAAAATGATCAAGGCAGTGGAAACAATACAGTAAAATACAGGAATAAAAAAATCAGCCATCAGAGCAAATGATTGCTTCAGCTTCCATCAAATTCCTCTTGAAAGAGCCAAGTTCTCATCTGCTGCTGGAAAGCAAATAGTGATGAGGGCAATCCAAAAAGTTGGCCCTGCCTCTGCTGCCCATCTGCTGAACCTCAGCTGACAGGGCAACTTGGAGCTGGACCTCAGGTGTTCCAGCAGAATGTGTGAGGGGGCACATGAGGCAGAAGGCAGCCCTTAAGGGAGCTAGTTTCCACACCATCTGTTAAGTTTGTTTTTAATTTAACAAGATTTATACAGTCGTACCTTGGATCTCAAATGTATTGGCTCCCAAACAAATTGGCTCCCAAACAATTGAAACCCAGAAGTGAGTGTTCTGGTTTTCAAACATTCTTTTGGAACCCAAATGTCCAATATGGGTTCCGCAGCTTCTGATTGGCTGCAGGACCTTCCTAAATCTAGGACTTTAAAGGTAAGAAGCAGCATTTTAAATTGGCCCCACAAATGGATAGGCAAATGTGAGTCTAAAAGAACTGAAGTAATATGCTCTGTTTGTGCAGGCCCAGACAATAGCCCTATACTGTGTTTTGTGAAACAAGTTTAATATTGCAGTACTAGACACACTTGGGAGTAAGTTCCAGGCGTGGTTTTGTAAGGACCAGCTTTTCCCATATGTTTTTTCTTGCTGTCTTCAGTATCTGAGGCCCTGCTCAATATTCCTCAGTCATCTGAGGCGTAGTGAACAACAAATGACTGCTTTGGTTATGACACCCATCTTGTGGAATGCCCTCTTTGTTGAGATTAACCAGCAAGTGAAAGGCTGTGTTGGTGGTGCTGCCAGTGAGGGTTGTCCGGTTACTGTTGACCCATGACAGGGCCTTCTTAGTTGTGGTTGCCCATTTGTGGAATGCCCTCCCTGATGAGGTGCACCGTTCTCCCTTATTATTGATTTTCAGGAGGAATTTTAAAACATTCCTCTTTACTCAGACATTTGATGGCTGAAAAATACTGTTCCTGACAACCTCGAAACCGTTGGCTGAGAGGATGGGACCATTTAAAACTGTTTTTAAAATGTTTTGAATGGCTTTTAGAATGTGTTTTAATGATATGCTTGCTGTCCTAACAGAAAACCATAACTCCATTATATCTTTCATCTCATTCTCCCTTTTTCTCTGGCGTTCACAACTACTCTCCTTCCACTCCACCCACCATTTTCCAACCCATACTCTCTGCCCATCACTCACTCAGTCTTCACCCTGCTGTCAACCATTCTTCTACTGACATCATCCCAATGATGTCAGTATGTTCTGGTGGTGGTTTAATGCATTTTGTGGATTCGGTTTTGATGTTGTTGTTGTAGGCCACTTTAAATTTCTTTTGGAG
Organism: Podarcis melisellensis; assembly: GCF_964234715.1. Lineage (NCBI taxonomy): Eukaryota > Metazoa > Chordata > Lepidosauria > Squamata > Lacertidae > Podarcis > Podarcis melisellensis. The sequence goes on from NC_138530.1 coordinate 49,583,329, forward strand.
CAGGAGGTGGGGAGTAGAATATCTTTCACCTAACTCACCCTTTCAGTGTATGTTCTGTGCAAAGACTTCCACTTGTGCAACTGCACTTTCCCCTGCTCTCCTTCACCTGTGTGCCCCACAGAATTGGCTCTGAGGGGTTTGGGAGAACCACCAGAACAGCACAACACAGTGGGAGGAGAGTGGGGAATTGTTCCATCCAACCAGCCGAAATGCTTGTGCAGACAGAACAAGAACAGCACAAGGATGACTTGCACCCTTCATGTTTTAAATAACTGTGGGACTTGCTTCTGAGTCCACATAAATAGGATTGTCCTGTTAGTATGATATGTTTACCATATAGTATCGACTTCTATCAAAAAGCAGTTGACCAATCTAAGGAACACCAAAAAAGTGTGTGGCAGGGTGATTCTTTCTCCTTCTGAGGAAATTTAAATTGGTCCCAGTTGGAGCAATTATATTTTTAACAGACACTTTCATGGAATTTAAAACACCAAGCCGTTTTAAAAACACAGGCAAAGTAACAGCCTAAGAGACACATGACCGACTTCAGCTTTTCTTAATTCTTCTGCGATGCATTCACTGGGCTTTTGTAGTTTAATTGAGGTTTAGAGGTCAGCATCGGTGATAAACAAAAGCATGGCATATGGACAGTCTTAACACCATCTGCATATAATAAGTATGTGTGCTTTGCCTCTAGGTTCACAATCCAATTGTGCAAACCTGCACTGCTCTTTGGTTGGTTGCCTGCACTTCATCATACTGTGGTATTAACTTAGATATTTGCTTTTAATGAACTATATAGATTATATTGTATACCATGCTGAGAGAGAAGGATATTTATGTCTTCTCTTAGCACAGGGATGAGGAACCTTTGGCCCTCAAATATTGTTGGACTATGACTTCCATCATTCCTGCCCCTGGACCACACTTGCTGAGACAGATGGGACAACTTCTGAAGGGCCAGTTTCCCCACCCCTGTGTTAGCCTCTTTTAATGCCACTGCACCACACCAGTTAATCCAGCAACCCATTGTTTTTGTTACTCTATGTCTGTATCCAACACATGATCCCACGATGATCCATATGGAATTATCCCATTTGATAGCAACCCTCTGAGGTGTGTTAGGCTGCAAGGCAATGTATTGAATCATAAGAAGGAGGTTTTCCAGAAGGGAGATTTCCTGTCCCTTTGCGCACCCCAAAAGTCACTCCAGAAGATTGGGGCACCATCCAGAAAATCATGGGATGGACAGAGGTGGCTGTGGCAGGAAGTGGAAATTGCTCAAAATTGAACAGACACCTGACATTCAAAGTTGCATTCCACTTTGGTAGAGGAAAGCACAGGGGTGCAATTTCATTTGCACACACCTGTTTAGAATTTATTTCATTTTTTGGAAAAAGATTTCTAAACCACTTCATCAAGAGTTTCATCTTCTTCATCTTCTTGGAGGAAGCAGGGGTGTTGATTGCATAGGGGAATGTGATTCTAAACTTTTCATCCAAGTGGATTAGAGGAAGAGTAAAATAAATGCAGTGATACACCCCCTTCATTGCTTATCTTCAGGGCTCCATCAATGTCAGAAGCATGGAGGCCAGGTCCTGAGCACTTGTTTTGCATGCAGAACATCCTGGTTCAATCCCCAGCATCTCCAGGTAGGGCTGGGGGAGACCCTTGTTTGAAATCCTCCCAAACCACAGTACTGAGCTAGCAGGATCAACGCTCTGATATGGTATAAGGCAGCTTCTGTGCTGCACTTTCCCAACTTGTCAATCTTCTAAGACAATCCCATAGGAAAAGGGAACTAGAGAGATCTCCCTACTCTTCACTATCTTGGAGCTCTGGCAGAACATAAAATAGGTAAATTTTGGGGGGAGATTGGAGCTACTATCTGTCTCCTCCACACCCATCTTTTCTGATGCCGCCCTTTTGGAAGTAGACAGCATGTTTTGAAGGGGACCAGGGTCTCTGATCTCCCCAGGATCTAAGAACATAGATCACCTTCATGTTCACATGGAGATATTTGTCCATGGCCAATGTGCCTCAGCTCCACTATGGCATAGTGTACACTTTAGATGACACACCGACACTGTAACTATACGGTACAGCTACACCATCAGATTTGAGAACATGGAGAACCTTAATCTCTATGCATGTTTGCCCATGGCTAACGTGAATTAGCTACGCTGTGGTATTTCATCAATACTGTGAAATTCTCTCTTAATCACAAGAATAGCTACCATCAAGGTGCACATACAGCCCAGTAATAGCAGTGGTTGCTTCCTTCAATACATAACAGGGCATGAGAAGCTTCCTTTCTCTTTTAGCTCCTTATTGGGTTCCCCTCCTCCGTCTTCTTTGATTTGATTGCTGTCAGCCTGGAAATTCAAGATGCAGTAAAGTCACACTCATTACAAGAACCAGCAGGGACAAGAAGAGCCCAGGAGAAGTGGCATCCCCCCTACCCTGCCACCTATTTAGAGTTTCTATATTGCCAGAATGACTGTTGCTACTAGTGCCATTCAGCTTGATGGAGGGAGAGAACAAGGTTCCCTGATAAGTTTCTGTAAACCACTTGGAGGTTTTGATACAATCAAGTGGTGTATAATTTTTGCCAAATTGATAAATAAATGCTACACACACACACACACACACACACACACACACACACACACACAGCTACCAGAGCCACCTTACAGCAATAGGAGACATTTCACAACAATGGAGTCTGATGTCCATTATGTTCTTTAGGAGTTGGAGGATTGTAATGCTTTGGAATAAGGGATAACCAGGGCTTTTTTTCAGCCAGAACTCAGTTCCGGCACCTCGCAGGTGGGCATCATTGCCATTATAAGAGAACGAGAGGCACTCATGGTGAGTGCTGGGACATCCTATTCTAGAAAAATATCACTAGGAATAACAAAAAAAGGCCTGTGGCCTCTTTCCATTGTAGTCTGGATAAACAACTTGGAGACACTTTAGCTCTTTATAGTGGTCTCTAGATGTTGCTCATCTAGAATGCCCTGCTGATTTTAGTGAGAATCCTCACAATTCAACCTCAACAGTATTTCATTATTCACGAAAGCCGTAGGGATATGCTTTCCATATATTTTATATCCCTATAATTTGATTCTCTGTAAGAGAAGTCTAGGAACCTTGGTGAGTTATAATTCCATTTTTCATCCCCTACTAAATGACATTATTCCTACTTTCCTCCTTCCCTTAACTGTTGTGACTAGCCCTTAATGATTCATGCCACACACTGGATAGACTCTCCTAATATCATGTGGCTGATAACACTATAATCAGATCACTTAAAATATAAGAGAACTAGGTTTTTATTATTATGTTTAACTCCAGAGCACAGAATCCTTCTGTCCTTAGGTTAGCAGAATTTTTCTTTGCTTATTTACAGTCAAAAGAGCACAGCTTCCCCAATACTACCAAATCAACTCAGGGCTTGCTGTGGTATGGGAGCTTCCAAGGCCTATTTTTGTTATGTAGAGAGAACCTACAAGTCTGAGCCACAGAAGTGATGGAATGATGGGCAGGTGTTTGCATTTGCTGTAAAAACAGCATTGATGACATGCCCACCTGCAATATTAAGAATTCTGTTCTTTGTGTGTGAGTATTGGGCACATCCAGAGGCGGCATGGTGAAAGTGAGTTTCAATGTGCTAGTTTACTGAGCCCATAAGCACGGTTTGCTCAGAGTTTGTTTTGTCCTAACAACTGTTGAATGGCAGCTAGGTGAAGCCAAAAAAATACATGATTACATAATGTCTCATTCCAAAATAGTCATCCTTTAGCTTGCTTTGACCCTTTTGCTTTTGCTTTTCCTTTATTAGAAGGTCCTTTCATTTCTCTGCGGATCTGACATAATTCCTCCCCTTCCCCGCTACCAGAAAGGCTATCACTGGTCAGCCTTAAGCATGGAGTTTCCTGAGCCCTGCTCTATCACACCAAAAAGGTAACCACTTCTGCATCACCCAAAAACAAACTCAACAGCCAGGACAGATTTAAAAAGGTAAAGGGGACCCCTGACCATTAGGTCCAGTCGTGACCTACTCTGGGGTTGTGGCGCTCATCTCGCTTTATTGGCTGAGGGAGCCGGCGTACAGCTTCCGGGTCATGTGGCCAGCATGACTAAGCCGCTTCTGGTGAACCAGAGCAGCGCACAGAAATGCCGTTTACCTTCCTGCCAGAGCAGTACCTATTTATCTGCTTGCACTGGGATGTGCTTTCAAACTGCTAGGTTGGCAGGAGCAGGGACCGAGCAACAGGAGTTCACCCCATCACAGGGATTCGAGCCACCAACCTTCTGACCGGCAAGTCCTAGACTCTGTGGTTTAACCCACAGCGCTTACATTAAAGCAAATAAAGCCTTGTTGAAATGCCCACTCACATAGGAAGTTGGCCTAGCAAGCACATGGGCTACGGCTTTTTTTGGTGGTGGCCCCACAATTGTGGAATAGAGTTGCCCCATGACACTAGTTCCCATCCCTGGATATTTTCCAACTGTCTTGAAAAACTTGTACCTTTTACCTTGGCTTACATGAACAGACTATATGTGGGGATTTGCTAGCATAGTGGTGTATTTTGTTGTGTTTTCTAACGCTGCGCTGCTCTTGGTCACTAGCTTTAATAATAGAGAATGTTTTCATGTAATATCTGTTGCACTTTACTGTTGTACTTTGAGATATTCTACCATTGCCAGCCCATGTGGTGGTCTTCATACATTGTGGACCACAACTCCCACCTGTCCCAGCCTGGCCAGGAGACAGGAGTGATGGGAGCTGAGGTCCAAAACATTTGGAGATCACCACACGGGCTACCCCAGTGTTACGCCAACTGCCTGGAGAAGGGTTTCATTCCTGAAAGGTGGTGTGGACTCTTATTCAACATAAATGAATAAATTAAAGGAGCGTATGCTAATGTGGATGTATAGATGCAAATTTTGAAACAGTTACCTTAAATTGAATACAGTACATCACACTGGAGTGAGAAAGACTGACCTGTATGGCTTCTCAGTCTGCTGCCCAGATGCTATCAGCTGGTGGGCAACTTCAAGATTTCTCCTGCTCTCCTTTCTTGGGGTTCTTTGTATCTTTAGACTGGGCTTGGACTGGACAGTCCTTCACAGATAGGGCTCTCCGCTGTAACATGGGAAACATTGGCCACCCAACTGACCAAAGGTCACATCCTGTTTCTAGATGTAGCCAGCCAGATGCAAGCAAGGTGTGTGGGTAATAATTCTTCTCCACTTAATGGCCCCTTTGGCATCTTGTGTTCAGAGAGACACTAATGCAGCAATGGCTTATTAGACAGCATGGTGTATACCTTCTCTGTGTCTCACTTCCACCAAGATCCAGTGTCATCTACAATCATTCTGTGCTGACATTTAAAAAAACAAATTCCTCCCCACATACTTTTACTAATACTCCTTAACTCACAAAGGCACGTGAATGTGGTTTTTTCCTCCTGATTCACCTTTTGGAAAGCTGCCCATCCTGTGGTACTGTTTACTGTTGACTTCATAATCTTGTGCCTGGTGTTCTACAGATCCCCTCTCCCCATTCTTCCTTGCTCTTTGCATTACTTCCCAGTGACTCAGATGAGGGAGAATGTGCCTTTGAGGGCTGATTGCCCACGTAGGTGAGACAAATCCACAAAGCAAAACAAAACCCTGGACTGTGATACTTGGCATGAGGGGGACAAGGCTAATGACTCAGGAGAAGGGAATGTGTGCCACTCTCCCGAGCCCAGTGTAACCAGCCGTTAATTGTCGAAAGAGCTGACTAATGCTGGAATTACTTATGACTCTGCCCCAGTGAATGCAGCCTTGGGAGACGCTTGGCTGTTAGCGCTGGTTATTAGAATGAAGCTCAAGAGATCGCTTTAACATATCGGCTTCTTGCCGCTCACGACGTCCACCTTTATTTTCCTGAACAACAAAACTAAGGATTTGTGTTTCTCAGGTTCGGAGGATAGAGAGAGAGGAGTTGGCTTGGTTCCTGAGACTCTGGCTGCTGCATCGTTACGTGGCGGAGTGGGTATGAGAAGTTTGCAACCGGTTCTGCAATGAGCAAGCCAGCTCTGCAAAACAAGATGCCACCGGAGTTTAGAAACATGTGCGTCCTCCTGCCAAACCGAGACCAGCTCAATGTGATGGTTGGGGTAAGTCTATTCTTGCCGCCTTCTGAGAGCCCAGCATGAATGACGCAAAAGAATGTATTTGAGTAGCTTGTGAGAGTGGTAAAACGGAGCCGCAGCAGTCTTTTGTTTACAGAAAGCTTACCAACAAGAAGCTATCTATAAAGATCATCCCATTTACCCCAGTCAGTACCTACTTCCCAAAAGAAGAGGACCAGACTAGCTGAAAGATCTGTTTCTGTGGATTTAGGAACTCTGTTACATTTGATGACCAGAGACTGTTTTTCTTAAATTCTTTTTCATCTTCCCTAATAGTTTTACAGCATTTGAAAACCAAAGGTCCGCTTGTATATGAGTAAAGACACACATCTGTCTGCTAACTCAGGCATCCGTGTTGGTTTTTCCAACACAGAAGACATTTAGGAAACATATTTTGCACAGTATTGTCTCCTGGTATAATATGGGGCAAATTATAAGTTGTGCTATATTATGCAAAGTGTCCCTAAAACAGACCCTTACAGAAATGTGACTATTAAATGTTAATTATTAGCCCCAATAATTAAGATAAAGAATGATATATTTCACTGTTTGTGGTAGCTTTTATACACTAAAAATGTTAATGGGAATTAGTTTCAGGGCTCCATTATTTATTTATCTGTTTTAAGAAAGAGAAAAAGGCAGTTTCCTGATTTTTACAATCCATGTATCAATGAACAAAAAGTAGTCTTGCTTACTAGGCTCAGATTTATTTCAAGATTCACATTTTTTTTTGCAACATGCACCTGTTTAGTATTTGAAAAGGCCGGCTATTTATTTCCATGCATAGAACTGCCTATTTTCCTTTTCATGTGTTTGGCCAATAAAACCAGGCTTGCAATAATAATAACAACCTATAAAGAAGAGAAAGCTTATTAGAAAGCCTTTTGTTGTTGATAGGTATAAAGTTTCCATCACTTTCAAGTCCCCTCTGGAGGGAAATAGAACAGTATATGTTCAAAGTAAATGATCAAAGGGGTTATTCTGTGTTATCCCACTCAGTTTTTCAGTAACATGGCCCTTTAAAGTGGTGTTATTTGGATGTCGTCCTATTTTCCAGGGGTGGGGGAGTTGCTTGTGATAGATAACAGAGGGTCAGAAATCCTTGCTGATCAAATCACCCAGACCTACTAGTAGATCTCAGTCTACCTTCTTCCCAATCTAGCATAGGCAATCTTTATGAATAGTAACACATTGGAATAGTAAAAAAAAAAGGTAAAGGACCCCATGACCGTTAAGTCCAGTCAAAGGCGACTATGGGGTGCAGCACTCATCTCGCTTCAAGCCAAGGCAGCGCACATTGGAAATGCAACAAAATCCTGCAGTCTGCAGTGCTCCTGTCCAGAATTTCAGCCATGCTCACCCAGAATTCTATTCCCACCGAGATCACACAGTTCCCATGGGACTATCCCCGCCCCCCGGTTAGGTGTTTTTCCCATACTTCTAATGATTTTTTGTACTTCTGCAAACCTTAGGATTCCCACCAAGCCTGCTGATGCCCCTATCTTGTGCGTGGGTAGGCTGTTCTGCATAGATCAGCAATGACATGCACAGCCTGAACATCAGAAATAGAGGGAAAAGAAAAGTCAGGCTGCATACATGCCATCAATTTAAAGCTTATTTAGAGCACATTCCCTCCCCTCCCAAAGAATCCTGGGAGCTGAAGTTCTGTGATGGATAAACTACAGCTCCCAGGATTCTTTGGAAGAAAAAAAAGAAAGCTTTAAATGTGTTTTATATGTATTGTGTCTATGCAGCCACAGTCTTGAATGGATTCAGCAAATATCCAATTATTTCGGCCCTTGAGCTTTGTTTGGGTGTAGTGTACAAAGAGCAGACCAGGTCCCATGTGGGCCCCAATAGTGAACTAACGGGGATTAACAGATTGAGGTAGGTAGATTCCTGCAATCCTCTGACGTGACAGCCATTATGTAAGACTCTCCTTGCAATTGAGCTTCCATTATTTCTGAAGGGATCTGTCAAGTATAGCTACTGGGATAGCTCATCTGTTCTGTCATACATGCTAGTAACTAGTAACTAGTCATGTGTATGCAGCCTCAAAGTCCATGTGCATCAGTTAAATGTTCATGACTATATTGCCCTTCAGTGTACAGTTTGAAACCTATTAGCTAGCAGGCTGAGGGATGCACCACCGGGGCATTCTTCTTTATTAGTCATAAGAGCAGTGACAGAATCGTCATTGCCACCACTACCACAATAATCTCTTTTTTGCCTGCAACAAATCAATTTAACCCTGAGCTGGTCTCATCCACTTCCATGGATGTTTTGATCCACCTTTACACCTCACTTTACCAGCATAGGAATTGTTTCTCCATGTGAGATCCAGTACTGGTGCAGTAAGCATCTGTGCTCTGGAACTGCCCTGGTTGGGGCCAGTCTTCTTCAAGATGAGGGACCATGGCTCAGTGGTAGAGCACATGTTTTTCATGCAGAAGGTCCATGGCATCCTCAGTTAAAAGGATCAGGTAGCAGATAATGGGGAACACCTCGGCTTAAGGTCTGGATAGTCAGTGCCAGTCAGAGTAGACATGACTAAGCTAGATAGACAAATAGTCAGGAAGCTGTCAAGCATCTGTTTATTTCTAACTGGGCAGTCCTTGTGTGTGTGACACTCACACAAACAACCTTACACCCAGCATTCTTTAAATGTTCTCCTAGGGCTTATCCATACTTCCTCTTGTCCCTTGGGGGAAACTACTCTTTGGTGCTCAATCAGAGAAAACAGCAATCAGGTTCTCCATGGATTGCTATTTGTTCCATTTCAAAGCTAAAGAGCAGGTTTACCCTGGGAAAGGAGTGGGGCAAGGGGGAAACCACTCGGACCCATGTTTTCTCGGCATGGTACAAGCAGAAGTGTGGACAAGCCCCTAATAGATATGCATAATTTCTGCAGGAGCAGATCCTATGGGGCTGGGGTAAGATTTAAGTGACCCAACCATGTTGGCAGGGTTGATCATGTGCATCTGTGCCGTGGACCTAGTATCTCTTCCCAGCAAGGATGCTAAATCCATGATAAAGGCAAATATTACTGACCGTGCCTAGCACAATTTGCAAGCCACTTGGGGATTTGTTCCCCCACGTGACTAAGAGAAGGTATTAAGCAGGGAGCGGTGGTACCAAGCACCTGCTCTGCTGTCAGTCACATTTCTCTGCTTACTGGAAGAGGCAAGGTAGCAAGGAGGCTGGGGTGGGGTGGGAACAATGGCAGGCTGACTCTGCCACAGCACCCGAACCTTTCCAACTTACCCACCACCGCACCCCTCCCGGTAAGCACCACAATGTGGCTGACCTCGGGAGGGCAAGTGCCTGGTGGTTGCCCTCCTCACCCCCCCACCCCCAGATTAAAGGGTACCCACAGAGTTCAAGAAATATGGTTCCCACACTGCTGTGGCAGTAGCTTGAAGAAACCCATTAATTGGAAGAACACTCACGATTTAAATTTTTAAGCCTATACTTGCTTGATGGTTGGGCACTTTGTCAAAACAACCCATTTCGGATTAAAGAGCAGGAGCTTTCTGAGCTCTTGAAAGATTCCGTGAGCGATAGGAAGGGGATGACCCTGAACTTGCACACCGACTGACATATTGCAGCAAGTACAGCTCTCCAAAGATATAAGTGGTGGGAGAGTCACTTGGTATACAGATGACACTTTGCCAAAGGACAGTCTTTTAAAAATGGAACTCTGTATAGAAAGACTTGAAATTTATAATAACCTGTCCCTTGGATTAGTCTATTTCATTCATCTGCTGGGACTTAAGGGCTTCTTTTAGGTTCTTCTCTTTCCTAGGGCTGCCACACGTCCAGGGTCTCTTGGACAAATCTGGGATTCTGCCCTTAAAAATGGGGGGAAATTTCCGGAATTGGCAAAATGTGTGGGGAAACCGGGATGTATGGCAATGGGGGTGGAATACATTGCCGGCAGCAGCGGCAGCCCCCACAGCGATGCTGAGGCCGGCTGCATGCTGTCACCCAGAGGCCTGGGCATCTGGGAGAGGACCAGGGCGCCTCCCATGGACCGGCAAGCCTGCGAAGCAAAAAGGCAGGGGGTGGTTTGTGGGTAAGATTGGGCATGGAGTGCACAGGCACTGCTTCCATGAGGAGGGTGATGGCTTCACGAGGCTGGAGGAAGCAGGAGACAGGCCAGGTAGACTGGGAGGGAGGGAGAAATCTTGCTTTACGATATTGGAGGGAGGATTTCGTGAGGTGGAGGAGGAGCAGATAAGATGAAGGCAAAGGCAGTGAGGGAACAGGCAGGTTTCAGAGGAGGGGGAAAATGCACCTCTGTCTGGGTTTTCAGTTTTGGAAATATGGCAACCCTACTCTTTTCCCCTGCAGAGTGCCATTTTTTCAATACATATGTTGTTACCAAAATATTGCTGCGAAGTGTCTTCCTTAAAACAAGACAATCCAGTTTGGAGTAGTGAGTGGTGAATTAGGATGATCTAGTTTTCTGGCATCAACACAGTGGTCTATAATATTTCAGAACAGTCTGTTACATAATGGGCACACCAATGGCCCAGACCATGCTGCTAAGAGCTTATGTGATATCAGCAGCTCAAATGGGCTTGAATTCATCGATTGTTGGCAATTTTGATCAAGTGTGGTACTTGTAAAATGGCACAGAGAGGCCCCTCTTATCTGCTTGCTGGCCATGTCAGTGGTCTTCCTGCAGTTAGCCATTCATGGTCATCAGCTGATCGTGGGCTTCATATATGAGGCGATTTCCTATTTTTTTCTGGGCTTAAAGGTGGCGCAAATGCTTTGTATGTATAAGATTGCAGGTCCAATCCCTCGCATCACCAAGGAAGGCTAGGAAAGTCTGAAACCCTGGAGGGCCACTGCCAATCAGTATGGCTCAGCCTGGTGCTCTCCTGATGTTTTAGACTACAACTCCCATCACCCACAGTCAGCTTGGCCAGTAGACAGAATGATGGGAGTTAATGAGAACATAAGGAGAGCCTGCTGGATCAGGCCAATGGGCCATGCAGTCCAGCATCCTGTTCTCACAATGGCCAACCAGATTCCTGTGGGAAACCCTCAAGCAGGATTTGAGCACAAAGGTCCTCTCTCCTCCTGTGGTTTCTAGCAACTGGTATTCAGAAACATTACAGCTTCTGAGCATGGGTCAGCAACATCTGGAGGGGGTACCAGGTGGGGAAGGTTGGTGTTGATAGCAAAGGTCTGACTCTGGATAAGAGAGCTTTCTATGTTCCATTGTGAGGGAGGTAGCCATAGCATGGTGAAAGTCACTCTCATTCTTTATTGTGAGTTGCTGCACGCATCACAGTTTGTGGCAGGGAGGCAGCCACGATAAGAAGTGGTTTGAATATTTCTCCTTGTGGCTATCTATGTCCTGGTATGCACACGAGTTACTAGTACTGGAACCAGAACTTCCATCAAATAAGTCCCTAGTTGATTATCTGTGTCCCAGTAGCTCTTCTTTCAGAGGGGGCTACCAGTAAAGAAGGTAATCTTCATTTCTCAAATGAGTTCTTTTATCTGCATGCCCCGTCTTTGTAGCATTGAATTTGGCCTTTGAAAGGCTACTTAAAATAGAACCATTTTCTTTATCCAATTCATTCCCTCCTCAGCTCTCTCTTCCCATAGAACAGAATTGGTTTAGTGTCTCCAGAAGGATTAAAATACTTTGTGCCAGTGCTATTTTTCTAGAAAAAGAGTGCCGGAACTCATCATGAACACCTCTCTCATTCTCTTACAATGGCATTGGTACCCACCTGAGAGGTGCCAGAACTGAGTTCTGGCAAGTTCCAGCTGAACAGAAAAGGCTCTACTTTGTGCATGGTTTATTTGTCCATAAAAACTAGGAAGGGTCAGCATGCAGGACCAAGAAGGCTTTGCAGTGCATCCCAGCACATAGAAAGTGCTTCTTTCAGAGGCTTGTTGAGGCCAGAGTTGTGTTCTTTCTTAGTTCTGCCTCTACTCCAGGAATAAGGAAGTGGGACTTGCATCATCACACTTTGCATTTCAGAGTGTGTGAAGATCCATATTAATACTTGCAGAATTCCTGGAAGGGAGATTAACTGACTAGGATGCAAGAAGCTCATGAATAGATCCACATCTTGATAAGCAAGGGACTTTGTGTGATATTCCCATTCTCTTTCCTAACGCTGCAGGAGGTTTTGTGGGACTGTATTCTACCAAATTGAAACTCTGTCACTTGACTTTATGCAGTGGACTTTAGATCCAAGTAACCATGCATCTCTCGGCATTTTTCAAACCTATATGCTTCCCCACACCCCCTTCCTCCTTGCACAAGCATGCGACTGCTTTAAAATGTTTTTAAAGAATTCTTTAATTCTTTAAAAGGTATATATCCCATACAGTGGTATCTCGGGTTACATACGCTTCAGGTTACATACACTTCAGCTTACATACGCTTCAGGTTACAGACTCCGCTAACCCAGAAATAGTACCTCGGGTTAAGAACTTTGCTTCAGGATGAGAACAGAAATCGCGTGGCGGCAGCGCAGCAGCAGCAGGAAGCCCCATTAGCTAAAGTGGTGCTTCAGGTTAAGAACAGTTTCAGGTTAAGAACGGACCTCTGGAACGAATAAAGTACTTAACCCGAGGTACCACTGTATATCGAGGCAGCCAACAATAATATAAAATATAAAACATTACACAATTCAACCAAATTTTAAATCAAAATATCAGCATGAAAATGAAGAAAACAGTAACAACTACAAAAGAGTCATCAGAATTGAATGCCAGAATGGGGGGATGTTAAGCCAAAGCCTTTTTTAAACAGCAATGTATTTGTGGCCATCAGAAACAGTACAGTGAGGGGGCCTGATCCAGCTTGCCTGGCACAATGTGAGTGCCACTACAGACACCCTACCACACCCCTTTTGCCACTGCCAAGTGTGCTTCATGGTGTTGAGAGATCTGCAACAGGGCCTCAAATGATGAAACCAATCCCTGAATTTCCTTTCCCGTGCTCCCTCAGTGCCACACACCTATTTCATTTTGTTCTTGAAAGTGGTTCTTTCAGCATCTGTGACAGAACAACCGCAGACGTTCCTGGATGTGACTGATTATATGAATACATGCCAGTCTGGGTTCAGGCCTGAGTTTGGGACTGACTCAGCCTCAGTCACCTTGATGATGACCTTTATAAAGAGCGGGAGTACTCCAGGCTGTGCAGGTTATTTCGACACGCCAGGCAGAAAATCCTGCAAGTTGCTCTCCCTGGAAGTAAAAATACAGTAATAATACATTAAGAATGGCAAGGGCCAGATAGAGAAGATTGAAGGGCCACATACAACAATTGAGCCTGTGGCTCCCCACTCCTGGTTGTACTAGCCCAGTCTTGAAAATCAGGCCATAAAAGTTACTAGCTTGTAGTTCTTTTGTTTTTTTTCCGGCCAGTGTGGCAGAGGAGAATGGGAATGCTCTTCCGTAGCCAGCTTGGAAACCCAGAATACTAGCATCTAGCATAAGCAGCTGGATGGCAACACCAAGCGGACTGGCCAAGGAAAAATGGAGAGGTCTGTGTCTCCTTCACAAGCCTACACATTTGCCTGCATGGAATTCCTGGTTGCTTATGGCTACCGGGCAAGTTGTTAGCTTGTGATAAACAAACCATGGCATCATGTTATGTCTGAAATCCCAACTTGCGACTTGCTGAAGAACATTCAAGGCTCTGTAAACTTAACCTTTCATCCACTTAATGGGGGGAACCATGCAATGATTTTATATGACTGAGGAGGTTTTCACCTTGATCTCCAATGTTCAGATTCATCCATGCTATCTACTATTCTACATTGCCCTGTGATTCCAGTGCACAACAGGATATCATGCAACATGGCGCTGTTTTACATGTGTAATAATATTGCCTCTAATTCATCACTATGAAATACTGGCCACTCTCTATCTAACACAGCATTAAGCTGGCTGAAGTTCACTGACTGTGAAGCAATATACATGTTAGCAATAGAGATTGGATTCTAGAGCAATCTTAATTGTTTCCATCCAGCTGTGGATGTGCTTTATGGCAGTATGTTCGGTTCCCACTGTCGGATGCAATGATGCAATGGAGCATGGAGCCACGAGGCAGCGCAAATTCCCTCACTACGAAGGTTTGCTCAGGCGCGGACTTTGCTCCTTCAGGTTTTTTATTGTCCAAATACCTGTTAAGTTTTCTCAGGCAAGGGGAAACTATCCTATCTTGTTCAAACGGTAAACAATTTACCATTATCTTTTCCTTTGTAGGTAAAAGCCACTGGACAGGAACTCTTCGAGCAAGTTTGTGACGCACTGAGAATTAAAGATCCTCACTTCTTTGGCATCAGTGTTGTAAAAAGTAAGCACGGAGAGAAATTATTTCAGAAGTGTCCATGGGATTGGATGTAGGTCTGAGATGTTCAGTGTAGTGTGGTCACTAGTCAGGAGCATCGTGTCAAAGCCCTTTTATCATTGGCCTGTGAACATGTCTATTAGAAAAAGGAGCAGTTTGAGCTTTTAAATTTAGTCTTAACCCCACCCCCGCCCCAAAGCTATTCTTTCTTCCAACTTCTTTCTTTCTTTCTTTCTTTCTTTCTTTCTTTCTTTCTTTCTTTCTTTCTTTCTTTCTTTCTTTCTTTCTTTCTTTCTCTCTCTCTCTCTCTCTCTCTCTCTCTCTCTCTCTCTCTCCCTCCCTCCCTCCCTCCCTCCCTCCCTCCCTCCCTCCCTCCCTCTCCATTAGACAGAATTCTAAAATATTGGTTGTATGGTGAGAGAATATATCTAGAAAGTCTGGGACTGGATGTATTCAGTGGCTTTCAAAGCCATAATTTGTGAGGAATGTTGTTTTTACTGACATTTGGAGGAGTTTGAACGTGATTAAATTATTCTACAGAGAAGGCTGAAGAAGCATACCAGTAGGCCAAAGCATTCTTTTCAATAATCCAGGTCACTTTGATACCAGTACTGTATATAATATGACTCACAAGTGGAATCTCTCAGAACTTGGAAAACCTATTAGATAAAACAAACATTGACTGTATTGATGCTCACCAGGATCTAATGGGAAAGGAGAAACTGGTCTTGGTTTCCCAGTCCTCCCTACAAGGTTGCCTTAATACGCTAACACTGCTCTTGCACAATTGGAGATAAGCACGTTTGGAGACGTACAGGTGTTGCTCTGAATCAACAACCACTCCTTACACAAAGGATGTTTTCACTATCCACCTTTGCTTAGGGCCATTTCACTCATTAGACAGAGGCAAACCTGCCTTAAAGCTTAGTTTCCCCCTAAAATGTACTGTGTGAAGTGATATCAGCAGCAGTGCATGGACTGATGCACATTCACAGTTTTCAAAATGAAATAAAATTCAGCCACCTTTTTCTATCAGAGGTGGTGAGCCTGTGACCTTCCAGATGTTGCTGGAAGTCCATCAACTCCAGTCAGCATGGTCAGGGCTGATGGGAGTTGCAGTCTAACATCTGGAGGACCACAGGTTCCTTGTCTTTATACTGAAGGAAACTCATATTGCACCCATATTTAGCCCCCTTGGGTGGTATTCATGGCTAATCCTACTCAAAGTAGACCTATTGAATATGACTAATTGGGTTAATTAATGGGTCTTCTCTGAGTATGACTCCTTGAGCCACATTTAACTAAATAGTTTTCACTAACAGGAGACAAGAGCCACAAGTCCCATTAGATCAATGGGGCTTTCCTCCCCTCTCCTCCTCTGCAGAGGCCCCTGAACCCCATTCCAGATGGGCTCTGGGGTGTCAGGAGAACCCCTAGAACAGCATGCAGGGGGAGGAGAAGGGAAATCATTCCATCTGGCAAGCAGAAATGAAATCCAGCCCCTATCTTTGTAATCAAGATAATTACCACAAATTGGATGACATAATTTGCATTCACAAATCCTGTGCTGGTGATCATTCCAAGTAGGAATGAACACGTAGAGGGCAGAATTGGGATCCAGCCCACTGGACCTGCCACTGTCTGCTGTCTTCTGTGGTCCTCGTTTGCATATGCATACACTTCAGGGCACAAAGGCTCCCTTATATGTCATGGCATCCTACAGAAATCAAGCAAACAGCTCGCAAGAGGTGATCCTGAAAGTTTATGGGTACACCTGCAAAGGCACATCATACACACACATACATTCACTCAGTAGTAAGTATCATTGATTTCAATAGGACTTTCTCCCAGGTGTGTATAGGATTGCAACCGGAAATACGTAATGTCAGTACTCAAGTCAACCTGGCAATCCTATGCTGTTATCAGCCTTTCTCCCCAATGTCAGATGCATGCTGCCCAGCCGTGCTTACTCAGTGGAGCAGAAAATGCGCTCTGTACATTCTCAAAAACACTCTTGTTACTGCTTTTGATTCCACAGCTGAGCATGAATATGAGTGTTTGGGGGCTGAGACTTGGCACCAGTGAAACTTGGCCTTTGCGTTGGCATGTTTTGCGAGCGACACTTAAACTGGCCAATTTGTGTGCCTATCCAAGTCCTCCCCCCACCCCACGCAAACACCTCCGCTGTAATCAGCTTGAAATTGTTCCCAAATTTCATGTAATCAAAGGAACACACTTAAAAAAAAAAGAGGCAAGTTGGAACACATGACAAGGCTCTGTAAACTTAACCTTTAATCCACTTAACTGGGCGGGGGGGGGGGGGGGGGACACACACAGACCGGACCCTCAGCTTTTATGTGAGAAAGCTGGAGGGGGTGGGAAGGACTTTTTGTTTTTGTAGCTTAAGGATTACACTGCAGGTTGGCATTTTGACAATATTAACCTCATTAGAGTCGGAATGTATTGCTGCATTCCTGCACATGATGGGAGGACGGCCACAACTGCAGGCTGCGTCTGAGGAGAGAGGAGGTAGAAAGAAAGAAGGGCTGTTTCTTGGCTGAGGGAGGCAGGGAGATCACGCACTGTTGATAAAATCCCAAAGCAGCTTAGCGAGTCATGTAGGTTTGCCACCCCCCACCCCCATATACAAATAATTCTTGGTTTCTATGTCCCCCTTCCGAGAAATGCTGCTGAAACAATAATAAAGTGGTGTGATTTTCAGTGTACAAATAGTCTATAACACTTTGAAAACGCCACTACGGGCTCATGCGGAAAGTTGTGAAGCATGTGAGGGGATTTGTGGTCATTCTTCACAAAGGGAAGCCCAGCGCTTAGTGCTGCTGAGGAAGAGAATGTGTACCCGGTCCTCAGGGCTGGCTCTACTCATGAGTAAGGTCCCTCAGACTAGACTGGAGCAGCTGAGAAGCAGTAGCTCATTCTTGGGGCCTGTGGATATTTGCATTGAACTGTAGGGTGGGTTTTTTGTGGGGTTTTTAAAATGCCAATAGCATTTTTATTATCGCAATCACAGTGGCTTAGAAGGAGGGCTTAACCCCTTCTTCTCCCTGCTTTGGTCCTGAGGTAAAATTCCTTTCCTGAAGCTGGGGTGAAATCCCCCATAAAGGGGGTCCATGTGAGATTTTTCTCCCAATGCAAATTCTGACTTCAGACAAAAAAAAATTCCTCACGAGGTGTGAGCCAGCCGCTTCATCCCATCAGCTAATGCCATTTGCATTTTTTAAAACATACACGCTATTTAAGTCTGGTTTAGCCCTTTGCCTTGGCCATATATCAGTGTGGCTTGGCGTATTCCAGTGAACAGCTGGAAGACTGTGAGCCATACTGTTTTGCCATATAATACATATCAACATCTCCTTTGGTTAACCTCTACACCAGGAATTTGGCTTGGAAAAAAGAAAACTGTCTTCAGCTTGGCTTATGTGTGTCTGTGTTATTAATTTACGCCACAATTTGATATCCTGCTTTCCTGATCACTACCTTCCCTTGCTTCCACCCGCTTCCCAAATAATATTGATCATCAAATTTTATGGAAACATATGAATAAATTTGCTTTTCCATATGGTCATAGAATATCTGTAACCACTACTACTCTCAGCCTGCTGTCGGGGTGACTTTTTATTTTATTTATTTATTCAAAACCCTTTTTCCTCGCTCTTCATTGCCAAAGCAATCCTGAATGGCATTATATTTAAACCCAATACATAATATACATTAAGACAAAATGGGCAGGGGGGAAAACCACATAGCCAGCAGAAAAACACAGCCATCATTAAATAAAAGCCTGGGCAAATAAATAAGGTTTCAGCTGGCGCCAGAACATCACACTATTAATTTCTTGGGAGTTTTCTTGGGGGGGAGGGGAGGTTTGTTGATAGAGAACATCAAATGTGTGGTCTCTTCTAGTGAGTTAGGATTGCCTCAAGGCAAGCGGTACTCCGGCTTTCACCATACACACGCGCCTCTCTTCCCCTTTCCCCTATGCAGAACATGTACTTGTGGGCCCCTTCATGTGTTGGAGGCCATAGGCTGGGGTGGGAAACCTTTTCTAGTCTAGGGCCACATTTCCTCATGGACAACCTTCCAGGGGCCACATTCCATTAGTGGCCAGGGCCAGAGGGAAAAGTGGGAGGAGCAATGGATGTTATTTTTACTCTTGTACATTTAACCACACAAAAATCACACACACACACACACACACACACACACACACACGTTTTTCCATCTTGGGTCTGGCTTGAGGAGGGGCATGCCCTGGGGAAAGTCTCAAGGGCCAGACAAAGAGGTCTACAGGGCTGCCTTTGACCCCAACCATAAGGCTTCCCAACCCTGCCATAAGCTCTTGCCTGCAGAAGCTCATGACACAAAACTAGCACTTTTTGGAGAGGGGTGTGTGGTATTTTGTATTTACCGTATTTTTCCCTCTATAACACGCAGATTCTTTCTCCTAAAAAGGAAGGGAAAATGTCTGTGCGTGTTATTGAGCGAATGTGTGGTCCCTGGAGCCAAATGGCACGAGGGGAGGCAAAAAAAAGCAGGCAAAAATCAAATCGAGAAGGGAAACCTGAAAAGAGGAAGTGGCTGCTTTCCTGCATTCTGCCTCAGGGTCTTACTGCCCACCCCCCTCTGTTTCCTTGCTGTGTTTGCTCAAACGGAACAAAGAGCAGGGAAAGCCCCTCCCCTCCAGGCAAGGAGAGGGGAAAGCAGAAAACATGCAGGAGGGAGAGAGAGAGAGAGCTGGCTGGCTTGGGTGGGTAGGTGTGGGAAAACTTTTGCCTTCCATTCCTCCCTCCCTTTATATCCCTCTCCTGCATTCTTAGCCAGCTGCTTCTCTGCACACCCCTCTCATGTCCCTTTTTTGTTTTTCCTTCGCTCCCCACTTAAAATGTGGTTACAAAGCATAGATCCACATGGATCCTCAGGATCTTTGTATTGGGTCACCCCAAATTCACCATCAGATCACATAGCATGTCCATGGCTACAGCCTGCCCCCCAAAAATCACGCACCCACTGTTGCCTGGGGCTGCAATGGTGCAAAAATGTGGTTACAAAACATGGATCCACATGGATCCTCAGGATCTTTGCATTGGGTCAGCCCAAATTCACCATCAGAGCACATAGCATGTCCATGGCTACAGCCTGCCCCCCAAAAATCACACACCCACTGTTGCCTGGGGCTGCAATGGTGCAAAAACGTGGTTACAAAGCATGGATCCACAGGGATTCTCAGGATTTTTGCATTGGGTCACCCCAAATTCACCATCAGATCACATGTCTGTGGCCACAGCATGAAGCACAAAAATGATACATCCACTGTTTCATTCAGAATGTTTTTTCCCTTGTTTTCCTCCTCTAAAAACGATGTGCGTGTTATGGTCAGGTGCGTGTTATAGAGCGAAAAATACGGTATATAGAGAGTTTGCCTGACATTTTAGATCCTTTTTAGAATGTACTCTTCAATTATAGCCTTGTCTTTACTTGCTGTTTTTTAATTTTAAAAAAATCAGAATTATAACTGTGAGCTTAACTATATGTTGACGCCATCTATGTTCTCTAACAGCAGGAGCACGGCACCACTAAACTCAGCTAGCACTATAGTTTAGAGCAGTGATTCCCAAATTTTTCATTCATAAAAAGTGTGAATATTAATTCTAGTGTGCTGCTACAGGATATGAAGCGTGCCTTGAGAAATTGCCACTCTGTGCCCCAAACCCTACGCCCCGGGAGTAAATAATCCTTATTTCTCTTTGCCACATAGCAGAGGTTGCATTTATTCAGGCAACAGAGGCCTGGATAAAGTAGCTCCTCTAATTTTTGCCCAGTCAACATGATTTCCAAGATTTGGTAAGTGGGAAAATTCTTTTAAAAGAAAAAACAGGTTTCAAATTTAAATGATTTAATTGCGTATTTAATTTTATGCCTATATATAATTACTAACATTAGAAGTGTGTGTCACGGTGTTGAAAATGTCACAGTTTGTCCCTGAAGCCTTCTATTTACTATCAGTTCTCCTGTCTCCTTTTCAGACAATGAATATGTATTCATTGACCTGGAGCAGAAGCTTTGCAAATATTTCCCAAAGGAGTGGAAGAAAGAAGCAAGCAAAGTGAGTCCTGCCAGTGTAAATTCCTGACACTGAATTCTTGACATGGTTGTGTGGTTAGGCTCCTCCTGTGGGAAGCCGAAACTACTGGACATTTTTTAGCCCAATGTTGGTTTTGTTGCCCAAACCAATTTTTTTGCCTGCTTTCAAATGTATTTTGAGATCTGAGATTCTGATAGCACAGTGCAATGCACATGTACTCAGAAGGACATCCAACGGTGTTCAATGGGGCTTGCTCTTGGGTAAGCATGCCTTGGACTACTGCAATGCGCTCTACGTGGGGCTGCCTTTGAAGGTGACCCAGAAACTACAACTAATCCAGAATGCGGCAGCTAGACTGGTGACTGGGAGTGGCCACCGAGACCGTATAACACCAGTCCTGAAAGACCTACATTGGCTCTCAGTACATTTCTGAGCACAATTCAAAGTGTTGGTGCTGACCTTTAAAACCCAAATGGCCTCGGCCCAGTATACCTGAAGGAGCGCCTCCACCTCCATTTTTCAGCCCGGACACTCAGGTCCAGCTCTAAGGGCCTTCTGGCAGTTCCCTCCCTGCAAGAAGTGAGGTTACAGGGAACCAGGTAGAGGGCCTTCTCGGTAGTGGTGCCCACCCTGTGGAACACCCTCCCAGCAGATGTCAAGGAAATAAGCAACTATCTGACTTTTAGAAGACATCTGAAGGCAGCCCTATTTAAGGAAGTTTTTAATGTTTGATGTTTTATCATGTTTTTAATATTTTGTTGAGAGCCACCCAGAGTGGCTGGGAAAACCCAGTCAGATGAATGGGGTATAAATAATTAGTAATAGTAGTAGTAGTTGTAGTAGTAGTAGTTTATAAATCAAGGAGGAAGTCAGTGGCTCAGTTGTGCAAGGTCCTTTAATGGTAGTCACAGCCATACTCTTTCCATGATTATGCAAAACATTATTATACAATAATAATAATAATTAGGGATGCATTGCAATGATCGGTACAGATCCTTTCAGCTAGATCTACTGGTTTTTGTGCAAGTACATGGGAAAATGATTTGGAGTTCTCCACTGTCTTCTTTTGGAGTGACTTACGTTGTGCTTTCCTTGAAGTTGCTGTGCTGTGAGTTGGAACAGGGGATGTCCAAGCCTAAGGCCCTGTCTGGATTAGCAGAGGCTTGCACATGTACAGCTAAAGCATGTTTTAGTGTTGTGTGTACATGTGCTTAGGGACATCGTGTAATCCCTCCTTTCCCTACCATCTTTCTTTTGAAGGCAACGGAGAAGTTCAGCCCTCCTTTGGTTGCTTTCTTCAGAGTACAGTACTATGTTGAAAATGGACGGGTTATAAGGTAAAGTTGCCCAATTCTTTGAGAATTATACATGTTTCTCCTTTTGTACTCTTTCTGCTTACTGCCATTTTATAGTAGCTCTTAGGAAAGGGTTTTGGTATAATATCAGTTGGGTCCACTTGTCTGAAATTGTGTGTGATAGCTAATATCTTTTCCACACAGGTTTGGGGGACCATCAGATCTTGGGCAGAACTGTATTACTGGTTCATTCATTGATCCTGGATCACTGAACTCTTTATTTCCTCAGCCTCCCTTTCGCTGTTTTTAAAAACTTCTAAATTAAAACAAAAAACATGTAATTACGAGCCCTCCTCAAAGTATATATCCAGGCTACAATCCTGGAAAAGCAGCTTGGTTTTGTGATAGTCTCTTTGTCCTCCTTTATAACACACCTGTCAACTTGTCATTCAAACCTTAGTCAGCACAAGATGAATATTTCTGCCTCCCTTCATTAAAAGCAGCCCATTTTGTGCTTCGGAGGGAGCAGGGCTGACTCAAGACATTTTGCTGCCTGAGGCAGAACAACAAATGCTCTGCCCTGCTGAAGTTAAAGTATTTTGTGGCCATTCAAGTTAATTCTGACAGCCCTTTCAACAGAAAACGTTATGATGCATACTGTGTTTTATATCTTATGGAGTTTTGTGCTATGCCTTAAGAGGACAATTGTGCCCTGAAAGATGGCTTTTAAATCATGTAATAAATAACATCAAGTAAAATCCCACAAGTGGCTCTCCAAAACACCCCTGGCAGTCAATGTACAATAATGAGCCTTTTAGGACCCCCAAAACCAGCCGTCTGAGGCAGCTACCCCACTCTGCCTAATGGTAGGGTCAGACCTGAGAGCAAAAGACTTAGCTCCTAACAAATCCTACTCAGCCTGAAAGGGGCCTCTAGAACATCACATAATTATTGATGGTGACAATGTGCCTCACGTATAGTCTTTTTTTATCAGAATGATAATTCTCTGGTAACTGTCTGCAGTGCTTTCTTTACCTGCTTCCGTTCTTGTTGTTTTCTAACCCAATGCTGTTCCTTATCTTGCAGTGACAAGGTAGCACGCCATTACTACTACTGCCATCTTCGGGAGCAAGTGTTGAGGTCCCGGTGCACTGACAAAGAAGAAGTCTACTTCTTGCTGGCTGCTTACGGCCTGCAGGTTGACGTAGGGGACTTCCAGGAGAACTTCCACCGAGGGAACTACTTTGAACCTCAGACTTACTTCCCACAGTGGGTAAGTCTTGCATTATGAGAGGGAAGCAAAATCAGTAAGGAGTTTCAAGTTGAACGAAACGTAAAGAAGCTTTTCTTTTTTAAGCTCCCCCCCCCCAATTCCTCCTGTACCTGACTCTGCACGAAAGGCTTAGTGGTTTATCTGAATTCACCCTATTACTTACTCATGCTCTTTCTTAATATGTAGGGTTAAATCCAGTGAAGCATGAATGTAAAGATATTCATGCAAGGAGAATTCCTTACTCCCTACTTACCACTGCCACCCCTGGGGGTTAGGAGACCCCCAGGAAAAGTCTGGGGTGTAAAGTGGGAGGGGTTAAATCAGGTAGAGGCAACTTGCATAAGCAGGGAACCCCATCTCATTGCACTTTACCCATCCCAATAATCTTCAGAAAGCTACTGCCTTCAGAGAGGGGGCCACAGTGAGAATTTACCTGGCTTTGCAACCCATCATCCTGAGCACTGTGAATGTGAATGAAAACCCCATTCAGTTGAGATCCATTATAGGCTGCTGTTGGAGGGAGCAGTTTACATCAACTCCCCTTGCAATCCGCAGCACTGAGATTATCACTGTTGTTCCAAGGGACAACCTAATCCTCTGGAGCAGATTATCAGACTGCAGGGGGAATCAATGAATATTGCTTTTCCTTCCCACCCTCCACAAGAAGAGCTGAAGTGAGTGTGCATCAGAGAGGCAACTTTTAAGAAGCCGGGCAAGTTGAGACTCCACACACTGGCAATCTCTCTGTTTGGCATAGAAAGTCCCAGCCAAAACTTGCATCACTCTTGGAATTGCCATTCTGTGAGGAGTATGGCATGGGTTGTTTTGTAGGTGGAAAAGGGTCTTGGATCTTTTCTTATCCCTGCAGGTTTGTGACTTCACAGCACCCAAGTCCACACTAGCTCACATATGCAAGTAAACATGTTGATAGAATTGGCTGCCAGAGATGGAACCTGGCACCCGGTAGGATGTGTCTCTCCCTGTCCCCGGGGCACTGCAATGAAATAATGTATGAAATGCTTCTGGTTTGGTTCCACGGCTCAGGATTGCTGCATCGTGCACGGAAGCGAGATAAGGATGTTGGCAAGAGCTGGCAGGCAGGCAGCCTTGTTTTTGGAGTCTGCTTATGAGACCCATGGCACCTGGCTGATGAGGCAGAGTGGAGTTAAGAAAGATCAGGCTTCGTGGCAGCAGGATAATTAAAGTCATGTGAAGTCTGACAAAGGGAGACCATGGTACAGCGACCTGAGGGAGCCTCCCTGTAATTAAGGGAATAGAAGACATTCAGGCAAGAACATCCCCTTCGAGGGCTTACTGTTCCCTTGTAAAGACTGGGTTTAAGTGCCTCTTAAGTGTTGAGTGATATTCAGGAAAGGGAGAAATAAGATATACAACCTAAACTGCAATGAGCTCTTATTACACATAGTTTAGATGAAGCCTGGAAGGAATTTCTCCTGCTTGGGCAAGCTATCAGTCTTGCACACAGAATTTGCATGGTGAGAAGTCTCCCAGTGACTGTAGCAGGTATCAGCTCTGACATCCACTACAGTCACTTGCTGCTTTTTCAAACCTCTCTCAACGCTGCCACCTGGTGGGCCTCCCTGTTCACCCTGCCTGTTGTTTTTTCTTCTTTTAAGCAAGAGAAAGTCCTATTGCTATACTATTTCAATCTTCTCTGGTGACTTTGCTCAGAAGGGTTGCCTACTGCTTGCCTTGGAATGCTACTGGTGTACAAATAATAAACAACAACAACAACAACAGTGATTTTATTATTTATACCCCACCCATCTGGCTGGGTTTCCCCAGCCACTCTGGGTGGATTCCAGCACATATTAAAACATAATGAAATGTCAAACATAAAAAACTTCCAGGGCTGCCTTCAAATGTCTTCTAAAAGTTTTGCATGGAAGTGCAGTTTCTTACCTCACTGTAGCACTGTGAAAGAAGGAGCTTCCCATCACAGTTAAAGACATGGATACTCTGTCCTAATTTGAGCTATTAACTTCAGGTGCATATTGCAATATTGACCCGAAGAGATTGATTCCCTGTGAAAATTATTTCTCTAGTGATTTGGAATGATTAGCACCACTTGGATGGGGAAACAGAGGAATGACAGTGTGTTCCTCTTTACCCTTTAGTAGGAAAATTTGCAACAGCTGAAATTCCCCTGTTCTGCATTAAATCTTGTAAACCTAGCTGAGAACCATACTTAAAAGGGCATAGTTAAACTATGAAACTTGCTCCCACAGAAGGCAGTGATGGCCACTAACTTGGAAAGCTTTAAAATACAATTATTCAAAATCATGGAGAACAAGACTATTAATAGCTACCAGCCATGAAGGCTATGCTCTGCCTCCACGGTTGGAGGCAGTACTGCCTTTGAATACCAGTTGCTTAAACCACAGGAGGGGAAAGTGCTTTTGTCCTTGGGTCTTGCTTGCAGGTTTCCGTGGCCACTGAGGGAACAGGATGCTGAAGGTGTTGGCCCTTTGGTCCAATCCACCGGCCTATTCTTATGTTATGAATACAATTGTCACAAGTATTAGTAGGGTTTCCCCCCCTCTTTGTTGTTGCCTTGTAATTAAAGAGGAACACACTGAGAAATTTCCTAGTACACACTTAGTGGCTTATAGCAGGATTCTTCTTTTTAAGAATGTTTAAATGATGCACCATTCAAAGAGCTTCTTTGTGGTGGGGGAGTACCCTCGCCTGAGTCTCACGAACCATGCCATGGATCTCAGCCACCTTGTCTTGCAGACCTATTTAAGAGAGACTGAGGAAGCTGCTGACGTTGTCCCTTTCCTTCCCCCATGGCAGATTATTGCAAGGCGAGGGAGTGACTATATCCTGAAGCATGCTCCAGAGATGCACCGGGAACAGCAAGGCCTGTCTACGAGGGAAGCCATTCTGAAGTACGTCAAGGAGTCCTGCTTGCTGGAAGATGTGCCTGTCCACTTCTACAGACTGCAGAAGGTGAAACTGGGCCAATTCTTGCTTCAAGCATTGAAATGCTGTGTTTGAAATGCACAGCCTTTTTGAGTTCTTTTCTCAAGCAAGCAAACAAACAAATGGAAATAATGGTTGGGAGGAAGGTGCTTGCCAGGTAGACCCTCTGCAGCTTCTTCCCATCCACCCTTCACACCAGAAGTCTGCCCCTTTCTCCCACCTGATGCTCCATCCTGTGGCACCTTCAGATTACACTGGGTGGCCAGACCCAATCCAGGGATGTCTCCACCTGACTCAGACAAAGCCTGTATTCCCTCCACCATCACCCCTGACCCAGCTCACAATAGTATGCATAATTTTACAGCAAAGGCCTCCACTTAAGTGCAAATGATTCTTCAAAACTTAGAGTCATTCCAGTAGGATTGCAGACAGCAGACCATAGCTCACTATGTTCAGGGGTTTCCATTGCCCTCTGTGGAATATGATGATTTGTGTGTGTACAAGGTCATTCCCTTTTTGTAGCAGACAACAGGAAAGCCCTGCTTGTCAGCACTGATATTTCTGGATGCGGAGAAAGCGTTTGACAATGTGTCTTGGCTAACTAGGAAAAGAGTTCTGAGGAAAATGGATTTGGGGAAAACATCCTTAAAGGCTATAGAAGCTATATATACTGAACAACAAGCAAATATGATTGTAAATAACATTATCTCTGAAGGATGCAAAGTTATGAAAGGAACCAGGCAAGGGTGTCCGTTGTCCCCGATGCTGCTTATTTTGATTTTGGAGGTACTGACACAAAAAATAAGGAATAATGACAAAATAAGGGGTATAAAAGTGGACCAACAAAAGTATAAGTTAAAAGCTTATGTGAATGATGTTGTTTTGACGTTGAAAAACCCACTAGACAGTGTACCAGCGGTTTTGGAAGAAATAAAAGAGTTTGGTAACTTAGCAGGTTCTAAACTAAACTAAATAGGGTGAACTTAGAAAACATGAGGAAAAGAGGGGTTATAAGGAACCATGATAGTAAGTCAATGAATTTTTCCTGATTTTTGGTCGATTCTTTGAAAGGAAAGCTTTTTCTTTGTTGCATCGTTTTGGTTCATGCTTTGTTGATGTGGAAGGTTATCAGAGGAGCAAATAAATGACAATATGAAAAAGGAAAGCCCTGCTTGTGCCTACCACTTATAAGACTTACCCACTCCTGCAATTTCTTCCAGTCTAAGCTGTTTGCTGATTGAGACTGCGCAAGTACAAGCTGGAAGGGTTATATGGGGCAAGATCTGACACGCTTTGTGCCTAGGGATGCCGAAGATCTGAAATAGTCACTTTAATACTTGAATTCCTGTCTGACCTGAAATACTGGTGTGAGTGTGTGTGTGTGGTTTTTTTTTTTTCATATGCTGATAGGAATTTATTTTTCGTTTCCACTTTATATTATTATGATTATATCAGCATCCATTTCTGTGTAGTAGGGCAAGTGTGGCTAACCAAGGGCCCTTCAGATGTATGTCCACAGCAACTGCTTTGCAAATGCATAGGTTTCTGTAGGCCACATAGCTGGGGGAAAGGAGAAGACTGGAACTGGATTTGTACTCTTGCTCATAGGTGTGACGGCCCAGGGAAAAATCAGAAAAATTGGGCAGAGAAAAAGCAGGAGGGAAAATGTTTTCATTTTCCCCTGGGGCAGGGTGGTGGTTCTGGGCCTTCAAATCCCTACACTTGGACATGGTTTGGCTTAGTGTGACCTGCAAATAGAACATAGGGTGTTTCAGTGGTCTGCCTAAAGGCATGCATGAGGGTGGCAAGATCCATCTCATGCAAGAAACAGGTGTAGTTTATACAAGTGATCCTGGTCACAGCTTGTATATGTGCAGCATCGGTTTCAGGAGTAGTCCAGGCTACAGTCCTGTTCTGGTAGCCTCCTAGCCTCCTTGACTATCATCAAAGCAAAGTCTGTCTTTTCACCTTGCACCTTTGTGTCTTCCCAGGACAAGAAGGAGGACCGCCCAACCATCATTTTGGGCCTGACTCTTAAAGGGATGCACATCTATCAGGTAAGAAGTTGAAAGATTTTAAATCTGGCATTAACTCTCTTTCTCGCTCACACACACAGTTCCTCTGCCAGCACTTCCAACTTCTTCCTGTGTCCTAGACTTTACAAATCAGATTATTGTTCCTGTGTATCTCACAATGTCGTTTTGCCATTTGTTTTCATTGTTGTAGGAGGTGAACCATGTTCGCCAGCTGCTCTATGACTTCCCCTGGTCACACATTGGGAAACTAGCATTTCTGGTGAGTGTTGCAGAACGTGACAGTGTTAATTTGGATTACTTGCAGTTTGAATCGCATGATTTCTTAAAGGCTCAGAGCTGACAAATGCATAATAGGGTTTGGGATTTTTTATATAAAGAGATAATAAAACGTGCAATCCTGTTTACCAAGAGCACTTTCCTTTTCCCCTCTCTGTAATTTAGGGGAAGAAGTTTGTAATCCAGCCTGATGGTTTGCCTTCAGCCCGGAAGCTAGTTTACTACACAGGGTGCCCTTTCCGGTCTCGGCATTTGCTGCAGCTGCTCAGCAACAGCCACCGTGTGTTTCTTAACATCCAACCCATCCTTAAGCAGATCCAGATGCTGGAAGATGCAGAAGGTAAGTGAGGGTGAGGGTTTGCATTTGAGAAGGGTCAAGGCCTCTGGCAAACACAGGGCAGATGCAAAGACATTGGTTTTCACAAAAGCTTAAAGATATTTGCCAGTTCAGAAAGTTGAGTTGAGTTCAAAAGGTGTGAGGCAGGCAGGGCCAACGTCAGTGGCTGCCATGACCGGACACCTTCCAAGGCCCACACTTTGCATGAGGTCCAGCACTGAAGGCCTCTTGATTGCTGCCACTCACCAGCACCAAGGGGCTGATTGCCAACTCTTTGGCCCAGAGGTGATGTGTGGGCAGATGAGAATTGAGGAGGAGGAATGGCTGGCAGCTGTTTGCTGACTGGTGGCCTGCTTGCTCAAGACAGAGACAGCTGTGGTGGGGAAGAGGAGGTCATGTATGCGGTCTGTAGGGTTCACAAAAACCTGGCACTGATGTCATGCCACCCTTCAAAGGCATGGCTTGTTTGCTACAATCCACCGTGCAAGGAGAACATGGCTCCAGTCTCCCTTGCATTCTAACCTCAGTTGTTACAGAAGAACTTAACCCACTATTTTTGAAGGCACCTGGGACCCTTCCAATTCCTTAAGCATGCCAATTTTAAAAAAAAATATTTAGCTAGCTTATATCATTCCAAATTTCCTCAAGATTTTTAAAAGTCATAAAACATATGATTTTAGAATTCAAAAACAAATATTAAAAATCCTTCCAATAGCACCTTAAAGACCAACTAAGTTAGTTCTTGGTATGAGCTCATACTAAGAACTAACTTAGTTGGTCTTTAAGGTGCTACTGGAAGGAATTTTGTTTTGTTTTGACTATGGCAGACCAACACGGCTACCTATCTGTAATTAAAAATCCTCTTAACCACCAATGAGGTGTGTCAATTAAAAATGGAAAATGGACAGAGTTGGAGGTTTGAAAGTTTTATTATAATCAGGCCACATGGAAATGTAACGAATGGGTGGATTAATGAATGAGAAACTACTATAGCCATTTTGTCTCCATGGCCCTTCCTTTTGCTTCACTTCCGGGTAAGAGTGATGGTTACTGGATAGATTGTGAGGGCCGCTCCCAAGAGCACTTGCTTCATGCACAGACTCTGGTGGTGTTGAGCCTTCCACCACATGTGCTAGTCTGACCAGTGAAGTGCTTTCTTCCACTATAATAATTATTAAATACATGTATCGCTATTTGTATGCAGTGTCGTCATGTGATCAGGCCAGCACAGGTGGCAAGAGATTTAAGTTTCTCTTTCTCCAAACTATTTTCCCCACCCATCTCACTTGTTGCAGAGAAGAAACGATATCGGGAATCCTACATCAGCGACACGTTGGAGATGGACCTTGACCCATCCGACAAGCATTCGCACGGCAGCGGAAGCAGCAGAGGAAGTGAGAAGAACAACCGTCTGTCTCGACAGTCGACCGACAGCCATGGCAGCTCTCACACGTCGGGCATTGAGGCCGACTCAAGACATCGGATTTCAGTGGAGATGTCGGTGGATGAGCCCTTTGGGATGGATCGGGTTCATCGGAAGGAGAAGTCCTGCAGCTCAAACATCAGCTATGGAAGCTCTGGCATTGATAGCGGTGGCAAAGAGAGAGCCGAAGAGGACTCTCAGGATGATGGTAAGGCTTGGAAGGAATGGCCAGCAGGTATTTCTTTTCTGTGGGAACAAAATTAAGAGCAGTGGTGGGTAGGATGAATGGGCGAGCAGGTGACTTTAGAGAAAGATATATCCCTGAGCCACCTTCTCTCTTGTAATTTCCAGAAGTTGAATTGACAGTGGACGAGTCGGAAGAGGTGCCTGTGGATGAGCCTCAGTTAGAGGACGTCATACATGGAAAACCTGTAGATTCGCTTGCAAAAGATGGTGTTTGCTGCCAGGGTGAGCTGATATTTGCGCAACTCTTTGAAATTTGTCAGTGTTGCATCCTGTTTCACAATGTTTTAAGTTTCTGACTTGCATAAAATATTCCAGTGTGACATTTCTTTTACTAAATTTGAAGAAACCTGTTTGTGGAGTGAAGGGGGGTGTGGGACATGGGAAAATATTTCAGGGTATCATCATTTAAAAAGGTCATAGGGGCACAAAAATGTGGAGACTGAAAGCCACAAAGAATTGTGAAATAAGCAGAGTTCCTTCAAGTAAATTGGAATTCCCAATTTACTGTGTGAAGCTTTAGCTAAATATACATGTCCCCACAATGACTTGTTTTTGTAACAATGAGCTAGGAACTTGCTTGAACCAAGCATCTCGAAGTGAGAACCTACTGTCATAAATAGAATTGTAATTCTTAAACTTGTATCTTGTTGCTCTCTCCCCAGCCTGCTTAAGAAAATAATTTGAATAATCTATTAACATCTGCTGGTACAAAAGGTGGACATAACTGGGTGCAGTAACTGGAGAATTTAACACTCTATTGCCTGGTGTTCTATAGAGAATCTTAATATAAGCCAGGAGTAAGGAATATTTTGAGGAAAAGAGAAGTAGCAGATACCCACTATTAATGCCTTTCAAATTCAAGGAATTTGCAACCTGAGGATTCTCCTTCTGATGCTTCTGCCATATTACATTTCTCAATATACGGAGTCAGCTCGGACAATCCTTTCATTCACTTACAGACCCCCTTTGCCCCCTTTGCCACTAGCCACTTTTAAACCAGGAAATCTTTAGTCAATCATAATTTATGGTTTTATGCCATAGAAAATGATGGCAACCAGGAACAAGCTAGGGCATTAAACTCACTTGGTTAAACCATGGTTTGATATCCTGGCTTTTTCAGAAACTGACAGCTGTATTTTCCCAATTCAGATGAAATGGAAAACTATGGCTAATTAAAGCCTCCCTGGTTTAATTGCAGCTCATATCCAGGGAAGGAGCAAAGAGGCATGGCATGTGTGGACAAAATACTTGTGCATATATCATGGCTTAATAAGCTGAGATATGACCACGTGAACATGACCAGTATCTCTACAAGCTTTGATCCACATTTTTGTTTTCAGTTTGAATCTTATCGTTTTGATTTTGTCTCTCTCTCTCCCCACCCCCACAACAGACACAAATCCGAACCATCTTTCAGTAGTGCAAGTCACGTTAATAAAGGTCAGAGGCCAGAGTGAGGATTCGCTTTGCCAGGTAAGAAGTTGGCTGGTGTGGGAAGGGTGTAGTTCAGTGGCAGAGCAGCTGCAAAGTTCCACCTTCAACCCACCGCATCTCCTGTTAGGAGAAGGACAGCAGCTGTCCATCAATATAGGCAATAATGAGCTGGATGAATCAATGAGCTAGAAAGTATAAGGCAGGTTGATATGTTGCTATGAGCCATACCAAACTCTTGTCTCATTTACACGCTGTAATAAGAAATTTGGTAAACATCATATGCCACATTAGGATGAATTCTGGGTTTAAACTCCCAGGACATTTTCTTTTGAAGCATCTCTTTCTAAGCCTAAAAGATAGCATCAACCACTTGGGAAACTGGATCCAACTCAAAATAAAGAATGCACAGGGTTGGGTTTAGCTCATGGATTTTGTTTCTAGTGGTGTAATCAGATGCTGTTTCTTAAGCAATCACATTCTGGTCTGTAAAGAATACTTCGATCTTTACATTTTAATGTTAATGTTTCTATGTTCCAAATGTGGTTGCCGTCATCAGGAAAGGGGGGGAAGATCCCTTGGCTGTAGACTTCAGCATTGTGGGACCGCTGTTTATTCTCGGTCTGTGGTTAGTGCACAAATTGCTCTGCTAAGAATGTATCTAACGTTTCGTTCGTCAGCACAGCGTAACAGCAAAGATCTGAAAGTAAAATCAGACTCACTCTGTCAACAGCACCAAAGGAAGCCTAGATTGAATTCAGTAGACTTCGCCATAATCCAGGGTGCTCAACAAGATGGTTTATACGTCTAAAACTGAGACAGCCTGCAGGGCTGATTCTGATTAACAAGTGGGCACAACCCAGCCGGAGTTATGCACTTTTAAGTCTCTCTTATTTCAGTAGGAGAGCTAAGCATGTGATTAAGGGCTGCAGACTAAAAGCATTTACTTGGAAATATAACCCACTGAATTCAGAGTATAGGATGAGGCTGGTATACATTGCAAGCTGAGTCTTAAAAGTGCCCATGAAAACTCACCAACATTCTAGTGCAAATTTCTCTAACAAACATGCTGCATTTTGTATGCTGTTTTCACTAATACACTAGATTTATGCACATTCCCCATGAATATATACATTTTTTGTAAAATTGCAAAATTCAGACAAGTATGAATTTTGGGAAGATGGCTGTGCTTTGGTTCTCCTATTGTTTCAGAAAGTGTGAATTTGATAGATTTGCCTTTAACAGGATAGAAACTCTTCCCCATTCCTTTTCCTGACTATTGCTTGTTCTAGCAGGGTTGGAGTGCCAACATTTGGAGAGCCACAGGTTCCCTACCTTTGACTTGTAAGCAAATTCCAGACTGGTAGTCATGCTAGTCTGTTGTAGTAGAAACAAAGAAATGTGTGGTGACACCTGTAAAGACTAAGAAAATTATTGTGGCACAGAGCCCTCAGTTAAATGCATGAAGCGTTGTATCTGTAATAGATACGCACACTCACATGTGTCCACACAGAAGGGAGGCAGAAAGACCAGCTATGGAAAAAAGAGTAGCAACAAATGCCTTATGAGGAACGGCTAAGGGAGCTGGGCATGTTTAGCCTGGAGAAGAGGAGGTAAAGGGGTGATATGACAGCCATGTTCAAATATATAAAAGGATGTCACATAGAGGAGGGAGAAAGGTTGTTTTCTGCTGCTCCAGAGAAGCGGACACGGAGCAATGGATCCAAACTACAAGAAAGAAGATTCCACCTAAACATTAGGAAGAACTTCCTGACAGTAAGAGCTGTTCGACAGTGGAATTTGCTGCCAAGGAGTGTGGAGGAGTCTCCTTCTTTGGAGGTCTTTAAGCAGAGGCTTGACAACCATATGTCAGGAGTGCTCTGATGGTGTTTCTTGCTTGGCAGGGGGTTAGACTCGATGGCCCTTGTGGTCTCTTCCAACTCTATGATTCTATGATTCTATGAAATGCATCTGTCCCAAGTCCATCACATTTGTGCATGGGGACAGATTAAAGACTTCCCTAGGCTGTTACTGTGCAGATTTTTTAGGATAATTTCAGAAAATCCTTTAAATATCTGCATAAACAATTGGAAATTAAATAAAAGTTGCAAGGTGGTCCAAGGACTGCTTTAAAAAAAAATGTTCAGGGAAGCACGTTGCTTCCTGTATAATTGAATATACATTGTGCTGATGGTAGCAGTCATCCTTTTTTTATACCATGCCCCTTCATACATACCATTTTAGGTACGTAATTTTATCCACATCTGTCAAAAATGAGGGAAAGTTATTGCTGTTCTTTGATTTTTCTATGAGGGCGAGGGAGAGAAAAGAAGATGTCTTGGGCAGCCTAGAATTCCCCTTGGTCTAAAATGGGCTGTTTCCCAAAGCACTAAATCAGAGTATGCACACCCATATCATACATATAACATTCAGGAAATTTCCAAAATTTGGTTAACAGGGATTCTATTGTGTGCTCATGTCGAAAAACATAAGCACAACTAGCCTTAATAACTAAAGGGAACTTCTATACTCAGAGGCTTCCTATCTCTGAATACCAGATATCACCCACTTTCCCCTCTTATGGGGCAGCATAAATGCCCCCCCCAACCCATTTCTCCTCACATCCTGTGAGGTAGGTTATAATGAGAGAGAATGAGTGGCCAAAGGTCAACCTGTGAGTTTCAGAGCTGAGTGGGGATTTGAACTCATATCTCCTCAGCCATCCTAGCCCAACTGTCTATAATCAAAACACCACAAGGCTCCTTGCTCCTCTGGCTGACCACTGAAAATAACAGAGTGCTGGATAAGAGGGATCTTTCATCTGACCCAGGAAGGCACTTCCTATTGCCTTTCTATTTCAGTACATCCTCAGGGATAAGAACTTGTCAGAAATTGAAGTTCTTCATAAGTTTTGGAGTTCTTCCTCCTATACCACTTCCATGTGGCTTATTTTTTTTCCTTCCTTCCTTCCTTCCTTCCTTCCTTCCTTCCTTCCTTCCTTCCTTCCTTCCTTCCTATGACATTGAAGGACCAATCAAAATATACCGTAGTGATTCTAAAAGGAAGACAAATTAATCTTCTGCTTACCATGATCAAACCTTTTAATTGTAAGAAGCAACACCCCTCTTGGCTCTCCCCTCCTTTTTCCAACCTAGACAAGCACCGTTGTTTCAGCCAAACTCTTCCCTTCCAACACTCAGTTCATTGTACATGCCAGGGGGACACTGTGTTCTGAAGCTCAGAATCTAGGCGTTAATAGTTGAATGACTTCACAATTCCATAATGCTTCACGGCTTCTTCATTAAGACAATTTTCCTTAAAGAGAATGAGAGGAATGTTAACAATTTGAGACTAGATGGGAGCTTGCACGCATGCAATCTTTTTCTTTTGTCTTGCTTGTTTGTTTTAAAGTTGTTTGCTTTAATATATGCTTGTCTTAAACTGGCAGCTTGCACAGCCCAAAGCTATGAAGTGCCCGGACCAGCACAGCCATAGTCTAGATGACATCCGCCTTCACAAGTGTCTTCATCCTCCACTAAGTGCCACATTATCTTCAGATACCTCACACAGCTATACATTTGGTTGCGCCTTAGAGGATAAGCTGGCCAGCTATGGATGTATTTATTCAACAGCCGACTGCAAAACCAAGTCTGCCCTCTATGGGAAGAGGTCCATGAACTGCCTGTCTCTGGATCTCTTGGGGGAAGATCAGCTCCCAGAGGAATTTGTGGTGTAGACACACTGGAGAAGCTTTCGGACCATCTTGCCAAAGGTCACCTACAACAAAAGAAAAAGAAAAAAAGGAGTGACTGCTGTTCTGATGGGAAATGGATACTGATTTTACCTCATCGTGTGGGATCCTTTCCTTATTGTTGCCCTCTCTGGTTTGTCATTGTTGTTTGATCCAGCAGATCTGATCAAACTGCATAGCATTTAAAATGCTATGATTCCAGACTGGATAACTGAGGAACGCTTCAGAATAATTCTTCAGGAACAATTTTCTTACTGAAAAGAATAAATAAAGACCAGAAGTCAGCAAAAAACTGAACATATTCTCAGGACCAGG
This sequence comes from Podarcis melisellensis, assembly GCF_964234715.1. Taxonomy (NCBI): domain Eukaryota; kingdom Metazoa; phylum Chordata; class Lepidosauria; order Squamata; family Lacertidae; genus Podarcis; species Podarcis melisellensis. Next base: position 49,619,284 of record NC_138530.1, read on the forward strand.
AAATATTTGCCTCCTGTTTTCCAAACCCTGGTCCAATTTTCACCACTTTTTCTTCACACAGCTTCTGTATGTATAATCCTTAGGGATGTTGTTTTCCTAAAATGTGTCTCCATCAACTGTCTGCCATGCTCAAGCCTCTACTGCCATTTGGAGCAGAATCTTGTCTTCTGTTAAATGCAGTTTTCCTCTCCCAGACATGCCACTTGTCAAGTAGCAGTATTGGAAAGAGTCAGATATCATATCTGAAACATATCTGTGACACGTGCCCCTCCAACTGTTTCTTTCAGAAAGAGGGGCAGACCCAGAGGAGAGGCAAAGTCTCAAAGCACTACCTCAGAATGTAAATTTGCCCAACACGTTTGAATAAAAAAACCTCTTATGCCTTCATCTAGTAAAGGACCATAGCAGCTTTACTAGATCAAGGTCAATGCTCTTTGCCCAAACATGTATATTTACTCATATCCATCGGACATATTTATATCACCAATAAATCTTTTGGAGGGTGTAATGTCACTTCCAGACTATGCCTTTCCTTATTTCTTTTGCAACCATTTCTTGAAAACTGCCAGGTTAGCTCACTATGCATCATTCTTGGGGACAAGTAGCATTGGTACAGTATTGCTCACAGGGTGCTGAATCGTGCCACAAACAACAGTGTGAAAAATGGAGGCAAGATGTCACACGATTTGTGGAAATGGCATAGAGGTCATTGATCATTAAGTTCTGTAGGGACAGGAACTTCCCAGAACTGTACAGGCATGGTTGAAGTTCCCATGCAGGTCCATGTTCATATGCAGGTCACAGTCAATGAGACAGGTCAGCTTAAACTTCGGATGGTTTTGTATGAAAGGAAAGAAATAGTTGGCCCATTTGATGGAGTGCTAATAAGTGCTGAGTAATGAAGACCTCCTCAAAGGGGGGGGGGGTACAATTTTGCGTGGTGTGGAAAAAGTGGAGTGTGAGACGTTCTTCTCCCTGTCTCAGTAACGAGAACCCGGCCCATTCCAATGAAGCCGGATGTTGGAAAATTTAGAGAAGACCCAAGGAAGCACACACAGTTGTGTTCAACTAGGGCTGGCCACCAACTTGCATGGCTTTAAAGGGGGATGAGGCAGCTACTTGCCATGATGGTAGGTACCTACCTCCACTGTTGGAGGCACTATCCCAGAAACCAGTAGTCAGAGGCAATCACAAGTGGGAAGAGCTCTGCTACACTTAACCTCATTGCAGGCTTCCCACAGGCATCTGAGAGAACTGACTGCTGGACTAGATGGCAAGGCTTTTCTTTCTTTCTCATGTGTTGAATATTTCTAGGCTCACTTTTGCGTGCTTCAGGGTAGCATTACATTCTGTCAAATGTTAGAATCAGGGGATGCAATTAAGACAATGTGCATTAACCTAACTGCCTTGTGTTTGGCAAGAGCCCATTGGATTTTCCAACCCAATTCTGTGGAATGCCTTTTTCTGGACCAGCTGTTGTCAGCAAACAAAACTAAAGGTTAAAAAGAAAGTTTCCACAAAATTATAGGGCTAGAAAGATTAGTGAGATCCCAATTTGGTGCTGTTGATCCTTTTGCACAACATTTAACGATCAGGAATAGGGAGGGCAGTGAAGAGATGGAAAGGCAGCTGCTATAGCAGTTTCTACTCTCCTGGGCTTCAAGAGGTGTGAAACTCTTCAAGAGGTGTGAAATCAGTTTCAAATCCTGGACACTTCCCAGTAAGGAGTTCCCTTGCAGGAGCCTGATGGGAATGAATGGAAGCTGCTCTCCTGTAGAGTTTGTGGCCTCTGTCACCACCTTCTGGTTTGACATCTCCTGACCCCCATGAGCCCCATTAGTCACCCTGTAGGCATTTTTAGACCAGCAATACTTATTGTTGGTACTGTATTGAGAAATTACTGCAGGCTTTATTGCTTTAAAAAAAGAAGTTAACTTTCTATAGTTCACATATGAAGAATTGGTGCCAATCCCTTAAATTAGTCCATTTGTTCATTGCCCACTGCTTAAGATGTTCATAGATTCTCTCTCTACTTTGTATTTCTGTTTGTATCATCATCATATTTATTTGTAGTGAGCAAAAATGGGGGAGGGAACAGCAGACTTTCACATATCTTGTCTTGGTTCCTTGAAATAGATGAGATGGAAATGAAGGAGTACCCAAATTGTGTTCAAGGTGTGAGGACCAGTTCTCATGGGAAGCCAGCTGACAAATTTAAGCCCTTTCATATTCCACTGCATCATAGTTGTAACTCCCCTCATTAAGGCCCACTGATTATTTCAAATGGGGAAAGCCCAACATGAAATGATAGAATGGAAAGTGCCTAAACTGGGCAGGATCACAGATGGGTCCCTTATTACCTTCTGAGGGGATTGTACCCCCCCCCTTTTTTCCCTTCCATCTGCTGAAAAGGTAACATGAGAACCAGGGCTAAGTGTTTCATTCCCCTTGTCTTGAAACCTCTTCAGCCACTATGATGGCTGTGCAGCCTCCTTTTGGTTCATGTAAACTTATGAGTTCTGATATATATATATGTATTGATTTTAATCTTGAGGTTCTGTTTCATGTTTAGCTTAGCTGTGGTATGCGATTAAAGAAAAGGGCCTTTTAATCTGCTGAAGATATGGAAACCAGCTGTCAATATTTGTTCAGCTGTAAGTTACTTGTTGCAGCCTCTCTGTTTTTTTTAATGGTCAATGTTCCTCCTTTCCATGAAAGGAAAACTTTTGTATTCGGGGGGGGGGGGGACTTGCACACAGACGGATCCATCTAACTCCCACTCCTACATATACACACATGTAATAAAAGCTTGCTAGAAAAGCAGCCTTGAGCGTGTGCTACTTGAGTGTGGAAGAGAAATGTGAAAATGGTCACCTCAGAGAGATGAAATTCAGAGAGAGGGAAATAAAGTATTTGCCAACTGTATTCTTCCTCATAGCTTTTATGTCACTACTCCTATTGCCAAGATAAGCCACTCTTGATAGGCCCAAAGGCACAGTGTGAATACGTAAAACCAGTAAACAGCTTTGTAAGTTTTGGGCAGCAATGAGACTTTGCGTTTGAAGACGTAAGTATTTCTGAGGTGTTTTGGAGACTGCAAATTATTCTAGTTAGGGAAATGCTTTTCAATAGCCAGTGAATGTGTGCTTGCTTCACCAGGGCTGGTGGCACGCTGGATGTAGATTTGGGTAACGGGCCCTCTGATGCTACCTCATTCCTAATTGTTGAGGCCTTATTTCCTTAATATTCTTAGAGCACTTCCAAGTGGCCATAATTTGAAGGATCAGGTATAGTGTATGAAGTGCTTCCACTCTTAAAATCAAGACTCAGGAGTTTCTAACTCTGCCAGTCAACAATCACCATTTCCTTTTCCAATATAACCCTTCCCTCAGAATGCTGTTGGCTCTCACATTAGTCCATTAACTGCTAACTGTATCTCCTCTTAAACAGAAAAGGCTTGTGTAGGGAGCAGCGGGTTGCACTTGTGAACTGGGATAGCACCATGGCAAAGAGACTTGAGTTATGAACCTGGAAGCCTCGAGTTCAAATGTTGACTCTGTCATGCACTCCCTAGCTGACCTTAAGCAAGTTATTATTTCTCAGTCCCTGTGATAGGGAAGATTTTTATACTGCCTTCCCTTACCAGGTTGTTGTAAGAAGTACAACTAGAACATGCATGTGAAATGCTTTGAGCCCCTTGGAAGCACTGTGCTGGGGTGGGGAACCTGTGGTCCTCCAGATATTGTGGGACTATGACTCCCATCATCCCCAAACATCTGGAGGGCCACAAGACCCCTGCCTCTATAAAAAAGATCAGTATTATTATTACATTGTCGCGTGTGACTAATGCATGTGACAGCTAGGATTTCACTATAGTTTCCTGGAACATATGCAAGTTGCATAGTTAATTTATTCAGTGCGTCATTTGTCTTCCAAAATATAATTTTCATAACAATTTTGTGGGTTTGGTGTCTGAGTGGCCCAAGGCCGGCAGTGCACTGTAGGGGTTTGAACTGAACCTGCTTTCCATTTGCAAGTCCAATAAATTATTACAGTGGTCACCAGCCTTTTAAGGGGTACCTTTGAAAAGCACTTTACCATCTTTGCTATTCTTTGACACATCCATTTCCTGCTAGCCTTTGAGCACCTGAGAGGTTAATGAGCCGTTGCACATTTTATTGAAGTTTTTGGCTTCCAACTTTTAACTGGAGATGGTGGGGATTGAATCAGGGGAACTTCTGCATGCAAGGCATGTGTTCAACCCTCACCCAGAATCCATGAGCAATTTCAGAGCCATTATCACAACTTAAAACCAGTGAGCCACAGCAGCTGGACAGTGTTTGGCTGATTTCCCCCCCGTCTTTAGACCTTTAATAGGATTGATAGCTGTAACATGGTTTCATTTATTTAATGTACATGCTGTACATTTGAAGCATATGGCTTCCTCCAAAGAATCATGGGAGACATAGTTTACCTCCCGCAGAACTACAATTCCCAGCATTATCTGAAGGAATTCCCACAATCCTGACAGTACACATGGGCACTGCCATGGCCACAGAAGGGACTTCAAGTTGTATCTGAGCGCAACACATTTATACATTAATCGGAATTGTTTCCAAAGCGAGTTGCATTGCCTGGTCTAAATTTGCCAATCAAAAACTTCACTCTTGTGGTTTATCCCCACAACAGCTACTCAGTGTGGGTTATAGTAAAGCAAACAGTTTAATTTGAGCGTCAGAACAACCTGGCCTCAATAAGGAAATTTTGCCCGTAGTATGACCATTTTCCATCTTCCCACTTTGATTCTCTGGCATCCTACCTGTACAACCTAGAAATTCCAAAATATAGACGTACTTTTACCCTCGCAAGGCTGAATGTATTGCCCTTGGCTGTACTTGAGGGATGATTCCAAAAGATTCCACACGAAAAACGCTTATGTCCCTGCGGAGATGGAAGCGATGGATCAGTGGCGCACACCCTTCTGGCGTGCACTCTTTATGAAGACCTGAGGAACGAGATTTTCGCTCCTCTTTTATTGTCCATTCCGGGTCACCCACTGCTACAGTGTCTTTTCTCCTGGCAGATCAAGAGGAGCAGATGACAGCAAAGGTTGCAAGGTTCTTAGATGGGGCAATCAGAATAAGGTTCACTATTTGACTGCTGATTCAGGACCCTAAACTGTGTTTTATATACTCGACTCTTTATTTGGTTCTCTGAGTCCAACACATTAATAGGAATTGTTTCCAAAGCGAGTTGCATTGCAAGGGGTGGTATGCATGGCCCTTTCTTGACAGTAGAGGGCACTGGAGGAGTTATGTAGCACATCCTATCAGCCAAAAGAATGTGGGATCTGTTCATTAGTCAGTTCTGAGCATCAGCATGACAACAAGTTGTCCAATATTGTTTTTCCAAGGTTATTTGTTTGGGGGCTTATTCCTTTATTTCTTATTAGCCATTTCAGGTAGACTAGCAGATGGAATTAAACTTTGGAATTGGGCATAGTTAGAATGTAAGCATGGAAAGTGGTGTAGAGCTGTGCAGTTCTGTTCAAGAAACTCACACACAGAGTAATCTGCCATTATAATGTATCCTTCCTAACTGCCACAATGACCTTTTGGTTGCAGCATCAAGAATACAATCTGTTGTTCTGGCTGGGCTGCAGCTGCACAAGGCAACAAAACGGGAATTGTCTAGATTCCACTATGGGCCTGTCCTGGACCCAAAACTTCCTTGGGACACAGCATACCCCTCAGCACACATGCACAGAAGTATTTCCCATTGTGCCACACCTGTGCAGAGACTCTCCTTACCAATGTGGCATGATAGCACTGGTACAGGGATTCGCTGAACATAAGTAGCAAAGTGAGAGGCAGGTGAGACACACCGGAGGGTGTTGAGGAGCCTCACCCTCATGCTTTGCATCTCAAATGGGGCTAGCACATGTTTTAGAGGTGTCTGCTAGAACAAATTAGATTTGTGAAAAACAAAAGGGAGCATTTCTTGACAACCAGGTATATTTGGTTTATGACACTTGCTGCCATAAGTTGCAGTGATTGTCTCTACAGCTCGGATGGTTTTTAAGTGGGACAAGACAAATTCATGAAGCGTGAGGCTATCAACAGCTACTAGTTATGATGGCTTGCATAGAGGGGTGCCAACCTGAATAAATTATTGGGGGCCCCATATAAGCTCTGTCCCACATTATCAGTCGTATAATGCGGTGCAACGGCCTCGGTCCAGTATACCTGAAGGAGCGTCTCCACCTCCATCGTTCTGCCCGGACACTGAGGCCTTCTGGCGGTTCCCTCGCTGCGAGAAGCCAAGTTACAGGGAACCAGGCAGAGGGCCTTCTCAGTAGTGGTGCCCGCCCTGTGGAACACCCTCCCACCAGATGTTAAAGAGAAAAATAACTACCAAACTTTTAGAAGACATCTAAAGGCAGCCCTGTTTAGGGAAGCTTTTAATGTTTAATAGGTTATTGTATTTTAGTGTTTTGTTGGAAGCCACCCAGAGTGGCTGGGGGGACCCAGCCATATGGGTGGGGTATAAATAATAATAATAATAATAATTTGTTATTATTATTTGAATGGCAATGACCATCAATTTGGGGGGCTGGCCCCCTCAAATATTTTATTGGGGGGCTGAAGCCACCTCAGCCCCTAGGAGTTGGCTCCTATGCTTGCATACCCTCCAACATTCCTGAGATGAAAGTTGAGTGGCGTGTCTCTTGGTGTCGTGCTGTGGCACGAGTCAATTGGCCACCTCACTTGCCACAGCCCCTACCTGGCAGCTGCTTGCTCCCTTCCCTCCTTACTCACTTTTTCCTCTCATTCTGCACCTCAGGCCGCCATGACAGTGGTGGTGGCAGCAGCAGAGAGGGGCCAGCAAGAGCGTCAGTTGCCTCTGCTCCAGCAGCAAACTGCCTCCCCCCCCCCCAGGGTTCTGCTTTAAGTGGGGATGGGCCCAAGAAGGTGGTGAGAAGAGGCCCATGCTTGCCTTGCCACCACTACACACCTTGGCCTGCTTCCAATAGCAACAACAAATTATTTATACCCTGCCCATCTGTCTGGGTTTCCCCGGCCACTCTGGGTGGCTCCCAATAAGACATTAAAAACACAATAAAAGATCAAACATTAAAAACTTCCCTAAACAGGGCTGCCTTCAGCTGTCTTCTAAAAGTCCAATAGTTGTTTATTTCCTTGACATCTGATGGGAGGGCGTTCCACAGGGCGGGCGCCACCACCGAGAAGGCCCTCTGCCTGGTTCCCTGCAACCTCACCTCTCGCAGCGAGGGAACCACCAGAAGGCCCCCGGAGCCTACTATAACATACCCTTGGGGCAACACTGCAAACACAAGTGTTGGCAAGAGCACTGGCTCACCCTCCTCCCCAAGTTTGACAGTGATGGCTCTGGAGGGGAAAATGAGACATTCTGGGATCAAATCAGAAGCCAGGGTGTCTTCTGTAATTCCAGTAATGTTCCAGGAAAATCAGGACATTTGAAGGGTCTGGGCTTGTACGCAACCTCCAGCATCACTTATCACCAGCCACTGGAGATTATCGCTGGAGATTCAAAACAGGAGACAGCTGCTGCCTTCAAGCCCTGCATGTGGCCTTCCCCACAGAGGCATTCGGTTGGCCAGTGTGGAAAACAGGATGCTGGATGAGATGGGCCTTTGGTCTGATCCAGCAGGGCCCTTCATAGGCTCTTATGAAGCTCTGTACCCTCAGCAGATGAATAGCAGCCGGAAATATAGACACAGATCCTTTCTCAATATGGAGAAGCAGTAACAGGGGCAGGGGAGTACATCATCAGCTGATTTTTGTCTGCTTTTTTCATAATTTAAAGGCATAGAAATTCTGTTCATTTAAAAAAATGGTGAAAACCTAGTCTGAAACATGGTACCATAAGCAGCTCATAGGGTCAAACCCTTACTCTTCCCTGTAACATTTCTCCCGAAAAATCAAACTGTGTTGCAGGTTTCTGCTAATTTACTTTAAATAAAGAAAGGTACCATGTCAGCTCTGTTAACACCTAAACCAACTTGAAGTGCATGATCTACCTTGAATCCTTCTTTCTTTCTTTCTTTCTCTCTTCTCTCTCTCTCTCTCTCTCTCTCTCTCTCTCTCTCTCTCTCTCTCTCTCTCTCTCTCTCTTTTGGGGGAGTCTATGTCAGTGCACAGTTACTCCTGTGAAAATTGCAGCAACATAACATCAGAATCATTCTGTTGCACCAGCCCCAAGCTCTATAACGCTGTTAAAACACACAGGAGCACATGGAGTTAAAAAAATGTTTCCAGTAGGAGACTTCAGGAGGTTTCAAACTAAGTTCATCTGAAGACAGAAAATGCAAAGAACAAGCAGGAGGCAAGACAAATAATAACAATACTATATTTCTTATACCCTGCCCATCTGACTGGGGTGCCCTAGCCACTATGGGCAGCTTCCAACAATAGCAAAATAAATAAAAATAAAAATAAAACATTGAAAACCCACAGCTCTCCACTATGTGCAGCTCAGTTTACAGAATGACAATGCACAGCCTAAAAGGAGTCATTTAAAGATGCAGCTCCTCTCTTATTATGACAAAATTGCTACTGTTGACATCCCAACAGTTCAACAGTCCCGACTGAAGCAGTGAGGAGAACCAAATTCATGCAGCCCACACTGCACAACAGCCCACATCTCCACCTCCATCAGCCTTGCATGTTTGCACAGAAACGGGACATTGATGCACATATAGTTCCACAAGCGTAGGAAGAAAAATATCATTACAATGAGGTAGTGCATCAAAGCCCACAATTTCCACCTTTGTGAGCTGAACTGTACACATGTAAATTTTGATGTTTTGTCCCATTTGGGGGATGACAGAGGCTCATGCACCAGTCAGGCTGGGATACGTTGTGCACGCTGACTCCCAAGAGGCATTAGGCCAGATCAAGAAAGACATCTCTGTTGATCCAAGGCTGTGGATTTCATGACTGAAATGAAATTGGAACCAGAGATTTTCTGGTTCGCAGATCAGTCTCTTGGGCACAAGCCTGTTGCAAGGATAAGAACTGCTGTTTACGAGCCACCCCATTTAGCTGGGCAAGTGGCACGCCAAGAACAGCAATGCATCCTGGGACATCTTCGTCATCTCCCCAGACAACAGGGATGGATTAGTGGCAGTTGCACAGAGACGCACGCACACACCCCAGCAAACCACAGTGCCTGGCAAGGCCCCAAAAGCCTAACTAAACAACCAAATAGCATTCTGGGCTGTAGTGAAAACTCCCGAGTGCTGTTGGGCAACATACTTAGGACTCGTCTGCCTTGCTGCTCAAAACCTCACTAATGTTGGTATGGCATTCGGGTGCCTTTTGTTTCCCAACAGACACATTTTTAGGTGCTGCCAAATACAAAGCAAGCTCCATTTTCACGCAGCAGCAGTTCAACCCCTGCCCAAACACTTGCGCCCACAGTGATGCATGTAACTTTTCATCCCACATCATTAATGTGGGTATTTGCTCATCCACTATTTCCCCTCTCCTTACATCAGGGGTCAGCAAACTTTTTCAGCAGGGGGCCGGTCCACTATCCCTCAGACCTTGTAGGGGGCTGGACTATATTTTGAAAAGAAAGGAAAAAAGAACGAATTCCTATGCCCTACAAATAACCCAGAGATGCATTTTAAATAAAAGGACGCATTCTGCTCATGTAAAAACACGCTGATTCCCAGACCATCTGCTGGCCGGATTTAGAAGGCGATTGGGCCTTAGTTTGCCTACCCATGCCATGGTAAATTGCTCCATGCCATGGTAAATTGCACAGCTGTATAAAAGTAACAGGGACAATTTACTTGTGAGAGACATGCAAAGGAATAAATTGTATTTGATAAGTGCTGAAAGATAATGAAGACCGCACCTGTCTAAAGTATATTGGGGAGGATTTCTAAAGGGTAGGTGCCATCACACGAAAAATCAGATTCCGACATCATAGGGAACAAATGTCCTGAGGAGCTGGAATCTGCTGAGCTCACAGTGTAGCTATTGGGTATGTAAGTGATCGGCTAGAGATCTATAGTTGGTGTCCTGAACCCCTGGCTTACCTGGCAGCAAGTCAGTATGCCAAGCCCAAAGTTCAAAGTCTGAGGTCAGGAAACATAGTGCCGGGTCAATCCAAGTTGACCAAGTCTGAAGCGCGGCAGTCAGGATACAGTCCAAAGCACAGACCTATAGAGGTCCAGGAGCATCCAAGCCAAGGTCCACCAACATTGAGCAGACCCAGCCCCTCAGCTCTGCTTCCCTTTTGTATTTTGCATGCTGATTGCAACACCTGGGCTTGATTAGGCATGTGACCCTCACCTGGCCTGAGCCTACTCCAGCTGAGGAATCACAACTTCCTCCCACAGCCCCACCTGGCCAGCTAGGGATCTGGGCTGTGTGCCCTTGCTTGCCTCAGCCTCCTGGAGCTCCGTGCCTACTGCTTCCTATGCCTCAGAGCCTGCCGTGTTTGTGGAGACAGGGGCCCCTCTGACTCTGATTATGGGTCCTGCTACTCTGGTTCCTGTGCCCTCCATCACCCTGTGAGTACTTCCTTCTCCTGCTTCTCCCCATGTGTCCCAGTCCCAGCTACACCCCTCAATGGAATTCTCTTCCTCCTCCTTGTCTTCCTGCTAGTTCATGACAGTGGGCCATCCCCTGCTCTCACGCCCCATTGAAGCTGCTTACCATTATGTTCTGTAAGCAGGGAGTGAGTGAAGCGGGTGCTCATTTCAACTCAGCTAACACACTTCAGCCACAATAAGCCAAATATTCAGAATATTCAAATTCAGAGTGTCTGTCTCCACAGGCAGTTGCTTTCGCACTGCAAATTTCAACAGGGACTTAGACCTTTGCTTTTGCAGTCACCGGAATTTTAAATATACAGGAGCAGCAGATCATTTGTTGATGAACTGTGCAACCAGTCCTAAGCATGTTTAGTCAGAAGTAAGCCCCATTTAGTACTACAAGGTTTGCTTCCAAGTAGTACCCTAAGCTTGGAAGAAAACGGAATGGTTCCAAAGTGGGAGAAAACTAAAGTGGAATGGTTAGGCTAGACTGGTCCACCTGTAAAGAATTGGGATGGCATCCCACCCCATCCCTCTCTACTATCAGCACTGCTCCCTTGTAAGTATCAGCTACAACTCATCAGCGATCCCCCTCACAATTTGGGCAAAACCGCTGAGCTTCTGTAGCTCCTCTACTTATTAAGCTACATTCCCAGAATGTGTTTGGGTGTAATATTAAACTACAGTTTAGGGTTACCTGCACAAGGCTGCTCCTTCCCCCTGTCTTCATGTCTGGCATGGCTCTCAGGGGGTGACAGGAAACATCCTATTGTTTTTTTCAGCTAACCAAAGTTTGCCTTTCTGCCCAATCTCGGAAATGCCGATAGTTTCAACTTGGGTTTATCCAGTCAAATCAGCAAAGGTTCAAAAATAACAGTCAGGACAAACAATATATAAAACAAACCACAATGTGTCCCTGCTTGGACAGAATAGCAAACCAAAGTCCACTGTAAACAGAAGCAATTGCTTCCAACCTCAAGGCTGCCCCAGAGGAGAAGAGAGGAAGGGAGAATGTGTAAGAGGCTTGCTCTTATAGCACTAAGATCAGGGTAGCAAAAGTGTTGCAACCACCATCATCCTTGACCAGGCATCCCCAAACTTGGCCCTCCAGCTGTTTTGGGACTACAATTCCCATCATCTCTGACCACTGGTCCTGTTAGCTAGGGATGATGGGAGTTGTAGTCCCAAAACAGCTGGAGGGCCAAGTTTGGGGGTGCCTGTCCTTGACCATTGACCATGTTGGCAGGGGCTGATGATGGAGGTTTTGGAGTCCAACAGCAACTTTGAGGCTTTACAATGGCTGCTCTTGCCTTAAATTTGGTGTTGCTTCGAAATGTAGCTTGACTCAACCCAATGGCCCTTCTGCCATCTTTGGGTGATGGTGGTTGGGCTCCATTCTTGTGATGTTGCTCATCATCAGGCTGCCGTTTGGGTGAGACAAGGGAGCCTACTATAGATTAGTTCATGGGTAGGCAAACTAAGGCCCGGGGGCTGGATCCAGCCCAATCACCTAAATCCAGCCAGCAGACAGTCTGGGCGGGAATCAGCGTGTTTTTACATGAGTAGAATGTGTCCATTTATTTAAAATGCTTCTCTGGGTTATTTGTGGGGCATAGGAATTTATTCATTTTTTTCTTTCCAAAGCATATTCTCCCCCCCCCCAAGGTCTGAGGGACAGTGGACCAGCCCCCTGCTGAAAAAGTTTGCTGATCCCTGGTTGCTTGCATTATGGTATTGTCTGTTTATCACTGAGCATAATCAGGCGTAGCTCTCGCTTGAAAGGGCAATTGCTTTTGCTTAGAACAGCTCCCAAAGTGTGTGCCCATTTATCTTTAAAATCCTCTTCAGCCTCTCTACAAGCGCAACCTTGCCAGGAGCAGTAAGGTTCTCAGATGACATATGGGGCGTTTGAGGAATTCGATCTGTGTGAATTCTGATACAAACAGATCCCGATGCACACTTCCCAAACTAATGTGCGGATTGGAAAATGATTTTCCTTAGAATATTTGCACTTCTCCTAATTTTGTGGTGCTACTCATGCCTCAAAAAATAAAAAAATACATTTTAAAGGCATATTTTTAGAAAAAAATACATCATTCGGCAAGGTGTATTGTTATAAAAAATATGCTCACTAATATCTATTTGAATAGCATTTAAATGTGGTTTTTCATGAGGATTTGTTGCTGTTTTAAATAGCAAATAATCCTAAAACGGACTTTTGAATGAGTGAAAGTGACATTTCATTTTATTTCTTTGAGATTCCTATATCCTGACCTTTCTCCAGTCTGAATAGCAGCTCAAAGATGAACATTCATACAGTTATACAAAATAACACATGGACTGCAAATAGACTGATCTGTCTACCCCTAGCTGAAATATGCTAAGTTACATCCAAAGCTTTGTGTTACGCAATTAGGCTGTCTGAAAAGTAATCGAAGACAGCCTTACGAGAGAGAGAAAAGCATTGTTATAAAAACCATGTGCTGTACAGAATATTTGAATTACATAACAGCTGTCTAGACCATTCTCCCCATCTTATCTTAAATATATTCTCTACTAGCGATCCTGACGGCTAAGCTATAGTTTAATTAGCTTTCATAAAGGCCATTTAAAATCACCTTCATTCAAGTCGGTGACTGAAAACAGCATTCCAGTGTGTACAGTAGTTATTTTCTAGAGGAAGAGGCTCCCTATTTTCCTTGCTGAGCTCTTTGCAGCTCTGATTTTATCCTTGGCTTGTGGGCAGGGGGACCATGCAGTATTAAACCATGTATTAAATTCCCAGGGCAGGGGCAATGAGGGCTGCATTGATAGCTGCCACTCTGAGGGCCACATGCTGGCAGAAGGCATGGCCACCCACCACACATAAATTCAGGCAAGCAGCAGCTTCCCACTCCCCAAATTCAGATGCTGGCGGTTTTTGCACATCCTCACTCACACATACAAATATAAAGGAAGACTATGAAGGATAAGGCTTCCTCTGTGCATGCAGAACAGGAACAGAAGGGCTCACCCTCTCAGAAGTGCAACAACAAGGGCTGGCACAGCCATTAGACAAAGTGAAGCACCTACCTCTGGCAACCCCTGCAGTGAGGGGCATGGAGTGGCACTGAGTTGTTTGCCATTTAGTCTGTGCTTAGTAAAGGTAAATGGACCTCTGACCATTAGGTCCAGTCATGACCAACTCTGGGGTTGCGGCGCTCATCTCGCTTTATTGGCCGAGGGAGCCGGCGTACAGCTTAGCATGACTAAGCCGCTTCTGGCTAACCAGAGCAGCGCACGGAAACGCCATTTACCTTCCCGCCGGAGCAGTACCTATTTATCTACTTGGACTTTGATGTGCTTTCGAACTGCTAGGTTGGCAGGAGCAGGGACTGAGCAACAGGAGCTCACCCCATCGCGGGGATTTGAACCGCCAACCTTCTGATTGGCAAGTCCTAGGCTCTGTGGTTTAACCCACAGCGCCACCCGCGTCCCTAGTCTGTGCTTAGCCTAATAATAATAATATCCCATTTCTTATATCACGTGGACCGTGGGCTAAATATGTCTCCATTTGGAGATTGTAAAGCCCTAAGACTATCATGACACTTTCGTGCCCAGCCACCTGTCCTTAGTTGTTCTCACCAGCAGAGCTGAGTAGGAATATGGCCCTTGTAGGCATTTAGTCTGTGCCAGTATCTGAGGTAGGCTAGATCAATTTTGGCCCTTATTGAGGGGAGACCCAATTCATCGTTGAGGTGGACTGCCAGTGTCCCCGGTGGAATATTTGCCAATATTTGCCACATGAATTTGTTTTGTTGGACTTCTAGTTCAGATTTGATACTACTTCCCCAAATCTCAGCCCAACAAAGCATTTGTGCAATGATCTTTTGACACATATATCTTGATGGCTGGATTGATTAACTGCCTCCTCCCCCCCCAACTTCAAATGGAAGAACCTGAATAGCCGTCCAGTAGAGCAGGCAGATAATAACTTGGTTGCATCCAGGTGGGGTTTCCATGAAAGCTTTTCATCTGTAAGTAACCCTAGGTATTTAAATCTATGTACTTGTTTGAGGGTATGACCATCTAATGTCCACATGGATTTGGAAACCCTCTTACCAGATACGGCATGCACCATTTTGTCCTTTGTCCCAGGCAGCTGGCTCTGGCAAAGACAGATTTTGTATAGCCTATTCTGTGCCCAAGCTATTATCCTGTGGTGGCAGCTGCATAGCTGCTAGTACTGAAATACTGTAAAATTAAATTGCCAGCCTGGCTAGTTTCTGTACATGGAGGAGCAGCAGCATGTCATCCTTCACTTTAGGCAGCAAAATATCTTTGAGCTGACCCTATTAATAACATTGTCTGACCTTTGGAAAGGAAAAAAGTTCACATTTTTTAAAAGCAAATAAATAATGGTAATTTTAGATGATTTAATATACTTTTTAAAGGCTATCCCTTTTTTAAAAAAGCACCCTGTACCCTAGAAATATATTGTATTCCACATCAAAAGTTTCCCAGTGGAAAGATTGTTCTCTCCTTTCATCTCTGAGATGTTCTGGAAGGCAATGCCAGACTCCCTCCATCCTGACAGTTTCTCAGTTGTGATTTGGGCTGACCAGTATTTGTCCTCCCTTCACACAGACAGACGGCTCTCTTTCTGGCATCCGTTATCAATCCTCATTAGAGAACACAGAGGCACAAGAATGCCTTTAAATTGTTTAATGCCGTCTGCTTCCTGTGCCAATAACTTTCTCTTGTAACTTCTTAGAGTCTAGCACCCCAGTGCTGACCTCTGTAAGTCCCTTAGAAAAATGGCGTCTTTTATTGGTAGCCGTGGTGATGTAACCCTTTCACTGCCTGCACTCGGGTGCAATTCAAATGATATGCCATTAGCTTCTATCTCATCATGGTAGGGAAGGCTGTCTTTCTTCGTGAGCTTTCCTGGTTACACAAGCAGCACATGAAGAGTCATAAAAGTTTAGGAAACATTCTGGGATTCAGAAAAGGCAGCACACATTTATTTATTTCTATTAAGCATTTTTAAGACTACCTTTGTGGACAAAGTCCTCTCAAGACATCACACAACAATATAACCTATAAAACAGAAACAGTGATAGGCTTTGAGCTGGAAGCTTGGTAATAACAACATGGTTATGTGCCATATGATGGTCTGATCAGCACAAGGCTAGTTATGCCTAAAACCCACTGAAAAATCCATGGAAATGAATTGTGCTGTGGTGCAAGTATTCTTTATTTTTTAACTTTATTTACAATTTGATCGATGCAATAAAAAACACATTATTCTTAATTTTAAAAAGAAGAAAAAGAAAAAAACTAATAAAATAATATTAAAAAACTAAATGAAAAATATAAAATAGAAACAAAGAAAAGCTCACGAAAAACCTTGTCCACTACATACACCTATTTAAGGAATACAAACCATCATCGATAATATTATAAACACCTATTTCCAGTAAGAACCCACTTTGTCTTTTCCTTGTTTTTTTTCTCTTTTCTCTCTCTCACATTTCTCACTTTCTTCTCTGTACCTGATTTCTGGTTTGATACCCTGATTAATCTGATGACTTCCTTCTAACCCTATGCGGTTCCTAATCTCTATATCTTAATTTATCTGTATCATTTTTAAATCTGTGGAGAACCATCCTATAATCTCTGTAGAATTACTCAGAAGTAAGTCTCACTGAGCTGAGTGGGATTTTCATCCAAGTTAGCCTCTGTGCATGAACTCTGTATCTGCAGACAGGAGGCAGAGGTGCGCCTGCAAGCCCCAGCTTTCCACAAGCTGCAGGAGGTTTGTCTGTGTGTTCATTTGAACAGATGCAGAGCCTCCTTATTGGCATCCCCAGTCACAAACAGAAGTCTATTCACTTCCAAGCAAATATGATCACACACCCCTCCCAGTTCAAACCTACCATGAGCACACAGTGAAGGTTGGGGAACATGTGAGGCAGCGCAGATGGGAGATGGGGCTTGTGTATCAAACTCCTGCCTCCCATCCAGGGATACAACATTCACATGTTCAGACGCATGCCTGAACATGCTTCCTCCTTCTCCCCAAACTGCAGTTTCTTCCATGGAAGTTAAGATACATCCCTATCTGCAGTAAGGTCCCCTTCTGCAAATGTCTGCTACATTCCAGAGATGATCTCTGTGACAGGAACAAGGTGGCTCGTTTTGAGTGTAATCATTGGCAGGGCAGCAAATTGTGAGTTATTTGATTCATTGTTGTGTTTTTACTGACCGAGAGGGAAGCACTCGCTGGATTTTAGGCTTCATGTGTCAATGTAACTTGGCTAGCCTTGAGCAATATGCAATTGACTCGATTGGGCTGTGTGCATGCAACTTGCTGCTTAACACTTGGTGAAAAATTCAGCTTGAAATGAATCTTAAATTGGGTTTTTGATATGCAGAAGAGAAAGACCAGGCAATGCTAATTCGGTTTGTACAAGACTTACAGTCCCACAACTTAATTCTCCCAAATCTCACTGAAGGAGCATTTGTGGGCTACCCTTTTGAAAATATCTGCACCAGAGAGATCAGTCATCACACACAGTCTCTGTGAGCTTTCCCTTCCCTCATCCCTCCTAGTGTTAAAGTGGTTGAAGGGAATTTTTGAAGGGATATTGTATGTTGGATGGATTCCCTTGTTGCCTCATGTCCAGGGCAAATTTCCGAGTTCCTCTGTGACTCTGCCGCCAAGTGTTCTATTATCTATGCACAAATGTTTCCTATTCTAAAGAAGAAAGTCCATTTTTTCCAAATGACTCCTCCTAAAGCTTTGTCAGAGCTGCTGCTTCTCCACTGGCTTTTGTTTTCACTCCCCACCCCCTCCAAATTTGTTATTGAACTTTCTTATGTGGTGGCTTTGTTTCATTCTGACTGAGTGGCCAAAAAGGAGAGGCATGATTAGTTGTGTTGGCAGGCTGCAGAAACTTTCATCTTTAATTATGGTCATACTTACTTCTCTATTAACTAAAATTTG
Source organism: Podarcis melisellensis (assembly GCF_964234715.1). Taxonomy (NCBI): domain Eukaryota; kingdom Metazoa; phylum Chordata; class Lepidosauria; order Squamata; family Lacertidae; genus Podarcis; species Podarcis melisellensis. Next base: position 49,636,863 of record NC_138530.1, read on the forward strand.
TGACTAGCTATGACAATCAATTAATGGTCCCGCTGGGAGCAGGGTTTTTTTGGCCAGTGTGGGTACCAAGCCCTATTTTCCAATCCTAGATAGCCAGGAAAATAAATTCATTCACTGGTTCTTGGACTCAGGTCTCGCATTCGAACATTAAGATTGCAATCCTAACCACACTTATCTGAGAGTTAACCCCACTGAATTCAATAGGATTTACTTCTAAATAGACATGGCTAGTTGAGTTCATGGCTAGTAAGTTCATCAAGGCTATTTTGTTTTCATTGGATGTTGTTACTCCAGAAATACAGCTTATTTCATGCTAACTGCAATTTTTTTAATTGCCCCAATCTTGTGCCTTTAACAAAAGCTTGGGGGGAAAGCAGGCAGTGCTTTTCCTAGCATCACCTGCAGCAGAGCCAGTAAGAAAAGGGGGAGTGACAACTCTATCCATTTCTGATGCCAGTCTTGCCTGTATTTTGCTTGAATATATTATTTGAGGGTTTGGGAATCACTTTCTGCTTCTGTTGATGCTTCTCAATGCGATTGGCTTTCGTTGAGGCAGCTTCGCTCTGTCCTCTGATTAACAGCAGAATGCAATGTGGCTTCAGCAGCTGGATCCAATCTTGCTTAAACATTTGCACTACAAATAATCCCCAGTACATAAAACAGCTCTTTCTAATTTACTTCAAAGCAACCCACTTCCACAGCTCAAGCTAAATTAGTGCTGAAAAATAAAGTATTGTTACTGGCCCATGAAGAGAGGGCTCTGCGTTCATTAAGCACCAACCGATCGGCTTCCTCGGTCTTGATCTTGACTGAACACCTAGAAGTGCTTATGCGATCCCCTCAACAAGGGTGGTCACAAGCCGGCCAGATGAGCTTCTGTTGGAAGGATCAGACGTGCAGCTTATGCTTCCAAAGACTCTAGCCCTCATGAAAGTAGAGAAAAGCTAAACGAAATGTTTATGGTTGATTTGAAAGGCTCGTATAAAATACACAAAAAGAATGCCCAATGTTTCAAAATCTAGAATTTGTAAACACATCAGTGGGATTTTATTCCAACACTTATTATGTTGATGGAAGACAAATGCAAGTTTAATATACTTCTCTTGAACACAAAGCACTTCTTAAAGCTAGATCACTCCAAAGTCCATTAGCAAAGTATTCTGTTTCTAGCTTTTCCTTTTATTATTTTACAGAGTGGCAGAGAGCCCCTCTGTTACATACATTCACGTACATTAACCATCCCCTAAAGAGGACTTACTTTTCATGTAGGGTTTCCCCTCCCCCAGAGAATCTTCTCGAGGGCAACCGGCCTTCTGCTCAACATAATGCTTGGAGCGTTGTCAGACAATTGGATTGCAGGCAAAGATGAAAGCCACTAGAGCAGTTTGATGCACGTCCAAAGCAGATTGTGTAGGCCAGCTTACTGCATCCAGAAGAGTCATAATGAGGGCCTGGGGCATAATTAATATGTAACGGTAGGGTGGACTGGAGGGCAACTGTCGACATCACCATTACAAACACTTATACTCAGGGATCAGGCCACTGTGTTGCCTAGTGAAGAAATCCACCAGAAAGACCTATGATCATTTAAAAATATTCTCTGAAAAGGAAACTTCCTTTTAACTACTTGTTCCATTCCATCTTCAAAGCATCTGGCACAAGTTCCAATGTCTAAGGGCTTTTTCTTTTTCTTAGTGCTAGTAACTCTGAACAAAGAGTCGGAATTGGAGGGTGGAAAGAGGAGCAACAGAAAACAGGCAAGAGGTGTAAAGCTCTTCAAACCACGAGCCGTTTAGCAGTAGCTGACAAGTAATAAGAAGACAGTAAATTCAGAGCTGGGATATTGGAAGGAGATGCTGCCTGAAGGACAAAGGCAGTAAAATAGTGTACAAAACCTGCTACAGCTGTAGTAGTTTCCTGAACACCAAAACTTTTAAGGACCAAGAGACTAACAGGCAGCAATAGGTTCCAAATAGACCCATGGAATCAGACCCTTGCTCCGTCAAACCTGATGCGATCTATTCTGAGTGACAGCAACTCTTCAAATTTTTGTACAGTGCTCTAGTGATACCTTGGTATGAATGAATGTAGAATTAGAATCCCCTTCCCAGAGAGGGCAGATGGCAACACATGTGCACAGAGTCGATAGAAGCACATCCATGTGAATTAACGGTTTGGAGCAGCACCGACAAGCACCTTAAAACTCCAGCCCATTTCAGGTATTGGTAAACCCTTTTTCCTTATCAGAATTCCAGGTTGCTATTGGATAAATAGTGAGCCATGGTATATGACCCCTTCCACATATAGCATGTGCCAGCCTCATTTAGGCTCAGACTACACTCCAACACAACCAGAGAATTCTGCCCTGACATTTTTCTTTGACTTTATTCATATGTCCAACATTCAGTCACATCTACTACGCTAATTGAGTTCCACCTCATTTTGCTTAAGATTCAGCCATCCGTCCACACTGGGATCTTTTATGGACTTAAGACACAAGTGTAGGCGATTCTGCTCAAGCATGTACCCCATCTTCAACAGGAGTCTGTGGAAAATAGGGAATCCTATATGTCTGCTTTGCTCCTGCCCAGTCAAAACTAGTTAAGTCATGATGTATTAATTGCATCTATATTCCTCCTTTCCTCCAAGGAGCTCAAGGTGGCATATATAGTTATTGTCTTCCCTATTTTGTCCTCACAACAACCCTGTGAGGTAAATTCAGCTGAAAGTGTCACCCTGTGAGTTTCACAGCTGAGTGGAGAGTTGGACACTGGCCTTCCAGGTCCTAGTCCAACACTCTGACCAGGACACCACACTGGCTCCAGAAATCGCTGGAGACGTCCCATCACTTCTGGGTCCCCCATGCAACCTTGGCTCAGCAAGCCTAAAATACACGGATCTTTGTACGCTACAATTTAAGTAGAAACTGCCACTTGGTGAAATACTATGTTACTGCCCTTCTGTTTCTGTTGTTCTGCCTTCAGGTCAGTTTATACCCTACACATAAACACACTGCACAATCTATGCCCATGAAATTTATGTTCTATGTGTAATAATAATAATAATAATAATAATAATAATAATAATAATAATAATAATATATTATTTATACCCCGCCCATCTGGCTGAGTTTCCCCAGCCACTCTGGGCGGCTCCCAATCTAGTGTTAAAAACAATACAGCATTAAATATTAAAAAATTCCCTAAACAACTATAGTATGCAAATCTAAAACATCTGCATATTATGGGGTGCATAGTACCAACCATCAGAAGGCTGATCCCCAAGGAATTGATGCTTTTGAATTATGGTGCTGGAGGAGACTCTTGAGAGTCCCATGGACTGCAAGAAGATCAAACGTATCCATTCTTAAGGAAATCAGCCCTGCGTGCTCACTGGAAGGACAGATCGTGAAGCTGAGGCTCCAATACTTTGGCCAGCTCATGAGAAGAGAAGACTCCCTGGAAAAGACCCTGCTGTTGGGAAAGATGGAGGGCACAAGGAGAAGGGGGCGACAGAGGACGAGATGGTTGGACAGTGTTCTCGAAGCTACCAGCATGAGTCTGACCAAACTGCGGGAGGCAGTGGAAGACAGGAGTGCCTGGCATGCTCTGGTCCATGGGGTCATGAAGAGTCGGACACGACTAAACAACAGCAAGTACCAACCAACCCTGGAGTCCTATCACTTCTGACATTCCATCAGGCACTGCCTGCATCATTTCATTCAGAAGAGCTATTAATACAGGCTCAAACGTCTCAAGATGCTACATTTCCCCCCAATATCACATTTTGGCCTTTTGCATTCCTTTGCAAATGGCTGAATCAGTGATGGGAAGAGGCAGAAATGGCAGCTTGCATTGTCGCTCTGAAGAAATCTTGCACACAGCAGAGTGCTAGCAGATGGTTATAGCTATCCCAGTCCCATTGTAAGAAGAAGCAAGTGAAGCAGAACAGATGCTGGAGGTGATAATCTAGTGGAAGAAAGATTAAGCCTTTCATCCCAGGATAAAAATAGGTACACCATCAGCAGGGCTAAAGGAGGAGGGAAAAAACACTCACTCACTGCCTAGCTGGGCCGTTCACACCAAGACATCAAAGCCACACAAAGACTGCCTGAGACAGCCACGTGGTCTAGAGGGTTGTTGCACCTCTTGGAGCAACCACAAGCAAAGTGGGCATTTCAGCAGCCCAGAGTGTGAATGAGAGAGTTATAACGCTCCTGAGATTTAAGCAGGCAATGCCCATATTTTGAAACTTTTCTCTTGAAATATCTTACTGGCTAGAAATAGACTGAGGGGAGGAGGAATGCTTTTGACCCAGGGCATAACAAAGAAGTCAAATGGATAAATCCATTTATCACCATTAGACAAAAATAAAACCTCTTTAAGTAGTGAAATGTGCTCGTTTGTGATCCAGACAAACTGCCAAAATGTTGTCCATTCCTCTTCAGTGCTATGTATGCTACGTTCTTTGGAATTATGGGGAAATAGCAACCTTTGTACACTTTCTTGAGACTACAGGTATGTGTACATGTATACTTGTATTTGAGGTAAAAGGCAAATGTAGGCAGCCATTCCTTACATTGCGGTGTACATTCATGTCACCGCAATTCAAACACTCCAAAAGGTCAGAGACCATACCACATACAGCTCCCTGCATAATGCAGCAGCTGGTATATGTTGAAGGGTGAAATTCCAATTGGAGCATGCTATAAAATTTCTGGGTAAATATTTATGCTCAAGAAGGTTAAGAGACTTGGAGTGCTATAAGCTCCAGCCTTCTGGGTCGGCAAACTGCAATTTAAGTCTCCTTGCAGCGACCCGCCAATGACCTCTATCCCAAGTCTGGAGGCAGTTGTGATCACTTGAGGCGTTTTTAAAATATTTTTTTAAAAGAATGAATCATGGGCCTCCATAGAGCATTAAAACAGAACATAAAACAAATGAGATGTTATTAAAGTCCCACCACATACCACCGAATCTCTTGATCTTTAAAGTTGCTTAGTACTGTTTCCCTGCCGTCATATTGTCCACATGTTCTAAATCACCATGTGCAGAAAAGATGGCAGCAGAAAGTACTTAGGCAGGGAGAGCTTATTGCCTGTTTCTGCCAATTCTCTCCTTGCCACAAATGTGCAACCCAACATACAGAAGGATTTGGTGGTTCTCTTGCTGAAAGTTGCTACAGAAATGTTAAAATGGTATCAGGTGATGTTCTGCTTTGAGCACCGTGTGAGCTGAATGGCAGATTTGGATCAAGGAGAATGAAATCACATATAGCTGTGGTACTTGCCTTAGGCCAGCCAATCCCCACCCTTCATCTAACCAACCTCATGGAGTTGTCATGACGATTCTGATTACTGAAAGATTAATTTCATACATTCTGGTTACTGGTACAGTCTTTGGTTCATTGACTGTCATGTCACCAAATGCAACCTGTGATTCAGATGGTCATATATGGCCAACATCATTTATTTTTGTCCATGTGACTCCATATGGAGAGAAATGGCATGTGATATGAACTAATCCAGGGGTAAAAAGGTAAAGGTACCCCTGCCCGTACGGGCCAGTCGTGTCCGACTCTAGGGTTGCGTACTCATCTCGCTCTAGAGGCCATGAGCCGGCGCCCTCCGAAGACACTTCCGGGTCACGTGGCCAGCATGACGAAGCTGCAGCTGGCGAGCCAGCACCAGCGCAGCACACGGAAATGCCGTTTACCTTCCCGCTATAAAGCAGTACCTATTTATCTACTTGCACTTGGACGTGCTTTCGAACTGCTAGGTGGGCAGGAGCTGGGACCGAACGACGGGAGCTCACCCCGCCGCGGGGATTCGAACCGCCGACCATACGATCGGCAAGTCCTAGGCACTGAGGTTTTACCCATAGCGCCACCCGCGTCCCAGGGGTAGAGAACCACATAACAGCGGCGGGAAGAGCCAGATGCAAAAGTGGTCATAACAATGGATGTAACTTTTACCTTTGCACAGTAGGTTACATTACAGCTACACGAAAGCAGCCAGAGGTTTCCATGCAGACTCCCATCTTTCTTACAGATAAGCAAGAGTTCAAGGACATGTTACACACTAAAAGGTGGTGTGGTTGTTATTGTTTTTGCTGACTACTATGTTATGTATTTTTGTGTTTTTATATTGTAAACTACCCTGTGATTCTTGGAAGAAGGGCAGGATAGAAATTTAAGCAAGCAAGCAAACAAAAAACATGACCTGGGAAACCTCCCAGAGGTCATACAGCGAGGTCTGGAGGGGCCCGAGTTTCCTCATCCCTGGACTAGCCTTGTGGCAATTTAGCAACAATGTCCTTATTATCCAAGATGTCACAGTATCCTTAAATCAGATTAAGGAAATTAGACATGAGGAAATTACAGCCAATTTATTTTGTGACCAAAATATTTTTAAAAAATCACTTGAGACTCTGATATGTTGTAAAGCTCTGAGCAGGAATATTCTCTCTTCTGAAGCTGAATTTTAATTAAGTGTTTTCTCCTTAATAAAAATATCCAAGCAAATGTTTACTCCCCTGTGCTCACTGCTAAGGGAAATTACACAACAGATTTCCTTACTTGCGTTGGCAGTGAGCAGTGAAGTAACCAAGTTTGCTGATAATATCAATCTGTTTGGGGTGTTTAAAACAAAAAGAGATTGTGAGGAGCTCCAAAAGGCTATCTCCAACCTGGGTGAATTGTAATTAGAATGGCAGGTGTGATTCAGCATAAGCAATTGTCAAGTGTTGTACACAGGGACAAAAAATCCCAACTTCACATATATACATTTGGGGTCCAAACGGGAAGTGACTGAGCAGGAAAGAGATCTAGGGGTTGTAGCAGCTAGCCTGATTGAATTCTTCATGGTAGATGCCACCCACTGTGCACCGCAATGTGTCTGGCATTCTCTTGTCGCTCTGCTCTGTTAGCTAGCAGCACTAAGTAACAGAGGTTTCAGCTGTGGTGGGTTCTGCCCTTGTTTTGCTATTCCAAAATGATTTGCCTTGTAAAACATTATCATCCCACTGCTCTCCCAAAAAGGAATGATAGACATGCTCAGCTACCCTTAGTGGTAGCTGTTTGTTAACTCATGCAATTATTCTTGGAACAAAGACACACTGCCAAGCAATTTTAGGGCTTGCCAATATGGAGTGCTTATTTTAACTGGCAGTTTTCAGCTTTATGACAACAAGATACATTTCAGTCTGAGGAACTCATTAATAATGCTTCAATCCACAGGAGTCGTGTTTCTTATTTGGACTTGCTCAGCGCTGGTTGGTTTCTTTTCTTTGCGTGCCCTCTCTGAACTTGCCGTGCGCGAGATCCGAACCCCAGGGTTTGCAGTGACTCTGTGATATACTTTTGGCTGGGGGAGACACACAGCACCACCAGCAACTTCGCATCGCCCCCTAAGAAGAACAAACAAGACATACATATTCACAGATTTTCCCCCCAATAAATTGCAAAGTGGGTCTTGTCCATTTCACAAGGCAAAGCATTTATTTAGGGTAGGGTTGGAAGGGCTAAATAAACACTAATTTTAAGTAAGCTGCTGTGCAAGGCCATAATCTAACTCTGGCATGATTATCTATGTGAATCTCAATGTAAGAAGTGCACCTACCCTTTTATTTTTATGTGTTTCTAGCTGGAAGATGACTGAAATGGCTAGCAGGCCAGCCACAATGGCATGCACAGAAAACGACTGCATTCGAGGAAGAAGATTCCAGGGGCAGAACAATATTGGCGTATGCAGAAACAAAGGCAGCTCTTTCATATCTATATGACTGTATTTCTAGGTGTCTGCATCTGCAGGGGAGTGTTGGCAGAAGAGATAGTAAGACAGTGAGAAAATTGTACACCTCCGAATCAGAGTGCAAAGATTAAAGGGGCCTCGTAATGGAAGCCATAGACCTAGTGGAAATTGCTGGGTTGTGTCTTTTAATAAGGCTGGTCCCACAAATGGTGTGGGGAGGGGAAATAGCAGCTTAAGTATAAAGTTAAATAAAGAACTTTGCTGGATTTAAGGAACATGCCAAAGGCGACACTCTTTCAAAAGTTTGAGTGAACCCAGGTTTCCTGATAATCACATTTTAAATTTGAGAGGACGCTTTTCATTGTGTTCTCACCTCATGAAATTATAAATTTATTCATATTTTAACATTTTCCAGGAGCAGGATAGAAAAAACATGTATGCCTAGTAATGAAAGGTGGTTACACATGAACATCTCAGTTCACACAAGCACTGTTTTGGGCTTGTTTCAACCTGAGTATAGTTACTTCAGTCCTTTTCTCAGTTCATACTATATTGTTTAATGTTTCTGAATGCAAAAATCAAGTTCTTTGGCCTAATTAAGGGCTTGTGCACAAGATAAAGAAACAGCCAAATAGAATATGCCTATGCTAATTTTTGGCATGTGTGGAGAGGCTTCCATGTCTTTAGTAGCTACCAAACAGGTAAACCTTCAACAGGTGCAGCTTTTCTCACCAATGCAATGCAATGGTGGACAAATCTTTACCTGTTGAATGAATGCTTGCTGCATAGCTGCCAAAGTTTGAAGAGTCATGCTTAAGCAGGGGGGAAAGCACACCCCAAAGCCAGAAGACTTCTGACTCAGCATCCTGTTTTATCACCATCTGGGTTTCTTGAATTTAAGATCAAAGTGAGAAATATCTCACACAGATGAATTTCAAACTGAATGGAAGGAAGGTTGAGCGCAGGAGTTATTAAAGCCAGCTTTCCTCACCTATGGAATCCTGAAGTAAATGGGTAAGTTTGCTGTTTCGATATGGCACATGAGAGCGCTGTTCTGATATGGCTCCAAGCACATCGGCCAAAGCAGACAAGCTGCGGTTAATGAAGGATGTCTCTCTCAGGACTGACCCGGTCACACCAGACATGCCTAGTGCACAGGAAAAGAAAACAGAGCAGTGAGAACAAGCACAACTCCATGCTTCCAGACACCTGGATATACAGTACACTTCTCATACAGAGGTTCTCATTACTTTTTGAAGTGATTCTACCAGGTCAACTTCATTTTATTTTAATACATTCACAAGGGGTGAAAGTTGGCATGGGACAACATGGGACAAACCCACTTAAAATAAAATAAAACAAAACCTGTTTCAGCTGAATTGACCTCTCCCTCCCACAACCTGAGGACCATTTTTCCTGAGGGGAAGAATTACAGATATGGAAAGAAAAGACAGACAAACTTGGAGAGCCGCTCACCATCTAGCTCAGACTTCCTCAAACTCTGCCCTCTAGATGTTTTGAAACTACAATTCCCATCATCCCAACCACTGGTCCTGCTAGCTAGGGATCATGGGAGTTGTAGGCCAAAAAACATCTGGAGGGACGAGTTTGAGGAAGCCTGATCTAGCTTATAGTGTTTCTGCCGAGGTCTTTCCCTCCCCTAGTGAAGGAGATCTAGCTTTCAAAAAATATACTACAAATTAATAAACTTCCCCTTCTTCTTTTTTAAAAAAGCTTTTGTAGTCATTGCATTTTTTTGGCTGTTTTATTATGAAGTTTTAATTAATATTTTTAAATGCTTTTTTATACGTCGCCTTGTGACGTTCACCTGAAAAGCATCATGTATACATCTTAAATAAATAATAAACCAATGTTGACTCTGATAAGACATATATACCAGTCTCACAAGTTGACGATGATGACACATTAAAATTAAATACAGTGATACCTCGGGTTACAGACACTTCAGGTTACAGACTCTTCAGGTTACAGACTCCGCTAACCCTGAAATAGTACCTTGGGTTAAGAACTTTGCTTCAGGATGAGAACAGAAATCGTGCTCCGGTGGCGCGGCAGCAGCAGGAGGCCCCATTAGCTAAAGTGGTGCTTCAGGTTAAGAACAGTTTCAGGTTAAGAACGGACCTCCAGAACGAATTAAGTACTTAACCTGAGGTACCACTGTTGTCTAAATGGGAAAGCTGATCCAAGCAAAAAAATGTCTTCCAGAAATTGAGCAGAGTATAGGCTAAAATTCTAAACCCATTTACTTGGGAGTGAGTCCCATTGAACACAGATGGATTTAATTTTGAATAAACATGCTTAGGATTGCAGTGTTAACCTATTTATTATGTAAAATATTAGTGGAAACAAATTGGCGATAATCACTGCTGTTCATTAATGATGCCGAGTGGTGCCACCTGGAGATCTGGTCTTTCACAAGAACAGACCAGCAAATGGCTGCCCTCAAGAAGCAGTGGAAACATCTCAGGATTGCTCAACTGTATATTGGCTAAAAAGGGGGGGGAGTAGAAGAAAGCTTTAACACCCACAACAAATCATATGTGTATCTTTTAATAGTTGTTGTTTTTTAATGTGACCAGTGAAAAGAACTCTTGGCAGCAACGCCAAGAGCTCTTTCATAACATAGGTTCAGTTTTCAAAACATTATTTCTGGAATGTTGCATTTGACTGAGAGGCTTTTCTTGGTAAGGAAGCTTGTCCTTTAGGAAATAAATAATCAGGTTTCTGAAAGGACTGCGTTTGAAGAGGAAGAAAGCATGGGGGGAGGGAGGAGGGAGCCAAAGAAAACAGGAAATTGCTTACAGGATGCATCAACATCCCTCCTGGTATTGTTTTTCATAAGGAGGCTGAAGAAGCCACACTGAATTATGTTGATCTGGACAAATATTTGATGTATTTAAATCATTTGTGAGCTTTAAATTGCAGGCATTCCTAGGTGGTTTAGCACCAGAAAGGTAATACCTATTAAGTAGCCTGAACAAACTTTGTGCCGAACTGTGACTGTGCATCAAGGTAGGAGAGGAACTGGGGAATTCAGGCCCCTCTTAACAGTTATGTCACTGAGTGCCCCCTTTGCTTATGCTCCAAGATCAGTGACAGTCAGGAGCCGGGCCTTAAATTTAGGCAAAACAACAGTTCAATGCAATACCGATCAAAAATTAAAATTAATGGCTACTCTTTTTTAAACAACAACAACTGCTAAGGCCTTTTGGCACTACAACGTTTTTGAAAGATGCCTGAAAGTCAAAAGTGAGGGTGCCTGCAGAATCTCTATCCAAAGAGTATATGGCGTGCATTATTGCTAATGGACAAAGTAAATGCCACTTTGCTCCAAAACTACCCAAGAAAGCTCATTGTATTGCAGGGGTTGGGAACTGAATCTGACTGTGGGCCAGATACTTAGCTGCCCCGAGGATCAAATCTGACAGGTGTGTGGTTGCACCCATCACCTGATGCCATAATGATATCAGGTGACTGACACCTGTCAGTTGAACAATGCTAAGGGCAGCTTCTTCTGAATATGTGATTTCACTGCCAATTAGCTTATTGGTGTTGGGGGCAAAGCTTCAAAGACGCCTTGAAGTCCTTGGAGAGGGGAGAATCCATCCTAAAAATGGAGTATTTCCCCCTTTATGGTTTGAATACAAAACACTTCCTCTAGAGACGGAAGCTGCTACAAATTTTCATGCAACATGTCACTGGTATTTGGTAAATTACTAACTAAATACTCAATTTAGGAAGGGTGGGGAATATTTGGTACTAGGGCCTCTACCCAGAACAGCTTTTAAAGCTCAGGAAAGAGGGCATCAATGGATTCTAGGAAAAATGGAAGAGGGGGAGTTAAAAGGCAAATGGATGACTCTGGTGTGATATGGAATGCATCAAAACACAACGGTAATTTAGCAAGTTTAGGAGCCCCACTTGGGAGCTCTGGAGCTGTTCTTTGCAGGCCAAACTCTTTATGGATCTCAAGTAACCAGCCCACACACAACAGGCACACGGGCCTGCCATTAACAGTTTAACCAGATCCATTTCAGATGTGGTCCTTGGAGCGGAACATGTTGTCCACAGATTCTACATGCACTAGCTAAATTTACTCAATGCAAACCGATCCCAAGGTAGGTTTCCACCTTCACAAGTGTGAACATGTTTTGTCCCAAAGGCTACTTTACCAGCACATTCACTGCCAGCCAAATCCACCAGCTGCAGTTTCGTTCTCATTCGCTTAAGTTTTTCTGTAGAGTCATTGAAAAACAGCGTCGGAGAAGAAGCTCTAGAAGGAAGGGAGGGCTTGTCATCTTTCACTGAGCAAGGAGAAGTGAGGAAATGTTTTCTACCCATCTTTGGACTTGAACGGTCACCTGCCCAGGGAGTTGCTGGGGGAAGGAAAGAAAAATAATGAGAAAAGTTTATTTCTGACCCTGCAGAAGCAAAGTAAGACATGCAGGAGGGGTGGGGAATCTGTTCAGTTCAGTTTCTGGGTTAGGACTAAGGGTGGATCCACTAATTATAACAGTTTATAATATTATTTTATTATAGTTCCATTTTTTGTGATGGAATTCTATAGAAATGAGCTGTCTAGGCCTTTGACTAGAAGAGGAGGGGTATAAATTTAATAAACCTAACTTAAAACTGGAAAAGCAGGAGTCATGAGATGTACACTATACAATGTAGTGTATATCTAGGAAGGAGCACCCACATGTTAGTCCCAGAATTTCTCCTAGCCAGTGGCTCTCAGGTTTTTCTCCAGCTTGAATTTAAATAATAGGAAATGGTTGCAGCGAGTTTCAGCTTGGAATTCAATGTCAGCATTAAAGCAGACTAGCCAATTACATTTCTGATCTGATTGAAAGGCTAGATAGGAAGTAAAAGCAAAGCAAATACTTTGTATCGGTAGTGGCTTCCATGACAATCCTAGAGGTATTCTAGAAACAGGCAACTTACCCAAGTTATCCTCTGAGTCAGCCTTTGTGGTTACTGTCAAGGTTATCACAAGATGAGAACGAGAGGAATGAGCGTGGACAAGTGTCGGGTGTTTGACTCTCAGTTGTAAGCCCTTATTAACTAGTTCCAAAAACTCCACAGCATCTTCAACAGGCCTTACAAAATAAACATTTTTGCAGGATTTAAAAAAATGCTGCAATTTAAGCATGAGTACAGATCTGCTCACTTCCCCAGGGATCTCATATTGTCCTAAATATTGTTTCCATTTCCCCACCACCACCGAAAGCATCTGTACTAAAACTGCATGTTTTATATGGTGCATTTATAAAACAACTAAGTTATTAAGATACAGGGGTCAATTTTATACCCTGATGCTTTGATTTAAATTGTAACAATCATGGTCAATGATAAACAACATCTGGGTAACTATGAATAACATTTTGACAGTTTTAGGTGTCAATCTTGAATACTTTCACTGTCCATCAAGACACTATAGTTTTGTACAACTGTGATTTAGATTAATAACAGTGGAACCATCTTTTGCAACGCAAATTCTGAGGACATTCCTTCAAGAGTATTCATTTAATTTAACCAAGAACAGGATGAGGAAATCCAGATCTGAGAAGCTCAAAAGGAAGAACATGCCACACAAAAAAACCATTTCTGAATCTAAGATGAATGAATGTATGCATTCAAAAGAAATCTCAGGATTTCTGTTCGTCCTGGGAACCTGGCACAGAGAGAGATTAAAGGTGAAACAGACGTCGCTAAACATGGAAAAACAATTGCACTGCATGGTTCATCTTGTTTCCTCCCTGCTTTGAGTTATGCACAGCACCTCCAACTGAAATGCAGGGTTTAACAGGAATTGTGAAACAACCTAATTATATGGAGACTGTCGGCTGTAAAAAAAAGATAATATTGTATGATGTGTTGCCAGCTACAAACTAGCATCTCAGTCTGGAGAGAGCATCACTCTTCTGTCATGGATGCCAACCCAAATAAAACTGGTCAGATTTTTCTCATCACTTTTTCTGACTTTGCCCTAGTTAGATTTGTTTTCTAAACTAATTTTTCCTAAGTACTAGTTACAGGTAGGTAGTTGTGTTGGTCTGCCATAGTCGAAACAAAATAAAAGAATTCCTTCCAGTAGCACCTTAGAGACCAACTAAGTTTGTTATTGGTATGAGTTTTCATGTGCATGGTATCTGGAGAAGTGTGCATACACATGAAAGCTCATACGAATAACAAACTTAGTTGGTCTCTAAGGTGCTACTGGAAGGAATTCTTTTATTTTTGTTCCTATGTAGTGAGACTTAGCTATTCATATGTCCCAAATATCATCCGAATACCTAATAATACCCAAGAAAGAAGAAATGTCATTGAGAAACTGACAGCACATCAACATTTAGAAAGAGGAATTCTATGTTTTTAACAGAATTTCAAGGGAAGGAAGATGGGAGGAAGACCCTCCTCTGAGGAAGTCAGTGTCCTATTTTCATTTCTGGAGGAGGAGGTACCTCCCCCCTCAACTCTCAGACACTTCAGTTTAAGGGTGCTGTATACAGTTGCCTGCATGCAAAGTCAGCAGCTTGAAGACAGCATGAAAAGCATCTGCCACATGGGGTGGGAGACGGCTGCAAGTTTAGTTTCTGAGGAGTTACATTCTGGGTTCACATGGGAGTCAAATGGGACTCAATACCCATTGATTGGTATCACAGATTGCTCAATCTATAAAAGAAAGAACTGGCTGTTATTTCAAAGGCAGCTCCCTTTCACCATGGTGGCAAATGTTCGCTCAGAGGGAACGTACTCAAAGGCTAAACGCAAAGAAAAGCAACCACTTGCTTTGCATACTCAAAAAAACCCAAACAGCACCTTTGGTTCCCACCGGATATCAACATGCTATTTCTATAATCAGGTTAGGAGAATGTAACCAATATGGTAGCCTATGTGGCGGAAGGTTTCAAGAACAAACTCCCAGCATGCAATGTCTCCGAAGGAAAAGCACAACCATTCTTCCTTGGCTATAGATGAAACACTACTCAAAACCCCCATAACTTACTTTCGACTCTTTAGAATAAGGGTGGCCAATCACCATGGTTCCCTTATTTTGTTTTGATTTGTCTTTCATTTTCTAGCTTTTTTGTATAAATACTTAATATTATGTGTTTATTAATGTTTTCCCTATATGCATTGAATTTAAGACACATTTTTTATACATCTAGCAGGATGGTGTATATATATAGAGAGAGAGAGAGAGTGTGTGTGTGTGTCTTGGACACATAAACGTTTCTATAAAAGGAGCTTTCTCTTCCCCGAAATTTCTAAAAACTGCATAATAAAAAAACTGCAATAAAAGCAAAGCCTCCCAAACAATGGAAAGAAAAAGGGGATCTTATGCTTGCCAGTTTTCTACCACATGACACATATTCCAGCTTGCAGCAGATTTCTCCCTCGCTAAATCGCAGGACAAGGATGACTCAAGAGTGATACTACAGGCCTCAAGATTTCAAATACAAGCCATAAATTTATTGGACAGAAAACATGGGCAATGAATTGTAGGAGGATCACAGAAGTTGAGTACTTTAGTTAATTGACCTATGGCTGTGTGGAACTGGGGTAGGTCAATTTGGTGAGAAAGATGATAAATAAGACTTTGGGAATCTATTACTTTGGTAAATTAGTTTTATCAAATGGCAACTGCCATCTTTCCTCATAATACACAAAATATAGGCTACAGTCACCGTATAGATTCTTTTAGTGAATTCTGTAGTCAGTGCTTAGCCACTGACCATGTTTGGATGACCATATCTTAGCTTATTTAGCTGAGATATGCAAGAGGAGCTTTTGAACTATTCCCTTTGCCAGGAAGCAGATTAGATCAGAAAGTCTCTAATTAACCAGTTTCCTGTTTCATCTTAATTAGGAAATGATGGTTCCCAGCTTCAGAACAAACTAAAATATTAAGTCACAGCTTGAAGTTGGTATAATAGCCTGCCTTTTTCCAAAGTAGGTAGCCATGCTTTGGTTGATTAAAGGGTTCTTGGTTTAAACATGGCTTGAGTGAAGGGGCTCCATGCATAACCAAAGGGTTGAGCAGATCTCAGTTTAATAAGCCAAAATATGATCATTCAAACCAAGTCAGACCCTTTCAGCCAATAAGAAATCAATGTAAGAGTTATCTCTTGGCAGAGCAAACCAAGAAGGAAAAATGTAACATGTGACCAGGCACTAGAAATTATGGTATTAGTTGATGACAACAGCTATGCTTTCTCAATATTGTGATAACTTGGTCTGCTCAGCTGTTACCTTGGGGTCCCTTCCAAATCTACAAAGTTTGATTTCCTCTTTCTCCTTCCAAATAAATCATGAATTTATTGTTTTAAAATTGGTTTTTATTACACTGAATCCTAAACTTTTTGTCCTTAGGTATAAACATTATGAAGAAAATCCACTGAACCAGAATATTAGACTTCAGAAACGTTCAGATCCCTGATTGCAGAAAGAGCCATTAAAAAAAAATTCTCAGTGGTCCCCAATTTTCTGTGGGGTGATCAATTTATGCAGAATACAAAACCAAACGGAGGGAATTATGTCTGCTCAACCCTCCAGCACATTTGGTGTATTTTTAATCAAGGATTTTTGGCAATAATACAGAACCACATAAACAAAGCTTGAGTGGTTTGCTTATGTTAGTGAAACCCACAGACAAAAATACTGTCTTAAATTATCTCTTTTGTGGGTGTAGTATATTATAGTTTATGAAGGAAATAAAAGGTCTGTTGTGTCTGTCTTCTAGGCCTCTTCCCCCCCCCCAAAAAAAGCATAAGAAATGCTTATGTTGTGTATTGTGACTACAGGAGTTTAAGAAGAGAGGGGGGAAATCACATTTCCACTGGGAATAAAAACAGTTATGGTTTTCTGTGGAATTTTACCATCTGAAACTGTTTTCAAAGCAAAAAACAAAACAAAACCCTGAAACCCTTTCCTGCTTTCAACTATAATGAATTTCCAAGTATAGGCAAAGTTACAATATGTCCCCCTCCCCTCCCCGCCTAATAAGATTGAGACACTCCAAATCCTGAAAAACATTAGCTGGCAAGAGATCCCCAGGTGGGGAACATTCAGAAAATACGTCTTAACACACACACACAAATAAAAAGGGGGTGGGCAGAAAAAGTCATATTGCAGTGATGCTAACGAGTAACAAATGAGTATGAAAAGAAAGTTGATCTTAACAATGTTATACAGATTAGCATTTTTTGTCACCGACACAGGCTGCATGACTTCTTGGTCACAGATGCACAAGAGTACTCACTCATGGGTAAGAAGTGGGATATCGCTTTTTCCTTCCTTATTTGTGATTATGTCCCTTTTGACACCACTCATTCTTCCATAGCTGTCTTTGGCCAGAAGATCAAAAACTTCATTATTATATACTTCCACGACAGAAACCTCAACCCAATGGCTTCCTAGTGGCTTTTCTGAAAGGAGTCTGAAAAAGGAGTGGGGAGAGCTTTAGCGACTGAAACAAAACCCTGAATAAACTAGGCTTGTGATCTAGGGGACTATTAAAAGCCTGACTTAAGCGCTTATCTAAATACCCCAAACTTCCTAACCATGAGCATGCATGAGAAACCCAGCCCATTATGCTGCGGCTGTGATATACTGGGACAACTCTGTTGACAATACGCTTCAGTTGCACAGGCTCCACAGTTGCAAAATCTGTGCAAAAAGTACAACTTGAAAAGGAAAAGAGATTTGTTGATGAAATTAGCAATGCCAACAATGACTGCAAGATCTTTAATGTTTACATTCCCAGCCAGCGGTGGAAGAAGCTGTTTGGGTGCCAGGGGCGGGGCAAGCTGCCCATAGGGCACCACAGGGCCTCCGGAGTCTGCCTGCCTCCTTCCACTCAGCCACCCTATAGCTGGGGGAGGGCAGCGGGCAGACCGTTTGGGCAGTGCAGAGCCTGCGCACACCCAAGCCACCACATCTCTCTTAGGAGAGATGTGTGGCTCGGGCACACTGCAGGCCCCACGGTGAGTGCCAGCCAGCATTCTGTCACCCCTCAGTGGTGACACCCGGGGCAGACCACACCCACCACACCCCTTTCCTCCGCCCCTGTTCTCAGCCATTTCCAAATGGCATTGGTGGGTCATCAGGCTACTGCAGGCAGTGAAGCAACAGATGACAAGCAAAGTTGCACTGTCCTGTGTATGAGAAATCCATCCTAGGTGCACATGGATGTAAAAGAGGCAGACCTTACTGCACAGGTGCAAGGGATTGAAAACATAGCATATTATGGGCTGTATCCCATGTTATTCATACTCAGAGTAGATCCACTTAATGGACATGGCTCACTTAGGTCCATTAATTTCAAAGAGTCTACTCCAATTCAAACTTATTTGGACACAGCCCCGTGTCTCTAAACACCATTTAAAAATTCAAACAACCCCTAGATATGTAACGAAACCTTTCTGTGCCACAGACTTTACTTGTTTGCCCATACAACAGACTGCATGGTGGCTTAGAGTTCTTTCAATTCCTGCCCCCTCCCCATTTCACATATGGGACAACCAGAAGGGAATATTCACGATGAACTTATTACCAAGAATAAACCATTCTTAGGGACCCTGTGAGGATAAATGAGGTTATATTTACACTAACCAATTTTTGGCATGGTATTTTATAGTACCAGTAGCCCATGTAATTTGCTGTAATCTGTCCAGTTAATCTGATTTTTGATACCAGTTACCTTCACTTTGATCAGAACATATTGGGTTAGATCCAAACATGCCCCTTTGTAAGTGAAATAGAAGAGGAGTTTGGATTTGATATCCCACTTTATCACTACCCAAAGGAGTCTCAAAGCGGCTAACATTCTCCTTTCCCTTCCTCCCCCACAACAAACACTCTGTGAGGTGAGTGAGACTGAGAGACTTCAAAGAAGTGTGACTGGCCCAAGGTCACCCAGCAGCTGCATGTGGAGGAGCGGAGACGCGAACACGGTTCCCCAGATTAACCACTACACCACACTGGCTTGAGCAGAAGGGGTTTTCTCAAGGTGTATACTAGTGTAAAGTTTTATACGGGGTCTGTTAGCAACCAGGTATTGTGCAATCTCTTACACAAGAGCTGAAGTCGTATGCTTGAGCTAAGTCTGTGTTGTGCAAAGTCTTCTACTAGCTCTTGTGCAATAGTTTACAGCACAGCACAACTACCAAAATTTATTCTGTTGGTGGATCTCTGGATGCAACTCATTATCTTTTCAACATACATTTCAGCCTATTTATGCACAAATGCCGTGATTCACCAGGCCTCAGTGACATAAACTCATTTCCATTTTAACTGCCAGTAATCCTGCATGCTCCTGGCTATATCTGAAGGGGCACGCGGCTTCCTGTGTGCACATCTGGCTTTTTTATTTTTTAAATAAGCCTGCCCCCAAAATTCAAAGAACAGCCTCATAATTGTAAGAGAAGGAAGAACATATGTACAGTAAATGCACAAAGCCCTGACTGAGAACCACAAAGAACAATGAGGAAGGAGGGGAAATATCAGACATTGCAACAGAGATGGGCTTGTGCAGAAATACTCTGAAATAAGAATTGTAATTAATTTTGTATACTGAAAATAGAAAGAATTTGCCATCAACTGATTTATCTGTGCATATTGATGATTGGCTTAAATGTCTACTCTGGCATTTTCTAAATGGGCTTTCATAATTATTTAAAATTAAAAGCCACAGGAAATGAAGTCCCACCCTTTTTGTCTTTCTATTCCATGGATTACTCAGAGTACTGAGATCCACCAGTCACTGGGTTGGTGACCACAGGAGAGCAGGAATCCTCCATAATGGTCCTGAAGTTGTGGAACACTCTGTGTGAGAGATGAACCTATTAAGACTGCATTTAGCTTTTTTCTGCTTCTCGTCTTCCTGGCTGCAACTGCTGTACTGCACATTGAGAAACTCTGAATTGAGAGGAAGATACTAAATGGACTAAACAATAAATAAATAAATATAACACTGTCATCTGCTGTCATCCATACCTGAATACTTCTTCACTAGCTCTAGGAATAATTCCTAAGTCTTGCTCGTCTTCCATGGAGAAAGTGAAATTACTCTCAGACTGTGGACCCAACATTGTGTGCGTTTTCCCGCTTCCAGTCTGTCCGTAAGCCATAATGCACACATTGTACCTGCAAAGACGAAAAGCATGATTCTCAAAGCCAACAGCTACTATTGATCGAAGCTGGAAACTGTTGAGAAGAAAATTCATTTCCCAGCTTTCTAATAACTTCACACAAACGTTCACAGGACTTGCTAATTCCAAAACACTGCAATATACGCTCTCTCTCTCTCCCTCCACCCCTCCTGGAAATTCCACAGTGGGGAGAAGAAATCCACTTGGAATGGATGGGCAAAATCCATTTTTTTCCTTCCCTTCTATGGAGAAAACAGGAAAATGGGAGCGGGGTGGGGGAAGCAAGGGAGGGCAGAAGCGAGGACAGACAATTGCTCCAGAACAGGGCTGTTTCCTTTTGTAACAAGAGTCCTTGGTTTACTTTTGATGGAGGCAAGTTGTGGAATACAATTTAGCAGCCACAGAACTCTGCAGGATCATCTGGAAGGACGCTTTCAGCTCGTGATATAGGCCAGTTTAAGGTGATCAGTGTTGCTGGGAAGGGATACTTTTCAAGAGCTCTCTGCAATCTCAGGAGCGTTCTCTGCTCTTTAAATGGAAGCCTAGTAGTAGTACATTTGAAGTTAGATATGCCTTGCAGCCAGGATTTTCAAATAGCTAGAGTGTGTGTGTGTGTGTGTGCGCGCGCGCGAAAGAGAGAGAGAGAGAGAGAGAGAGAGAGAGAGAGAGAGAGAGAGAGAGAGAGGCATAACATTACATTGCTCAATCCCTCATAAACTTTTGAAACCAGTTTTTTACCATTTCAAATGAAACAGACATTGTGAGCAAAACATTTATGGCACAGCTAGAATTGTATTGTACAGTTCACAAGATTTAACAGGCCATCCCTGCCCCAATATAAGATTCCACCTTTTCCCATTGTTTTGACCCAGATTGCAAAACTCAGCTGAACATTTAATTTAGATAGTTTTGCCTTTTTACGATATCTCCTGGCGGTGTTCCAGATAGCCCCTTAAAATGAGAGATGAGGAGGATGCTTGTATATCGTACAGAGGAAAGAAAATGTGTGGATCTGGTCCTGGGAAAGGGATAAGAATCTACAAGGTATTGCAGATCCAGCATTGTGAACTCAGGAAGCAGAAACCACATATTCAAGCTCTTTTCTGAAAGTAAGGCTAGGCACGCCTTGAAGAAGAAAAAAATAGTAAGCTCCTTTTATGTGCCGTTGTTTATTTGGACCAGTTTGTGAATCATGACTGCCTATTGAGAGAGAGGGATCCAGAATTTAATCTAAGATGTGGAGAGAACCACTACATCCAATTCCACTATACTTCAAACAGGTTAGTTCCAGGTGACTGTCAAAATTTAAATCATCCAGCATCAACCACACAATTCCCCCCACCCCCGCTTACACCTTTAGTGCAGAAATGTTCACCAGCTTTCTCATAAGGTGATGTTACAGATCACTCATGGCTGATACCACAAACAGTCAGAAGAGGCAGCAAGCTCAAAGTCAAAACACTGCGCCTGTTCCACATTTTACAGATGGGAGATTGATCAAAAACATGGCTGGTACAGGGCCTTCATCTTTCCCAGACAAACAATCTGCTTTTGTTTAAATTGTGTGTCCTGAAAAGCCATGAAGTACTTTTGTTTCCAATAACAGAACATTTCCTGAATGGCTGAAGGGGGGAGAAGCAAAGAAAAAAAGCCATGTTTCAGGGAACCTATTTTAAACAGAAACTGGCTTAAGGCGGAAGACGCTTCCCTAATCTGCGTGCATAACTGCACTGGAGTTAGCAGAAAACTTGGTAGTAGGAATTTTGGAAAGAACATTTAACACCTCCTCCCCTCCCTTCTAGGGCACAGTGCTGTTGTTTTCTAAATGGACCCAAAAGAGGCAACTTATGGATCCCTATAGCAAGACACCAGATTTGCTGTTTCTTCTGATGGTCTTTAATTCATCATAGTTTTAATGTACCATATCAAAGTCTAGGAGAAAAGAAGGACTCCCTACTGTTGTGGCAGGTGCATTAACTCCTTGGTAGGGTTTACGCCTTTGTATTCTTTCTCTCTCTATAAGAAACAGACTATCTTTGAGACTGTTGATACCCTGTTAGAAGCTCTTCCCTTCCCTTTTCAACTCACCCATCCAACAGAGATGTTAGCAAAGGGGCTACATCTGCAAACACTGTCACTTGAGAATCAGAAGCACTGTAAACTCTGTAGATGTAAAATACAAATCAGTCATTGTGGCAAAATGGTCTGGGAATGTTTGCAGTGAAGAAAGAAGAACAAAGAACAGAGCAGCATTATTCACTGAAATCTCCAATATTGTGAAACCATTTCTTCAGGAGCACTAAGATCTATGGAAGGGAATTACTCACGCCTACTCTTAAGCTGGTTTAGATATCAGGAAATTAAACAGAGTTGAGCCACAATTCTATTCCAGTAGCCAGATGCAAGGAGTCTAAAGTGTTCTGGACATTGCCAAGGAGGACCTTGTCAAATCCTAGCTATTTCTAGAGACACAGACTAGGCTGTGATATGTTTTCATTCAATCCCCCCTCCCCACTGTTTTTATTTTAATGTCTGCACACAGAAGCATGTTACTTGGATTCTAGATTCATTTTTAACATCTGTGCTGTGGTGGCTTTGCCGAGATTTTGGAAGGAATTCTGTGGCTGGGGGCGGGGAGGCCTACAGTTAGGTACAATAGTTATGACCAAGTTGGTACTTTTGCAAGAATCTAGATGATGTATATGGATCAGTCAGTATTCATCAACACCCGGCTCGCCTTCCATGGTGGTGAAATAAGTGGAATATCGTATGGCTGCTTCATATCATACGGTCGCCACACCACACTGGAAATAGACCGATGTGGATTCAGATTATGGGCCAACACAACGTCAGAGGCTTGCTGCAGAGCTCATGGTGAGGTGGGACAAATAGGAATGGGGGAGAAATTTAATTCAGTTTGCATTTCAATGTGAACCTATCTAATGCCACAGCTTCCTGAACAATAAGCAAACCGAAACACAGCCAACTTTATAAATTGGCACTCCTCTGAATTTTGCAATGGACTTTTGCTGCCAAGAAATGTGTACAAAGGGTAAAGTGTACATGAAATGCGTTTACTAACAAAGCTAAAACCAAAAATGCATTTTATTAGGGAAAACTGCTTGGCAAAAATGCATATATCAGGAAAAGGTGCTTACAAAAATGTGCATATTAGGAGAAATGTGTACTAAAATGCCGATGAAAATTCATGAGGATTAAAAAAACCAAAAAACCCTTACCAACAGATGTGGAGAACTGAACTTAATACTGCAAAAATGAGAAACTTGAGAGAAACCTAAACTGACAGCCACCCATCCCTAAAGACAAAATGGTAATTTAACACCATGCCATTATTAGGTAGCTGCCCAAGGTAATAAGACAACATAGTCTTCAAGAGCTGATCTCTGCTAGGAATGCCATGGGTTCAAATGAGTGATTGCCACTTAAAACTCTCAGTAATAGGACACAGCAGCAGTATGTGTTTTAGGGTTGGTGCAATATTTAATGGGGGCAAGTTTCCCCAAAACTATTGAGAGTATTCACAGGATAAAACTTTACTTTCTTAAATACCAGTACATTTTCTAAGGGGTTATGCTTGCATGGTGATATGGAACTTGCTTCATTAAGGTTCTGTCTGATGGATGTTTAAATGGGATGTAATTAGGCACACTAGCTTCATTTTGTGTCAATGAACAATTCAGATCTGCTTTCCTGCTCCAGCTAATGAACGCAAAGCAATC
Organism: Podarcis melisellensis; assembly: GCF_964234715.1. NCBI lineage: Eukaryota > Metazoa > Chordata > Lepidosauria > Squamata > Lacertidae > Podarcis > Podarcis melisellensis. The sequence goes on from NC_138530.1 coordinate 49,660,529, forward strand.
TCAAGCGACTTGCTCGTGCAAAATGACATTGGTCTACCTCCCTCTTCCAGCCACATGCTCTTTAATGTTAATTTGATCCTGAACATTGAAAGCCGTTTTTAGTTTGTTTCATTATTGTTTTATTTACTATCCACTAATAAAAGTATCTGAAAAAACATAAAATACTGAAAAGCTGTATCTTTTTTTCCTGCTGAAATAGAACCAAGCATTTTGACATTTATTAGTTCCACTAAAAAGCTGCTAAAAAAATAGACATTTGAAGTTCATAAGAACCATATGCTCTTCTGCTTATAAGAATAAGCTGCGTGGGGACACTGAAAAACACACTTCCAAGAGCTACATTCTTTGAAAGGATTTACTATTCTAACCTTCATCTTTTTGGGCGGGTGGTGGGGAAGGAACTAAACACACACTGCTGCACATATGGCATGTTCTGTAAAGGTAAAAGGGTAAAAGGCTCCTGGATGGTTTAGTCCAGTCAAAGGCAACTATGGGGTTGCGGTGCTCATCTCACTGTCAGACCAAGGGAGCCTGTGGACTGTTTGTCCACAGACAGCTTTCCAGGCCATGTGGCCAGCATGACTAAACCACTTTTGGAGCAATGGGACATGATGACGAGTGCCAGAGCACACGGAAACGTCGTGTAACAATATTTTGAACTGGTAACACAGTCTCCTGTACTAAAATATAAAGAACTGGGTCCTTCATCCATACAAACTGATCAGGGAGGCACTACCCATGACAGGAATATAAGGCAGCTGGATCTTGGCATAGTAATATTTTTCAATTGTTATCAGAAAATGAAATACTTAGAATGTGTGAAGACATTTATTTACTGGTAAACAGCACTGGTAAAAAGCACTAAATAAGCTGAATAGGACAACTATTTCTAACCCATTAACTGAGGGCAGATACCAAAATATGTGTGTCTTTGGTTGTTATCCCCATGCATCGATCTACAGTGGTACCTCGGGTTACATACGCTTCAGGTTACATACGCTTCAGGTTACAGACTCCGCTAACCCAGAAATAGTACCTCGGGTTAAGAACTTTGCTTCAGGATGAGAACAGAAATTGTGCTCCGGCAGCAGGAGGCCCCATTAGCTAAAGTGGTGCTTCAGGTTAAGAACGGGCCTCCGGAACGAATTAAGTACTTGACCCAAGGTACCACTGTATTGGTATTTTAAGCCACACTGTTCCCTAAATCCACTTATATTATCACTGTCCCCTATGTGACTGCAATAGTAATAGCTCCATGGGGAAACATCATGGAGAAACAGCATGTATGTGAAGGGAATCTTCATCTGAGCACCAGATTAACCCTAGTGGCAACAAATATAGAAGAATAAAACATTTCTTCCTTCAGAGAGAATTCAGCATTTCATTTTGTTTCATAGTTGTAAGATTCATGAGGAAGTAGCAAATGCAAGATATCTTCAGAACAGTAAGAGTCCCATTATCAACTCATATTAAAAATCATATATATTTTAGTCAAAGCCACAATGGTTCTCAAGACCACCCACCTTTCATACTGGAACGTCTTGTTTATCAAAGCATGACCGGGACGGTTGCATTTTACAAAGACGGTTTCCTAACAGAAAACAAGGGTGGTAACAATTAAAACGTATACATCATATAAGTTTAAACGAAAAGAAAATGTATGCTTAAAGGTTCACCACAAAGTGGGATGTTTAGACCTTCCAAACTGCAAAAACCACATAGCCATATCCTGCCTTTAATATATGGTTCCTCAATGGCACAGTCTGGAGGGGTGGGAGTGCAGTGAACAGAGCACTTGGGCTGCCACACACACAGCTGTATGCAGTTGGTCCATCTAGCAGAAATCTGGATAGCAACAAGAGAGATGAATAGATAGCCCAATATCTATACCCATATCCAAAGTATGCTTTCTCAGCACTCAGAAAGGACAGGGGGTTTCATCCAAACTTTTGAATTTGTGTTGTGGAATCTATCAGTTTAATCCTAAGTAATTTTTTTGAAAGCCAATTGGAGAGGAAAGCCTGAAAATACATTTCTTCTAGTTGTGGGGATGACAACAAGAAACAAGAGCACCCCCTCAAGTAAGAGGCATTGCTCTCATGGCACTTCTGTGACTTATATTAAATGGAATTAAACCTGCAGTTTGGGGAAGTATTTGTCCTACTGCTTATATTATATAGCATCTCAACCAACAGAAGCCGTGCACAGGGGAGTAACTTTAATTGCTGAAAATGGCACAGGAGGGAAGTGTTAAACTCACTTTCCCTATACTGCTGTAGTTCCAGTCCTGATACGGCAGTCCTTGTTTTAACAGAGATGTGACCAGTCCAACTACATTTTTGAATTGTGCAGTGTAAGTTTGACTCTAGATTATTATGCTATGGGTTAGCTGGCTGGCATGTTGAACAAGGTAATCGCAGTTGAGTCATCATGCTGTCACTTGGGCATCGTATTCTTAGAACTTCCATTGAGTCATATTCACACAATACCAGTTAAAGTGCTGAGTCATGTCTAAGTTATGTCTGAGTAAACATGCATGAGATTGCACTGTAAATACCACATGAAAACACACACATGTTTCTGTGACCTCCAGTTTACTATCAGTATGAAACCAGCTCTTTTCCATCCTTGCCACGAACAATGATGCTCTCTCATATGGAATGGGCTAGATAGATCAGTAGACTTCAATCTTTTACCCAAACAGTAAATCAGTAGTGGATCAGCAGTGTGTCCTGACCCACCAGTAGAAGACTCTGCATCTACACATCTCCCGACCTATCTGCATATGTCGAGTCAACTTGATAGACTGCCAACATCCTCTTCCATCCCAAGCTTGATTGACACGATACATTTTGGTTACAGAAAATAATGAGTGCAGTCACACCATCTGCTTCAAGGCTCAGGTAGGTGGCAATATTAACTACATATGTTGGCTGTTACTAGCAAACCAAGAAGTAGAACTGCAAAGTAAATGTTATGAACTAGAAAAAGTGGAAAGGAAAGCCAAACATCTGCTCTTTTAAACTGATAAAACCAATTTCACATTTCAAACCAATTAGTAAAGCAAGCAGTTGCCATGCAATAACCACGCTCTCATACCTCCAATGCCAGTAGCCAAAATCATCCATATGAAAAAGATTCCAAGGCTTTATAAGGGTGAAGGAACTCAAAACGGTGAAATGAAATACTGTGCTTTACTTGCAATAAAAACCTAAAACCTTTTTTAGGCCTTGGAACTGAAGTGATAGTTCTCAAGCCAAGATTTACAAGACTCAAAGGGGGTGAAAAAAGAGATCACTTGCCCCTCTAGCAAATTTCAAGGCAAGAATCTCTAAACAAACAGACTTTTTATTTACCACAGTCTTTCAACAGCTTTCAAGCCTCCCCAAATCTGAAGTAATTTTGGTCCAGTGGTGTTGTTTTCAAATTAAATTCCATTTGAAATCATGCAGCAATTGCAGTTCTACAAATGCTTGACAAATCCCACTGGAATATACCCAGTCTGATTTCTGCAATAAATCAATTGCCATTACAATGCCAGAGGTGAGTTAGTATCAGGATTAGTGATGGTATTTGTTAGGGTTCAGGTACTAGACTCCATGAACCTTTCAACTGAAGTAGTAGTGAGATACTGGAGGGTTATAGAGGAAAGTGCCAGAAAGAGAGAAGATAGAACTGGAAACAATATGGAAGCAATGGGTTCATAATGCTTTTCTAGTAGCATGCAGAACATAGCAACGAGCTTTGTTGGAGGGTCACATCAAGGGAGAGGAGTGGGTGAGCAAGCCAAGCCAAAGGGTCAGCTTGCCATGTCCCATTGCTATAGCTCCTATGCATCTGTTTATTACATTTATATCACACCTTCCCCCCACCCATGGAGCTCAGGATGGTGTGTATAGTTTCTCCTCTATTTTATCTTCTCAACAATCTGGGATGTAGGTAGGGCTGAAAGGGTGACTTGCTGAAAGTCACTCAATGAGTGTTATGGCTAAATGAGGATTTGAACCTAGGTCCAAAATACTAACCACTATACCAAACCAGCCCTCATCTACATTCTGCTGATTCAGACGCAAATGCCATTAGGAGTCCAAACTAACAAAGTGCTGGATGTGTCCCAGTGATGCTAGTTTCTGACTCTAACTGAAAAATCTCCTTCCTTAGTCAAGGATTTGCTAGGTATGTATTTGGTGGAAGCTATTAGGGCTGGGGGGGACGCAGGTGGCGCTGTGGGTTAAAGCCTCAGTGCCTAGGACTTGCTGATCGAAAGGTCGGCGGTTCGAATCCCTGCGGCGGGGTGCGCTCCCGCTGCTCGGTCCCAGCGCCTGCCAACCTAGCAGTTCGAAAGCACCTCCGGGTGCAAGTAGATAAATAGGGACCGCTTACTAGCGGGAAGGTAAACGGCGTTTCCGTGTGCGGCTCTGGCTCGCCAGATGCAGCTTTGTCACGCTGGCCACGTGACCCGGAAGTGTCTCCGGACAGCGCTGGCCCCTGGCCTCTTAAGTGAGATGGGCGCACAACCCCAGAGTCTGTCAAGACTGGCCCTTACGGGCAGGGGTACCTTTACCTTTACCTTATTAGGGCTGGGAGATGTATCAATACATCATCCAAAATTGGTCCACATCGCGGTAACAGTTTCACAATATTTGAGATGGTGGTATATCGCGAATTACAGTTTGTGTGTGTGTGCGCTACGTAAAAAAAATGCAATACAGTGGTACCTCCGGTTATTAACTTAATTTGTTCCGGAGGTCCATTCTTAAGCTGTGACATAAGGCACGCTTTCGCTAATGGCACCTCCCGCTGCTGCCACCTGCGACTTCTGCTCACATCCCAGAGCAAAGTTCACAACAAGGGGCATCTACTTCCGGGTTAGCGGAGCTCGTAACCCAAAGCGTTCACAAGGAGGACAGTACGTAACACGAGGTTCTACTGTATGGGAAAACTGTAAAGCCAGTCATCGCTTCTCTCATGATTTTTGCCATCTCTGTTGCACTCTACTATAAAATAACAGTTGTAACAATATGTTAAAGGTAAGTAAAAATGTAGTAGCAGTTGCCAGGACATTACCCCGCTCCCCTCTACATAGTTCCATCCCTATTAAAGACGTTGTGATATATCAGTATATTGTGATGTTTAGTTGGTGATATATCACAAAGTTGAAAACCAGATATCACCCTGTCCTACTGTTTGCCTCTACATAGTTCCATCTTATTTCAGACATCATGATATATTGGTACATTGTGATATATTGTGATGTTTAGTTAGTGATAAACCAGACATCGCTCAGCCCTAGAGGCTATCATGTTTTATTTCAGCAGTTGGTCTAGAATCTAGACTCTAGATGAATTGAACTCTGTGAATCAAAACCCAGAACCTTCCGTTTGGTCAGTGTCAAAAGCACATATTCTAAAATGCAATCTTCAAAATCAAGCATTTGCACAGATGATTTCCATAAGATAAAAAGCAAATTCTGGTGATGAGTGTCAACAGGGGTGGTTGGAGTCAAAATGAGAGACAAGCATGAAGTATCAACATGCTTTGGGAAAGCCTTAGGTCTGCAGAAGTATGCAAAGTATTATTATTTTTAAAAAACATAAGAGGAGAACACCCTCCTCCAAAACAGCCCATTAAGCCTGTGTTTGAATGGATCCAAGTACATGCCTAGTTTGTATAGGGGACAGAGTAAATCTAATGCATGGAAGCACCATAACTCAGTGGTGGATAAGGTGCTTTGCCTGCAGACGACCCCAAGATCAATCCCCAGCATCATCACTTACACAAAAGGAAGAAAGAAATGATGGGAAAGATTGCAATCTGAAATCCTGTAACAGATGCTGCCAAGCCAGACAGACAGCACTGGGCTAGGTGGACAGAAGGCCTGAGCAAATATAACACAGCTACATATGTTCATGTGCTCTTTTGCTGCATTTTATATGCTACCATAAAAGGAAAATTGGCTGCACACTTGCATGAAGTGTAAATAATGAAGAGTATCTGATGGAAAGCCCTAATAGTCAAGAAAATTACTGCAAAACCTGAATTTAAAACTCCATCTTAGCTCCATGCCTTTCAAATGTTATTTCTTGTTAATGGGCTTAATTAATACTGGAATGCCATCTGGATTTGCAGCTCAGCTCTCAAGCCCCCTGCTTTGGTGGATTTAAGCCAGGTTCCCTTTAATGCACTTGAAAGCAAGGCTTGGTAGGCAGCTACATTTTAGACACTGTATTTCTAATCTCTGGCAAGACATCAGTGAAGCAACTACAAGTAGTTTAAGGCGGGAAATAACTTTTATTATTGGAGCTGAAGTGCAACTGACAGAACTCAGGCGTGTGATCTGGTGGGCCAAGCGCTGGATTCGAATGCTGGGAATGCTCACATATCATTGTGTCATCACAAGTAACCCTGTCAGCCTTGGTCTAGCTGAAAAACTGGAATAAGAATACAGTCGTACCTTGGTTTTCGAACAGGTTAGTTCTCAAAGGTTTTGGCTCCCGAACGCCACAAACCCAGAAGTGACTTCTGGTTTGCAAACTATTTTTGGAAGCCGAATGTCTGACGGGGCTTACAGAGCTTCCTGCAGCCAATCAGAAACTGCACCTTGGTTTCTGAACGTTTTGGAAGTCGAACAGACTTCCAGAATGGATTCCCTCCAACTTCCAAGGTACGACTGTAACCCCTTACACTTACACAGATGCACACGCAGAGTTACAGTGAGGGCAAATAAAGCCTTTTGCACATTGATATGCTAGAAGAAAATGATTAACAAGGGACGGCCAGAACTCACTTCACAGTGCCAGAAATAACTTCCTAGCCACAGTCACTAAGGAGGCTATACAGTGTGATGGAGAAATGGGGAGGGTAACATGGGGATGGGGAGTCAGTCATAAAGCGAATGCTGCATGTGAGGATGCAAAGCTCTTGGAAAGTGAAGATATCACGGTCCACTCATTCTTATCCCACAAGGGATAAGCGGTTTACAGCAATAAAAACAGAAAACACAAGCATTAAAAGCCATAGAAACTTAAATATACTCACATCATCAGCTTCACACACCACATTTTCTGGGATTTTTCTCTGCCTTTTTGACAACAAAATGTATTAACTTACAAAACATTCAAGAAGAACACAACCAGCAATTTGCATAAACTTTAACAAAACAGCCAATTGCACAAATGCCCAAGAAACCTGGGGGCCTAAGGCCCAATGATATGCCACAGGTTAGTGGCAAAATGTGTGCCCCTTGCTTCTCCCTGTAGAACCTACACTGGCCTTCTGGCTAGATGGGGAAGAGACTATCAGGTCCAGCTGTCCTCTGAGGAGAAAGAGAGGACCATCTCCTCTGAGAAGGGTGGCATCAGCTGGGCCAGTATGAGTCTCCCTGTCATGATGCGACTTACAAGAAGCAATTCCAGCTAGGCCAAGTGAAGACCCCACCCTATAAGGTCAACAACTTCTAGCATTATAGTCACTTCCAGGAAGAGCATTTTTCAGGGGTCACCAAGGTCGGCTTTTGTACTGTAAACAGTCTCTTTCCATCCAAGCTAGTCATTATAAGAACCTTGCAACATTAAGAATTTGGTGCCGGAGTACGCATGTTTTTCTCTTCCTTCCTCGTTCCTTTTTCCTTATGTGCTGTGTCTTTTTAAACAGAGGGCCGAGGCTGTGTTGTTTTTATTGATATGCAAGCCACCCTGAGAGCTTTTCAGACTGAAGCGTGGGGTATAGATGATTTTCTCCTGCCACCATCACATGAAGAGAGACATTACCCAACCCATTTGGGTCATCAGCAATCGTCTCAGAATTTGCTCACGAAGCTCCTCTACTGTTGGGAGCAGTTAATGGAAAGAAAGAAACAGCAAGTGGAGAGGATCTTTGTCAGGACCGTGGTTTGTGGGTTAAAATGGCTTTAAAAACCTTCTATCCCCTCTATGATCCCAATTCTGATCAACGCCCACCCCCAGCTGCTATTTCCGAATGAAAAATAATAAACATGCAGACTCAAACTATGGGCAGGATTCAACTACTTGTTGCATATGGAAAACAAGGTCCGCTCTCCCCCATCCTTCCCCCCTAAATCTGCTCCTGAAGATGTGGGGGAATGCCCAGGACAGGTTTAGGTGGCACAGGGAGAAGAGAGGGGGCAATCCTGTGGTGCCAACGGACCTCGTTCCTCACATGCATATCCCTTAGCACTACACTGAATTCCACCCTCAGCTCTTAACACAGTGTGAGCGCTAGCAATTGGACAACATGAAGAACAGAGCACCACATGAAAGGAAATGGAAGTGTGAGTTTGCAGCTGTAGCTGTGTGGACCTACCTGTGTAAGTGCTGGGAGAAAAGGAAGTTTTGCTGAGAAATGTATGGGGAGAGCAGAGAAACACAGGATGCTTAGACCTGTGCTGGAGCACTGACCACTCTGCTTTGTGCTGCAGTTTTGCAGATAAACGTACCGCTGTTTGGAGAGCCCCAGAAAAACAATTGTGTTCCTTGGAGCCATAAAAACCCTAGATTACACAGCTCTCCTCTTAGTTGTAATTGCTTTTCAAATCACAGCAGTATTTTATTCCTCCCCCCCTTCCCAAACCTTAGCAGAAATAAATACAACCTTCTTAAACCCATATACAAGCAAACATAAAGAGACACTTCTTGTGGCTTTCTGGGATTGATTTCCTTACATCAGGGTTGATTACAAAGCAACAGATTATAAAGTAGCAGTATAGGCTTGCTACACCAGCCTATCCCTTCTGTTCTTTCAGCCTTCGAGAGGGATGTGACATGGGAAAACGGTGTCTGAGTTAATGGAACCTGAACAGCAAGACAGGTTGGTGAGCAACGTAAGAAAAACATAAACACTCAATACAGTCATTCTGGGTGCCTCCAGACTGCCAATGTTTTGCAGGAGGGATTCAAGTTTGCACAATTAAAGTGTATTAAAGTGCTCTGTCACCCAATAAATCCCCTTTCGAAAAGAATGGAACTTCTTGCAGTTTGCAAAGTGACAAGGATGTGCATTAAGGTGTGTGAAAGGAAGACATGATTAATGGGAAGATGTACAAGCACCCTGTAAGGAAATCAGGATGAATGCAGGATGATTGATCACTGTCATCTAACCAGACCATAAACAAATCAGAACAAAAGACCAGTTATGATGTAGCTTTCGTGTACATCGTGATACATGCTCAACAAGCAGGTCACCTGGAAGAGTAATAAAGAAGGGGAATTGCCTACTTTCAATATCACTTTTGTGGCTCCATCTTTCATTGTCTGTATTGATAGTGTACTCACAGATTCATTGGGGGGGGGGGAAAGTCCCATTACTTTCTTTAAAGGAAAAAGGATAGCTAGCAGTCTGGAAAGGGCTTTGTTTAGCCCCCAAACTGTTTCCTGGGGCCCCACCAAGCCTGGAGTACGGGGAGGATTATGCGAGCAAGCCAGGCTGAAAGCATCTCGGCTTTCTTTTCTTTCCTCACAGCATCTTCCATACTGAGTTATGCACAAGATGTGCCAAGCTCAGAGGATACAAAAGGATGTTTCAGAGGCGCTTCCACCTTCATGAAAGCTAATCAGAAGATAAAGACAAAACGTTGAATCAATGAATGGAGACAGGGGCATGAAACAGGGTCCCCAGTCATGCATGGCATTCCAAGGAAAGGCAAATAAAAGCCCTCTTGCAGCTCTTCCTTGTTCAGCCTGAGGAAGGTTGGGGATGGAGTGGGGAGGGCCACACGTATGGGGATGCTGGGGCAGGGCTTGCATGTCAGAGCCCAAGCAGGTTGTTACCTCCTGTAATCTGAACCCGACAATGGTGATGTCAGAATCCTCCAGATCTAAGAAGCTGGAAGGCTATAAAAGGAGACATGAGTAAAAATCACCCTAATTTCCTCTAACAGAGAATTCAGATGGTTGAGTGCCAACAGAATTGGAGAAGCAAGAGGGAACCATTAACATGCCTGGATGAGCCCATGAGCACAGAAAAATGCAAAACATTTTTAAAAACCAAAAGGGACATGACAACCTCCCCCTCCACCCCCCAAAAACCTCCTCAACCAAAAGAGGATTCATCGTGCTCAATGGCTTGCAAGACCTAAAGAATGTTGAATGTTGGTTGAGGGAAAATGGACAACTGGGAGACAGAGGAGTAAACTGGCTTGCTTGATCCCACTACTGCCTTGGAGGAGAACACATCTGACTGGCTGGAATTCTAAACAGGAACATTCCTGTTAGGGTGTGAGGATACAATGCACGTTTGTTGCAGATTCCACTTGTAAAGTGGAAATGTCTTCCAAAGTATGTAAAAATGCAGAATCTAATCAACATTTTCAAACAGAAGTAGAACAATTAGACTGTTTATGATTCAGATTTGTACCCAAGCTTTCAAACACATTATCTGCGTGGCATACAATAAATATCTAACATCAATTCAGCCAAAAACAGCAACTCTATAAAAGCAACACCCAAATAAAACAGACCAACAAAAGTTTAAAAGCCTAGGAAAATAAAAAGGTCTTTTCCTGGCGCCAGAAAGACATACGAGTGTCAGTTAGCATAACTATATTCATGAAATAAATTACCTGTCTTTTAAGTCCGACTCTCCAGGAAGTGTATCAAATGGTAACAGGGGGCGGATCCTGCAATGGACTCTGATATTTCCCCTTAGTTCCTGAGGATGCAACGCAGAAACATAGTCAGCAGTTTAAAAAACTCGTGAATGAAATGGCGTGAATCAGATGCGGTAAGAAAATACAGAAAGTTGTGGTGTTGCTATCTTGCCTCATGACTATTGAAGCTCTGCCTCATTAAATTACCACAGAGAGTGAAAAAGTGTCCAAGTTGGTTTTACCCCGACCAGGATTTTGATGAAAGATGACAGTCTTAATCTCCTTAAGTCTGCCTTTCTTTCCCCATTTTTTTAGCCACTGTTCTTACACAGCACATAAGGTTGCAATTCAGACAACCCAACCGTTTCTTTAAAAAGCCCCACAGTTTGAAGAGGCAGCTGGCAATAAAGGGAAGGCAACAGGCCTTGGAAAGAGCAGACAAGAGAAGCCATGAGCACAGCCTCCTATGCAGAAACAGGAACTGATAAAAAGGAACTGGAAAGTCATCTCAAGTTGCACACTGGCAACTCTCATATTTATGCAGATCTTTTAAAAGACACTGCAGACTCAATTACCAGGACACTTACAATTAAACTGTTATGAAGTACTTTTCTCCTTTGTTTTTCTTTCTGGTATCGCTCATTTACTTCATGCAAGGACTGCTCAAGTTCAAAGGCTCTGGTCTGAAAGGCTGAAAAGACATTTTCACAAATGTTCACAGAACTGTTAGGCTATTTCCCCCTCAGGCATGGGCCTGAGAGCATCTGCACACTGATGCCTCCAAACAAGAAGCTATTTAAAAATGGAATATCCAAATATTATCACAGAGAGACTCCTCAAGTCCAGCAATCTCTTTTGAGACTTTGTTCTCTGCACTGAAAACATCCGTATGGTCCACAGGTAGAGAAGCTCTGCCATGAGTGCATCATGGCGGTATGCTATAGCTCCACCCAAATCGCACTTTGCTGCTGCTTTGTGCCTTGCTTAGGAGCATCTGGGAACAGAGTGATGGGCAAGATGGACCTTGAACCGAAGTACCTGGGCAATGTTTATATTAAAGGTAAGGCAGATGTGGTCCATCAGAGGCCACTGGGCTACAACTCCCATCATCCTAGACTATTGGCAATTCTGATTGGGGCAATTGGGAATTTGAGTCTAATGGAAGGCCATAAAAAGAGCCCTGCTCAATCCGGCAAAAGGCCCATCTAGCTAGCATCCTGTTCTCACAGCAGCTGGTCATAAGCTGGACATGAACGCAACAGCGCTCTCCTCACTTGTGACAACTTGTGCAACTGGTTTTCAGAGGACTACTGCCTCTGAGAGTGAAGGAAGACCATTGCCATTGTGGCTGGTAGCCATAGACAGCGTTCTCCAGCATCATTTCAAAAACCACAGGCTGCCCAGACCTGTGCTTGTATTTTCATTGTTCAGTTTCCATAGAAACATGCTCCAGGTCATCACTACTTTCATTAAAAAAAGAATTTTTTAATTTCTACTTTTCAAGTTTATACATTTCACTAATTTTATACATTTCAATAAATTTACAATCATTTTGGCATTTCAAAACCTGACTTCCTTCCCCGTTTCTGCGGTTCCTTAAATTTGTTTTTAATATCTTCTACATATCCAAATTAACTTAATTTGCTCATCTTGGTTTTTATGGAAGCCGCCCAGAGTGGCTGGGGAGGCCCAGCCAGATGGGCGGGGTATAAATAATAATTATTATTATTATTATTATTATTATTATTATTATTATTATTATTAATTCATCTTCTTTAAATATATACTCTTATGAAACTGCAGGTTATTATAATAATCCTGCCTATGTTTTTATCTGTTTATAATTTATCTGTAAATATTCAACAAACCATTTCCACTCTTTTATATTAAAAAAATTGTTATCTTGATTTCTTATTCTTCCGCTAAGTTTTGCCATTTCTGCATATTCCGTAAGTTTTTGTATCCATTCTTCCTTTGCTGGGACTTCTGCCTCTTTCCATTTTTGGGCAAGTAATATTCTTGCCACTGTAGTAGCATACATTAATAAGTTTCTATATATTTTAGGAAGTTATTTCCCTATAATTCCCATAAGAAAAGCTTCTGGGTTTTTTACAAAGGTTATTTTAAACATCCTTTTCATTTCATTATATATCATTTCCCAGTAAGCTTTAACCTTATCACTACCTTCAGTTATGGCTAGGTGCTTTTGCCTGACCCCTGTAACTCTTATTCTAAGGGGACAGGAAGACAACCCATCCACTTTTGAGTGGACCAGAGATGCAGTATGCTCTTGGTGCAGTACACCTGCTTCGTGTAAAGTCCTGGCAGCGGTAAAAAGTTGCCCCTCAACCCAAAGCCAGAACCTTCATTGCAAATTCTGTGAGCTGCTACCAACGGTGGCACTGCTCATATGGTTCAAGCGCCTTAGATGCCAGCCTGATAAGCTTTCACTGGTGCTCATCTCTTACTTTGCATAGCCTCATTATGCATCTGAAGCCTTTGGACAGCAGCCAAAATCTGACCAAGGTAAGTTTTGCCGTGATGCTGGACATCTCTGGAGAATGTGAGGGCAGACAAACGGAGATTCTTCACTTCTTGCTTTAGTTTCTATTTAAGAAACAGAAAGAACAATATTTAAGATAAAGGTAAGGTAAAGGACCCCTGGATGGTTAAGTCCGGTCAAAGGCGACTATGGGGTTGTGGTGCTTATCTCGCTTTCAGGCCGAGGGAGCCGGCATTTGTCCACAGATAGCTTTCCGGGTCTTGTGACCAGCATGACTGGCACAACAAAACACCATGATGGAAGCCAGAGCACACATAAACACGGTTTACCTTCCTGTTGCTGTGGTACCTATTTATCTACTTGCACTGGTGTGATTTCGAACTGCTAGGTTGGCAGGAGCTGGGACAGAGCAACAGGAGCTCACTCCATTGTGGGGATTCAAACCGCCAACTTTCTGATCAGCAAGCCCAAGAGGCTCAGTGGTTTAGACCACAGCACCATCAGCCTCCCTATGAACACTCTTTAGGGTACTGGGGGAGAAAAAGCAAAGGAGCAGCTTCATCTATCTCTATCTATCTATCATCTATCTATCTATCTATCATCTATCTATCTATCATCTATCTATCTATCTATCTATCTATCTATCTATCTATCTATCTATCATCTATCAATTATCTGTCTATCTATCTATCTATCTATCTATCTATCTATCTATCTATCTATCTATCTATCCCCTTATTGCAGAGATTGGGAACTGGATCTGGCCAGGAGGTTCAGACAGGAATGGGGTGGGAGAGCCCCAGAACAGCACATAGAGAGGAGAGGGGAGATCATTTTGTCCGGCAAGCTGAAATTCCTGCACTGACAGAACACTTACCTTGGTGCAACTTTTAATTCCTTCCTATGGCTGCAGTTCTACACTAATATAATTCCTACTAACTCAGATGGGATTTATACGACCTTTCACAGAATATCACTGCACTAGGATTCCCAGCGTGAGCATATATTGGAACTGCATGCCAACGATTCCCAAGGTAAGCTGTGGGGGCATGTATTATTTATTACAACTGTAACCTATCCTCCGTCCAGGTGTTTCACAATCAATATGATTTCCCACTGGGGACTATTTACCCTGGGCTTCTTCCAGCAGAATTATCTGGACCCATTTTGGTCTACATTCAGATTAAATAATAATTTACTGAGGTTTCATGTAAACTGCTTTGTGGTATAGAAATGTCTAATCAATCAATTAAATCACCTGCGCCCAAACCCAAGACCTTTAGAAAAAAGAAAAACAAAATAATAAGAGGCTCCTAAAGGCCAAGTTACATTTTAAAAATTCTCTGTGTACAGAGTCTTTCAAATTCTGATGGTGCAGCATTTGTATGTGTACTCAGAAGGTAAGTTCTATTCAATTCCTTGGGGCTTACTCCAAAGTGGAATAGAATTGTTGAGCTGGAAAAGACACTGTGGGTCATCTAGCTCAACCCCCTTGCAATGTAGGAATCTCAACTAAAGCATCCATCACAGATGGCCATCCAAATTCTGCTTAAAAACCTCCAAGGAAGGAGAGTCCACCACCTCCTGAGGAAGTCCATTCCATTGTTGAACAGTTCCTACTGCCAGAAAGTTCTTCCTGATGTTTAGTCAGAATCTCCTTTGAGTGTCAAAAACCCCTCCCCACAAGAAATAAAGACACAGGACACGATGTTTAAGTTTAATGGGCATGAAATGGCCACAACTTTATTGATTAGAGAATTGAAGGTATTGGCCCTAGGCATTGGCTCCTATCCACTACCCGGCATGGTGACCGGGAAGGGTTAACACAAACCGTGGGGGTCCTGTTGAAGTATGGCAACTAGGATCCCACGGGTGTCACCGCTTGGGGCGTGCCGGAGGCCCTTACCTACCTAGGTTTCGGACAAGACAACGCCCCTCGGAGTCCTCTACCGGACTACCCTTTCCTTGGGGGAAGGTGATGGTGTTCCTTCCCCCCCATAGATTTGCATAACAATAGAACCCCAGCCAATGCCTAACCGCCACTCGAGCGAAGCTCGCCGCCAATACCTTCAAACCTGTAACCAACTCCTATACCCTGCTAAGATAACCCTGAATCCAAGACCTAATCCCTGCGATGATGTCACCCAACCATATGTCGTTTCCTGCATCAGACAGATGCACGCCATCCCTTCTGTAGAGGGCCTCGTTGCTGATCTCCTTTCTTGTAATTTGAATGCATTGGTTTGGGTCCTACCCTCTGGAGCAGCAGAAAACAAGCTTGCTTGTAAGTAGGGCTAGGACTAGTGCTTTTACCTGTATGGCTTCATGCAGCTGGATTATTACGGATCTGACACTTCCATGACACTTCTGCTGCTTGTAATAAGCAAAGCTATCATTTGCTTCTTCACCTGAGATTTTCCCAATAATTCCTTGATTCTGTTTAAAAATAAAAATAAAAACCCCAGATAGTTCAAAAAGACAAATAGACTGGCAATTGGAGATTTCTACAAAGACCAACAACATAAAATGTAAACATTCAGAAAGTCAAGTGTTATAACCCACAAAGGTTCACTGTATATTTATGCAAAGGCTGGATGTGAAGAATTGAAATTTTTCACATGAAGCAATGGTTTTCTACCACCCCTAGTTTTTCTATTTTCCTTTATGCATGAAATGTTTGATCACCTTCAGCTTCTAACTAGGTTCTCACAAATGGTTGTCTATTTGAATGAATGACAGTCTTCCACTTAAGTCAGCAGTGGGAGATTATAGCTGTAGACACAATGAATTGATTAACATTTGACTTCTTATATTAAAAAGTTCTGAAATCCCATTTCTGTTCATAAGAACGGGGAAATGAAAATCAATTTTGAGAGCAGATGAGTTCATTTAACCCTAACATTCTTGCCACTTTCCAAGTATCTGTTGTCATTTAATCTTTTACTCCACATTATCATGGACAATGAAGGTTGGTATATTTTCCAATATGTAGAAACTCTCAAGCTCAATACATACATTAATTTTTTCTGGTAGATTTCCATCAAGACATATGCAGCTGTGCACAAAATTGTTTCTATTGCATAGCTCCAGTGCCCTGTGTGAGGTGCTTCTGTGTCAATCCCCTGACAATTTCTTTTTAAAGTTTCATGTAACAAATCTGATGAGATGCAGGCATTTATGACAGCTGCAAGCCATAGTAAGCCTCTGCTACCCCCTGCATACCCTACTGCTGAAAAGGCCAACGGATCTGATATTGTTCTTTTTCTGAAGTGGTCTGTGGATTACAGCTGAAGATCAAATAAAAGGTTCTGGTGTGTGGTTGTTTTTTCAGTAAGGTGACTGGCTATGATCAAAACCAGAGTAAATGCTGTAGGCCAGTAGTTCACAATTAGCTAAGTATTGCGGACCTCCTGTTTTTAAAAAACTAAGCCCCCTACTTTTGAAAACTGATACTTCTATGGTAGTTTTTGCTTTGTGAATGGTGTCACTGGCCCCCTGGGGTCTGTGGACCACCAGTTGGGAACCACTACTGTAGGCAATTGGGTGAAAATGGTTGACAGCAGGTTCAAAAGGGACAGAAAGGAAGTATTATGTTACACAGCATATGCATTAAAACAAGAGGTTGTAATGAGAGAAGGCAGCGGTGGAAAAATTATGGTTTAAATCACCCCCCCAATAAACTAGATCTATTGCCATGACAGCTAAATGCAACCTCTTAGTATCCAGATACAAGCACAAGTCATTTCTTCAGCTGCTCACCATCCTTTTCTGGCTAGACCAGTCAGTGTCTTTTTGGTGTGCGCCAGAGCTGCTACCTGCCTTTGATGGTTGTTTCTTGCAAGCTAAGTGTCAAGATGCAAGCAGTCCATGTCAAAAATGGTTTCATCTGAGATAAAATTGTAAGCTCCTGAAGAGATGCCAGTGAAGACTTTGAAGCACTGCAGTCATCATATGTCTCCACCACATTATTCTGGTAAGTACTTGCAGAGAAGCTGAGCTCAAAAGGCAACATCTGGTTTTCAGTCAAGTTCTATTTTGTTTCAGTTGATCCCCGTTTTTATCCTTAAAGAGTTAACCAAGCCTCCACAAGGGCAAGAGACTTTCATGAGGTCACCCAGCAATTTACAGTCTCACATTAGATTAGAACCTCTTGGCTGACAGTTGCTATTACCACTAATCCCTGCAGTCTGCCCTAATGCGGGCCCAGCCTCCCACTGTTCCAAGTTTTCTAAATCTCTAGCAGTGTTGCAATGCAAGATGCAAAATCCCTCAGCAAGGATAAGTGTCGACTATGCTCAACAATGGCTTGAAAATTAAATTAAGGCAGCTATAAAGAAGAAGCAATATATTGTCATCTTTTAAAGGTTTCTCAGACACTGGTGGTTTCCACTAGACCTGTTCTTCCTCTTCCACTTAACAATAACAAAAATGCTATGCTGAATGAGACAATTAAGATTACTACTTCAGATCAGTGGACCACTGCATAAGTTACCATTATAATAGTTATGCAATCTGAATCTGGTAACCTAGGAAGCCGGTATTTATTACATCATGTGAAAATAGAGAAACTTTACTGCAGGGACCCATGCTTAGCACCAGCGTGCTACAATGTGTTTTCATAGCCATAGTGAAATAAACATGTATAATCTGCCTCATGTGTTTTCCGGTAGAAGAGGGTACATGCAAAATCTGTAACATGTGGCCCATCATTTATTCATTCTTGCAAGCAATCACTTGAAACACAGCTGCAAAGAGGCTGCACCACATGGCAAATTTTTTGCATTAATAGTGTCTCCCCATGTAGCTCCGCTGATTTTCATTTGCACCAGCATAGCAGAAAATGTTGCAATGTTGCACTTCCTAAAAACGACAGTATTAATTAAAGGGGAGGATCAAATATTAAATAATTCCCTGTAGCCTTGAATTCTCTCTAATAGAATGAAAGGTAAAATGTGTTCCACAGGTAAGAAAACATACAAATGAATTCAAGAGGATGCCAATATGGTTAATGAGAAGGCTCAAGGAAGCTATCTATAAAAGGCAGGAGCACTTTCTGTAAAAAGTAGGTGTCTTACAATTATGAGGATAAAAAGGAGCATAATGTTAAAAATTGATTTGGATTAGATTGCCAAAACACTTAACAAGCATTTATTTAAATTACAACTCACAGAACTGGCAGTGGAAAAAAATGCCTATTCTACGCTGGAGATAATGAGGAAAGGATTGAAAACGAAACAGCCAGTATTATAATGTTCGTAGATAAATCCAAAGACTTGTGAATTAGGCCCTTGTCTATTCTAGGTAGCAGCAACTGTTCAGGAAGAGCTGTGTCAGGTGATAATTACAGTAAATAATGTTTTAGTTGAGCCTGCAGGTTGACAGATGGCTTTTACTCTGCTTATACTGAAAGGTGTAGTAATACACACAAATATGCATAGCAACCCAGGGGAACGCTGCAGGATGGATAAGAAGATACATCTCCATCCAAGTTGTTTTATGCTGATCTGCACCAGTCAGATCACCTGTTGTAGCACATTCAGTCCCCATCGGCTGGATACCTGATCTAATATCAGGAACCAGATGCAGGATACACATTTTTCAGAAACCTGGGAACATCAAAAGGTGCTTTATGCTGAATCAAACCACTCATTCATCTAGCCCAGGATTCTCTCCACTAACTGGCAGCAGCTTTCCACAATTTCAGACTGGGGTCTCTCCCAGCCCTACCTGGAGACATGGCCATTCCCCAGCAACCTGTCAGTAACTCTCTTTTGGCAAGCACATCTTCCTGGTCAATGGATATTAGATGGAAGTCATTTGTAAAGTGAACTCAAATTGTAGAACTATGCTTCCTGGATCAGTGTGTTTATTTACATAGGTTTGACCCATTAATAAGTTGAAATTGAAAGCTTGGGGGGTTATACTATAGTGGGATGAGGAAATGGAGTACATTATACTATACTTACTTTTGCAAGCTTGAGATGCAGAAGGGCATTTTCTGTTTCCAGCACTATGATCCGTTCTTGCTTTGTCTGGGAAAACATGGTAAGCCTGAACTTAAATGGAAAAAGTAAGTTATACAAGAAGCCAATTTAATTCACTGCTAGCAACTCCTCCGATCCCAAACTGTATCTGTTTCTCACTCTAAGAGCCAAGCCATACATTACAATACACCAAACTCTCTGGTCATCCTTGCCTCAGGGACAATTTGTATGAGGAACCCTTTGGTATACACTACAAATCAGCTATTTGATATGTAGTTTAAAGCTTAGCTCTTATCACACAATTTGGGAAGGGAGTATTTGTGTTGGGGGGGGGGTTAACTGACACCTGTAACATGGAAAGAATTTAAGACAGGGGCCAAGTATTATTCTGCATTGATTTAAGTCACTACTTTCGCAGAACATTTTAATAACAAAAATCACAACAGCTCTAAATCATTATTAAAAATCTTTCCCCATAAAAATGTGTGTGCCATCACTGCATCCACCTCTTTGTGCTTTCCCCTTTTTCAGTAATATTATTTCTGAACTGCCACTGGCAACTGTACAACATATTGGAGAAGGAAGTGTGGGAAATAGCCTCAATGGGCCCCATTGCATTGCCCTTTAGGATTCTAGAATGGTAGCCCCAGAAAATATGAAGGGATTATAAAAGGGAATAGATTAGATTGCCAGCAGATTTGTTCAGTTCTACTCCAAAGAGGAAATATCCAATCATTTGTGTATTTAAAATGTAACAACTTCAAAAGCATACATGAATGGGGTAGGGAAAAGTGTGCTCATCCTCATTGTCTCTGTCCAAAAGATGTCAGAATCACATTGAAATGTGCACATCCTTGTTCCAAAAGTGTTTGGCATGATACTGGGGTCTTGTTGCGAAGACTTTCCACGAGTCCTTTCTGCACAGAAATACCACATACCCTTAACATATGGAAGAGGAATGCACCTGCTGCCCAGCTTCCTGACCTGCAGATATTGAATATCTTCATCAAGCAGGGTGCAGATCACACAAGGAGAGTCTATGCACACAGCGTGTATGAACATAAACTTTGCGCAGATCAGTGTGAAGAGGGCGCTACCAACAAGTGCAAACTCACTCTCCACTCAATATGTTATATGAAACAGTTGTGTGAGCAGCACACTAACTACAGCTAGAGCAGGGGTCAGCAACCCGCAGCTCCGGAGCCGCATGTGGCTCTTTTACACCTTTGCCGCGGCTCCGGGGCGAATACTAGCGAGGGGAGGAGGCGCATTGTGCGCCCCGACACTCCCCACTGTGGCGGGCGCTGTACTGGCTGTGACGTCGCATGGGGCGGTGCGTGCGTTAGTCACGCACTGTCCCGACGTCACCTTCCCACCCGCTGTCAGATCGCGGCTCCGGATATATATTTGTTTTAAATGTCGCAATGGTTTTGCGGCTCCCAGTTTTTTCCTTCTTCGGAAACGGGTCCAAGTGGCTCTTTTTGTCTTAAAGGTTGCAGACCCCTAGAGGAACCGTGAACCCCTTCAAAGCGTTACCTTTTCCAATCATGAACGAAGCCACTGACTGGATAGCGTGGTGCTGTCATTGCTAAGGTTGCAAGTGTGATCAGCTGCAATTCTTGCATTGCAGGGGGTTGGACTAGATGATCCTCAGAGTGCCTCCCAACACTATGATTCTATGAGACCGCCAGCAACAGTGTAGTCCAGAGAGGGTCATTTGAAAGCAAGAAGGAAGTATCAAAATGCCCAGGGGGGACCCAAAGAGACAAGTACAAAAAATATTTAGGGGGGACCTTTAAGGAGGCACCCCACAGCATTAACCCAATAAGGACTGAGCCTGTTCAGTGGCCACAAAATGTGTCTGTGTTGGCAGCAGGGGTGCAAATGGAATATCCTAGAATGGGGCAAGAATAGCAGGCTGGAAAGCTGAACAGGAGTGCTCCACATTGCAACATTTTGTCACAGGTCCTAATTGGTGTACTAAAATGAAGCAGACAAAACTCTTCAATATAAACTCTGTTTCTCTGACACACAAGCCTCAGTACACTTGGGCCTTAACCAGGATCCAGAACTCAGTTCTCCATTTGAAAGATCAGCATGCTATGGTTCATTTTCCCTTCAAAAATGAGCAAATGCAGGCAGGGCCAGATTTAGGTTTGATGAGGCCCTAAGCTACTGAAGGTAACGGGGCCCTTTATATGTCCAGGTGTCCTTTGTCAACAACAAATTGTTGCTGTTTTTTGTGTTGAATAATATGCTATATGGTAATTTATGGACCTAATAGGTATCTAAAGCCATTTGCATATAAAAAATATGTATTTCATCAAAGTAATTGTTGAACTGAAATACAATTAAGAAGAAGTATATTAATAGTGAAATTATTATTAATCTTTAACTTAAAATGATTTTTTATTCATAACAAACTTAATAATGCAAACACATTGGCATTTGGCAATAACAAAAGTTTGTTTTTATATTTTGGAAACGTACATGCAGTTGTTTTTCCCTTTACATTTTTTGGGGGGCCCCAGAGAGTGGGGCCCTAAACTATAGCTTGTTTAGCTTATAAGTAAATCCGGCATTATGCAGGCAGGGAGCTGCTGCAGGAGTTCTTGCCCTCTCTCATCTCACTGCGATATTTATTATAAAAGAAGGGAGGGAGGGATGATGGAGCTAAACCCAGGGTGTATTACCCACAAGGACAAGTTGGTCACCCCCCCCCTCTCTAAGCCGGAGCAGTTTCGCCCTTGCCAAGCACCCCTTTCCCAGAGACTCACGCGCAGCTTCTGCTCCAGCTGCCGGATCCGCTGCTGCGACGCAAAGCTCAGGCTTATCCCATCCCCGGGCCGCATCCTGCAAGTTTGCTGGTCCAGGAGGGGTGGGGTGGAAGCCTCTTCTCCCTGCCGCACTTTCTGGCAAGCCCGTTTGAATCGACCAATTGCAGCCAAGGACATAGCTTCGCCGCGGTTGCCACGGTTACTCCTCTCCGCTTCCGGGAAGGGAGAGCGTCGCGATTGGCCGGGCTTGGAAAGGGGAGGGACTCAGCCGAGTGGGGATTAAAGAAGCTGCTTGTGAGTTCTCTGCTGGTGATTCCAGCGGAGACCCTTTGCCTAGTAGGCAGAGAGAGGGGCATCGGCAGCGCCGGAGCAGCTTTTGCATTTCAAGGATATTGTCAATACTTGTGTTTAAAATATAATGAGGGTGGTGCCTGCAAAGCGAGAGGAAGCAGCTGCCTCCTGCTTTATTTCAACTAGGCAAAATAGGCTCGCAATCCTTTAACCCAGGCATAGGCAAACTCGGCCCGCCAGATGTTTTGGGACTACAACTCCCACCATCCCTAGCTAACAGGACCAGGGGTCAGGGATGATGGGAGTTGTAGTCCCAAAACACCTGGAGGGCCGAGTTTGCCTGTGCCTGCTTCAACCCCTCTCCCCTTGAGCAATAGCTGGCAGTGGGCAGATAGCAGGACAATGAGAAGAGGATTCTTCTCCACGCTTGTTCAGTTCGGATTTCCCCTCTTTCTAGCAAAAACTTAAGCCCAGCCAGGAAGTTGATAAAGGAATGAGTAGAATGTGAGGCACAGGGGACTAGTTTCACACCTCCCGTTACTAAAGCCTAGATCAGGAACCTTGGGTAGGCGTGAGAGTGTAGCACTGAGTTCTGCATAAAACAAGATCGTAATTAAGCAAGCACTAATCTGTATCACAGAACTAACCAGGAATGAAACAGCCTGTCAGAGATTAAGGTCATCTACACATTTTAGATTGCCAGAGGCGTCTTTTTTTATGCCTGCTGGGTTATTTAAATGTGCATGAAAATGACTTTAAGTTTATGTGGATCTTGGAGTTTGTTTCTACCTTAAGATTCTCCAGCACTTTGAGATCTCCCAGATTCTATCTTCTATTGAGCTAGATAACTAGGAGTAGAACTTTCTTGGCAACTCCCAATGCTTGATAGAACTGCCCTGAAGCCCCTATAGCTTCCCCCATACTTTCTGTCCAAAGATGTGCACACACTTATTTTTCGAAAGCAAAATTTTCAGTGGTGGACTTAACTTGGACAGCTGGATGCAAAGAAGTCACCTATCAATCACATGACATGTGGGGTGCCCTGCTCACCTGCCCAAATCCCTCCTGCTTTCAAAGCCTGCCCCATGCCGATTCTTAGAACCTCCAGTTCAGAGCTATCTTTAAGGTATATGTGTGGGTAGAGATTGCCTCAAACACTGTTAGCTTCAATTCATTCCCCACTCTTCCATCTGAGCACGGACCTCCTTAAAATACTTCTTTGAACCAGGCATTGGATGGGGGAAAAGAAAGAGACTGAAGCATGTTGTACTGGCTCCTTTAATATTCTCTCCACTTGCTTGTCCCTTGCTTGCTTGAAGGACGAAGTACCTCAGCTGATATCACCAGGAAAAATGGCCTCGAAGGCCAAATTTGGTCTGCAGGTTGGAGGCTCCCTGGTCTCCACCCCTGGTTTATAGCCAAACTGCAATTAAATCTGCTGTATATAAGAATTTCCCACCTCTGAATTCAGAGGTGGGAAACCTTTAGCCCATGAGCCTTATTAGGTCCAGCAGAATTTGGTCTGTGAGGCCAATTTCTTCAACTGTGGCCACCTACACCACACCTGATGTCATTATATGATGTCAGGTGATGGGGCAGGTGGAGATGTGGCTGCCAATGCACATCAGAAGCTGACTGGCACTGTGAGCCCGCTAGCCGAGATTGGCTGCACTATAGAGTTCACCATGAGAAACTCATGGTTCAGCCAATCCCAGTAGAAAGTAGAGCTTGAAGTCTGCACCTATCAGTGGTAACTTTAAGCCCACTTTGCTGGGCCTGGATTTTCCTTTGAGGTGCAGCTTGTCATGCTACAAATGGGGAAAAAAATGACATAGTGACACCAGGGGATTGACAGGTGGGCAGAACTCACTCATCCAATATGGCCCGCAGACAGTTAAGGAACCCAGGATCTGGCCACTTGCTTTACCCAGTTCCCCAACCCTGCTCTAATATGTAAACCAGTAATTTGGTATTTTACAAGTTCTTAAGTAGAAAAAAAGGGACGCGGGTGGCACTGTGGGTTAAACCACAGAGCCTAGGACTTGACGATCAGAAGGTTGGCGGTTCAAATCCCCGCGACGGGGTGAGCTCCGGTGCTCGGTCCCTGCTCCTGCCAACCTAGCAGTTCGAAAGCACATCAAAGTGCAAGTAGATAAATAGGTACTGCTCTGGCAGGAAGGTAAACAGCATTTCCGTGTGCTGCTCTGGTTCGCCAGAAGCGGCTTAGTCATGCTGGCCACATGACCCGGAAGCTGTATGCTGGCTCCCTCGGCCAATAAAGCGAGATGAGCGCGGCAACCCCAGAGTCGGTCACTCTTTACCTTTAAGTGGCAAAAACAGCTCACTGCCAATCTAGTTTACTGAACAGACATTCATCTATACTATGCTATAGATTCTATAGTGTTATCAAAAGCTAAAGTTCAATTACCCACTTTGTGTCTCTGATTATATTTTAGGTAAATGTGTAACAAAATAATTAGATATTGACATTTGTGATTTGAACAAATACTCTTGATACAGACATTATGCAGTGCAAAGTTAAATACAATACAAAGTTTATTAAAAATAGGTTGCAAGTGAAATACAGTAGAAATGGGAAACTACAGCAGTTTTGATGTTTCTTTTTTTTTCATAATAATGCACAGACAGTTATGAAAAGCACTTTTACTCATATTCACATGTGGCCTGAATGCCCAGTAGCAGTCAAATCCACTCCATGGTAAGTGATATTTCTTTGCTTAGGTTCTAGCAGCAACAGTATTCCAGCCACAGAATATCTAGTGTTCTCAAGATAAATTGGGGGAGGCTTGCTTTTCCTGATTAACAGATATAGCAAGCATGCAAATCCTTCATTAACACTTTCAACCAATTTCATCTCCTACTTCATATTTAACAGGTGAACGGTAAAAGCACACTTTCAAATAAGAAACCTGAAATATGTAAAAAAAATATTTACACTCCAATTTTAATATCATTAACTTGCATTTATTTATCATACAACTCTTATTAAAAGTGATTTCTAAGGCAGTGAAAGTCTACCCTCTGCATTTGGAAGTGTGCATAATTCCCTAAATATATATTTATAAGATAACATATTATACAGAAAAATCATCTAAAACCCAATTAAGGGCTTTATCAAATAGAAAATTTGCTTAGAATCACAATATAATATATTGTTTTAAACATCACACAATGAGAAACAAACTCTAATGAGGTCCTTATTCTCAACATCAGCCATACAGGAACAGTGGGAGAAAAAAAGATTTCAACTGCTTAAAAATTAAATAATGCTGCAATATAGTGTGAAAGATAGCTTGAACTGCCAATATTTTCTACAATATATAGAAAGAGGATGCTAGTAAACCAAAGGCTGCTTGACTAGCACTTCTCAACATGAAAGACCAAGTGATGTGCTGCCAGGCCACCGCAGTAAAACTATTTTTGGCAGACAATACTTTCATGTTTCTCATCACAGTAATAGTAACCATGTCCCTCTGCAAGTAGTACTTAATATGCTATCTATTAGTACTGGAAATCTTCTAGTCCTTTTAACATCTAACTTTGGTTTTGTCTCAGCTACAACGGGAGCTACCAGAAGAAACTTATTCCCTATTGCTTAAGTCTGGAATTTCTACATAGTTTTAAAACACTGTATTATCAATCTACACGTACACACACACACACACACACACACACACACACACACCATTCCTATGCGTCCATCTATATTTTACCAATCTCTTCCTTCAGCTCTTACCAAGGATTTCACAACTCAAGTTTTAAAAGTGGTTTACAGGTCAAGTGTAGTGATGAAGGAAGAAGAGCTGGAAAATCCAGGGTGCAGGTTTTATCACATCACTGGACTGCCACCAATATAAGTCAA
Source organism: Podarcis melisellensis (assembly GCF_964234715.1). Classification (NCBI taxonomy): domain Eukaryota; kingdom Metazoa; phylum Chordata; class Lepidosauria; order Squamata; family Lacertidae; genus Podarcis; species Podarcis melisellensis. Next base: position 49,686,570 of record NC_138530.1, read on the forward strand.
GTATTTCATGTCCCCATAACTGTATGAATATAGATATCACTCTGTGTCTAATGATTAAATGTGCTAACACAGCCCTTTTAGTTTCAGAGTATTCAATTCTGTTTTTACTGCAAGAGAATATCCAAGGAAACCCAGACTCGAACCACAAGTTTTCAGTGATATGCTAGTAAACTGTTTACCACCTCATACTTTGAATCAAACAATCTAGAGTGCAACAAGCCTGTGCAGAGTTTAGTTTAGGCAGTTCAAGCTATAGCCACTTTTTCTGTTTAGCAGCTAACAAAGTATTTTTTGTAAGACAAGGAAGCAACAATTCTTCAGTAAGTGTGACCCAGGACCTTTGCAGAAGTAGTTAAACCCTCAAAGAAAGGAAAGGGTGTGGAGAAAGGACATAATGACACTTGATTCATATAATTAAAATACATTTTACAGTGCTTTCATTGTATAAACACAAGCTCTTGGGGAAAAGATGTTTTTCTTGCTATTGCAACATATCTAAATCTCAACCATCCAGATGTTGAGATTCCATCTCAATTGTCAGAGGACACTTCTTCCTTCTTGAACAGCCCTTTCCCTAGTCCCACAGATATTCTTCGGATTATGTTTCATAAGGTGCCTGTAATCCTATTTTGTGTTTAATTCATTTTCCAATTCCATTAATTTCCTAGATGCCTTAACTTTGTTGGACACATCCTGACCCTGGGAAAAGAGTCTCTGACGTTCCCGAAAAGTCAAGTTTTCTGGTGCACCAGGTAAATCTGCATCTTGACTGCAAAGAAAAAAATATCTCAATGTTACAGAAGTATTACATTGCCAGAAATCTAGATGCTTTGCATATTTTTTAGCTGGGGTCTGCAATCACTTGCATATGTATTTGTAAATCCCATAGAAATAAAAGAAGCCTATTTCCAAGTAAACCAGATTAGGATTGGGTTGTTAGTCTTTACTTTTGCATGGACAATTTTGTCCACGTATCAGATTATGTACAAATGTCAGTGCTGTTGTAAAGACTGCTACAATGTTTTATACAAAATTAGTTCATACTTTAGATTATTGTTATTATTGTTATTAAAAATTCTATACTTCATCCAAAGATCACAGGGTGGCTTATAATATAAAAACACAATAATACATAGTATAGTGACAAAAACAAACAAACCAATGACCCTCTCCAGAGTTTAAAAGTCCATAGATATCCCTGTTCAGATAGGGACAGAGTTGGGCCACCAGCTGAAGCTGGTGAAAGGAACTCAGCACCACTGAGGCCACCGGAGCCTCAAGTGGAGGCAATGGAACAGGAGGAACTCCCAAGCTATGAAACTCGCTACTTCAAAGGGAGTACAGTATAACCCCTTTAAGAGCAGGCAATCTCCCATCCATCTGGCCAAGGAACAGTGCCTCAGTATTATGCAGACTGAGCTTCAGTTTGTTGGCTCTCATCCAGTCCATTACCAAGGCAAGACAACGGTCCAACACATCCACGCCACATCTGCAGATGTAGTAAAGTAGGGCTGTGTTTCATCAGCATATTCCTGACAATGTACCGTACTCCAAAGCTCCAGATGTCCCCAGTCAGTTGCTTCATATAGATGTTAAACAGCATGAGGATTAAAATGGAACCCTGAGAAACCCCACATTGAAGGCTCCACAGGACTGAAGCACACTACGCAAGTATTGCTCTCTGGAAGAGACCATCTAAGTAGGACCAGAACCACCACAAAGCGGTGCCACCCACCCCTAACTGGGATAGCTGCTGCAGAAAGATAACATGATCAATGGTATCAAAAGCTGCTGAAAGGTCACTCTCCCAACCGATATCACCATACAGGGCAAAAAAACAGGGCCTAAACCCCAAATGAAATGGATCTAGAAAATAAGTTTCTTCCAAAAGTGCCTGGATCTGGTCTGTGTCTATCCCACTCAAGAACCTTGGCCCAAGAAGGTGAGATTGGCCACTGGCTTGTAATTACTTAAGATTTTCTGAATTCAGGGAAGGTTTCTTGAGGAATGATTTTACCATGGCCTCCTTTTTCCTTTTGTAGTGAGGCTGTGGACGCAGGCCGTCTTATCTTTTGACAAATGTATAGTTGTTTACACCTGCCTGTCTTGAGAGACAATGGAGTGCGCCCCTGGGGGTGAAGTCAAACCACTACATTAGCAGCACTCAAATTACCTCTTTGGGGGAGCAAACCTGGGCAGTGTGTATGGAGTTCCTGGCCTGCCCAGATGACAAGAACCCCCCTTTCAGCCTCACTGATGTGGTCCAAAGGAAAGCAGAGCAATACCAGCTTAGCTGCAGGGGTTGCTATGTTTTATGGCAATGCAACTTTATATTTAGTTCTTACACATAAATGTATAGCATTTAGAAAATGTCAGGCATTCTCTAAGTTTCAAATAATAATTTCCTTTAACAGGAGGGACTACCAAGTTTATGTTCAAACGCTTTTGCGACTTCAACTATCTAATATTCAAACCAAGATTACATAAACTGCCTTACATACATTCACCATTATTATTTAAGGCATTTTTCATTTCACCTTTTTGCTTTTTTCTCTCTCAGGTCCCGGAAGGGTTCATGTGGGCCTGCAATTGCTCCAGTAGATCCAGTGTAGTTTGAGCCTTATGCAAGAAAAAGTACAAGGCCAAATGAAATATCTGTTCAGTGCCACAAGGCAATATTACTCCCCACCACCACAAACACACACAAAGCTGCAGTGCTTTTTCGATAGAGTAAGATGGCTCAATCTGTGCTTTCTATCCTTTAAGATGATTCAAAGCATACACTTCTGTCTTGATTACTAAAATGAAAGACATATCCTACTAAAACAAATAATTGTCAAATGCTTTTGCCTTAAGACTTTACTTTTTTAAATACGATTGTGATAAAATCAAATCAAATGCACATTTGAATGATCATCACAAAGCAACAAAATCAACTAAGAATTCCAGATTGAAATGTGGAAATTCAGTATGCAGTTAGACTGCTTAAACCCCAATTAAGCTTATGAATTTAAGCAGCCTGTGGTGCAAGATTATCTCTCCAGTTTCAAGGGAGGGCAAAGAACTAGAATTATTGCTTTTTTGTGCTTAAATATTACCCACTGACCAGCTTTATAACATATAAGAATATATTCTTTTCTGGTATTCTAAGGCTTATAGAATATATTCAGAGATGGGGAATTTGTCCTATCTTTCTCTAAGTTTCTATATGTTTTACAGCACTACACCTTTATATTTAGTTCTCACACATAAAATTCCCACAAAGTAGACTGATCTTCTCCAAAGGCCACAAGACAAAACACATAATTTATATGTGAAATATCAACACCATTCCCACATTTTAAGGTCTCCCTTACTTTTGCTTTTTGTTCTGTTAAGAAAAACACTAGTCGCCACAAATCCTTGTCCGTTTTCCACTGATATTTTTTAAAGTCTCTTGATAATCTGTGTTGTGTCTTGTGAGCCTTAATCTACACAAAAACAAATGCATGCTCCTTCCAATAGTATTTTTAATTCAACTCTATAGATTCTCCAATAAACTAAGAATGCAGTCTGAATAAAAATGCAGAGAATCCACCATGCATGTTAACTAAATATTTATAACAAACAATTATTCTGCTTCTCTGCCAAATTTTAAAGCCAAAAAACATTTTTTTCAATGTTGAAAGATCTGCACAGCAGAAAAATGCACCTAACCTACATTTGTATATTTAGTCAAGGCTGATCAAGCTTTATTCCCAAATTTGTGACCACCAATGTTTGAAGTGATTCCAAATGATCCAGTGGAAGGAGCTTAAGAACTGGAGTTTTGCAGAAGCACAATTTGCCATATGTTAGTAGTGTTCATTAAAGGGCAGAAATGTGTTAGTGAGATGGTAGGATGACAAGCTGTATAGTGAATTCTTCATTTGTGCAAAGAGCTTTATATTTTATGCAGGCAGTATTAACTAAACATTTAAGAGAAATGTGTGGCCTGTTTTATAGGCTTTTAAGAATGTGCTGAAATGAAGGTGAAGAATCATATTACATAGCATTCCTCAATATTACCAAAATGTACCCACATTTATTTGTATCTTAAAATGTGATGCTAGTAGTTTATTGGAAGATGTAGCTGCCTCTCACAAATATGAAAAGGGTTGGGTAAGGATTAAGATTAGCAGTATTTTTTGGAACAACTCAGTTTAATTATGTTGTGCTACACTGACTCCCTGTCAACCATTAGAAAAAGATGGCCACCAACTGACCACTTTCAGGCTGAAATTAAGTATTTATATGTACACTATAATATTCAAACAAATTTTATTCTGGAACTTGGCAACTGATCATTTGCATGAATTAAATTACTCAAGCAGATGTGTTCAGTTTTTGTTAAATTAGTACCAGTAGAGGAAGTACAAAAAACTACTTTAATAATTCATTTTTATTAAATGGCATGAGGGCTGGAATACTGTATCCCTCATTTTGGCAAATATTATATCTACCTATTTGTTAATTAAGTTTGCACTCAACTCTTACAGTGTATGTGGTAGGTGAGCGCTGTGTAACATAAATAGAGACAGGTGTGGTGGCTACATAGCAATATAGTAACCAGTTCACATAAATTGGAGGTTCAAAAATAGGTTTCCTATTGGTACTCAAAGAAGTACATAACATCAGTGAGTGTGTTTCTATTTTGGGTTACTGCTATTATAACATTAAGAGCAATTGAAGAAGCCTTGCTGGCCTCCTGCGTCTCACTACGCATGGTGGTTTAAAGGGCAGAACATTCAGAGAGCCCCGCTTACCAATATTAAATTGGGAGAATACTTAGAAAACTAAGAGTTTTAATAAATTGGTTTTCCTCTTCCTATTTATCAAAAGCTAAACCAACCACAACCTTCTGTCAGTGTGGCACCCCAATTCTTTTACACTAGAATTGTCGTGCTCTGCAGATAATGGAACTATTTTCTGCCAAGGTTATTAGGTTTATTCATTTATGCTAATGCGAATAAAGTCAGGAAAAGTAACTTATGGGAGAAAGTTAGGGAGGAAGCACTAGAAATGGAAAAATAGTCTTCTGCTTCAACTCTAGGCAACCAGTGCTAGAAGCATCAATATATGCTTATTGATATTGTTTGTAAGTTAATTTACCTCTCCCCCCTGAATCTTCAAATATAACATTACAAATACTGTTATTGGGTAGTATACTCTTAAAGCCATTTGCACATGAGATACATGCCAAATAAGCAGAAGGAAAACATCTTCCCATTATTAACAAACCAGACACACATGTCCTATTATCATGAGAAACATGTGGCTCAGAAATGTGAAAGCACCATGGACCCAGTGAAAATCAGAAACAGTAGCTGAAAAGAGATACAGAACAAAAGCCAAAACCAACAGTACTTTTAGCTGGTTGGATGGGGATTTTTTTCAATAAAAAAAAAATCACTTTGCTTTCATTATATGAAAGTAAGAATTACAGAGAGTTTGGTAAGAAAATGGAAAGACCGCACACATTTAAAAATAGGATTTACAGTAGCACATCAGCACTGAAGTCGGACCACCATGCTTAGGACAGTGATCAAGTGAGATATAATCATGAAGTGATTTTGTTCAGAACACCATAGCGGGAAATGTGGAGAGAGTTTCATACAGAAAAGATTCTTAATTAAAATTTTGCGTCTACCTTTTGAGCTGCTGGGATTGATGAAACTCGGTTTGTTTGGTAGGGGAGGGGGCTGGCTCGTTTTGAAAGCAGTACTGTTGGCATTGACCGAGGATGGCTGGAATGAGTTGGAAAGAAATATGCCATCTGAGGCTGGGCGTGGCTGGCGTGAGGGCTGCTGTGGCTTAAGGCTGGCAGGAGGAAGGTCACCATAAGACTTTCTTGTACTGGAGTACTTATCCTGACCTGCTGCTAGACAGGAGTCCTCCTCCTCCTCATCATTGTATGAAACAAACTTGGCAGTATAAAGCGTATCTGGGGAGAGGACCTGTGTTTTGAGGTAAGAGGTGTTTCGCTGAGGTGGGGGAGGAGGAGCATTAGATGAAGGGGGCAAGGATGGGAATTCATATTCCCGTGGAAGCGGAGGTCTGTACAGACCAGGCTCATCGGGCTCCAGCAATCTCCGTTCTGCCTCATCATGCTGACGGCGCCTTTCAGCTTCCAAGCGATTGTAATATTCTTCTTCTTGTCGCCTCTGTGGACCCAAAGGAAACAAATGGTCAAACAAACGTCGGAGAAGGCCATTTTTATACCAACAAAACTCAGTTACAATTTCGTCTCTTATACCAGTAAATTTGCAATGCTTACTATTATAAATTATTTACAAGCTTCTTCAAATGTTGAGTCATCTTTGCACTTAAGACATGGTACATATTTTCATGGAGAAAATTAAACTTAAACATTACCAAACATTGCATAGAGTTTACAGGAACGGTGCACACATAAGGCCGAGTACAACTGATGTAGAATTCTACCTTGCTTTTAATGAGAAGGAAACCAGTAGCTCACCAAAGTTTACCCATCCTTTTCAAGTTATCACTTTAAAATTGTACTGGCATTGTTTTGACAGTATACTGCCCTAGAAATTAGGTATTGCTCTACCCTGTCAATTCTATAGAGCTTCTTGCACTGTATTCTAAGGTGTGTGAAGCACTGTATATACAGAACAACTTCTTTGAATTTAAACGATTGAACAGATATTACTCTCTTATTAAGCTGACACTGAAGGCAAGTAGTATTTCCTATCCCTATTGACAAATAACATACTGAACATATATTCAATATAGAGTGAAACATAATGCCAAACTTTAACTTGCACACACACACACACACACCAGACCAATGAAAACAAACATTACGATTCAGTTTACCTTTCAACTGATAGTGAGAAGTTTTATACTTAATGAGCTTTGTTACCTGCATCCTCATAAAGAGACAATCCACACAATGGACTGAGGCAAGAGATCATACCCCTTCATTCCTTTCTAATACAAAAATCCCCCATCTCCCTCAATTATTCTTTGGAACAATAAAGGGAGCCATTGAAGCAGTGCTATTCAACCACAGTTCAATTTTACATTTGTCCATTGCTAACCATAGTTAACTACAGGCCGATTCAGTGAACGTTTTTTGAGATGGGAAAGAGTTGTTCATATAAAAGTAGGGATTCAGCCTACTCCCTAAACCATGGTTGTTACATCTGCACTGCTCCTTATGAGATTGTTGCTAACAGCTCAAAACTTTAAAATCAGTGAAACTACATGGTTAAGGATCCTGCTAGCTACGGTGAGAATGGCCCAACAAGATTCTGACCCATATCGGCAGTGGATGGTTATGGAGAACTTGCACACAAGAGGGAGGTGAACGGTGAAGAAAAGAGCACCTATGTGCCCTTTGCATGGAATTCTACAACTTCATACCTTGCCTGATGGCTCTTTCCTCCTATGAAAAGCTTAAAAATATTTTCTCTCTTAATTTTTAAATCATTTAAATCAACCTTTTTGCCACTTTCATTCTTTCGTTCTAACCACCTGGACTGAATTTCATCTTGAATCTCTCTCATTGTACTAAATATTCAGCAACCTTGTACACTGGTACCTCTAGATGCGAACGGGATCCGTTCCAGAAGTCCTGAGTAGAACGCAACCCGTGTCTGCATGTGCCGCGATTCGCCGCATCTGTGCATGATGTCATTTTGAGCATCTGCGCATGCGCGAGTGGCAAAACCTGGAAGTAACGCGTTCCGTTACTTCCAGGTTACGCTCCACGGCAACCTGGAAGTAATGGAACGTGTCACTTCTGGGTCGCCGCGGAGCGTAACCTGAAAACGCTCAACCTGAAGCATATTTAACTTGAGATATGACTGTAATATATTTATTTTTGCATTTGTCCTATATATCTTGCCATTTATTAAGCCTGCCAGTGGGGTCTGCTTACTGGTTTTAGCTAGCATACAGCATCCAATACTTGTTAAGCACTATAAAAGTAGCAAGCAATGCAGTAACTCTCAAGGTTTGTGCACATAGAGCCAACCTGTTCTAGGGTAGCATAAAATAGGGTGTCCATCCACCATTCATTAAAAATTGAATTCTTAGCAGTCAAGCATACAAAGATTTTTTGCTCCACTCAAGGGGGTCATAACCTTTTGTTCAGCCTCTCGCTTTGTCCGCTCCTCCTCTTGGCGCCGGCGCTCTTCTTCTTGCCTGGCCCTGTCTTCTGCTTCCCTTTTACGCATTTCTTCCAGCTGCTGCTGCCGTCTACGCTCTTCATCCTGTAGCTAACAAAGATCTGTCTTCAATTTTTTTCCCCAAATAAGGGCAAATGAATCCTCAGGGCAGAAATTCTGAAGAGAAACTCTTGGTTTGTTCATTTTAAAAAAACCCATAGTCCAAGACAGGTGTTATTTTGTCACTGCTAAAGCAGAAAATTTTGGTCATGGGATGAGGATCAGTATTTCCTCTTAAAACTCTGGAGAATTACTACTGTTTTTTACTGAAAGAAAAGAAATGTGCAGAGGAATTTCTTTTCTTCCCCCTGTCCCTAGAGAACATGCATGTTTCTTCTCCACAGTTTAACTTCAGTCATTTGTGAAGGTTGTTAATGTGATGCCCTTCAGGTGTCATTATACTACAACTGCCATCAACCCCAGGCAGCATGGCCACAATTAGGCATGATGGGAGTTGAAGTCCAACAGCATCTGGAGAGCAACACTTTGGCTACATCTGTGGGAAGAGAATGCAAGCAACGTACACCTATACCATTACATTGTTGTGATGGCTGGATGTTTGCAGCATCTCCCCACCCAAACAAACATCTAATGTGGGGCAAGTTTCTGCTCCCCACTAAAGAAGATACCAAAGGTCCATGTTGGAGAGCACAATGATACAAACACAAGAAGAACCAGGCACTTGCTGTTTTTTACTCGTTTGCAATGGTGAAATTCTTAGAGCTAATCTCAGTTCGAAATCAACATCTCTTTGTGAAATTGCTGGTCCACTTGAAAGCAGAACATAAGGACAGGGGAAAATTAGAACTTTTAAATCAATGTGGATTTGGAAGGTTCAAAAGGCACACAAATGCTGTAGTGATCATCATCATAATGTCAATATCTATACCACCCTTCATCAAAAGATCTCAGGGCAGTGTACAGTATTAGAAACACATTACAAAACACCAATGGTAAAAACATAATAAAACACAGTAAAAAGCATACTGACAGGCACCTAATAGTAAAATAAACATAATACTAACAGTCCTCTCCCCCACACTTTTACAGGCCACAGATTATTTAATAGCCATAGGCCTGGGTAAAGAGGAATTTGCCTGGTGTCTAAAGACATGTAATGATGGCACTAGAAGAGCCTCTCTGGAGAGAGCATTCCACAAGTGAGGAGCCACCACAAAAAAGGCCCCTTCTCTCTATATATTTATTATATATAATAATTCAAAAAATTCCCTCTCAACTTTTTCCTCCCCTCATTTCACCTCAATTTAAACCAAGGATTGCTAGACTATGGTCTACCAAATGTCACTGGATTACACCTCCATCAGCCTCGGCCAGTGTGGCTAATGGGTACAAATGATGGGAACTGCAATTCGACAACACCTGGAGCACAGAAGATTAGCAACCCCTTTCCTAAAGTGCTGATGAGCTAACTGAATGAGCTAACTGAATGAGCAGTGAAATACATTTATAGTGTAAATGTAGACGTGTACAATATTTTGGTAAATCTATCTCTTTCCTCTCACTTGCCTCCCCCCTCTCCAACTGGTCTGTGGGTCAGCAGGCATACAGTGTTGGAGGGAAGGTTTGCGTCTAGCTCTACTCAGCTTTTGAAAATGGCACTAATCCTACTAAAAAAACCCAGCTATGTACTTTACAGTGTAAATTAGGGAAAAAAACTTGTTAAAAAAACAAGAATTACATGTGTTTGTCCACCAGGTATGCAAGTCAAAAGGCAAAGATCCCTTTGCCCATTTAGTTTTTAAAAATGGCACTAGAATCAATCTGGCCTTGACAGCCTGCCCAAGTGAATAGCTATTTAGAGTAATATCTTTGGTTCTTCTTGACATTGCATAAGGATTTCCATACTGAAGGAACCATTTGCAGTCATTTAACATGGAAAACTCATGTGAATAAAGTGCATGGTAAGTGCAAAAGTATTCACTCATGTTCAAGGAGGGCCTATTTCTGCACAACAGATCATCTTACATTACTGGGAAGATTTTACAGAAGTAAAATGATTTCAGAAAGTGTCCTTGAAGAGATATGTGGATATTATCTAGTTAAGAACCTGTCAGAAAATGTCATGAAAGAATAAAGGAGAACTACTGGACAATGTCCCACACTGCTGAAGAGACTCAAATTGTGAATGCCAAAATGTCATAGTGGTGTTACTCTAGAGAAGCTTCAAAAGAAATTAAATGGGATAGGGAGACAAAAGTTTTTAACTATAATTCTATTTTATATCCTTCATCTCTTCCCTTTAAATATGTGGAGTGACATAGGTTAGATTGTGTTCAAAAATCCAGAAACAGAAAATTTTCTATAACTTGAGAGTTATTTTAACATCTATACACTGGTTTTGTTTGAGGAAAAATAAAAATAAAACATGCCGGTGAAAGGAAACTACAATGTGCCAACCAGATCACAAGCTGTATAACAGGGCAAACAGAAGTAAGAAATGATCAGGTGATCAGAGTTCAGAGAACCTCATTTCTGCCTCATAAAACAGCTATATATCATGGAAAGCCTGCTGAGATGCATAGTTCTGTCTATATTATAATGCTGTTAGCTTCTGACACAATATTGCTACTTACTAGCAGCATATCCCTTACTGATCAACTAAGGGGTTGTTTTTATATAGATATTTAGAATAATTATAAATGAGTTCCAAACTTTTTACTTTAAGGTAGCATTCCCAAAAGCAAAGCGCTAAAGCAAATAGTTTCTAGGAAATTAATGTGAATGCCAAACTATCCATTATGGGAGTAAGAAACGATAAATGGTTTAGAAGTTGAATATTGAAATGGTTAGAATAAATTTAATTAAATCTATGGTTTGCGGGACAAGGGAGTAACAACAATAAAAAAGAAGGGAGCCATTCAGTCCCAGCTACATATAATGTTTATCAAAGCTAAGGGTTATTTTTGGGAAATGTTAGATATATTATTCCTATAAATGGTCGGACACAGCTGCAAACAATTCAAAGATGCAAACAGAACACAACTTTTAAAGAATAAAGGCAGGAGTGGGGAAAAGCTAGGAACATACCTCAAGCAACGGCTGTGTGCTTGCTTAAAGCCCTTTAACACATTACACCCTGCCATAAAGCACTTAGAAAGCAATATCCAATGCATATTGGATCATTATTAATTAAAAAGAAGAAAAGGATAAAAAGCAGTAAGAAAAAGGCATTGAAGAGAAAGAAATAAGAACATACCAAATCTAGAACAGAGATTGCTGGCATAGCAGTCTGCTGCAGGTAATAAGAGAAGGAAAAAGAAAGATGCTCAGTGAAAATAAGGATAAATTTAGATTTGCACTATGCCAAAAGCACTTTGATTTGTTACTACAGCTGTATAAAAGGAAAAAGGAAAAGCACTGTTTGATAAGCTAATGTGGAAATGGTGAACATGTCTAAATAAATCAGTAAAAAATAGTTTTAAAAAGCAAGTTATTTCTGTAAACTGTGTCCTTTAAGATAGAACACACAGTCCATCTATAAGTGGATAAAGAGCTATACAATTTTTATTGCAAAAAAACAGCCAATTAGTTACCTCATTTTAAAAATATTTGGTTATTAGAGATGGGGGATAATATTTCTAAAACAAAATGTAAATTTATCAGTCCTAGTGTAAAGGAATGATTTAGGAGATGTTATGCAACAGAGATGACCACCTGACAAAGAATTATAATGCAGATTTTAAAAGAACAAGATTAATGTGTTAGATAACCCAAAATAAATAATTTTGTTTTTAAATGATATATTAATGTAGTTAATAAAGCTGTGTGACAAAACAAGAGGCAGCAACCATAAGATACCATATAATGAATCTGTCGAGGACACACTTAGCTTTAAGAAACTGATTTAAGTTGCAGTGAGCCACAACAGAAAAATAAAAATAAAGCAATGCTTTCATTGAGAAAATGCATATAATGGTTGCCCTGGAAAGCAAATGCTTTTCACTGTGGCAAAAGCAGCATAATTTATAGACCAATTATTTACAAATCTTTAAATAAAGAATTGCACCACTTTTAACTTTCATCACTGTCAAGTATACGATCATGGAGTTAGTTTATATGCTGCTGCATGAAAAAAGTTTCTGTATGTTTTTAATCAGTTTCTGTAGTTTTGTGTTTTCACCAATGAAAGAACCACATCATCACTCTTGTGGAATTAAAAATCCAAATCATGCTATGCATTTTGACAGATGAAACATGAACATAAAATATTTTGTGGCATTGGCTTCATGAATGTACAAAAATCAAGCAGAATTAAAACTAGGCTTACTTATAAAAAATACAGGTGGACAGTCCTTCACTTTTTCCCTTATGGACAACGATATATGTATGCAATCATATACTAGACTTAAACAAAGCAGGGATCAACATCTATTTATTAGAAAGGATGTCTAATTTTCCTGTCATTCCCTTGCTATTTGGGGGGCTGGGGTAGGGAGGGAACTGGAAATAGAGCTATCTTCAGCTCAAGCTTTCCAGTTAGTAGCTTATAATACACCACTTACTTGGACAAAGTCAAAACAGATTAGACCAAACTTCATTATATACAATGAAAGACAGGGACAATAAGAGAGTCCAGTCCTCCTTTATCCTGTGGTGATATCTAAGGTGGGGGTTTTGTTTAGGCTAACAGACATTTTAGAATACAAACAGCTTATTAAAAGGATTCTCTCATTTTACCCTTGCTCTTCTCTCAGCTTCCAGTCGCTGCATAATCAGCATAGTATCAATATCATCATCTTCTTCATCGTCCTCATCATCATCTTTTTGCTTTGACTCTTGGAGTCGTTTCTGGAACTGCCACTCCAGCATGAGCTTGCGCAGGCGGTCATTCTCTTCAGCTGTTCTATCTGGCTTATTCTGAAGATCCTGAATCTCTTTGCTCAGCATGTCTGCAATGTGCATCTGCTGCTGCTTCTCCAGCTTCTCCTTCGCATCTCGTTTCCAAGGGTCAGGAGATAAACTATCAGTAGAGGACAACTCTTCTTTGCTGATGGTGATGTACTGCAGATCTCTTCGCTCAATGGTTCGGGGTTGCTGCTGGGGCTGTAATTCTCTAATGACGGTTTCCTGGGGTCTCTGCAACGTTGAAGGCTTTTCTGGTTTCACCTGCTGAACTGAAACTGGAGGAAGTAGGGACTGCGCAGGAATTAGTGGCTGAGAACGCATTTGCCCCAGTTTTCTTTCCTGCTCCCGACGCTTCCTGTCTCGCTCTTCCTCTAAACGGGCTTTCTCTTTTTCATACCACCTTTGATGTTCTTCTCTCTTTTTGCGTTCTGCAGCAGCAACCTGAGATGATGACTGTGGCCCCAACTGGCTTGGAGGTGGCGGCGGGGGCGGAAGAGGCAAATCCATTTGCAGCCCATCAAAGTCAGTTGCATAGTGCACTGGTGGAGGAGGGGGAGGGGGAGGGAGGTCTGTTCTGGTGGACTGGGAAGTCACTAGTGATACTGGTTGAGAAACAATAGGAGTTTTCCAGCGACCAGGTCCAGTTTTGGTTAAAGAAGAACCAGGGGGAATAGATTTAGAGGAATGGTTTAGATGCTCTTGGCTTGATGTGCTAGAATCCACAGAAGAATTCATCCATGGATCACTGTCTGATTTGCGATCAATATATTCCACATCCTTTCGTATGGCAACTTCTAGTCGACTCCTTTCTGGCTGATAAACTTTATCATCTCGTAGTTCCTCCTGAGAACGTGTTACACGCTTGAAGAAGGAAAAAAAGTTTTCACATGTTAGAATTCATACACAGAAAAAAATTACTAAATGACAGTTTATAGCATTCTAGAGTGATGATGAAATGCTTACTCACTTTCCTGTAAAATCAACACTTTCATAAACAGCATGTTGCAACAGTTCCAAGTACTGCATACAGGCTTTCATTCCAAACAAGTTATGCAAGCTCTAGAGGTCTGTGAGCTTTGATACACGATTACGAAATTACTTTGGGAGGAGAAAGAACAGCAACCTAATTTAGGCTGTATACCCATTCTCACACAGAACTCACAACAATGCCAAACTGAAACTACTTCCAGCTCTGAAACGTATTCCCACAGAAGATGTAGGGCTAGCAGCTTACAAGAATAACTGAAGCACAGTAACTTATCTAGTCCTGCCCCCAACTGCTGTGACAAGCTTTTATTATAATCACAATTAACCTTAAGAGCAGCACAGGAAGTGGAACCATCTGTTCACTTTACTGTATTTCCCCACTCCTTCTCATAGTTATATAGGGCAGGAAAACATCTGATCATTAAATCCCTGGTAAAATATTCCATCTTCACAGATATGCTGCATTTTGATTAGATCACTGTGAAGTTCTCTAGCATTAAGTGAAAAACACAACCACTGCACAGCATGTAACACCATTTGATAATAAGGCACCACATACCTTAGAAGCTCCAATGAAACCATCTATAAATTTTAATTTTAATTCAAAATTCCTTAAGTGTTCCTTCCAAGATTTATTTTAGGCACAAAGTTGACCAGATGCAAAAGAATCGTAGTTAGAAACTATGAACAAAGGCAACTTATTTGGTGCTTCTCTATCAATGACCTTAACCATGACCTAGAAAGAATGCATTGTTTGGAATGAAAGCATTTCTTATGCTCTATTAGTCCAGAAGCACTGAACACAAAGCAACTTGTGTAAGATGCACTGTGAAAACGCTACTAGCAGATTGCTAATGACTTGGGTATTTAAAAGCGAACACAACTTAAACAGGCATTTTATGGTTTGACAATAGTTAATGCAATCTTTGAATACTAAACTGCATTTACAGTCACTCTTAAGACACAAACCTTTTGCAAAAGTAATGTTCCCAATATTGTTTACTACTGCTATGTTTCAAATATCAACTCTAAATATATATTGTCAAGTTTTCATACAAGATGCCAGTATGTATGGAACCTTTCTTAGCAATTTAGATATACTGTGAACCTTTAATTTCTAATTTTAAAGCTAACCAAATAACAAATAGCAGCTGTAACAAACCAGAGATATTTTTCAAAGTACTAAATATTAGGGGACCAATAATCTTATTATTCCATACCACAACACCAAAGCCATTCAGTTAACTTAGCTGATAAAAGCAAATTTCTAACCTGCATTGCAACACTGATATAATGATTACTTTCAGGTGGAATTTGGGGTTTCTCTTCATAACTCGACCACTGATTCTGAGCAGAACCCATTCGATCCTGGGATTTGGAGGCTGGGAATGTGAAATATTCTCTGGTGTAAGTTTGTGTTGGGATAGGATATGCTTCAGGTCTGGATGGTAGTATCTGTTCCTGTATAAATATAGAAAGGTCATTTACACTTTTGTCCCTATTAAAACACACCACACTGATATATATAATATATTGCTTGCTACTTCTAACCTCTGTGCAAAGATTTCCCGTAGATACTGATGTTATCTTGTTAGTGGTTCCAGCTGCATATGCATTCTTGGTCCCAGGACTTGGAGGCTGGTCTGTTGAGGGGGAAAAAAATTAAACCACCTTTGTTAGCCTACACAAGAGAACTAATTCAAACTAAGAGAAATAACAAGGCTGATAAACTTGTTTGCTCCTCTTAAATAATGTAAGAAAAATATTATATATAATTTGTTTCACAGCTAGCTATTCAGGGGTGGAATAACTAGCCTACTGTACATATTTATGACTACTGTATTTTTGTTATATTATGTATATTTCTTCATGTTATAAGCTGCCTTGAGCATAGTTTTAACTATGGAAAGGCAACATACAAATCAAATGATGTATGCATGTACTTAGGGGTCTCAGTACAGTGGTACCTCGGGTTAAGAACTTAATTCGTTCAGGAGGTCCGTTCTTAACCTGAAAAGGATCTTAACCTGAGGTACCACTTTAGCTAATGGGGCCTCCCACTGCTGCCATGCTGCCCGATTTCTGTTCTCATCCTGAAGTAAAATTCTTAATCCGAGGTACTATTTCTGGGTTTGCAGAGTCTGTAACCTGAAGCATTTGTAACCCAAAGTGTTTGTAACCTGAGGTACCACTGTACATAATTTTACATATACATATACCCACTACAGCAGGTTCCTGAGAGCCTCTGATTTCATCTTCTTTGGCTCACCTCTTGTCCCAGGCACTTACAAGCTAAATGATGGCCTGTGAGGACTCACAATCTGATGTAATGCATTGGGTGTTTCATAACATCTGTGGAGGCCTACCTTCTTTAGAATTTAGCCCCTGTAGCTAACTATCAAATTTTTATTCCATTCATTTTCAGAGCATTTCGGTCCTCTACAGAAACATGGTCCATATAAACATCTTTAAACCATTTCCTGCTTACTTGCTACATTGGGACTAGATCGGTGATCAGCTCGGTTTTTCATCAGTCTGTCATCCCCTGGCAATTTCTTTGGTTCATTATATTCTGTCCAAGGCAACTGGGGGCTCTCAGGGGATCCATTCTGAGCAGAGTTGTTATATAGCTCAAATCCTTCACTCTTTGGTCGGGGTTTACCTGAGCCACGGCGGTCTGAAACTCCAGAAAGAGAGAGAAGTTGTATGAGAACAATCATTGCTTAACTTCTCATATGATTACTGCTTGGATTCAAAGCTGCCGGAACCTGGTATGTGATCTTGAAGTCATTCCCCTAATCCCAGATGAATGAAATTGGGTGAAGGGAAGTGAATTGAGAATTTGGACTTAACTGTGAATTTGCCTGCTGTGTGCTGGTCAAATGGGGCTTTAGCCACTGGACACTCTCCTTTCTATTACTAGGAGGAAGTTTCTTTGAAGACAAGCTCAGACAGAGGCTAAACTATGAAGCACCTCCTGCTTCCTTCTTAAGGTGAATTAATACTGAGGTGGTAGTATCTCACGCAAAATGAAAGTGGCTTCTAAATGAGAGATGAATCAGGAATCACTTGAATCACAGCTCCTTCCAAGCCAGTGAAATTAACAAATGAACAGAGTTGCCACACAACCTGTATTTACTGGGCCAAAAGAAATGAAATGCAGTATTCTCACTCCTATCCAGGTTGGGGAAGTACATAGTCATGGCAAAAGCACAGGTGTTGCATGCATTGTGTTCTATGTTCAACCCCAGCATCTCCAGCTAAAAGGATATTATGCAGCGGGTATCTGCAGAGTTGCTGCCAGTCAGAGCAGGCAGTACTAGGCCAGATGGATCAGAGGTCGGACTCAATATACGTTTGCCAAACAGTACCAACCCGTAGAAAATGTTTTAATCTAATCTTCAAAACACTTGACAATCTTGACTGTTTTGTCCTTTCAACAGGTTACTATCATTCCTCAAATTTAACACAGAAGGAAACAGATTAAGAAATAGTCTGTGCTCTTATTACTTCTGGGGAACAACTTTCCACACACTTAACACTGCAGTCCAATGCAAATTTGTCCAACAGTAAGCCCCATTAGTGAGACTTTCTGAGTAGACATCCACAGGACTGCATTGTACTAGACTTTAAGGATTTTATAAGCCTCTCCTTCAGAGAAAGAATAATGAGTGAATTAGGCTGTACTATGTTTATTCAAACACAATTTCTAGAAAGCATGGAGATTTAAGATTGGTTTTCACCCAAAAATGTATGCGGACAAAAATATTTCAAGTTGTTTACCTCTTTGCATCATTGGAGATGGCTGGTTAAGCAAAGTTGCTAAACCATGATAAATTGCTCCTTGTTTTGCTACTTCTAGCGTCACTACTGATCCTGTTCTTGTCATCAGCTCTGCTGCCCTGAGGTGAGAGTTAAATAAAATTAATTTAAAAATACTATAATTGACAATAGCAAGATAGTACTAAAGATCAAAGAGAAAGTACACAGTTTTCCAGATAAAAGATAAAACTAATTTGTTTAAAACAGTAATATTTGGAAAAAGGGCCTCTTTATGAACCATGAGTAGAATAAAATTTCATTGCATGCTAAACAACTCATCCAAACTTTCTCTAAGTAAAAAAACCCCACACCACACAAAAAATTGCCAGTTTATTTTCTAAAGTAGAAATGGCACAAATGACTGTCTTTAAAACTGCAAGGACTGCAAGCTTTAAATCGAATACAGGATTTAATCACAGACTTTGGGAATCAGAATTTTCTTTGATGAGACACTCTGAGCTACTATCAGTGGTACTGCAGCAGAAAAGGGTACACTAGTGTTGTTGTTGTTTATACCCCACCATCTGGCTGGGTTGCCAATCTGTGCAATCCCACTTCTGCAACTGCGGCAAAAGGGCTCAATTTTCCCCGTATGGCTCTAATAGAGGTGCTACAAGTCTGTGAAACAGTCTGGCAGACCAGATAGCATAAAGATGAAAAGCGCAGTCACTTTTCTCAGGAAACACCAAATGCCTCCTACAATTCAAAAAATCCAGAGCCATTGCAAGTCACAGCACTACACTACACAAGTTTGGGTGAGCAAATGTGTCTCAACATCTATGGCATGACCAGTGATTAAAGACAGAGGAGGTTGAGAATGGAATATATGTCAATCAAATCAAGGGGTGTAAAAGATGAGAGGAAAAGTCCTATGTGATTTATAACCACACCACTCTTCTACAAACACATAAAAGCATGACATACCTCTCTTGGGATAGTCCAACCAAACTGCGTCCATCCACACTAAGTAACTGATCCCCTGCAGCCAGTCGGCCATCCTGGTTAAATGTTTCATAAGACAAAGGTACATTATACAGTAGGAGATTAGCCAAACTAAGCTATGTAGTTGATAACTATTCAAAATTAATCACTGAAATTTTAGTAATTTAATAATTAAAGGTACTACTAACCACATCTGCAGCACCACCTTTGACCACAGACTTGACATAGATTCCAAGTTTATCCTGACCAGCGCCCTAGAAAGAGATAAAACAATTCTTATTACAAATGCACAATAAAGGTTGCTTTTTCTGACAAGTTGCAAATCCTGCAGTTCTCCCCACATTAATCCCTTCCCACCCCATGCAACTACTAAGCTTGCTTTTCAGCTTCCCAACCACACTTATGAAGCCACTCTCTTCTGTTCTGCAGTTCTGCTTTGCAACCATTTTCATCTTCACTCCCAGATCCATGCATCCTCCTCTTCCCCCTCCATTAGTGCAACACATCCTGCTAACCTGCACCTTCCTCTTCCCACACATTGCAACTACTAAGCACCCTTTTCGCTTCCCACCCCATTATGAAGCCATCATCCCCTCCTATTCCACAGACCTTTCGTGCAAATGCTTCCACCTGCATTCCCGCACCTCTTATTCCCCTTTTCACAGCTCTCTGCATTCCCATTTTCACCTTCATCTTCTTTTTCATATCTCCCTCTTCCTCCTTTTTCCAACTCTCCTTTGCGCATAGATCATCCCATTTCCATGCCTTCTCCTAGTTAAAAGCCCCCTTTGCATTTCCCCCGCCTCCATGATAATGTATGTTACTGTACCTTTAAGATGAACAAAATTTTAAGCCTGTCAGCTGGAGAATGTTAAGTTCAGTTGATTGATATTGCACACATATGAGTGTTTGCTTGATTGAAAACCCCATTTTCCTGTCAGCTCCCTCCTACCTTGCTTTACTCAAACTTCTGTTACTTTAAACCATCACTTCATATTTGCTCCCCTATCCCATCCCGAATTAATGCACATTCAGGATTGGGACGCAAAACTACAAATCCTCCAACAGGGGCTGTGTGATGACATTCTTTACATTTTGTTTTATTATACAAATAGAAACATAGGAGTGTGACGATACTGCAGTTTTGCTTAACAATTAACCCACTGATAACAAAAATATAAAACTATTTGATATAAGTATCTCACTGACCTCTATGACCATCTCTGTAAGGGCAGCCAGTATCACAATACTTATATTACTGATTGGCTGGTGGGCAGAGGAATTGAGGGGAAGATATTAGGTGGTCCAGGGCAAGACAATGCAGGTTCATAGTTGAACTGTGAGGTGAACAAGTACTGCCAACTCTTAATTCAGACTCTTCAACAGCTACATCACACTAAATCCCTGATTATTTTGTTAGCTTGCAATTTCTTAAACAGAAGCCCTGCTGAATTTATGTGAGTTGCATAGCATGTGTATTGTTCAATGGCTTCTAAAGCTGAAATGCAAGAATATACTTCTATGAATGGCACATTTGCAACCAGTATTAATCCCAACTTTCCACAGCTTCTTCCTTTTGCTTCAAATTCCTTAACAGACCCTTTGATTTCATAAACCGCAACAAGTGTGGCAGAAGCAAAGGCTTTGTTAAGAAATGTGAAGCAGAAGGAAGAAGTTGCGGAAGGTGAGGTAAAAAGTGTCTTGATTTGAACTAGTTGCATCTTGCATAGCATTCTTGATCAAACCTAACTCTTTGAAGTTGTAAAATCATGACAGGACACCAATGCTGCCCTTCTTCCAGAAGACACAATCTGAGTTGATGATAGGGCAGCCAAGTAGATGTGTGTCTGCTTATCTAAACAGACTTTAGCCACATCAGGCGATTTCAATAAAATATATGTTATGAAGGTTCCCTCACTGCGAAAAGTGAAGTTACAGGGAACCAGACAGAGGGCCTTCTCAGTAGTGGCGCCTACCCTGTGGAATGCCCTCCCATCAGATGTCAAGGAAATAAGCAACTATCTTACTTTTAAAAGACATCTGAAGGCAGCCTTGTTTAGGGAAGTTTTTAATGTTTAATGCTGTATTGTGTTTTTAACATTTGGTTGGGAGCCACCCAGAGTGGCTGGGGAAACCCAGACAGATGGGCAGGGTATAAATAATAAAAATATTATTATTATTATTATTATTATTAGTGCCAACCCTCAATATACCAATCTTATCTTTAATATCTATACAGCACTTAGAACACTTTTTACACTTTGTAAGTATTAAAATAGATTCTAAAGCAAGAGAACTCATCTGTAACAAATTTATTTCCATACATACATGTATACATGTGGTATAAGTATAGGCATACATATACATATAGTTCCATTTGTACTATATGTATGTCAGACCACTGGTCTCTTTAGCACAATACTGTAGACACCCAACTGTCAGTGGAACTTCAGGCAGACTCCATCACAGCCCTACCTGGAAATGCTGGGGATTGAATGTGGGATTATTTGCATGCAAAGCATGTGCTCAACCACTGGACTATTGACTTTACCTAGCTAGGAACCGTCCTCCGCAATATATGCATGCTCAATTTGCTGCATAACATTTGTCTACATAGAAGGTAGAAAGGACTGTGCATCTAACTGTCAGAGGGGCACTTGTATGTTTTGTCCATTTTTAAAATCTCCATGTGGAAAATAGAACTCTGAGTGATCTCTCAAGTGTCAGAGAAGAGTAGCCTGATGTCCTGTAAATGTTACAAATCCTTCCATTCATGGAAAGGAGTTGCAATTCAGTGGAGGCTCCCACTCATGGAAGTGGTTTGTGATTTTTTGCAAATTCCCTGTCTCACTGCTATCTTCCAGAACAAATGTTCACAGTCAGTGAGGGAAAGGGCAACTGGGGAAAACCACCTCTCTTCTGTGAGTGGAACACTGCTCATAGATCTCTGGATCAAAGGCACTCAATTCACACTGTAATCAGGCCATTTACTTTTCCCATTTGGGCTATAGCAGCTCTCATAAAAGCTTGTTTCTGAGACATAGCAGAACAGAAAGTGAGAATGATATGAAACTTTCCCCATTCTTTCTATACGTTCTTCTTCAAGAAACTGCTAAACAGTATGATGTGACAGTATCAGCCACTAATCTTATTTGAAAATCTGAAGTAGTGGAAGCTGGAGTTGGTGAGAGCATGGTGCTGATAACACCAAGGTTGCAGGTTTGCTCCCCATATGGGACAGCTGCATATTCCTGCAGGGGGTGGACAAGATGATCCTCAGGGTCCCTTCCAACTCAAGCTTCGTTCTTCTTTTATCCCATCTTAACATAAGCTTTGGAATCCAGAATAACGGTAGCTATATCAGTTACAATTCATAAAAGAATTAGGTGCTTGAGGCTGCAATCCAAAATGCAGCTATCATTACTTTACATTACTATCATTACTTTAACATATTACTTTTAAGTAAACATACATAGGATTGCTTGTAAGTATGCAGAACTGTTAGACTGTGAACATCAACAATACATTAAAGGTTAGATGAAAGCCGTTTGATGAAAAATCCATTTTTACATAAATCAGTGGTTTAATGCTGTATTGCACTTTCCTAGTGCAATGATTTGCTTTCTACTATTGTCATTGATAATAGATATTTTCTCCATCATTACTTGAAAGAGTTATTGAGCTTTCCTTTCCAATATCAAAGTACAGGCATAAAAACAAAACACTGCTTTATAGCAAATGTTTTGACTTTTCCTTGTGAAAAGTGGTGACTGGCACTGAGAGAAAAATGTGCGTTTCAACCATGATTGTGTTTAGGTCAATTATGCCATCAAGTAGTTCAATATCAATACTTAGAGCAATTGAAATGACATGTAAATTAGCTAAAGGAACCTCTACAGAAATAAATATATTGAAGTCAGTTAATTTTATTCTTATTTAGTATTTAGAATGTCAATTTTAATATGCATTCTTCACACAGCGAAATCACAAGATTTATAAAGATATTTCTGGATTATGGATAGAAGGAAAAGCGCACATCTTACATTATTCATAATCTTTCAATAGTAAATGAAGCAGTTGTTCACTTGGCAGACTACAGTAGATTAAAACTTCTCACTATGTTTGTCATTAAAAAGCACAGAAAAGGAACTGGCTTAAGGTAAAAAAAATCCTGTGCTAGCCTTTAAAAAGAACATCACTTAGCTGCATGCAACAATAAGTAGTGCCAAATGAAGTAGTCACCGACAACTTTAAACGTTTATAGAAAAGCACTTTTTGAACAGACTTACCGAGGATTCTGTTCTTCCAACGACAGAAAACCACATTTTAACTCCAGAAATACAACTCTTCAATCCTTTCTCAGCCTTCGACTACAACCCAAACATCAGTCTGCCAGATTTTCCAAAACACCCAGCAAGACAGCTCTGAACTGGACACTGATATAGCATAGCATTTATCAACACTAGTTACAACCAATACAATATTCCAACTCTTTGCACAATCAGTTATGCTACTCTGCCTTTAGTTTATC
Source organism: Podarcis melisellensis (assembly GCF_964234715.1). Taxonomy (NCBI): domain Eukaryota; kingdom Metazoa; phylum Chordata; class Lepidosauria; order Squamata; family Lacertidae; genus Podarcis; species Podarcis melisellensis. The sequence continues at coordinate 49,709,931 of NC_138530.1, forward strand.
ATTAAGAGCTTTATTAAACTATAGGCACTGCCTAGAAAAATCAAGGCGGCCTTTTCAGTAAGATACAGAAAATCCAAATTAAACAGGAAGTAAGTGCTGGCCCACAGATGGGAAGAAGTCGTATGCTAACCCCTCCCCTCACTCCCCATCCCACCCCGTGATATATTTTTAAAGTAAACTGCATGCACACACTGCTTCCAAATCATCTGGATTTCATAAAATGTAACCACAGTGTGGTTGGAAGTCAGGCAGCATTTAACATCGAAACATCTTTCAGGCTTAGAGCACTAAATTCTGCCCTTAGTCTCTTAGTATTACTGCCCCCCTGACCCCCGAGCAATCCAGCCACTACCACCAAAAAAGTACTCCTGCTATAGAAAAGTCTTGCAACAGAAATGAAGCATCAGCGAGACCACTACTGGAAACCATTACATCAATGGTAGGTAATTTATTCTGTTCCTAATGCGGTACTGGAAACGTGGCTATTGCCTTTTCAAGCCAGTGTGGCTATGCTCACTGGTACTATGACAGAGAACAGCTCATGTTCCTAACTACATGCTAACAGCTAGAAGAATTATTACTACACCTCCTGGAAAACACAGACAAGATTTGAACTGGAAGTCCCAATCTCTTGGCAATAGGTGAATGGTTTCTGTTTGCCCTCTGGAACCATGCCTATCAGATAATTTGAAGTTCCTAGGGCATCACTAAATTCCTCTAGAAACTAATTTATACTGATTTACCTTGGTCTGTTCCTAGAAATAATGCTGGGTAATGGCTCCAGGGATCTGTCAAGCCAGCACTCTAGTCAAGAGGCCAGACTACCACTGATAAGACAACTGGCTATTTCACAACACCATAAGATGTTAACAGCAACAATATTTATCACCTCAAAAAAATGAAAATCATTAATAATGTAAAGCTGAAACTCATACAAGTTTAAAAGTCTATATTTGGGGCTCTTGCTTTCTCCATTGCAGATGAGATGACCAGAACTTTTCTATTTGCCTGGATCCAGAGAATGCAACCTTTATGTGGAAGCAGGCTTAAGAACGCATCCCTATTGCGGATAATTTGTGAATGTAATTTGGACATGCATAGGAATTCAGGACCATCCCTAGCAAATTGCTCTGGAACTCAATCCTTTGGGCGGCCACACACATGACCAACACAGTCCCTTTCCTGGGCCACCTTACCCTGGTTGCTTAGCTTCTGAGGAAGCAACCCTTTCTTCAGATAAAGGGGAGGAAAGTGCACCAGCACTGATGCTGTGTTAAAATGGCAAAGCAATTTGGGAGTTGAGGTGAGGAAGAGGCATGGGAGTGGCAGTGGTAGCAACCATGACCATCCAGAGGGAACGCTGGAGTGGAGGTTGCCAGAATTGTGACCATGGACACAGTGGTGCCCTTGAGGTCTTCCCCTAGGGCTCACCAAGCCTCTGAGGCCTTCTTCCCATTCAGCAACCCTTTCACCATGAGGTAGGTTTTCTTTTTCTCCCTTGAAAAGTATACAGAGCCAAAGGAGAAAGTTAGAAAAATGGTGTATTTTCTCACTTCCTCTTTCTGCTCTAAGTGTTTTTCTACTGAATATGACTTTTACAGAGATTTGTTGAAAAAGTGAAGTGTGTGCACTCTCTCTCTCTCTTCCTGGATAGATTGTGTGATTTCCTGATTCAGGGAAGGTAGAAAAGAAGTGGTCAGAGGGTGTGATGTCCACAGCACTTGCTCAAAAATCTAAATCTGTCCAGAGGCCTTAAAAAGTTGAAAATCTCCCCTCTAGAGATTTCTAGTATGCAAACTTGCCCTGTGTCCTGCACTTGCCAGAAACAGCCCTGCCCACATTCATACTCTGGGGCAACTAACCATGTCCAAAGTAAAAATGAATCAATCAGCAAAAATATCACTAAAGGTACATAAGAATAGTCTGAAGTAGTCACCAATTAAAAATTGCCAGATATTTGCACATCTTCTAAAATACGTTTAATAATAAAGCTACAAAGATCACTCTCATTCTTTTACACTCGATACATATAAACCACTCAGAAGAGCCAGTTCTTTCTTCCCTTCTGAAACCAAGCAAAGATATAATACTTTGGAAACAAGAAGCACCTTAATAGTCAAAAATGCTATATACATTTAAAGAGACTTTAAAATACCACCACTGAGGTCGCAGATTAGTCCCATTAAAAATTGTCATTTCCCTCTTGCAACCACCTAGCTTGAATAGGTTTAATTCTTTTCAAGATGAATTATGACTGCAGAAGGCGGCGGGGAAGGCTGCTACACCTGTATTCCTGCCAGAGACTCTTTCAAACTAGGCAATGTCACTTATGACAGTGGTCAGTGCTGACATAGCAAGCTGTTCATTTGTATCTTAATAGCAGAACACAAAAGTGAATGACTTGCTTCTGGCTTAAATGATGCAAGATCATTATTTAATTCAACAGTACAGATCTTAACATTTCTTCCCTGAAATATAAATGCTGTTTTAGAACACTACCACCTACCATCTATCTCTTTACATTTGTTAAATATGTGGCAGCTTTACAATACTGGTACAGTGCACCATCTGGTGGTTGGAAACTGGTGGCACAATAATTCACATTAGAATGAAAAGTCATCAGGGTGAGCCTCTCTGCTGCCTGTTCACTCCCCACACCTCAGTCAATAGGATGAGATGCAATTCAGTTACTCACTTTATGGCTATCGTGGACAAAATCAAAACGAGAAGAGAGGGACACTGGGAAGGGGGAAAGGGATGGTTTAAGACAATGGGGGATATCTGAAGGGAGGAACACTGAGGATTGGGGGGAAAACAAGGAGAAATAATGGAAATGGGTACAACACAGAGGTCAACATGAAAAAGCTAACACAACAAAGCCTTTCTCAACTCCCTTCTTACAGTACTCAAGGCTTGCTTTAAATCGCCACTTTACCCCCTTACGTCTCTTCATTGTTGTCTCCCTCTTTCATTCCTCAGCTACCTCGTGAATGAGATAAAGGAGCCCTCAAATATTACTCACTCCTGGTACCATGTATGTACAGATTCAATGCAGTAATTTAGTACTGTACAAGTATTTTATTAACAAGCAAACACCATAGATGTACAAGATCCATCACTTAACCATCGTTAACTGAATCAGCTGGCAGTCTTCAAAATTCTATCCTTAAAGGTACAGTAACATTTGTCTGCAGAAGCAGGAGGGGGAGGAGGTACGAAAATAGGAGTGAATATGAAAGTGAGGGCATGAAAGGGGCTGCAAAACAGGAGGAAATAGCGACTTCAAAATTGGGTGGAAGGTGAAAGGGGTGCTTAGTAGTTGCAACGTGTGGAGGAAAGATGAGGGTGGTCTGTGTGCGAGAAGGGTTACAGAGAGAAGGCATGGGCATGGAGGTAAAAAAGGGCTACAAAACATATTGATAGGGCAGACAATTCAGCAAGTAATGTGCCTTGCTGGGGGTGGGGGTGAGTGGAGCAAGCAGGAGGACAGAGCTTTCTAGTATATTTATATATTCATACCTTAGCAGCCACAATGCTCAGACCCATCCCATTTTGTTTCTTTAGTGTCACAGTGATTATCTCAGGTTCCTTCCTTAAGGGATGAGCCTACAGAAACAAAGCACAGATTAAACTCTATATTCCACGACACTGAGCACAGCAGTAAGAATTCCTTCTGGGTACTTTAATACACTTACAGGTAATTCTGCTCTTAGCTTACTTCTACGTTGCAAAATAAAACACTTTGAATAGCTTAAGTAAAGCACTAATATGCTATGCTGCAGGAAAAATATAGTAAATGCAATCATCTGCATTTTAACTCTCTAGTGCCACCCTAAATAACAAATTGCATATGGTTAAACTACAGTTTATGTCCTCTACCATAATGTCCAGAAGATAAGTACTTGCCAGGTCAGCATTATCTTGCGACAGATGACTTTCATAATCTGCACCTTCAAAATATATTGTCCAAGTTCCTGGTGAACGTGGATGAGGTGTCAATCTGCAGAAACCTAGAAGGGGTAGGGTGGGGGAGACAATTTGAGAGGTAATTTGAGAGTCCACAAAAAAAAGGTAATTTGAGAGTCCACAAAAAACAACAACAATGCAAACAAATGGTTCATCACTAAAAACAGTGTTGATCATAAATGTGACAAGTGCTTTTAAAAGATGAAGGAGGCAACACAGAATGTGCATCACATGATAATACAAATCTGGAAAGAAGACACTCCTTTTCTTGATTTAAGGGATGCCCAAATAAAATCTCCATGACAACAAAAGTTGCTGAAATCCTGCATAAAAAATAATGGCAAGAAGAGATTTCCAAACATCTAAAGACAAAATGAAATTTTCTTAGCTGAACTACAGCAGAGGAAGCATTTTCTGTCCCTGTACAAGACTGAAACGACTAACCTCTTTGGCAAAGTGGATCTAAAAATTCTTGCAGCCCATTTGGGATGTTTCTGACAACATCACATGAGTAACCATCTTCTGGCAGAAGAAAGGGTAGCTGTAGATCAGGGTCCTCTTCTAACTGTACCTCTCTACCATCACTTCGAGCCAGCTCATCTGCGGTGTTTTCTGCCACTGCTACAACATTTTCTATTAACTCCTAGTTTAGTGGGGGGAGGGGGGGAGAGAGTAAATAATGCTGTACATGAGAATCCAATAATATAAAGTTTTCATTTTATACTTTAGCCACCCCAAATTAGCAAATGCAAAAGATGTATGTGATATGTTTAGGTTGATGTTGTCTGAAGCAGATACAAGAGGCAAAAGCTTTTGTTCAACTGTAGCTGTGAGCTTTAACTTTAGTTTCATCCCACCTGCAGGTGCCCTTTAAATGAAATTCTTCAAATTATTAGAAATATATTAAACATCTGTGATCAACGAGTAATACAAAGGGAATTATTATACTGATACCAAAACAAGAATTGCAAGCATTCATTTTTGCAATAGGAGGAAACTGATTTATACTGGATGTTACATATTTGATTAAATCTGTATTTTGAAAAGCAGGAAAAATAATGAAGGGAGACGTTAGGTTTTTAACCTACAGTTTGACTATTTAGCTCTAATAGTTTTTTTGCTCTCGCCACCCTCCCACCTACAATTCAAGAACTTCTAGCAAGCTACTCTACAGATGTATTCCTAAGAGAAATAAGAAAGTTTCATAAATAGAATACTGCAATGTGTCCCAAAATTGGAAACACAAATAAGTCCAAGAGCACTGAAAATGCATCATTAAGCTATCTGTTGATACTCAAAACAATGAAGCAGATTTATGTGCATCCAATTGATATGTGATTGTGCATGCGAGCACTGCAGCAACCTGGAAATGGGTGGAAAAGGGGGTGTAATGGGGCAGAGCACTGTCATACACAATGACCTGGAACACAACCCCCCTGTATTTTCTTCCTTTTCTATGTGAGACAGAATAGGCTACTCAAGCAAAGAATTACTATCACTATTTTAAAAATGGGGTTCAGATGTCTCAAACTTTTTATTATTTCATAGAGTTAGCATTATTATTTTTTTCATATGCTACCCCGTAACTATATAAAATTTTATAGGGAAATTATGTTATAAATGAATGAATGAATAAATGTCAAGATTAACTCACTGTTGGAATAAATGGCTCATCTGGGGCACAATGATAATTTTGTAGCAAGGCATGCAGTTGTAGAGAATTGAGTTTAAAGCAGGTACTGTTGATATTTGGAATGTCTTCACGTGAATACTTATCCATAGTAAGTAAAGTAGTTGCCTGAAAAAGAAGCACAATTAGTAGAATCACCTTTATTTTATTAAGAAACATGACAGTGGACCCTACACACCAAATTGGGGAGTGGAACCCTGCTCTTGAATGAGTACACATTTTGTGTTTGAAACTCTTAGCACAGGTTTTAAAAAATAAGGCAGTTGGTACAAAACAGCTCTCCTCAGTATGGCAAGAAAACAGACCTCTCTGAGGAAAACCACACTGAAGCAATTAAGCAAATGTACACTCCAACCCTACTTTGCAGACACTGGTTTCATATGACTTCATACAGGTGGCTAAGTCTGAATTTCCATTGTTAAATTAGTAGAGGAAAATCTTCCAAGATAATGCAAGGTAAGCACTTATTTTTCCTATTACTACCAAATACCTACTTGTACTATCCTACTGAGATGACAATCAGCAGCCAGTTCCAAGCCCTGTTTTTCTGCCCAAGCTTCAATGTGCCCCAGCTGCTGCCGGATGATGGCTCCCCAGTAATGTGAACACAATCCTGAATCTGGATCAGTAACCAATCGGTTAAAAAGCCACATGTTGATAAAGTGGAACAGCTGGGAAAAGAGCTGTATGGTTAGTGCGGCGTTCACTCTACATCGCCGCAGAAGGGACATGGCTCCAGTCAGCGTATGCAAGACGTCATCTAAAAGAAAAAATACAATAGTTTACTCAGCTATGCATTTCAGGTTGAGGTACTCTGTTAAGTTAAAGGTAAAGGTACCCCTGCCCGTACGGGCCAGTCGTGTCCGACTCTAGGGTTGTGCGCCCATCTCACTTAAGAGGCCGGGGGCCAGCGCTGTCCAAAGACACTTCTGGGTCACGTGGCCAGCGTGACAAAGCTGCTCTGGCGAGCCAGCACCAGCGCAGCACACGGAAACGCCGTTTACCGTCCCACTATAAAGCGGTACCTATTTATCTACTTGCACTTAGGGGTGCTTTCGAACTGCTAGGTGGGCAGGAGCTGGGACCGAAAAACAGGAGCTCACCCTGCCGCGGGGATTCGAACCGCCAACCATACGATCGGCAGGTCCTAGGCACTGAGGTTTTACCCACAGCGCCACCCGTGTCCCTTCTCTGTTAAGTTACTCAGTGTTAAATATTACATTATGACTGGAAGACATTTGGTACCTTGGTTGTCAAACAGCTTGGGTACAGTGGTACCTTGGGTCCAAACAGCTCCCGAACACCGCAAACCCGGAAGTGAGTGTTCCAGTTTGTGAACATTTTTCAGAAGCCGAACATCTGACATGGCTTCTGATTGAATGCAGGAAGCTCCTGAAGCCAATCAGAAGCTGCGCCTTGGTTTTCGAACGAACTCCCGGAACGGATTAAGTTTGACAACCAAGGTACCACTGTAAATGGTTAATGGGTCAATAGATATGCACAAATATTATATTTATATTGTTGGGCACTGCCACAGTACATGGCTTAAAGAAACTTCCAAGTGGGAAGGGTCATGCATTACTACACACAAATAATGTATTATTACACACAAATACACGCACAGTTACATTCTAACATACAATATTGGGAAAGGTGGATTAGATGTCAATGGCTGCCATGCAGCTTGCTGATGACAAACTCCTCACAAAGTACAGTACGTCTTATTGTACGTGCAAAAAGACATTGCATTTCCCTGCAATATATAAGGTCTCCCACCATGTTCCTCTCATGACAGTTGACCTTATGCTCAGTACATTATATCATAAAGTGATCTAACCTATTTTAGGCCTTTGAGGATTATTTTCTTCTGGATCATCAAGAAATGCAGGCATGTAGTTGTTAAGCTCTGACTGAAGACAATGAACCAAATATCTGAAAAAAATAAAATTTTGTATAAATAGTAATATTAAGGCTTCCACCCATTTAAAGAATATTTAGATTCATGAACATAGAAATTAGGCTGATGAAAACCTGCAGCCATGGAAAAAAATGAATTTACCTAAGTGTCAACAATTCAACTCTCAGGACAATCCTGCACATATCTCAGTGTCCCACTGAGTTTACCAGGCCTTACTCCTCAGTGTGCTTAGGACTGCATCCTCACTATCTATTATTCACCAAGTTTCCTGAGCAATTTTCCAAGAAACAGATGCATTGAGAAATATTGCTGCACTAATACTGAATTAAAAATACCAAACTGTGCCAAGTCAATTCCTGTTATATTTTGAAACTGACTATGATTTTTATGGGATTGTACCCAGGGGATGTTAGGAGAAGAACTGAGATCAACAACAATCTTATGGCACTTTATTGTTTTGTTGCAACTGACACTGGAAATAGTTACAATGAGACTTAAGCTAGTGATGACTAACTTGTCCCACAGATTTCAGTGGGACTACAACTTGACTTCTTCCGGATTCAACCCAAAACTGTTAAGGAAAAAGGCGGGGTATGTGTGTTTTGATGTGGGGTGTCACATTCCCCCCCCCCTTTCCAGTGGAATCCTAACATATAATCTACTAGCTCAATTACACAACACAGATTGCTTGAATCTGGAAAAATAACAAAAGGAGTTTATTTTTTTACTTCTAATTACACAGGTCGCTTGTACATTTCACTCTTAATATAAATTAATTCTAATAAAGAATCTTCAGATTTTTTACTGTGCCCAAGTATAAGGATGAACTCCTCCTCACTTAGAGCATAATAAGATGCACAATGCACCAGTAGATAAAGCACCTAACAGATATAATAAACAAATGAATTAACCAACTTTCATTTTTTTAAAAATAAAAACATTGGTGATAGCCAATTAATTATACACTGAGTAGACCCACTGAAATAAGTGCAATAAAGTTCATTGATTTCAATGAGCTTACTCTGGGTATGACTAATATTGGATAACACTCAATATCTGCTTTTAAAGGCATTTGGAAATAAGAATGTACAGTATAACTCTTCCTGAATAAGGAAAAACTTGATGAACGTACTATATACAGAAATCTGATTATCTTACTTGAATGCCATTTGAACTAGGTGTGCCAAAACATCTTGCGCATCTAAGGTGATTCGGCTAAGCTCTCGATCCTGCTTAATGAAGTTTAGCAGCTCAGATGCATTTGCCATCCAGAAAGCAAGTGACCCTGCAATATTCTTCTGTTTCTGAAAATATTTTTCGAAAAGTCTTGTAAACATCAAAAGGAAGCCTTCCTCTGGCAATTCAGCTTGCATTCATTATCAAAAGGCTCTGTTTAGATAGACCAGTACCCCCTCTATATTATCAAATGTAACTCAGTTACCAGATATTTGCAAAGAATTTCTATGAAACTGTAAGTAATAGATGCTGGACATCTTGCAATTGCTTCAAATTACAAGTAATATTTTAATGATAAATTATTAAATATTCCAAATGCCATTTGTGAAATGGAGTTAGCATGTTGTCATGAAATGCAGAAAGCTTAGATGTATGCATTATCTGGTAATCTGTATGTGCGCAAGCACATGTTGACTAATGCCCATTGACACCCAGATACTGCTAGCCACTGGCTTTGACACCAAGCAACTCAGTATCGAGTACTGATCTATCTCACCATTTCCCGACCACAAATGCTAGGCCAGGCAACCTCAGATGAGATCCAAAGAACAGAACCACAGACAAAACAAAAAAAAGGGAAGAAAAAGAACTTTTGTCATTATGTCTCCATACTGAAGTGCGTTAAGCAGAAATTATGGAATGCTGATAGGCTGCGCAGTCAAAAAAGGATTTTAGTACTGCATGTTCCAGCTGCTGAATGAGGGTTATGAACTGTTCAATCCAGCTGTAGAAATATTGTATTTTTACATGGAAGCAGCATGAGAAACTGAGCTAAGCCAACACAGCTAGGATCAGTTCCCAGCAATATATCCTACCTGATCAACCTGGTCTACCTCCTGGAGAAAAACGAAGGAAATCAAACAGAAGAAAGAAACTTGTGAACATTCATGGTAGTTTTCGAAATCAAACACTAAATATGAAGGCACAAGACTTATGCTCAGTCACATTAAAACATTTCACCACCAGATGTGATACAACTGAGAAAACTTTGTGCAATCCTGCAAAGAGTAACATGGAGATCTGCTCCACAGAAGACAACAGAGCCTTTCCTTTCCATGAGAAGGCAGCTTTACACCAGACTGCCAGACATTGTAGCAGTGTAGCCAGGTCAGTTCAGTTTTCATACATTAAACAGAACTAGTAGAAATGGCAGTTTAAGAGCACTCTTCTATGGTTGTGACTGTTTTATCTCCAGTAATTTCGCCACTAGAATTTGTGCACTGACAATTAATCCATCTGATATCTACACTCTTCTTACAAAATTTGTTAAATAATCTTACAGTGATTCTTAATGGACTCTCATAGTGTTTTGTATCATGAATTTCTTTTGTAAGTTTGGATATATGTACACCATCAATATGTGTTTGATTACATCACCCACAAAAACCTGAAAAATTGGCTGTCTTTTCTGGATTTTCACTGAGATACTGCTTGTACAATAGCTTCTTTTAAAAATGCTTTGAATCTAATTACTTGGATTACTATCTAGGAAGGTCTCTGCAAACAGAACTGCAGTGATTAATTGAAATTCCTAAGTTCTTCCTTCTATTTTACCATATGATTGAAGGGAAGCATAAACATAATTATAATAAAAGTTTGGCTCAAGCTCCATGGAAACTATAGAATTTGCATGCAAAGATCAGGTTGAAAACTATACAGTGCAACCTATGTATGTTTACTCACAAATAATTACTACTGTATTCATCCTCCCATGTAGGAATATAGAATTACAGCCTAAATTTAACAGAGGCCAAAGGGAATATGATAGGTGTATATTTTTGTACTTAAAATAATTATGTTTTGTATTACATTTCTGTTCAGTAAAGGGCTGATCAGATTTTTGCAATCAAAGCCAAACTGATAACATTCAATCTATCATAAACTATTCCACAATCTACTGTGAGATTTGCAGATATGCACTCAAAATTGCTAAATGATGCTACAGTCTTGTAAAGGTGTGGAATTGTCTGCCTCAAAATGCATGGTGTGGCACAATACACTTTCTGGAAGAGTTATAGCCTAGTGCCAGGAGGCAGCAGTAGCATGTTGCTTGGAAGAGGGAATTCTACCTCCCAGCAGCACTGCGCTCACAACAGGGATGGACTGAGGGCATTCCAGGTTGACATTAGTGTCTTGTAGGTACATGCACCTGTGAGATGCTGATGACACCAACCCAGAGCTCCCCTGACCTCACCACTGCCCTGCCGCATACCAGTGCACAAGACCACCACCACCAGGAAGGTGCTGCTACCGCCCCATACAACCCTCAATCGCTGCTGCTGCCAGGAAGGTTCTACTGGCTTCAATGGGATAGATCTCCATATTATTCAGAGAGTGTAGGACAGGCAGAACTGCGTGCCAAATCTATAGCACTACTAACATAACAGGGAGACAGGTGAAGACAGAAATAGGACCATTTAAAGGAAAATACAAGTGGAGCCATAATAAATGAATTGCTTTCACAGACAAGTATGTTTTAATTGAAAAATTAAATCTTGGACACAAAAAACTAAAAAATAAAAACCCTGAGTGATGCTGCTGCTGCTGCTCACTTTGGCACCACGTGTACCAAAAATAAAAACTGAGTGACAAGCAAGCTATTTGCAGTTGAACACCTGAATTTTCTTTTAAATATAATTACTTACAATCATTCAAAAAACAATAACTGCTTTTAATATGAATGCATAAATGAGCATATATAGGAGACAGTGGGTTGGATCCAGTTCCCCCTCCATGTTCCGAACTCTTTCTGTTCCTAAAAGTAATTGTGAACCAGAGGAGCCTCCCCTGCAATCCACATGCCACTTCCCACATGGAGGTTTTCTTAACTATTCACAGTAGTTTACAAGGCATACACAAGGCTGCAAGGGGAAGGAGGATTCCATAAAAAGTGTCTTCCTCCAACAGAGCTCCACCCATGAGAATTCTGGATTCAATACATAAAAAAGAGGTGTAGCCAATGTGGGGCCTTCCAAATGTTGCTGGACTCCAACTCTAGCCTGTATGTATGGTGGTCAGGGATGACTGGAGTTGTAGTCCACCACTACCTGAAAGCATCATGTTGACTACCCCTTCTGTAGACAACAGCATGGAACCAAATTTTGAGCTCAAGACCCATGCTGGCAAAGAATGTTACCCAATCTGAGTCCTACTCAGATTAAACCTATTGAAATTAATGGACTTAGGCAACAAATGAAACCGAAAGGTTGGTGTACGACACCAGTCCTACTCAAGAGTAGAAATTAATGGAAAAGACTAAGGTTTATTAATTTACTCTGAGTAGAACCTAGCTAAATGCCAATTAAAATGCTTAAATACAGGTGCTTTCTAGTTTTCTAAAACCATGATTATCTGAATCTCTTGTTCAATATCTGACATAAAGATCTATACGCAAGTAAGAGAATCCTGTTACTGATCTTATTTTTGTTTTAGAGGACCTTGATTAGTTTTTTGTTTGTTTGTTTTACACTGCAATTGAAATAATTTTGTGTGGTATTTATAAACTAGCCTGTGATATCCATTATCATATTGGCTATGTGATTGCAGCCACAGCTATCAAGTTAAACAATCCTGCTAAAAGCAAAGTATTTATTTTTGGAATAAAAAAAATTAAGCTACGAAAATGTATTCACAGAAATTCTCTTAAAACTGCAGCTCACCTGTATAACTCCTTCCATCATGCTCACCATCTTGTTGACTATTGCAATGACTTTGTGAGTACGTTCAGCAGGACTGATGTCAGGTCTGTACTGGCTTGACAATACATACCGACATGCCATATACAAAACGTATGTAGGAGACAGCTTAAAATGAACTGTTGAGCTATTGGTGTAATTTATAATGGCAGACAAAAAGGAATCTTCAGCTGCAAAAACAAGATAAACCAAGATCAGATGAATTCGTAACTATTTATAAGCAAGGTTTATTCCGTGCCCTTCACCACCAAGTCCCAGGATGGCTCACAGAATATACAATTATATAAACAGCTTAAATCATTTCAATTATAAAACACATAAAACTGTTCCAAGTGGAACAGAACAATACAGATTCAGCAAAAGAGGTTGGTCCCTCAGTACAAAATACCTTAATTGTCAAAGGCCAAGTTAAAGAGGTGCATCTTCAACATACAGCAAAAGGTGTACAAGGAAGATGCTGGACACATTTCTGTGGGGAGGAAGGTCCACAATTCAGGGGCTGCTACAGAGAAAGCACTCTCTTGGGACATCATACCCTCCATTTCTAAGGGTAGCAAGAAGTTCTGAGAGCTCTCTCTGCATATCCAAAGACTCTGAAGATGGTTTTGCAGATACTTGGGGCCTAAGTTGTTCATTGCTTTAAGCTGCAATGTGAACACCTTGAATTGGGTTTGGAAACAAACTGGCAACTAGTGCAGCTATTTCAAAACGAGGGTTATATGAACCCCAACCAGTAATCTGGCTGCTATATTTTGGATCAGTTGATTATCTTAAATTGTCTTGCAGGGCAGTCCATATAGAACACACCGGCCTACTGCGAAGTGTAGAGTGGCCAGATGTTGCTGTAATTTGCAGAGCAGGCCACTGAAGAAAACGGACCACTACAGTATACTGATTTGCATGAGGCTAACTTTTTAATAGGTTGAGATCTTTATGCCAAAGAAAGTGTGACTTATCTGAACTAAGAAAAATACCTGGGAGTGATTCTTGTAACCTTTGGGGGAGGGTGTAGAAATATTTTGAAGGTACATAAAGGAACCTCTGCAAATGGCTCTGCAAATATACAACTTCAGGATTTTTTTCTCTTAATTTTTTTTAATTATTATTTTCAACAAAATTTATATAGCGGTTGATTTTAGTAAAACCTAAGTAGTTTACAAGTTTACTTAGTAATACCTAAGCAGTTAAACTCCCAAAGTAGTTTAAAATTCTTGATAAAACCAGTGCCTTTATTTAGCGCGAGAGCTGCTTCTATTTCTGACTTCATCTCTTACTTCTACTTTGTGGTCCCGTGGAAAAGGCATAGGATTGATAGCTATAACCTTTAACAACTATTACACTTTGTAGCATTTCACTGGCTTTTGTAAGGAGTATGACTGGGACTGAGGGGGAAATGTGACCACTGTAACTTTTTGAACTGCTTGCATATTTGAAGTTATCTATAAGAATGAAATAAAAATTGTTAATAAAAAAAATGTCACACCTAACCAGATTTTGTTTGAAATGTTAATACTTACAGCTTTCCCTGAATTCAATGCTTGCAGGTAATATCAATTCAGGTCCATGTGCATCCTGAGGTCTACAGACAGAAAGCAGATCTTTAAAAGTCCAGTTTAAAGAGTGAAAATTAATTCCACTATCAAAAGATACAGACTTTTCCAAAGGCTTTGCTTCTGGGACTTTATTCACCATATTTGTTCACATGAACTGAAAAATACAGTACTGGGGGCAAAAAATATTGATTCTCCCCTCTTCTTGTTAGATTCACTCTCAAGTTCTACTTGATCATTAACAAGACAGATCATGAACTGAAGGTCTGCATTATAGATGAATATGAAATTTTAATGAATTTGCAGTGCACAAGGCAGCCTGTCAGCTGCTGTAAACAGCTCATGTTACACACACAGGCCCCTGCATGAGGCTACATAAAAGAAGAACGAGAGGTTAGCTTACTAGCACCACACTAAATCCACAGGTGCTACTACAATGTAATAGATACAACCATTTCAAAAACTATGTTTTTATGAGACCTGGAAGGCTGGGTCATATGCAAGTAGGTCACTTAATGAATGACTAATAGCTTAATATGTGAACTAATGTGACATAAAGTGACAGGGAAAATTAACTGTGGTTTTATACTTTAAACAGCCCGTTATCACTTTCAAATGTGTAAACCAGAGAGTCTCTGGTTACAAGATGAAGTATGTGTCTGTAACGGAAGTGACATTTACTATTGCCTACTGACTGGAGGGCAAGCCATTTTTTCAAATCAATCGAACAGCTCCACATGAACAGAAGTTATTAATATTGCAGTTGTTGTATAAGGGATTATTATGATGACCGGAATGTAATGGAAATTAATAAGATTTTGGAACACAGAAATAAAGCAAATAATCAAGCCATCAACCCTAGCATGCGGGAGGCTACATTAGCAAAATTATATAATTCGGTATTCAAATGATTGGTATTAATAATTGTATTATAAATTGGTATTGTTATAATGAGGCTATTATTGAATTGTAATTGAAAACTAATAAAAAATACTATTTTAAAAAAATCAATTCAACAGTACTACCCTGCAACTTGAAACCTTATGTGGTCATACTTTTCCATTACCAGTAAAAGTTTCCCCATTTTCTCCAGTAACACAAGGCTATTGCCAGCCATTTCAAATGTGTACTGAGTTTAAATCAGAAATAAGCATATATTTCTCTTGACATTGCATAAGAAACTGACAACCTGAAAATGCCCATTTGAAAATAGATGCAGCAAGTCGTTTATCATCATGGTCTCTGCTCACTAATCTCTTTCAACTCAGTTAAATTTGTACTTGGGAACATTTAATTAGATCTGCCTTCATTCCCTCTTTTGACCATAATTTAATATGGCAATGGCTTCCCCAGCTATTCTGCTGCCAGTTACACTTAAATATATGTCTGAGTTGCACAACTCCCCCTTTTAAAGCAATATAATGACTGCCTTAGCTCAGACAGATTTCACATTACATTTGAACACAATCTGAATCATGACTATTGGCAGGACTATGAAATTGTGATTTGTATTTTGCTATCTCTTTTACATGAGAAATTCCTGAAGTGGTTTGAAACCTAATACAGTACAGTATTCAAAACATGTAATCCTATCTATGGCAAATGCAGTTCTGAAAGTGCAAAGGCTTTCCCCAATCCAAATAATGCAAAAGACCCACTTGTTTCTGAAAAGTTGTATTATCCTATTACCACACCTGCGTCTAAAGATTTGGCAGACAGCCTGATATTTATACATATTTTAATGCTCTTTTGCTAAAAATGAAATGCACCATGTCTTGCTTTATTCAAAAAAACCAACACCCATGGAATCCTTTGTAATTAAATATTTTGCCTTAAAAAAATATTAAACAATTCTGCATCTTACATCTACATCCTAGCCTTAAAAAAAATATTAAACAATTCTGCATCTTACATCTACATCCTACCATATTCTGTCCTGCTTTTGTAGTAAAATGAAGTTGATTATCAAAATATACAGTCTGCCCATATCACCCTTAGAAATTGAAAAATGTTATTTGGTACCTGCCATCCTGCCTGTGGTAATCCTGCTGTTCTATTCTGATCATTGGCTTGACCATGCCTCGTTCAGCTGTGCTGGATGCCGACATTCTGTCACTATCCAATCTGTTGGTACTCTGTTCCACACAAGATTAGAAGCATTTATCACAAAACATATCAGAGATTTGCCTTGCCCACCCTTCCTCTGCAACTATAAGTTAATGTTGGACACATTTTAGGTTGTACTCTTTATTCATGTGAGAAGTGAGTTCCAACAGTGCACTCCAGGACAGTGATCCAAGACTGCTTTGAAAGGTACAGAAATTCAATAAGGAGGTTCCTTGATAAAACTATCTGAAAAGGTTGATTTTCAGTTTAAAAATCCTTTTTTTACAAGACCTAAATGAAGTTCATATAGAATGAGAAACCATACTTTAAATTAAGCAAAACTTCCTATGATGGCTAAACCTAGGGAAACGTGGTTTGGTAAGCTATGATTAATGAAGTTATGAAACCTTGCTCTGATCCTGCCTAGTTCTGACTAGCCATAGTTTAAACTGACCAAAGTTCCAAGTTTGGATGTCACAGGGAAGTGTCATAATATCCCATCAGAAGCTTTCAATCTCCTTCTCTTGTATATATACATCCGAAGAGGAAAGAAAAAATGAATCCCTGAGGCTTGTGCATATAAAATAAAACTATGATAACACATGAAGCCCTAAATACGGTTTAGTAATACTTACTAAAAATCTGGCCATGAAGTCAGTCAGTAAGCTTTCTTCCAAAGAGTAGAGGCTTACTACTCTCTAAAGAAAGCTTACTGACTGACTGACTTCACGGCCAGATTTTCAGTATATATTACTAAAACGTTTTTAAATTATCAGTTGTAAAATGACTTAGCACATTTCTAGGCCTGGTGACAATTTGTTACCTTGCTTGCAGGCAATCCTGTTCCACTATGGACATCTCCTTCCAAATCAAATGTGGTTTCCTGTACAACTCTAAAAAGACAACATACATTCAAGAACTAATTATTAGCAACATATAATATCCAGATACACAGCACAACAATGTTTTGACTAATCATTTTCAAAGAATGACACTATAGGTAAAGGTAAAGGGACCCCTGACCATTAGGTCCAGTCTTGGCTGACTCTGGGGTTGCGGTGCTCATCTCGCTTTATTGGCCTAGGGAGCGGCGAACTGCTAGGTTGGCAGGAGACACTATAGAAATGACACTATAGAAAGGTCACTAAAAGAAATTTAGGAAGTTACTTCAAAACTTCCACATTTTAATCTGTTCTGCTCATTGATATTCTTACCATTATTTTATTTGTTGTACTTATTGTTGGCTCTCATAGTCATTTTATGGAAAGGCAGTGCAGAAATGTTATAAACAAAACTCTCTCTCTCTCTCTTGCAAATACAAAGATAGTTCAACACTTGTTTCTTCATGCTACTACAGTTCAGGGACCACTGTGATTTCCATCATGCCTTACCTCATGACATATAAAGAATACATTTAAATGCATGTAATATGAAAGGTGTGCAGCATTTTCTTCCAAGTATCCTTGGTTTTATAAAATTATAACATTTATAAAATTATTATAGTATAGCATGGAGCCTTTAGCTATGTTGACTTTGCTCTTTTATTAATGGAACTCTACAACACAACATTAGTTTTAAGTATGAATTAAGCAACTGGAAATTCCAAAAGATTTCACAAGATGGAGCAAGAGTATTAAACATTAGTAAGAAGATAATTGTATTCTTATCAGGGTTGCCACTTGAAAAATGAAACATTGCTATGCCATCACCATCTTAAATAATTTCCTGAGTTTGGGATTATTGCTTGAAAATGGTGATTTACCCAGCTTTGAGTCGTGAACTTTTCACCATGTGTCCTGCATCTAGACGTCCTTTAGGAATGTGATCTTGAATGGGATCCACAAATTTAAATACATGAGAGGTCCCAAACTGAACCTTCATACCACTTTGCAGCATAGTCGTCTCTGAGATCCGCTGACCTTCTACATAAGTCTCGGCATCAATGCTTCTTGGGGTAACTGTAACAACTCCATCCATATTAGTGAGGTCACAATGATGAGGCTGAATTCCAGGACCAAACAACTGAAAATAAATAACCAAAATTTAGAAGCAGCAAAACTGATACCAGGTGTGTGTTTTTTTAAAAAAATAAAACCTATGCTAATATGTACATATGTGTTTTGGTTTAAATAAGCAAAGTACTTTTTTCAATATTAATTGCATTAGGTCAGCATCAGTTTCCTCAAAATGTAGCATGAGTGATGGGATCAAGTATCTTTCAGAAACCACCAAAAGCTGCCATCTGTGAATGCATGTAAGGTGATGAGTATAATGATTGGGTAATAGCAACATTAACTGAAGAATAACTATGTTATCTTGTAGAAAAATACAATACCATCTAGCATCCGTGCTAGTCCACACACATACGTTTACAACTTTCAAAACTGAAGCATTTTTTATTATATTTTTCCTGGTTCCCACTTCATTAATATTTTTCAGTACACAACTGAACATGAAACTAAGTAGTTATGATAGAAAGGGTTGACCAGTAGCATTTAAAAATATTGGGCTGTATCATGCTCAGAAAAGATCCCATTGAAATTAATTAATCTAAGGTAGTCATGTCGATTAATTTAAATGGGAGCACAGGGAACTACCAATTGTATGGCGGTTACGTTCCTGACACCCGCGCTTTGGAAGAATGAGCATAAGCCCACTCCACCCAGTTCTGCCCCTGGCCCACCTCCTTTTCCGGCTACTTCCAGGTCGTCACACATAAATTGGTCATTGCCTGTATGTACTTTGAGTGGGACTAACAATGAATACAAGCAACTGGATACAGTCAACCACCCAGATCGCCAAACTGTCTAGGTTCTGAAAGTCTGGAAAGTATATCATTCCTCTTCCCATGGTCACACAAAGGTTTCAGCACAATTCAATGTCAAAACAAATGATGGGTTGTTGCAATGATAACGTTGCAAATTCATGGGGGTAACCAGAATTTTTATTAGGGGGTACAGACATTTTGTTTGGAGGGGGCCCCAGAACCTCAGTTTGCTATGTATTTTTATTGATGTTTATTGATGAGGGGCAGCTGCCCCTCCCTGCTCCCCTTGGCTATGATCATGGTTCCAATGGCTTTAGGATTGTGCACTCTCCTTCCCCCCGGGGTGGGGGGTCTAAAGTTGCTCTTAATAATAAACCAATTTTATTGTCTGATCCAAATATGGGAGACTGCAGCTTGCATAAACCAAACTCTCTTTCTTGACTCAATAAACGTTTCCTACCTGTATGGAGTTGTCATCAAATTTTTCTGTACCAACTTCTGTCACACTTAACTGCAGACGATAGAGCTTTGGTTTATCTCTTGAGTCAGAGCCATCTGCAAGTAAGAACAAGTTATTTTGTTTGCAAAAGTAACTAAAGCATGTAATTTTTTTTAAAAAATGAATATACACAAGGACATTGCATAACAAAATGCCATTGCTGGAATTCCAAAGCATATTTCAATTAAGCTTTAAAAAAGTATTTATTTCAGTAGTTATGTTTATGTTATTATACATAAATCCAGGAGATCTTCAAATAACTAATACTAAAAACATATAAAGACATACTAGCACTTGGAAATTTGAGATAATACAGGAAGAAACATTAAATATACTGGATGACATCCAACTAAGTCACACTTAAAGTAGATACAATGAAATCAATCAAGTTAAGTTACGCTAAATCCCTTTATTTCAACTGGTCTACTCTGAACTAGATATCATTACCTGGTTGTATCAAATTAAGTGATGCTTGGAGTATACCATTTAAATCAATGGACTTGATTTCAACATGTCTACCCTGAGTATAAGTTGGTATGATAGAATCCAATTGTTTTCCTTACCACAATTTCCAATTTGTACCGTATTTTTCGCCCTATATGGCGCACCAGCCCATAGGGCACACCTCGGTTTTTTGGGGGGAAATGAATAAAAAAAATTATTTTCCCCCCCCAGCCGCAGGGCTGGGGTGGGGGAAGCCTGAGTTTCCCCCGACCCCAGCCCCCAGAACAGGCTGCTATCCGCAAGCCTTGTGAGCCCGGCGGCAACTCCCGCCGGGCTCGCAAGGCTTGCGGACATCTGCGCGAAGCACGGGGCGCCCTCCAGAGGGCTCCCCGTGCTTCGGGCGACAGGCTGCCACCCCAAACCTCCCGCCGGGCGCGCAAGGCTTGCGGACACTCGCCGGGGCTGCAGGCTGCTGCCCGCAAGCCTTGTGAGCCCGCGGGAACTCCCGCCAGGCTTGCAAGGCTTGCGGATAGCTTCCTGAAGCCTGGAGAGCGAGAGGGGTCGGTGCGCACCGACACCTCTTGCTCTCCAGGCTTCAGCAAAAGCCTGCATTCGCCCCATAGGGCGCACACACATTTCCCCTTCATTTTTGGAGGGGAAAAAGTACGTCCTATAGGGCGAAAAATACGGTATATACAATATATTGTATATATTGTAAACCGCCCTGTGATTTTTGAATGAAGGGCAGTATAGAATGCACGAATGTACATACATACATACATACATACAATTTAAAGAGTACAAACAAAATGTTTTAATAAGTGCTGCCTCCCACTGCCTCAAAAAAGAAACATTGGGTTTGTGCACTAAATTATCCCTGATTTTATCTTTCAGTAGCTGCTGATGTGCATATTTCCCTTCCTTAGGATCTATGGATAAAGGGCAAGTTAGAAATATCATAAATAAACAAAATATTCCATTTAGTGGATTTTCTTTTTTAAAATGTTCTTCACATTTTAATATATTACTGTTCATGGTTTCTCAGTTCTCACACTAATTGCATATAAGTAGTGGTGATGTGCACCATACCTCCGAACTTGGCTGCTGGGGAGAATTGTACACATATCTAAAAGTGTAATTCATGGATCAATTATCCTGAGAGACTGTCAGAAGTATTTTGAGGCTACTGGTACAGGTGAAAAGAAATGTAGCAGAGGGCTGCTTCTAGCGACACAACAGGCCAGATCCGTATCTCCTTACCCCCCTGGCAGGCCAAATTTGACAGGTGGGCAATCAACTGACAGTGGGCTTTAAAATCAGGACTGTTGGGACTTCAAAGCTAGCGCAGCAAGGTTTGAAAGCCCTGCTGCTGTTTGCAAGCGGCTTTCTAACAGCCCCTATGCTCTGTTTGACAGAGCTCAAACATCTCTCTCTCTCTCTCTCTCTCTCTCTCTCTGTGTGTGTGTGTGTGTGTGTGTGTGTGAGCGCTCATGAGAGAAAGAGAGAGCCCTTTGTGAAAGTTAGAAATCCCATGTGCAGGCAATGATTTCAAAAGAAAGCTGTCTGTGCGCAAGTAGCCATTGTTTGCAAAAGGCACTGCTTTTAACACCCTCTATGCCCATTTGAAGCTCAAACTGGTGGGGGGCAGTGTCTGAAAGCCCTTGAAAAAGGGATAAATATGCTGTGCAGAAATACTTTACTTCTCTCAGCCAATACAAGATTAAATCCTGCCTTCCACCCACTGCCTGACACCACCAGTGATCCCAGCCGATGGATGGGTGAAAACAGCATGGCATTCCAAATGCTACTGTGGGCCAGAGGTTCCCCACCCCTGATGTAGCATTTTTCCATACATGTTAAATTCCTTTTCCCCAACTGAGCATTCAGTGGATTCCACTGAACATTCACACCAACCATATAGTTACATAGTAAAGCAGTATTCATTAAGAACAATCCTGATTAATTCCAGTTTAGGGAAGTAATATTAAGATGCTCTTATGTTGATCTATTCTTGCTGCAGCACTTACACAAGTAGCTGCCTCAACATGAGACTTTGTTTCAGTTATTAAGCAGAGTTCTCACTCTTGCTGCATTCAATACATAAGCAAAAGCAACAATATGTACTAATTAAGCAGTCACAGGAGGCAGTGGAGAGATAACAAAGATCTGCCCAGATAAAACCTACATTAAAAGCAGAACTTTTAATATAAAAAATGCTGAATTTCCCTTAAGAGAAACAAACACGTTTAACCTGATTATATAAAAGGTAGTTCAATATCATTTTATGTACACACTTTAGGTACTTGGAGGAAGGGCAGTGTGTGTGTGTGTGTGTGTGTGTGTGTGTGTGTGTGTGTGTAGGATTTCTACTTATAAGAGCAACAGCAAGACTAAGGAGCATTGTTCCTTCTAATGCTGAATTACTCAGTCCCAGTGCACCAACATCATTATAGCCAAAATAGGCTCACTGAGCAATAAGAGGGAAATAACAGCATGCTTGGATCAATCCCAAGGTATGCACTAGTACAAAAAAAATGAGGGGTGGGAACCAACGGAGACAATTCCATTTTTTAAAAGGTTTCAAATATAACTGTGCTATCATGTAGCACATGCCGGACGTACCCTGCTCCCTTACTGTGTAAGGGTGCTATTAAACTAAGTGTTACTCAGAATTGACCCACTGAAATCAATGTCCATGAGTTTGTCTGGTAATTTCAACAGGTCTACTCTGAGTAAGGATTAGTTGAATGCTACCTATAATGTTCAGACCAAGGGTCATGTGGTAGGCTTTTAAAAGCTATTGCACAAGCTCTTGGTGGTGAAGGGATGACAGAAACAGGAAGGAAAATGAGAGATGGGAAAATTTATTTTTAAATCATTTAGCTGGGCTATAATAAGCTTTTATCTGCTGTCAGCTCGTGGTGTGCTATGCAATTGTTTGAGGGAAGAGCAAACCAAAAGACAACAAACTGAGGAGCTGGAGGCAGGAGATTTTTTAAAAGGAGAGAATGTAATAAGAAAATGTTGTTTAAAAACAGCGGTGAATGACAACCTGATCTGGTTGGAGACACAGGACAGGAAAAAAGGGAGGTTTATCTCTCCTTTCTCCATACTTTTCCTCACCCATGAAAGTCACCCCATAACTGCTATTTGTGCTCATGCTAACTTTCCTGGGGCAAATGAGGGGGAAGGACAATTTACACTGAAGAAACAGCCTAAGTGGGGAGAAGGGTTCGTTCATGCCATGGTCCTCATCATCCCTCAATAGGCAGTTCCTAGTTAGGTGACGGTCGGGTGTGTGAATCATTCTTCCAGCTGTGTATTTAATTATTACAGTGGGGAAAGGGAGGGTTGTTGTTGTTTTGCACATTTGTTGTTTTGCACATTTTCACATTCCACCTTTCCCCTGCAGCCCCAGCACCAAATGCCACAATGTTACAGAGGGTTCCCAATACAACATCGAAGACGTCAGAAAAACAATAACCAAAAATACAAAATAAGTCATTCATCATAAAACACCCTTATAATACAGAAGATCAACCAGCAGCAGGTGACAATGAGCTGCATATTGCGTGGCTCATTACAGTTCTCACCCCTCAACAAAGGCCTGGGCACAGAGCTGTGTCTTCACCAAGCGACAAAAAGCAAGCAGTGCTGGTGCTGGACATACCTCTAAAGGAAGGGCATTCCAGAGACAGGGTGCTGTTGCAGAGAGGATCATTTTTTTCTTATTACAGTGGTACCTTGGGTTCTCGAACTTAATCCGTTCTAGGAGTCTGTTCGACTCCCAAAACCGTTCGAAAACCAAGGCGCAGCTTCCGATTGGCTTCAGGAGCTTCCTACACTCAATCGGAAGCCGCATCGGACATTCAGCTTCCGAAAAACGTTTGCAAACCGGAACACTTACTTCCGGGTTTGCAGCTTTCAGGAGCCAATTTGTTCGGGAGCTAAGCCGTTCGAGTACCAAGGTACCATTATATACTGCATTGCAGGGTCTTACTAGGCTGACTGCTGCTTCAATGTGCTGGCTATTGTGATGTTATTTGTTGCTTTTAACTTAAATGTTTTAAATTATGTGCTTATATGTTGCAGTTGTATGTTGCTCAGTCTATATACACTTCCCATCTTGTGAGGAAATTTTTGTGAAAGGCGGAGTATAAATTTATTACAAAAATAAACAAACAAACATTTACTCCTATAGAAAATAGTAGGACTTGCTCCAGAACAGACAGGCATAAGATTACAAAAGGGGTAGCTAACATTGTGTCCTCCACCTGACCACCGGTCATGCTGACTTGGGTTGATAAGTACTGTAGTCCAACAATATCTGGCGGGCACCATGTTGGTTACCCCAGATTATGCTGTAAAGAAAAACAAAGCCATTCCTATGATGTGTTGTTACACAACACTCTTTGGAAAAGAGCTTCTAAACAGCGAAGTACTATATTTTGCCACAGTAATGCTCCAATTTTAGAAATGCACTGCTGCATAAAATTAATTAGAAGCATAATGAATGATTACAACATAAGTCAAATTGCCCAACTGGGATTGACACAGTGCTACTCAAATACAAAAAAGGTTGCAATTAACTTTTGTTTTTTTAAAAAATGTCTTTTTATAAGAAGTACATATATTCGTGCACACAACTCTTCAGGTAGGATAAGAATAGTACGTTAACAGCTTTCTGGACCTCCATTTTTTCCCTTAAAAAGGTAAATAACATAAGGGAAGAGTATGCTAATGAACTGAGAGGGCTTAAATTATTTACTTGTATTCAGGTACAAATAACATTCAACTAAAGCTTTGCATTTGTTTAAACTTAATAGCTAAACTACTATTAGCTATTGGGAAAACTCTTCAGATATGTAAGTGACACAAAATATTAACATGGCTTTTTAATTATTAAAGTTGTTTGTACTAAATTAATCATGCTAAATTGGCTCTCCATCAATTTAAATCAGTGAAATTGTTTCAAGTGAAATTTCAGAGCGTTCTCCCCAACCCCCCCCCCCCGGCAAAACAACCACCACCTCATTTCACTGCAATATGGCGAACCTGACTGCCAGCATAGAGAGAAAATATATGGAAGCATGGAATAGCAAGTCTGGAACGGAGGAAGTGGGGTAAAATAATCACAGATGGGGGGGGAGAGAATGCATGGTGCTGAGAAAGTGGATGGAGAAAAGTTTTTTCTCCTCTCATAAAACTAGAACTCATGGATAGCTCAGTTGGGTACAGCATGGTGCTGGTAATTCCAAGGTGGCAGGTTCAATCCCCGTATGGGACAGCTGCTTGTTTCTGCATTGCAGGGCGTGGACTAGATGATCTTCAGGGTCCCTTCCAACTTGACAATTCTATGATTCTAACATCCAAACAAGCTGAATGTTGGAAGACTTAGGACAGATTAAAAAGCATTTCTTCATGCAGCGCATAGCCAAACTATGATGCTTGTTCCTCGATCCAGGAGGTAGTGATGGTCACCAACATGGATGGCTTTAAAAGAGGAACAGACAAATTCATGTAGCAGATCCACAGATGAATCTGCCACTCTAGATAGTTTGTTGAGGCCCTTCCAAAATCTGTGAACCCAGTAGAACCTCTGTAGACCATGAGGTTCTACAGCACCACTGTAGACCATGGAGAAAGGTAAAAGATAACAATAACTGTCTTAATGGAGAAGAACTCAGTCTGCACTGTGCAGAAAAGCAAGCAGCAGCTGAATAAGCAGGGTGCAGTGGTGAAGAGAAGGAGCAGGTCCAGTGGACTCTTGCCAGTGGGCTTTCTGCTGGGATGTGGACCTTAAGCAATGTCCAACCATGGAGATACCCGACACCAGCCCTAGAACTGATGGCAACACAGGCTGACCTGTTCACACAGCAGATGTACCTCTCCTCAGCAACCTGGACATACAAGCATACACCCCTTCCTCCAGCACAACCAGTAAAGTGGAAACTAGAGAGGGACATGGGAGAGGCATACCTCCCATACACTAGCACATCACCTCTGGCCATTCTACTTAAAAAAGAAGGCTAGATGATGGCATTAGAAGTAGATAAAAGCTCCCTCTTCTGCAGGCCTTGCATTTTCAAGAAGCACTACAATCTATTTTATTAACCCAATGAAATTGAAGCAGAGCATTTCCTTCACCATGACCATGTTTGTCTGCACCCAATTGTTATCTCCAGCAGTCCTGCAGGTCTGGCCGTGGGAAGCCCATCCCTATGCTCAACAAGATGAACGTCACAAGATCTAGAGTCACTTACCATAATGGTTCCCCTTTGTCTCTTTCACTCTCTATCCAACAGCCTTCCCAGGAACATCCACTTGGTGCCATCCTTATGGTTTTTTGACACTAGGTGAAGACCGCTCTGTTCACCTAGGCCTTTTTATACACTGACCTTCTCAGTTTTTAAATCTGCGTTTCTAACTTTGGGGTTCTGACAAGTTTCTTTTTTCTTATATTCAAGTTCCTTTTATTTTTCATTTAATTTTTTATTACTTATTTATTGTAAGCCTCCCTGAGGGTTTTATATTATGGCTACAAATGTAGTTAATAAATAAAATTTGAAAAGTAGGCTGTGCTCCCAGACAGAGGCTAAGGAATAGCAGGTGCCCTGGACAAAAGCTGAGCCAGAAATGAGCCTTCTCTCCAGAAGTAACAACTGTTATAGCCCTGACAACTGACCTGAAGAGGAATTATCTACTGCAAGCTCTTTACTAGCTCAACAATAACTGAAAACTACAGTGGTACCTCAGGTTACATACACTTCAGGTTACAGACTCCACTAACCCAGAAATATTACCTCGGGTTAAGAACTTTGCTTCAGGATGAGAACAGAAATTGTGCTCCGACGGTGTGGCGGCAGCAGGAGGCCCCATTAGCTAAAGTGGCGCTTCAGGTTAAGAACAGTTTCAGGTTAAGAACAGACCTCCAAAACGAATTAAGTTTTTAACCCGAGGTACCACTGTATCAGAAGCTTTGTTATTTTTACTTATGAACAGATGACCTAAATAAGGGCTGGGGAAATTTGTGACATGCTGGTTGGAGCCAATGTGAGCTGGGAGCCCAACGATATGGGGTGGGGTGTAAATTGCCCACTCATGAATTAAAGCTTAATAGAACTGCCAATGCAATGACATCTTGGAAACTACAGACAACTCTTGACAATTCCACATTATAAAGATGTATATAAAATTATGTGACCTACTTAAGAGAACTCAAGAGCTTTAGGGCTTTTCCTGTACCACCAAAAAGGATTCATGCATTATTTTAAAAGTGGTTTTAAAAAGCAAGAATTGACAGAACAGGCATTAAATATTCTTCATAATGGATTGAATACCTTAGTAGCAGCAAGAAAACAGTCTGCTGCTTTAACTGAGATTAAGCCTAAGAGTTTACATTTTCTGCTGGTACACAAATACATTCTCTCCCCGCCCGCCCCCCGCCCACAGAACAAGTTTATGAAAACACTGCAGCTGGCAGCCAACTTACAGAAATGGGTGATATTTCAGAGGAAGTAGCAACACTACTATATTTCAAACACCATGTTTAACTAAGTATATTACCATTGTTTCTCTTTTGCAAAAAACAAAAACAGATTAGCTACCAACATAACTGGGAAACAAAGGATTCATAAACATTTTTCATTAACAACTGTTACAAAAGAAATCGTGTTCATTCTCTACAGACACACATACACTGCCGCTTGTTCAAACTAAAACTCTAGGTAGTCAAAGAAAAACAATGTCATCTTCTGATTTGTGAAAGAAGTTTCTAATTGCAATTAGAAATGTAAAGCATATTGTTCAAATTATTGGCCACAAGCCAACTGCATGAATATGCAGTAATGGGCTGCTACATGTGTATAACCTTGATCATCCATCTATTTGGGAGAAGGCAGCTTCCTGGAAGCTGAATCCAGCCCACGCTATCCAGTCCCAGATTATAAACTGTCAGTTATCTCAGTGGATGGTACATGTGCATGTAGAAATTGAACTTAGATGTGTAATCCCAAACCCTCACCACAAGACCCTACTAGATATACGAGTACCCAAATTTTACAGAAGTACTAATATTGATATGTGTGGCCCCCAGATGATATTGTTTAGAGCATACTAGGGATTTGTAAAAAGTTTAACTTTGAATTATTCCTTTCCTCCACACCTGAAGATATAGACTAGAAATAGGGTTAGATCTGAGCTTCTGTTCATTAAGGAAGAAAAATGCAAGATCTGTTTTCAAAACTGACAAAAGCCTTTTTTGCTAGCACAGATTTTAGTGACTAGTGAGAAAGAACAGTATTAAATAACAGCATTACCTTCATAAGTGTGATAGTTGAAGTAGGCAAAGTGATTCCTTCTCCCTGGGATTAGAAAACACATGCACAGGACCCAGGTGAAGGCAGCATCAGCAGAACAGATACCATGCAGAACATGCGGAGGAGAGCAGAGAAAAGAAAAGATAGGAAAGAGTGAAACTGTAAGCCAACAACACTTACTCAATTTAAAAGGATGAAGTGCTTTTAACGCTTTCAACTTTAAATACTGCACAGAATATAGAGACATTGGTGTTGTGGATGGATTAATACGATTGTTAAGTAGTTGGCAGTAAGCTGCTAGAAGAAAGCACAGAAAAATCACCAAGCAAAGTGGAAAGGCCATCATTAATTCATATAAGACTTCCATTTTAATTTAGAAAATATTGTGTTTTCCATTCATTCACTGTCTATGGGTGGATGTACTGGGGTACCATCATACCCATTACAAACGCACAGAATATGATGCCAAGGTACGTCCACTCACAACTCTGCTTTCAAATATTAAGTAAAGCTGGAATTAAATGGCAGAGTAGCAGTCTCCCAATATATTGTCATGTGAGATATTTTCCCTACATCCAGACAATCTGTGTGCAAATACAATCATGTGCACTATCACATATGCTGAAGGTTAAGTTTTATTTTGTTGCCAGTATATGAACTGGGCACCCCACATGATAACTGTTTGCTGTACAAAACCTCCACACATATTATCCCCATATGAAAGATAGTGCAAATAAAGCAGCAGCCCTCAGTATCTTGCACATTCAAAACTGCATATTCCTTCTGGTAAGAAGAGTTCCTGTTGGAAACACTGTGACTGCCTCAACCTTAATTTCAGACAAATGAAAGTGAATAATAGTGAAAGAACCACAAGAAAAAAAATATCCTCTTTTAGGAAGAAATCTATTATCACTGTCAGGAGGCTGGAGCAAAATGTGTTTTCAAAGGATAAAAAACTGCTCCCTATGGTTCCCAAGCAGAGGCAAACTATATGAAAATCAGAATACACTTGACACATACTCTTAAAGGATTAGAACAGTGGTACTACTTTTGTTGTATTTACCGTATTCTACTTGTGACACAACAGCCACATAACAAATAACTCCAAGTATAAAGATCACATTTCATATTATCATAAAATTCAAGCTACAATCTAGAATTCCAAACCATATGTGTTTACAATGACAGAGGCTGGTTTCAATATTTCCTGATTACACCCTTCAGCATAACCTGAATCCAGTTCTACAACAGAACATTTGCATACATGGCTGATAGGTGGTGAGACTCCAAAAGTCTACTAGTCACAATTACTACACTGGAAAACCATTGACCCATCACTGCAGACATTTCTGTGTGCTTTGTTTTCCACACTGTAAACCCAGAATATATTTTCCACCTGCGGTTTATATATAGTGGCATGCTTATTTATATGCCACCCTTAATAATAATATTTTCAGGCTGGCTTACAAATAAATCACATGATAAAACAGCAAAAAGCAGGAGGTAAAAGCAGCACAAAACAGTACAGATAAGACTGAGAATTGAAAAGGAAATAAAAATTTCTTCCAGTGCTGAAAAATTATCAGAATAGGAACCAGGCAAGTCTCCCTAGGGAGAGCATTCCACATGCAGGGTGACACCAGTGAATAGCACTCACCCACCCACCCACCTCCCCTCCCCTCCCCTTAAGAGGGGCATCAGAAGATGATCTCAAGAGTAATCAAGGAAAGTTATTAGAATAAAGTCTTGATTTAGAAATATAATTTTAGTGAAATCTCAGTTAACAAGCTAGGGGCAGCATACATAGCACCATTTTAACTTAACATGCATCATGTGACATAGGGAAGCCTAAGAATTAGTGACGGCCTAAGGTTTACGCAAGGGCACTGTGGTCTAAACCACTGAGCCTAGGGCTTGCTGATCAGAAGGTCGGCGGTTCGAATCCCCACGACAGGGTGAGCTCCCGTTGTTTGGTCCCAGCTCCTGCCAACCTAGCAGCTCAAAAGGACACAGGGCAAGCAGATAAATAGATACCGCTCTGACAGGAAAGTAAACGGCATATCTGTACACTGCTCTGGTTCGCCAGAAGTGGCTTAGTCATGCTGGCCACATGACCCGGAAACTGTCTCCGGACAAACGCCGGCTCCCTCGGCCTGTAAAGCAAGATGAGCACCGCAACCCCAGAGTTGTCCACGACTGGACTTAATGGTCAGGGGTCCCTTTACCTTTCTTAAGGTTTACCCAATGAGACTTATGCTTGAACAAGGATGTGAACCCAGGTCTAACAAGAACACTATTCATGATGCAACACTGGCTCTCAGGCAACAATAAGCCGTAAGCTGTACACTAGTTTATCACAAGAGAACAACGACTGTGTTGTGTCACCAGGAATTAATTAAATTACAGGAATTAATTAAATTACATGAACCTAAACTACCCCCCCACAGAAAAGTCTGTCAACACTATGCCTGCAGGATTCATCGTTTTGGCTTTACCTCCACCACAGCAAGTCATTCTGCCACATCTCTGCATTTGGTGCAACTGAATCAATCACTCCTGCTGCACAGAACTATCTGCCTTTAGAAGTAGCTGTCCATTAACACTGTGAATGAATCACTGAATTCCCTCCTCCTTATAAGGCTTGTTCTAATCAGCAATTAGTACTATTACAATTATTACTAAAATAAGGGGTGAGCTCCTCTGAGGACAAATAGTTATCTTATACATTGCAAAAGTAAACCTTTGCAAATGTAAGACTGGATTTGTGCCCCCAATTTTAAATCTGAAAATCCTTAAATCAAATAGTATCAGCTTTGTAAGTCATATACTCTTCTGCGCTCTGCACTTATCTGTTGTCTATATTAGCATGGTCATATAAGTTTATACCTTGATCATAAGGAACCCCATGCTTCTTGTGGGTTTTGGACTTGTGGGGGGGCAAAGGTGAGAATGAAAGGATGGAGGAGCTGGCTCTGGCTGTTCATATTCCTAAAAAACCTGGGGGAAACTTGCAGCATTCCTTAATATGAAGCATTTGCCTATAAATGCTGTTAAAAGCTATTTTTTCCAAATACTGGTTAGAGAAGATTTGCTTTCACAGACTGATATTACCGTCTGTGAGAACAGTGTGAGCAGCTGATAGAAATAAGATAGAGAAATAAGGACAGTAGCTTATAGAAAGGGCTGTGATATATAAAAAGCACTGTAGCATCAGTGGTTGAGCACCTGCTTTGCATGCAGAGGTTCCCGGGTTCAATTCCTGGCATTTCCAGGTAGGACTGGGGGGAAATTCCTTATCTGAAACCTTGCAGAGCTGTTGCCAGTCAGTGGAGACATTTCTGAGCTATATTGACCATTGGACTGACTAAGTACAGTGGTACCTTGGTTTACAAACTTACCGTATTTTTCGCACCATAAGACGCACTGGACAATAGGACGCACCTTGTTTTAGAGGGGGGAGAACAAGAAAAAAAAATCTCCCCCCCTCTACCCAGCGCCCCTTCAGCGAAGTGACAGGAGGCGCTGCGCAGAGAGGGGGAGAATTTCCTCCCTCTTGTTTTCCTGCTCTAAAACAAGGTGCCGTTTAAGGTGCGTTCAGGCGGCTACCTTGGAAGCCTGGAGAGCGAGAGGGGTCGGTGTGCACCGACCCCTCTCGCTCTCCAGGCTTCAGGTTCCTTTCGACCTGCTCTTTGGGGCTGGCGGGGGAAAGCCCACGACCAGCCCCAAAGAGCAGGTCAGGGAGCAGCGAAAGGCGCAGCGGAGAGGCTGCTGCCATAGTTGCGCATCACCTCTCCAGCTGGGAGAGGGTCGCGGGGCTATGGCTTCTTTAGCCCCGCGCGCGCTCTCCCAGCTGGAGAGGTGACGCGCGGCTAAAGAGGCTCCTGCCATAGCCGCGCGTCACCTCTCCAGCCGGGAGAGGGTCGCGGGGGGCTTCTTTTGCCCCGCGCACGCTCTCCCGGCTGAAGAGGTGACGCGCGGCTATAGAGGCTCCTTCCATAGCCGCGTGTCACCTCTGCAGCCAGGAGAGGGTCGCGGGGCTATGGCGTCTTTGCTCCATAGGACGCACACACATTTCCCCTTCATTTTTGAAGGGGAAAAGTGCGTCCTATAGAGCGAAAAATACGGTAATCCATTCCGGTAGTCCGTTCTTAAACTTAAACCGTTCTGAAACAGAGACGCGCTTTCCCGAACGAGGCCTCCCGCTGCCGGTGCCCTTCCACCGTTCGGATTCCATTCTTAGACTGAGGTAAAGTTCTCAAACCGGAACACTACTTTCGGTTTTGCAGAGTTAGTAAACCGAATCGTTTGTAATCAAGACTGTTCTTAAACCGAGGTACCACTGTATAAGGCAGCTTCCTATGCTCCCATTACTAAAAACAACAGTTTAGATACAAAAATGGCCAAATTTATGTAAAAGGTGCACTCCACTCTGGGAAGGACTATTCTGTTTAACTTATTCATCTTATTTTCGCCCTGCCGTTTCTCATCTGGTCTTAGGGCAAATACATCATAAAAACTCATAAAAATACAAATGCTATATAATAAAATACCACATTAATAAAAGCACAGCATCAATAACATATTAAGCAGGCAATAAAAACATGAGAGTCAAAATCTCAACCCCTCCCAAAAATATTATACGTCACTCTAAAGTGTTGTGTAAGAAATGTGAAACAAAAGCCAAAAGATGTTGTTACGGAAGCAGAAGCCTGAGATCCAACACAGAAGCTACTTATTACAGCACTCTGTGAATCCTTGTGCAAACTTTTTTCCGTGGTTCAAATCTATCTTCATACACATTTATCTTTAATGTGGTACCTATGTATACAATTTGAAACAAAACACTTCAAAAATGAAAATCTATGAAGTTTTATTCTAATGGAATATTGAAATATAAGCCTGTTATTTTCTTTACTATTATGTGTTTTTTTGTTACCTCAGTGATTTCATGGATGACTTTATCAAGCAAAGCCACTTCTTGCTTCAAAAACTGATGAAGTTGCTTTATCCAACTTATCCAAAATTACCTTTGACTAAAGATCCAGAAATCTTAAAACTTCGTTGGAAACTGCAATCAAAATAACCCATCCCTACCAATTCTATTTTATAAAGCACAATAAATGGAGGATAGTGAACTCTAAAGTATTAGAGTCCATCAGGGTTGACCTCAAAGCAAGTGATTCAAAAAATGGATGAACATTATTGTAAAAGAAATTCTTACCGGGACTTAGTTCAACCAGATAAGGTAGCTTCTCTGGAGGAAGGGAAGAGCCATAACCAGACCCGTCAACTCTTTCCTTCCCCTTTAATGGCTTTCCATCAAATTGTTTCTTCAACTTCTTTGGAACATAATCAGGTGGTCGCCTTTTCAACTGAAAGACCAGTATCCCTAAACACAAAACCACAAACAAAACATCTGAGGTCTGTCCTGTCCTCAAGGTATAAATAAATTGAATTCATATTAAATTGTACATTATTAACTATACTGATTTGACTGTGCTCTCCTAAACAGTAATTATCGAATTAAAAATTAGGATTAAATATAAGGATTAAAGAACTATAATATTTTCCATTCAACATAATTTATTAATGTTCTCCAGAATCCAGTGCTCTAGAGTACATTAGATCATATTTTATATTCAAATGGATAGCCTTTTTCATTCTAAACAAACCACAATCAGTAAGCCAATAACAAGTCTTTGCAGCCCAGGGGCAGGAGAGAGGATCACAGAAAAAAAACCTGCTTTCCTTTGCATCCTGCTGACTGAAGCCACACCATTCACTGAGCAACACTACTGGATACAAAGCCTTGGGTACAAATAATGGATTGTTGGAGCAAAACAAACCATGAACTCCTAGTTCAAATGTAATGCTAAGCCAGAGATCATGGTTTGTTTCCTCCCAGGTGAGCAGAAAGGAGCAAAGTGGAAGCGATTAACTTCTGCAATGTAAGCCAAGTTTTATGACTTTCCATCAGCCATTGTTTGGTGCTTCATGAATATACCTGGAGGAGCCTTGGGCTCATGACTCCTTTCTCCCCTCATGCATAATGACTGCCTGTCAACAAACAATTGTTTCAAATCCTGATTGACAAGATCATACAAACAATAGCCTGATCATTCAGACACTGAAGCAAACCATAACAGGATCAGCAACAAGGACGCATCCATGTCCAAGGGGAGAAAAAAAGTGCACAAGTTTTAGGTTTAAGGCTAATAACCCACTCCTCCTCCTGGCTTGCTCACAGTGCCTTGCCAGTATGTGACCATTGGGTTTTATTACATATTATGAACAACCAAAATTACCTTTGTCACTTGGCCATTCCCTGAATATCTGAAGTGGGCACTCATCATCATCAAGAATAGACTCTTTAGCACCTTTATCATCAGAATGTTGAGCACCAGGAGGAAGCATGACCTACAGAAAAGATAAACTATGAGTTTGAACAGAGCAGTTACCCAAGGATAAACACTCAAAGGCCAAACCACCCTCTCCTTTCCTTTCTCCAAACCTAAGCAGTACATAATTCTGTTGGTACAAAGTATACCATGCCATATTATTTGGGAGGGGGGAATACAAATAAATTTATTATTATTATTATTATTATTATTATTATTATTATTATTATTATTATTATTATTATATTACCTGTGCCCACTGCTCAACCAAAAGGTAGTAAGAATGCATGCTTTAAAGTTTTATGACTCTAATATTACAAAGTAGGTAGTGAAATTTTATGACTGCATCACGGCTGGCCCTGTCACAGTATCACAGTGGCCCTGTTCAGCCATAATGAGAAATCATGGTTTTTCTGTTGTGGGAACAAGGCTGCAGAAACCTTGGGCTCCCATGATCCTTTGTACAACAGAAGATTGAAAGTTTTCATTTTTTAACCAATCACCATTTCCCATTGCATCTTAATTTGATCAACTGCAATCTGTTATAAATTTGACTAGTTAACAAACCAGGATTATGAAACCATAATCTGATGTTAACTAATCATAGTTTGCCAAATTCAGATGTAATGGGGAAGGGTCACTTATTCAAACGCAAAAGCTCTCAATGCCTTCCTCCCTATCACAAGAAAGAAGGACTGAATGCCCAGGCTTGCTGTGAGACATTCACAGAACAGAAAACCATGGTTTCATGTTTACATTTAAACAAGACTAAACTCTGAAATACCTGCCAAGTTGTGTATCATGATCAAGAAGGTATGGGGGAGAACATGGCTGACAATTTAGGAATGACACAAATAACTTTATATTATGACTTCTGCTTCAATATGCCAGAAAAAGATGTACACAAATACAATAATATGCTTCCACAAATTTAAGATTTGGCTAGATATACGGTATATGAATTCTACTACCAAATAATAAATCAAACCATAAATAAAAAGATTTTACTAACTAGCACGGAAAGGAAATCAGCACCCAAGTCAGCACCCAAGTGACCACAATAAGACCCTAGCACTGGTTACCTCACTTCAGGTTACTCAGAGTTACAGTGAAATTAGTTTTTACCTGTGCATCTTCTTTCTGCTACACGATAGGCACCCTATCTTCCTTCCACCTTCACTTAGTAAAGGAAACAATTCAGAATGCTGCTGGACAGTAAACTTTCCTCTTTCCTGCCATAGTCGATATCAATATCAAGGAAAACCCTAGCTCCAGTGCCTACAGGCCTAAATTCAGGCTTCTTATGGGAATGAAACAGCCCTTGCAACTTTTAACAGAGAGAACTGTACTACTACAATTCAGGGCATCTACTAGATGGGGAAACCAGAAACTTTAGAGAAAATGGCACTGACAGTGAAAAATAATTGGCTACATACACAAACCTTTAAAGAGATATCTGCCAATGATGTGGTAAAAAAAGTCAATCCATACTCAGGATTTTTTGTACTATGTTTTCAGAAGTCTGATAAATTATGTTCATAGTATGTAAGGTACTTCAAGGATTCAATCTTAGAATTGTCTGAGATTGTAACAAGAGTTCCTCTTGACCACCCATTTTAGCTTTTGCCCATACTGCAATGAGTTAGGTAACAATAACTTTAATCAACCGTCAAAATAAAGCCCACAGAGACGTCTATCTATGCCAGTCAACAGGACTATACCACTTTTGCTCATGGTACTACAGCTGAATGTCAGCATGTGCTAACAATAACAGCTCTCTGAGGCTGTGGTGGCATCTGACTGGAACTTTAGGCCTTTTAGTCAAAACCTTAGTTTGCTTTAAAAACAGATGGCAAATACTATTCAGCACTGTTAGCTTTTACTAATTTCTGCTACTTTCTTCAGGGCAAGACGCAAACCAAGATAGCCAAGAACTCAACAGATAAAATCACTTGACAGGATAATAAAGTTATATGACGCTAAAACTAAGATTACTGCCCAACCATACCAACCCTAAGATCTGAAGAGCCTAAGGAACCAACTTATCATGTTGATACAGACAATAAATTATAAATAAGCTGAGTGGGGAATCTCCCCACCACAACATCATCATTTTAAAAACCTAAGCAGCAGGATTTTTTCAAGAACTATTTTCTTTAATCAATTTACTCACACGAGCAATACAGTAGTCCTTGGGGTTTTCCTTTTCGAGACCATACTTCTCCAGTGCTTCAATAACTGCAAAGTCTGCTGTATCTGTGGTAGATAGCAGGATTGTCTTGTATGGTATATTTGGTTTCAAACTGTCTGCATAAATCCTCAATGTACCACCTGAAAAATACATAATTTGTAACTTAAATTAAAAATATAATGAAATGCAAGTCACACAACCTAAGCACTTGAATTGATTTTCAGTATCCACTAAAACAGCAAAAAGAAGGAACTTAGGTATTTGCGTATTTATACTTCAAAAGCCCCTGAAGTGTCCCCAGGAAGACTAATGGAAGCCAACGCACATTCTGTAAGTTCCACCCACCCAATAAATATTATTGATTTACTCTAAATTACCACCTGAATCTGGTCTGCCATCAGAGCTCCGGAACTCTTGCATTCTCTTTTCTAGCTTTTGCTGTCTCCGTCGTTTCATTACCACCTCTGGATTAGATATTGTTCGTGTGAAACTGGTCTCAGGCATATCTTTGTAGACCTCTGCGGCAAGGCGAGAATTCTCACTGCCAAGAGTAATTTAAGGTAATAATGAAATAGCTTATTTATTTCAGCACTTTTTATACCGCCTAACACCATAGTCTAAGATAGGCTGTATCCTTATAACCTTACTGTACAATAAATATTATTCAGTTAAATCTGACATACTTAAAATGACTGCTGAAATAAAAAGGTCTTTACTAGGAGCTGAAAGTTCAACAAAAAGGGGAGGGTGGTTTCTCTAATCTCAGCTAGGAGGGAGTTCCACAAAGCTGGGCCCACAAGACTGAATGCACACTTCTTGTGGATACAAGCCATGGGGGACCACTAACAGTGACCCCCTTGAGACCTCAGTAACTGGTCAGGGATATAGGAAGTCAGGCACCCCTTAAGGTTTCCCAGATCCAAGCTGTTAAAACATGTAAATTAAAACAAGAGCCTTGAATTTGACCTAGCAGCATATGGTCAGTTTGAACCAAAAGTCTAGCTACAGTTTGTTTGCACAAGCTGGTGCTTCCAGAACAGGCTTGCAACTTGCTCTACAGCAGGCATAGGCAAACTCTGGCCCTGCAGATGTTTGGGACTACAGTTCCTATCATTCCTGACCATTGGTCCCATTAGCTAGCGATGATGGGAATTGTAGTCCCAAACATCTGGAGGGCCAGAGTTTGTCATTCTTACTCTACAGAGTGCACTGCAATAATTGAGTCTTGAGGTGACCCATACATGAATCACTGTGGTCAGGCTTTTCCTGTCCCAAAACAGCTATAGTTGGTATACCAGCTGTAGCTGGTAAAAGGTACTCCTAGTTACTAAGGCTAACCAAGCCTCCAGTAACAAAGATGGATCCAGGGGCAACCCTAAACAATGAACCTGCTCTTGAAGCATACACGTGCACATCACTTAAAAGGTACAAAACAAGAAACATAAAACATACATAAAACACAACTTCCAACAATTCTATACCCTGTAGTAAACATCTACATGTTGGGGCAGAGCCAAACTTAAGTCTTCCATGAACAAAAGGGCTATTTCTATCCAGCAGAGGATTGATGACATGCTTACAGTATTAGGCATCTGTCATCTACAGAGGAAAAAGTCTCTGCTGATTATAATCAAGGAGATTTAATATTCCCAACCTCCTTCAGAAAGCTTGAGATGGATTTCCCATTGTGTCCAAAATTCCACTTTTGCCCATGCGCGTGCACACACACAAATATACATATACTACCTCGAAAAAGGAACCTACATAGAATCATCTTCTCTTTGTTGCTGTAACTATAGGCTTTAAACAGAAGAAAAGTAACACTAAACTGCATCTCCCCATTTGGAAGAAGTCATATTTGACCAGATGAAATGCATACATTCAATGGGCAATTTACAGAACCAGATAAAGGAATTTTGTCAAAATGAAAAGAGACATTCCTGAGAATCTGAAAACTGTGTTATTCAGGCCCATTCATATGTAGTAAAACAAGCATGCTTATCCTGGTATGGTGGGTCTGGTCTGGATTGGGAGTCCACACCAGTTTCTACTGAAAATCACTTTCTCTTGACTGCTTTTGCTTTTACTGATGTCTACAGTAAAAAGCACTGCCAGGATCAGGAACACATTCTGGATTGGGACCCTATGCCTGCATTCCCCCAAAATAGAAGTGACCAGGTTAAGCCTGATTGTTTACCTGTACATGTCTAATACAATGTGTAGTTTGGCCTCATTTTTTTAAAAAAGCATGAGAACTTGTATACACCAACTATGAAGGAAATACAATACAAAAACTATTCATATATTTTAAAAGACTTGTCTCCCCAAGTTAAAGTATTCATCTATGTACAGATTAGACATTGTACTATTTGATTCACTGATACTCACATATCATCCCCATGAAACAGCCCATCACCATCTAAAGCTTGCCGTGATGCTTCTTTATCCCGCCTCTTTTTTTCCTTCTTTTCTTTTTTTGATAAAGTCCGTTTGAAGTTCTGAATCACTCCTTCTTTCTCTTGTTTTTCAGGGCCATTGCTTTGAGCCTTCTGAAACAAACAGTGTTTAGTATTATGATCTACTAGAACTCTGACCACATTAATTTCCAAATAAAAACTTATTTTATCTTATTTGAAACATGATGCAGAGTCAGGCGACGTATTAGGATAGTCTGCCCTTGTAGGCAATGGATCCAATTGGTCTCCTGGCGGCTTGGGTGATCTTCTGGCTGATATGACTGGTGTTCCCATTGAAGCCCTGATTGAAGTGTGGAATATGCAAATAGCTCAGGCTGTTGATGTGTGTCCCTGAGCACTCTATCTGCTTGATAGCAAAAGTCTGGCTCCCTGGTGTACACCAGAGTTTAAGGCAATAAAACAAGCTTCAATGCAAGAGGAGGGAATGCTGAATGCTCAGTATCAAGCCTACTGAGTAGGCAGTGAAAGCAGCAAAGAAGACATACTTAGCTGCCTCCATTGCAGCCTCAGTGTGCTGTCCAGCAGAGCTTTTCCACGCAGCATGGTTCTTTTACAGCCTGGCCCAAAGCAATAGGCAGAACTGATGGTGGCTCACTGTAATTTCTTTGCAAAGAATTTTAAGGGAAAAATCACTTGCATCAACCAGGACCTCTGGAGTAATCTGACCAACTGGCCACCTCAGCAAGTGTCGGTTGAAAATTCATTGACTGTGAGCAATACTATGATATTTTAACTTACTTTGTTGACCATGGAAGATACCCCAGAACATTTTCACAATCAACTGCCTAGCCTCATCAGTCAAGTCTGTAGCTAGCAGAGTTGTGATCCCTGCTGGCTGCCCAGCAGTGACAATAAATCAGAGCAGACTGTCTGATGACACACACTAATAGGCTGTAGGATGTGAATATAATGGAGAAGGATTATCCAAAACTCTGTGATATGTACCCATAATACATTGCCAGATTTGTTGTTGCAAGCCCAAAGGCAATTTATGAAAACTCAAAAGCACTTACAGTAGTGTCAAAAATATACAGTAATATTGCTTTCTTTTACCTTTGGAGGAAGTGCATCATTTTCATTCTTGAGTACAAATCTTCCTTCTCGATCATCTTTGTTCCAATTTAATTGTACAACTAAAGGTTTCTCGTCTATATCCAATCTTCTTTCTTCTTCAAAATATGAAATAAAGCATAACTAGTGGTTACTTACTATTTCAAGATCAACAATTGCAGTACATTGACTGTTAACTTATTAGCCAAACAACAAGATTTAATTCATTATTTAATTTATTGCACTTCTAAAGCAGAAGACCATATCAGATCTTTCAAAGCAGTGGTAGCTGACATGGTACCCTCCAGATGTTGTGCATGTCAGCTCCCAACAATCCTACTCATTGGTCATGCTGGCTGGAGCTGATGGGAGTTGCAGTCCATAACATTTGGAGGATACCTGGTGAGCTGCCCTGTTTTAAAATCAGAGCAGAATATGAACCACTGGCAAGCTGTGCCAACAGGCTACTCAGACGATACTAATATTTATTCATTTCAAAGTTCCTTCCATAAGTGAAAGGAGGGGCTCCTCTATGGCTCCTATTTTTTATTTTTTAAAACAACACAGTTATTAAAGCCATTTTCTCACTACCATTTCAGATAAATATTGCTCACACAGCCAAAGCTAGAAACTTACAGGTTAGCCATTACTTCATTTTTAAAGTCATCCTTCTGCTAAGAAGTAGCCTCTCAAGAAATAATTACAAAAACATATTTAGGAAATATCCAGTTTAAATTCAAGAACATGTAATATAACTTTTTAAAATTCTGGATGTTCTGTTAGATTTTGTAAGACACTTTTCAACATCTCTATAAGAAATGGGGAATGTGGATTAAAATTTTATGGTAAGAGATTAAGATAAATTTGTAAGCCTGAAACAGATTTTAAAACCAATAAAACAAAACAGCACTTTCCCTAGACCATGCTGACTCTCAATTCAGCTTCAGTTTACCAAGACATATCCAATCCACTACCAAATCAAACACAAACTAGTTCATAGTCAATATTCACATTCCTAAACCAGTCAAGAATGAAAGAAAATGAAGTGTCATAAACACAGTGATGATACCAAACTCCAGATATCCAGACATCAACATCTAACAGATTATTTTTTTAAAAAATTAAAAACAGTAGTAACAAGACAGAAGCCCAAAGCATTTTATGTCACGGTTACATCTTAAAAGCTGAAACAGTAGACACTTAACAGTTCCAACCAGTCAAGAATAAGCAGAACCCACAGAAAAGCAAATATGCACACACAAAAACACTTATTACAAGCAGTCCTAGAAAACCTAATGAAATTCCTAACTATCAGCTGGTATACAATGTTAGCATCAAATCCTGACATGAAGCCTGAAGAAAAACTTCAGTTTTTCTTTTCTAGAAAATTTGTAAAATTTCCAAAAGAGAAATACACAAATGAGTAAAATACTTTAAAATAATTATGAAAGGCAATGTCTGTACGCTATATGTACATGTACTGCTTGGTATATTACAGCCTGAAGAAAAAGATGTAAATGGAAGAGAGCATTAAGGACTATTTCAGACTTTGGCTTAACAATCATTCTACTGTTGTTTCCAAGACAATGAATGGTTATTCTGTTCAGATGTGCAATTCTCAGCTTTCTGTAGAAACCGTTTTCCTTAATGATTATATTAAGATTACACATTGTTTCTCACAAGCAGGGCCCTAGAGAGAAATCAGTAGCCAGTGCAAATGAAAGAAAGTAGTTGTGTATATTGCTTAATACCAACTCTCTTTAAGAGGTGAAGTACCACATTCTGAGCCAGCCGAAATTTACAATCCATGTTCAAAAGCATTCTATTAATTAATCAATCCTCAAGAATACAATAATTCATATTATCATTACTGTGTGGGCTAATAGCTGGTATCAGTTAATGAAAAATCATTCTACACTACTGTAAACCCAGCACTGTGGACATGCTTCTTTAAAAAATAAATCTCAGAACAAGTCTCCAAGCCTTCAAAAACCAATGCAAGATCTTCCTCTTCATTAAGGCATTGGGAGCTTTTTTTCTGAGGCCACATCTTGAGGTCTTACATTTTGAATCTGAATTTTCTTATATTGTAATTTGTGAGTGTGTGTCTTTGTTATGTTTTTATGTTGCAAGTTTTCAATATGTCATTTTAACTGACAATTTTGTTGTCTCTAATCAATGTAACTGCCAAGGGAAACTGCCAAGCAATGTAACTGCCAAGCAGTGATTGGAAATTACTTAATCTTCTAAGCCAAATTTTACTCCCTCGCTCTCTGCAATTAATATAGATACAGTTTTGAGTAGTCTCAAACTTAATACACTAACCTCCACTGACGTGCACTTCATAAAGTGAGTATTTAGGGGATGATAACATCCGCATATCCGGCCGAAATTTCTCCGCAAGTGTTTCTATCACATCCTGAGTTGTAGCAGTGCTAGACACACGGATACATTTTGTTGCAAAATTCCCAGCTGCTTTGTCTTGAAAATAAAATCTCATAACTCCATGGAATTCCAGATCCTGTAATGAAATAAAATAGAATCAATGACATTTTGTCCATTCACTTGCTTTCTTATGTAATAATTTATTTCTATACATTTATCAATTACTTTGCCTCTCCAATACACCAAGTTATTCTTACATATTCAACACACTCCAAGAAAAAAAATGTATGAGTGGAGGAAATAGTCTCTTATGTTTACTTTCCCTACAACTGGAAATAGCAGGTAAGTGCCATAGCAAATAACTCTTCTTCATACCCATACACCTATATAAACTGGAGTGCTTTGATTTTAAATATGCTTAGTTCTGTATCAGAAACAGTTTAAACAAATAACGCCAAGTGAGCTGCATTTGAAACTTGACTACTGCAATGTTTTAAATTTTAGCACTTTCATGAAGAGCATGTTTACTGATCCTAAAACAACATTTATCATGGTGAATGCATCACATTAAGATTCCACAGTTGGATGATCTGTATCTTAATAGTTCCAAATTATGTCTTCTGCCATATATATTTGCCTTTACCTTGAGATTTTCACCAGAGGCTCTTTTTTCAGGTTTCCCTACGTGACATGAGGTTGTGTCAACTAGAGAAAGGGCCTTCTTGGTGATGATCCCCACTTGTGGAATCCACCCCCACCCCCCCAAGGGAGACTCAACTGGAGTCCGTGCTATAAAATTTCACGAATGAAATCTGAATTATTTGAAAACAATACACAAGGTGTATATAGACTTTATAGGCTGGTGTTTAAACACAGTGTATTAACTGCACCACTGCTTCAGGTTTTATTACAACTGGTTAATTGTATTATGATCATCCTAAGCTTCATAAACCATGAGTAAGTACAGAAAGGAGAAAAAATTTCAGGCAAATGCAGCAGGGTTGTTTTTTATATTTTCAAAATTATGTATCCTAAAATATTTAGAATGTCCACCAAAAAAATCATAGTTATGAAAATAGATCCCTGCATTATTCCGCAATGCTAGAAACTTGTTACATGCTT
Organism: Podarcis melisellensis; assembly: GCF_964234715.1. NCBI lineage: Eukaryota > Metazoa > Chordata > Lepidosauria > Squamata > Lacertidae > Podarcis > Podarcis melisellensis. The sequence continues at coordinate 49,753,743 of NC_138530.1, forward strand.
TAGCACAATATCAGTCCATCTTAGTTCTCTCACACACTCGGACTGCTACTGGCAACATCCCTTCACTTCTAGTATATTTCAAGTGGTTCTTTCTAGCTCATCTCTTAAAGGAGCATTACCCTCACAAAGCAGTCTATCTTCTTCAGACAGCCAAGGTACATGATCTGCAATAGCTGCATCCGTACATTAATGCACTACGCATTTATCAACTTGGGCTGATGTAATAACTGTGGCTCTACATGGCCAAATAAAGGCTTGTTGGAGTTCACCCAGTTCTTGTAACCTCTCAGTTCGATTACTATAATGTGTGGGTCTGCCTCTGAAAACAGTCCAGAATCTCTTTAGTTGGTCCAAACTAAGGTGGCCACATTACTTGAGCATGATCGATCCCATTACACCAGTGCTTCATCATCTGCACTGGCTCCCAGTCCACTTCTGGGCTCAATTCGAAACGCTAGCTTTAACCTTTAGAGCCCTAAATTCAAGTTATCGAAGTAGTTGCCATGTGAAATTCTAAGGAATTATCTGGTAAAGGGAATGCGAGATAGTTCATATACATGCACAACATATGACTTTCATTGTTTCACAAGAATATTTATTGTAACTAGGATAATGATATCCTACTTAAATCCACAAGCATATTGTGAACAACCAAATACTAAGCAACAAGTAACGTACTAAAACCCATGACAGGAATCTTACTTGCTAGGGTACACTGGAAACCTCCACATTTTCTCCACAGTACAAAACTAATGCATAAGTGCTAACTCAGCAGCTCAGCAACATATATGCCCCCTTCATGCACTCACATATATGCCCCCTTCCACCGAGGAGCAGTGCCCTAGCCAGGAAAGGAGCACAGAAGGAGGGAGGGGGCAGAAGTCCTCCTGCGACTTGTGAAATACCCCACATACTTCCAGGAGTAAAAAGAGAAATCATCATTTACACCAGGGGTCAGCAACCTTTTGCAGCCATGGGCCGGTCCATCATCCCTCATACCATTTTTTTTTGGGGGGGTGAACGAATTCCTATGCCCCACAAATAACCCAGAGATGCATTTTAAATAAAAGCACACATTCTATTCATGTAAAAACACCAGGCAGGCCCCACAAATAACCCAGAGATGCATTTTAAATAAAAGGACACATTCTACTCATGTAAAAACACGCCGATTCCCAGACCATCCACGAGCCGGATTGAGAAAGCGGCTGGGCCGCATCCTGCCCACGGGCCTTAGGTTGTCTACCCCTGATTTACACTGTGCTGTTTTACTAACAGCAGTCCCTCCTACTAGTCCTCACCACCCCATCCAAGTTATGAATGCCAACATTTTTTCATGGGGCAGAGAGAAAAGGTTGTGGCATGTGAGCAGCTCTTCAGAAACTAAGCACATACTTTCTCTTGATCTCTCTCCCTGCAATTCACTAAACCAAATTCAGATACGCAAATGCAGGAAGACTTATGGCTCTCTGCCCTACTCTTCATCTACTTTCTAAAAGGCAAGAATAGATTTAGGCACATAGGACTCTCAGGGGAGAGCATTCCACAACAGAAAAGGTGTGGCAAAAACTGAACATTTATAATTTATAACTCACATTTCCTCTCTGAATAGAGATGCCCAAAACAGCTAAAGCAATACACCAAAAACATAGCAATGATATTTCATTTTAAAAACCTCCACCACAACAAAAAAAATCCAAGAACTGAACACAAGAGAGCCAGACTATAAAACCCCCTAAAACCACAAAAGTCAAAAGCTTTTTATAAAAGAACTTTCTAGCTGAATGAACACCAGCAAAGGAGGAGATAACCTAACCTCCTGTGGCAGGGAGTTCCATATAAATTATGGCTCTATTTTCTCCATTGGCATTAGGAACTGTTTGAAGCACTGTTATAAAGTTTTATGTTTATATATACAATGCAGAGTTATGAGCAAAGGTTCCAATTTGAATGTCTTAAGAACTACCCAAAATGCCTGTTGTTTCAATACCTAATTTGCATGCACAGACAAAGAACTGCTGCATATTGTAAAGGCTACTCAGGCCCTCTGCAGAAAGATCCCCCTGTGGAATCTATGTCAATGAAGGCTGAGTACCCAGTGTTGGGAAGAAGGGGCTCTCGTCACAAAATTTTCCAGTCCTAAATACAATGCTTTATCATAAAATTGTATGACGACCATTAATTGACATGCAAGTGAAAGGGTACATTAGGCTAAACCTGAAGTGGTCACCAAGGACAGCAATAATAAAAAAAAGATGCCTGTTTCTATTTAGACAGCACTATTCTGAATTCTATTTTTTGGTAGAGTGCAACAAAATGTTGGGAACTGGCTTTTTAGATTGGGTAGATAAGACATAAAGAAGAGCCATAGAAGATCATAAAAAAGACTCTCTTCTCTAACACCCTTTTGCTCTCTGCTCTCGGCGACAAACCAAATGCACATGGGAAGCTCAAAAGCAGAACACAAAGGCAGCATTCCTCTCCCATTTGTTCCTAGTAGTTACTGATAGCTTTATCTTCAATAAAGTTGTCTAATCTCCCATTTTATTACTGGACCAGCTTTCCCCCCTACTAAATGCTAACAAGAAGAAAACAGAAACATCACCTTCTAGATGCTATCAAACAATAACATATATTAATATTATGTCCAACAGAACACAAGAGGAACAATGACAAAATATATGCTACCAGAACAGGTTACTTCCGGGTTTCGGCAGTTGCACATGCGCAGAAGTGCTGAATCACAACCCGTGCATGTGCAGACACGCCACTGTGGGTTGCGAACACTGCAGGTGTCGAATGTGCATCCCAAAAGGATCACATTCGCAACCCGAGCCTCCACTGTATTGTTGAGAAATAGTGCCTATGAAATATTCCATAAACCAATAATATATTCAGTGCTTTGGTTGTTATGAAAACCCTACAAATGTGTTAAGGATCATAAAAATCTAAGCTTATCCATGTTTGCTTTGAGCACACATTCCTGCCATCTGATTACAAAAAAGAGCAAGAAAGAAACAGCTTGATATGACAGTAAGGGATCCCAGAGAGGAGACTGCAGCTGTTGCATTCCTGGCCCAGACCTCCTCCTGCACTGCTGCAAGCTAAGCCATGGTTTGGCCAAGCATGTTATCCAAACCCAGGTTTGTGCATTGTCTTCTCCAAACAAACCATGAGCTGCAAACCACAAAACAAATATTGGTTACAGTTTGTGGTTTTTCTAGAGCGGGGTTTCCGAAACTTGAGTGTCCAGCTGTTTTTGAATTACAATTCCAATCATCCCTGACCACTGGCCATGCTAGCTAGGGATGATGCGAGTTGTAGTCCAAAAACAGCTGGAGACCAAAGTTGGGGAAACCCTGGTCAAGAAGAAGAGAAACAAGAGCCCACCGTGCCCAACTGTCTTTTGATCCACCTTTCTTTATGTCAAGTTGGTTACACAAGACACTGCGCTCACAACCTGAACATTGATCCCAGAGGGAATGACAACAGGATTGTGCTTGTAAAGCCCATGAATTCAAAGTCAACTTCTTATGCACGCTGATTATTTGACAGAGCTTGAACAAATCAACACACCTTTGTGTATTTATATTCATGCTTACTATACTGCTTTGTTTGCTTATTATTTGCAGGCTACAACATGTTCCATTTGTATTGCGGCTTGCAAAAAAACAAGCAAACCACCACAATACAACTTTAAAAAATCACTGCTGTAATGGTATTTTGAGAGTTCATAGTTCACTATTTAATCTTGTTATATTTGTTTAATTTCTATTTTATAAGTTAGCCTGAAAAATATTTAAACTGAAAGGCAGCAAGTTTTAAATAAATAAAACTAAAAAGAAAAGCAATCAAGTATATTACTGTACAAAGAGAATTACATACATAAACCACTCTGAGCTCTTTATTGCTTAGACAGTAATTCAGTTGTACAAGCTAACAAACTTGTCACATTTTGCATGGATGTGATTTTTAATGTTCTAATGAACCAAAATCAGATTTTCTCAAGGAAATACTTCTTCATGACTATGGCTAGCATGTTGGGATTCACCTAATTATGTCACATATAATTAATACCATCATGGCATGTTCAATGGAAGGTGTTTCTGCCCAAATTTTGACCATCTCCCCCTTTCTCCTATTGTGATATAGCCCATCCTATTTTAGGGGTTCAGGAAGGGATAAGGGGGTGAAAAAGCCACTTTCTCTCAACACCCTTTCACCAACACTTCTCTGAATAAATATATATGCATATCCTGTGTATGACAAGAAAACTTGTGTGGCAACTCTGGTCAGCTCCGGTACATACTCAGAAGGAAATGCTGTCACTTGCCTCAGATGAATCAGCACGTTGCCTTAAATAAAATTTGAATGAACAGCATTCTACCATACCACATTCCACAGGCAGAAATACCATGACATATCAGTAATAATGCAGGTCATCTTAAATATGTCTCATCCATTCTAATAATATGCAGTGCAAGAATTTCAATCTCATTTTCAGATCACTAGGTCAGGGTATTCTGACTGAAAGCCAAAGGCCAAATCTGCCCATAATTGCTAAAGCGGGAAGAGCCTCCCTTCCTTTCCCTTTACCTGCCATTTCTTGATGTCCAATCACACAAACCTCTCTTATACCTGTTTCCACTCCAGACCAGAAGGCCAGAAGCAGCACAAATTAGCATCATTTTGAAGCTTGCAACAGATTTATTTCTACAGCCTTGAACTGAAGTCTATTGTTCTATAACATGTCTGCAATTCCATGGAGTAGCAATACAACTATCTGCTGAATGTAACAGGTTATTCAACCATTAATTCAAGTGCAGTGGTATACAAAGGCAGGACACAAAACCATAGAATGCTCATAAGGATTATGAAAGTTTATTTACTATTGGACACACACAAGATTAAATCCTGGCTGAGAGTGATTCTTTCTAACCTACTGAAGCCCAGGATTTTTTTTTTAAAAAAAATCAACTACTGCACATTTAAAGTTGCATCCTGTTCATATGATGTCCCATAGGAGCACATGTGTTGTCCCACAGAGTTTGATTTTGTCTCCCATACTTTTTAACACCATATGAAGCCACCAGGAGAGGTTATCAGAGAACCTGGGGTGATGTGTTGTCAGTACAATGGTGACACTCAACTCTTTCTCTGGGGTTTGAAGGAACAGCCTGATCTAGATAATGTTGCATTCCCCTAAATAAGCAGGTGTGTAGCTTGTGGGTACTGCATGAGCCATATCTGTCACTTAAAATCACCATGGCTTCAGTGGCAAATAAGCAATAAGCACTCTCCCAATGCTACTCTCTAGACTTGCCCCTACAGAGAGGATCACAACCACTACAGTTCAGTGTCTCCAATAGCAATCTCAGAGTGGGTCCAGGAGGATGCAATGGTAAATGGTATCAAAAGCCACATTCCCTATGTCCCACCCTCAATCAAGAAATTAGGGCAACAAAGGCTGATTCAGTCCTATATCCAGGCCTGAACCAAGAATAGGAAGGATAATCTAGACCACAGTAATATATTCTATGAGGGGCTGCCCTTGAACCAAGAATAGGAAGGATAATCTAGACCACAGTAATATATTCTATGAGGGGCTGCCCTTGAAAATGGTACAGAGGTTTCAAAAGAGAAACCTTCCTCCACACCTCTGCAATGGGGGGTGGGGACGAAGAGTGCCTCCTCTGCAGATTTTAACAGGCAGACAAGGCAAGCAAGCACAGAGGAAGAATATGTTTTTTTCCCCAGGTATTGGTGACTTAAATCATGTAGGGTTTTATATGTCATCATGAGCACCTTAGGCCAGGTCAAAAATGCCAATGGCAACAATGCAATACTGTCTCCTAACACTGATTCAGCACCTGCACTGCCTCTGCTTATTCAGATGGAATGGATATCCTCAGCATGCTATTGATAACACTTCAATTTATTTTGGAAGAGGAGGTACCAATGAATCAAAAGTAGCAAACATTAAACTTTCAATCTCAAGAATCAGGGAGAGAGTTTATTTGAGCTTTACTCATAAAATGTTTTACTGATAAGAAATCTTAAAATTATCATAATGAAAACCAGTTAACACCATCTCCATACATCAGTCTCTCAATTCTCTAGATCTCTACAGCATCACAGCATACCAGTCTCAAAGTTATTACTTCATTACACAGCTTCCTACCCCACCTTCAGTTACACAGGCCAAACCAGAAACTATTTTTTACAACACCTCTCTGGGTTGTATGAGTCATCATCTTACTTCCTTTTATAATACAATCAAAACAGCTGCTCAGATTTAAAACAGATAACACTCAATGAACCTATGTTTTCCTTCATATCAGAGACCACAGTAGCCACCTTTTATAGGGAATTTGCTAAGCCAGTTTATTGTGGCAAAACAGAATGCAAACTTTGAAATTATCAACCCAAATGAGAAGCTAACTATTAAGTTATTCAGGACAAAACTGCTTTCTCAAAAGTTTTTCTTCTTTCATAAATATTCAACAAAAATATTAAGGTAACAGCTATGATGCATTTTGCCACAAGAAAATATTAATGCATAAGAACGGGGGTGGGATACCATTTTGAGTCTAAGGGCTAGATCCAGAAATATCCAACCCTTCCTGTCCCAGCAGTACTCTTGTTGAAGACCACTCCCCCACCGTGCAAAAAGACAAAAAAGGATTGAAAAAGCTAAAACACATTTTTAACCTAATTGTTGGGAAAGCAGTTTCCATTCAAAGTACCGTATTTTTCGCTCTATAGGACGCATTTTTTCCCCTTCAAAAATGAAGGGGAAATGTGTGTGCGTCCTATGGAGCGAAGACGCCATAACCCCGCGACCCTCGCCCAGCTGGAGAGGTGACGCGCGGCTATGGCAGGAGCCTCTATAGCCGCGCGTCACCTCTCCAGCCAGGAGAGTGCGTGCGGGGCAAACGAAGCCCCCGCGAGCCTCTCCCGGCTGGAGAGGTGACACGCGGCTATGGCTGGAGCCTCTATAGCCGCGCGCCACCTCTCCAGCTGGGAGAGCGTGCGCGGGGCTAAAGAAGCTATAGCCGCGCGACCCTCTCCCAGCTGGAGAGGTGACGCGCGGCTATGGCAGGAGCCTCTATAGCCGCGCATCACCTCTCCTGCCGGGAGAGCGCGTGCGGGGCTAAAGAAGCCATAGCCCCGTGACCCTCTCCCAGCTGGAGAGGTGACGCGCGGCTGTGGCAGGAGCCTCTATAGCCGCGCGTCACCTCTCCATCCAGGAGAGCGCGCGGGGGGCTAAAGAAGCCCCCCACAACCCTCTCCCGGCTGGAGAGGTGACGCGCGGCTATGGCAGGAGCCTGTCCGCTGCGCTTTTCTGCTGCTCCCTGACCTGCTCTTTGGGGCTGGTGGTGGGCTTCCCCCCGCCAGCCCCAAAGAGCAGGTCGAAAGGAACCTGAAGCTTGGAGAGCGAGAGGGGTCGGTGCACACCAACCCCTCTCGCTCTCCAGGCTTCCAAGGTAGCCGCCTGAACACACCTTATACGGCACCTTGTTTTAGAGGGGGAAAACAAGTGGGGGGAAATTCTCCCCCCTCTCTGCGCAACACCTCCTGCCGCTTCGCTGAAGGGGCGCTGGACAGAGAGGGGGAGAATTATTTTTTCTTGTTCTCCCCCCTCTAAAACAAGGTGCGTCCTATTGTCTGGTGCGTCCTATGGTGCGAAAAATATGGTAAACTGTTTCTCCCAGTACTGTTCTTTGAAGCTGACCCACATTTATCCTTTCGACCTCTAATAGAGACAGAGAGAAACTAGCCTACTGCACAAAGATTTAAAAAACTGTTATTTGTTGCTTCACCCATTTTTGCTTCGGGCAAAACCAGCACCTCTGGCAGGTGGCCCCGAGAAGTTTGCCCCTGAGCTGGAACAAGTTCCCTACCCCTGCAGTAAGATCATTTACTAATTGAAAATGTCAATAAGACTATACTGTGACTAACCCATATTTATTTATAATTTGAGAAATCAACATGCTACAGAACTCAGGTACAGTGGTACCTCGGGTTAAGAACTTAATTCGTTCTGGGGGTCTGTTCTTAACCTGAAACGGTTCTTAACCTGAAGACCACTTTAGCTAATGGGGCCTCCTGCTGCCGCTGCACTCTGTTCTCATCCTGAAGCAAAGTTCTTAACCCGAGGTAATAGGGGTTAGAGGAGTCTGTAACCTGAAGCGTATGTAACCTGAAGCGTATGTAACCTGAAGCGTATGTAATCTGAGGTACCATTGTAGTTGGATGCCATAAAATAGGAATAAAAGATTACTGGGGGCAGGGTGTCAGCAGATGACCCTAATGAGATCCAAAATGACATATCTTGGATCTTATTTAATACCTTTGATGATGTGCAGCCCCTGGTTCCACGAGAAAGTTCACAACACATCCTTGAACTAATAAATCACCTTTGTTTGATCCTGAAGTCAGATATTTCTCCTATTGTTTATTCTTTTACATAGAAAGCTGTCTTATTCCTGTTTAACAGGAGAACAATGGATTTTAGTTAATAAATTTGAAATTTAACATGTCTATATTAGACTGAATTGTGAAGGTTTTTTCTAACTGATATAATAAACTAATACAAAAACCCAATGTATATTTTTCAAGATGATTCTTATGCATCTTAGCAGCAGCAAGAGAGAAAAAACAAAGTGGGAGGAAGCTCAGGTAGGTGGAGCAGGATATAGGTTACTACCTGCTGAAGAATTTTCACAGTGCTGAAGTATGAGGGATCCTTTTGTCTTGGTCACATTGCTGTTACAGTACTTGTGTTCTAAGATCTAGTGTCAGGACAGGCTATGATATAAATACAATATACAGCCAAGATTTCAATCACAATCCAAGACGGCTCTGGTTGTCCTAACAGATGATCTCCGTAGACAACTGGATCGAGGCGGGTCGGGACTGCTGATTCTTTTAGATTTGTCAGCAGCCTTTGACATGGTCGATCATGATCTTCTGGACCACAGCCTCGCCGATGATGGGGATACAGGGCATAGCCCGTAAATGGCTGTGCTCTTTTATCTCTGGTCGGGAACAGAGGGTGACGCTAGGGAAGGAGATATTGTCGCGCCACTCCTTAGTGTGTAGAGTGCCGCAGGGTGCAATCCTCTCCCCAATTCTTTTTAACATCTTTATGCGCCCCCTTGCCCAGATTGTCCAGAGCTTTGGGCTGGGCTGTCACCAATATGCTGATGACACTCAGCTCTATCTGCTGATGGATGGCCACACCAACTTGGCCCCAGACACACTGACCAGATGCTTGGAAGCTCTGGCTGGATGGTTTCGTGGGAGCCGAATGAAACTAAATCCTTAGAAGACAGAGGTCCTCTGGCTGGGTTGGGATGGTATGGGGATGAGGGACCAACTCCCTTCTCTTGCGGGGGCCCAATTAGTGCCATTGCCTTCCGTTAAGAGTTTGGGTGTAATCCTTGACACCTTCCTTTCCATGGAAGCACAGGTTACAGCAACAGCCAAGGCGACATTTTTCCACCTTCGCTGCATCAAGCAGTTGGTCCCTTACCTTTCCCTCCCCGACCTGGCCACAGTGATCCATGCGACGGTCACCTCCTGGCTTGACTACTGCAATTTGCTCTACGCGGGGCTGCCCTTGAACCTGTCCCAGAAACTCCAGCGGGTGCAGAATGCCTCAGCGAGGCTCCTCACGGGGTCTCTGCCATGGGAGCATATTCACTCAGTTATTTTCCAGCTGCACTGGCTCCCGGTGGAGTACAGGGTCAGATTTAAGGTGCTGGTTTTGACCTTTAAAGCCCTTCACAGCCTAGGACCCTTGTACCTATGGGACCGCCTCTCCCGGTATGCCCCACGGGAGACCTTAAGGTCCATAAATAACAACACCCTAGAGGACCCGGGCCCTAAGGAAATTAGATTAGCCTCAACCAGAGCCAGGGCTTTTTCAACACTGGCTCCAGCCTGGTGGAACGCTCTCTCTCATGAGACCAGGGCCCTGCAGGATCTTATTTCTTTCCGCAGGGCCTGTAAGAGTTGTTCCGCCTGGCCTTTGGCTTAGAGTCAATTTGATTCCCTCCCCCTCTTTCTTTCTTCCTTTCTCCTCCTGTGACGAGGCTGTATTTTAATGTTTTAATGTTGTATTTTAATCTTGTATTCATTAAACTTATTTTTATTATTGGTTATTAGCCGCCCTGAGCCCAGCCTTGGCTGGGGAGGGCAGAGTATATATATATATATTATGTAGAGATGCTAAAGATATGTTCCAAGAATCAAGCATAATGCTTCCATTCCAAAAGCTTAGCAATCAGCATAACTAGTGAAAAATTTAAGGTTGGGTAAACTTTTTTTAAATCAGTTGATACCTGTCTTTTCCTAAGTTATCTCAACTAAAATTTTAAACAAAATTATGGCATGGAAGGTTATTCTGATAAATAAACTACAGCAAAGCACATACAACATTTCAGATACACTGGCATCTTACAATCTCTTAAGGTTTCCCATTTTATAAACAAAGATATACAATAGTTCCTTTATTTCTAAGCCCAAATTTTTTACTATTCTAACCACGAGCTCTAGACTTATAGGTTCAGAAAACTTGAAGCATACCTTAGTTTTCATAGATTACCAATTTACTTAAAAAGAAGCATCAGTTAGCATCACTCCATAAACATTTTCAAAGTGTGATCCTTTCAATGAATAATTACCAAAAATCAGCCAGGACACAATCCTATGACCCTTTGCAGCTGCCACAGGATATTACAAATCTACCTGTCCACAGGGAGAGAGGGAGGTCCACCTCCAGAGGCCTCCTCAAGATTAAAAGGGTATGTCAAGAGTAGATCTAGGGAGGCTTTGGACCTGAGGGCTCCTATTCACTTGACATAGGAGGGAAAATATGCCAGCCCTGGAGATGGTGCCCTCATTTTCTCTTCATCCACTCTCCCTCACCATCCACCCAGGAATTACAAGTCAGATTTGGCAGTTGCTTGGCCACAGGTTTTCCCTCCCCCACTCCAATAGGATTGTTCTGCCCAATAATTTCAGGAGTGTCAGGCAATTGTAGAAGTTTCTGCTTACCAGTAACAATAGGTATCTGAATCTCTGAATCACACATTATCCCTGTTTAATCAGTTAGATTAGCCTAGTTTTTAAAAAAACAGCAACATCTGATTGATATGCAGGGGAGTCCCAATGTATAAACATCTGCTGCCTGTTTGAAAAAGCTGTTATTAGACTTACATATAAACACTATGAATGACAAGCATCATCTTAAAAGAGGCATTCACCCCTATGGCGACTGCTACAACATGCATGCACAATCTGAAAATATAACGAATGTGCTTTTTTACTTCAGAGGAGCTACAATTTCTTTTATATTCACATTTAAAATGATTACTTGATTAACTTTGCAATCTTGCACAGATGTATCCTACACAGACATTTCAGAGAAGAAATCCCGCCAAACTCAGTAGAACTTACTTATTTATTTTAATTCATACGAAGATCACAGGGCAGTTCACAAAATAAAAAAACAAAATGAGAGCACAATATACATACACAACACAAAAAAACCAATATTCACCCCCAATCATGTTTAAAAGGCCGAAGTACCATCCCCTATATTAGAAATAACTGAGTGATATAAGCAATACAGACCACTAAGGCACCAGAAAAGCTATTACTTCTTAGTTACTAATAATAATTGCATTGAAATGTTATCTTGGGCATAATGTGTAGCAGCACAATTATGAGCTTGTGCTACTGCAGGTAAACAGCAAATCAATGTCTGTGAACCAGGTCAGAGGGGTGGAGGAATCTCCAAAAACTTCTTATTAATTTTAGTGAGAACAGCCTTGTGCGCATCTCTTTCGCAACAGAGCCTATATAATGACACAATAGAAAGAGGCAAAAGCAGAAAATGGGACTGTTGTGTCACAGTCACACTTTTAGATCTAGAACAAGGGATACAAGCCATCCTCTTATTTCATATGCAATATTCAAAAACGGGTCATAGATTCATATAATCAGAATGTTAAATGATCGACTCTTTGTATCATGTACTGCTTATTATATGGAATACAATAAAAGCATTCCTCTTTCAATCTTTGATATAGCACTTACATGATGCAAATGTCATGGGCAATCTCAAGTATATACTTTTAGAGATGACTTTATTATTATTTATGGAATGTATACCCCATTCTTTCAATTTATTTCTATGTATTTGAATTGCTCGGGCTACCTTACAATATTTTTTAAAAGAACATTAAATAGCAAAAACATAAAAGAATTCAGGTGCAACAGATAAAAATATATTTAAAATCAGTGCTAATCATATAAAGATCATCAACCCAGACCCTGTGATCATCATGATGCCCAACAAGAGGTCCAAAGGGTGACAACACAAGAATAAACATTTCCCCCCCCCTTTTTAGAAAGATACTGGTGAATGTCCTGCCTACTCCTGATGCAAAACAAGGTACAGTGGTACCTCGGGTTACATACGCTTCAGGTTACATATGCTTCAGGTTACAGACTCCGCTAACCCAGAAATATTACCTCGGGTTAAGAACTTTGCTTCAGGATGAGAACAGAAATTTTGCCGCCGCGGCAGCGGGAGGCCCCATTAGCTAAAGTGGTGCTTCAGGTTAAGAACAGTTTCAGGTTAAGAACAGACCTCTAGAACGAATTAAGTTCTTAACCCGAGGTACCACTGTACATGTTTCAGAAACAAAGAATGTGGGTAGGGGATGTGGAGGCAAGGAAGGGGTCTAAACAAGATGAGGGAGAAAAGCCAACTCCTGCAGTGTAGACTGTTTGAAAGAATGGCACAAAGAAGACTTCAGGGATGGTTCCAAAAAGCTAAAGAAATGAGGATGTGGTGCACCCTCAGTTATAGGAAAAACCTATCATATTACCTCACTCTCAAAAAGGCCTTTTCACAGAAATTCAACATAAAAAGCAGTCACCTTATTAAAAAATCACTGTTGGTACATATAGCTCAGTACTGCCTACACTGACTGGCAGCAGCTCTCCAGGGTTTTCTGAAGAGGTCTCTCATACCTGTACCTGGAGATGCCAGGGACTGGAACTGTGGCCTTCTGCATAAAAAGCAGATGTTCTACCATGGAACTACAGCCTTTCCTCTGGTTTGGACCAGAATATCATTTACCTATATAGTAGTGTTTCTGAGACAATCCCAAGTGACATCAATTACATGCTATGCCACACAGCAAAAGCCAAGTCATAGGAGCATTTCCACTCCTCAAACCTTATTCTAATAAGGAGGTCTTGCTCTTGATAAAAGAGTGGCGAGCTTGGACTTTTCAAGATGTGCAAAAAGAGTAATGAGTTCAATTATGGTGGAGTATGCTTACCAGCTGACACCATTCCTTCACAAGGGGTGCTTTGATTAATGGCTAACTTATAAATGTAACTTGGGGTTCTGCAACTAATTAAGGCAATTGTAACCTCCTTATTATGGCTGTTACAGGCTTAAATCAGCCCTGGCTTGAACCATAGGGGCTTTCCTCAATGGCTTCACTGCTCAGAGCAAAGTGAAATCACACACATAGCTCTGGGAATGTGAAAAAGTTTCCAGTAAACAAAGGTCCCCAACAACTCCTGAAAATACTTACGTGCAAGTTTTATGCTCATACAAAAAGTAGCCCCACTGCTATTAATCTTTATGTGAATACATTGCATGGCCCACATGACCAAACACACTTAGAAGAATCTTTCAAATAATTAGAAGCCAGACCTAAACAAAGCAGAGAGAAAAGTATACTTCCAAGAACAAACTTATAGGGTGTGGTTTAGTTTGTTGCAAGTTTTATTTTTTTGAAGGATTCAAATAGTTGTTTTAACAGCTTTTATCAATAATTTTATTGTTTTGTTCTTTTTGTGAACCACCTTGTGGATTTTTTTTACAATCAAGTGGTACATAAATGTTGTCAAATGAATGAATGGCATTTATGAAATAAAGTTGTTTCTCCTTAGGCAACCATATACCTGTGATTTCCCCTCTCCCAAAAAACTTTCAATTTATATGCTTGCACTATTTGATCAAGCATACCCACATCAAAAATGTAATGTAACACAATGGTGAAAATTCTATAGACCCCATTCTCACAATCAGATAGCACTACCAGCATTCTCTTCTTGACTGGCCATGCACATTTTCCCAGAAGAATAAATGAGAGTAAGGGAAAGGCAGGCTATTACGATAGGCTATGGCATATAAAGGAAGTATTCATATCATAAGAACACAAGAGTCTTGCTGGATCAGACCAAAGGCCCATATTGTCTAGTATCCTGTTCTCATAGTGGCCAACAACATGCCCATAAGAAGCACACAAGCAAGACCTGAGCACAACAGCATTCTCCCAGAAGACATCTTTATTCAATTATATACTCTTATATCAGGCTCCACAACCTTTTTGGGTCTGGAAGCACATCACTACATGTCCAGATCTGATTCACGTTATGACATTACCACACTCCCAAACTATTCCTGATTTACTGGGATCACTCAGGGGTAGAAAAAAGACTGGCCAAAGAAAAAAGGTACAGTGGTACCTTGGGTTAAGTACTTAATTCGTTCCAGAGGTCCGTTCTTAACCTGAAACTGTTCTTAACCTGAAGCACCTCTTTAGCTAATGGGGCCTCCTGCTGCTGCCGCGCTGCCAGAGCACGATTTCTGTTCTCATCCTGAAGCAAAGTTCTTAACCTGAGGTACTATTTCTGGATTAGCGGAGTCTGTAACCTGAAGCGTATATAACCCTAAAGTAGAAGCAGGGCAGGGCAGGTTGCAAACTGTAGCAACATATGACACTCATTGGGGTTCATGGAATTCTACTTATTTTGCCTCTCATGTTTTCTGAGGGCAAGACCCCTGCTTATTCTGAATTTGAATTGTCATTTTTCTGCTCCTGACTTACACAGATCAACACACTTCATTTTCCAGTCAAGGAATAACTCTTACAAGAAAGTCCATGAAAATATGGCATAAAAAGCAATGCAAAATTTGGGCCCTTATGAACTATATATTACAGAAGTGATTCCCATAAAAGGAATCTGGCTACATTATCTAGTCATTATTGTGAGTCAAATGCACTTCCTAGTAGCATCAAACCATACATCAGCTGTGAACTTACTAAGAGGCATTAGGGAAACCACTTTCAGTCTCAGCCCATCTGCAATATACAGATAATTATGCTTTTCAGACTGTTGTAAGAATTACTGAGGTAATATTTGTAAAACACTTTGAAAACTTGAAGAGCACTGATCCGGATTGCACATCACAGTTAATAATTTACAGTGATGACATCTAAGAATATTCTTTCACTCCTTCTTACTAGTATACAGAGAAAACAGGGCATGATTCCCTGGCTTCATGCCATGTCTATACCTGGGATCATGATTTATTTCATGCCAACAAACTGCAAACAGTACGCCAATAACAAACCTTGGCTACGTATCATTGTTTCTTGTGAGTGAATTCCTGTTTCGGACATAACACAAATCCAGGGATTATGATTTGCTTCCTCCAGCACTGGGGGGGGGTAGGGGGAGAGGGTAGAATTTAAATTGACCTCTTAGTTGAAATCAAAGTAAACAATTCACCATTCACCTTAGTGTAGCATGCAGTATGAATCACTAAATTGTTACTACTTCAGTTTATAACTTAGTTGTTTCTGTAAAATAATTCAGCACTGAACATAATTGTGGAGTCTTCTCTTAAACACCTTTCCGACACCTATCTGGGATATTTCAGCTAAACTATGCTTTCACAACATGCCCATTTTCACAACTTATGCCCAATTAACTGGATACATGATGTTTGCCCGTAGCAGACCAGCAATTATACCACCCATGACATATAAAAGTGTAGTAGAGCATAAATAAAATAGAGCTGTGGGGAAGGAGGTAGAGGGGGTACACAATGAGCAGTCCAGTTGCCACAGGGATGGAGACACTCCTGCACCACAGTCAGACAGGACGAGATGGTGGAACCACTGTGAAGGAAGTGCAAGGCTTGTGTGTAAATGACAGTTTGGAGGAAATGAGAAGAAAGTCACAACATGGCTCAGGTGGAAGCCTTACTGGACACACTCATCCAAGAAACATTTCTGTATTGCCAAACCAAAGCTTTTTTTAAATAGTTCAAACATGCACAAAGGCAGTCAGGTTCACCAGAAGTCATCTCATGGCACACCCAACAACCACAACAAAGTTCTGCCTGCACCTGGAATTGTGTGTGTGTGTGTGTTCATTCAAACATGGAAGGTTGATAAAAGGCATTATATTGCATTAAAGATGAAGCTTAAAACAAGCTCCATAATAATAAATAATGAAATTAGACTAAGAAGCCATCAGAGGAACACGTAGGTCTCAATGCTCCAGTCAGAAGCATAGATATTTTAGCACTATGTGTAGTAAGATAAGAATCAAAATAAGTCTACAAATAACTGAGCCCTGGCCCATTTGACAGGTCATTTTTCTAGTTCTACCAGTCCTATTATCTAAAACAGATTTGAACAGGAATATCACAATAGATTTGAATAGCTAATCTAAGACAACTGGATCTTCAAGCTCCTATGTTGGCAGCTATCAACAACGTGACTGCACAACTCTAACCTGTCATAAAATGAGGAGAGCCAAATGATCAGATATAAAAAGAACTCTAATAACAAGCCACTTCCAACTATATTAGTGCTAACACTTTTTGAAATGGAAATAGATCACATACATTTTTGTTTCAGCAGAAGACCATGGAAGGCTTATTATTACATAAAATGTAAATTTAAACACTGCACAAATGTGTAAGGGAACATAAGGGTATTTCCTTTAAAGCTAAAATGAGTTCAGGATCTTTGAAAATAAATCTGAAATAATTCTCTCTAGATGTTGACTATTTAACACTAAAGAAAATAAATCAATTATTCATCACTGGGCTTTTGTTAACAACTAAAGACTAACCGGAGCCAAAATCAAGTGTAAATTTCCTTCTTTTCCTTGGGAACAGGCACATGATCAGCCTCCACCCAATAAGCAGAGAGCACAGTCTTGTTTTGCCAGCAGAGAACAATCTACCTATCAAAACTTCCCCCACACCACCTTTCATATTTAACTCAAGCATACAGACTGACCAGCCAAAAAGAATGTTGACAACAACCTGATGGGGTGTGGCTTTAACTTTTTAAATTTTAAAAAAGTATCCAACCTTTTTCATTAAAAAAAAAGTTTTAGTAGGAAATCTAAGTTTTTCCTGTAGAACTTGTTCCCATAATTGTGAAACTTCCTCATAATACTAGTTTTATGAGCATTTTCAAAACCATTCTGCTAATATCATAGGAAAGGAAAGCTCCCCTCCCCTTTTAAAGCTCAGCAGCTCATTTTAAGAAAATTATTTGTGGACAGATGCAACACTTTTTTACAGGTTAGTTTCCAAAACACGTTCGGATAAAGTAGACGATTTTTGCACTCCTTTATTTCGGTTAGATGTTAATAATTACATCTCTTTTCCAGGTCTTGATCTCTACACTACACCATCCTTTAAATTAAGAGTAATTCCCTGATAACCCTCCCTCCCCTTTCACCCCGGATTCCTACATAACAAGCCTATTCTTATTCGATACACGCCAATGTTTTCCCCGCCAAACACACACAGAAACAAACAAACGCTCCCCTGCGACATTTCCTCCTAAGCCACGATGTTTCAGGGCACGGCAAAAGGGGCAGCCTGCTTCCATAAATGCCACTAGTCCGCGAGACCACTTCGAATCAAAGCAGTACTTTAGTGGGGGGGGGGGCGGGAATCGACGACCAGCGGTGATAGTGAGGATGACGGGGAGGGTTCAGCAAACAGTAGCAATCGCTAGAAAAAAGGCTGAGCCAAGCCCTGGAGGGGGCGGGGTGGGCGAGCCCCGTACCTTGCCGGACTGGGGGCGCAATCGTAGGAGCTGCAAGACATGGGGGAGGAGCTCATATCAAAGAGAAACACGAGAGCAGCGCCTCTTCCTCGCAGGGTGTAAATAGTCAGATTGGGGCTGGGGGAGGGATACTGTATTTGCAAAAGAAGGGAGACCCGGCGGGCGCAGGTACGGGAGCCTTATCTCGTCGCCCAGAGCAAATGAGGGCCCGTGCAGGTCGGCCGGCCTGCCTGCCTGCTCCGCATCCAAAGGGGATTTTAGGGGGCGCTGGACATAATCTCCCTCCATGTGATCGTGCCAGTGAAGTGGGCACGAGGAAGGTCGGAAGGCAATACTGTAATGAAGGATCTCTTTCCCCGGAGGGGGGGCGAGCGGGGGGCTGCCGGGTCCCTCACCTCGGGAAGGGGCGGAGCCTCCCCTCCGCGAGGATGGAGGCGTCTGTAGGAAGCGCCGCCACCGCCGGCCTCACCTCCGTAAGGAAAGGGAAGGGAAGGGAAGGGAAGGGGGGCAGTAGCTGGCCGGGAGATATGTCCGTGTGGGGCTGCGTGTGCAGACGTTGATCCCCCTCCGCCCGCTTTCGGCTCCTGGGAGGGAGAAAGGGGAGAATTCCGGCCGGCCGAGCGCTCACCTCGGTGGGGGGGCTGATCTCGAACAGGTCCAGCCGGTTCGCGTTCCAGTGGTTGATGATGTCGGCCAGCTTGCGCCGCTCCTCTTCCCGGCTGCCGCCGCCGCCCGACATCCTCCTCAGCAGCCCTCCGGGGCTCCCGGAGCCAGGAGCTACACGGCGGGAGGGCCGCGCGGAGTTCGCGGCGGATTTGTAAGGGGGCGGAGGGGTCCGAAGGAGGGAGGAATCCGGTCGCTGGTGCCGCCCCTCCTCGCTCTCACCAGCCCAGACTTTGCCCTCTTCTCGCTTGCTGAGGGAAGCGCGGAGCGGCTCCTGGCTCGGTGGCAGCGCTTCCTGTTCGGTAGCGTCTCTCAGTCCTCCGCCTCGCGGAAAGCCGCCGCCGCCGCCTCCTTCCCCGCCCCGGTTGTCTCCTTTCCTCCCTCCCCGCCTTTTCTCTCTCTCTCTCTCTCTCTCACACACACACACACACACAGAGAGAGGGAGGGAGAGACACCGTTCCGTGCGCGCGGCCGCTCAGCCGTTCTTTCGCGAGCGCGTCACAAACGCCGCTCCTCTCCTCCTCCCCCCACCCATCCTTCCTTGCGCGCGTGCGCGTGCGTGCCTCCTCTGTGCTTCTAATGCTCGGGTGTCAGGTCAACAGCCCGGCGAGCGCGCGCGCGGAAAGAGGGCCGAGCGCACGGTGCTCGCGCTTCCTCCTCCTCCTCCTCCTCCCGCTTCTCTCTCTCTCCCCCCGTGTGTGAGGGGGAAATTAGCAGTTGAGGGCGTTTGGGTTTGAACTAAGCGAGGACGGGTAGAGAGCCGCGCGGTAGCCTGCCGTGGCGGCAAGAACAATGAAGGGTGGCGGCTGAAGGGGGCTGGGTTTGTGCGTGGCGGCGGCGGGCTGGGGAGGATGGCAATCGCGTGAAGGGATTAATTGTTGTTTAGCCATGGTGCTCTCTGGGGACTCAGAAGGGAGGATTGCAGCCTTCCTAAGCGTGTGCGTGTATATAATTATATCCCCCCCCCAAAAAATGTAAATAAAAGCAGGGTGGAACTTGCTAAAATAAACCCTCTCTTCTCTGCCTGCGAGAGTTTTGGCAAGTCCCGGTCACCCACCTGCAATCCTTCATGTTTAAAATTGGAATAATAGGGAAATCTATGCACAGCGAATTGCCATGCAAGTTTTTGCTGGGAAGTAAGCCCCCCTATAATAGGCACGGGAGGTTTCTCCTCAGAAATTATGTTTAGGACAGCAGTTTTGAGAGTAGGGTTACCCACAATATTTAACTAGGTAAGGTTTGAGAAGGTAGTGTTGAAATAGGTCATCTTTGCAGTAATCCTATGCAAGCTTATCTGGGAGTTGGTCCCATGGATATCAGTGTAGCTGCCTTCTCTGTAGATGGGATAGTATTGCCTTGTTCAAGATCACTTATTAGGAGTAAGGCCCATTGATCGCAGGTGGGTTGTGCTGCACAGTTGCCTCCAGCAGCTCTTGCACTAGGACTGGAAGTGCCAGAGGGAAATACTTCCCAAGGAATGATAGTACTTCTAGCACAGGGACCTGGCACAGCCCTGGCAAAGTTGTTGCTTCCTTGCAGAATCCGCCAACAGCACTTAGGATGAAAACTGCACAGTAAGAATCTCTGTTGAGTGACACAAGCGGGAGGGTTGGCATCAGGATATTGTAAAATGCAGTTCCCTGTTCACATTATGTGCTTGTGAGAATGAATAAGTGTGGCTTCTGTCTAAAACTGAAGATTTTACCATTTCCCCAGAGGACAGCTAAAAATGTATTAAGCTGATTGAAATAAATTAGTTTATCCAGATGCATGGACTACTCTTAGGTTTACACTAGTCTGGTGGTGAGAGGCTAGGAGAGATAGGTGTCTTGGAGCAGGGAACTGAGTGGAGGTGTACATGGGCACATGAATGCAAACAAGATAAGCATGTAGAGACTTTACAGAGCAGCTGAGAGACTGTGATTGGTATGGAGAAAAAGCAAGAGAGGCCATGCCCATCAGACCGGTTTGGGGAATGAGTCATCTCTTGGAGCAAGGGAAGTAGATAAAAGTAGGGGGGAGAATAGATCTCTGCTCATTGTACAATATTCATCTGTCCTTAGGCAATGTTTTCATCCACATTCTCTCCATTCTCATTTGTTTCATAATAAAGCTCTCCAGTTTTGGAACTTGCTTTCCCAGATACCAGAAAAATGCTAAGCTTGCCAATTTTCTGGGAGTACCATAAGCCTTCAGTGTTCAGGGCAAGCATTTTGTGGCTGGGTATCAGAGGATTTTTTGAGGATAACTTTTAGTCTAGGTATATTTAAGTGTTTGGATAACATGTTTCTAAGTGTTGAGCTGTGCTGAGCCCTAGGAAATACAGTAAAGCATAATAAAAGTGGTGGGAGGGAATTAGTAAATTAAATAAATTGATTGTCAACTCAGATAAGAGGTATGCCTCAGTTTGTTAATGGTGGGTCTTTCCCTAAGTGTATTCCCACGGGATTGTAGTTCTAGTCACTTAAGTTCCTTCATTAATCAAGGACTCCATAATAGAGCGTGTGCATAACCTCTTGGGTTCAATCCATACTATCTCCCATTTATGTCTCAAGTACATTGGCATTTTTAAAGCTATTGCTTTATTTGACCCCAGTGTCAAGATTAGCAAAGAACTGCTGTGGGTATAGGAGGGTTTTCTATCCCTAAAAAAACCCTGGTCAGGATCCAGTGAGCTCTGTGTGTTCCCCAACATTGTCTTCCATGCAGCCAGGCTTACCCAATTTCCTCTAGTGACTGGTACTCCTCTTAATGCAGGGGTCAGGGCATAGGAGTATATATGGTTTTTTATGCCACTTGGTTTTTCTCTGTTCATCTTTCTTGCAGTGCCAACCCTTTTAGTTGCACACTCTTTGCAGGTATATGAAGTAGTTATTCCAGGAAACTCTTTGAAAAGCCTTGTTTTTAAAAATGGGGAAAATAATACTGACTCTTCAGGAATACTATTTTTAGTCTGTTTCTTGTAGCTTTATTATACAATCACTGAACTGTAAAAATACATAAATTTTACTTCCTTTTCTTGGTCATTATCCTCTTGTATTCTTTTAAATCTGTATTTCTGTTACAGGGATATCTTTGCACAAAGAAAATTCAGGCCTTTCCCCCAGATAACCCATTCATTATTTTTGGGGAGTAGGAAAATCCCAAATTTAATAATTCAGTACATGTTTTGATTGGATTTCTGTTTTTTTACTTGAGTGCTTTAGCTGTATTTAAATATGGGTTTCAAAAATGTGTATCATTAGCCAATGTAAAAGGCGTAATAGAATTATTTTAATAAACTTTATAATTCAGTTGTTGGGGGCCTCCCGTTCCATGAGAGTTTTGCACAAAAGCTTTGGATATGTTCATGTGCCTCTGAAGAAGCCACAAGACGGTATTTAGCTAGCATTCTCATATGCATGTCAAGAATCAGAAACCACAAATGTATCAAGCTCATGTAATACCTTTGGGAAATTGCTGTCAAGCATAACCATGCATGAGTGCTAGTTAGTGCAAGAAGGGGTTAAGATAATAGAGCTGGATTTCTAGACTTGGCCCCCTTCTCTGATGAGGGAGGAAGTGAAACATTCTCTTCCTGTTCCATCTCTCTCCATGCCATGTAACTGATTAAGGAAGACGTGTCTAAGCAAACAGCAACTTTAGAGCATATGTTTGAAGCTAACTTTCTGTATTTTCTAGCCAAGGGTATTTTGCCTGTGTTCTCCTTGCTGCTGCTTGGATAAATGCATGAATCTGACCTTTTGAACATTTTGTAAGTAAAGCATTTTAAATTTACTTAAAAGTGTGTGGTCTGTTCATTGCAAGGGATAGAAAGAGGGGAATACTTTGCAATCGAACTAAACAGGATAAAAAGATTTAACAGTCTGCATTTCCATACTACACTGCTGCTTATGTGAATTTAAACTCTGTTACCAAGGGTTCTCTCCTGCTGGAGAGTCTGTTTAGCCCATGTTTTGAATCCAGGTGCCCAGCAGATTCTTTTGTTATTTACCCCATAGACATGGGCCACGGGGCTTTATATTTTCCTCCTCTACAATACCTACCCTGTCATTGGTACAAGTTACCGGTACTTGTTCCAACTGTGAGCTATCTGAACAGTTGGGTGGACCTTATCTTTGTACTTTTTTGGTTACATTTTTTTCTCATTTACTTTTGTAAAATAAGGTGGGGAAAGGGTACTCAGATTGCAGCTTTGCAAATATGGTAACAGCAAAAAAGAAACAAAGCCCTTAGCATTCTTAAGGTAAAGGTAAAGGTACCCCTGCCCATACGGGCCAGTCTTGACAGACTCTGGGGTTGTGTGCCCATCTCACTTAAGAGGCCAGGGGCCAGCGCTGTCCGGAGACACTTCCAGGTCACATGGCCAGTGTGACATCGCTGCTCTGGTGAGCCAGAGCTGCACACGGAAACGCCGTTTACCTTCCCGCTGGTAAGCGGTCCCTATTTATCTACTTGCACCCGGAGGTGCTTTCGAACTGCTAGGTTGGCAGGCGCTGGGACCGAGCAGCGGGAGCGCACCCCGCCGCAGGGATTCGAACCGCCGACCTTTCGATCGGCAAGTCCTAGGCGCTGAGGCTTTAACCCACAGCGCCACCTGTGTCCCCAGCATTCTTAAAGCCGTGCACAAAAGCCTATTATAGTCACTGTTCCATGTGCATTCATCTGTGGTTAGAAAGTCCAGAGCTTACACTTACTTGCTGACGTCCTACAATAGATAACTGTAATCTGATCCAAAGCTTCTCCTGAACTTTTATGCAAGAAAGTTGCATGTTTGTAGGATACTTCTAACCCAAGGGTAGGAAAATCTGTGACCCTGCAGATGTTGCTGAACTTCATCCCCAGCCACTGGCCAGGGATAACAAGAGGTGTTGTCCAGCAACATCTGAAGAGCCACAGATTCCCACCACTACTCTAAGGCTTATGTAGATTTTATTGCACTATTATAATCTGTAAAATTATACCTTGTTTTCTTTTTAAGGAATTTCATTTCTAAAAGATGCAGAAATTACCATAAAAACCATAACGGCTGGAAGGGATAGTTCAAATAATCAGAAGTATCTGAAAGCCAATATCAAGGAAAGGATGAGTTGAGGGCCTGTCCTTTTAGTTATTTGCTATTTATATATGTATTTCGCCAACTGCCACAGTGCTCTAAAATGATCCACTTAAGCTTAGCTGAGGTAGGCTCATATCTAAAATTTATTGAATTTCTTTGCCAACACTCTACAGTACTGGAACTTATTTTCTAGTACATGGTGTGGTGACAGAATATCTTGTGCCAAATATAAAGGTCAGACCCTAGTCTTCATTGTTGTAGAGATAAACTTGAAAAAATTATCGTCTACTTATCCAGAAACTTAACAGCTTCAGTAGACACGTGACTGGGTTTTATGGGGTCTGCAGCATTGTCAGTAATTTTGCTCCTCAACTATTTTTTCATACCCTACTCTCGCCTGAAAGATGTGTCAGCTACTTCCAATCATTTCCATAATTCTGTAATATAGCTTCAACTTACCACTGGCTCTCATTGGTCGTCACAACTAATTTCCCTCTGCTATTCTATTCAGTGCCTGCATAATTTCTCAGTAATCTTACAACCAGAATAAATGTTGCACATTTGTGATGTTAACATGTACAATGAAATGACTTCAGAACTCGGATCAGGATCAGATTTCTGGGTCACTGAATTTAAAGGCCAGAAAGTACCTTTCAAAGATAGATACTCACTCAACAGGTTTTCTGGAATTAGAATCAGCAGTACACCTGAAATAACTAACAAACTCTCTTACTGTTTTGCTTTGTGCCAATGTCCTGTGATCTCCCTCGCAGTCAGGCATAGTACATGGGTAAGATGGGGGGGGCTCTTTGTTTATATTCCTCACTGCACCTTAAAAGCAAATGTTGCCATGTTGGTTCATGAAAAGAATAAAACTTCAAAATCCACATGATCTTTATTAGAACCAACCAAAATTGTCACTAAAGTGTGACAAGCTTTTGAGTTCTCCATAACTCATCAGACAAAATATTGCATAAAACAGTATTACATAAATACAGTATTGATGAGGTCAACTTGTAGACACAGTTCCAAGAAGGAGATTGCAGGCTGAGTAAATCCCTCCCAGGTTACACACTATGATTCTGGGATGAAGAATCAACAACTTCCCTGTTTTTCCCATAGCATTTGTATCTAGAGATAACAGTTCTCTCAATTATACCAGTTTTCTGTTGTACCAACTATATACTTTAAAAAAAACACAGTTGTCTATCTTGCTTCAGATGTTACTATCCTTGCATATATACATCTATGCGCAGTATTTCTCTCCATATGTCACTTTCATTTTTTACCCTCAGTGCTTTGTCCACTTTGAATTGTTATGGTGTCTTTCTGCACTTTTGCCAATGTCTTTTTCTTTCTCATTTAGTCAGTCATAAAAAAAAATCCTCATACCTGGGGGATAGTTTGTTCCCAACCAGATACTCCTCAGCCTCTGTCAACTTTCCCCGTTCCATACCCTCAATCAGTCTAAAAGAGAAGTTACCAGTAGATCTTTCAGGAAAGGGAGAAAAATACATTTAATTCTGCTGTTGCTCTTTGTACTGTGGTAAAACACCTGTTGAAGTAAAATACTTTTCCTGAATAAGAATGACATGTTTGGACAGTGTTAACACAAACTAGGAAATAAAAACTTGCCCTTGCAAAATTAACCCCATCCTCATTTGTTGTGTACATTATATGCATTGAAGTATAGTTTAAGCCAGCTAATTAGATTTAACATTCGGTTTTCCAGTATGGGGGGGGGGGGTAGACTTTATTACACCAATGAGAATTATATGACTAATATATTTGATGGCCTTCAGCTTCCCACCTCCACATATGTAATTCATATCAATTGCATTGAGACCCTATATATGTGTTTAAAGGCGTATCAAACCTATCCAAAGTTAGATGCCTAAAGTGCAGTCACTGACACGAGTAATAAGAAGGGCCATTGAGTTGAGTAGAGCATCCTCCACTTAACTGAGTATTTATTGGATTGCAGCCTAAGCCTCTTGAAATTAATGGGCCAACTATCAAAAAGCCCTGGGGTTTTAAATTTAGTTATTTCTCATTTCACACCCATTCCCATGAGTTGCAAACAATTATATAATGGTATGCCAAAAGAATCACAACTTACAGCACAATCCTAACCATGTATACTCAGAATTACCGGTACGTCCTTTTGAATCCAGTGGAGTTTACTCTCAGTTAAGTGGAGTTAGGATTCCAGCCTAATTCAAGTAGACTTATTTACCAACTGCAAAAAAAAGCTAAATTATAAAATAGCGATTGAAGATGCCAGACCAATAGTCTTACTCAGTATAGGTCAATTTCCAGAGCCCTTCCCCCCCCCCAAAAAAAAGTGAACTGGGATTCAAAATACATACTACTTTGCCTCCAGTGTACTTCCATGACTTGTTTGGGAAATGGTGAACCCATGACGTTAGCCGCAATTCATATCTACCCAGTGTCCTGTTCTTTCTTATTAAATACTGTGTTTTGAGAAAAACGGAACAACTTCGCTGAATTTTAAGACAGTACAGTAATATGTACACAGCCATAGATGCTGTTTTTATGGTTTCAAAATGTTCCCGACAAGCCTTGGCCTCAGTTCATCAAGCTACTTGTGTATATCCCTGGGAGGAACTCAGCATAATGTTCAATGGAGTGTACAGGAGCAAAAAGGTCTGCTCATACAGCAGGACTCAACCCACCAGAGCAGATTTAGGGGGCGTGGGGGAAGGACAGGACAAAAAGGCAAGTTGTGTGAGTGGATCTTGTTCTGCTCATGCAACAATTTAGTTGAACCAACCCCAGATGTATGTGAATAGCTCATTTCACTTCACTCAAAATTATATTAACTGCTCAAAAATAAAGCACCCTGCAACATAGAAGCAGATATATACCATATGGGATTTCTATGATACTGATAACACTGGGAAAGTAAGTACTCTACCCAAAGTAATTTTATTTCACCAAATGTAGGATGATTTCTAAATTGATTCAAGCTAAACATTTAGTTTAATGAAAGTAATGTATGATCAAAACTTGATATTTAGAACCAGTAGCATAGTATGTGTCCCACTGTTCTAATTAGCTAATATGAAAAT
Source organism: Podarcis melisellensis (assembly GCF_964234715.1). Classification (NCBI taxonomy): domain Eukaryota; kingdom Metazoa; phylum Chordata; class Lepidosauria; order Squamata; family Lacertidae; genus Podarcis; species Podarcis melisellensis. Next base: position 49,780,478 of record NC_138530.1, read on the forward strand.
ATTCAAAATATGCAGGCATATGTAAGGCACCTGGTTTTTGAAGAAGGAGAAGTCCCCACCAAGAATTAATTAATTACGGCTCAGCAGCCCTCTGAAACAGATAAATGTAAATTTTGCTTCTTCCTGCACCCCCCTTTATAAAGCAACTGAGGCATAGTAAGGTCTATTTCTGGTAACAAGCCATGAGAGGGTGTGGATGCCTTACTAGGCAATTAGTACAAATAGCCAGAAAGTATTTTGTTGCTAGTGCATGCTTCCAAGTTTTATTGATTTTTGCTGTTTAAAATACCAGTTTTGGAGTAGTTCATGAAATATGTGTTTGTGCAGTTAAAAGCAATTCCTTTTATAATAAAAGGTTTTTTTAAAAAAAAAAAGTTAAATTATTAGCTAGATGAAGAATTGACATAACTAAAGAACAGGCATATGTTTTCTGTTTGATTTTCCCCATTTGTAAAACATCTGGTAGCTATGTTCATTAAGGGCCTCATTTTGCACCTCACCAGTGTCTTGGTATGATGTACTTTTTTGGATGATCCTGACATACCTGCCAGTTCAAACCTTTGACCAGAAGTGAAACCTCTTTAGCACATTATGCTGCAAAGTTGCCGGTATCCTCTGCTGGCAGCATGACACATTCAAACTCGTGAGAAGGCTTTCACAGGCACTATTAATTTGCAGTTCACCATTTAATCTGGGAATCACAGTGCCACTTAAAATCAGTGTACTTAACTCTTGCACCTCCATTCTAATGCCAGCTGAGATTGCTCATCACTGGAACAAAGATATAGAACAGAATTTCTGACACTGGAGCTTCCAAACATTGCTACTAGGAGCAGCAGTAGCAAGTAGTGTCTAAAACAGGAAATACTGAAGAAATCCCTGTTGCAGGGATTTGGGGCTACCATTTCTGTTTAGATGCAGTAGCTCTCCTATTGCCCTCTGCCCTATGTTACCCTGTTAGTACTCCACATTGGAACAGATCAACCCCATCTCTCCCCTTGAATGCTTGGTTTGTTGGTGTTCACTAGGCTGAATCAGTCTGCGAGACGCTCACCTACAACACCTAGAAAAAGCTGATCCGCAGCAACTCAATTCCCGACTTTTGCCTCAGCATATCCTGTTGTGATTCTTTTATGATGTCCCTGCCATGTCAGCATAAAATAAAATCATGCTTCACCACATTGTGCAGTCTGACCTGTAAGTACACCTTCTTTTTCTATGTGCTTGAAACCTAGAAATTTGGAGCCAAGCTGTTTGTCCCAAGCACATACGATATATAAGGTTCAGTTATTTTTAATGTACTTATTTGTAAAGTTTTTTAATGTACTTATTTGTAAAGTTTTTTGGGGGGATGTGTGTACCTTCAATTTAAATGTTGGCCTTTTTAGTTGCTAAAAACCATAACTTGGTTATTTACTAATACAATAAAGAGCTTAAAGGTAAATGGACCCTGACCATTAGGTCCAGTCATGGCCGACTCTGGGGTTGTGGCGCTCATCTCGCTTTATTGGCTGAGTGAGCACCTTCCGGGTCAATGTGGCCAGCATGACTAAACCGCTTTCTGGCGAACCAGAGCAGCGCACGGAAACGCCGTTTACCTTCCCACCGGAGCAGTACCTATTTATCTACTTGCACTTGATGTGCTTTCGAACTGCTAGGTGGGCAGGAATAAAGAGCTTAATGGAACCTTTAAAACAAATATATTTCTATCATCAGCTTTCATGCCTGTTGACAATTGGCAAATTTTACACATACATGTCTAGACAGGAGACTGGGCAGAGGAGGGCTGCCAGGAGGCAAAAGATCCAATCCAGTGGCAGAGGAAGGGGGGGCGGTCCGCCCTGGGTGTCATCCCTGAGGGGGGGTGACATTCAGTGCACCACTCGCCTGCGACTCACAAGCCCATCCCGAGCTGTCGGGGGAAGGGGGGAGCTGTGCCACTTTGCCGGCGGCATTCCCCCCGTCCCCCTTCATTTTGACAGCTGGGGGAGGCTTGGGAGTCGCGGGCAGCACTGTGAATGTCTGCCATCGGCAGCTGGCTCCACCCCCGGCTGCAGGGCGCACACACTACTCCGGGCACCTGAGCGGCTATCCCGCACCTCGGAGGACACTCTCAGCGCCCCACCCCCCTCAGGAGCGCGCCCACCCTAGGTAGCGAGGGCATATGCTTCGCCGCTGATCAGAGCATGTGCAGAGTTGATCACTCAGTACTGGTATGGAACTGGTAGCCCAGATTAAGATATAAACAATAACAAGGGATAGTTACTTTCCATATTGAGCTTGGTCCTCCCAGTCTCTACTGATCCTAAATCTGATAGTTTCAAGTGGGCATATACAGGGCTGGCCCAGGATGTTTTTGGAACTTGAGGCAGAACAGAAAATGGTTCATCCCCATTCCTTATCCCTGCTGCCGTCACCTCCTTATTACAGGAGCAATTGCTGGGCCTAGATATGTATCCCTTTTGAGTGGGCCATTGTTGCTGGTACATAGTTTCTTCAGTTTGGGCAATTGTCTTTAAGTAAGGATATTCAAATCATGTGAGAAGATTGTCTTTCAGAATAGACTGCAGTTCTTTGATTATGCGCTAATAAAGCTACTATCCATATATTCCCATGTTTCCTAGCATCTAATGGACTTCCTTTTGCAAGGCTTGCTTCACAGTATCAATAGCAGCAGCCTTAATAAGGACATCCTAGATGTGGTCCTCCCCACTGTCTTCTAAATCTGGAATATATAAAACCAATAGTTCACAACGTGTTGAAATCTGCCAGGAACCATTGAGGAAGCAGAATTTAGCCATCTGGATTAACATGACAGACTATAAAGCTGGCATGAGATACAAATTTATGTGGCTGAGGAATCTCTTGTATAGTCAGTTCCTTTAGTATTAAAATAGTAAAATATTGGTAATCTTAAGAAATGTGCTCTTAGATTTTAAATCAACTTTCTAATTTTAATGTAAAATTCTTTAATACAGTGGACACTCGGGTTGTGAACGTGATTCATTTGGGATGCACGTTCGCAACCCACATCTGCACGCGCGGGTTGCGATTTGGTCTTCTGCGCATGCATGACCACCGAAACCCAGAAGTAACCCGTTCCAGTACCTCCGGGTTTCGGCGGCCCACAACCCGAAAAAATGCAACCTGAAGCAGCTATAACCCAAGGTATGGCTGTAATCAAATTCTAAATGAACCTGATTAACGAATCGTGCATTTTGAGAGCTTCTCCAAATCTTCACGTTCTGTTTTGTGTATTCCAATGTAAAAACGGGCATTTAACCCATAAAAAACTAAGCAAAACTAAGTGTTCCCTATAAAGCAATATGCAAAATCCTTTTCTTTCAGGACTCTCCATGCTACCTCTCTTCACTTCAGCTGTAGGACCAGGCTGTCCATTGGATACATGGGACAAAATTACACAGATGTAGAAAAATCTCTGAACCATCAGCACCCAGGCACTTCTGCCATAAAGATGCCATGTATTCAATGTAAGCACAATCACATACAGTTCATACCTCATGTTACGGACGCTTCAGGTTATGTGTTATCGGGTTACGGACCGTGGGAAACCCGGAGGTACCAGAACGGGTTACTTCCGGGTTTCAGCACATGCACAGAAGCGCCAAATCGCACCGGTGCCTGCGCAGACGTGGTGCTTCAGGATGCGAACGCTGCAGGTTGTGGACGTTCCTCTGTCACGGATTACATCTGCAACCCAAAATTCCACTGTAATTTGGTTCCAGGCACAGGACTGAACATCCAAAAAGATCCACTTTCATTTTATAAAGATCTGTTTCAAGCCCATAGGGTTGGAGGGAGAGTGTATGGGCAATGGAATCTCAGAACCTTGCATGGGAAGTTGAACATGTTATGCAGTGTTCAGAAGTGGGGCTTCAGTAACCTGCATAACTCAGTGTTCCTTCTTATAAGCAGAGAATAAATTATGCAAAATATGGAAATACATGCAGATTTGCAATTTATACAGGAGACGGAATACAGATTAAGTGGACTTAGAAATTTATTTTCTTAGTGCAGAATAATATAGCTTTGCCCACCAATGTCTTCAGCAATTCTGACAGTAAGGAATGCAAGGTTACCCAATCATGCCATTAGAATAAGTTGATGGATCGTAATATGTGCACATGTGTATAAGGAATAACTAAATGAGAACGGCCATCTTCTCTGTTTCCATTTGCCTTTAAAACCATTTAGTTCATGGCGCTTTTGAATCATCTGAAAAGAAGAGGTAAATGATAACGTCAAGTAAGCAATCCAGATTGCCTTCGAAATTTTCAGACAAGAATAAATCAATGCACAAGTGAAAGCCACAGCAGGAAACCATAATAACCAACTGAAGTTTCATTTTCCTGTCTACTGCAGTGGGTTAATATTGCAGTGCAGAGCTTTTTGCCCCATTACTCATTTGTGAGAAAGCATGAGGTTTCAGACAAAAACTTCCTGTGGATTATTACTTATGAGTCCCCCCAACTTTTTATTGAATTTTTGTTGCATGCAAAACCTCTTTAACTATCATATTTACTTTTTTATGTTCTTAATTTTTAATGTTCTTAATTCAATAGCATGCACCAAGTTATTGGTTTGCTTTTGTTAGATTATGTATTTTGTGTTCTCGTTTTATATTTTTATGTTGTGAACCACCCTGTGATCTTCAGATAACCAATTAAAACTCAGGTATACAAATTTAAACAAACAAATAAATAAATTCTTGCAGTTTGTTAATGAAGAAATTAGCAACAGGAGCAGGTGGGAAATAGGCTTGGAGGCTGTTCACCTATACACTGACTTAAAGGCTTTCAGTCATGATATAAACTAATTAAGTGAGCACAGAATTGCTGGTGAACCCCACAAAATTGCAAGTCACTCTGTGTGTAACATAGACAGCTACAGAACTGGGGAACCAAAAGCCTATCTTTCTGACAGGCAATTTGCTAAACAAGCTTCAGTTCAGATAAGAGATGGGATATATGAAACTCCCTGCAGAACATTCTGCTTAATGTAACCGAAATGCCATAATTTTTGGTCACGCTCAATCTAACCTTGTTCTTAGAACACTCTTGCACCATATTAATCCAGATTTACAGACCAATCGCAAACATAGTTACATGGAAATACATTTCACTGCATTCAATAGGATTTACTTTTCTGGTAAATGTGCTTATAGGATTGTAACCTAAATCATTCAGGATTTCCCTGGATATTTTGTACTTTAAATGTAATGTAGCCATCACAAAACCTATTTACAATATCCCCCTTCCAGTTCACCTGGAGCACTTTATGGCCAGAATTAACTCCTAACAACAGTGTGTGTTTAATCTACTATTTATGTAACTCACAGATGTCTGTCATGGGGGCTGGACAACTTACACTTTTAAAAAGATGTTTGCAGACGGAAGGGAGGATTTATGGGGTATGAGGTTTCATGTGACTCTAGGCCCATGTCTTACATACAGTCAACAAAACTTTGTCCAAACTAGGATTACATTGCTCCAGCTTTCAAAAACCAGTTTCCCAAAGTGTAAATGCTATGGTTTGTTTTTGATTCATTACCCATTTCAGTCTGCAGTCCTTTACACTAGCCCATATCTTTCTCACTAGCGAGAGAATTCGATAAATATGGGACCACCACCCAATATGTCCCTGCTGCTTACAATTAATCCCTCCCCGTCTCTTAAATTTTTATAATGTACTGGGTTTTTCGGCATCAGTTCCTGCAGTGCCATAATCTCAGAGACATTTCTGTTCACACAACATTGCTGCAGGTGCACTTTCATGTTGGATGCATTTTGACACCTGACCCCAATCTCAGTACTTTTCCGAAGCATGGTGGCCTTTTGCATCATATCTACAAGTGCTTTAAAGCCTCGTGTTATGGCTCAGTTGTTGTTTAGCTCTTAAACAACAGGTGCAAGATTAAGGATCAAGCAGCATGTGGCCTCAGTGTGTGCAAAGTAGTGTTCCTGCCAAAAAAAATAGACTCCTTCGGAGCATTACGTCTTAACCATTTAAAATTATGTGGCTTCAAGTCTTATTGATACATAATATGGGATAGAGACATTATATTCAGAAGACTATTCCCTCAAATCTTCCTTCCAGTTCCTCTCTGTGGGTTTCATCCAATGCTGTGTAAGCAGAGTTCCCTTCGCACCATAGGGAGTTCCCCTTCCTCTCCTCTTCCTTCGGACCCCCAATATCTGATGCAGAGGGTTCCCCAACCTTCTGGAGCAGATTTTGAAGATGCAAGGGGGAATGCAGGGGAGATGAAGGGGATACAGTCCTTTGGCCCAGTCCCTTAGTCATATGGTACTGCAGGGGTACTTGGTACCTTCCAGATGTTGTTCAACTATAACTCCCATCAGCCTCAGTCAGCATGATCATTGGCCAGGGATGACAAAAAGATTAGATCAGCAACATCTGTAGAACACCACATTGGCTACCCTGTGCCTGCTGTAAATAAGGCTAAGTATGTGGATGCATAAAATAAACACATATCCTTCTCCTGTGACTCCATCTCTCTTATTTTTATCTGGTCTCCACTGTGTTGAATTGTAGATAGCAAGCTTCTCGGGATAGGGGCCTGTATTTCCCCAAATGTTATAAAATAAGACTTACGTAGGTAACATGCTTATGATGCAATCCAATACATATTTACTCAGTAGTAAATCCTGTTGGGATTTATTGCAAAGTACGTGTGTACAGTATAGGATTTCATCCTGAATTTTCAAAGTACTATAATCCTCCTGATTGGCTTTATAATGGCAGTAAAGGAAAACAATTCACTTCAACACTTGTTCTTCCAATGTTTTTCTTTAAACATTTCACTCTTTTTTCAAACACATTTATCTTCTTGCCCTTGCATCATCCAAATACACATTGTTAAATGATTAAAGATTGTCAAATCCCAGTAGATGATGTTAGGGTATAGCCGGTAGTATTGCAGCCCGTTTTCATGCAGGGTTTTCACCATTAATAGCAGCCTTCAGGCCAAAACTAAACATTCCCAACATTAGAGAAAACTGCACCTGGAATCATAGAAATGTTTGTGCCCCCCCCCAAAGACACAAAATGGTAACCTTAACAGCATGTGATTGCAATATCCTTCCTCTTGCTACATAGCTACTTGAGCACCCAATGGAGGGCCATTTCACACAAAATATGTCCTTCAATTTGACTATGAAGGAATTTTATGAAACACAGCCATATGTTCCTGGAAGACTGCTAATCATGGATCTGCAATTGCAAATGATTCTTTATGGACAGTACCGCAGATGATGGCACCCTCTGGAAAACAAGGCAGTGATTATGTTATACAAATTGCTACAATAGAGGACTAGTGTGAAACCACACGTGTGAACTAGATTTCAAAAAGGAGTGAAACATGGGGGTATTTTCATGCTCCTAATTATAATACGGGAAGCAGTCCTAGAGGCTGCAATGAGCAAAAATGGAAGGGGCAGATGCTGTTAGAGAGAGGCAAACTTTTTCTCTTTTCCTGCTGCTGAATATAAAAAAGAGATACACTGTAGATAAATGACAATTAATGGCAATGTAGAAAAGGCAATTAATTACAGTCAGCAAATGGCACGAGACAACGGGTAAATGGTGATGGATTAACAATCAATTAAAGGCAGAGAGACGACCATCTGTTAAAAATGGTAAGAGTGAATGTTCAGTTGATCGATACCAATGAAGAGCTAGGTATAAGAAAGTGAACAGTATTAACAGTGGGCAGGTACTCTGCATCTGATCTTAGCAGTCTCTCAGAAGAAGGAGAGTGAAGAATTGCATGCAAAAGGAGTATGAGGCAAATAGTTAAATTATTCCAGGAAGAGGGAGACTTGAAGGTCATCTCATTAGCTCTAACGGGCCAACGCACTAAAATGTCTTATGATTAAGTATTTTTGTGATTATTATTTTTTAAAAGTTGTGACAGCAGTGAAGACAGTTCTTATGAACATATTTTAAAGGTGAAAAATATGCATGGTATTTAAAGGATCACTGCCCTTATGGATGCTCTATAATCATGAAAGGAAGGATTTGAAAACTAGTTAGTAAAGAGGAATCTAAACATGCAATTGAAATGTGGAGATCAGAATGCTACACTGAAGGCACAAATATGTTCAGCTCTCATCCATCATCCATACATCGTTGCTCTTGCTTATTTGACAAAATAGGATAAGCAATGAGAAAGATGGCATACGGTTGGCAAGCATACATGAAAGAAACATACATGATTCCAGATGTGTGAGCAAAGAAGCCTGAAAGATTACATAAGTTGGATATCTATGGTTACAATCCACAAATTCAACAGAATGTGTAACCCGCTATGTTCAGATAGTGCCACTTCACATAGAACAGTCACCAAGCAACCCAAACTTGTCATTTTTTGCTGCACCTATATTTGCTTCATTGGTTTATATTTGTAAGCCTCTTTGAGCCCAGTGCTATAGGATGACCTTGAAATATTGTTTAATATTATATGTTCCATACTGTTGCTTTTATTTTATTTTTATTTTATTTAATGTAAGCTGTTCTGGGCAACTGGAAGGGTGGGATACAAATCCTCTTAATAAACAAAATCTATTGACGTTGCTGACATCTTTCTGTCTGTTTCTCTCCTTTTCCATCTGCTTAATTTCTGCACCTGCCACTTATTATCCAGTTTGCCTTAACCACACTTAAGTTGTAGTTATGGCACTTAAAAAAAAAAAAAAGATTACATTTGAGCCCTGCCTATAGTAAGAGACCAGACTGGAACTCTTAAGATTTCTGTAGACCAAAGCAACTTAAGGACAACCAGACATTTGCCTTTTATTTGAAACACCCAGGAATTATGGCCTGTAATTCAGTGGCAGAGTACACGCCTTGCATTCAAAAGGTTGCCATATGAGCAGATTTAGGTCAAAATTAAACACTTTTGAAACTCCATGCTTATACCTCTTTGGCTGAAGTTTATGAGTGGCTTGTTGGTGTCACGGATCGTGTTTGTGACTATCAGGACCTAGGGCTTATTTTAAGCCATAGCTCCCCAGGATTCATGTCCTATTTTCATCTCGGGGCTCAGACATGAAAAATGATGTAATAAGAAAGGAATGCCTTTCCCTTGCTACTGTGTAATCATGCCCAGACGATCCCCATGGGTCTGGGATTAGGGGTGCAGGTTTACAGATAATTGGTCAGGACTTAAAACCACACATCCCATGTGAACCCAGCAGCCCCTCTCTGTTTAAGAAATGTATATATCATATTTCCAGAGTAGATCTTCATACCAACTGGGTGGCAAATTTGTGTGGGGAGATGCACTTATCAGAGGTTAAGCTCCCCCAAACTGCTACAGTAGTTACTTTTGAGAAAGAAACCAAATCACCCTTTTACATGGCAAAATTTCAGCTATCATCTGCTTTTAGCCCCCAAGAAAAGAGAAGCAGAATTCATTCAATTTATAAGAAGCTTATGATGTCAGTTGTGAAATGTCAACAGATAGCAACTTAGTCTAATCCCCAAAAGATGACCTACTTGAAGATGTTTGACAGCCTATGCAATCTCTTTGTGCAGAGTCAATGAATGTCACTTAAAGGAGCTGAATTTCAAACGTATCAGATTTTGTACCAGCCACTATATTACTATTGGATCCAATTTTGACTTCACTGTCTGACATTTTAGGGCAGAAAGAGTGCTAAAGAGGACATTATGTTCAGCCACTGCAAACTCTGCAGGATTCCACCTCAAATCTCTCATGTTCCTTTAATTAAATGCATCTCTAGCATGTTCACATCTATTACCAAAGACTTGAAATATGAACTTCATTATTACATTTCTTTTAGAATGAGCCTGTTGCCTGGCTGTGAACGGTCCTGAATGTCACAGACTGAAATCTGGGTGTCAACAAGCGACTTATCAGGAAGGTAACCAAACTGGGAGGCTACCATGCCCTCAAGCTGGCAAGCAATGATGGACAGCTTGAACACAGTTGATACTGAATAACCATGCCACAGCTAGAATTTATAACGAAATGTAGGCTCCCTAGCTGGAATGACATCCTCTGGTCATCTGAAGCGCAGAGAAAAAGCAGGCTAGCAGCAACCTACTTTGGCAATGCAGCAAGGAAGGCAGCTGAGTCCTTCCTTACCATTAGCCCCAAACTGAGCCCTCTGGTGCCTTGCATTATATTAGGGTTGACAGCTTTATTCCTGGTTGCTTTGTTAAGATTGGCTACTGCATTTGTCCATATCCTGTCCTCCAATGAGGGTTAAGAGCACTGGGAATTGTAGCTTTGTGAGATGTAAACCATAGAACCCAGGATTTGGGGGTAGGGAGATATGCATTAAATGTATGTTATACAGTATAACCAATATAAGTTGCTGCCTGATGACATTTCACAACTAGTTAGGGACAGCTTGTTTTCAAGCAACGTGCATTTGATAGAGTGCAGTGGTTTTCATGCACATTTTTGTTCCTCATTTTAAACAGGATTCCAAATATTCTACTCTGGATGTTCCTGTCAAAAATACAGTGGTACCTCGGGTTATGTACTTAATTCATTCCGGAGGTCCATTCTTAACCTGAAACTATTCTTAACCTGAAGCACCACTTTAGCTAATGGGGCCTCCTGCCGCCACCGCCCCGCTGGAGCACGATTTCTGTTCTCATCCTGAAGCAAAGTTCTTAACCTGAAGCACTATTTCTGGGTTAGCGGAGTCTGTAACCTGAAGCGTATGTAACCTGAAGCGTATGTAACCTGAGGTACCACTGTAATTCTTTCAGGGCAGCTGAAATATTTCATGACTGACTGTAATTTTTTTTATTTTATTTTTAAAACCAGTCATTTTCTCTGTCCTTATTTTCCTTCTCTGCTGCTGATTTGGTGCCATTTTCCCTTGTGATTATGTACTGTCTTCTTCCTTGATTAACTGAGCTCCCTGGAAATCACATAGTGATGCAACATAGCCAGATTTGGCTAGGTACAGCTACAGGCATCACTGAGGACAAATAAAGCCAATTCAGGCTGCCTGCCCTCACTCTGAATATGCAGGCATTTTCACCTCCTTCCGACAGCAAGCAGAAAGGAAGGGCAGACAGGTAGACAGAAAGGATTAGACTGGACAATGAAACTGGGGGGGGGGGGAATGTTCAAGAAAAGCACTATCAGCTTTGAGGAGGTCTAATCCTGGATACTAAATGACCTGACTGTTCCGCCATTGCTTCATATCTCCTGTTCCACCCACACCTGGCCATCTGTAAGCAGCCTTGGGCTGCTCCAGCCGTGAGGTGTAATTTTGCTGCACGGCACAACCTCCAGTTAGCTGTGCTTAGAACATTCTGGTGACAAGCTCTATTCTTTCCACATGGAAGGAGCAAGTGTGATCTTTCCCTGCCAAGCTATTTTGTAAACATACATGTATTGCAAATCTGTTTCACTCAAATATTTCCAGAATATGGTTAGTTAAGAAATCATGGCAAATAAGCAATTGGGCCTGAGACGATTACATAAAAAACACTGGAAAACGGCTTAAAAAAACAAGCAGGCAATCAGTTGAATAAGGACAGTCAGAAAACACCCAGAAGGATTACTGTTCTTGATAAATATTACAATAACTGTTGGAATAAGCTATTACATTGAGGAGGCTTATTAAAGTTATGTGGATTTTTTTACATCTGGAGAAAGATACTGGTATTTATATTGGTGTTAGTGCATCAGATAGAAAGGCTGTAACATATTTTGATATATTCAAAACCTTGGGGATGCGGGTGGCACTGTGGGTTAAACCACTGAGCCTAGGGCTTGCCGATCAGAAGGTCGGCGGTTCAAATCCCCGTGACAGGGTGAGTTCCCGTTGCTCGTTCCCTGCTCCTGCCAACCTAGCAGTTTGAAAGCACGTCAAAGTGCAAGCAGATAAATAGGTACCACTCCAGCAGGAAGGTAAATGGCGGTTCTGTGCGCTGCTCTGGTTTCACCAGAAGCAGCTTAGTCATGCTGGCCACATGTTCCGGAAGCTGTACGCCGGCTCCCTTGGCCAGTAAAGCGAGATGAGCGCCGCAACCCCAGAGTCATCCGTGACTGGACCTAACGGTCAGGGGTCCCTTTACATTTAGGTGATATATATATAATCTATCACGTGTCTGCACAACTTGTGACCCGCCAAGCTGAAACGGCCACTGGGAATGCCATGAGCCTCTGGAGCTTTCTACTTCTTTGATCTATAGTTTTACTTCCTGTGGTGCTCCCTCCACCCAATTTCTTCCCAACACTACACCCTTCCACTCTGTGAAGTGTCCCCTACCTGTTGTGTAATTACCTCCAATAGATTTTGTAGAAATGTTTCCATATCCAGATAAGACTGGCATCTTGGCTGTGTACACCCCATACAGTGGTACCTTGGTTCTCAAACTTAATCCGTTCCGGAAGTCCATTATAAAACCAAAGCATTCCAAAACCAAGGCGTGCTTTTCCATAGAAAGTAATGCAAAATAGATTTATCCATTCCAGACTTTTAAAAACAACCCCTAAAACAGCAATTTTACTATCTCACGAGACCATTGATCCATGAAATGAAAGCAATAAACAATGTGCTGCAGTCACACAACCAACCAATCAGTAGCTGAACTGGGTTCCACACAGTCACAAAAACAAAACAAAAAAGCCACAAAAACAAAAATGCAAGATAAATAGCAAAAGCAGACAGACCTCAGCGTAACACTCAAAATGGAAGTGTGACACTCAAATTGGAACTCGTTCGGCTTCCAAAAAAAGTTCACAACCAGAACACTTCCAGGTTGGCCGGGTTTGGGTTCCAGGTTGTTTGAGTACCAAAATGTTTGAGAACCAAGGTACCACTGTACATTTAAAGCACATCTCCCCACCACCAAAGTATCCTGGGGACTGTAGTTTGTTAATGGTGCTGGGAATTTTACCTCTGTGTGCATAAAACTACAGTTTCTAACATTTTGAGGCGGGATGTGCTTTCACATACATGAGTGAAACAAAACCTGAGATCTCGGCTATAAAATAATGCGCCTAGGTAAATGGGTGGGTGGGGGATCATAGTCTTATTTCCTGCTTGATTTCCATGGTCTAGCTGAGATCAGAGAACCCGTTATTATCCTCCAGCCTTTGTGTAACCTTCAGGTTTGGCTTTCTGTTACTGTTTACATAAACCAGCGAAAACCTGCTTATTGTTTGTGATTATCTGCGCGCTCTGAAAAGGCACCAAAAGTAAAACTCTGTTATTATTGTAGACACAAGACAGAAGGGGGGGAGGGCTTAAGCTTTTCATTCTTAAAACTGTAGTGTAATTTGTGGCAAGAGATTATTATGACCCTATGCGAATCAGAACATCATTGACGCCTCACTTTCAGGGAAGAGATATAGGAGAGGCCTTCACTCGTGATCATTTTTATTTTATTTTTTTTACTCCTGCAGCTTCTTAGGATTCCCTACCCAGTCCTGCAGGTTTGGATCCTCTTGGCACAATTTTATTTTCTGTCTAGCAGTGTGGCCTACATAAAGCAGCAGATGAGGGCAAAGAATAATGACTTTACCTGGTGACCCATTACAATGTATATAGAATCCATGTTTATTTGAGCTTTGCATGGGGAGTGCAAACTGGACCTCTTAGGCTTCGGATGAATCTTCTTCAGTTTTATGGATTCAATGAAGACCTTTAAAAGGTCAGGCTTTATATTTCCTCACATGTAATATATTCCTTTCACATGCTCATAAAGAAATCCCCTTCTTTCACCAATGTATGCAATAAACTAGGGCTGATAAGTCAGAAATCAAGGAGATCATAGATATAAAGCCTCTTAATAAACTTTCCAGAAACTAGAGTCAAGGATGCATTTCTCAAAAGGGAATGTGTCTTTTTCCAAGAAAATTGCCAGAATGCTTTCTTTCCATTAGGAATATGCAGTGATTTAATAAGCACTTGAATGGATTGGGGAAATATAAGATCAGATCAAGAAACAGTTTCGACTCAGAAACAGTTGTGACTCAGAAATAGATCCGAATTTTTAATAGCAAAAACCAAAACTGATACAAGACGAAATCTTGAGGTTGAGGCACACCCTAATCAACATTTATCAGTAGCCTCATCAATATTATTAAATGAGAAGGAAGAGGGGGTGATTCATTTAAGAAAATGAATGGGAACAGATCGATGACCAACCACATTGGCTGAAAGAGAAGAGTGTCAGACTTTTCATTAATTAAAAACATTTGCCATTCCCACTTTTTTATTAATTAAAGAACTGCTAGATTACTGTAGTCTGCAGGTTGATTTTAGCATTGTTCAGTTCTCATCACCACATTCCTTATTACTACTTGTGATTATGCAAATGTTTCATTCTTCTGAGTTAACTCTGAGTTAACTTCTGAGTGAATCATACAGTCGTTCAGGGGGTTTCCAATCTGTGTCGGAGAGGCTTAATTTGGACCATTAAGTGACCCTTAAATCAACTTTCTTTGCGTTTTCTTCTTCTGCAATTTGAGTGCAAAAGCTCTTCATTCAGTATAAAATTAGCTCTATTCTGCACATTAACAGCATTCACAGAGTACAAGAGAGGCTAGATGGTGAAATGTGAAGATGCCCACTGATTTCTTTTGATAGATTGGATCAACGTATCCAAAATTGAGAGTCACTGGTATTTGCTTTCATCTTGACATTTTTTCTCCTCCTCAGACACAGTTACACGCTGGAAAGGATCTACAAGTTAGCAGTGTTCATAAAGTGGTTGGAACATCTTCCTGTCCTGGCATTAGACACTGGGCCTTGTTCAATGGCTTCCTATAATTAACCAAAGAGCATACTTACCTTGGAACAGCTTCGAGTGTAACTTGCAAATCATGCAGTCATATCAACGTTTCCATTTTCTTCACTGTCATAATGTGGGAGGAATGGTATGAAACCTTTCACCAATATGTTGATGGATGATGTGATGAGTTATTTTTGAAACACACCCCAACTCGGAGAAGGAGGAGAACAGGTTGTTATTCCTGCCTGTTAATGAATTGCAGTCGTTTTCTCATCTGCACTTATTCCCTCCCAGTACAAGCACCTGTTTCTAAAGTCCACTTTCTTGATCACTCTCTGGGTTTAATTTACAGTGTGATCCTATGCATGTGTACTCAGAAGCAAGTACCGTATTTTTCGCCCTATAGGACGCACCGTCCCATAAGGCGCACCTAGTTTTTTTGGGGGGAAATAAAGGGGAAAAAATTATTTTCCCCCCAGGCTGGGGCGGGGGAGGCCCGCCGGAGCTTCCCCTGACCCCAGCCCCCAAACAGGCAGCTCTCTGCAAGCCGGGGGAGCCCAGGGCTGGCTCCCGCCGCTTGCGGAGAGGTGCGCGAAGCCTGGACGCGCTGAGCTCAGCGTGCCCAGGCTTCCGCATGCAGGCACCTCTCCGCAAGCAGCGGGAGCGCTCCCCCCGCTTGCGGAGAGGTCCGCGAAGCCTGGACGCACTGAGCTCAGCGCGCCCAGGCTTCCGCATGCAGGCACCTCTCCGCAAGCAGCGGGAGCGCTCCCCCTGCTTGCGGAGAGGTCCGCGAAGCCTGGACGCGCTGAGCTCAGCGCGCCCAGGCTTCCGCATGCAGGCACCTCTCCGCAAGCAGCAGGAGCGTTCCCCCCGCTTGCGGAGAGGTCCGCGAAGCCTGGAGAGCTAGAGGGGTCTGTGCGCACCGACCCCTCTTGCTCTCCAGGCTTCAGCGAAAGCCTGCATTCGCCCCATAGGACGCACACACATTTCTCCTTCATTTTTTGAGGGGAAAAAGTGCGTCCTATAGGGCGAAAAATACGGTATGTCTCGGTTAATAGGGGCTTACTTTCCGGAACGTGGAAAGTAGGGACGCGGGTGGCGCTGTGGGTAAAACCTCAGTGCCTAGGACTTGCCGATCGCATGGTCGGCGGTTCGAATCCCCGCAGTGGAGTGAGCTCCCGTCTTTCGGTCCCAGCTCCTGCCCACCTAGCAGTTCGAAAGCACTCCTAAGTGCTAATAGATAAATAGGTACCACTTTATAGCGGGAAGGTAAACGGCGTTTCCGTGTGCTGCGCTGGTGGTGGCTCGCCAGAGCAGCATTGTCACGCTGGTCACATGACCCGGAAGTGTCTCCGGACAGCGCTGGCCCCCGGCCTCTTAAGTGAGATGGGAGCACAACCCTAGAGTCGGACACGACTGGCCCGTACGGGCAGGGGTACCTTCCGGAGAGTTCATAGCATTGCAGCATTAGTGCCACAAATGGAAGCTTTGCTTTGTTACTTTATAAGCTATTGATCAGCATTGGGGTACAATGTGAGCATAGTCATGACTGATGAGTATCCTAGATGGGCTGTTCTGGAACTACGGTGTTATTCTGTGGAGAGCTATGGAGTCTGAGAAAATATTTCACATCAATTATTTGAGGGTGTTTACGCACCGAGATAGAATTTCTCACCTGCTTGAGTGTATGCCACTTGGCTAGAGATGAGAAGTCCTACAACTTATTGGAAATATTGATTAGAGCTAACAAAAATCTGACTGACTTGCATTTTCATTAAACCAGACCTCCACCTGCCCTTTCAAGATGGAGACAGACAGTGCTTTTGGGCACATGTCTGACAGCAACTCCAATAAACACTTTACAATCATGTTTGCTGCAGGTATACCAGCATTACTGAAGGAAAAGCCCGGGCACTATTCCAACCAGACAACTTTTTCTCAAAAGAGATGCATTTATTCTGCATTTTCATGCATTCATATCTTTTAAAGAGCAAAATGCAAATAGCCCTTCTTCATTGTCTCACTGAATTAACCAATGCTAACATTTTGATATAAAGCCTGCTTAATAGGCCATAACTTGAAGGGAAATGTCTGGGATACTGGCTTGGGTGGGGAAGTAGCAGCAAATTATTCTCTTATCTAACCTATGCATCAACATCATAATCTAGGCGTAATTAGCTAGCATCTCACACCAAGCAGTAAAAGCAGAGAAGCTGGCTAAGCATGTCTTCCAAACTTTGGAATGATTTGTAATGTATTCAAGAGTGCAAGGTGTGCCACAGGCTGAATGCCTCACTTTTATTTATGCAGAGCTCTCATGAACATTTTTGTAGTGATGTCAGCTGCAGCACAGAACTGCCCTGCTGCTCAGAAACTCGTGGCCAGCTAAAAGAGTCATTTTCCTCAAAGAGCAGGATGGACTTCAATCGAACCGTGAACATGGTTTAAGTCATAACATTGTGCCAGCCCTGGATTGTCCATACCAAAGACTGTAGTGGCTACAGTCTGGGGAGAAAGCATGACCAACCAACAAACAAAGGTATACATGTTAATTACTAGTTGCTGGAAACAATCAAATGAAACTTTAAAAAAAAATCCTGAAGGGATAATGTCAAGGTAGTAAACTTCTATGGTTTGTCATTACAGGAATTAATTTAAGCGAGCCTAGCGTGGCCTTGTGGAAGAGAACAACTTCTACAGTCTTTGACTGGCTGCAGCTTTTCATTATGTCAGAAGACCATGTACAGACTGTGGTTAATCTTAACTATCAGCTCCGGCCAGAGGGGCCAGTGATCAGGGATGATGGGAGTTGGGAGTTGAAAGTTTAGCCACCCCTGTCTTAATGTGCCAGACGTCGTAGTCTTTTAGAAATATAACCACCCAGTATTAGCCTCTAAGAGTTCATACTCTACGCCGTGTACATAAATAAGGTTTTAAACATATTACAAAACAGCAGTCTCTTGTGGCTTGAAATGAAGACATGGAGAAGCCGGCCCTTACATTGCACTGTATGTGTGAACCGGCCTTCTCCGGCCATTTTCACTGTCCCTTGATAAACCTCAAAAGAGGAGGGTAACAAGCCTGGGAGTAAAGGATTTTGGAGTGCAACTCTGTACATGAGAGAACCCCCTCAGGAGAGAGACCTTAAAAAGTGTTGTACTTGTTCCACAGACAATCACAATAGAGAATTCATATTACAGAAGTCGCGAATGGAGAGCAGAACGTAATCATCCAAGGGTCAGAGCCAGAGGTGGTTTTAGGGTAGCACAACCGGTGCGGCTGCACTGGATGCCACGCTGCAGGGGCCGCCACAACAATGCTGTAGAACGAGCACGAGAGGTGGAGTGGTGCCAAATTTTAGCATCATGCAGGGCGCTACTGAAATTTGAGAGCCCAAATTCTGCCACACTGCCAGAGCTCAGGGGCACCACATGCATGTTCACCACATGCAGAAGGTCCCAGGTTCCATCCACAGCATCTCCACATAGGCTGAGAGAGACTCCAGCATGAAACCTGGGTGAGCCATTGTTGTCAGTGCAACCAATACTCAGCTGGATGGACCAATAGTCTGACTCAAGTACAAGGCAGTTTCATATAACACCCAAGTTCATGCAAGGAATGACTCACACCAGGGAGAGTATTCTCAGTCCCTGAAAGATATTTGTATCATTTACTGGAGCTATTTTTAATGTGTTTTACCTTTAAAAAACTACCTTTTTTAAAAAATAAGAGTGTTTCCAATGAGCTATATTAGAGAACATTGCTCTGTTAGTGGTTAAGTCTTTTATCATTTGTTTGAACAGATCTATGTTTTTAGACGGCTGTCATTATTGTTGCCTTTGTTGTTTTAGGATTTTCATTTCTTGTTGTTGTTTTTTATGAGCCCAACTTGAGCAGCCTATAAACAATTTCATAAATGAATAAATAGTGTTGTGAGTTTCGGGAGGCGGGTTAGGATGTATGATGCCTGAGCCCCTTCTAATTCCTGGATCTAGCAAGGATTAAAACCTAATGGACGATACCATTGTTGAATTAGCCAGGCAGGGGCCATAATGGCCCCTAAGCACGGGTTGTTAGTATAAGAAAGAAAGCTGCTCTGTACCAGAGGGCAAATGAATGGGGCCCCTCCATCTGGCTGGTAGTGAGGACAATAGCCATAGAGTTGTGTTTGTGAGCTGGGCTGGAAGCAGGTAGAGGCCAGGGAGTGAGAGTCATGCTTGATTTCTGCTTGAATCCAAGGCTGTGACTAAGGGAGAAGCAAAATCTTGGGGGAGGCCCTCCATTGGAGGCTCAGGTTGTATGTATGTGCAAATAAACCATGTATCTTAAAGACTCCTCATTCCAAGGAAACCACCCTGGGTAAGCACCTAGAACCCCAGGAATACTACACCACTAGGAGATTGGGGTAGCATGCAACAAAACAAATATGCAGCAAGACGGAAGCGACGTGTGATGAGCTAGTTCATAAAAACCACTTGCTGCATGAAACAGTCTTATAAGATAAGGATTCTGTTCCTAACACCATGCTGCTTCCTGGTAGCAGTGAAAACAGCCTGACCTCCATGACAATGCGCCACCACGGCAGAATAGGGATGAGCAATTCTATAGAGAATACTCTTCTGAATTAGACAGCCAGTGTGGCACAGGTTTAAAACTGTGCTGCCAAGAGAGACAAGAAGACACACCTAAGAAAACTTTGCAAGCAGTACTAACAAAGGACTCTTGTGATTTCCTGCACAAAACACAAAGGAAGCTTTCAAAGAGGAAAAGCAGCGTTCCAGAGTCAGGCTTGTTTTAGGGACTTGCCATGCCTCATGCATGAGAAAAGGTTTTGCTGCTTCATATATCACACAGGACCCCCCCCCACACACACACACTGTGTCAACATTTTCTTGTAGTATACCATCTTACAACAGTCACTTGAAGCAAGTCACTAATAATCTCACTCTTCAGGTGGGAATGGAGCCTGAGAGAGGAATAGCCAGAAAGCCATCAATGGTCCACAAACAATCTGGTTTAAAATGCTGCATTGAAGATTTCCTGGAGCAGAGGTGGGGAACCTGTCTCTCTCCAGTTGTCATTGGACTCCATCATCACTGACTAGTGGCCGTGGGTGGTGCTGCGGTCTAAACCACTGAGCCTCTTGGGCTTGCCAATCAGAAGGTTGGCGGTTCAAACTCCCGTGATGGGGTGAGCTCCCGTTGCTCTGTCCCAGCTCCTGCCAACTTAGCAGTTTGAAAGCATGCCAGTGCAAGTAAATAAATAGGCACTGCTGCAGCGGGAAAGTAAACAGTGTTTTCGTACGCTCTGGTTCCTGTCACGGTGTTCCGGTGTGCCAGAAGCGGTTTAGTCCTGCTGGCCACTTGACCTGGAAAGCTGTCTGTGGACAAATGCCAGCTCCCTCGGCCTGAAAGCGAGATGAGTGCTGCAACCCTATAGTCACCTTTGACTGGACTTAACTCTCCGGGGGTCCTTTACCTTTTTTACCAGCTAGGGTTGATGGGAGTTGGAGTCCAACAACATCTGAAAGGCAACCAGTTCCCCACCCCTGATCTAGAGCAGCATCAGACACCTCAGGTTTCGACCTAGTCACTTTGGTAAATCAGCCACATGGATCAGCCACTGATTTCTCCAGGTGGTTGGACTAGATGATTCTATGATTTCTTATCATGAGGGCTGTTTGGGAGATAGCATAACAGCCCAGAATCCCCCTGGTCTCATGAATTAGGCGATTCCAGTTGCATTGTCTTCCATTAAGCTCCCAGAGCCACTGTAGTCCCTCTCTCAATCTGAGCAACTTGTTGCTGACCCCGCTATTCCTCTAGGCCGCTTGCCTGAGAGCCAGCCAGTGTGCAGGCCTGAGCACCTGACAGCTACAGCACTGATTCACAAAGCACTGAGTCAGGACCCACTGGTCTCTTCAGCAGTATGTATTTTTAACCCATGAACTGTACCGAGATTGGTGCTGAAATTCAGTGACTCACATTCATGCAATAGTTTGTTTCTATTATAAATCTCAGAAGCATTCAACAATAACGCAGCTGTCAGCACACCAACACTTCCATTGCAAGTTGCAAGGTGCATTTCATCATAAACATTTGTTGTCACTTGCTCATGCCTTTTTGAAGAAGAAAAAGTAGGAGGAGTCTCCTTTGAAGCAGATCCAGGTAGGAGAAACCACAGGCAACATGTTACGGGAAATTTGGCCTCGAGGATTGTTGTGATGCTTGTCCCAGAAAGAGGGAGAGATGAAATGGAGCTAAGATTTACTCTCTCCTATAATCGCTGGTGATTGTGTCCTATTTTGAACCATTGCCAAGCTCTTCTTTTCAAACCTGAAACTGACAACTGGCATCCTTCACAAATCATAAACTTACAAGAATTGGAATATGAAGGAAAACTGTTTTTCTAAACGTGGCTGAGTTGGCAACTCAGTAAAAACAGCAAAACAACCACATTGCATTAATATGTGAAAGAAAATACAGTGATTTAGAGTATAGGAGACTCTCATTGAAAGCTATTTTGAGGGTGAGGTTGTATGATAAGACCTCAGACCTCACCCTCAAAATAGCTTTCAATGAGAGTCTCCTATACTCTAAATCACTGTATTTTTTAGGCTTTTTGGAATCATCCCAGAAGGCTCCTCTGTGCGACTTTTTCAGGTAGCCTACCCCTATAGATGGCAGGAGTTGGCCTTTCCCCCTAATCTTAGCTATCCTAGACCACTTCCTTTCCTCTATTTCCCATTCATCCATCCAGTGTATGTTTCTTGCTTCTGAAACATTGAGATAATAGTAGTAGTAGTAGTAATATCTCTTAGACTAACATTCTAACCTATCTCATGGGGTAGCATTTTAGGGTGGGTGATCCAACAGTGAAAAATAAGATAAATAATACAAAGCAAGCCCATTGGATGTCAATGTGAAACTGCAAATGCCTAAGTATAAGAAGCCTGGTCTGTTTGAAGCCAATAAAAAAGGAACCTTGTTAATGAGTCGGAGATTATACACACGCCAAATAAATAAATACATAATGTTAATACATGCAAGTCCAGTTTAAATGCTTTTTTAAAAAAGTGCTTGCTCATCATCTTGGAATGGGAGAACAGGTTAATGATTATTGAGTAATAGGAGTCGAATACTGCTTGCATGTTTTCCATTGTTTCTCTGTAGGTCAAGAGTGGGGAACATGCCACCCTCCAGCACCCATCAGTCCCAGTCAACATGGCCAATGGTCAGGGATGGTTCGAGTTGTAGTCCTGGAACAGCTGGAAAAGCCACAGGTTTCCCAACCCTGGTGTAGGCAAAGTGATGGAGAACTTGCACTTTTTGAAATGAAAGCTAAAGGTTCTGGGAAGGAGAAGGCCAGATCATCTCTGGAGGGGGCTAGAGTTCTGTAGGACATACACACACCTGAGCTGCAGTACTGCTTACAGAGCTATGGAGAGATGAAGAATATATGCTGCAACCTGATCCTATTTGTTTAGGACAGAGTCGGTAACATATGTTTGGGATGCTCCTGCATCCTCAAATTTGATTTCTGACTTCATTTCTCTTCAGACCAGGCATGAAGGCTTGGGTCTTCATAAAACATTAAGGCTTGAGGCACACAATAATTTGTTAAAGTGAGGCTCTTAAGTTTATAATGAAAAGCCTGTGGGCCACCTAAAAGGGTTGGAAGGTTGACATTCAATGGGAAATTAAGGCTCTGATCTTATTTGCATCCATTACTTAGTCACTTTGCCATAACTTGCAAATGCATTAGTAGCCTAAAGGTTGTGGGCTAATTTTTACATTCATATGCATCAGTTCATAAGGGAATATTACTTGGCAATATGGTGTCCCACAAGGCATCACATGCAGCATATCATTCTGAACAGTATCAGGCAGAAGCCCGAGGAAAGAAAATCTGCTCCTGACAGGATAGATCAGCCGATAAAATCCATCATGTTCATCCTTGGGGGATGCGATTTCAATAGAAAAGAAACCGTGGTACCTGCTCAAGGAAGCCTGCCCTTTTTTGATGTGCATTGCAAATGCTAGTTGATAAGTTTAATTGCAATTTCTGTGTATGTCATCTGCACAACCACCAGCTGTATAAGTGGGACCAACAACAAAATGTTGCTGTGTGAAACGCTCCCTGTTTGGGATTCCAGCCTCTCCACTCCATTGTCCTGGTGACAGCTTTCCATCACACTCCCAACAGGCAAGGTTGCTGAACAAACAGCCCTCATTGGTCTGTTTATTTGCAGGGAGGGAGGTTCTGAAGATGCTTTGGTACTTCTGCAAATCTCCAGGTCCCCCAAAGCCTGCTGATATCTCCCTCTTGCAGGGGGGGGGGGTGCTACTATTTTGCCTACATAAGCTATAGCATTCTCTCCCTGAAGACCCCTGTATTTTTATATGTGTGCCTCTTCATTCCATAGGATAGCCAATTAGCTTATCTGAATTGCATTTCTGAATTCAGTTTTTCTAATAGAAATGTGGCATCACCTTCAAAAGAAGAGTGAGAAGAACTGGAAAGGAGAACCATTTTGATAAATGAAATAGAATTTCCTAGACAGCTTTCTGTGGAGAAACGTTCTCTGCTATATTTTGGCAATGTCAGTCAAAGTCACACATTTGGGTTGAGAGTTGTGAAAGATGTTTGCAGTACATGTGAAACTGGAAAAAAATAACAAGCTGTTGCCATGAAGGAATTAAAATAGTAACTTACATTTGATCATCATTCTGAAGATAATTATTAGGCATTGACTGAAAAAAAACACCAGAATGAAACTGAGCACAAGAAAGCAAGAGCCAACAGCTCTGTAGGGCAGCCATTTATTTACCACAAGTCTTCTAAAGATTTGTCATAACCTCTTATAAACATAGTTCTTAGTGGTTTCATCAAACACAGATGCCATGTTTTCTTTGCCCTCTTGATTATGAAGGAGACTTAATGAAAGTGGGTTCAGGATTGATTGATGAATCTAGGTATGTGATTTTTCTCCAATGCTGAGGTCCATTTGCATGGATCTTTGTGCTAGGGCTGCATAGGCACAGTCCAAGACATTTCGCTGCCTGAGGTGGAGGAGAAATGCCCAACCCCCAATGTCAAAGCATATGGGTCAGCCAAGTCATTCTGGCTTGAGTCATAAATTCCCACAATCACCTCTCCCTGGCAAAAAATAAAATACAATAGTAAATTATATAATTAACAATTGGCTGATAGCTGTAAGCAGCTACCAGATAAGGTGATTTACCCGAGAAAAAGAATGTTTATTCTCCTGCAGAAGAATTGCCAGGCCTAGACTACAGTGGACGTTGCATTTCAAACAGTACTGTATCTTGATTTGGGCCCAGAAGGTAACTGGTTGGTCAATGCAACTTGCAAAGAATAGGCTGGCTATGCTCCTTTAACTGAGACTTTCTGGGAAGTGCCAGGCTATGTGGCTTATTTGAACACAAGATGAGAGCTGAGAAAAAGGAAATGTTCCTGTGCAAAGCTAATGTTGATGTGACGGTCATACCGTGTGTTCAGTTATCACACAGGTTATGAATCAGACCCCATGTGTAATATGAATCACCTCTGATACGGGGGTGGGGGGAGTCAGCAGATGTAATGCAATGCCCCTCTCTTGAATGAATGAATGAATGAATGAATGAATTAGCTCATTCACCTTGTACGGTGGAAGTTTGCATTCTGAGAATGTTCAGGGATGAGTCAGATGACTAAGTTGGAATCCAGAGTTTTGTTTTCTCTTATGCCTTCTAACTGAGGAACATGTTCACTCAAGAGTGCAAGACCCAAATTAATTCATTGGCTGCCATTTTGAACTGAACCTATATGAACCACCAGTAGTCAGCCCAACTGGTGGTGGTTCTGGGAATCAGGAAAATCACTTAGAGCACATCCACACCATACATTCAAAGCACTCTTACTCCGCTTTAGCAGTCACATCTTCCCCACAAAGAATCCTGGGACCTATAGTTTGTTAAGGGTGCTGGGAATTGTAATTCAGCACCCTTAATAAGCTACAGTTCCCAGGATTCTTATGGGGGTGGAAAGACATGATCATTAAAGTGATAAGACTGCTTTAAATATATGACATGGCTGTGACCCCGAATGACACATGGAATAACAGACTCTGATTAAAACTATACCAAGGAGTCAAGCTACATAAAATCCATTCTCTGAGCAGGCAGGAAAGAGATTGGGGGGAGGGGAGGGATAACTGCAACCCAGTAATTTTATTCACGTTTTTGTTCTGCTGGTAGACTCCCAGGGGGAAGATAGCAGTGTTATGTTTTGGAGTAAGTGTGTCCCAGAAATCAAGTCTGACCTGTTCTCATTCTGTATGTATGAAAGGCAGAGTCGAACAGAGGAGCTGACTGCCAAATCTGAAAAGTTTCCTGACACAGAGGTTATGAGTGAAGGCAGTAAGCTAAAATCCTCGTGATGTACAGGCACATCACTTTCTGGCATCAATAGGAGAGCTGTCAAGAGACTCCTATGACAGTAAATACAGTCATTGTTAATGGTCGATGAACTGAAGCAGAGTTATACTTTAGTGCTCCAAAATGCAGAAAAATAAACATCAAACAAACCGTACTCATCCGTGAACCCAAATTCTTTTTGAATCCAGTTGGCTTTTTAACTATTCTTATGTGTGCCCCCTCCCTTCCTATGTATTAAATGATTCTGCTTACCTGCAGCTGGCACTCGGTTTTAGTGTTTTCTTTTTCATGTTGCTTCGTAGCACAGAACTCAGTGTAGTTTCGTTGGCGTTTTCAATCCTGTTTTATATCTAATGTTTGCATGTCACCTTTAGAGTTTATGTCATGAGGCAACCAATAAAATAAATAATAAACAAGTTCAATATGGCCAAGAGCATGGGTAGGCAAACTAAGGCCCGGGGGCCAGATCTAGCCCAATCACCTTCTAAATCTGGCCCGAGGACGGTCCAGGAATCAGTGTGTTTTTACATGAGTTGAATGTGTACGGACGTGGGTGGCGCTGTGGTTTAAACCATTGTGCCATTTGGACTTGCCAGTCAGAAGGTTGGCAGTTTGAGGCCCCGCAGTGCAAGTAGATAAATAGGTACCATCCAACGGGAAGGTAAATGGCGTTTCCGTGCACTGCTCTGGCTTCGCCAGAAGTGGCTTAGTCATCCTGGCCACATGACCTGGAAAAACTGTCTGTGGAAGCGGACAAACACCAGCTCACTCAACCTGTAAAGCGAGATGAGTGCCGCAACCCCAGAGTCATTCGCAACTGGACTTAACTGTCAGTGCTCCAGTTGGATAACAGCCTTTACCAAAGGTGCCGTGGGCTTTGAAGAAACTCGAACTCAGGATGCAAGGGAGAAACATGCTAGGAGGAAGGCACGTTTGGCAAATCCACACCGTAATCAATTCCTCCCCAGGAACCAATGTCCCCACTGTGGAAGGACGTAATTGGCCTTCACAGTCACTTACGGACTCATTGTTAAAACCGTGTTTATGAAAGACAATCTTACTCGGCAATGAGTGATTGCCAAAGAAGAAAATTCTGACTAAAAACTACCTCTATACTATACCTCAGGGGTTAGTTGCTGCCAGACGTTTTCTGTTGACTGTTTCTGTGCCTCATGGTAGCACAGGCCCTGGAATGGGATGGGTTTTGATATGGATACTTCATTTTTACATTTTGATTGGAATTTTTGTAATTTGTGTGGAATTCAGCTCTGTATGGGTGCTTGTGTGCACACAAACAAACTTTGGCAGTAATGTCTAGATTGCATTTAAAAAATAGCTTTGGGAAATATTCCCATGAAATATTTTCCAGGGATATTTTGAGTCATTGATCTTCATGGGGAACAAAGGTATAAGAGATGATGATGTTGATTTCTAGTTATTGCTCACTATTGTAAGCGGGGTAGCACGTCCCATTTGAATTCACATGATTTCCCAAATTTTTAATGCATGCAAAATATTAATTCACTTCTACCGAAATCACCAGTATGTTGAATATGTAATTCTCTTCTGTCCTATTGGCTGGTTTATGTGGAAGGAAATACTCTAAAGCTGCATACACACCACACACATTTAAAGCAGGCCCACCCCACCCCATTACTGGGAACTATAATTTATGAAGGGTGCCTGGAATGGAATAGAATGGTAGCTCTCTGAGGTGTAAACTACAGTTCCCAGAATACATTTTTGGAGGAAAGCCATGGTTTAAATGTATGATGTGTATGCAGAGTAAGTGAATGCAGGCAAAGTTGTTTTTGTATCCTATTACAGTGGGGAGGGTTGGTGGGTGTTCCTTCCTTAAACCAAAGACTGGCTCATCTTGCCACTCTGGGTGTGCCTGAAAGAAGTCAGAGAAATTGGGTGCGATGAAAGTGCCCTTTGTGTCATACGGATTGCACTAAATTCCCCACAAACCCATCATGCCCAAGCCTTCTTTTTATGCTATTCTGTGAACCATGAATCATTGTACTTCAGTGTTCCTACCTGCTCCTTTTACTGAACATCACATTACACTAGTGCAATAAATTAATGCACTGCCATGTTTGTAATTTTGTTAACCTAGGTATGGGGAGGGGAAGCAGCACTTCTGCCCTTAGTCCAAAAACATTTGGAGGGCCACAGACTTCCCCATCCCCAGGTTTAAAAAATTACAAACATCACAGTGCATTAATTTATTGTAGCAGAATAATGTGATGTTCAGTAAAAAAAAAAAAGTAGGTAGGAACACTGAATACAGCCTTGGCCTATGTTTAAATTACTGTTTCATGAAAGCTGATAGGTTGCCACAAGACTCTCTGAACCTTTTTCAGTGGAAAATATTGCACACAATATTAGCAAACACAGAAAGCCCTGAAAGAAGCAATACATGTGCTACTTTATACTTAGGAAAGTATTCATCTTTCAACTGTCACAGTAAAAGGATAAAAAACACGACTCACTGGAACCCAAGACTAGATTCTAGTATTCTAGACACTTTTTATTTGGGTGGAACTCCTCAACTAAGTTTTTTGAAATTTGGTTTCAAGTTCTGAAACCCGTATTTCCCTAGAAAATACAGTTGCCCAGGCAGTGCTGGATGGAATTCAAATCTGCAGTCCATATATCCAAGGCCAATATTTGAACCATCTGTGTTACTCAAATGCATCCTGTTTAGGTCCAGTAATCATTTCTCAAACTCTGAATGGAAGCATATATCTGAACTGAATTCAAGCTGTGCTGTAAATGTTTTCCCAAGTTTTCTAATATCCAATACATTATCTGCCCAAAAACGTACTCTCTGCAGCAGTGTCCATTTTGGCCACCATGCCAAAGGATGTTAGCAAAAAGTCAACAAATGAATTTGATTTGGAGTCTCATGCTGATAGAAAAAACATTCTTATACTTTGATGCCATTTTTAAATGCACCATTTCATTCTGTTTCCCCACATATCAGAACATTCTGAGGGTGTTATTCAGATAGCTAATTTATTTTCCTGTTAAGTCTATTCAGCCCAATCTTCCTAGAAATAGTGATCTCATTCCCATCTGTTGATATCTGCAGGTCTTGACTTCCTTCTCAGCTTCCTGCTCTTTTGAGCCAAGCCTTTGTATTCTCATCTGTAAATATCAGGGCAGTCTGGACAATATTTGGCATGCAGAAAATACCTGTTTCTCTTTTTCATGTTGGTTAGGTGGTTCTTGTCAAGCAGGATCTATAAACCAGGAGCCCAAGAAACTAATGGCAACCTAGGCTCTTAGTCATTTGCAACATAAATAGCCTTTGTCATTCCATGCTGTATTTTTACTGGGAGCATGGAAATGAACATGATTCAAAGAAACATTTGGGAATATCAACAAAAGCCAAGCCTTAAATTCCACACACACAGAGCAACCAAATCCCAAATTCTAAGACTGAAACTTGAGAACCAATTTTCAGGTACAAGAACGGTGGGATATAGATTTCATTGGAAGTAAACAGGGTTTTACCTTCCGATTTTGAGTTAAGAACTTAACACAGCATAAAAAAGTAAAAAGATTCATAATTGTAGAGTTGGAAGGGACCCCGAGAGTCACAAAGTCCAACACTGTGGTCATCTCATTGCTGAGCAGCAATGTGCAGAGCTCAGTGGAGTGAGAGACCAGCCAGCCGACCAGAAGAGTCTCTGAGTTGTACTTGCCTGGAGACAGGCTCAGTGTCCAAAGTCAGGTCCAGTCCTAAGGGTGGGCAAACAGCAATCCACATGGCCAGACAGTCCAGGGGTCAGGGAATCCAATGATCAAGTGTCAAGATGAGCAGGCAGCAGCAAGGCAGGGCCATAACTACAAACATTGTTTCAAAGCATTTAACTGTTGCTGGAAGCTCTGCTTAAGAAGGCTGAAGCCAGCTGGTTCTCATCAGCACCTTCTCCTCTGTGTCCTTGAAGGCTGATCAGCTGCAGGTGGAGTCACTCCCCCTTTCCCCCTTCAGGCTGCTGTTCAGCAGGTGAAGCTGGCTCCTGGCCCATGACAAACACCCTGCACTGCTGGATCTGACCTGTTTAATCCAGCATCCTGTTTTCCGCAGTGCTGAACCAAGTTATTGGAAGCTTACAAGCAGGACATTAGGTCAATTGTTGTTCCCCATAACTGCTGTTTCTCCACTGAGGCATGCTGCCTCTGATTCTGGAGATAACCCATAGCCATCATAAACCAGTAGGCATTGATAGCATTACCCTCCATGGACCTGTCTAAGTTGTAGCCATCACCGCAGTCAAGTGTAACATCTCTGCAATTTTCTTGGGACACTTGCCAAGACCCAAGAAGGGAAATCTACATGTATACCTGGTGCAGATGTTTGTTTGCCTTGTGATACCCATTCTAGCTCCGCTGAACTTGATGGCTGTTATATACTGGTGTGAATGGGGATATGCACCTGCATTGGGAGCTGATAATTTCATTTAAGATGCACGAATAAAGCTGCAGCTGCCTTTATGTCTCTCATTAGGGAAAAGAACTATGGTGCTTTACCTATTTCATTTTCTTTAACTTTTATTTTCTCTTCAAATACATTTGGCCCTAGCTGTTACAATAAGAGGGAAGTGAATGCCAAGGTACACATGCAGGAGGGGGATTTCAGCACAATGGGAAATAATATATCTATAGAGTTGTCATATTCTTTAGCCAAATGCAAGCTGAGTCTCTTTATTCAAAAGAACTGGCAGAAAGAGCACAAACTGTTGGTTTGCCAGATATTTTAATGGAGAAGAGGAAGAGGTTAAAAAGGGGGGTGAGGGGAGGAGAAGCCAAACAGCCCATCAAATCCTGCCTACTGGACATGAAAGCTTTAGGCTTTTCTGTTATCCATGATGCTTATTTGAAGATGGTTTCCTCCTTATCTAAGGAGGGAGACATCTGGCTCACCTGAGAACCTAAGGAACACACTTCTCACCTAAAGCAGCTTTGCAGGGCCAGCCCTACCATTAGGTCAAATGAGGCAATTGCCTTAAGTGGCATATGCTGTTGCCAGCATTGAAGTAAGATTCAGCTACCAGTCCAGTTGCTTTCTGTATGTGGAATGGGTGCTGGTAGTATGCCATCTTGTTCTTTGTCTCAGGCGGCAAAATGTTATGAGCCGGCCCTCTGGCTTATGACAGTATTCTATATCTCAAAATGAGATTCAACAGAGGACTTCAATGCTTATCACTGAAATTCAGAAGACTTCTGGGAACTGCTAATGCCAGGTGTGGTGATGCTCACCAACCTGGACAGCTTTAGAAGGGGAGTAGACAAATTCGCAGAAGATACAGTTGTCAATGGCTGCTAGCCACGATGGGTATGTACTACCTTCAGTGCAGGAGGCAATATATATCTGAATGGGACTCATGAGCAAAGAATACTATTGTGCTCATGCCCTGTTTGTAAGCTTCCCATAGGCCTGATCTAGTGGGTACTTCTTCTGTTCTTATACTGTACCATATATCATTACACATATTTTCACTTAATCAGGTGGTGCTTGTACAGATAACATACCACTGCATGTTTGTGGTGTCATGTTACCTGTGCTCAGTATGACATATGGAGGTGTCCATGAGAATATGTGGTACTGAATAATTTATACTTGGGGAATCAGCAAATCTCCACTTTCAGGCCAACCAGTGGGGCAGAGATGGACCAGATAAGGGTTCTTATAGCCTTACTTCAATGCACCATTTGGAAATTTCTGAGAGGGACCTGAAGACTGTACCCATGAGTGCTGAACATCACCTTATAGAAAGGGGAATGACACAGTGGGGCAAGCAAAGACACAGCCTGTTTTATCAGTGGTGGAGAGATTAGGTTGTGTCTGTCTGACAGTTGAAAGAATGCTCACACCCATGTGTTGACAAGGTGGCTAAAGAAGAAGAAGAAACAACCCCAAGAAATAGCAGAACTTGTATTTGCCACTCTAGAGCTTGACAAGTAATTTGTAGTTTTTAGATTGCAAAATTCACATCTGCTAAATAAGCCTGTATTTACAGGAAATTTCATTATTCTCATGTTGTGTCTCTGAAATCCATCAGCTGGGCAGGTAGCTGCAGTCAACAAGGTGTGGTCTTGGGGCACATAAGGTCATGTGGTGCTAAAGCCACCTGGGAACCACATGTAGGCCACCTTTAGTTCCATGGTGGGGGAAAAGATGGGATATAAACGTAAGAACCCAAATAAATGAAATGGGGGGTGGGTGACACACCACATTAAATAAGATACATAATTGTGAACTTCCCATAGGCATCTGTTTGGGCAACATGATGTTGGCCAGGGTTGTTCTTATATTAAGCCAAGACAAAGTCTCACAAGTTTTAGGATTCCATCAAGAATGCTTCAAATCTGTAAGGTTTGCTATGAAGCTATAACACTGCTCTGAGCTCTTTGGAAGAAGGCCGGATTGCAGATGGAGCAGATAAATAAGTTGCTAAACTCATAATAGATAGGCTGCTCCTGGGCAGGTACCACCCCAAGGTTGCCAGATGTCTCCAGAGATGAGACATCTCTGGAGCTTTTCTTCCCAGCCCTCGTGTTGTTGTCTGCCTTAATACTTTTTCTACTTGAACAGGAACAGGCTGGGTGGGAAGGGTCTGTTGGTCAGGGCATAAACACTTGCTCATCACAAAGACCATCTGGAAAAGAGATCTTGCAACCCTAGAAGAGAGGACTAAGGCAGACGCTTCCCCCTGGCCTGTCAGTTTTTGCTTCAGGAGCCTGCTGTTTGGCTTCTCAGCAGATATTCTGAATAGGTTCACTGAAGCATGAGTGCTTTGCTCAGCCAAGCTTACTACTGTGACTTAATGCGGGTGCTAGTCACTGCACAGGTTGGCAGTGAACCAAAACCACCAACCCCCTTTCACTAAAGAAGGCACCGTGTTGTTTTAGACACTCCCCACCTGATATTGACTTGCACCGGTGACTAACGGCATGTTCACGTTTTCACTTTAGAACGCACTGAGGTCTGTTTTTCATATTGTGCTTTGAAACATCACCTTGCACCCCCCCCCCAGTTGCTGATTAGTCTCTGATTCGTTTCAGTATTTCACACCCGGAGGCGCTTATGGGATGGTATTGTTTCTACCCCATCCATAGCTAACATGTTTGGTTCTGTTCACTGTCGTGATGACATTATCACTAGAGGACCAGCCACGGCAGAAGAGGTGGCTTTGATAAAGGTGTTCACATCTTAGCTAAAGACAAATATGTATCAGCTTGTGGATTCCAATCGCTGTGAAGCCAGTTTGGGGGGAAATGCTTCAATTGCTATCTTCAAAAAGAAACAGAATGCACAGGCATTTCCTAAGAGCATCATGTGAACAGGACTGGAAATGTGGTGAATGCACATTAAACAGTAGTGTGAACAGAGCCTAATGAAAAGCACTTACTACTAGCAATAATCCTGACACTCCCATCATGAAGTTTTCAGGCATAGATTTCATTTTATGTTCAGCACCCCTTCTCCATGGCTATGTTTCAGTTCTCAGGAGATAGAATGGGAGGAGATTACCAGATTGTAACATGTAATTTATGTACTCCTATTTGCATCTGAAATATGAAATGTGTTGAAAGCATAATACTTTAAAGGGATAAACTAGTGTTGATGCAACCATGAAACATTTCCTCTCTCCGTGGGCGAATAATCAACTTCATCTTCAGACAAGCAAGAATGTAACACTTGCATTTCCATCATAAACATGTTTACTTACAGGTCAGTCCCACTGAGTTGAATAGGAATAATTCACTGGCATATCTACTTAGGATTCAGCCTGATGCTTACTTCAGAGTAAGTCCCATTGAACTAAGTGGGGCTAACTTCTGAGTAGGCATACACAGGGATTGCAATGTTAATCACTATTCACTCATTAGAAAGGCAAATGATGTGTTGCATCCTCAGACTTTGGGAGCTGTTATTAAAATTCTTGACCCTGCAATTTGCAGGGTAAAACATCACTCAATGTTGGCTATATTAAGCAATCCAAATTAATTGCTGATGGTGAGATGAATATTTTAGGCATAATACTAGTTAATCCCACAAAATTAGGGCTGGTTTGGCCATATTAAAATCAGCAGTGTTCTAGCTTAAAGAGAAGCTGACAGTCAGTTGTGTTAACTGACTTGTGTAGACACAGGGGAGAGGCCATGTCCCTATTACATAAGCTGGCTGGTTGACCTGAACAGAAATCAGAAGTGATGTGTGCAGTCTCATCAAATGCACATTGCAAAATGGGGCCAGCAACTTCCTCACACCTCTTTTTAAGGGACAGGTCTCCTCGTTTCTGGTGCATGAAAAATGATAGTGATGCAGTTGGTGCAACTCACCACAGGCAAGCTCACAACGCTGCTTTGCAGTTCCATAGAAGCAGTGCTTTTTTTGTGGGGGGACGCATACCCTTAAACATTTTGTGAATCTAGGTTTGGTCTCATTGAGGGGCAATATTTCAATATGAGTAGGAAAATGAGAGGACCCCCTAAACATTTTCTTTTTAAAGAAAAAAAGCACTGCATAGAAGTGCTCTAGTCTGAGCCAATTTCCATTTAAGTACCAAGGTGATCGTAGTGAATTGCTGTACTGAGAAGATGAAAATGACCTCAATGACTTCACTGGGTTGAAAGTCAACCAGGGATGGATCTACACACAGGGGGGAAATGCTATAAATTAGCCATAAATTAAATCGTTATTTTAAAAAAAGAAGAAAAAACGTTATGTAAAAAGCACATAGAAATTATTTTTGCTCTCCGTCGCCATCTGGTGTTACATGTTTATAACACATTCAAATGTTGTTGTTTTTTGACTAATGTAGCTGAGTCCCAGGCATGAGGCATATCCATAAAGCTCCACAGAGCCCTCCACAGAGCCATCAATCTCTGTTGCCCTGGAAAGAAAGCATCTGTGGTGGTTCACCTCAGACAGAGCTGTACCACCATTTCCATTTGTGCAATGGAACTTCTCCTCCCTCTCCTTACCCCACATCTCCCAGCACCATCCCCAGATCTTCTCTGGAGGTGTGGGGGGCGGGGACCCATAAGAGATTTAAGAGGCACATGGGGAGAGTAGGCGGAAGTGAAGTCCCCTTGAACAGTCAGAAATCCTCATCCAAATGGAACTACTTTGTGGGATGCCAGCTTGAGCATTTATGCCACACTGTTCAGAGCACTTCACGTACTTTATCTTCTAACCTTAAAGTCCTATAAGATATGTTAGTTTCCAACAGCAACTTTTGAATTGGTGAAGGACTGTGGTTGAGACCAGTGGCTTGACTAAGGCCACATGTATGAGGTCACAGTCCCACCTCCCAACTTACACTCACTTTAGCACACTACGTAATGAGATAGATGCTCACTGTATATGAGGAATATACTCTCAGCCTTAAATTGTGAGAGAATAATTGATAATATGTAATCCCAAAATGATAATTCAGGGCTGAAAGGTCTGCAGAATGATTTTGCCAAGATCCCTTAGTTCTGTCTTATTCGGCTGTCAGTCTTCAGGGAAAGAGAAAGGCAGCTAACGACCTTTTGGAATAGCCATTATCTGTTAGTGATCCTCTGGAGCATGGGTAGGTTAACTAAGGCCCGGGGGCCAGATCCAGCCCAATCACCTTCTAAATCTGGCCTGTGGAAGGTCTGGGAATCAGCATGTTTTTACATGAGTATAATGTGTCCATTTGTTTAAAATGCACATCTGGGTTATTTGTGGGGCCTGCCTGGTGTTTTTACATGAGTAGAATGTGTGCTTTTATTTAAAATGCATCTCTGGGTTATTTGTGGGGCATAGGAATTCATTCTTTTTTTTTCCCTTTCAAAATATAGTTCAGCCCCCCACATGGTCTGAAGGACGGTGGACCTGCCCATGGCTGAAAAAGGTTGCTGACCCCTGTTAAATCTAAAGGAACAATGTTTGTAAACAGTGGCACCAAAAGGGCTATGAAATGGAAGGAATAGCAGTTCTGCCCACTTTATGGATTGCTGACCCCTGCTCTGAAAGGAAGAGGCTGCATTTGCTCTAACCTTCCCTTTTTGAAAATGTTCCAGAGCCCCCTATATAGAACACATAATTGGAACATCTCAAGCAAACCTACTTCCATTAGGAAATGATATCACAACATGATCTGATTCACTGCCATTCATCCAACAATCCCACCGACTTAACTATGCATAACAAAAAAAAATTCCTTCCAGTAGCACTGAAGTGTATCTGAAGAAGTGTGCATGCACATGAAAGCTCATACCAATAACTAACTTAGTTGGTCTTTAAGGTGCTACTGGAAGGATTTTTTTTTGTTTTGACTATGGCAGACCAACACGGCTACTTATCTGTAACTTAACTATGCATGTTAGCGGCTGCAATGATGCTTCAGCTACGGTGGGTTTCAGATTTCCATCTCTCAAATATTGTGAATAGAACATGATATAGCACTGTTGTCAAAACAACCTCCTCTTCTTATTTCCATTTAGAAAAAGGTACACTAGTTGTTGTTTTTAAAAAAACAGTATTAATGGACAGGTTTAGTAAGAGCTGTGCAACAGTGGAACGGATTCCCTTGGGAGGTTATGAACTCTCACCCACTGGAAGTTTTTAAGCAGATGTTGAATGGCCACCTGTCATGGATGCTTTAGTTGAGATTTTTGCATTGCAGGGGGCATTCCAACTCTACAAATCTATGATTCTATGATTCTATTACAGTCATACCTCTTGTTACGTCCGCTTCAGGTTGCGCGTTTTCAGGTTGCAGCGACTTGGAAGTACCGAAAAGGGTTATTTCTGGGTTTTGCCACTTGCACATGTGCAGGTGCACAAAATGACGTCATGCGCATGCGCAGAAGCGGCAAATCGTGACCCCCGCGTGCGCAGACGCACAGACGCGAGTTGTGTTCCATTCAGGTTGCGAACAGGGCTCCAGAACGGATCCCGTTCGCAACCTGAGGTACCACTGTACTATAGATTACCTAAAAAGAATGTAGGGAGGAGAGATGTGCCACTAGAAGCCATTCAACCTTTTGGCCTGGTTCACAGATCTTTTTAAATTATAGTTTAAAAAGGGGGTGGGGAACTTGTGCCCCCCCCCCCGATGTTGCTGGACTGCCTTCCTCATAACTTCTGATCATTGGACATGCTGACTGGGGAGGATGGAAGTTGGAAACTGGAGAGCTCAGGTTCACCACCCTTGATTTAAAATAAACTATGGTTTAAGGGGAATGCACACATCAGTCCTTACCCACTCCTTCCTTCAGTGTTCAGTAGGGAACAAATCAGAGGTTGTGGTTGCATTCTATGAAAGGCAGCTTTTATAGTTCGCTTTCCCCAAATGTGTGCAGTACGCCAAGGTTGAAACTTTGAAGCAACAGTTTTAAACTTTGAAGTAACACTTTGAAGCCTGGATATTCCATTGGTTATACGCTGAACAACGAAATGGTGTCAGTCCTGACTATCTGATGAATATCGAGGATTTCTGTGTAATAGATGTGTTTACAAGACATGTGTTTGTCTCATTCATGTGCAGCACAATCCTATGCATGTTTATTGGGAAATTAAATCTGAATGCCTTCAACAGGGTTCCCTCCCTAGGAAATATATTTTGGATTGCAGCCAGAGCATCTGTTTAGCTGTGTACACTTTAAAATCTCAGGTGTACATCTAGAAAACGTAGGCTTCATTCCAGAGATGTTCTGCGTACAGAAAGTACTGGTACATCTACCCAAGTTTTTTGCATCCTTTCCTCCCCAGGCTACAGGTCACCCCAAAGAGTGGGGAGGAGTTTCTCCACCCTCTGGAGAAGCTTTTCAGGGGGCTGATAGGGGGCTGATAGGAAGGTGCAAGAAAGTCAGTGCTCCACCAGCCCTCTTCCACTGGCACTTCTGTGGATCTAAGCCTTTGCATGTGACTTGCCCCCTAATGAATGGTGGCCAAACTAGGAAGAAAACAGGTGAATAAATTATGAGCATATGGTATGGAGATTTGGAAGCGCTGTGTTTTTCTGATGCCCCCTTCTTATTTCCCTTCCCTTGCAATTTTAAAATGGATTGCTGTCAGTGAAGCATACAATATGCTCACCAGTGTTTATGGACATTGATTCGACATGGGCTGTTCTTTATTTCTGCCATCATAAATTTATTTGTTATAGGGATCGACCCAATTGACACAAATTAGGAAGGAAGAGAATCAATGAGTGTTAAATGTAAGTTATTCTATAAAGAAAGAAAAAATATTTCACTTAATTCACAATTACCATTCATCAGATTATATCACTCATCAGGCTTGATCGAAGCCTATGTGAAAACACAATTTCAGGACAAAACACCTTGTTCTTTTTCTTAAAGGCATGAACTGAGGGATATTTATTTTCAGATGAACAGACCAATAAATGGAATGGCTTTTAAGTATACATTAACAAATGTGTGGCATAGCAAACATCTGACTATAGGAGTGGATTTGATAAGGCTTATCAGGTCTCAAGTGCAATTTTCTTTTGAGGGACCTGCTTCTACAGCAAATAGACTAGGTATTCATTATCAAGGCTTTCACAAGGAAATGTTGATCTCCATTTAGCTAATGGCTATTTCAGGCAGTTTGCCTCGGGCTACCATGCTGCTGGTCAAAAGTATTCTATCTAAATATAAAAACCAAAAGTGTCTGAATTTGATTTGTTGATGATTTTTTAAATTATCAGAGAAAATGAAAGTAGTAAGATAAAAGATTTTTTAAAAAATATAATCATCACCATCATCATATATTTCTTCCTGAAGGGGCAAGTACATTTATACGGTATGCCTTCTGCTATTTTAGTTTTATCAAAATTCAGATGTGCCTGATTTATTATAATGCTTCTTAAAACCCATGGAAGATTAAAGAGACAGCCCTCTCTCTAAGGTTTCAGTGCACTGGGTTTTGTTAGGGCATTGGTTGCATACCTGAAGATTAAATCCCAGTTTAGGGACTTACAGACAGAGGTCACCAACTTGCCTGGGGCCAGGGTTCTTTTCTGTATTCTGCAGGCATATGGCAAGAAGGGTGGGGGGACTCAGTTTATCTCCTCACCCCCACCTTTGAAAGGATTTGTGTGCACTGAGTTGGGTGGGCTAGCAAACTTAAAACCTCAGATGAATGAATATTCCTATAGACTGTGAGGATGCTTAGCAATAACCTGGAGGAAGGCTGCTGCTCTATTGGACGATTTTCCTCTGTTGAGGGCCGGGTTGCCTTTCTGTTGCATTTAATTCTGGTTAGGTTTTTAAAAATACTGTTTTGTTATTTTTATTATGCTTTATATTTCATTTCCGTATATCACTTGGGGATTCTCTGAATGCAAAGCAGGTTATAAATTGTGAAATTAAAGTCAAATACCCTTTGGGCAGGGTGAGGGGACACCATTCTGGTAATAGCTGGAGACAGAGCCACTTTCTGTCCCTGACTTTTTTCTCCCTTTTCCTGAACCCATCTCTCTCTCCCCCTCAGCCTGTAGGGCAGCCCCCCAAATGGCCCTATTTTCCAGGGACAGTCCTGGATTTACATAAGCTGACTCAGTTTCTGATTTGACCCTAGAATGTCCCACTTTTCCTTAGGGTGTCCCTATTTTCATCGGAGAAATAATGGAGGGTATGGAGTTATGCGACCCTTGAGCCAAGGAAATATGTAATTATACAACCTTTATAGGACACAGGTGGCGCTGTGGGTTAAAGCCTCAGCGCCTAGGACTTGCCGATCGAAAGGTCGGCGGTTCGAATCCCTGCGGCGGGGTGCGCTCCCGCTGCTCGGTCCCAGCGCCTGCCAACCTAGCAGTTCGAAAGCACCTCCGAGTGCAAGTAGATAAATAGGGACCGCTTACCAGTGGGAAGGTAAACGGCGTTTCCGTGTGCAGCTCTGGCTCGCCAGAGCAGCGATGTCACACTGGCCATGTGACCCGGAAGTGTCTCCGGACAGCGCTGGCCCCTGGCCTCTTAAGTGAGATGGGCGCACAACCCTAGAGTCTGTCAAGACTGGCCCGTACGCGCAGGGGTACCTTTACCTTTACCTATAGGGAAGTTTTTAAAAAAGTTTAATGTTTTATTATGCTTTTATATATTTAGGAAGGCGCCCAGAGTGGCTGGGGCAACCCAGTCAGATGGGTGGAATATAAATAATAAAATGATGATGCTGGAATAGGAAATCCCTATTTTCATCGGAATATGGAGGGTATGAAAGGGTGCTACTGCTTTAATGTCTTGCAAAGTCTTTCAGGGACATAACACACATGTACACACGAATGAGCTTATAGTGGCATCTGGAAAACAGGGAAGGGGAGCCTCTGGTCCTTCAGATATTAGGAACAAATTAGACCAGAAATTCATATAGCTCAGTATTGTCTACACTGACTGGCAGCAGCTCTTCAGGGTATCAGATGGGGAGTTTTTCCAAGCCCTGCCCTGGAGATGCCAGAGATTGAACCAGGTACAGTGGTATCTCTGGTTATGAACTTAATTCGTTCCGGAGGTCCGTTCTTAACCTGAAACTGTTCTTAGCCTGAGGTACCACTTTAGCTAATGGGGCCTCCCACTGCCGCCGCACCACCATTGTGCGAT
This sequence comes from Podarcis melisellensis, assembly GCF_964234715.1. Classification (NCBI taxonomy): domain Eukaryota; kingdom Metazoa; phylum Chordata; class Lepidosauria; order Squamata; family Lacertidae; genus Podarcis; species Podarcis melisellensis. The sequence goes on from NC_138530.1 coordinate 49,820,284, forward strand.
TTCTGTTCTCATCTTGAGGTAAAGTTCTTAACCCGAGGTACTACTTCCAGATTAGCGGAGTCTGTAACCTGAAGCGTTTGTAACCCGAGGTACCACTGTACATTTTCCATGTGAAGCAGATTCAGTACCGCTGAGCTGCTCTCCGAGGAAGGAAGTTGTTGGCTCTCAACTCCCTTCATCCCTGATCATTGACCACGCTAGTTGTGGGAGTCGGGTTCCAACAACATCTGGAGGGTTACAGTACCACTTGCCTAGAAAGGATCAAGGCTCGCAACTGCCAGCAAAGCGAATCCTGATCCAGTCAAGCCCTTTCCCCCAATCCAGATTGCTTAAAGGTTGGTGTGGGCTGCTTGAAAGTGTGGAATTAAAAACAAAACAGGAGGTTTCTAAAAAAAAGTCACTTGGGGCCTAATCGAGTGGTGCAGAACGAACTAATGCAATTAGAGAGATGGTGCGAGGCAGCACTGCATCAAGCCATGCCCGTGTCATGTTCTGAAAGGAAATGACTAAAACCAGAAAGACAATAGCTCAGTGACCCCATATCCCAGGCTGTGTGACTTGCCTTGTCACTTCCCAACTTCAGCTGCATATTCACTGGGACAGTCATATGACCTTGCAACTAGCCATCAGGGGAACAGCAGAACCGCCTCAAATTGACCTAAAGACACAGTTAAAGAAGATGTCACAGTGATCAGTGTGGTGCAATGGTTTGGTAGGTAGGGCAAAAGTCTACAGACCGTCCTCTTGCATAAGTGTTAAGAAGGCAGCAGGAAGGCTAATGCTCTGTAAGGAACATGAGCCTGTGTATTTATTCCAAGAATTAAATAGGCAGCTCTCCTAAAACTGCGGCATCAGTACCACATCCTTCTTTACAATGTAAGGATTATTCCGGCAGCCTGAGCCTGTGCAGGTTCAATGGGACTTATGCCTTAGTAAGGAAGTATGCATAGGATTGCTGCTCTCGTGGTTTAATACGAAGCTATACAATTGTCTTTTCTAACATGCTTACAGTTATGTCGCGGGCACTATTATCTGATAGGGGATTATGACACTCACATAGTGCTGAGAATAGTAGTGGATATTCTAGCACACATTGTGCTCAGATACATGTCACAGTTCAGGGCTAGGTAAACAGATTTCCCCATAATAAAAATGCTACAATACATTTCAGGGATATTACTGGCTTCCCCCTCCTCCAATCAAATGTGCAGTGTGTGTGTGTGTTTGTTGCTCTACATATCAATCATTTGGAAAGGCTTTCACCTAAGCCCTTTTACTTGCCAGATTTTGAATCCTTTGTTGAGTTGAATGAAATAGGGATCCCAAGGATGTCATGCAAGTGGCTAAGACTTGTGGACAAGCAGTTATCATGCCAGGGCAATTTCCACGGCTCTTTCAAACTACAGGTCATCTGCAGTTCAGCAATTCTGCCACCAGCGTTATAGCTGGAATCGTGTTTGTCATGCGATGAACCCACCATCATACAAAAAGAAGAAAGCAGAGTTCATTTCAAGTCCCAGCTTCCAGATATTCATGAAATTAACCTCGGGAGAATCCTGTGAAATTGTATTCTGAGGTGAAAAGCAGGAGAGCAAGATCCTAATTCGAAGCATGTTTTACTCAGATTGATTTTACTTATTTTATTTAAATGATTTATATACTCCACCTTCAGTGGCAAGGTTCCCAGGGCTGTTTATAAACACTGGAGACGGAATCTCTGTCCAACTGGCAAATGCTGCTGTATAAATTAAGCCAAGTCTATTTAGTCATCCGAGAGAACTGCTCCGAGCTCCAGCAGGAATGGCCCTGAGGATGTGCTGAGATAATGGTATTTGTGGTCCAGGTGTTGCCCACCTAGCAGCTGCATGTCTACATGATGCTGAAGGAGCAGCCCCAACAGCTCTCCTTTCCACACCAGTAGGCCAGATTTAGTCAGAACGGTTTGTAAATTGGCCCCAAGACACAGGATAATACAGGTGCAGGCAGCAAGGGTGGCTCTGGCAGCCATGTTAACTGGGGCATTTTGGGTGGGCTGGGCTAGCAGCGTAGGCAGTTACCAGCAATGGAAGGAAAGCTCCCACAGGATGAGATGATCACAGCTGAATGGGTGGCTATCAGCGCATCTGAAGCCATTATTGGTGAGACATAGGAGTGTCTCCACTAATGGAGGTGAGGTTCTGTACTTACGTAAAATTAGCTTGCCAAACCAGAACTAAGCCCAAATCAAACTGGGCACATTCTTGTGACAAATTAGTTTGGCATCTACAGTCGTTTCTTGCATTGTTTGCTGAGCATGCCCTATTCAAGTTATTATTTCCCCATGCAGAGATATAAACATTTTTCAGAGAAGCTGCCGAAATTTTGCAAGGGGTTTCTGTTTCCTAAAGATCCTTTGAAATGGATGCACCCAAAGGAATGTTTTCATTTTTCTTCCTGGATGCCTTTGGCTTGCCCAACTAGAGAGGTGTGGGTGAGAAAGGCCTGTGATCAAATCTCACTCAGCTAGGAAGCTCTCTGTGTAACCTTGGGTGAGCCAGTATCTCAGCTTAACCAATCTGACAGAGCTTTTGTGAGGATAAACTAGCATAAATCCCTGCATACCTCCCTGACTTTGTTGGAGGAAGGGTGAGACAAAAATGTAATAAATCAGTGCAGCGGACTGCTTTGATCCTTGAGCATATGTAGAGTTGCCTGAAGCTTGGAGGGAATTGCTCTTAAGTATGGTCTGACATCACCAACGTTTGCAGTCAGCATTGTATACTGGTTGTAGAGCAAGACGGGCAATAAACCTGCAAAACCTGGACGCCTACTCTTTAATTTTGCTCGTATAGTGTGTTCCTAATGAAAAGCCTCTGTGCCGTTTTGAAGACAGCTCTCCCTCGTCCCTTTCTGAATGGCTGCAGCGTGACCCCAAACCAGATATAACTTGGCTATTTTGTGACACAGTCCTAGAAATTCTACTGTATGCTAAGTGGGGTGGGGAAGATCTAAAATTCAAATTCGCACACCGACTCCAAAACAAACATTTGTCTTGGACATTTCATTCAAGCAGCAGAGAAACACTCTATAATCTTGAGGAGGAGAAGCTGGTTTTTCTGGTTCAGTACCTGTGTAGACTTAACTCTGCAGAATTTGCTGACCCAGCGGTTTGTGCCATCTAAACACGACAAGCAGAGATTGTTTTGCTGTTTCATCACCAGCTAACAGCATCAGCCTGTCACTGCAGTTTCTGAAGCAGATGCTAACGGATGAATCACACATCTCAAAGAATCGGAGCTCTCTTTGATGAAGGGAGAAGCAGGGAGCAAAAGGGGCCCCTGTCTTTGCAGCCCAGGAAAACTGTGGCTATAAAGAGTGAAGGAAGATAGTGTTTTTTATGGGCAGTTGGGGTTACTGTCTGCTTTGCCTCTCCCTGCATTGTGCTACCTTGTTATCTGAGAGCTGTGTCACATGCAACAGTGTGGTTCAGATTATACATACAGTACTGCAATACTGTGGTTGCCAAAATTGCTCCATCTCCTGTGGGGTTTCTATGATGGCATTGGTAAATGTGAACTTGAAGTGTTGACCATACCCAGTGCTTTTTTCTGGGGGTACACGTACCCCTAAACATTTTGTGAATCTAACAGGAGAAGAAACTAAAAAAAAATAATTTCTTCTCTAGCACGGTGAATCGTCAGTTCCGCTGCTACCCCCAATGGTGGCCGCATTTCCTGTCACAGTGTTTCCTGAGTCTCAGGGGGAAGCGAGAGTTTAATGTGTGAAGCAGTGTGGAATGTGGATGTGTGATAATATGAAGTAATGCATATTCTTTTTACTTTTGTCATTTACTGTATTTATTTTCCTTGGTTTGAAGTAAAAATTGGTGATTTTCTTGAATCAAAATGAGAGTACCCCAAAACATTTTTTAAGAAAAAAAGCACTGACCATACCAGTTGGCCCCAAAACTATTCCAGCTCGGGATATTCCATGTGGTAGCAGCAGTGCAGCTCAGTTAATAGTGTATAATCTCCTGACAACATTGTGAAGCTCTCTACCCTGCTCAAGGCAAAGCTGATTTCATTATTGACTCTGTATTTGAACTGAAGTGTGACCCAGATATGTATACCATTGACAAATGGGACTTGAATCTTTGCACTGAGTTTTATGGCACATTTTGTATTGTGCTTCACTTTGTTATTTTCCGTGGGGAAGCTGTATATACATTTGCACTATAAGCAAACATCTCGTTTTATACCATAACTGAAGCAGACAATGGGGTTCAGCAAAGATGTGTGGTGCAGTGGGCAGAGTTTTGGTACTGGAAAAACCCAGGTTCAAATCCCTGCTCAGTCATGAAACTCACTAGATTGCCTCTGGCAAATTTCTCTCTCTCTCTCTCTCTCTCTCTCTCTCTCTCTCTCTCTATCTCTATCTCTATCTCTATCTCTCTCTCTCTCTCTCTCAGACCAACCTGCCTCCTGGGGTTCTTGGAAGGCTATACCATTATCTGATAGGGGATTATGACACTGCATGCGCAGAAGTGGCGATTGCCATTCGCACATGCACAGAAGCGGGCAATCGCTGCCCCTGCCTGCCCATAACAGCGCCTCTCCCAGTGACCCATTCCAACCTCCGGACAGGCCTCTGGAACTGATTGTGGTCACAAATAGAGGTTGCACTGTAAATGCTGCCCTGATCTCCTTGGAGAAAGTGCGGGAATGCAAGTGTGACAGAGAAGTGGGAGAAGGCAGCCCTAGATTTAAATATAGACTTCCAGCTTTGACTGCAGAATGGAAGTGAGGAATCTCACAGCAGGGATGGGAATCTGTAGCCCTCTGCCTCCAGTTCCCATCAGCACCTGCCAACATTGCTAATGGTGATGGGAGTTCCCTATCCTTGATTTACAGAGTATTGTAAAAAGGACTGCCAATTCCTCTATCCGAACTGCAAAGTGTTTTCTCTCAGATGCACAGGTGTCCTTGTCCCCAACTGCCCTTTATCTGACAGCCTCAGTCCCCAGGAAAGTAGATGCACTGTCTTGACATTCCCCACCTTCACAAAACCAGCTGATCAGATCTGACAGTTTCTTCACATTTCAAGAAGCTCCCCCTGGTACTTGAAACATTGTGCCTCAGTGGCACCCCCAGGCCTCTTCCACCTGCTTCACTGTGCCACCTTAAGGCTGCAATTCCACGTACACTTCCCTGGGAGCAAGTCTCACTGAATTCAATGGGGCTTACGTCTGAGTTGACTTCCATAGTAATGTATGTGCTGCAAACTATTTCGATAAAGCGAAGAAAGAAATGTCCCATTCTTAGCCTGTGTCCCTAAGCTGTTTCTCCACCTGCGCGGCATTGGGGAGAATGTGATATCTGCTTTCTATTTTTATCAGTTGTCAAAGGAGTGAGTAGGTATGGATTACCCTGAAGGGGAGGAATAAATTCTTGCACTTCAGCAGAACGGAATGTGGATATCACCTGGAGGCGCAATGCCTGCAACTGTAGACAAGAACACATTTTCTTTGGAAAGGTGAAAGCCGTTTTAAATAACCTCAAGGCTGAAAGGCCCTGCTTGGTTTGACTGAATCTTGCTTAGGGAGCCTTTTCTCTGAAGCAGAGTCCGCTACAGATGAATAGATAAAAATCAGAAAATGAGCTTGAGAAAGTGTCTTCAGATTAATAAGATGTCCGTTCTACATTCGAGCTGCCAGAACTGACATAATGGCAGATAGTTGGCTGGTGTCACAACCAGCAACTCAGCATCGCCTCCTCTCTGTCCTAGAAACAGCTAGAATTAGAAAACACACTATGAGCTCAAGATGGTCTACACAATTCTTGCCCTCCACTACTCCATTTACTCCTCAAAGTAATCCTGTGAGGTCTATTGGACTGAAAGATAGTGACTGAGCCAATACCACTCAGTGATCTTTATGAATGAGTGGGCATTTGAACCCAGGTCTCCAAATTCCTAGGATCATAATACACCGCAGGGCACCATGGGTGACATTCAATGCTAGTCCTACTGAGAATGAACCCATTGAAGTTAGTGAATATAACTAACTTAGGTTTGTTGATTTCATTGTTGATTTCTAAGTAGAACTAGCATCGAATGCAATCATGTGTCATTATCTGACATTACAGGACTGCTTGTATCCTTTCCCCTACTCTTTTCAGTGGCAGTCCTATCACTCTTGTCACATCCTGTTCTGGCCTAATATAAGGTGAGAACAATGGCTCTCTTCTACTTCCCCTGTCGGTTACTAGAAATCAGAAGTGGACAGAGTGCTGTTGTGCTTGGGTCCTGCTTTGGGCTTCCCATAGGCATCTGGTCAGTCACTGCAAAAGCAAGATACTGCACTAGATGGGCCATTGGTTTGACCCAGCAGGCTCATCTTATGTTCTTATGTTCTTAAACAATAAGCATAAAAATATGGAAAGACAAAGTAATAATGAAGTAGCCCCACAGCTACTATAAATGAGTTTATTTCTTTTAACTATGAATAATTGTTTGTTTGTTTATTATTACAGTGGTACCTCGGGTTACATATGCTTCAGGTTACATACGCTTCAGGTTACATTTGCTTCAACAGTCTCCGCTAGCCCAGAAATAGTGCCTCAGGTTAAGAACTTTGCTTCAGGATGAGAACAGAAATCGTGCGTCGGCGGCAGGAGGCCCCATTAGCTAAAGTGGTGCTTCAGGTTAAGAACAGTTTCAGGTTAAGAACGGACCTCCAGAACGAATTAAGTACTTAACCCGAGGTACCACTGTAGTCACATTTAAATCCCACCCTTCTCCCGACAAATTTGAGGCAGCAGAAATGGTCGCACCCCACCCCTCATTTCATCCTCAGAGCAACCCTGTGAGGCAGGTTAGACTGCGCAAGTGTGGCTGAGCCAAGTGGGATACGAACCTGGGTCCTCCTCAGTCATGGTCAGACACTCCAACCACTACACTAAACTATTATCTTTATTTAAACAATGGTAGTGATAGATTTCCTAAATCACACCCTACGATCACAACACACATGTTGTGATAGAGTGATAGCTCAGAGTAGACCTACAGACGTTAATATAGGTGACTAATTCAGGTGAAGTAATTTCAGTGGTTTTTCTCTGGGCTTCAGTGACAACAGCCCTTAGATTGGGCTGAAGCAACAAACAGAATGGAGACAATAACGCATGAGAGTGAGTTTCCCCTTTATCCATGTGACAAGTGTTAAAAGTATGGCGCACCCCCCTGCTTTTTATGTGAATGGTGCACATGCAGTGCCAGCCCTAAATTAGGGAGAGTGAGGCAGTTGCCTTGGGCAGCTGATTTTGAGTGTTATGAAAGGCAGCGAATAGTTACTAGGAGGAGGAATTTCCCTCCTCAAGTACTAAATGAACATGGCTGTTCATTGTAGCCTCTTGACCATACTAACTGTTGGAACACTCTGCCTTTTTCTGATTGATCCCAGAAAATTCATTAGTCAGATGCTTGTAGGTATGACATTCTCAGCCTTTCAAAATGTTCCTTGCAACAGGCTCCTGGAGCTTATCAGCAGACTGTTCAGTATTCTTGAAATCTAGCGAAAATGAATCAGATGCAAGTGGTACACCTTCAAGCAGTTTACTGCTCTTTTTAATAGCTGGATTCCATTAGAAGTGCATTAGCAAAAATTAAAACCCACGAAATAGTCCAAGCTACACTCAGTTTTGATGAAAATCTTAGAGCCAGAGAGTGAAAAATACATTTACTTTAATTAGGTTTGGACTGATCCCTTTACCTATTACATAGATGTCAATGTCACAAAATTAGATCAAGGAATTTGAAACCACTTCCTGAACACAGTGTTGTGTGATGTAGAATCATAGAATGAGTTGGAAGGGAACCCAAGGGTCATCTATTCCAACCCCCTGGAACACAGGAATCCCAGCTAAAATATGACAGATGGACATCCATTTATTGTGCCTTGTTTGGATGATGAAAAACTCGCTTCTAATCTAGTTTTTGGTTGGCACCCATCTGTCTCGGGAGACAATGGAAGAGTGTGCCTTTGGGGATGAGTAACTTTTGGAAGGTTACAGCACCTGCTGTGGGTGTTGAGACCGAAATGGGAAAGACATGTTTTGTTGCAGCTGGGGCAGCTGAAGGTGTTCACTTGTGCTGTTGCAGATGCAGCACAACTCTTCTTCTCTCTGCACTCCTCCCAGTGATCATTCCTCCTCTGGTCACTGCTATGGATACATAACCTGACTGTCTGTCTCCAAGCACTGTGGTCATCTGCAAGGGATTCCCACATGGTGGGGTTAATGTTCCCAGCCCTCTTGTCATGTAATGCAGAATTGGTCTGCCCATGGGCCAGGTGCCAGAAGCCAGCTTCCCATACAGCACGTCCTTGGGGATCCTGCCATCTTCCATTCTGTGGACATGGCCAAGCCAGACCAATCTAGTCTTTAGTTTTGTGTGAAACCCACTTACTCAGAACTTCAGTGAAATACTTTCAGTTAATAATAATAATAATAATAATAATAATAATAATAATATCCCGCCCTCCCCAGCCAAAGCAGGGCTCAGGGCGGCTAACAACAATAAAACAGTACAACAGTACAACACAACACTCTAAAATCATTCATTATAAAATTAATTCAAAACAAACCACTGGCAACCATTGGGCCAGAGCTCCGCGAAGATTGCCGAAGGAGGGAGTCAGGCTGTGCCCTGTGCCAAAGGCCTGGTGGAACAGCTCTGTCTTGCAGGCCCTGCGGAAAGATGTCAAGTCCCGCAGGGCCCTAGTCTCTTGTGACAGAGTGTTCCACCAGATCGGAGCAACAGCCGAAAAAGCCCTGGCTCTAGTTGAGGCCAGCCTAACCTCTCTGTGGCCCGGGACCTTCAAGATGTTTTTATTTGAAGACCGTAAGTTTCTCTGTGGGACATACCAGGAGAGGCGGTCCCGTAGGTACGAGGGTCCTAGGCCGTATAGGGCTTTAAAGGTTAAAAACAGCACCTTAAACCTGACCCTGTACTCCACCGGGAGCCAGTGCAGCTGGTATAGCACTGGGTGAATGTGATCTCGCAGCAAGGACCCCATAAGGAGTCTCGCTGCAGCATTCTGCACCCGCTGGAGTTTCTGGGTCAGTCTCAAGGGCAGCCCCACGTAGAGCGAGTTACAATAATCCAGTCTGGAGGTGACCGTCGCGTGGATCACAGTGGCTAGGTCAGGGCAAGAGAGGTAAGGAGCCAACTGCTTAGCTTGGCGGAGATGGAAAAATGCCGCCTTTGTTATAGCTGCAATCTGCGCCTCCATGGAAAGAGAGGTGTCGAAGATTACACCCAAATTCTTAACGGACTGTGCTGGCACTAATTGCACCCCCGCAAGAGATGGGAGTTGCCCCCCCAATCCCATATCGTCCCGTCCCAGCCATAGGACCTCTGTCTTTGAAGGATTTAGCTTCAACCGGCTCCCACGTAACCATCCAGCCACAGCTTCCAAACATCCGGTCAGTGTGTCTGGGGCCGAGTCAGGATGGCCATCCATCAACAGATAGAGTTGGGTGTCATCAGCATACTGATGGCAGCCCAGCCCAAATCTCCAGACAAGCTGGGCGAGGGGGCGCATAAAGATGTCGAAAAGCATCGGGGAGAGTATCGCACCCTGAGGTACTCCACACACCAAGGAGTGGCGCGATGACAATTCCCCCCCAAGCGCCACCCTCTGTCCCCGACCAGAGAGAAACGAGCACAGCCATTGAAGGACTGTGCCGTTGGCAAGGCGGTGGTCCAGGAGTTCGTGTCGAAAGCTGCTGACAGATCTTGAAGAATTAGCAGCCCCGACCCGGCTTGATTCAGCTGTCTCTGAAGATCATCTGTTAGAGCAACCAGAGCCGTCTTGGTCCCATGACCAGCGCGGAAGACGGACTGGAATGGATCCAGAGCCGATGTTTCATCCAGAAACCCACCAAAGCATGCTTAGGGCTACAGTATTCAGTTCTATTGAATTCAACTGGAATGACTTGAAAACAAATGTGACACATGGCACAATATGTTCTACTAGTCACTATGGGAGGTGGGGGCAGGCAGAACTAGACACAGAGCTGCCATTTTGTATGGCAGCTATGTACCCATTTACCATAACGTGTACTTTGGCATTAAGACAAGAAGTCAATGTCATACCATCCAACTTTTTCAAGCCCCAAACCGGGACGTGCGTCTTCCAGGATGCACTCCCAAGTGAGTCATGCCTCTTTCTCACCCCTCAAAGTGCTTTTTTGGGGTGAAAATGCAGTGTGAGGGTTCAAGAGATTGTGGCACCAAAAATGGCTGCCGAGACCTTGCATGAAAAAATCGGATGTCCCTTTTTTCCACGGCACTAGGGAGATATGCAATGTGCTTCGCCACTGGTTTGTATAAAGGCATTCTGACATTTTCTGGCTTGGAGCAGACTTTCTAACTACTAAACAACAACACCCCATTTGTAGAACACTCTCCCCAATGAGGCATGACTGGCACCTTTTTGTTGCGGGTAAAAACTCACCTTTACCTCAGGCTTTTGATGTACCTCCATGATGTTGCTTACTGTTAGTCATGTTGCCAAAGCTTTCTGCTACTGTTATTAGGAGTTGCTTCGTGTGTGTTTTATGAATGGCATTTGTTTTGTGTAAATGTGCTTTTATGATAATGCATTCTAATGTTCTTAAATGTGTTGCAAGTTGTTTGGAAACCTATTTGTGTAATGAGTAACTCACAAGCTCTAATGAGGACGGTAATAATTAACAGCATGCCTCTGACCTGAATGCGTGTTTCATGAAAACTTCTGGCTGGATTCAAATATCACACGAATTCTAGCTGATTAAAAACTCTTGACAAAAGTCTCTTGGCTTTCTGCCCTCTTGGTCCTTCCCAATGTCTGTTGCAGATATATTGAGCAATGGAAGGGGCAGTAACTGTCTCTGCTGCTGGAATGCCTTAGGGAATCCATTTTTAGGCCAATGAGAGATGAAATCACCTCAGAGGCACCTGCTGTGAGGTTTTCCTTTACAGGCAAACAGTGTCCCGCTATGACTGTTTGAAGAGTTAATCTGAAAGTCATCTGATACTATTGAGTTAAGGTTGAGTAAAATTTAATTAAACTGTGGTGCAGCTTTGTGGAAGGGTGTGCCTTGGTTTCAGTCAGGGATGGAACGTTATTAAATACCGTGTAGCTCAAGGGAAACACCCACTTTTGAAATCACTGATACCGGTGACATATGCTTTGTATGGGAGGCTGGCTTGTAGGAGAGAGAGAGAGAAAGAGAGATTCTAATTTGCTTTCTGCCAACATGATGATTAATGCAGTTTCCAAACATCCCATCAACCAATTATGATGGATAGCAAGCTCAGTAATAGGAATGTGTGGCTGCATCATTGTGACTTGGGTTTAGTGATCAGACCAGTTAGGCCATAAATTACTTTTGCCTTGGGAAAGAAAGAATGAACTACTCAGGATAATAGTAAGCGACTCGGCATTTTTGGGGTTTTGTTTCATATATCCCAACTCCATTGCCATGCAACTCTTCTTAACCTTGCACTTTGTCTCGATCATTTGTCCAATTAAAAAACACAGCTTTGATCTCTGGCAAAATGCTCGTTCAGAAAACTCCCTGCGGTTTGGGAAATCTTAAACTGTACAGTCAACATTGGAAGAGGAATCAGCCTTGGTTTTTCTATCTATTTGTTTTTCCAGGAGGCGGGAGGACATGAGATGATCTACATTCATATTTCCAAGCCCTTTCAGTGATCTTGGATAACGACCCCATGCTTGCATATGCTACTTGATTACTTGGTGCTTGATGCCGCACAGTCAAATGTGTGAACTGACTGAATTGAAAAGCATTGTGTTGGAGGGGATGTGAAAGTTTTGTCTGTTGTGTCTGAGCTCATTAACATATGCACAGAGGCAGAGCTAGCTGCTCTGGCACCCAGAGCGACACACATGCTGTGCACCCGGGGTGGGGCTAGCCACTTACAGGGGTGGGACTAGCCTCCCGCAGGGGCGGGGCTAGCTGCTTGCAGTGAGCAGCGAGCATTCTAGGGGGGGTGCCACCCGTGGTGAGTGGCAAGCATCCCGGGGGGGGGGGTGCTGCAAGTGGCAAGCGTCCCAGGAGGGGTGCCCCCTGTGGCAAGCAGCGAGCATCCCTGGGGGTGCCGCCCGCGGTGAGCAGTGAGCTTCCTGAGGAGTGCCGCACCCCCCTTCCTCCACCAGTGTATATGCAGTTCCCCATTTGATGATGGAGTGATGACCATGCATGTGTGAACATCCCTTGTTTCTCGTCTTCAAGTGTATCATGCCCAGGTCCAACCACTTCTTAATAATAAAAGGCACCTGTGCTATGGTATCCTCTCATATTTCCTAACTCGAGAAGCAGAACTATAACTGGATAGGCTAAGGCATAAATCATTATTACTACATATTGGCACAATACATCTGTCTAGGCTCTCATGACTTGGCACATATCTGCTTAGTAATGCCTGCTCTGGGAATTGTTAAGCCATGGGATCACTGACAGTGTATCTCTGCTGCAATGTGAAGTATCACTGCAGCTCTTAATACAAAGATCCATTAATCTGCTGCTCTGGGTGGTGATGCATTGCAGTGGCTGCTGACTATTGCAATGCATCACGTCAAGGCATTATGCTGGACTGTTATGACAGTCCTAAATCCATATGCGGGAGCTGTCTGGCTCAAGAGAATGGAAATATAATAGGAAACCTTTTCATCTCCATGTCTATCAGTTAAAGACCAATGGCCCAAGGTACTGATGGATGTCTGGTGGCTCATATAAAGCAAATTGTGTTTGAAGTACAATCCCAAGGGTGCACATGTTGCTAAGAAGCTGGCTACTTACTAGCTTCATGGGTGAGGAGAAAGAGAGCTGCTCTGAGTTTTGTGGTATTAAAAAGCTTCAATGGAATTTAGCAGCAAGTGCAGCACCAGAGACCTCTCAAAAATACATGCTACATTGAAGGAGTTACTTCCTTAAGTCAATACACATTTTTCATTCTCCTGCAGCAGAAGCAAACAAAAAATGCAACTTGTGAATAACTAATCATTGTGGGGTTGGAGATAAGATACCATTTGTGGGTTAGGTATATTTTATAGTTTTGTATTTTATAGTCAGGTGGAGTTTGTTTTTACTGGCGGTTATAAGATGCTTTGTGAAAAAAGGTTCTCAAAAAGCAGGTGGTTTTTTTTATTAAACAATATTTATTTATCATTCTAGAATGTCTAATTTTTAGGAACATATCTCCCTGTTCCTTGCAGTGGCGTAGCGTAGGTTGTCAACACCCGGGGCAAGGCAAGTAATTTGCACCCCCTAACCCGTGGATTTGCGCCCCCTAACCCTAACCCCCAGATGTTGCGCCCAGTGCGCCCGGCCCCCCCTGCACCCCCCACGCTACGCCACTGGTTCCTTGTTATCATCTTCATCTTAGCTTGCCTACCTACCCTAATCTATAAGTAGCACCCCTCCAGAAGTATTGTTATAGCTCTCAAGCTAGTTCTGTACTAAACAAAGGAGGACAATCACATCATTGCTGATAGCTTGTGAGATGTTCCCATCCCTCCAATGGCTACTTCTTGTACACTCTCCCAACTAAATAACTACAGAGAGAAATGAAATGAGTTATTCATATACATTCAATGTCCCTGATTCAGCAGCAATCATGGAGGTAGGCAAATAACATGGATAAGGACCACAGCATGTAAGGGAGTGCTGCTTCCTAATGAAAATGCCTCTGGAAGTTGTGATTCATGTCAGAATAGAAGCTTCCATTAGCACCACTTAAAGGTTTCCTGTTGGGAGAAATAGCAAGGCGACAAATTTTCACTGGGACAGCAATGTAGAAGGAGAGAATTGAACTCCCTTCTTTGTGGTGCTGTTCCAGCCCCGATTACTCACTCCAGCAATTACCGTACATTTCATGTACTGTCAGATTTGACCCTTGGGGTTTCTACTGTTCATGACTGAACGGCAGACACATGGGGATATAATGTAGTTTTGAAAGGCAGCAGGGATGTGCATGATGTTCCCTCTACTGAAAAACACAAGTTGCTATTTTCAAATTATTTCAAAGTCTGATCAGATATTTCGAACCCTGTTGCAGTTCAATCACTCAGCGAACTGATTGAATAAAGGATTCAAATATTTTCTTACAGCAAAGAATTGCATACAGACTCTGGATCGATAACTTTTGACTCAATTAAACAAGGTAAAGGGTAACAAACAGTAACCCAAAATCATTATAATTACTTCCAACTCAAACACTTGCTAATTCCCTGAGCTAACAGCGCTTTTCATCCTTCAGTGAACATTCCACTGGTTGAGGGATATTTACATAAAGTGGGTCAAAGTCATTTCTCATCTCACCCATAAGGAACAATCAATGTTTTCCTTCTCCTCAAACTCTTGAGAAGCTTTTGAGACGCATGTATTTTTGTGCTTAGTATGTGAAACTTTTAATCTGTAAGAGGCAAGATATGGCGGGATAGAACAAGGAATTTAACCTATTTCTTCTCATAGCATCTCCTTCTTCCAGTCCTTATTAGGACCCAAGTAGTTATCATGGCAGCAATGCAATGATCAGTAGACACCACTGAGATTTTGTCAAAAATAAATCCTGCCAGCTACTTGAAAAACAGTACTCAAAGAGTGCTGGTCATAACACTAGAGAGACATTTCAAGTGGGATACTGCAGGGGTTCATCTAAAGCCTGGGATGGGGAAAATCTTTTGGACCAAGGGCCAACCAGCCTTCTGATGGCCACATTCTCATGGTTGGTGGGGACAATCACCAGATGCCATATGATGGCTGGTAAAAAAAATGTAATGCCACAGCTGTAATGGAACAATTGTGGCTTAGACTGCACTCCCCATTCTTCCTTTGCAGCCACAGTTTGAATTTGATGCTGTGTGAATTTGGTGCCATTTTCTGTCATGCTGCAGGGATCAGATTCACTCAGGAGGGATAGGAAGCTCCCGAGTGGAGCTGATCACTGCCAGAAGCAGTGCAACAAAAAGCCCCTCAATTCAAACTGCAGAAAAGTCAAGCTATATCAGCAAATAAACAAATGGGAGAATACTTTAAGCATTAGAGTGCACTCCTGGTTATTCCTTTGCAGTAGGGCTCCATACTGGATTGGCCACGACCCAAATCCTGAGCCAAACTGGGCCTATGTGGAAGAATCTGGGCCTCATTTGAGTTGAGATAGCTCCAGATCTCAACCCAGGGTGAGTTGAGGTCAGGCTGAGGTTCCCAGAGCCTTCTGGGGTTTCAGCGGGTGGTACATGAGGCAGGAAAAAGAAGCTGGCATAAGAAAAGGGAGAAATGACACAAAAAGGAGGGACCTAGTAGGCAGTTGCATCTTTTTCCCCCCAAATACTATTTATTGAAATTTCAGCAGAATTACAGATATGAAAAAAGGCAGGAAAAAACACACACAAAAACCACAAAAGGGATAGAAAATACAAAAAAGAATAATAATAAAAAAACAGTAAAAACATTTCAATCTTTCCATGTCCTGTCTTTCATTTACTTATTTCCGTGACCTCCTCACACCTCCCGTTTTTGTATTCTAATTCAATTAAATATTCCAGCAAATCCTTCCAACTTTGTTTTTATCCTAATAATTTATCTTAGCATATTGTAATTTTACCTTCTCTCTTTCACCAATTCATTTTACTTAATCCTTTATATCCTTTCCGCTAAAACCACATAATTTTTTCCCCCAACATCTTTCTAACATTCCTCAATTTTGCAATATTTCTGAAGATAAACTTTAAATTTCTTCCACTCTTCTTCCACCAACTCTTCTCCTTGGTCTCGGATTCTGCCAGTCATCTCAGCCAGTTCCATATAGTCCATCAGCTTCATCAGCCATTCTTCCCGGGTGAGTAAATCTTGTGTTTTCCAATACTTTGCGATGAGTATTCTTGCTGCTGTTGTGGCGTACATGAAAAAGGTTCTATCCTCCTTTCGAACCAATTGGCCGACCATGCCCAAGAGAAAGGCCTCTGGTTTCTTCTGGAAGGTATATTTAAATACCTTTTTCATTTCATTATATATCATCTCCCAGGCAGCTGCATCTTCATAGGTCTTGGAGTTGCAGTTGGTGACAAACTGAGAGTGAGTCAGCGGTGCAATGGGGCTACCCCCCCCCCAAAAAAAGACTAATGCAACATTAGGCTACATTAATAGAGCCATGGTTGGTTCCCAAGTCATGAGAAGTAGTCATTCCGTTTCACATTTTGTGTACACCTCACCTGGCATATGAAGACTGTAGATGAGGCGTGACAGAATTCTAGTCGCGTCTTGTCTGCAGGGAGAAGAATATAGACAAATTGGAACAGATTCAGAGGAGGGCAGTGAAAATTGTCAGGGGTATGGCAAACAAGAGCTGTGAAGAAAAGGTTGAAGGAACTGGGTATGTTTATTCTGGAGAAAGGGAGGCTGAGTGGGAACATGATCAGTCTGTTCAAATACCCAAAGGGCTTTCTCATAGAACATAAGAAGCATCCTACAGGGACAGACCACAGATCCGTCTAGAGACTCTAGAACAGGAATCAGCAAACTTTTTCAGCAGGGGGCCAGTCCACTGTCCCTCAGACCTTTGTGGGGGGCCAGACTATTTTTTTTGGGGAGGGGATGAAAAAATCCTATGCCCCACAAATAACCCAGAGAAGCATTTTAAATAAAAGGACACATTCTACTCATGTAAAAACACGCTGATTCCCAGACTGTCCTTGGGCTAGATATAGAAGGCAATTGAGCCGAATCTGGCCCCTGGACCTTAGTTTGCCTACCCATGCTCTAGAACAACATCATCTTCCCACAAATTGCTTGTGGAACCTGAGTGCAGTAGTAGCCTTCTCTTGCTGTTGTTCCCCAGAAACTGGCATATGAGCTGTCTCTGATTCTGGAGGTAGCATTCAACAGGCACAGTTGTAATAGCCTTAAGGTACAGCAGGGATGATTTTGGTTGGACTTCAGGAGAAACTTCTTAATGGCAAGATGGAACCAACTGCAAGATGTGGGTGGGTGGGCTCTCCCTTTGAAGGTCTTCAGGCAGAGACTCCCTCTGTTGTTGATTTACTGCACTGAGGGGGAAGTTGGACAGAACGGCTCCTGTTTGAATTGTGCTCCAGTTGCACAATTCTAGAAATGCCAAATACACCCCCCCATTTGCGTAAAAAATGTGCATGTGGTTGCCATTGTAATGTGCAGATGATTTTGCAGTATGTATTTTAAGATAATATAAAGTATGTATTTTAAGATAATATAAAGTATGTATTTTAAGATAATATAAAGTTCTCAAAATGCACCATTTTTGCAACATAATCTTGAATATAATAAAAAGCGAGCTTTTGAATCCTGATGTAAATCTTTTTACACATGCACACACTAAAATCGCTTTGCCTCTCTCCCTCCAGTCCCCCCTCCAATAATGAGAAAGTGAAATGTTTCATATCAGAGGCGGAATTAAGGCAGTGCAGCCGATTCTGCCACACTGGGCACCAAGTCTAGGGGGCGATGCAACAATGATGTAGTGAATCGAGCTGAACAGAAGAGTGAGAGGTGGGGGTGGGCAGTGAATTTTGGCCTTGCACTGAGTGCCACTGAAATTTGAAAGACCGAAGTCCACCCATGTTCATATTCCATTGCTGTAGGACAGCGTCCCAGTGTGGTGCAGTGGTTAAAGGGTCATACTAGGACATGGGAGACCAGGGTTCAAATCCCCACTCAGCCATGAAGCTCACTAGATGACTTTGGGCCAATCACTGTCTCTCAGCCTAACCTACTTCACAGGGCTGTTGCAGGGATTAATTTACAAAGTGGAGAACCATGTATGCCATCTTGAGTTCCTTGGAGTAAAAGTTGGGGTAGAGATGCGATAATGAATAAATAAATAAATTCAGCTGAGCTTTCATTTAGCATTACTGAATATGGGATAAAGCTATTGCCATTCTTCTGCTGTGTGAACTGCACAGTTGACACAAGTACAAACATTGATTGCTGTGAGCTGCCAACAGTTACATTCTTATACCTTTCTCTGCATTGGTTTCCCTATTGTTAGTTTGTAGACAGACTAGATTTGGCAGAGAATCAGACCAATTAACCTAAATGTGCTGTGTCAGTTTACAGTTTACAACAATGGGTCTCAATGACTGCCTGGAACTATTGTTAGAATTTAGTTTAGATAAAAGATCATGTTCCATTGATTTTTTTAAAATATAAAAAAGGCATAATTCAGAACTTTCTCACTAGTATGTACGAAAGAGAGAAAGAGAGAGAAATTCAGTTACTTCTCCAGTTCCCTGATAGTGTAAAGTTGGTGGGGGTTGTGTTTTTTGGGGGCCAGTGTTTATGTTACTAAAGCGAAAGTTGCCAGACTCAAGTCTGCCTAGGGCTATGTTCCCCCTATACTAGTGGTTCCCAATTAGCTAAGTATTATGTGGAGCCCCTGTTTTTCAAAAGCCAAGCCATGAACTCCCTACTTTTGAAAATGTTGATATCTATGGTCGTTTTTGTTATGCAAATGGTGTCATAGGGAATAACCAAAAAACCAAAGTGCTGCACCAACAAGCACAAAACAACCCCTCTGCAGCACCACAACTCCAACGCAATGGTGTAAGGTTGGAAAATGTCGATCACTTCTCCTACCTACTGTAGGCAGTTATCTTCCCACAAGGGCCAACATTGATGCCAAAATCCAGCATCGCCTGAGCTCTGCGAGTGTGGCTTTCTCCTGATTGAAGTGCAGAGTGTTTGAGGACCAGGGCATTTGAAGGGAAACCAAAATGCTTGTTTACAAAGCTATTGTACTACCAACCTTACTGTATGCTTGTGAAACGTGGACAGCCCACAGTGTGGCAATCTACTTAGCTTGCTGGGTCAGAAGACACCATGAACTTTGAGGAACAGGCCATTGCTCTCTGACAAGGGTGCTCTCTGCAGAAGCCAGGCCTCAAGAGAAACAAGGAGGCTGGTATGCCTAGACTGCCCCCACATTTAGACACCTTCCCCACTGTGGTAGAGAGACAAATACAGTGGAGCACTTTGACCCATAGGCAGCTTTGCACAATCAAAGGTGCCAGCAGAGTCAAGGCCATGAGAGAGGTTCTTGGTGGTCCATCCCCCTTCTGCACAACCCCTAGTGATAACATGCACAACCAGTGATAACGTTTCCCAGCCAGAATTTGCCAGAACTCAGTTTTGGCACTTCTCAGGTGGGCACCATTGCCATTGTAAGAGAATGAGGGAGGTGTTCATGGTGAGTTCCAGCACCTATTTTTCTAGAAAAATAGCACTGTACACAACTACTGTTCATCAATTAAAATAAATAAATAAATAAATACAAATTGGTTGCTGATTTATAGCTTGGGCCCAAAGTAAGCATTTCCAATGAAGTGGCATCATTTCCCACAATGCTGTAAAATTCTGTATAACTTGCACTGTCACTGCCTCTTTAATAACTTTACAAGGCCGACCAGCTTCCAGCTAACTATTCTGCCTTGCTTTCTCCTGTTCCAACTGAGCACTTGAAGAAGTAGGTTGTCACCAGTGAAAAAAATCCTGTCACCCTGTCATGAAAAGCCTATTAACACTCTTTCTTTTACTCACAAAAGGCTAGCATGGCCTTCCTAGGATGCAAGTAAGCAATGCTTTGTGCTTGAATCAAACAGAAGAGTGCCATCTGCTGAATTTATCAATATACTTGCCTACAACAGTTCCCTGTTGCTCCTTGGGGCATCTGTACATAACAATTCACTACAGGAAATACTCAAGAAATAATTTGTAGGTGATAACATTACTAGCACCGATATTAAATAAGTAATCCTCTTCTCTATACTGATAATTTCCTGTACAGCTCTGTTGATTAAAAGCACTTCTAATTATTGGGTTGGATCCAAATTTGCCCTGTGGAAGATTTTTTGATCCAGCAGACACCTTAATAAACAGAAGATGGAAGAGAAGAGATACATTTTCCCCATATTTCCCCTACAGTGCTCCGAAAATCTGTTCAAGAGGATTGGAGACCTTCCAGAACAGAATGGATGTTTGCAAGGGGAGCTGTGGGGAGAAGGAGGAAATCACCAAAAATTGCCTCCCTGTTTCCATTTGCAGAGTCCTCTTTTAGGTCACAGTCTCATCTATACAAATCAAAGAACTCCTTCTGTTTGTGGAAGGCTGCCACTGGTTGTCAACGGTTGTATCTTATTTTATTTCTTACAATTCCACTTTTTAACAAAGCAGTTCACATGGAAAAATAACTGAAACAGCAGAAAAATAGTATACAGTAAAACAATACAATGCACAACTGACTTGCATAGCATTTGACTTTCTGAATTTTAGCTTTCTTTTAATATTATCTGATTATTTTCTTACAGTGTCAATGGATTTAAAATACCAATTTGCTACATAAATAAACCTTTTTCTACAATTTGCCACCTGTTAGCCAGAACATCTGAGGACAAACATTCTTCATTTCAGCTGTTGTATGGTATAATCCTACACAAGTTGACTCAGAAGCAAATCTCATTGTGTTCAATAGGATTTACTCATAGGTAAGTGGGTATCGGCTTACACGAGAGTTCCATTTTGTTATACAAACAGCTAACACTAACCTTTTTAAACTTCTAATTCATTGAATGTCGCCAAATGACCTTCAGCAAGACCAATGATGGTTGTTAATGTGGAATAACTATAATAAAAAGAAAGAGTCAGAAGAGAGAAGTAGAAAAGGGTGGCCAAAATGATCAAGGGGCTGGAGCAGCTCCCTTATGATGAAAGGTTACACCTTTGAGGATTTTTACTTTAGGACACAGGTGAGCAATGAGTCGGGGACATGATTAGGGGTGTATAGAATTATGCCTAGTGTGGAAAAAGTGGATAAAAGATATGGCAATCAATGGTTACTTGCCATGACGGCTATCTGTTACCTTCAGGGTCAGAGGCAGTATGCCTGTGGATTTCAGTTGCTGGGGAGCAAGAGTAGGAGAGTGCTATTGCTCTTATGTCCTGCTTGCGAGCTTCCCACATGTATCTGCTTTGCCACTGTGAGAACAGCATGCTAGAAGAGATGGGCCTTTGGTGTGCTCAAGCAGCCCTCTGATGATCATATGCCCTAAACTGAATGTATAATCTACCTCAGATCACAGATATGGGAATTTCAGGAATTGGTTAAGAACTTAAGAATAGTGCTGCTAAATTGGTGGCCTATCTAGTTCTCACAGTGGCCAGTCAGATGTCTGTGGCATTCAGAAGCATAATGCCTCTGACTGTGGAAGCAGAGCATAGTCATGGCGGCTAGTAGCCATTGAGTATTTAAATATCACTATTGAACGATCACATGTGAAAACTCATAGGGTAAACTTAAAGGCAAGAAAAAGAGTATCATTTGCTGGCCGTCCAAATGTAATCCTTTGTATATTTACTCAGAAGTAATCCTCACTGTGTATTCAGGCTTATTTAATAAGTGTGTTTAGGATTGTTTCAGCTTGAGCCAAACTACTGGTAGTTCAAGCTTTTGAGTCTTATGGGATTTTGTAAGTCTTTTGATTGGGTTTGAATGACAATGGCACAGGCAATTTCCAATAAGTTTTTCTTTAGCCTGAAGCAAACAAAAATCATTTCATGTCATGTCAGCAAAAAGTACTTAATTAAGGGCCTGGTTGTCCCTGAGGTAGGATATTTGTGTTTTGGCTATACCGCATAAGTCTATACATGGGGGGCTCATTTACAAATAAATCCCCTCACATAGAAAACGAGATGTCAAGAAGAATGGTCTCTCCTGGATTCCCCTTGACATGCTATTTTTCTGTGTGAGGCACTGTGTTTTGTGCTGGAGTCTTCATTGAAATGTTCATTCTGATCTCCTGATTCATTTCAATGCAAACCTCAAGAACCAGTCAATTAGCACTACACCAGGATGACATTGATTCCATGGAGAGTTTGTAATTGTAATCAATCCCGGAAGTCTCATCAGTTTCAGTGTCATTCATGGCACCTCGTTGACAGAATCCTTTGATGTTTTTACCTGAGGTAAAACCAATGTAGAGTACAATAAATAATATGGGGGGTAGTGGTGACTCTTTAGGTTGAGGAGAGAGTCATAAAAAGACAAAGAATGTTCTCAAGCTCTTCTAAGAAATTGTTGCTATTTGAAGATACAAGAGACATGCAACAAAACGTGGCACTATGGACTTTTACGTGTGCCAGCCATATTTTCTTTCAGAATGCTGCATTCTACTTCTTCTTCATTCCTCTATTTTCTGTTGTTCCTTCACTCTCTTCTAGTCAGCATTCCATGTTGACTGAGCATGCTCAGTCCTCACTGAGCTCTCTCTCTCTCTCTCTCTCTCTCTCTCTCTCTCTCTCTCTCTCTCTCTCTCTCTCTCTGTGTGTGTGTGTTTGCCTCCATAGGCCCCGTTTCCTAAATATTTTTTCCTCGTTCCGCAAATCTTGAGGTTCCCGTAAGCATGCAGACACCTCCCTTTCATTTCCTTGTGGCCCTCTTTTGGCTACAACCCTGTCATCGCTCTGCAGCTAAGTTCACTATCCATAGATGTATGATGGTTGAAATAAACTGAAAGGAAGAGAAACAAGACGAAGACCGATAAAAAGCCTCCTTAAACTTTCTGTGACTGCACGCATGTTTTCTACTCACAATATGGTGTGACTGGAACTTCAACTGCATGGTATTTTTGGGGAATAACGATGGCAGCTGAAACTGTGGCCATCAAAGAGACCACAGTGGGCCTCTCACTGGTGTCAACAGCGTCTGTTGTGCTCATATCCAGGTTGCAGGCTTCCCACAGATGCCTGGTTGACTGCTGTGAGAACAGGGTGCTGGACTAGATGGGTCATTTTATGTTCTTATGCCTTAAGCCCTGGTATTTGCCTGATCATGTTATATGGTGGTGTCTTACTCAAAACTGTTCTCATTCAGTCTGTTGGACCATATAATATACATCCATCGCTTTCCTCTTCTTTACCTAAACTTGGGGTGTTGTTCCATTCTTCCAATTTCCTTTTTCAAGAAATGAATTCTTTCCTGTAAACAAAATTTTAATTCCTTGTTATGTGACCTCCTACTGAACACTGTTCTACCCCTGCAGCAAGGCCTGCTGTCAAGTCCTATTTGCAATTTTGGCTAAGCCGATTTCAGATTTGCTAATTTAAGTTGAAAGAGGCTGGGACAAATGTAACATTCACATTTTGGCAATTCCCAGATGCGATCTTTGAATCATCTGCAGGAAAACACCCCTCCGAGCCTTACTACCCCTTGCAAACAGCAGCTTGCTAGTTCTCATCTAATCCAATCTGTGTCTCTCTCTCTCTCCTCTCAGGCTCCATTTGAGCTTCATCTGATCAAGAGTTCCTAATTAAACACCTCTCAGGGAGTCTAAGTCAAAAGGAAACCTAACTGCTCTGAGATATATTCTGGCTTGATGAGACATCTTGACTTGTTGAGAGGCTGATTAATCCATCACTTGCTGATACATCATTGCACCCAACTGGCTTGAAGTAAGGTATAGCCAAAGAAAGCAGCATGAAAATGGAATTTAGGGATGAGCAGATCAGCTATGTACAAACCCTGAAGATGGGGAAATGGTTGCCATTTGACTGCAGAACACTATGAAATAATTCCAGTTGCGGAAGAGCACCATTGTTTTAAAGCAGAGGTCCTCCATTAGATATTGGAGTCCTGAGCAATCCAAGGCTCCATAGGTTAAAACAAGCACTTTGAATTGGACATGGAAATGAATAGGCAGCCATTGTAGCTAATACAACATACTGATACATATTAACTTCCTTTCCACAGAGCAAACATAGAAAAAGGCTCCTTTGATAAATTCTGCATATATTCTCACAGGCTTCTTCTTAGCTAAATTTTAGGTGACTTTCACTAATGCAAAAGTTAAACTGGACATAGATAAACATGTGACCCCACACACTGATTGCCAATGAAACATCATGCATTAGAGACTGGCATCCTTTCAATGGATGCGTCCCCCCAAACTAGCCTTATGAGAATGAATGACTCTTAGGAGTTGGATACCAACTCTTAATAGCCATCAGTCCCCAGACCATTGGCAATGCTGTCTGGGGCTGATAGAAGTTGGGAGTTCAACAACATGTGGAAGGTGCCTGAGCTACATGGACCAATGGTCTAGTTCCATAGAAGGCAGCTTCCTATGACCATAAGGAGAAGAACTTGGGGAGCTAATTGAGGCTGTAAGGAACAAAAATGTGGGGGGGGGGGGAGAGACACACAGAAAGGATGGGCAGTTCTTCTCTGCCTCTCCTTCATCCCCCATTTGAACATGTGGTGGGGTTGATTTCTGATCCTAGAGACTATATCTGTCACGGAGACTCTCTGAATTAAATGCAGAATGTACCAGGCTACAAAAGGTCCTTGCAAGTGTCTTAAAACAGGGCCTGCATTCATTGCTGAACATAGTGCTCCCTTAGGGAAGAAAAAGGTAAAACCCTTCAGCAGACTCCTGTGCAGGGGAAAACGAATTGCAGAAAGTCGAAGTTCAGAGAACTTGCTTAGGGAACTGGGCTACAGATTGACGGCTGAGCATGCTGTAAAAATGCCCTGTGCTTAAATCAGCCCTTTCTTCCTAGAGAGTGCAGCCTGCAGATGAGTAAGTATTGGCAGTCTTCATGAACCATGGATTGTATGGTTCACTGAGTGCCTAAGTCACTTTGAAGCTCTGGCGCATCTCCAGATGTCACATACTTTACGTATAGTAATTAGATCATGGTGACAGCTCCGTGCAAGAGGCTGAGTCTGTGCAGCCTGGCTCTGCTCCGGAAATTCATCCTTCAGAAAACAGCTCCTGCCCATATTATACTTCTGTGCCTCTTAGAATTGTTGTTGTTGCTGCCTTCAGTTTGCTTCCAGATGGTTAAAATGCAAGTTTGTGCAGGCTCATTTAAAGAAAACGCTAAATGCTTCCAAAAAACCAATCTAAATTCCAGGGACAATAATGGAAATACTCTTGACATTTTGGCCTCTTCTTTCCTTAAAGCAAAACAGCATATGCATACACACACACACACACACACACACACACACACACGCCAATCAAAGAAATAATTAAAGTGCACTAACTACTAGGATTTGTGTGCCATTGGTTGCCTTTTTGCAGTCTTTCTCCTAGGCAGCAAATTAATGCAAAGCTAGCAGAATGCCTTGAAGATGTCCCCCAAGTTTGTACTTATTTGCAAAATGGTTGGGCAGTCATCAGCATCAGCTGTATAGTGTTGCATGCTACCCCAATCTCCAAACAGTGTGCAATTCCAAAGGCTCCAGGTACATTTACCCAGGGCCTGGATTTCCTTTTGGAAACGAAGCACAATGGAGACTATGGTTTCTTTATGATATATGATTTATTTACATACATATATATAGGTAAAGGTAAAGGACCCCTCGACGGTTAAGTCCAGTCAAAGGCAACTATAGGGTGTGGTGCTCATCTTGCTTTTCAGGCCAAGGGCACTGGCATTTGTCCACAGACAGCTTTGAGGGTCATGATTAAACCACTACTGGTGCACGGAGGACCGTGACGAGTGCCAGAGCGCACAGAAACACTGTTTGCCTTCCTGCTGCAGCGGTACCTATTTATCTACTTGCACTGGTATGCTTTTGAACTGCTAGGTTGGCAGAAGCTGGGACAGAGCAACGGGAGCTCACCTCATCATGCTGATTCAAATCGCCAACCTTCCAATCAGCAAGAGGCTCAGTGGTTTAGACCACAGTACCACCCACGGTCCCAAATACATACAACATATATGAGTCCATGATGGATGAATTCACAGCATCAACACCCCAAGTGGGTCTTGCTTCTCCCATAGCTGCAGCTGTGGATTCAAACAGATATCAGCCATGGCTCAGACCCTCTCTCCAGTTTGCTGCTGTTGCCTTTCTCATTGGTCACATCACACAACTCTAAAGTCTCTACTTCAGACTCTGCTTTTGTTTCCTCACTAACTATCTAAGAGCTGAAGGAGGGGTCTCACCCACTTGCCATCTGGCACCGAGCCCCTCTCCATAGCTTTCTTAATGAGCCATGACCTTCCTTTTGTCTTCTTAATGGCACATCTCCCAGGTGATTACTTCATCAAGAGACTGACCAGGTTTGTATTTTAACCCTTGCTGGATCCAGGGGTTCAGGAGGCTTGATTAAATTCTAACATTAAATGGAGCCAGGAATTTAGGGGCATCTGGCACCCCAAACTCATAACAATACATTATATAGCAGGTGTGTTTTATGCTGCATGCCTTTACCATTACTTTGCATCATGAACACCACAATGTTTTATGCGCAGATGTGTTTCTGTTAACCAAGGATGCAACCCTCCAGGCCTCTCTGTCTGGACCTCAGGAATTCCACACCCTGGAATGTAGCCTAGTCAACAAAGGTCAGAACTGCATTGGTCTCTCTGCCCACTTTTCCTGCAGAAAGGTGCCCACGAGGAAATGCAACCCCTGAACTACAGCAGGGAATGGCGGGACATGGATCATGGCTTCCTCATACATTGTGCCCCCCCCCATGTGCTAATCAGTGTTTCCCAAACTTGGGTCTTCAGCTGTTTTGGGGCTACAATTTCCACCATCCCTGATCGCTATGGATGATGGGAGTTGTAGTCCAAAAACCGCTGGAGACCCAAGTTAATTGATTCATGTTTCCCTTTCAATTGTAGTGATGCACACAGTGGATTTGTGAGGAACAACTCTTGTCACTAAGAGACTGAAAGCTATTTTCACATTGAATATTCATTCTTGTTGACAGCACTGCATTTAAATTACAAACTTTGTGTCATGTGAGAAAAACACCATTCGTTGCTGATTCATGTTTTTTAATTAACTGCTGGGGTATGAGGAGATCTGGTCCTGTCACCTTCAAGAGGAGGGGGAGGCGAGCAAATGGTTCATGTGAATCTGCCCTCTCCTTCCCAGGGAGAATGTCATCATATATCCTAATTCTTTTTCAATTCTCCAAGTGCCATTACTTTTATATCCCAAACAGCGACAGCCACATACAAGTGGACAATATCAGCAGATGGAGAGGGGGGCAGTGTTTGCAAAAGTACAGTTTTACTAGCCAAAAAAAAAAAGTCCTGAGGGGGAAATCTCCTACACCACCATCCCTGCAAAAAAAGCCCAATGAGTCCTGAGGCTACACTGTTTCCATAAAATGTTGACTGAAGTGGGGGGGGGGGCAGCAGAAAAATGGGGGGCAGGGGAATAGAGTAGCTGGAATTCAGAACAGGGAGAACTGAAGCATTTTATTGCAGTTCCAACTTCTTAATTTATAAAATTTCAACAGCCCTAGTCTAGAGATAGCTATGTTTAACTCCTATTTAAAGTAATGGGCTTTAAATTTAACTAATTTAACTAATTGTATCTGAATTGGGGTCAGGGGCATAGGTGTTAGTTTTAGGAATGCCCATTTGCATTTTGCATGTACCTTGAGGCATCAAGCAAAACCACTCCACAATATAATGATAAAAAAAATAATTTTAAAAAGGCAGCCCTACAAATGGGACAAACTATGTTTCTATCTGTACGTCCACCACTGTTATAGAGTGGTGGGACCAGGGAGCTGGGCATGAACAAATTTCCCGTGCTAAGTCCATCTTGAGGGATATGTCTGAAAATATATTTCAGTTGTGTTACATTAGTTACTCCCCGCTAACTGTTTTGCTTGAATGGGTCATGGGCAAATAGTCCATATATATTATGTCTGCCTTTTGTTAATTGTGAATATCACCAGCTATCTTGAACATAAATTGTTTTGCATGTTAACATGTGAAGGGGAATCAAAAGCCCACTCTCTCAGCCTCCATGCATTCACCTGGAAGTCTCAACAGAGCCTATACACCAGGCATGGCCAAACTTGGCCCTCCAGCTGTTTTGGGACTACTGTTCCCATCATCCCTGACCACGGGTCCTGTTAGCTAGGGATGATGGGAGGGCCGAGTTTGTGGATGTCTGCTATACACTAACAGGCTCTACATGCCTCTCTTTCGGAAGTTCCTGATGCAAACTGAGAAAACATGGAAGAAGTGAGGCAGCTGCTCAACTGGATAAATAAGGGATGTTGCCCTGTGTGTGCTGTGTTGTGTTGTATATATGGATTTTGGGCCATGAGAGAAGGGAGGCCTAATCATGAGACTTCTAGCAGGACTGGACTCCTGTGTATCTCTTGTTGTGCATTTGAGATGGGATGCACATATGCGTTTAGCATCCTGTAGGCCCCCCCTTTCATGGCTCGCATTGGGCATGGCTCCAGGGAGCTGAGCAGAACAGCTTTGGCAGAGGAGGTCTGTGTGAGGATGCCAGGCCCGATCTGCAGGAGCACCACACCTGCAGCATAAGCAATAGCATGCACAACCACACAGCCGTGGCAATGAAGCATCCCACCCAATGCCTTTAGAAGCTGGGGGAACAGTGTGACAATAATCTAGAGTAAATACAGTATAGAGAGAGATGAACCATCACTCATGCTGTAAAAGCTCCTAGTGGATTCAAATTCTGCAAAAATGATATATTTTCAGTTACTGGTTTTAACTATGCTATGTTACAATCTATTTAATAATCTCAATGATTCTGAATGGATGTTAAATGTTTGAAAATGATATAGGGTATTGTGAGGATCAGATGATAGGCCTCTGCAACGAATGTGGTTCATTTGGAACAAGTCCAACATATGACTAGACTTGGATGCTGCCTTGCAAACTGGAATATAAAGCCTTTGAAGAATGTGTCTCCATGGTGAAGATTATGTTAAACTGCTCCATTTTATGCAAAGCAGGTGACCCAGCAATGTTGCCAAGAAAGCATATCAGCTGAGTGCCCCTTGCTAAGTGTTAGCTATCCTTGGTTAAGTGTTAATTGCCAGGTGTTTTAATCTGGAGGGCTGCCAATGGAAGAATTTTGACTGGCAGCTCTGAAAGACTGCTTTATTTAAATAATAATCTCAAATCTATTTAACACCCTGCAATGACTGCATCTCAAGTGATCAGCCACTTTGTCTACAGCATCTGCAAATGAAGATGACCTTCTCCAGAGTTTAATGTGGCATTATAAATGCAGTATATGTGATATTCAGGCTGCCTGTTCCAGCCAGAGTGGGAGGCAGTAATGAACAGCAACTATTTTGGCAGCAACAGTAAATTAGCACTCAGCCCACTCAAATTCATAGCTTTCTGCATTTGATCTGCCATATGCATGAGATATAGAACTGTTATGTATGAGGTTCACAGTAAATAATTTGGCAATAATATAAACAGGAACCAAGGGATTCTGTTTTAAGAAGATTGCAAGCTTTTGCAACATCACAATCTTAATCCTGGCAGCTGAAAACAAAAAAACCAGAAATTCAGATTGGCATTGGGCTGGATCCAGACAAAGTTAATTGCACTTAGTTCCCATTGAAATAAGTAAGTAACTTATTCCATTGATTTCAATGGGACCTGTGTGACTATTGTATGTTGTAGCAAACCCAATGTCAATTAGAAAATGGGCAGCTCTGACTGCTTCAATAAAACAATAATAATCCCACATGAATGGGCATTAAAATGGCACATGTAGCTCAGTATAAGTATGTGTACATTCTGACAGCTTTGTTCTCTGAGCAGCTGGAACGTTTGAATTGTGAGCATTCCATATCATGACATGAATGCAGCCAATCAGTAGAGAATCTTTCAGAAAGTGTGGGTTTGATCATTTTGGCTTTAAATGCAAACTGATCAGAGTTCTCACCCAGCCCTACTCCTTGAAAATAAATCGGTATGAATGTTCAGTAAACAGGTTGTCTGGAAGTAACCCACATGCCTGTTGGGACTGATGGGAAATAACGGTGCGCGGAGCTGCTTTAGTCTAGCCCAAGTCCATTGCCACATAACCCTTCATTCTCTGCACCCTACTTCCTGGATTTCCTCCTCCCCCAGTGCCTGCACTCTCAGTGGCCCCTCTTGCACCTGGGCATCATTGGCAATGGACTCTGTTCCCTGGCTCCTCTCCTTGTGCTGGTTGGGGAGAAATCTAGAAGATGGTGCCAATCTTCATGCCTGTAGTAGTTTCCTGCGGTGTTCTGCCATATTATACCTTGCTGTCTTTAATCTTATAGCCTTTTTCTTAATGTGCCTAGAAACCAAGAGATCCTCATCTGTGATGCTCGATGATTGCTGCTTTATGAGACCATAAAGTATGTGCTGTGAGGAAACAACAGGCTCCCCGCTTAAATTTACAAATACTCCAGCAGTGAAAGAGATCTAAAATGCATAAATGAACAAGCCACATGAATAAAAAATGTGGTGGTTCAGTAATGGGGTCTGATTCACGATGTAATGATCATACTGGGAAGCCACAATAATTGCATAGTTACACCAAACTGAACAAAGATGCACATTTGCTCACAATATGAAGCTTGTGTTGTCAAAGGGTTCCTTTCACCAGGTTTATCAAGTCTTCTGCTCCGTTGGAAAGCAACTCATTTTTTCAGTAATTCAGTCCTTCACATTCAACAAACTGAACACAAGGAATGCAGAGAGCTATCTAACAATATAATCAAAGCCAGCTTGACTGTACACTCAGGCAAGGCAGCTGTTTTGTGTGGCACAACCCACTGGACAGTGGACAGCCATCTTGCCTGTTGCCCATCACAGTCCAACCCCGGAAGTGTGTTTTTAATGTAGGGAAAACTTAAGGTGACCCAACATTAAATTAAAATTTGAATTCAAAATGGATCCAAAATATACTAAAATGCACAGCTCGTGAATGTTTGCAGAATGCTACAACTCAGCTGTTATAATAAAGAGTACACTAACACATCGGTGTTGGGGGGCAGTAGGATCAAATGCACTAGTTCTGCTCCCATCATTATTCTCTTCAACTCGTAAGAACCATGGAAAACCAGGGTTGGCATTCAGCCAAGTTTTACTTAGAGTAGACCCATTGAAATTAATGGACCTAACTTAGTCATTTTTCTTAATTTCAAGGAGTCTCCTCTGAGTAAAGCTTAGCTGAATAGCAACCCAGGGCCTGAAATGTGCTGGGAGTTTTCGTAAGTCTCAACACTGCAGAGCAGACAGTTGCCTTCCACAAGTTGAAGAGAATGGCGGAGGGGGGGCGGAGATAGAGCTAGCCTCCTTATCTCCACTGCCCCCTTTCACATATTTAGTGTTCTGCTTATCATCAACACCCAAAAAGATCTCTAGAAGGTCACTCACTGTTCAGGGCTCAGCATCTCCTACTTCAGCCTCACCTCTGCCTCCCCACCTCCCCTCTTTCTCTTGCCACAGATTGTCTTTCTTCTCAGCCAAACTTGGCTCTCTCCAAAGCACAGCTTTGGTCCCCAGGAAGCACAGCAAGGCTGTTTTTTTCCTGATCATTCCTGGGTGGAGGGGACTGAGCTCCTCGCTAATCTTAGGGATTGCTATAGCTACCTCTCCTCCCCTTTCCAGGGGCCCTATTTGGGCTCTTCCTCTCCTGTCACTTCTTACACCTGAAGAGTCAACATGGTTCCAAGAGACCTTTGAAGATGGTACAAGATGCTTAACATTAACCAGGCCAGTCTCATATCAGCTATGTTGGTCTGTGGCTTCATGGAAACCCCACAACTTTGAGTCCCCTTTCATTTTCATGTAGCAGCACTGAAGGCTAGAAATCATTCGCAAAGCTTTTTATTAGTTTGGAGAGGCCCGATAGGTCAATCTGGGACACCTAATGCGCTGCAGTCATTGCCTTGCCATGTCATAGCTTATTTCCCCCCATAGCTCGTGCAGGCATTTATAATACACACAGAAAGAAACAAGAGCCGACAGAGCGATTATCCTATATTTAGGAATAGAACGTTGGGATTCTTGTTTTGTTCTGTTTTAACAAGGCAGAGAAATATAGGCCCGGACAGGTGTGAAACCGTGATTATGCATTGTTCAAAAATCCTGAAAGTCTCCGTTTTCAAGCCAAAGGAGCTTCCTTTTCAAATAAATTAACACTGTCAAGGGGATATTTTTAGAGCCCTCGTTTCCCCTTGTACTTTCACTTTTGATGAGAGTTGTGTGAACCCTTCGGCTACCAGTTCTGTCTCTTGACTCACTGTGATGGGAGAACCCTCTGCATCTGCTAGGCATGCTTGGCCTGCAGAGCTCTTGGAACTGTCAAAAAGATAAGGTGAGAAAACCATGGCTTTCAAGGGCCTGTTTGTCAAGGCACAGTTACATAGCCAGATGAGGTGGCTTCGGCTGTAGAGGGACAAAAAGAGTACAGTGGTACCTCGAGTTAAGTACTTAATTTGTTCCGGAGGTCCGTTCTTAACCTGAAACTGTTCTTAACTTGAAGCACCACTTTAGCTAATAGGGCCTCCTGCTGCTGCTGCGCCACTGGACCCCAATTTCTGTTCTCATCCTGAAGCAAAGTTCTTAAGCTGAGGTACTATTTCTGGGTTAGCGGAGTCTGTAACCTGAAGTGTATGCAACCTGAAGCATATGTAACCCGAGGTACCACTGTACATTGCCTGTGGCCCATAGTACTGGGGTGTGTGCCTTGGCCCCAATGTTGTGTCCTCAAGGGGAGTTACATGATGTCTCTGTTTTAATGACCCGGTTTCCCTGGAACGGTTGTATTGGGCAAAGAACATCTCAGGATTCAAGTGAGGATTTGATACGTTTCTGGGCAAAGTTGAATGATTTATTTCCGTTCTTCTCATGAAGGAGTGACTCCATAACTGCACAGGTACACAGCATCTCAAGGACGAATAGAACTAATGGGCTTTATGACAGCTAGAGCCTGCACCACGAGACGGAAAGGAGGGACGTAAACCAGCCAAAGCAGCCCCCCCTCCTCTTCACTGCCCCCACTGCCTCCTGTGGCAGTGAGTTCCATTGTTGCAGAAATTTGTAACTCCAGTCCCCTTTCTTTATGGGAAAGAGTGTGCTTTAAAAGTACAGGGTGTGTGCAGCTTACATTTCTGCTTAACTGGCTTCAAAGGGATGTTGCATGGCTAAAATGCTGCTCTGAGTTCCTTGGAGGAAGAAACATAATAATAAAGGAATAAACAAGAACCACCCGGAACGTTTAGTGTTTCGTCATCCAACAGCATTTTATGCTGAATCTACTTTCTTCAATACATGGGGATACAATTGCTTCCGCGAACAATAAATCAGCCTAGCTTCATTCATCAAGTATGGTGGAAAGCGAATGGAAGTCATCAGAATCTGTATCTTCACACCCACTGAATGGTGCAGTCACAGAGAAATCAATCTCTGCTTTGTTCTCTTTCCTCTGCTGCATGCTGAAGCAACACAACACCCCCCAATCCATCAACTTCCTCTCTTCTGGGAGCATCCAGATACTCATTCTGAACTTGATTTTGAACTATTTGACTTGGGCGTATCACTAGTAAATATTTGTTGCATGACTCATTTCTAGCCAGGATGCAGCCTGAATGCAGTCACATTCATCTACACAATAGCTTTGTGAAATAGTGCCCATTCTTCCCCTCTGAGGTAATAAACCCAGTAGCTGGAAGAAAATGAAACTGGTGTGTCAGGTTTCTGTTCAGATTCTCTCCCCACCCCTACAAACACACACAAACACACACACACACCCCTCATTGGCATTCTCCATAATACCTCTCCCATCCTACCTGGCAATGTCATGGCAGCATTCCATTTTTTGTCCTTTTGTTTCAATGGCGGTGCAAAAGGTTTGACGTAGTGATTAACTAATAGCTCAAAGCCCAGCCATGTGGGAAGAAGTGAGCTTAGCCAATCGACAGACAAATCAAGGCACTACTCCAAAAGCACTCCGTTTCCTTACAGTTCAAGAAACAAGTCAAATGAATCATTGGTAATGGTTGATTGCCATGCGCACATCCTTGGCAATCTTCTTGCATCAGGAAAGCTTTTGAAGTGTCATCTGGAAACAAGGGAAATTATGGTTGCTTTTATGTTGCCTGTTTTCACTATATCAAGCTGCCGTGATCTCAAATTCCTTTTACAAATCACAAGGCTTCTGCACAGGGACGTCTGTCCGTCCGTCCTCATCAACCTTCTGGAGTTCTTTGAGGGTGTCAACACACATGTCAATGGGGAGGTTCTGGCAAAGATTGTATATTTGGGCCTTCAAGAAGCATTTCACCAAGCCCTTCATCAAACGTTCCTGTGTAAGCAGCACTGCTGGGATATGACGGAAGTTCTTTTCTGGATCAGTGACTGGTTAAGCACCAGGAAGCAGAGAGTAGGAATCAACAGACAATGAAGGAAAATAAGAAACGTAGTCCTTTAACCATCTGTATTTGAACCAGTGCAATTGAATGCGTTCATAAGTGATATAGAATTAGGAGCACCTAATGAAGTGGCCAAATTTGTGGATGTCATTAAATTGTCCAGGATGGTGATACTAAATGGGCACAGCTTTTCTTGAACCAATTTGCCTCAGATTGGCAGCCCATTGGCCTACGAGCTACCTCTGCTGCGCCTTGTCAGTCTCCTCTCCTCAAGGAAAAAAACACACACAAGAGAAAGGAGTAACAGTAGGCTTGAAATATAATCCCTGGTAGGGAAAGAGGCATGCCAGTTATTGCCAACTTCTACCAATGAGGTACGTTCTCCCCTCTCACACACAAGCACCTTGGGGAATGGAAGGGAAGGGTTAGGCTACAATCAAACAACAACAAAAAATTAGAAACAGGAGCATGGATGAGCCATAAATCTCAGCATAAGTGTAAAAAGATGCACATTGGGATAAGAAAATAAAATAAATATTAATTTCACAGTGTGTGTGCATGTGATATGAATTGAATCATAGAATTATAGAGTTTGAAAGGGAACACAAGGGTCATCTAGTCTAGCCCCCTTCAATGCAAGGAATATTTTGCCCAACATGAGGCTTGAACCCACAATCCTGAGATTAAGAGTCTCATGCTGTGCCAACTGAGCTATCCCAAATATATATCTTGCGTTCGTAGTGGGTAGCTCAGTGAAGACATTGACTCAATCAGCAATTACTTTCAAGAGAGGGATGATGGGGAAAGGGGTATCATAATGTCTTCATTTGAAATCTATAGTCCAGTCTCAATTTTGTGACCACATCACGTAAAACTATTGTAGAGCGATTGAATGTGGATTGCAGGGGAGCAAGAGGGAGTGAGGGCTGTTGTCCTCAGGGCCTGCTTATGGCCATCTTATGCTTA
This sequence comes from Podarcis melisellensis, assembly GCF_964234715.1. Taxonomy (NCBI): domain Eukaryota; kingdom Metazoa; phylum Chordata; class Lepidosauria; order Squamata; family Lacertidae; genus Podarcis; species Podarcis melisellensis. The sequence continues at coordinate 49,855,493 of NC_138530.1, forward strand.
TGGCTGCTTATGGCTGATTGCTGTGCAAAATGAATGCTGGACTAGATGAGCCTTTGGTAAGAGTCCTTCTTGCATTCTTAAGGGCCACATTGGGCATGTCCATACGAGAACTTGCCCCACTCCCGTTTTGACGCCCCCAAACAGCATAATAATAAAAATATTAGTTGTAGCTGTGCTTGGGGGTTATTTTGAGCATATGCATTTTCCACATGCCTACAACCTGTGGACTACTGAGTGGCAGATGGGATCGGCATGGGAGCAACCTGGGTGTCTTCACTTTTGTAAAGATTGAGCATACCGAAAAATGCCCAAACTGGGATGGATAGGCCTTCTGCTGAAAGAAATTCTTCCCTGCAGTATATGGGAGGGTGTAACCAACCTTTTGCCTAATTGACAATAAGAAATATGACAGCTCTTCTTTGGCCTAGTCGATCAATCTCATTTTACTAGAGACTTATAATTAACCTTCATGTCAAACATAGTTCAGATGCCGGTGAGTTCTTTTTATCTCAGGGTGAGCACAGCTGTAATAGAAAACCAGAATTCACAGCAAATTCTTCAGCTGAGGTGTGAGTCCAGCCTCAGAACTGAAATGACAGACCGGGAGATACAGGACGTTGAGCAAACTGAACCCTGGCCCAGCTATGTGTCTGGCCCTTCCCTTCGATGCTTTAGGCAAGCTGTCTTCTTTTTAAAAAATAAACACTGAATTATCTGGAAAATAAGCTGAATAAAAATATGAAAAAGCCCAGGGGCCAGGTGTAGCCTTTTTACTTGTCCCTTGGAGACATACCTGCTTCCCAACCAAGCCTGTCTCTCCAGGCCACAGCCTTTCCTGGCTCTACTTTGGCACCCTCCTCGAGTGTTTTTGCCTGCCTGGAATGTGCCCTTGAACTTTGATCATGCTTCCTGCTTGCCTGGATGAAGGAACGAGAGGGATGTGCGGGTAGAAACTAGCCTGCTGCATAAACTTCACATTCCTTGCTTTGCCCACTTTGCCACTGGAATGTGACCCCAGAAGGTTGCACAGAAGGGAATGCAGTCCGCCCCCCCCCAAGGGGGCTGAAAAAAGTTTTCCATCCCTGTACTGCTGCAGCAAAGCTTTAGTGTTTACTGCTACTTAACTAGAAAGTCACTTTGGCAGATGGTAGTTGGTTTTCATCTTTAGTCTTTTTAGGGATGATATTAATTATTAGTCCCGTGGTATAGAGCCTAATACAATCTATCAGACCACAGGAGGTTGAAACCAATGGGAGCTTCACTATAGCACAAAATCTTCCACCGAGACCCCTATTTTTTGCTGCCACCACCCCCATAACTACTGCAACCCTCTGCTCCATATCCCATCCTGTTCTTCCATCCCTCAGAAGCAGTTTTTCAGGGGGGCATCAGTGGTGGGGGCATGCCAGATTTAGGTATAAGCTAAACAAACTATAGCTTAGGGCCCCACTCTCTTGGGGGACCCCCAAAAAATTAAAGGGGGAAAAACTGGGTGTACATTTCCAAAATATAAGATAAAAAACAAATAAAATATAACCTACTGTACATACAGCAACAGTGTTTTGTGTTGTGTAGACTCCTATGATGTAATTAGGTCCATAAATTACCATACAGCATATATTCAACACACACAAAACCAGCGACAATTTGTTGTTGACAAAGGACAGCTGGACATATAAAGGGCCCCATTACCTTCAGTAGCTTAGGGCCTCATCAAACCTAAATCTGGCCCTGAGTGGGGGCCCTGATGTGCATGAGCACATGCATTTTCCACTAAGGCAAAGTCCTGGATCCATAAGTGACAGACATCAAATGATGAGCTAATACCCTGAAACCGACTTGCTCATCTCCTTCAAATAGATCAGCACAGCTATCTTTCCCTCACAAATGTTTGCTCTGATGACACACTGTATTGTTGTGTTTCTAGAGCCACATAACAAAACACTGGCAGTGTTTCTGCTTAAATAACGTTTTACCCTTATTAATCTGCAAGCACATGCCCCCCCTCCCACCAGACTCTGGAGATTGGAGAGCGAAAAGAACATGAGATCTGTATCAACACAGACAGATAATAAACAAAGACTTAGCACTGTTTGTACTTCTCCATCATGAAAGAGATTGTGCTTCGGTGGAGAGGGTGCTGGAAGGTGGAACAATGAAAAGCCTGGTAATGGTGGGTGGTTTTCAACCTTCATAACACAGGCGGGGTGATCACCAACAAAGGGGAAATTGTCCCCCAATGTGTAAACAAGGGGAGAAGAGCAACTGAAGATAGCATGGTTGGATCTCTGTGTGATTCTTTTGTGTTGCTTGGCTTTTCGTCCTTCAACATGGAGAGAGAAAGAGTGCCTACAGAGCCTCACTAGCTTATGGTTGCAATACTTTTTGGCAGTGTGAATTCAAATAATCAACCAATTAGTTTCTAAGTTGCAATAGTACTCTTTGGGTATTTTCATGGTGCTACTGGAATGAGCCACTTACAAAAGCTGTCAGTGTTGGACAGAAAAGGACAGGCACAGATTTTTAATAACATGTAGTTCAGCGTAATGTAAGGCTTAAGTATGAATTACAGATGAAGATGGAAATGCATCGCTTCTTTGCTTAAACAGGCTTTGTATAGGAAACTGTCTTACACCAAGTCAGATCACTGGTCCATATACCTCAGTATTGTCTTCCGTGACTGGCAGAAAATCTTCAGGGCTTCAGAGAAGGGGCATCTCCAATCCCACCTGAAGGTGCCTGAGATTGAACCTGGGATCTTCTACCTGCAATGCATGTGCTCTACCAGTGAGTTAAGGATGGTTCAGATTAGATTCTTCATCATCTGTATTTTGTAACCTAGGGATAGAAACACACCAAAATGCTTCCGATTCAGGGGTTTCCCTTATGCTACACGTGGATGCGTGTTTGAAGCCACCATGCCACCATGAGAGGGCTGACTAGAACTTCTGAGACAACTGGGCAAGAGAAAGCAACACTGGAGTAAGAATCCTTGACAAAGTTGACTGTCATGAGCATGAATTGACTCGATCCACCACCTGCCTCCCAAAAATGTTCAGAATATAACACTGCAATGTTTTCGTGCAGTCCTAAAATGTGATCACTATGCATATTTTGAGAGAAAAAGTTTCAAAAACACACATTTTGAGAGTATATACCTTTAAAATACAATTTTAAAGACATGCACCATGTGCAGAACTGTTTTAAAAACCCACAGGTCTATGAATAACTGGGATGGAAAACATTTATGGATTAACACAAGGAAAAATAACAAGATCTGGAAATAGACCAACTTAATAGGCTCATCCTACTCATTTGCCTGATGAGTGCTGTGCTTTGTGGTTGTGCCCCAGTGGGGAGTAGGCCTCTCACTGACTCTGCTGAGATTTCAGTGCCAAGTTAAGATCTACCTTTGTAAAGTTGCTAGCATCAGTTGCTGTTGTGTGTCAGGCCAATGGGATGTTTTTTTATGGTTGATCTCCTGTAGATTTTAGATATGTTTTATCTACTTGTCTGTCATTGAGGTTCTTTGTATTTGAATTGATTCATAACCTGCTCTGAGATCATGAGACGAAGGGCTGAATAAAAAGATACCAATAAATAAGCAATTAGGCAGACTCCACCATAAGGAATACAACAGAAGCTGACCTGCTGTTTCTAAAATGTTCCTTTAATTTAAAAATAGCTCCCTTCCTTTTTAGATCCTGCATTATTACAGTTGACACATGCACATGGGGAAATGCTGTATGCACAGCCTTATTTCTGGCTCCCTTAACTATGTGTGAAACTGCCTTAGCTGGAAATATATGTATTATTACTGGGCCCTCCAGATGTTGCTGGACCACAGCTCCCATCATCTGCGACCATTGGCCACACTGGCTGTGGCTGATGGGAATTCATCAGCATCTGAAGGGCCACATGCTCCCCATCCTTGCTATAATGACAGGTGAAGACATGGACAAGTCTGATTACCTCCTACAACATACCTTAATACAGCAGGAATCCCTGTTTTTATGAGGTTAGTGCTGGAGGGTAGGAAAGCATTGTGCCCTACCAGCTGTTCAGATACATGAAGCTGAATATTATGCAGTCGGCCCAAGAACCTAAATGATTTAGTAAGCTCAGCATCACTGAAAAATGACTTCTTTTAGATTGATTAATAAGCCTGGCAGCATTTCTGCATGATTCTTCCAAAGAAAACAACCCAACAGTTAAATGACAAGGGCTGGAGTTTAATTCTGTCTTGGTCTGTTACTGTACATAAGGAATGCCATGCCAGTTACTTGTGCTCAGGAATTACCCTTGATCTCAGGATGGAATGTATGTTTTTGTGATTTTACTCCAGCATGCCCTATACCTGCGTAAATAGCAGCAAGAAGTTGTTTACAAAACTAGGAGCTCTGCATACTTAACCGTCTTGTTTGATGTCAAATAACTTATTGAGTGTTAAATAATATGGTAGAATATCTGTACACTCGGTTTAGCATTTGGTTTCTAACCTATAGAGCAAATATATCTGGGGTTCCCATTCACACTTTTTGTTATTTTCGGTCTATTTGGTTTTGTAAATAATTTTATCTCATTTTATTACAATTTTAATTGTGGGTTGTGATGACCTGCGGCTATAATAACCATTAAAGTTTTTTTCCCTTCAAGAAAGAGTTGGCACCCGTGATGCGTGGTGGGGTGGCACATGAGGTGGACTGCACAGATGCAGCTTTGTCTTGCATGCATGGTGTGGGGAATGTCACAAGTAGTCTGATGATAAAAGTGACAGAGGAGGGTGGCACCTTAAAGAGAAACACACGCATTTCCATGGGTCAAACAGAAGACTTTGTCCAATGCAACCCACTATAATTTTGTCACAGTCCACACTTCCCTACATAGGAGGCAGCTCCAGGGGGCTGTAGGTGCTTGGGCACCCACAATAATATAATTGTGGGGCTCTGATGGACATGGAGACAGAGTCTCTTTGCCTCCAAGTCTGAGAACCTCCCCCAAGGAAAAGGGTGCCTCGCTGGCTGTGAAGAGGAGGAAGAGGAGTCGCTACCGCAATGTGGACGTGCGATGTCACATGCACATGCCTGCACACTGTACATGTGATGTCACACGCACTATGTGCAGACGTGTGCATGTGATGTGGCACGTCTGCGTTTCGGTGGCAGGCTCCCACAATCCTGAGGAAAAGATGGCACCCCTGCTTCCCTATTGGATGTTACCTGGGGACTTCTCTGCACATGATTGGTAATATAGTCAGAGGTGGCATTCAGCAGCAGGCAGCATTGCAGAGTTGCTGCAAGTGGAATCCCTGATCTGAACTTTGCAAAGCAGGGGTCAGCAAACTTTTTCAGCAGGGGGATGGTCCAGTGTCCCTCAGACCTTAGGGGGGGGGACTATATTTTGGGGAGGAGAAAATGAACGGATTCCTATGCCCCACAAATAACCGAGAGATGCATTTTAAATAAAAGCACACATTCTACTCATGTAAAAATGCCAGGCAGGCCCCACAAATAACCCAGAGATACCTTTTGAATAAAAGGCCACATTCTACTCATGTAAGGACACGCTGATTCCCGGACCATCCGCAGGCCGGATTTAGAAGGCGATTGGGCCAGATCCTGCCCCCAGGCCTTAGTTTGCCTACCCATGTTGTACAGAGTAGAAATGAATGAGCTCCACCACAAGAATGAGTTTCAAAAAGTTTTACTGGAAACAGCCTTGAACTAGTTACAAGATGAAACATTGAAAAAAATTCAAAGTAGCACATTGCTCTTAAACAAACTAGCAATGCGGCCCCATCTTCTTCAAGTCCTTAACACAGTCCTGTAACTTTCCTCTCTCTGGTCCTAGAGAGAGATCCTAAACAAGCATCTTCCTTGTTCAGGATCGCTGAGCTTCTACTGCTGCTGGCTCCAAGGACTGGCTAAGATGCAAAGTTCTCAGGTTTCATCTCTGGCTGAGAAATATATGCTGGGGTTTCCAGGGATGAGTAATCAATTAGCCTTAAACTGTGCCCTTGCTGCATTTACCTAGAGACAAGCCTCACATGTCTAATGCAAACCTCTCTTTGCAAATGCAAACCTTTACGAAAGTTTTAAAAAAACGACAAAAAACACTTCAGTGCATGCACACATTAAACTTTTATCTTTACCTGCCTTACCATCTTATTTTAAAAGGTGGGCCCAGTGTATGCATCGCTGGGGAAACCAGCAGATGGGGTGGGGTATTCTTATCATTGTTGCTGCTATTTCATTGTTGTCTCCTTGTTTAATTTTTTACTTTTTGTGTTGGATTTTTTCTATATAATAGAGAATTGCTTTTTATTCTGTGTACAGGTAATAAGAAATTTCTGCAGATTTGACCATGGTTTTACTGCATATGTAGCAGCAGCTGTTTCACATCCTCCCTCCTTGGGATGTTGCCATGGCCTTTGGCTAGCACAAAAAAAAATGAATTTCCATTTTAAAAATAATAATTGTGGGTCACACACCACCACCACCACCACTAAATAGGCTACAGCAGGCTTCATAATACTTCAGAATCCCCCCCTTGGATTGTTTTAGAGGCTTCTTGGCACTCTCATAGGCATTTAATGCTGAAGGATGGCCCCTGAGGAACCACAATTTGATGCAATGTGTTTTTTCCTCTTATTCAGGGTGTGGGGAGAGGCTACCTTTTCCTTGAGTTAGGATTCCAAGCCTGATAACAGAACAGGATTGAGCAGACAGGGCTAGCTAACATTGGGAGGACAAGGACAATTGTGCAATGGTCAGTTAAGGAGAAAAGATTAAGCTCTGCACTCCCAAGAGACACTCCCAATGAGTTTTTTGGGGTTTTTTAATATTCACTTTATACTTTGAAAACTCCTTTTTAAATTAAATCCTTTAAATTACTCCCCACTCCCATTTCCATGAAGCCTTTGACATGTAAATCTGAGGAGTAGTTAAGCATCTCTATAAAGGAAAGGAAAGTAATTTCAGAAAATGTAACTCAGCCAGTCATAAAACGGGGGGGGGGGGGGGGACACACCATAGGATCCCAACCACAAAATTCTTTGACTGTTTCTGCTGTGCTGGTAGGGAAGAAAAGGGTAATCATGACACATCCTGATTAGCAAATTACTGACTTGTGTGTTGGTCCACATCAGAATCCATGCTTGAACGTCTGTGTTTTTCATCATGCACAAGATAGATTGCTATTTAACATTATGTATGAAGTATGGGTGTTCTCAGTAAAAAATAGCTCATTTCCACAGCTTTCTGTTTATCCTTCAGGACATGCTTAATTATAGGACTGCTTGGTGTCTTGTTTGTTATTTTAAAACTGCCTTTTTTGATTAGACTTTGTGGGTTCAGAGGTAGAAGTTTGCTGCAGTTGCAGGAAAGGCCCATCTTCTTCCACTTCTTATGGCTCTTCCTGTTTTCGCTTGGGTCAATGTGCCTTTTTCTGTTTGTGTGGACCTCTTCCATATTACCTACCCTGTTTGTGTTGAAGATTCATTCCCCATGTCTGCAGTCATGGGATTTTTGTTTATCACATGACTGTGTATGTTTTGACTCCACAGAGTGGGAAGGGACGGAGACAGGATGTTTGTGTTACTGTGTTCTGTGAAGTGGGACTATTGTCCTTTGTTCTTTTTCTCTTTGCTGTCTGATGCTAGAGAGAGAGGGAGCCATGTTGCAGTGTTCCGTGTGTGTTTATATGTAAATAAAGTAGATTAGCCAAATGCTGAGTTGCTGAGGTCTGTTACGGAAACTGTGAAGACTCTGCGGATCCCTAAGTGTGCCGGTGTCTTTTGGCATCAGTCGCTGTGATGTTCAGGCTGGAGAAAGCTTTTGAAGCTCCCGAACGATCGACCAGGAGGGAGGGAACATGCCAATCGGGCATGTGTCTCTGCCAGGGTCCTACTCGAGAGTCGGACGAGCTCCTGACAGTTTGTGTTCCTAACCCTCATGTTACCCTGCCATGAATGGCAACTGCCTCATTCCAGCACAAACCCAATAAGGAAACCCACCGGCAATGTCTCTACAGTCATGCAGCTATTTTCTTGCCACCACTCATTTATTTTTAGTCACTGGGGTTGGGACCCATCAGGCTTCCATGTGTCCAGTGAATGGACAAATCCGGGGCTTAGGTCCACCACTGACAACCATCCAGCTTCAAGACGGCGGTGGAACTGGAGCTAACCACAGCGTGGGATACTGTACCATATCAATATTGCCGAAATAATGCATTTGTTAAGGGTGTGACCCTTAAGAGCTGTGGTTTCTTGGAGTTCTGGATCTTGAGTAAACAAACAAAGCCCTTAAAGCAGGCATGGAGGATGTTTGGCCCTCCAGAGGTTGCTGAACTACAACTCCCATGATCTTTGGTTATTGGCCATGCTTGCTGGGGGGTTATTTGGGAGTTGTAGTTCAGCAGCATTTGGAGGGGTGTGCCATGCTCACCTTAACACAAGGTGTTAATTCAAAAGCTGTTGCTGTTCAATTAACCATTGTGCAGCAAAAAGTATGGCACTCTTTTCGCACAATATATTCTGCATACAACATAGTTTAAATCCGAGGAAATGTACAAGCTGCTTGATGACTTGAACACAGGAAATGCACTGCTCAGCAGTGGTATGCCACTAACCAGCAGTTTCTTTCATGTTCACAAGCCACCAAGTGGCCTGAAGACTTGTCTCAGAAACCAGGTTGTTTTTGTTTTGGGGTATTCAGCTTTGTAGTGGATTCTGGAAAACGTGTGGCCTGTGTGCAATTATCTCTTTTTACAACATACTGTCCTCCTGTCTTAATTCCACAAAATTCCCTATCAGTTCAATGTTATGAAAACCTCCTCAGCTGCCAGTGGGGACATTTTATCTTTCTGCTGGCATATTAAAACTCGACTCGCCCGCTCAGATTAGGCAGCTGTGTACTGGGTCTAGAAGGAGCAAATTTGTGGGGGCGGGCGGGCAAGATGAACTTAGGGCTACTCCTCCTTTGCCATTTCTATTTCTGTAATTCTTTAAAAGCTTGAAGCAGCAGAATGCTAATGTGGAGCTGATTCATGTACCAATTACTAGCTCAGCATCATGCAAATTTCCCGTAATGGCATTGAAAAAGATGGTGTGGGAGTGCAGCTGCAGGAGAATTGGAGGTTTGTATCAGGTTATTGAACTTTGGGAGGTTGGCAGCCTCAGCAGAGAGCCGGATACCTGGACCCATAGAATCAGAATGAGAAGGGACTTCACGAGCTAATCCAGTCTGATCCCCATCAGATACAGGAAATCTGGTCCATAGAATCTCTAGAAACCACTTTTTATTTCTTACCCTGCTATTTCTCAAGAGAGTTCTCTCGAGGCAGTCTCCCAATCAAGCATTTGTTTAGTTTCATGTGTTCTCTTGTGTCAGATGCCTTCTGCATCCTGCACCCTGGCCCATCCAGGCCATTTGATACACAACTGTCTGTGCCCAACACACCATGTTTTTAACCTGTGCCACCCCCAACATTTTTTGCCTGCAAAAGGAGTCAAGGTCAAAGTAAAACCTGTCAATTTTGGTTTTGCCTCATTTTTTTTCAATCTTAAGCTCAGCTCTTCACATTTCCACATCAGTTTGTGAATTTTTCAAATGCCACCATCAACATTTAAATGTAAAATTCCCCTGATATTAGCGCTTTTATATGCACCTTTGCCTAATATACATTGTGCAAAATAATATTCCCTGATATATTGCATTTTAATATTATTTTCACTAATATATGTATTTTATACACGCTTTATCATGTAACTATTACTTGGCTAGAGATCTCCATTGCAAGATTCAGAAAAGTAGGAATTTCAAAATATGACCTTTTGGTTTGCATATTGTCCTGGGAAAAAGAAACTGGGTGGGTTCACTGTTAAACAGGAACTGAAATTGCATTTCTTCCTCATCCCTAACCAAAATGCACCACTCATGTATAGCCTAAAGTTAATTTAGCATTATGCAGGGGTACATTAAGCACACGTTCATTCGTTCATTCATTCATTTTTATTAGGCATATTTATACTTCAACATATGGTTTTGGAACTTGGTTTTGATGACTGTCTGGAAGTTGTACCTAGTGCAGGATGCAGCCACCCATTTACTGAGAGGTCAGCTAAAGTGAAATTGTATTAAACCTACTCTCCAGTTACCAGTGTTGTCAGCCTCTTCATTTCTGGGTGCACTTAAGATGTGGACATCAACACAGAAGGTCCTTAAGGAGGGCATTAAGGAGCAAATATTTCCAGGAGTGCCTCTCCCCATATGAGAGAACTGCAGTTGAGAACTGCAGATGGAGCCCTTCTTGCAGTGCTGCCATTGGGAAATGCTCACCAGCTGGTGACCTGAAATAGGCCCTTCTCCACTGTAGCATCTCATCTGTGGAACTCCTGGCCTCTGGGGGATGCACCAGGCTGTCAACAGTGACTCTCTTTCAGTGCCAGCTTAAAGGGAACCTGCTGACCTGGGCTTTAGACATTCCATTTTCTGTTGGTATATAGCTGTAGGATTTGCTGTGTTATATAGACTGATGGTGTGTCTTGCATAGGCTTCAGTTGTTTTTGTGAAACCTCAGCGGCTAGGACTTGCCGATCGCATGGTCGGCGGTTCGAATCCCCACGGCGGGGTGCGCTCCTGTCGTTCGGTCCCAGCGCCTGCCAACCTAGCAGTTCGAAAGCACCCCCGGGTGCAAGTAGATAAATAGGGACCGCTTACCAGCAGGAAGGTAAACGGCGTTCCGTGTGCTGCGCTGGCTCACCAGATGCAGCTTGTCACACTGGCTACGTGACCCGGAAGTGTCTGCGGACAGCGCTGGCTCCCGGCCTATAGAGTGAGATGAGCGCACAACCCTAGAGTCTGGCAAGACTGGCCCGTACGGGCAGGGGTACCTTTACCTTTACCTTGCTTATTGTATTTTATGGTTTTTAATTTGTGTTTTATAGTTTTTAATTTGTGAAATGCTCTGGATTTTTTTAAAAAAGGAACAATATATATATATATATATACGAATCCAACAACAAATAAAAATACTACACACAACAGAGTGGCTGGGAAAACCCAGCCACATAAATAATAAATTTATTATTACCATTATCATTATCATTATCATTATTAACCTCCCATTTATGTGTGTTCAATAAGTGTGTGACAGTGCACACGCACATCACACCAAACCTGGAAATCACCCAAAAACATCACAAAAACATTAAAAAAAGCCAGGACTGCTAAGGCTTTTTCATTGCTAAGCCCTCCACCTAACCTCAGAAAACAAGGGCACCAGAGAACAGCTTGGGAGGGATGTATTGGAGGAATGTATTGGCAGTGAGGAAGCTTAATGTGGAAGTAAATGATCTTCCAGCTCCTAAACCATATGGAGTCTCAAAACCAGAAGTTTGAATTGTGTTCAAAAACCCAGTGATGTCACTTAAGAACTGGAAAGATATGTTCCGTACTGCCACTCCCAGTTCACAACAGCTGTATTCTGGACTAAACTGCAGTCTGAGTAGTCTTCAAAGAGAAACCCTTTAAAATGTCACAGTAGTCCAATCTGGATGTTACCAGAGCATGCATAATAGTGGCCAGGCTATCTATGTGTAGGAGGAGTCATAATAGGTGCACCAACCTCACCTGATAGAAAGAGCTTCATAGCATTATGGAGTCAACTACATCAACAACCTCAACTGAATTAGATGAAAATGTGAAGATCCTGGTGTTACCAACAAACTGATGGTACTTCACATCACCAGCTAACATCACTGAACAGCTTCAGTGCTCAGTGATAGAGCATCTGCTTTGCAAGCAGAAGGTCCAAGGTTCAATTCCTGGCATCTCCAAGTAGGGTTGGAAATGCCCCCAGGGCTGAGAATGCCCCCTAGAAAGTTGTTGCTAGTCAGTGTAGACAACATTGAACTAGATGGATCAAGGGTCGAAGGCACCTTTCTACATTCATGCAGCATGTAAGAACAAACTTCACAGCATAAGTATCACAGAGCAGAGCAGTTGTCTCCCAGCACCACCTTTCTGAAGAGACCATAAGAACAGACTTGCTAGAATGCAGCATCCCTAAACTCCAATCTTTAACGTCCAAGATGGCTGGTCCTGGAGGGTACCATAGTTTATTGCATCAAAAGTAGTCAGGAGGCATTCCACAGAGTCACACTCCCTTAGTCTTTCTCCTAGCACAGGCTACTCCTTAGGGTGACCCAGGCAGTTTCAGTACCAAAACCAAGCCAGAAACCGGATTCAAATGGATTCAGATATTCGGCATCATCCAAGAAGGTCTAGAGGAGATGTTCTGCAACTAAGTGCTCAAACACTATTAAAGGAAGATTTATGACTGGCTGCTTGAACAATATTGACGGGGGAAACTTTTTTGGGAGCAGCCTCATATCTGCATATTTCCAGGTAGCTAGGACCATTACCTCTTTCAAAGACGCATTAAACATTTTCTGGACCTAACCAGTGATCTTTAGCTGCATGTTATAAGCAAGGAGGGGCAAAGGTTGAGCAAGCACATGGGAAGATACTTCCCTCCACTCACTGTTTCCATGTCTTTCAGGTGTCAGTAACTAAACTTCATCAAACAAAACAAGAATAGACTGCCATCTGGACCATTCTGACACCATGTGTTATAGAAAGGGGCAACTGCTGCCAAGACTTATCAGTGAACTGGAGCAAAATTCCTCCCAAATGCTGATCAGTCAAAATGAAAGTGTGCAAAACAGTATTCTTCATAGTTTTTGTGGGTTTTTTGTGTTTTCCTTTTCCTTTTCCTTTTCTTGCTTGGGTAGAGCTTTCCAAGCATCTCAGTTCTGCCTGTGGCAATTTTCTACCAGTTTATAGTACAGCGGTTCCTCGGGTTAAGAACTTAATTCATTCTGGAGGTCCATTCTTAACCTGAAACTGTTCTTAACCTGAGGTACCACTTTAGCTAACGGGGCTTCCCGCTGCCACCACGCCGCCGGAGCACAATTTCTGTTCTCATCCTGAAGCAAAGTTCTTAACCCGAGGTACTATTTCTGGGTTAGCAGAGTTTGTAACCTGAAGCGTCTGTAACCTGAAGTGTCTGTAACCCGAGGTACCACTGTAATAGTGTTTACAAGGCAAATTTTATATATTCAAACTGCTTTACAATTTCTTCAATTATCCTTACAACAACTCTGTAAGGTAGGCACTCTTATCCTCATATTGCAGATCTTACCCCAAACTATCAAACCATGCCCCTTCCAGCCATCTTTGGCCTACCCATAGTACATCTGCATTCTGCATGCTACCCAGCATGCTGCTAAATAAATGTTTGTTGATAAATGTAATGTCAAAGGAGGTGGAGACAGAATCCAAAATCATAGTCCAAAAGGCCACTAATATGTCAATTAAAAATCATCATGCAAGCTCTGCTTATGACTGCCCTACTTCCAATAAGAGAGTGGTTTCTTTTCTTGCACAAGAGCTGAGAAACAATACCCAAATGAAAAGTGATTTAAGCATCCTCTACTTAACCTTATTAGGAAGGTCAGCCAGTTTTGAGAAAGAACACTCCCTGCTACCCACATGGGATAATAAAAAAGCACATGGAAAAAACACCATCTCCAGATGCTCAAAGAGCATTTGGTTTTGCCCTGCTGTAGCAAGTTTCACTGGAAATCTTTTCAGAAGTACAGAGTTTGCTTTGCTGAAGTTTTGACCCCTAATCTGCAAGAAGAGCTACCTTGTGAACTCGGAGCATCATCCATCTTGTTCAACATTGTGCTAGCATTATTGATCTGGAGTATTAACAAGCTCTTAAGGGAGCTATTATCCCAGAAAAGGTGCAGAGAGTATGGGGGACTTACACAGTCAATGCCTCTATCTGGTCCTCTGTTGGGTCATTGCCTGCAGCTGGGCGATGGCTTGCAGATCGGACGTCTCTATTCTTCTTGATTAGGCCCCTGCTGATCAAGCTGTCTGGCAGCCAAACTGATGTTCCTCCAACAGCTTCCCAGCTGGTTTACTATCACCATTGCTCCTGCGGCCCAAGTGTTATGTACGAGAACTGAGAATCAAGGTGGGGCTTGGGATGGGGTCATGGAGGGCAGATGAGGCATCTCTGATATAGTGCTTTCCAGGCTGCCCTTGGACTGATGCTGGTTATTCTTCTGTGCGAATGGGTTGCTGCATGGGGTCCCAATCCTTTTCCTCCTAAGAGGTCTGTGTCAACCAGGATCTTGACAACTAGGCATGCTTAAGACTGATCGATTTCAAGGAGACTTCAGTGTGTAGTGAACTACAGGAAAATACGAAGCAGCATTGGATGTTGCCTTATACAGTGGTGCCTTGGTTCTCAAACTGAATCTGTTCCGGAAGTCTGTTCCAAAACCAAAGCGTTCCAAAACCAAGGTGCACTTTCCCATAGAAAGTAATGCAAAATGGATTAATCCATTCCAGACTTTTATAAACAACCCCTAAAACATCAATTTAACATGAATTTTACTATCTAACAAGACCATTGATCAATAAAATGAAAGCAATAAACGATGTACTGCAGTCACACAATCAATCGATCAGTAGCTGAACTGAGTTCCACACAGTCACAAAAACAAAACAAAAAGAGCAGCAAAAACAAAAACACAAAATAATAGCAAAAACAGACAGACCTCAGAGTAACACTCGAAACGGATGTGTGGCACTCAAATCGGCAGTGTAACACTCAAAACGGAGCATGTTCAGCTTCCGAAAAAGGTTCGCAAAGCAGAACACTTACTTCCGGATTTGCAGCGTTTGGATTCCAAGTTGTTTGAGTGCCAAGGTGTTTGAGTACCAAGGTACCACTGTACCAGTCAGACCAGCTAGTACAGTATTGTCATCATTGACTGGCAGCCTGTTGTCGCAGCAACAAAGGGGCGGGGAAATCAGCCCATGATTTCCTGGACACAGAAAAACCTTTCTTACAAATGCAAGCCTTCCTTCCTCTTTCCTGTATTTCTTTTGAACACTTTTGAATCTGCCTTTTTAATAGACAAACCAGTCAACCCGCAATGGGCAAGACACAGCTTATGTCAGCCAGTCAAAGATGACCATTGCAAGGGGAAATTGGATTAAGCCCTGCTAAATATTGACTCGTTCACATGCCACTGCAGTGTAGTCTGCCAGGATGTCAGACCTTCATTTAGCCATCCACAGGTCACTCACACTTATTATAATCTCTGACCCAACAGCTTGGAAATAGGAAGACGTATCTGAGAAGTGGCCGGGCTCAATGACAGATTTTAATTCGCAAAGGAAATTACATGTGCACACACTTGTCCAAGCAAACCATCAGGCTTTAGGCAGGCCTCATATATGGATCTTGTCCAAGTTAGTTGACCAAACTTTAGAAATCCTTCTTATTCCTTCAAAATCACCTCTGGAGTACTGTTTACCTCACAAGGGAAGAGATTGCTAATGGGGAAGAAGAACAGGGGAGGACTGGCGAAGTGCTTAGTGATACTTCACTGGCTCCTAGAGGTTAATCTAAGATAAATGATTTTTGTATGTTTGACATAGGTAACACTGTGCAGCACAATTAGGATTGCCAGTTCTTTGCTTTCAGATAAAAAGAGCATCATTTTATGAGAGATGTAAACATTAATCAATGCAATTAATCATTTGATGCATTGACGTTGGACTAAAATGCCACAACTGATTTGTCATTTGAGTTTATATCTGTGTAGGGAAGATCAGTGCTGAGAGAATGGGCTAATTATTTGCGTAAGTATACCATAGATTAGGGGCCAAACTAATCTGAAACATCTTCTGTTGTGCGCAGTGCAGGGGAGGCAAACTCCACCTGTGGGATCTCTGCCTGTTATGCAAGTTATACAACTTTTGTCAGGGGGAAAGGTGGCATTTCCTGCTCTGATCTGATATAGCAGAAATTGCAAACACCCCCACAGAAGAGCTAAGATATATCTGGAATGAATTCTAAATAGTTTCACTCTTGAATGCTGCTTGACTTAAAGCTAGTGCAGCCTCATAATTTTACCAAGTATGCCAGTGGATAAACCCAAGAGTGCAGC